>NC_077246.1:18822916-20057500 GCF_947179165.1 Solanum dulcamara
CAAAGTCGATCTCCCTATTAGAAAGGACTCCAGGCAGATCTTCAGGAAAGACGTCAGGAAACTCATTGACAATTGGGACTGACTCAAAGGATGGTGACTCAACATTGTCATCTTTCACTCGGACAATGTGATAGATACACCCTTTTGAGATTAGCTTCCTGGCCCTAAGGTAGAAAATAAACTTACCCTTAGGCACAATAAGACTACCCTTCCATTTTATGACAATCTCATTCGGGAATTTGAACGTGACAATCTGAGTCCTATAATTAATAGAGGCATAACAGACATAATGCTAGTCCATGCCAAGGATCACATCGAAATCAACCATGTCCAGCTCAACCAAGTCAGCCAAGGTATCCCTGTGATGAATTGACATAGTACAATCTCTATAGACTCTCTCAGCTAAGACGAATCACCGACAGGAGTAGCTACACTGAAAGGCTCAAGAAGACGTTCAGGAATTTTATTAAATTTACTAGCCATGCAAGTGGTCATAAAAGATAGTGTGGCACCCGGATCCATCAAAACATAATAGTCAAGAGAAAGGACTTGAATCATACCCGTCACAACATTTGAAGAGTTCTCCTGATCTTGACGACTACCCATGGCATATAGTCGGTTTGTACCTCTGCTCGTACTTGAAGCAGCGCCTTTCTAATTACCTCTAGCTGGTGGTACGGTAGTAGAATAGTGGGCTCTGTTCCCCCATGCTGGACACTCCTTCTGAAAATGGTCTATTTGGCCGCATTTATAACAACCAACCCTTCCCGCTCTACATTCTCCCAAGTGGAGCTTACCACACTTGACGCATGGTGGCTTCCTTTCCGAACCTTGACCCACGCTAGCTTAGGATTGAGAACCCTGGGGTCTGAAATTATGGCGACTCTGCCCTTGCCGATCATACCTATTCTACGGCATAGGTGTATTGGCGGTAGATGAGGCATAGTTGGAAGTTCTCTTCTGGAAGAAAGACCTGTTGCCCTTGTTTTGCTTCTGTTCATTCTCCTGCCCAGCTGACCTTGCCCTCTTGCTCAGATGCTTCTCTTTGTCTTTTCTCTTCTCATCCTCCACATGTTGAGCGTACACCATTAATCTTGAAATATCCATATCGGAGATTAACAATGCCGCTTTGCACTCCTTCTTCACATGTCTTCCCAAACTGGAGATAAATTTCCTCATCTTCGACCTCACATCTGGGATCATCTCTGGAGCATACCTGGACAGCTGGATGAACTTCAGGCTGTACTCCTTAATAGTCATGTCTTCTTGTTTCAGATTCACAAACTCCTCCACTTTCGCTTTCTTCAATTTTCGGGGAAAGAAGTGGTCAAGAAAGGCTCCCTCGAATTCATCCCACATAGCAGGTTCAGCATCCTCACCTCTACCTTATTCCCTTTGGTTTTACCAAAGTTTTCCACATCCTTGAGTTGATAAGACACCAACTCAAATCCCTCAATTTCTGTAGCATGCATAGCTTTCAGAATTTTCCATATCTCATCAATAAAATTTTAGGGATCTTCATCAACCTTAGAACTCGTGAATGCCGGCGGATTCATTCTCAAAAAGTCTCTAATTCTAGTAGCGGCAGACAACTCTTGGGAACTAGAGCTAAGAGTCGGCAAACTCTGGTTACCATTTCGGGCAGCCACTAATTGACTGAGCATAGCAATCGCCCCTCGAAATTCTGCCTCAGAAGTGGGTGCAGGTGGAGTAGCAGGCACTTGGGGTGCCTTTGCATATCTTGCGGGTCGACCTCTAGCCCTCGATGGGTGTACCTCTGACTGGGGCATCTCTAGGTTATCAATATTCCTCTGGCTAGCCGTACATTTAGAGGGCATTATCTGTAACGTATAAACGCACGAATTAGAAAGAAGTTTTATAGAGTTTAACTCTATCGCACGAATTCAGAGTATGATAGAAGTGAAACAATTCCTAATGTCTTATAGCCTTCTGATTATAAGTGTGGTGCACAACACACCCATAAGCAAGACTCTACTAGACACGGCTTCATAGACTTCCTAGGACTCTTGAACTCTGTCCTCTGATACCATATTTGTCACGCCCCGGGAGGGTACCCTAGGTGTGGCCGGCACTCAAAAGCTATTTCTGGCCTCCAAGCGAACCACTTGGTCCAGTCACACATTCATTCAAATACATTCTCTCAGCGGAAGACTCAATCAATGAAGTACTAGTCATAATTCAGGGCCCAAGGCCAAATAACTATCAAATCAACAAAACAGTTATAGAGGAACTACTCAAACAAACAATCCAACATTTGTACGCTCTGGTCTATGAAGCCTCTATCAATAATATAGGAGGTGCCAATGAAAATCCCATGGCTACCAACAATCAAAATAAAGGAAACAACAAAAAACTATACAGGAAACTCAACATCCCCCAGAAACTAGGAGGACTCACCAACTAGCTGGGAGTATGTGGATCTTTAACAGTGCGTCGGTTGATGATCTCTAGTACCTGTTTTTGCATCATGAAACGATGCAGGCCAAATGGCGTTGGTACATGAAATGTACGAGTATGTAAAATGGCTGAATGAAACGAACATCAAGGAAGAATCAAATCAACTCGAAATCTCAACTCAAGAGAAATAACAACTCAATCAAGTGTCCTAAGTCTAAACAAGAATATGGTTTAGATGGGACCAATCACATACCATTCAACTCAATCCGACTTAGAGTACTATCAAGACCTATATGAGAGTTTCTCTTATCCGACAACCATCACTTATGAGCCAGTGAAAGTACAACAAACTGACGTTGTTGCCGCATCCGTTCATACTTTGCCAGGGTATAAACGAATCAACCAATTATGGATCCAATCCAACGAAGTCCTATAATGTCAGGACAATAATTTTGGGGAAGCATCCGACTTTAACGGTTAAATCCCCTCCTATGTTTGGCGACGTAGTTATTGGGTTCGAGTATGGACTATACTCTTGCCCAATTCGGTACTCGATACTCCTCCCAAGACTCAATGCTCATAAAACTCCATCCAATCAACTCAATCAAATCATATCGACAAGTCTCATTAAAATCTTGTTAACTCATCAACTCTATCACAATCAAACCTCTCCCAATCATACAATCCGATCAATCTCAATCATATTTTTCAAGAGTAGATTAAATATGCATTTATAACAACATACAAATCTATCCAATCGTTCTTCCATTCATTTAACAAATCTTTTTGGACTCACCACAACTCCAAGGTTTTAAATCAATAATTCAAGATAAACAACATATTTAAGAAAATTAGCATTTTTGTCATAATTCACATAGTTAAGAAAATTAATGAAGCATGTTTAACAACTCATCTTCATCGACTCATGCTAACAAGAAGATTTTAGAAATTTCTTAGCTCAACTATATCAACACAACAAGAATCAAATTACTAGATGACAAGACTCATTTGGACATAAGCCTATCAAGAAACTCCATCCTTATGAACATTTAATCCTCAAAGAAAGTATAGGGCACATGGGTGGACTCAACCCATGTTTTGAGTAGCCTTACATACCTTAGAATAGTTTCTTGATGAAACCTTGTTGTTGGGTCTTCAATGGAAAGCTTGAATCTTGAAGCTCTTGGAGGCACTTCTTGTTGGAGATGGATTTGGAGAAGAAGAAGAAGAAGAGAGGGAAATTTTCTAGGGCTTTTAGAGAGAGAGAGGGGCTAAAAATATGGTCCAAAAACGTTCAAGGCTTTATACATATATAATTTGGGACAATTCCCAAATTGCCCTTTCTCCAAATTCTGAAAAATAGGCTAAAAATGCTCTTGGCGCGATAGTTGCGCGTTGCGCCAGGTCGATTAGGCCTAAAACCATCACACCTGTTAGTGGCGCACCGCGCCAAGGACCAAACTACTGAGGAATGTTCTTGGCGCGATAGTGGCGCGTTGCTCCCTTCCAGCGCCAAGGCCATATTTTCTGGGTTTTGGAAAATAGGCTTGAAAACCCTGCACACCTCGTAGTGGCGCACCGCCCCAGGGACCAAACTTCTGAGGCTTGTTCCTGGCACGATAGTGGCGCATCGCGCAACTGCGGCGCCAAGCCCAGATTTCCAGCAGTTGCACCCTAGGCCTGAAATTTCTGCCGTGCTAGTTCATCTTAGGATCATCGTATCTTTTGACTCCGAACTCCAAAAATTACATTCTTGGTGGCTTTGGAAAGAACAATCGACGAACTTTAATTTAATAGGTCGTGGGCTACCCAGATTGTCGTCTTTCAAAAGATAGGGTCCTTAGAAGTCGACCCCTTAAACGAACTTATCCAAAAACTTAGCCATGATGAACCTTTTGGACTTAGCTTGGTCCTAGGGGTCCTTTGTGACCCCACATCACCTCCAACACTCTTCAATTACTCAAGGACTCATCTTAACTCAAGCATATACTTCACAATAATAGAGTTCGACCCTACCCGAATACAAGAAAGGTCCGAATCTTAGGGAATTTGTTTTTTTTGGGGGGGGTGTTACACCTTTTAGGCCTTTGGTCACCACATAGAGCCTTAAGTCACCTTACTTCATAACTTGCATGAAATTCATACCTTGAACTTATAGTAGAACTCAATTGCATAATCAATTGACTTTGAAAATCATATAACTGACTTGAAAACATGTATGATCATAAAAATTTATATCAGCCCATACATAATTCATATAGATAATATCCGTTGGAAATATAATTCAAAATTCTCATAATTTATATCTTGAACCCTAGAGATCAAAATAGAAGAATTCAAGGAAAAACTCTTCAATTTAATGCAATAACCATCAATTTATATCAAACTAGACTCATGATCATACTTAATCATAATTCATGCAATAGGAATAGAGATAATAAAAACCATAAAATACCATACTTTAATTTGATAGAAAACTTGAGAAATTGATTGGGATTCATGGATGAAAGGATCCATAAATCAATACCCACATACCTTAAGTGAGAACACCAAATAATTTGGAAGAACTTGAGAGTTTTGATGGAGAGCTTGAGTGAATTTACTGAAGTCTTCAATGGAGTCCTTGAGAGTCTTTTGTAAAGAGAGAAATATTTGAGTAGGTGAATTGTAGAAGAATGAATAGAATTAGAGGTTTAGGTCAATTTATAGAGTTGAATTAGGTCCTAAAAACATATAGGTTCATTAGCTAATAATTAGGGAAAAGTCTAAAGTGCCCTTGCTAAAAATTAAATTCGGCCAGAAATCATCACCAGGTCCGCGAGGTGGAGGCAAGCAAGTCCGCGACGCCTACTTGTCGCGCACCTTACTGGTTTGCACAGTTCCTTGAGAAATCTATCTTTCGATCTACTAGTCCTAAAAATCCACCGAAACTATTTTCCTGCAAGTTTTGACCCCTGATCGATATTTCGAACTCGTATTTTTCAAAAAGATTAAGGATAATGCACTACATGAGCGACCTAATCCCAAGACATTCTTAAGGCACTTATGAACATTTTGAGGGATATTACAGGGTACTTAATAATTAATTATAATTTAATTAGTATAAAATATAGCTAATAAAAGAAAAGTTAATTAATAAAGAAAAGAACAGAAAAGAAATATAAAAAATTGGATGGGTGGTTAATAATCAATTAGGAGCTAATTAGTATAAAATATAGTTGATAAAAGAAAAGTTAATTAATAAAGAAAAGAAAAGAATATAAAAAATTGAATGGATAGTTAATAATTAATTAGGAGTTAATTAGTATAAAAATAGTCAATAAAAGAAAATTTAATTAATAAAGAAGAGAAAAGAAACAAAAATATAAAAAATTATAATTTCTGACGTGGCGATAACGTGGCGTCACGTGGCAGCGAGTGTAATACACCACATACTATGAGAGTGGTGTTATACGTTCACGTGTGTAATAGTTTCACTTTTAGGTAGTTTAGGTGTGTAATAGGTCACCGTGGTAGTTTAAGTGTGTAACTGACTTTTTGGTACAACTTAATGGGGAAATTTATGCCTTTTTCCAATTAAAAAATTAACTTAATTTATAGAAATTAATATTCCACAAGATCCAAACACATAGATAAGTCCAAATTATATAACCAAGTTTAAAACATCCCCAACAATAATTTTCAAGCAAAATATATAGTTGAAAGGACTTGCAAAAAATGTCTAGCCAACAAACTAACTAAGAGGGAGAGCCACAATCATCAGTCGATGCACGAGCCTCATCATTATTTCCTCCAGCTTCTGGCTGAGATGAGATCGGAGAAATAAATTCATGTACATGCTCAATAAATACAAAAAGCATGTGCTTAGTCAGTGATGGAATCAATCGCCTCACTAACTCATCCACATTTTTCATCGGTGTTGTTTGAGCATTCGAAGATGGTACTGAAGATGCACGATAATTTATCTCATAAAATATTTTTGCTTGATATCCAAGACCATATATCCTTATTTTCTTTTCCCCTCCCACGGCTTGATAATATGGTTTTCATTGATCAACATCACATTGAGTTTGTGTTTGATTCTGTAATATTTCTTGATATTTTTCCTCTAAAAGAGTGATGGTTCGTGAAATTCATTATTAATAGCAACAACAACATGGACACATCCAGACTAGGGGTAAAAATAAAACAGCCATAACCGAGCAAAACAAAGCTCACATGTGTAAATTTCAAACAAAACCAACGTCAAATCAGCAAAACAATAAAAAATAATAGTAGGTAGAACAAAAATAAAGTAGAAGCACCTGGATTTATTCCAATCAACACAAATACCCACAATAACGATGAAATTTGAAAAGGATTAAAGACCAATAGAACATTTCATCCAAATTTGTACAAAAAAATACAATAACAATATAAAATCAAGAAATCAAGTTAAACATAGAAGAAGAGTGAAGAAGCTGGGAGTTGGCGTCTGATTTTTGGTTTGTTTCAATCTTGACTGATTGTTGTTGTTGCTATTCTCACTGGCACTTGTTTGATTTTTGGGTGCCTGGAAGTTGGTTTTAGGGGAGATCATAGTTTGGTTGGGCTGCTTCTAGCAATGGCAAGGGAGAGATGAGGAGCGACAGGGTTGGTAGTGGACTGGTTGTATTTATCGAGGTGTGGTGACTGGTTGTTCTCCAATTACCCACTAAGTTGTTTGTTTGTTCTAGTGTTAGTAATGATGATATATAAAGTGAATACATAATTTTTCCACCAATGAATATATAAAGTGAATACAATTATAGAATGTTGAACGTGCATGCACAATTCGAGCTTATTCACCAACAAAAAGTCTTCTCAATATGCATGACGTCAAGATTATGTCGTATCATGTTAGAACTCCAATAAGCCAAATTCCAAAAGATGCTTTGTTTTTTTCAACCACAAGACTTACATATTCTCTTATTAACTTCTTGTGCATCTAACTCAGTTACTTACCTTATCCCTAACTCACAAACTTGATTAAGAATCTCTTCTCCTATTCTAATAGTTGGTGGTGATCTTGTGACAGCATGACCTTTAAGAAAGTTTTTACGATCTTTCCTAAATGGATGATTTTGGTCAGGTAACATTCTATGACTGTCAAATCAAGTTATTTTCCCACCATATTGTAATTTCAAGAATTCTGCTTCCTCCATACAATAAGGGCATGCTAACTTGCCATCGGTACTTCATCCTGATAGCATAGAATATGCTGGAAAGTCAGACAGTCCACATCAAAGCTACCTAGAATTGAAAATTTAACTTTTTTGAATGTCAAATGCTTCTACACCTGTCTCCCATAACAAAGTCAATTACTTTATTAAAGGTTGTAGATAAACATCAATTTCTTGTTTAGGATTGCGTGGACCTGAAACAATGACAATTAAGAACATATAAGCCTCTTTCATACACATCCTTGGAGGCAAATTATATGGAGTTACAATAACTGGCCATGAAGAGTATTTTCTTCCCGATTGAGCAAATGGCTAGAAACTATCAGTACATAACCCTAACCTCACATACCTTAGTACAGTAGAAAAAATAAAATGAGTTTCATTGAAGTGCTTCCAAGTTTCAGTGTCCGATGGATGATGCGTTACCCCCTCTTCTTGTATATGCTCATGATGCCATCTCATGTCGGCATCTGTTGCATGAGACACATATAATCTTCACAATCTAAGAATAAGAGGAAAATAATACATTTTCTCATAAGAAATTAATTTTCTCTTACAAAAACCAACACGAGGTTTATACCTCTCATAGCTACAAAACTTACAAGATATTAGGTTCTTATCGCCACCCCAATACAACATACATACTGAATTATATTTATCAATATTTTCTACAGGTTAACACAAGCTATGCACAAGCTTCTTGGCCTGATAATAACTGTCCAACACTTGATTATCTTCAGATAAAGCCTCTTTCAATAGTTGCATCATTTGATTATAACCCTTTATGAAAAAGTGTTCTCCATTTTAATATTTAACATCCTAGAAACTACTACGAATTGAGAGAGGGAAGAACCAGGATACAATTCTCTATCAGCAGATTGTAGTAAATCATTAAACCTCTATGCCTCAAGGTTAGGCTCGTCCTCCATTGAAGGAATAAAATCTTCTTCCATTGAAGGTTCACAATGCTGAGATGACTTAGGTTCGATATTACTATAACATTGCCAACTCGAATCCTGGCCAAAGTTTGATCCATCTACATCCAATATCATTTGACGATATGGATTATCTCCCAATTCAGATTGAGTACCACCTGGTAAATCACTAGACATCTCACTAGTCACTTTTTTTTCTCCTTGATATTTCCAAACAAAATATTTCTCAACGAATCCAAAACTAAAAAGATGCACTTTAACAGTTTCAATAATCATATATTTAATGTTGTGACATTTTTTATATGGACATGTAACTTCATCACCACTCATGCTATTTCTATGAGAACATGTAAACTTGAGAAAGTCATTAACACCTGTTATAAAATTAGAATTAATATCCCCTCGACCATCCAATCTCTCGTACATCCAACTACGTTTTAGATTATCTATACTCCTATTTAATGTTAAAATAAACAAGACAATTAGAGTTATCCAAGAAATTAAAACTAAAGAAATTACATAATAGTAAAACAAAATAACTAAAACCACGAGAAAAAAATTGACAAGCAAGAGTGTCAACAAAGAATTCATATTCTAGTAGAACACATAATATGTAAAAATGCAACACCACTTCTTATATCTTACTATTTTTTCAACTCAAAGCAGTTTATACAATTAAAACTAACCTCTCATAATCACAAATATTTTTGGCTTATGCTATTTTTATGTTAGAGATATTTCTTTTCAATGTTTGATTTTTATATAAAACAAGAATATAGCAAACTGAACAAGAGACAACCAAGGCAGTCGATAGTCGTGATTCTATAGATTTTTTTCAATTACTTGTCAATAACTTTAACCCAAATCCATATCATAAATAGTCTTTACTGTATTCAATCATAATTTTTAAACTTGCGAGATCCGAATAATTAAACCAATTACTCATATAAAAGGTAATTAAGGGCTTTAACAATCAAACAAAGAAGAGGAACAGAAAAGCATATACGACCTTTTGGTTGAGTTCAAATGCAGTTAATAGAAATTGATGTCAAATACAATACATACAAATAAAAAATAAGTATCAACAGAAAAGTATATACAATAGAGATATAACAAAATCTATAAATAGAGTAGATTTACTTGAGTTCAAAGACTTTACCTGAACAAATCTCAAAGACTTTACCTTGAATTTCCTTGAGATTCAGCCAAATATATAAATAAAATATCAAATTTGTGAAGAAAATTGAAAAGTAGAAAAAATTACCTTTTGATTTTCAAAGAAATATGGGGTTTGGGTGTTTAATAAGCCAACAATGATGAAGTAGCATCCAAGAAGCAACGATAAATTTCTAGCAATGATGAAGTAGCATCCAAGCAGCAGCAACTGATTTCCAGCAACAATGAAGTAATTATGTCGCTGATACTAGACAAAAATATCAAATAGGTAATACAATGAAGTGAAATATTAATCTACACAAAATAAAAAGCTAAGTATCTGAAAAGTACAAGGTCATATAATACACTCTCCAGTACTAGCTATCCCTCACCTATAACTAACTGTTAAATCTGCAACTAAGTAGGGCGCACTATCTCTTCCCCACTCCAAGACCTTACATTCACACAGATGCACATTAATGCAAAGCCAAAACACTGAATTTACATCTATCAAAATATCACAATTACTCTCAAACCACTTAGATCTCAGTCCAAAATAGATTGAAATAAAAAATTTGAAGACATGAATAAAAATAGAGCTAATTGCTAAAATTATTGCTCCCTGCTAGTTCTACTGGTAAAAGGCAAATAAAATAGAGCTGAAATGAAGAGAATGCTTACTCAAATTGGTGAGATTTTACTACGCTAACTCACCTTCTTCACTTCACTAAACACACCTTCTTTCAAGATCTACAAACTTTCACTTCACAGAATATTGTATGACTAGGTGGGTGGGTAGGCACGTGGGGAGCGACGAGAGGTTCCCCTTTATGTAAGTGACGAGAGGTTCTCCTCACTCTCTCACTCCGTGAAAATGAAAGAAAAGTGTGAGAAAAGTGTTTTAGTGTTGAGAGGGAATTATTTGTGCCCTAAAAAGTTTGAGTAAAAATTGGTGATGAATTTAGTGATGGATATGCACTTTGTCGCTACATATTTCTATATGATTTTAAAGAAATTAGCCAGCGACCAAAATATTGATAGAAAAAAATAAAATAACAATAGCGACAAACTATTGCGTCATTAATTCCGTTGCTAACACGTTAAAATTTTTGTCACCCACCATACATCACCATTTCCGTAGGAAAAATAATGGCACCAAATTTTAGCTCCCAAATTTAGCAACGGATATAAATTTTTGTCGCTAATTTATCACTATTGAAGATCCTAATATTTCTTTGATATTTTAGCGACCAAATTATTTTTCTGTAGCTAATCTGTCATTATTGAGAGAGAAAATATTGTTTGTTGCTACAAACCGATGCTAAATGCTATTTTTTATAGTGTGTGTATATGAGTCATTGGGCTATGATTTTAGGGGGGAGGGTGTCACGATCCAAGCTAGGCCCTAGGCGTGACACGGCGATTAGAATCCCGACAGACTCCAACCAAGCCTTTTAGCATATGATACATGAGAATACATAAGATAATTAGACAAGAACATAGAAAAGATATTATAGATGCGGAATAAAGTCTCAACGAGGAAATTCCATATAAAAGAAAACAAACTAAAGACTCTGATTGAACATGACAACATAGACTCTATGAACATCTAACATACCTCTACTAGTCTAAATGGATATATAAGACAAGCTCACATCTCACAAAAAGTGCAAAAGATAACTCCATAGGAAGAAATATAAGCTCATGTTGGCTGCGTCGTTGAAGCATGAGGACTCACCAATCAAGTGTCAAAGCTAAGTAATTCGATCTTGCCACGAGCGGGAGGATGAGCGTGATGATCGCCGGACCCTACATTATGATATACTGTAGGCAAAAAAAGTACACGTTAGTACATGAAATGCACTAAGTATATGAAAAGCATGAACAATGATAATAGGACATAAACAATATAAACATGGGATACAAGACCAATATCTTAAAAACATGAGTAAACTTGAAAATATTTGAAAATCAAATCACAATCATATGGTCAATGCATCATAAACATCATGAGAATTTATACCATTGCATATATCTTTATATGGGATAGGACCTTTAACCGACATATAAGACCATTAGAGCTATAACATGGAATCCAATGTAACTCCCACATCGAAAAGAGAGAGGCTACTTGCCAAGGTAGACTTTGTGAGAACATCTTTAACTTGAGCTATTTGTAGATCCACTAGCTAGGCCATAAAGAAAAACCTATGCGGGTAACATAGTTAGGGAGTAGATGTTGCTACTAGAGTTTCTTTGGGTCACTACTTGAGCTTTCGGACAGAATCCCACCACAAAGTCTTCTCGGTGATTAGTCAATATCCTAAAAGAATTCATAAATCATATTAATTAATATCATTAGGAAAGGCAATAAGAGATACCAATCCAACATCATAAAAATAGCCATAAGAGTAGCTCATTAACATGATTAATTCATACAAGAATAAGAAAACCTTTCAATCCTTATGAATTCGTGAGTCAGTGAGAAAACCTTTCACCATCTTTAGCATGAATGTGTGAAAATTTCCTTTCACAACCATAAATACTTACTTAAAGCATCATTGAAAAAATCATTCATTATTTTACACTAGTCATTCATAAGTCCTTGATAATTATTCATAAAAGTCATTTATTAATCATGATCATAATTCCATAAATTTATATTTGAAAATAGCATAATGCATGGGTACATAAAAATAAATTGAAATCATGCAATTGAAACTCAAATCACACATAATTTAATCAATGATAGTGAAATAAATCATAATTAAATTGATCCATTCCATTTTATAAGAACTAGGGCTAGAAGATAATCATAGAAGAAGAATTTAAGAGAAAATCCTTTAGGACTCCATGGATGGGACTCAAGCTAGAATAAATGAAAAAGAAACGATACATAGAAGATCAACATGAATTAAATAACACACCAAAATGCATAAAAACAAGGAATATCCAGTCTCAAACTAAAACATGACTTTAAAACTCATTTGATGAACATGCATGCATATGAAAACATGAGAATGACTGAAACACATAGATTGGAAGGAGTGAATCATGAAGGAACTCAATACCTTACCTAAGAATGGAAGGAAAAAGATGAGGATATTGTGACATCATATCGACTTCAGCCTCCCATGTAGCACCCTCAACCTATTGATTCCTCTATAATGCCTTAGTGGAAGCTATTTCCTTGTTCCTCAACCTTATAACTTGTCAGTCCAGAATCTTAACCATCACCTCCTCATAGAATAGACTCTCCTTCACACCAACATTTTCCAAAGGAACCGTAGAGCTAAGATCTCCCACAAACTTCCTCAATAATGAAACATGAAACACCAGATGTACCGATGCCAACTCCGAAGGTCAATCCAATTCATATGACACCTTCTCAATCCATCCCAAAATCTGATATGGGCCTACATATCAGGGACTAAGCTTTCCCTTCTTGCAAATATATATCACACCCTTCATAGGTGATATTTTCAAGTAAATCCAGTCATTTACCTCAAAATTAAGTTCCCTTCTTCTCATAGCTAAATAGGAGTTTTGTGTGCTCTAGGCAATCTTTAATCTTTCTCTAATGAGTCTAATATTTTTCATAGCCTTACACACCAACTCAAGCCCAATCAAGGTTACCTTACCAACTTCAAACCAACAACCAGGAGATCTACACCTCCTACCATTTAAGGCATCAAATAGAGCCATTTGGGTGCTGGAATGGTAACTATTATTATAAGCAAACTCGATCAATAAAAAATGATCATCCCAATTACCCTTAAAGTTAACGATACAAGCTCTCAAGATATCCTCCTAAATGTGGATAGTATGCTCGGCTTGACCATCAATCTGAGGGTGAACAGTTATGCTAACCTTAACTTGAGTACCAAGTCCCTTTGGGAAAGACCTCCAAAATTATGAAGTAAATTGAGTACCTCAATATGAAATGATAGATAAAGAAACATCATGAAGCTTAACCAACTCATGAATATAAAGTCTAGCATAGTCCCAGTTGAATAGAAAGTCTTAAGGGGAAGAAAATGTGTCGACTTAGTCATTAGGTCAACAACCACCAAAATAGAATAATGTCTCCTACAGATACGAGGAAATATCATAATGAAATCCAAGTTCAAGTCTTCTCCTTCCAAATAGGAATCTTAATGTCTTAAGATAAACCCCTCAATTTTTGATGCTCAATATTCACTTGTTCACAATTAGGACATTTGGCTACAAACTCAGTAATATCCCTCTTCATGCTATTCCACCAATATACTTTCCTCAAATCTCGATACATCTTTGTGGAACCCGGATAAATAGAATACTACAAACTATTAGCTTTGCACAAAATCATTTCCCTAAGGCCATCAACATCGGAAATACATAACCGACCTTGATATCTAATTACACCATCTCCCCTTTGAGGGAAAGCCTCAATGTCTTTTTCAGCAACCACTTTCTTCAACTCAATTAATGTTGGATCATTGTCTTCCTTTGCCTTAATATCTGCCATAAGAGACGATTCAGAACTATTTTGTACAACTACACCACCCTTCTCTGAATCAACCAATGAAACATCCAAATAGGCTAGTCTATGAATATAATGAACTAACTCCTTCTTTTCATCCTCAACATTGGAAAAATTTTCATGGAAAATCTATTAAGAGCATTAGTAACCATATTTGTTTTACCTAGATGGTACAACACACTCATATCATAGTATTTTAATAACTCAAGTCATCTTCTTTATCGAAGATTCAAATCCTTATGGTTGAACATATATTGCAAACTCTTATAGTCGGTGAATACATAAATATGGACACAATAAAGATAGTGTCTCTAAATCATCAAAGCAAAGACAACCGCTGCTAACATCAAGTCATGATAATTTATTTCATGCACCTTGAGTTGACTAAAAGCATAGGCTATCACATTAGCATTTTACATCAAAACACAACCAAGACTAACCCTTGAAACATCACAATATACCATAAAACCATCGGATCATTCTAGCAAAGTCAGCATTAGAGAGAAAGTAATTCTATCTTTCAAATCTTGGAAGCTTTTCTCACATGCCTCAGACCATTGGAATTTCACATTCTTTGAGTCAAAGTAATCGAGGATGATGCAATGGAAGAGAATCATTTGACAAAACTGTCCATAATAACCGGCTAAGCCCAAAAAATTCAAATATCAGAAGGAGACAAAGGTCTACGCCAATTCTTAACTGCTTCAGTTTTCTTCGGATCCACCATAATACCTTTATCGGGAACAATATGACCAAGGAAGGCAACTGATCTCAATAAAAACTCACATTTTCTAAACTTATCAAATAGCTGATGGTACTTGAAAGTTTGCAAGACAATCCTCAAATGTTTGACATGCTCTCCCTCAGTCTAGGGAATAGATCAAATATATCATCAATAAACACAATAAAAAACATATTCAAATATTGCTTGAACACCTTATTTATCATATACATAAAATTTGTAAGAGCACTCATTAGTCCAAAAGACATAATTAAGAATTTAAAGTGACCATACCGAGTTGTAAAAGCATCTTTAGAATGTCACATTCCCTCACTCGATGTTAATGGTAACTCGATCGAAGATTAGTATTTGAAAAATAACTTGCACCTTGAAGTTGAATGAACAAGTCATCAATCCTTGGAATAGGGTACTTATTCTTAATAAATACCTTGTTCAATTGCTGATAATCAATGTACATATGGAGAGAACCATATTTATTTCTTACAAAGAGAACTAAGCACCTCTTAGAGAGATACTCGATCTAATAAAACCCTTATTCAACAAGTCTTTCAACTGATCCTTTAACTCTTTAAGTTTCATCGGGACCATATGGAAAGGAGGAATAGAGATAGGCTGGGTATCGTAAAGAAGATCGATATCAAAGTCTATCTCTCTTTTGGGAGGGATACCTAGGAGATGATCAGGAAATACTTCCTGAAATTTTATCAACAAATGAAACTGACTCAAGAGTAGGAGCTTTTGGAATTTGTATCCCTAACCCGAACTAGATGATAAATACAACTTTTGGAAATCATTTTTTGAGCTTTAAGGCACAAGATGAATTGACCTTTAAACATGGAATTAGTACCTTTGTATTATAAGATTGGCTCATTAGGAAACTGAAACTTGACCACTCGGGTTCAATAACATATAGAAGCATAACATGCATGAAGCCAATCCATACCGAAAATAACATCAAAATCAATCATATCAACCTCTGCAAGATCAACTGAGGTCATTTTATCAAAAACTGAAATTGGACAATTTCTATAGACTCTTTTAGCCACGATTGAATCACCAATAGAAGTATAGACTAAAAAATGTTTTCATAAGATCTCGGGATAACAACAAATTTCATAGAACGATAAGGAGTAGCAAATGATAGAGTAGCACCCGAATCCAAAAAATACATAAACATCAAAGTCAAATACTTTTAACATACTGCTAACTACATCGGAAGACTCTTCCAAATCCTACCTAGTCTGAAGAGCATAGAATCAATTTTGGCGCTGACCGCCACCGGACCCTATAGTAGCTTCCTGCTGAACTGGAGTACCTGTAGCCTTAGTTTGAGCTTGAGGTCGACCAACACCTCTACAAGAATTCACAGGATGGCCTGTCATACCACACATATAGCATGCACCTGATCCTGCCAATAATTCTTCTCTATGGTTTCTTCCACACTTTTGCATGGGGGAATGGATTTGCTACTCGGAGCTCCTCTTTGAAACTTAGGGTTGGGCACCCTATCCTTATCAAACTTTGGAGCCAAAGTGTTTGAAGAATTTTGATCGGAGTACCTTTGATGAAATTGTGGATGACCACCATTTTCGAACTTACCATATGAAAACTAATCACCATCAGTTCAAGCCCTCTTGGACTCACTTCTAGACCTCTCCTTCAATATCTCCTCCTCTATTTATTCGATATGTGTTATGAGCCTACAGATGTCCATCTCCTTAATTAGTATGGAAGTTCTACATCTTTTGACCGCCAAATTCAACACACCAAAATGAACTTTCTCATACGAGCTCTTGGATCGGCAACCATAAAAGGAGTATATTTCAACAACATAGTGAACTTAAGGGTATACTCCCTCACATTCATATTACATTGTTATAAATTGATAAACTCTTGAACCTTCACTTTCCTCAACTCCAATGAAAATAACTGATCAAGAAAAGTACTCTTGAAGTCTTCCTAATCAACAGGGACCATACCTATAGTTCTCTCACTTCTGAATTGACCAAACAACACTTGTACAACTCCCTTAAGTTGATACGCCGACAAGTCCACCTTCTCTACCGGACTAATTCCCATGATCTTAACAATTTTGCCAATGCCCTCAATAAACTCTTGTGGATCTTCGTCCACCTTAGAATCATGAAAGTTGGGAGGGTTTATTTGAGTAAAGTCACAAATTAGACCTGCTACCGTACCCATATTTTGATTCATAGGAGCTACCACTTCCTTATTAGCTTGAGCAACTACGACTTGGGCAAAAACTTAAATTGCGGTCCAAAACTCTACATAAGAGACTTTCTCATTCAAAGGGTCATTTGGAGCTTGTTTCTCCTATCAACATTTATTTTTACAAAAAAAAATTTGGAGGCATATTTCTGT
Organism: Solanum dulcamara; assembly: GCF_947179165.1. Classification (NCBI taxonomy): domain Eukaryota; kingdom Viridiplantae; phylum Streptophyta; class Magnoliopsida; order Solanales; family Solanaceae; genus Solanum; species Solanum dulcamara. The sequence goes on from NC_077246.1 coordinate 18,840,272, forward strand.
AATCGCATAAAGAAAGCGTTAGAGAAGAAAAACTTAGAGTTTGACTCGATCACATGACATAAGAATGATGAAGGAATAAAATGTTTACTAAAACACCTCATAGCTTCCTATTTATAGATGTGGTGTGCTTCACACCGATGAACAAGAATCTATTTGATGTGACATGTTAGACTTCCTAGGACACTTTAAACTTTGTACTCTGATACAAGGTTTTTCATGACCCAAGCTAGGCCCTAGGCATGACACGATGATTAGAATCCAGAGGGACTACAACCAAGCCTCTTAGCATATCATACATGAGAATACATAAGGTAATTAGAAAAGATCATAGAAAAAGATATCATTGATGCAAAATAAAGTCTCAATGATGAAATCCCATATAAAAGAAAACAAACTAAAGCCTTCGAATGAATATGACGACATAGACTTCATGAACATATAACATACCTCTAATAGTCTAAATGGGGGCATAAGACAAGCTTCTAGCTCACCCATAGTATAAAAGATGACATCATAGGAAGAATTATAAACTCATATTGGTTGCATCCTCGAAGCATGAGGACTCATCAATCAAGTGTCAAAACTAAGTAATCTAATCTTGCCAAGAGCGGGAGGATGAGCTTGATGATCATCGGATCTTACATTATGATATAATATAGGCAAAAGAAGTATGCATTAGTACATGGAATTCAATAAGTATGTGAGAATCATGAATGAATAATGATAATAGGATATAAACGATATGAACATGGGATACGTGACAAATGAAATAGGACATCATATAGGGTCCAAAGATCATCACGTTTTAGGGAGGTAATAAATTTTCTTTTTGATTTCTGAAATGTGTCATAGGTCGTCCGTAAAGTGTAAGCATGTAACTGAATTTTCAGAATAAGTTTAAGGGTGAATTTATTCTTTTTCCTAGCTAAATACATATTACACCTCCCAGGAAATTATACAACCACATTTTTGAGCTTCAAATTCTCATAAGTCAGTTGGATTTTTTCAAATGCATTCACACATATAGGGAGGCCAACTATACTGCTTATTCACTTTCCAAATAGAGCTATAAGTTTGAAGTTCCACATCATTATTATGTTCAATAGCAACTCTCTAAGGACACTAGAGTCTACTACTGCATTGAAAAAGCTAACATGGCTAATTTTAGAAGAAGAAAACTGAAAAGGATCAAGAAAACCCCATGAGTGTTGTTTTTTGTATTATGTAGTTATAGGTATAGACTGCTCTATGTCCCTTTTGGCTGCTCTTATCCTTATTTATGTTTTTCTAGATGCTTTGTATCGAATGGAGTACTCTCCTGTAGGTTCATAGTTCTAGGTTTACTTTTCACAACATTGGGGATGAGCTGACCGACCTTAGTAGGCTAGTCCACTTATGAACCACCATAGGATCGGAGGTAAGATTTTATATCCCCCTCCTTGTATTTTACTTGTTTATTTTATTTATGTTAAGGATAGGGGTGTTTCTCATCCCCTGATCTCCTCAAGGGTCGTTAAAATAAAATAAAAAGGACTAAAAGAAATAAAAAAAGATAATGAATAAAAATTATTAGGTTAAAGATTACTTCAACTGTGTTGGTGGTTGTTTTAATGTTGCATTGTACTCTAAATAAAGTTAAAATGCTAAACTACCCTTCTAAATAATCTATATGCTTTACCTATTAATTACGAAAAGACTTTTCATACTCTTTCATTAAAAGTCACAACCTTCTTTCATAAATGTATATCCTTTTTAATAAGAAAAGACTTTGTACCCAAACAAAACTATGATGGTTTAGCATCACTCAAAAGTAAGGTCGTCAAAGTAAGTGTGTGGTTACAAAATACATATTTAAGCAATGAAATATTCTTTGTGGTTAAGTATATCCAAGTGTTGTCTATTAGGAAATATCTATTTGTTTTTCAATCAAAATCAAGCCATATTGGCCAATTTATTATTAAAATTAAGGACCTAATATCAATTCACTTCCCAAAAAGATCGATACAAAACAATAGAATAAAAACTAAAAAGAAACTAAGATAAAAAATATCAAAAGCTACTGTAAACAATAAATTTTCGAGCTGAGAAAAATAAATAATCAAGACCGAAAAATTAGAGTAACAAAGAGTAATATTTGATTTTAAAATGTAGTGGTTGTTATAATCTCTATGATGATCCTTTGATTCTTCAAATAATATGGAATGTGCTGAACTTAAATTTGATTTAGAGTCAAAGGCTTGAATAACTTGATCTTGAATCTACGTCTTCAAATTTGGATTTGAATTATTCATCATGAACACTTGTATGGTTATGAAGAATAATAAATATGAACAAGTAACTTGATCTTGAACTTCTTGATATTTTCCTTTGTTCTTGATCTTGAACTTGAGCTTGAATTTGATTACTTGAACTTTGTAGCTTTGTAGAAAATTTGTGGCCGTTGATCCACGAGCTCTCTTTTTGCTTCTTGTTCTTTTTTTTAAAAAAAACCCTCTAAGAATAATGAAGACCCCTATTTATAGTTATAGGGAGTAGTATGAGGGTGTGATTTCATTGGTTGGTTTGAACTGACCAATCAGATTTTGTTGGTGAAGAGCTTTAATTTGATTGGTCAGAACATGTCACATATACACGTGACATTACTCTAGTAGCTCATTTAATTTCACTTAGATTGCCACATAACTTCGACACGTGGTATAATTTTAGTATCTTATTTAATTTGACTTGGATTGCTACATAATTTTGGCACATTACATGATTCTAATGGCTTATTTAATTTGACTTGGATTGCCATATAACTTTGGCATATAGTGTAATTTTAGTGGATCATTTAATTTGACTTGGATTGCCACATAACTTTGACACATGGTGTGCTTTTAGTGAATCATTTATTTGACTTGGATTGCCACATCATTTGGACTATTTTCTTGAATTTAATATAGTCGAAATTAATTTATGGATTGAAATCCAATATAATTCTAATATTTATAAATGCCCCCTACTTCAAGTCTTGTCGAAGTACTTTATACAAAAACTAGGCTTGAAGTATTAACAAAATGATAATAGTATGTCGTGCAATTTAATATGCACCATGAACATATTAAATTAATACGTTCCTCCAATTATAGTGACATAGTTGGAGTAAATAATAAGACTGCAATTAGAACTTGATCACTCGACCAATATTTTTTTTATTACTAGATTTGAACAATTAAAATATGATAGAGATCAACAAAATAAAGGGTAGGCAATTGCTAACAAAAAATAAAATAGAATAATAATAATAGTAATCAAATTAGAATTCAGAAAGGACACACTCCTTTTAGATTACGGATAGCCCAAATTTTCACATTTTCACAACCAATTAGGATTTAAAGAGAATAAATTTGTATTATTCCACTAGAGTCCTAACCGAAAAAGTAATTATGATTACTTTGGGAGAAGGACTCCTTCACTATCACTATTTGTCTATAAATAGACTCTCTCCTTTTATTTATTTTTAACATTGGCATTGACAATTTTGATGCTCCTTTTTGCATACACTTTTGAGTTCATCAAAATAGAGGTACGTTTTTTTTGCAATTGAAAATATTACTTCATATACAATGAACTTTTATTCCATTGGAGTCAAATGTGCTACATTGTTTGGGCTAATAATTTTATATTATCTTTGATGAATACTTTACATCGATTGAATCAAATGCATCACATAGCCTGAGCCAAAGACTTTATACCGTCTGAGGCAAAGAATTTACATGATTTATGACAAAGACTTCACACCGTCTGAGTCAAAGGCATCACATAGTTCAAGCGAAAGACTTTACACCATCTGAGGCAAAGACTTTACACCATCTGAGGCAAAGACTTTACATGATTTTCTTTACACCGTCTGAGTGAAAGGCATCACATAGTCCAAGCCAAAGACTTTACACTGCCTGAGGGAAAGATTTTATATGATTTTTGTCAAAGACTTTATATGATTTATGGCAAAACATTACTCCATCTGAGTCAAAGGCATCACATATTCCAAGCCAAAGACTTTACACCATCTGTGGAAAAGACTTTATATGATTTGTGAGAAAGAGTTTAGACCATCTGAGTCAAAGATATCACATAGTTCAAGCCAAAGACTTTACACCGTCTGAGGCAAAGACTTTATGATTTATGACAAAGACTTTACACCGTCTGAGTCAAAGGCATCTCATAGTACAAGTCAAAGATTTTACACTGTCTAAGTCAAATACTTTACATGCTTTGAGTTGAAGGTATCACGTCATCCAAGCCAAGAACTTTACACCGTCTAAAGCAAAGACTTTACAGACTTTACATGACCGATAAAGACTTTACACCATTTAAATTAGGCATAATTCAAGCTCAAATAATATAATCGTTCATTAGTGAGATTCATGACTATGATTATTGAATTACTAATTTAAGCGCTAATAAAACACTTTCTTTCTTTCTTTTTTATTTTTACAGATTGAATCATGGTTTACTTTAGATATTTGACTTCCTCTTCTTTAGAGTTGTGATACCTTGTGATATCAGATCATAAGGACAGTGAGGTGGAGACCAAATTGCTTGTACCTACTCTATTAGCTGGCCAATATATTGCTCCATGGTCATCTTTAGGGGAACTTCCTGGTTTAGATGATTGTACTCTTGAATATAATAGTCTTCCTCCTAAGACGTGGGTACTTAGCACTCCTAATCATCATACCAAAAATATTATAACTTCTTTATCCTGTTTGGGGTGACGAATCATAAATGGAGAGATTCGATGGGATGACACTTTCACACTTGATGGAGAGTTTCACTACATTCTAGGATATTGGGAGTGGCCTGAAGATATCCTTAGTAGGAATCGCCAGACTTTGAAGGATGCAAAAATATGTGATGCTGTGTATGGTTTGCTTTTTACTTATGATCGTGACACTATTATCTTGCAATCCTTTTGCGAAGCTTGGTGTCTTGTTACAAATACTCTGCTTACCTCAGTTGGAGAACTATCTATATCACTTTGGGATTTACACGTGATTAGTGGTCTACCCATAACAGAAAGTCTTTATGAGGAAGTCGTGCCAAATGTTGCAGAACTTTTAGGTACATTTGATAAGGGAAAAAGGTTTCTCCCTCACTATTATGAGCATTTATTTGATGCCTTTCATTGGATCCAAGTAGAGAATAATCATGAACTGAATTAGTTGTCACTCTTTTAGAAATCATTTTGATTGCATTATACTGCACATTTCTGTAAGTATTTCTTTTATGTTTCAACTTCAAGAGTTATTTACTCTATTGATGCATTGACGTAATCACATTAAGCTTGGACTTTCCCCTAAATAACATTGTTTATCACCTTGTGTATTTTAATAGTACAAAAGATATATTATTGTATGAAAGCACCAAAGACAGGAGAGACTTAATTTATCAGAAACCAAACTTCTTAATCTAAAACATATCCAAAATTTATAGCTCAAGTCCCTCAAGATCGTTCTAAAAAACTTCAAAAATGAACTTCACATGCAGGAAAGCTGTCAGATTCATATTCACATGATCTTATTAAAAATACTCATATCTCAGCATAGAGAAGCCGAAAAGAAGATTCATAGAACTATAATATGTACAATAATCACAGCTAATAGCTTTATGGATTTGTACAAATATTTTCTTGAAGTCAATTCAAATTCTGTCTTGATTGGCCTTCTCTAATTCAGATGTTATATATGACAATGTTCAAGAACATTGTGATGCTCAAATAATTATGTGCCCCATTTCTTTTGAACTTATGAGACTAATCTTAGGATGTAACTCTAAGCACCACAGACCTTGGCGAAGAGGGTCAAGAGAGACTATGTTTTTTGTATACTCATATGACTAAAATCAGAATGTAATTCTAAGCGCCTACGTACCTCAGTGAAGAGGATCAATTCATAATGTAGTTCTGAAAGAGTGATTTGTTTTTATTTTTTTGTGTGCTAACTTTTGCCTAGGCCGCCTCTTTCGAGATTTTCAACCTAGTGAACATTTTTTTTAATGTCGTACATGTTTATACTCCTGCGGGCCAGGATTAACATGCAGTTTATGCTCGTACCTTAAGGAGCGTATTTATTTTCTTCAAGGATAGTATCTCTTTATGCACTTTCCATTAATAAGACCAATGTGCAATCTTTCTGAGTCAACTAGTTTGTAAGCGCCACTTGAGTATACTTCTTGTACAACATATGGTCCATCCCATTTAGCGGAGAACTTGCTTCCAGACCGACGAGAAGTAATAATAGGCCTTCCTACAACAAGAACTTGATCACCCACTTTAAAGCATCTAAGATGAACCTTCCTATTAAAAGATAGAGCTAGACGAGCTTGATAACATTCCAGACTTTATTGGGCCTCTAGTCTTTTTTCATCAAGAGCCTCTAATTCTTCAAGGCGTAACCGAGCATTTTATTCATTAGTGAGTCCTTCTTGAATGGCAAGGCGCAATGATGGGATTTGATGCTTAAGTGGAAGGACTGCTTCAACTCCATAAATAAGAGAATAGGGAGTCACTTATGTTGGTGTGCGATACGTAGTCCTATATGCCCAAAGAGCTTCTTCCATTCTTTTATGCCAATCTCTCTTAGACTTGGAAACAACATTCTTTAACAAGTTGCAGAGTGTCTTGTTAAATACTTCAGCAAGATCATTAGCAGCCGTATAATATATAGAGGAATTGTGTTGCTTGAAGCCAAAAAGATCACATATCTTCGTCATTAACTTGTTATTAAATGGCTTGCCATTATCTGTCAATATATATCAAGGAATACCAAAATGATAGATAATATTGACTTAAATGAAGTTAGCAACATTCTCTTTCTTCACTTCTCTAAGAGAAACAACTTCTGCCCATTTTGAGAAGTAGTCAGTTGTAGCCAGGATGTACAAATATCCACCAAAGGACTTAGGCAATGGTCCAACAACATCCAAACCCCAAGCTTCAAATGGCAATGAGGCAATAGTTGGGTGCAATACTTCTGGGGGTTGATGTATAAAATTCACATGGAATTGGTAAGATTTACATCTTTGGACGTAATCCAGACAATCTTTCACCATGGTTTACCAGTAATATCCCATCCTTTTTATGTGAAAATGAAGTTTTGTCCCAGATTGATGCGCTCCACATACTCTAGAATGTACTTCTTGCATAGCTTGAGTAGATTTATCTTCCCCCAAACATTGTAAAAGAACTTCATCGAATGACCGCCTGTAAAGTGTATTTTTATAATAAAGAAAACGAGGAGCTTGTCTTCTAATTTCTGTCCTTCTTCGAAGATTTTCTAGCAATATTCCATAACAAAAGTAATCTATTATTGGATGTCGCCAATCTTCAATTTCAGTCTCTGAAGTGGTATTAACTTGTCGAAATTCTTCTTCATGCTTATCTGGAGATGGAGTTATCCATCTTTGGCAAACCACAACTTGCATTTCATCAGGCGATACTAATGCAGAAGCTAAAGCTGCCAATGCATCAGCCTTTTTATTTTCCTTTCTAGGGATATATTGAATAGTCACCTCTCCAAGCCATCCTATCATCTTTTTAGCATAATTACAGTATGGGAGTCACTCAGACTTCTTTACTTCATAATTACCCAAGACTTGATTGATCACCAACTTGGAATCTCCAAAAACTTGTAGTTGCAATTATTTCATATCAACGGCCATTTTAAGCCTAAGTATGAGTGCTTGATATTCAACAACATTATTGGAGAAGTGTGTGTTAGAGTGAAGGAGTATGGTAAAACTTCTCCATGGGAAGTGACAAATACCACTCTAGCACCGACTCCTTCACGATGTGCAGCACCGTCAAAATACATCTTCTAAGGTGGCTAAATTTCCACTAGCATTACATCTTCATTAGGCAATTCATCAAATAACTCCCAATCATTTGAAATTAGATGATTGGCTGAGAAATCTTCTAGCACTTGTCCTTTATCATGACCCAAGCCTAGGGCCTAGACGTGACATGGTGAATGAGGAACCCAAAAGTACCTCAAATAAGCCTCTTAGCATTCTTTTAGCCTTTCATAAGTAATGATGATAAATAAACAAGCGAAAATCATAATAGTAAATCTTCAACTTACATATGTCCAACAATACCTCTAACTATTAGATTTAACGGGGCTAAGACAAGTCCCTAGCTCACCCTCAATCATAATAGAAGAAATGCCATAGTAAAATATCTTAACATATCATAAGCTAGAAAGATAAAAGAGTATTATTTCCGGAATATGGGAACTCATCAAAAATAGTCTTCAACAAAATCTCAACTAGCCACGTGGAGGAGAATGAGGAGGAGCACTGGTCCTTACATGGTGATATCATGTAGGCAAAAGAATATGCGTTAGTAATTTAAATGTACTAAGTATGTAAGGATGCATGAACATTGAGGAAACATTATAACATTTATGTAATATGGAACATAATGTAATGCATGCATAATAAGTCATACAGATATCCTTTAAAATATTTATTTTGTGGGAAAATAACCATAATAGACATTTAAGACCATGCGAGCTATTACATGGAATCCAACATAACCCCCTACGTTGGTCGGGGAGACTACTTGCCAGGTAGAACTCTGTCAACTTCATTCATTTCTTTAACTTTAACTTTAAGGGCTATTTATGGATCCATTAGTCTAAGCCTACAAGGGCTCCTATGTTGACACATAGTTAATGAGACAAGGGGTTGCTACTAGGATTCCCTTACCGAATCACACCTCAATGCCCCATTCGGTACTAAGTCAATCCCACAGAATAGTTTAATACTTCAAAATATTCATAGCATATAACTTGAGAATTTAAACATCATATTCGGTAGAATAGCTCATTTAAACATTTGATAATTCAAATATGCAAGAATTGTCCTTATTGCATGAAGAATCTATCATTCATATCATTTCATCGTTCTTTCATTTTATAAGACCCTCTTTTGATTATAGATATTGCTTTCATAAATATTTATTTAGAGTCAAAGCTTTCAAGTCAAACTTTATTAAAAATATAGTAAAACTAGGTGGATTCAAATCACTTCAACTTGCAAATATGTATGTAAATAAATATACATAAATACTTTGAAATCCATTAATTAAAAATCATGCTTTAAACAATCCACCATGAATTTCAAGAACCTTTAAATAGATAAATAGAGGAATTACTTGTAAATCATCAATTCATACATATTAAATTATGTTACATCAAAATAGAGCAATAATCATTAGTTTAACCATGATTCATACTATCAAGTAAAAATAAGAATTACCATAAGAAAATATTACTTGAAATCAAGAGACTTAATTGAAAGAGTTTTTGGACTACATGGGTGGAAGAACCCATGGATTAACACCCACATAACTTAGAGTAAAACTTAAAGAAAATAAACATAATTTATCATATAATCAAAATAATTTAGGCATGAGAGTTGAAGGAATACTCTCATTGAAACCTTATATACCTGGATTCCAAAGCTTTAGTCGGAACCGAAGGACTTAATGAACACTCTTGAGTCCTAACTTTTCTCCTCGCCGGAATATTTTCTATACTACTCGGAGTATATGAATTACCGAAATAGTATTTCTTCACTACTAAGGACTAAAACTATATTTGAGAATGAGTAAAGAAGTGTATAGAGAGAAGAATTGTTTGAGAAAGCTTGATGAATAAAATTAGGAAATAAGGTGGGTATTTATAGGTGTAGATGAGGGACCTAACAATAAATAAAATAATTATAAAGAAAAAATTTGAAAATTTAATGGAAAATTGTGATGTCATGGATGATGTTAAATGGGGGACAATTTATGTAATGAGTGATGTCAAATGTATCTAGATCTTTCCATGGTAGGTGAGATGAGTTCTTTTTAACAGAATAATCTTTTTTGGAGCTGTGTTTGAATAAAATAAATTCCTTATTAGGATTTGGTGTCTTCATAAGAATTGTAGATATGGAAGTCTAGTTTCATATCGTTTAAGAATCAACCAATTTAGATAATCTTACAGTGAGATATGATGTTTCTTCTAAAAACACTCTATTCCTTCACAACATCCCGTCTTACAACAATTAATTTATTTGACCTACTTAACCTCCGAAACTTAAAATATGGTATTCACAAAAGTTGTGGGTAATAATCTTTTGGTTACTCAGAAATTTGAATCACCCAATTTGGATAATCCTATGAAAAGTTCTGCCCAAAATACATAGGCTATATCATGTTTAGGCGAGAATTGAAACATCGTATACAACATTTTAGGGGATGTTACATCCTTTTAATTCCTTATGAGATATATATATATAATTTCAAATTATTGAAATTGGAGGTACCACCTTGCTAGTCGATCACTTAAGACAGGCTTGGACATGACAATCTTGATAGGATTCGCTTTAGAGACAAGTTGTACAATATGAGATTGGAAGTAATGCTTTATCTTTTGAATCGAGAATACAAGTACCAGACATAACTTCTCAATAGATGAATATTTGACCTCATTTTGTGTCATCATCCTACTCAAGTAATACAGGACATTTTCTTTCCCTTCATTATTTTCTTGTGCGAGAAGTGCTCCTACTGGCCTTTCTTGTGCTGCAATGTATAAAATCAATGGTTTTCCAGGTATAAGAGTTACAAGTACTGGAAGCTTCATCAAATAAGACTTTATGTTCTTGAAAGCACTGGTACAAGCTTAGTCCCATTCAAAAGGAACATCTTTCTTCATAAGGCGACTGAACGGTTGACATCTCCCGGCCATATTTGAGATAAATCTCCTAAGATATGCTAATTTTCCCTATAAGCTTTTTAACTCATGAATATTTTTTGGCTCAGGCATCTTTAAAATAGCATCTATCTTATCTTGGTCAATCTCGATTCCTCGATGTTATATAATAAAATCGAGATACTTTCCCGAAGTAACTCCAAAGGCATATTTTAAAGGGTTTATTTTGAGTTGGTATCTTCAAAGTCGTTCGAACACTCTTCTCAAATCTTGCAAGTGGCCATCACTCTTCCTTGATTTTACTACTAATTCATCAACATAGCACTCAACATTTTTATGAAGCATGTCATCAAAAATATTCTGCATGGCTCGTTGATAAGTCGCCCTGGTATTTTTAAACCAAAAGGCATTACTTTGTAGCAATATATACCTTTAGGAGTGCGAAATGCAGTAAGTTATTTATCTCTTGGTGCCATGCGAATTTGATTATATCCAGATGAATAATCTATGAAAGTCGTTGTCTCGTATCCAGTCGTGGCATCAATCATAAGCTCAGGGATTAGAAGAGGAAATTCATCCTTAGGGCATGCATTATTAAGATCTCTTAAGTCAACACAAACTCGGATTTGATCATTCTTCTTTCTTACAGGTACAATGCTTGAAATCCCTGTAGTATATTTGACTTCACAAATAAAACCAGCTTCAATAAGCATGTTAACTTTAGTTTCAATCAAAGGAACCAATTCAGGTCTAAAATGACATTGAGCTTGTTTAACAAGATGAGTGCCTCATTTCACAACAAGACGATGAACTGCAACTTTAGGGTCTAATCCTGGCATCTCTTTGTAACTCCAAGTAAATACATCCTTAAATTCCATAAGCAACTCAATATATTTCTTCTCTTTATCGTCATCCAGTAAAGCACTTACATATCTAGGCCTTATATCATCATCAACCCCAAGATTTTCTTCCTTCAATGCATCAACAGTATTCTTTACCCCTTCCTCGAGTTCAGGTGGTGTATCTTCAGCATCCTCATCTTGTTGAGGATCACCATCATTAAAAGATATGTGATGCCATGCATGAATATCAACAAACCCATCCTTAATTTTTTACATATAGTGAAATACTTTCCTCATCACAAATTGTGATATGATTTGATGATCCCACACTTTCTTCATCTTCGTCTCACTCTCTAGTGTGAACTATAGTATGAGTTCTTGCTCTCAAGACATTTCCATATAAAACTACAAGGTTTGTTTCTCGCCTCATTTTAGAAAAGATCAAACTAGGGCAATTTTTAGGTGAATTATGCTCTCAAGCATGTACACGTTCTTCCATTGTTTTATAATTTCCTTAGCGCTTGTATTTATTCTTCATTAGTCCCAACTGATCAAACACTAAAGTTTTTGGAGTTGATTTAATTAGCCTATCAAATGCATAAACGTTAGGAGTCATACGACTAAGTCGATCAAACACAGAAGGCTTCTTGTTGAACATCATAGGTTCTTCCACAGGGATAATATAGTTGATGCTCATCCTTTTTAGGGTGATTCGAACTGGCGACAGTTGTTTGTAACCCAAGCCTTCACGCGATTGCTTGACAACATATCCTCTCTCTATCATTATCCTTTGAGTTGGATTTAGGCCATGATTTACCTTTTCAATAATTTTATTTGGAAGATTCCCTACTTTAAAAGCTTCATTGGGATTGTATCCTGCTTTCACCAACAACTTATTTGCATTTAGGTCAAAATACTCATTTGTATGCTTTTTAGGAAGTGATTCATATGAATCATGATTCGATGGTTTGAAAAATGCTTTTATCATTTTGAAGGTGATTTGATTGCATCAATTTGATTGATAGGAAATGTCAACTTGCTACTCTGCAACTTAGAGGGTGGGATCTTGACCTTTTTTGTCTTTGGAACATAGTGAGAAATAGGAATCATTCTTTTACTTGAAGATGCCTCACTTGTACTAGGTACTGTACTCATATCTGAAAGCATTTTATTCTTGTCAATTATGACCCTTGCATTATCAGGTACTATATCAACCTTTTTTATGACATCAGTAGGTATCGCGTTATCAACTTTGACTTCTCTTGAAACATGATTCTTTAAGTAGAATTTTGCATCAGCAAAATGCGCTTCTGTCTCAGTGAAAGGTTAATCATCAACTACCTTCTTTTGAACCCCTTATTCAAAGTATTTGAAACATTGAGTCAATAATAGGCATACATGCACTTGAATGCATATCTCCCATTGTTATATCTAATTTGGCAGCACCAATGGCTCTCTGCCTCCTTGGTTAAATCTTTGAATCATCAGACAACTTTCAGACAGTTCATTTATCAGGATTCCAAGTTCCTTCACAGTACGAATAGGGAGAATATTGACCCCACATCTATCATCCACCATGATCCTATTTACTTTATGTCCACGCACAAAACCTACCATATATAAAGGATGATTATGCAATATTTTACCCAATAAAAGATCATCATTAGTGAATGTAAACTTTGAATCATAAGTGTCCACTTCTTCAGAGTGAGACTTGATAGGGCCTTCATGTGATAGAAGTAATGAAGGCGAGCCTTCTCTCATTGTCTCTTCTTTATCAATGTTACAACACAAGGCCTTGGTGTCCCAATGAGAAATCTTTTCATGGAACCAACTTGGCAAGAATTTCTCTAATATCACCGGAGAACGTTGCTTTTGATAGTAATTCCCCCCAACTCTTGACTTCTTCACATTCTTCTTTACCCTTTGAGTTTTAGGTAGTTTCTTCATCTTTGCTCTTATGACTTACTTACTTATCTCTCTTTGCAAGCTCATTTTACAACGTCTTCATTGTGTCACTAAAATCTATTATTTATCATCAGTATAAGCATCACAAGATTGGTTTTCCTCTAGAGGTTTATCTTCCCCTATTAGTTCATTCATCAAAGGAACAAGCGATAATGCGTTAACATCTATCGGTTTGAAGTCACCAAATTTAATTATTTTTGGTGGTGATGTGGCTAGGACATCACCACCATCATGTATTTCAACAAAGTTGCAAAGAACTACGGGGTCGAGTGAACCAAAAGTGAAAGAGACTTGATTTGAACTCTCCTTCTCGTCTTTAAGAAATATCTTTCCTTCACGGCCCAAGTCCATGATCTTTTCCTTAAACATAAAACACTTTCCAATAGGATGGCCCATCAAACAGTGATATTTGCAGTAATTTGGATCATTAGTCCTCCCAACCTCATCTGGACGCTTCATTTCAGGTAACTCAAAGAGTTTTAATGCCAAAAGCTCTTCAAAAATTACTGGGACATCTGAGTCCAAGAAAGGATACTCTTTTGCCTGCATTTCCTTCAAAGTCAGCTTTCTACTAGCGTTATTCGAAAAATTCATGGTCTTTATCCTTTGATTCTTTCTTAGATTTGTAGACACTTTCAAAGGCATGACATTAACATTCATCGACTCAATTTTACTCCTTTCTTTACCTCTATTTTGTCTTTTTCCTTACGAGGCTCACAAATAAGTGGTCCTTCAATTTTGCTTGCAGACATACTCAATCATATCATGAGCACGTGTGGCTAGTTCCTCAAATAATTTGGTTTTAATACCCTGTAGGATATAATAAAGTCCCCAACGCATTTCTTGAATACATATTTCTATTCTGGAAGTTTCACTAAGCCTATCCTTATAATTGAGGCTTGCATTTCTCCATCGGTTGATGAACTCGATGACATGTTCATCTTCATATTGACGTGTATTTGTGAGTTGAACCATGCTCATAGGACGCCTTGTGCTATAGAAATGATGAAATTCATGCTCAAGTTGTTCCCAACTATCAATAAAGCTAGCCTTGAGATTTGTATATCAGTCAAAAGCATTTTTTTAAGGAGTGCATAAATTGTTTGACCAGATAATCTCCATATATTCCAGCATTATTGCAAGTTTCAATAAAATGGGCAATGTATTGCTTTGGATTTCACTTTCCGTCAAATTGTTGAAATTTTAGAGGTTGATAACTTGCAGGGATCTTCGAAACATCAATTCTTGAAGTGTCTTGATTTGCATATGTAAATGATGACTTTGAATACACATCATAATTATCTTTGATAGTTCCCATAATAAAGTCTTTCTGTTGATGAATGGAGATTCCTCCTTCAGCGGATACTTGCAGCTCATCACCCACATTTATTTTCTTTGTAACTGAATCTCCCTTTTCTTGTATCATGGGACATTTTCCAGGTGCATGAATTGAGTCCCTCTTCATAAAATTTTTAACTCTGTCCGTCAATTTGAAAATTTGATTATCCTAATCTTGCACATATTTTGTTAGACCTTTAATTGCCTTTGTCAAACTCACCAGTTGTTCTTTAACAGTTAAGGCATTAGTCATCATCGCTTGGATGGATGTTATGGATGATGTAGTAAAGCATGGATTTTCTCTCAAATTGAAATTTGCTTGAAACAAGTTACGTGGAGTGACTGGGGAAGATCTAGTGATCAATATATCATCTTCATCTTGAATAATGTAATTCCTTGTGTTAAAAGAACTAAGTCGAGCCAACGTCTTTTCAACAATATCAGCTATATTCTCTCCTTCTTCCAATTCATTAGGAAAGAATCTTACCCCTTTGAAGATGAAAGATCAAAACTAGGAACTGATGCGGACGACACTTGAAGTGCTTATTGTCCTAGCAAGTTTGCTCTGTTCCTAGTGATGGGTCCCAAACTTCCCATAGTAGCATCCAATATGTTCTCCACCTCAGAGGAAAACTTGGAATCAGTAGCCTTAGCAACAATAGTCCTAGAGTCAAATTTCTTAGATGCCATTTAAGTATTCTTGAAGTTTGATGATTGATGTAAAGAGATAAAAGATAGAGATTGTCCCACTGGGCCGAGAAAATTAGAGTAACAAAGAGTAATATTTGATTTCAAAATGTAGTAGTTGTTATAATCTCTATGATGATCCTTTGATTCTTCAAATAATATGGAATGTGCTGAACTTAAATTTGATTTAGAGTCAAAGGCTTGAATAACTTGATCTTGAATCTACGTCTTCAAATTTGGATTTGAATTATTCATCATGAACACTTGTATGGTTATGAAGAATAATAAATATGAACAAGTAACTTGATCTTGAACTTCTTGATATTTTCCTTTGTTCTTGATCTTGAACTTGAGCTTGAATTTGATTACTTGAACTTTGTAGCTTTGTAGAAAATTTGTGGCCGTTGATCCACGAGCTCTCTTTTTGCTTCTTGTTCTTTTTTTTAAAAAAAACCCTCTAAGAATAATGAAGACCCCTATTTATAGTTGTAGGGAGTAGTATGAGGGTGTGATTTCATTGGTTGGTTTGAACTGACCAATCAGATTTTTTTGGTGAAGAGCTTTAATTTGATTGGTCAGAACATGTCACATATACACGTGACATTACTCTAGTAGCTCATTTAATTTCACTTAGATTGCCACATAACTTCGACACGTGGTATAATGTTTGTATCTTATTTAATTTGACTTGGATTGCCACATAATTTTGGCACATTACATGATTCTAATGGCTTATTTAATTTGACTTGGATTGCCATATAACTTTGACATATGGTGTAATTTTAGTGGATCATTTAATTTGACTTGGATTGCCACATAACTTTGACACATGGTGTGCTTTTAGTGAATCATTTATTTGACTTGGATTGCCACATCATTTGGACTATTTTCTTGAATTTAATATAGTCAAAATTAATTTATGGATTGAAATCCAATATAATTCTAATATTTGTAAATGCCCCCTACTTCAAGTCTTGTCGAAGTACTTTATACAAAAACTAGGCTTGAAGTATTAACAAAATGATAATAGTATGTCGTGCAATTTAATATGCACCATGAACATATTAAATTAATACGTTCCTCCAATTATAGTGACATAGTTGGAGTAAATAATGAGACTCCAATTAGAACTTCATCACGTGGCCAATTGTTTTTTTTATTATTACTATTATTATTTATTTATTTTTACTAGATTTGAACAAGTAGAATAGGATAGAGATCAACAAAATAAAGGGTAGGCATTTTCTAAATAAAATAATAATAATAATAATAATAATAATAATAATTATTATTATTATTATAATAATAATAATAACAACAATAATAATAATAATAATAATAATAACAATAACAATAACAATAACAATAATAATAATAATAATAATAATAATAATAATAATAATAATAATAATAATAACAATAACAATAACAATAACAATAACAATAACAATAACAATAATAATAACAATAATAATAACAATAACAATAACAATAATAATAACAATAATAATAATAATAACAATAATAATAATAATAATAATAATAATAATAATAACAATAATAATAATAACAATAATAATAACAATAACAATAATAATAATAATAACAATAACAATAACAATAATAATAATAATAACAATAACAATAATAATAATAATAACAATAATAATAATAACAATAATAATAATAATAATAACAATAATAACAATAATAATAACAATAATAATAATAATAATAATAATAATAATAATAATAATAATAATAATAATAATAATAATAATAATAATAATAGTCCAATTAGAATTCAGAAAGGACACACTCCTTTTAGAATACTGATAGCCCAAATTTTCACAATTTCACAACTAATTAGGATTTGGAGAGAATAAATTTATACCATTCCATTCCAGTAGAGTCCTAACCCAAAAAGTAATTATAGTTACTTTCGGAGAAGGACTCCCTCACTATCACTATTTGTCTATAAATAGACTCTCTCCTTTTATTTGTTTTTATCATTGACATTGGCAATTTTGATGCTCCTTTTTGCATACACTCTTGAGTTCATCAATATACGAGCTATGTTTTGTTTTGTTTTTTTTCAAGTAAAAATATTACTTCATATACAATGAACTTTTATTCTATTGGAGTCAAATGTGCTGCATTATTTGAGCCAATAATTTTACATTATCTTTGATGAAGACTTTACACCGATTGAATCAAATGCATCACATAGACTAAGCCAAATAATTTTGGCACATGGCATAATTCTAATGGCTCATTTAATTTGAATTGGATTTCCATATAACTTTGACACATGGTGTGATTTTAGTGGCTCATTTAATTTAACTTAGATTGACATAACTTTGACACATGATGTGCTTTTAGTGGATCATTTATTTGACTTTGATTGCCATATCATTTGAACTATTTTTTTGAATTTAATATAGTCTAAATTAATTTACGGTTTAAATCCAATATAATTCTAATATTTACAGCTACTCGAGAAGACTAAAGAGCTTAGAGAGGCGATTCTTCCATCTCTCCTTCTCTACTGAGAACCAGGGTCGGATGGTCACCACTCCAACTCCACCACAACTGAGCACCATCAAGTAGACCACGTTCAATCTTGCAAACCCAATTTGCATGACACATTTAAGTCTTCTTATAAATATATCTCACTTTATAGTGTTTTCATCCTCTTCTTATATTGTGTTATTATTTGTTGTCAACTAATCATTCACTATTTAGTAATCTTTTATGGTTAGGAATTGAAGTTTCAAGAGTTTGTGGATGGAATTTTCTATCATTTAGTGTAGGTTAATGGTTTTTCATGCACTTCTAATTTTTTTTATGGACCAGTTTAAGGTATGTTGTTAACTTAACTGAAATCGACGCAAAATAAGTATAAAGAATACCATATTCTTATGTGGAAACTACTCACTCATAAGATTGAAAAAAATCATGACCTACACCTATATAGGATTTCTCACAAACTTTCCTAAATCAATGAGCCTCAACATAATTTATATTACAAAAATTGCAATTCAGCAACTAACTCTAATGTCAACAATCATACATATCGTTGATCTCACATAAGGGTGGCATTTTCAGCCCATTTAAGTACAATTAATCCATTTATCATATATATATTTAAATAAATTACTCATATTTTTAAAATGATAAATATGGATTGACCTATTTTAAAAGCTCATACAAATATGAACAAAGTGGGTAAAATATGGGTATCCATACGAACCATTGGATCACCCAAAATTTCTAATTGCAATAAAAATATTGTTTAAAAAGAAAATTTGGGTGGGGTGGGGTTAGGGTTGAGGGTGGGCTGGTGGGGGGGGGAATATTTTTTTAAAACAAATTGGGTGGACGAGCAGGGGGTGAAACATGTATTCAAGTTGGTCCATTGAATCAAGCGTACTTCGATCTTCAGACAAAAATCTCATAAATGTTGGTGTTGCTTAATAATTGTGCTTTGCTTTAACTCTCACTATTAAGTGTGGGCTCATTATGGAAGACCTTGTATATTTATAGCTCTCAGTTGTGCATCTCAATCTGCTAAAAACTCGTACTTGACAAGGACTCCTGTTCTATTTGAATGCTTGAGTCTATCATCTTTGGACTTGTGTCCTAGATATGGCTTGTACAAATCCATGATCTTTTCTACTTGGGATTTACTTTATTTTAGAGAGTCCTAATAGAAGTTGGGATTTGTATATTGAAACACCTATCATCTACTAACTTCATGTACTTGTGTCACGATCCAATCCCGT
This sequence comes from Solanum dulcamara, assembly GCF_947179165.1. Taxonomy (NCBI): domain Eukaryota; kingdom Viridiplantae; phylum Streptophyta; class Magnoliopsida; order Solanales; family Solanaceae; genus Solanum; species Solanum dulcamara. Next base: position 18,859,637 of record NC_077246.1, read on the forward strand.
AGGCCACGACTCGTGTCTGAGTTGGACACCTATACATACCCTTAGCCCAAATTAGCATATTAGCAGAATAAAAAAATATAGAAATTAATTAAGGTCACTAGATAGCGTATGAAAACTGATGTAGCTCACGAAAGCCAATAAGGCCGTCTCGAAACATAAAAGTCCATAACACATATACAGGACCTATAGAACCTATACAGAACCCGCAACACAAGTCTGTAGACCTATACAGAATGATAGCCTAATCATATGATGGGACACGGCCCCATCGTACCCTTGACCAACGTGTACAAATATACAACAGAAAAGTTAGTACCAAAATATGGCTCTGGATAAAGGAGCACTGTCAAACAACAGAGTGGATATCCTAAGCAAGCAGGTTAGCAAAATGAGCGTCTATAGCTGCGGGCATGTAAAGCAGCCCCCAAAGAAATGGGGTCAGTACATAAAATGTACCGAATATGTAAAGCATGGGCTGTAATAAATAAAGTCATCACCAGAATAGAATATGCAAAACAAATGAGCAAAATATCTAGAAATATCAAAATGCTTATCACAACCCCTGATAATGCATGCGAAAAAATATGTGCCATATCCGACCCCATTAGGGGATGCGGTGAACAAAATGTGGTCGCCATCCCATCATCGGTGCCACATCACAGCATAACTCTAGAGTAGGGAATATCTCCATAACAGATCATATCATATCAGATGACCATATTATATCATATCACTAGACATCAACATACGTATACATGGCACAACATAACTCCACAACCAATGTACAGGGTGTACCTTCTCCCTCACATTGGGGCACGAAGAACAAGGCAGAGAAGTACGCACGATCATGTATCTCCTGGCCCGGGCTAAGTGAAGGAAGCATTGAGGCATCCATGAGTAGAGTAGTGAGAAACTAAATGCAATTTAAATCACATTTAAGACTCGATGGAATGATCAAAATGAGCTATCATTCAAAAATCAAGACAAGCTCCATATCAAGTACCTTTTGAATGTTACTATGGATTGCATTAAAATAAAACCTATGGAAATCTAAAACATTAGCCATCCAAGTGGCTCTAAGAATAAGAATTTAATTGGAAGCATATAAAAATCATACAGTTGTTTCATAAAGACCATGCCAAAGAAAGGAAGATAGCTTCACATTTTTTTACTACTCTCTATCATATAGAAGGCTTGAGAGACAGCTCCATTATTATGGAAGTTCTAACATTAGGAAGTAGATAAGAGTCATAAATCATGCTCGGAGCTTTATGGATGGATAACCTCCAAAACTTACATCATGTAATATTTATCTCAAAAAATTCCAAGAGAAAGGAAGGGGTAGCTTTACATACATATGCCAAAAACATGCTAAGAGAAAGAAGTTAGCTTCACTTACCTCTTATGGATTACTCTTAACCACGTTCACTTTGTCGTCTTTTGAACCTATTTAACATGAAAGCAATACTAAGGTTAATAAACTTTCACTTTCCAATTTCCAACTCTACAACCAAGTATCCATTGGAATTGTTTCCTTATCTATTTCCCTCGACTAGTTTATTATTAGTTCCGAAGTTATCAGAAATCGGGCAGCATTTCTCCTATAACTTGCCCTATCCAAACTTCCAATTACATCCTTAATTACCATAGACAACCAACAACAACAACCAACAACATATATACAAGTAAAATCACATCAACATTACACAATATAAACTCCAACCAACTCGCTCAAAACTACGATAACAAAATAGAGTTTTTAACCTTTGTTTTGTAAAACCCTTAACCATACGAAATAGAGGGTCGTGTGGATGAAATAAGAAGCACCAACACCATTATTATAACACTTTACATCCCTTAAACACGCAATCAAACCATCTGCAACCACATCACTACAATCACAACACACTACTCGACTTCGATTTAACTCTGACGACTTAAATTTAGTCTGTTTTTAACGTCAAGCATCCTTATAAAAATTTTCCACTTCTAGACTTATTTAAGACATTTAATATACCTCATAAAATCATCATAAAGTCAAATTTGAAAGGAAAAAACTTACCTTGCCCGAAAATCGCCAAACTCGCCAAAACTCGTCTCGGAAGTTCCTTTAGCGCGACTAAAACTTTATGGCAGCTTGTTGTCCTTTTGGTGCTGCCACAAATCATAAATTTAAATTAATAACACCTTAATATCATATTTGTATACCCTATATAAATAATTCACGGAAGGAAATCGGAGGACTTACCCTTTTGTTTCTCCAACCCGTGGCTCTCTCTTCTCTATCTCAAGGTTTCTCTTCTCTTCTTTTTTTCTCTAGAAGTTTGTAGATAAGAATGAATTTGGTTGTAGATAAGAATGACTCATAATATATATATATATATAGGATACCTTGGGGGTGACACGTGTTAATCCCTAAGTGGTGACACGTGTCAATCCCTTAGTGGTGACACGTGTCAAGCCCTCATTGGGACACCACATCCCCTTATCTAAACCAGGGATGCCATGTGGTAGGTGGGGGTCCACCCCTTGCTCCAGCTTCTGCCATATGGAACTCTCTCATGCTTCCATGTGTCACTCTCTTTTTCTCATCGTGGGTTCATAATCTCGTCTTACTTTACGAACCTATGTAATCCTTACTACGTAAGATTGGTATGCACTCAAGTAGCTTAATTATGTACACATCCAAAGTAATAGCTTACACAAGTAAGTTGAGTTCTATGACTTACTACTTGGCCTCCAATTCCTTTCGGATTCTTATAACCCTATCTCCAATCTTCCTTATTATGGGGTATCACATTCTCCTTTCCTTATAGTTATTTGATAGTGTTATAGATTATAAGTCTCACATGGTGACTTATAAGAAGCTTAAGAACCTTTCAAGGTACAAAAGTACGGGGTTTATTAGAACATTCGTCCTCGAATGTTAACTTGTCTTATAGGGTTTTATGAGGATTTTCAGGAGTTATCTATAAACATTGTCTTCCATTCCTTTTAGGTGTTTATACTATCTTTGGATATAGGGAACAAGTACAGATATCTCTTCTCTACCTCTCTGTAATGTATCCAAAATATTATAACTGTATTATCCTTATTGAACCCTTATTCCTTTTACCACGTACTTACTTTCTTGGACCTATACGTAACACATACATATTCATAGGTTGCATAACCCTGCCGGTGCAACTTGTATGAGGTAGAAGTAGTCTTTTCATCTCCGGGTTCATTCTGCTTCACCTATATCATTCACATTAAAACTCACTTGTCCCATTTTATCATACTTCTTTCTTTTCTTTTAGTCACTCCTTGCTCTTCTCACTTCCAATCATAGGAGGATTATTGTCCTTTTTCCTTGGTTATTTATCTATTGCAGCATCATTTGTGACCAACGCTATAGCTAACATCTTGGCTTTTGACCCCGTATGGTATCGTTATCCTTCACACGATATCTTGAGTTATTCAATACCCTTCCCTGGTTGTACCTTTTTTTTATACACACCCATTTTCTAAAGTTATGTCGTGCAGGGTTTTGCCAAAAACTTCTTGACACCACCTTAAATATCATTCTGACTTCTATCCTATTATTGTTAGCTTCAGCCCTTCTAACTTGCTTCAGCACGGGATCTTCTTGAAGTTTAAACATCCATGTCTGCTATACTGTAGTAACCATTGTTTCCATCTTGCCCTTACATTCTTCTCACCCACTTCCTCCTTTAAGGGGGGGGGGTACTTATATCTTTGTCCAATCTCAAAACTCATTCAATCTCTTTTGCCAATCCGCTTGGTACTGTATCATGTCCATCTCTTTCTTCATCCTTTATAACTTGATTCTTTACATACAAAACCTTGACTAAGTCACGAAGCGAGCATCTCATCTATTAATCTGTACTTGTGTAATGTGACCCATGTAACAACTCATCCAAGGCCACACTCCACTTATCTTTATCAAAATTTAATTAGCACTTTTAGTCGTTCCAATTTCAATTAGGCAATACTTGTATTCCGACGATAATTGTCCAAGGTTCTCTTGCAGGAGTAAATTTATCCCAACCTATATCCTTTGTTTCTTGGGATGAATGTATATTGCACCATTTATTCCTTAAGTTTACCGTCTTTGTCTCTTAAGGATTCCACTATTGTCGGGGCGACGTTGTGCGCACGTACCACCCTTTTATACCTTATACCCCTTGCCCTTACTGTGTACCCAACACCGGCTTTTAATTTTCTCAACAACATACCAAGTTTGCCTCAATTAGGGCCTTACCTTATAACCATGCAGTCGTATTGCACATTTAAGTTCATATTGTACGTTCCCCTTTCATTCTGTATCTATATTTATTTAATCATATCTATATTGGGTGCTTCCATAGATTTCTCTTATCATTTATCCCATCTATGTCTATCTTTTATTCCACATAAGAGGGATCTTATACTACCTCTTTATTATTCGGAATGCATTACTTCCACATAATCCTTTTTCTCATTTCCAAAACGTATTCTATCCATCCATCTTTATTTACATCATACAATCATTCCTTAACACCCATTCTATCTCATTGCTCATCCTTCTATAGCTTGGTCTCTCATAGTTCTGTCACTTTTAGCATTCATATCTTTGGCTACACATGTCATGACCTATTGTTACATTGTCATCTCGCTTTCTTCTTTCTTACTCCTTTCAGTTACTCTTTCTTTCCTTGTGCTCACTATCATTTCCGTTATCGAATAATCTTTATTCGCAACTTTCCCTACGGAACTTGATAAGTCTTTATTATTTGTTCCCTAGCCTGCTTTGCCATTTCACACTTACCCTTATATTCTTATTACATGGACCACGTCTTATCACTAGCCACTTTCTCACTAGGCTTTACTTATTTTCATAATGATCCTCGTTATATTCACATCATATCATGTTTGTATTCAACCCTATAGTATAACACTTCTTAACCTTTTTCATGATTCTTACTTACCCTTCTTAGTTAGTCTGATCCTTAATATCTCCCAAGCTATCCTATTAATACTTCATATTCGTCACAATTCTATTTTCCGTGCACTCTTGTCTTAATCATACTGTTACTCCTTTTAATTATAATTCATTACAGTTTATCCCTAGGTATCAATTTCGTCGGTGCCTTAATATATCATTCTATCCAGAACTACCAGTCTTCTCTAAATCATCTCCCTAGGGTCACAAGTCATTTCCAACTTCGGTTTACCATATCAATATCAACCTTCTAGTTTCTATTGCTATCAATTCAGTAATTAACTTATTTCTCGAGATCAGCCATACTTGTGGTTTAGCCAAATCTCATCATTATTGTGGGCACGACCTTTCAAGACATGCTATAACCCTGTATCTCATTCTCTTTTTATTTCTAGGAAAAGTTGGGCAGAGTTTCCTCTGTATTTCATACTATCTCAAACCTGTACGCAGAAAATACCAACAGTGCATCACAGCGTCAATATGTATATGTATCACATCACATCATATTGCAGCCACACAGGGCGCCCACAATCAACTGTATGAAAATGGACTTACCTCATACGTCTACTGGAACTTCCCTTGTTACACTTTCCTGTCTACTCTTCCTTTCAATTTACAACTTTATATTTCAGTTCTACTTCAATACCCTACCCAATCGATATCTTTTGTGCCTTTGCTTACTGCGTGCCTTGTGACTTCCAATATCGTCAGTCACTTCCTTCCATTGCTGTCATCTTTCTTTTAACATCTAAGGTTAATATAAGGAGTTTTCCTATGACTCGAATCTATTGCACGATCTTAGATATAAAAGAAAGGTAATATCCTAAATGTCCTATAGCCTCCTGTTTTTAGATATGGTGTGCAACACACCGATAAATAAGACTCTACTAGACACGATCTGTAGACACTCCAACGAAGGACCTCTCTGATACCACTTTTATCACAACCCAATTCCATAGGTCGCGACTCATGCCCGAGTTAGACACCCATACATACGCTTATCCCAAATTAGCATATTAGCAGAATAAAAAAATATAGAAATTAATTAAGGTCACTAGATAGCGCATGAAAATAGATACAGCTCATGAAAGACGATAAAGCCGTCACAGAACATAAAAGTCCAGAACACGTATATACAGGACCAATAGAACCTATAAAGAACCCATAACATAAGTCTATAGACCTCTACAGAATGATAGCCTAATAATATGATGGGATGAGCCCAGTCGTACCCTTGACCAACATGTACAAATATGCAACAGAAAAGTTAGTACCAAAATACGGCTCCGGATAAAGGAGCACCATCAAACAGTAGAGTGGATGTCCTAATTAAGCGGGTCAACAAAACGAGCGTCTATAGCTGCGGGCATGTAAAGCAGCCCCCCCAAAAAGAGGGTCAGTATGGAAAATGTACCGAATATATAAAGCATGGGCTGTAATAAATAAAGTCATCACCAGAACAGAATGTGCAAAACAAATGAGCAAAATTTCCAGAAACATCAAAATGCTTATCACAACCCCAGATAATGCATGCGGAAAAACATATGCCATATCTGGCCCCATTAGGGAATGCGGTGAATAAAATGTGGTCGCCATCTCATCACCGGCACCACAGCACATCATAACTCTAGAGTAGGGAATATCTCCGTAACAGATCATATTATATCAGATGGTCATATCATATCATATCATATCATCATACATCAACATATGTGTACATGGAACAACATAACTCCATAACCCATATACAGGGCGTACCTGCCCTCTCACGTCGGGGTATGGCGAACAAGGCAGAGAAGTACGCACGATCATGTATTTCTTAGCTCGGGCTCAGTGAAGGAAGCATTGAGGCATCCACGAGTAGAGAAGTGAGAAACTAAATGCAATTTAAATCATATTTGAGACTTGGTGGAATAATCAAAATGAGCTATCATTCAAAAATCTAGACAAGCGCCATATCAAGTACCTTTTGAATGTTACTATAGATTGCATCAAAATAGAACCTCTGGAAATCTAAAACATTGTCCATCCAAGTGGATCTAAGAATAGGAACTTACTTGGAAGTATATAAAAATCATATATTTATTTCATAAAGACCATGCCAAAGAAAGGAAGATAGCTTCACATTTTTTTACTACTCTCCATCATATAGAAGGCTTGAGAGCCATAACTCTATTATTATGGAAGTTCTAACATTAGGAAGTAGATAAAAGTCATAAATCATGCTCGGATAATTATGGATGGGATAACCCCTAAAACTTACATCATGTAATACTTATCTCAAAACATACCAAGATAAAGGCAGGGGTAGCTTTACATACCTATGCCAAAAATATGCCAAGAGAAAGAAGGTAGTTTCACATACCTCTTATGGATTACAATACTAAGGTTAATAAACTTTCACTTTCCAATTTCCAACTCTACAACCAAGTATCCATAGGAATTGTTTCCTTATCTATTTCCCTCGACTAGTTTATTATTAGTTCCGAAGTTATCAGAAATCGGGCAGCATTTCTCCTATAACTTGCCCTATCCAAACTTCCAATTACATCCTTAATTACCACATACAACCAACAATAATTAAAATCACTTCAACATTACACAATATAAACTCCAACAAACTCGCTCAAAACTACGATACCAAAATAGTGTTTTTAACCTTTGTTTTATAAAATCCTTAACCATACAAAATGGAGGTTCGTGTGGCTATAAAAAGAAGAACCCACACCCTTATTAGATCAATTTTCATCCCTGAAACACGTAATCAAACTAGCTGCAACCGCAGCACCATAATCACAACACACTACTCGACTTCTATTTAACTCTAACGACTTCAATTTAGTCTTTTTTTAACATCAAACATCCTTATGCAATTTTTTCACTTACATCCTCATTTAAGACATGTAATATACCTCATAAAATCATCATAAACTCTAATTTGAAAGAAAAAACCTTACCTTGCCCAAAACTCGCCAAACTCGCCAAAACTCACCTCAGAAGTTCCTTTGCGCTACTAAAACTTTGTGGCTGCTTGTTTTCCTTTTGGTGCTTCCCCAAATCATACATTTAAATTAATAAAACCTTTATATCATCGTGGTATACCCTATATAATTAATTCATGAAACAAAATCAGAGGACTTACCCTTTTTTTCTCCAACCCGTGGCTCTCTCTTCTCTAGCTCAAGGTTTCTCTTCTCTTCTTTTTTTCTCTAGAAGTTTGTAGATAAGAATGAATTTGGTTGTAGATAAGAATGATTCATAAAATATTTATATAGGCTACCTTTGAGGGTGACACATGTTAATCCCTAAGTGGTGATACGTGTTAATCCCTAAGTGGTGACACGTGTCAAGCCCTCATTGGGCCACTGCATCCCCCTTTTCCAATCCGGGGCTGCCACATGGCAGGTGGGGGGGGGGGGGTCCACCCCTTGCTCCAGCTATTGCCACATGGAACTTCTAGCTGCTGCCACATGGCACTCTCTCATGCTTCCACGTGTCACTCTCTTTTCCTCCTCATGGGTTCGTAATCTCGTCTTACTTTACGAACCTGTGTAATTCTTACTACGTAAGCTTGATATGTATTCAAGTAGCTTAAGTATGTAACACATCCAAAGTAATAGCTTACCTAAGTAAGTCGAGTCCTACGACTTACTACTTGGCCTCCATTTTCTTCTGGATTCTTATAACCCTATCTCCAATCTTCCTTATTATGGGGTATCACATTCTCCTTTTCTTAAGTTATTTGATAGCGTTATAGATTATCCGACTCACATGGTGACTTCTAAGAAGCTTAAGAACCTTTCAAGGTATTAAAGTACGGGGTATAACAACTTGTTCCATTATTTTACTAACCATATACTTCAATACAATAAGTCTCTCATTTTTGATTATAACAAACCCATACTCCTTGTGTGTTGTGCTCAAAATGTTTTAGTAAGATCAACATCTAAATAAAGCATCAGAAGATGCACATTTCATGAACTAGGTAAAAGTAATGGATTATATTACTCCCTTTGTTCCTTTTTATTTGTCAAATTTTGACTTGATGCATCTATTAAGAAAACAATGATTGGTATAGAGTTTGCCATTTTACCCCTATTAACTGATAGATCTTAAACATATTTACTAACTATATTTTTCAAAGACATTAACTCCATGTTAATAAATTGAGGGCATAATAGATAGAAAACAATTGTCCTTTCTTGATTTGTCAAAAATGACAAGTAAAAAGGGAAATCAAATTAGGAAATATTTGACAAATAAATAGGGACGGAGGGAGTATTACACAGTATACACACTTTCCTATTTTGGCATCATAAAAAACTGCGTTAAATTGGCAACCAAGTTGTTGTTTTTTAACAATTGTAAACCAATGGAAACTAGGCTATCACATATACAATTGATGCGCCCAAACACATAAGTGTGAAAGTAATAAAGTGGCTTTTTTTTAGAAGTCGGATGTCAAATTCACAAGGACTTGTAGATTAACTATTTTACTAAATTATACCAAGTCTAATTATTTATTTAAGTGTGCCAAAAGAGTGAGATTGGTGTTTGTATACTAAAATTTGCAATAATTAAATAATAAGTTTAAGTTACAATGATTGGGACAATTCTAGGGTTGCAATGTAACTAAGAATTCATATGTCATATTTCTTTCATGGATTTCAAATGGTTATAAAATTACTGATTTACAGGATTGATATTATGGTCATGATATCCCAGCCTCTAGCCATTACCCCAGTTGACTATCTAACTACATCATTGATCTTAGATAGACAAAATCACCTGTTGAGCATTTAGTTTTCATCATGTTTCATAACCAAGCACGATTCTAGGTATATCCCTATCCCAGATACAAACCAATTCTAGTTTTTGTTCAAGAAAATATCATATTCCTTGTATTCCACTTTCTATTCCTCTTCCGAGTTCAAGAAGCGATAATATATTTATTTCAATGGTGATCAAGCATCAAAATACTAATTCAAGAACACAAGAGTAATTTAAAAGATAACCAACCTCATCCATATAATTAATATTCAACAATCATTCATAACCGCAACCCCAGAAAAAGGGTTCTTAGCTACACCTAATAATCACAAATTCGAAGAGAATTATTTTCATGAAATAATTTCTAAGAAAAAGAAGAATAAAACAAACATAAAGATGGATTCTATTCCTAACCTTCTACTCTGAAAATACGACGACTCTCCTACAAAATATGTACAATGTTCTTTATATGATTTGATAAAAATAACCCCTTTTCCTTCTTGGAATCGGACATTGTAAACTATGAAAATTTTCATCAGGGAAACAAATGTGTTGTCCCACTATACAGCTAGCTAGGGGTCTCTAAAGTTTGAGCTCTGGCGCTCTACACCGACAATATTCCAACATTTTGCTGCTACCTTCTTCAAATGCTACCACATGGCGTTAGGTATGTTCTTCAATTTGAATTTCTCAATTGCACTTCTCATATAGTATATATTATTTTATGAAATTTAATTCATTAAGTTGTCTGTTTGGTTTCCTTGTATAATCTTCCATCTATAATTTGTTTAAACTCCAAATCTCTTCATCTTCACACCAGTTTAATTCTACAAATAAAATACACTATTAAGAATAATACATAAAATTCATGTTAAAAAGGAAAAATAAAAATGGTAAATATGAGGCAAATATTAACTAAAAATATGTATTTTTAGCCTTACATCACCACCCACACTTAAACTTTTGCTCGTCCTAGAGTAAGCATTAAAGCTCATCTCAAAACATCAAGCTAGGAACACCATCACTTTAGTTGATACAAACAATTAGGTCATGCAAAAATTTCAAAACATGACGTACACTTCCTAATCATTATTCAAGACATACAATAAAACAACAAACTTATAACCTCCTAACCTCATAGACGGACTCTAATTCATCAAATTCAGTTTGCTTACCTACTCCATCAAAGAAAGTTAATAAAATCTCCTATATATGATGAAAAAAGTGCCCTCACAGGAAGAAATAGTCCACATAATCAATTTAAAGAATTGAATATAAATTACGAAATTAGCATCAAAGAACAACTCTCGCACTCACAAAAGAATTCACATGTATGAACAAAGAACCATAGGCTTTTCCATTATGTACATCGTCCTTAATTAAGCATACTTGAATAGAATCAAATAGGAATTTACGAGTTGTAATGTTGGCTAGGGAATAGGTAGAAAAAGTATATAATAGTGACTTACACTTTCCTAAGCACTTCACACTTTAATATTTCATCACTCATTATTTTCTTATCTGTATTTTCATCACTCTCTGAAACAATTATTTTACTAGTAATTTCATCTCATAAAAACTTTTTTTTTTCAAGAATTTTTTCTCCTTTTTTTTTCATGTCACATTCTTTCAAAGAGGGATTTTTCATCACTTTGTAGCTATCATTGATTACCTTTTTAACCATCCATTTTATTCAAGTTTAACAATTATAATAAGTCTATTCTACAGTGCTCAATGAAGCAAGTTGCAAAAACCAGGAATTCAAAAAAAGAGTCAATTAAAAAATATGGCTACTAAGGAATACAAGCTCAAAAGGGTTAACTAGTTATATAATATCTGAAAAGACTAAAATTTGCAAGACAAATCATAGAAAGGCTAATATCATCTTCTAAACTGAGCAATACTTTTTATCTAACTTCAATAGCATGTTGGGCAAGTCCTAGACTAAGATTCAAAATATTAAATATATAAAAATTCTCACCATACATGATACAATTCTCAATCAAAATGGATCAATTCTACTTTTTTTTTAAAAACATTATCATAATAAAATGACAAAATAAAATAAGCTACATAGAGAGTCACAACCATGAGCTCGGTGTTAAACAATATGCAATTGAATTAGCAATCAAGCATTCACAGAAGGTACTACTCAAAATTAGGCCTAAACATAGTATCAAACAAGTCAAAAGGTCTTCTCTTTTCCATCCAAAAAATAAAAATAAATAAAAATAAAAATAAAAAGCAAATTTACTCCTAAAAAAATCTACCTGGTTCAAAGGGACTATCCTCAGGAAAAGAACTGAAAATAAAAGCGAAGGAACTCATCCTAAATAAATGACTCAATAAAAATAGTAGAGACTAGGAATTTGTCCCCCCCCCCCCCCATAAAAAAATTCTATGTGCCAAATAATTAAATTAGAATTTAAACAAGGGTAAGAAAAACTCTCTAAGTCCTCTAGGCCTAACTAGCGGCATGTAATGTTCAATTTTCATCATGAGAGGTGTGTGACCCCACACTTATTATTTTTCATGCTCCTTGCTCCAAATTTGGGTTACTCATACTTTTCCAAAACATGTAAGCACAAAAACACACAAAAAAAAGACAGTTAAAGAATTTTAAAAAAAGTTACACTAAAATTGGGTTGCCTCCCAATAAACGCCTGGTTTAACGTCACGGGATGATATAATTAAGTTCACCACTTTTCTTTCCACTTTGAACTTATGAATTGCACCCCTAATTTTGTATAAATTTTTCTACTTTGCTCAAGGTGTTGTGGTATAAAGATAATAGAACCAAGTAATAGATGTTCTATCTTGCACTTCTTGGTCCTTATGTGGGGAATGTCATTTTGTCTATGTGAACCGGAAAACTTAAGGATGTAGGGACTTGTTCCTGGTCTATACACTTCTCTACTAGTTCAGATGACTCGAATTTCATGTCATCATCCAAGCATAATGTCGAAAAATTCTTTGAATAAGGTCCAAGATGCTTCAACTCCAAAGCAACATTATTTATGGTATTCTGATTTTTGTACTCCTTCTCAACATCGACACTAAGGAATAAAGTATAGTTGAATGGTTGGAATTGCTCTTTTTTCTCCATTAATTGGTCATCATCCATGACAATGGGTGATTAGATATCAAACGCCTCAACCTTTTCTTTTAAGTGAGCCTCCAAGTCATGAATATCTAAACCAACTTGGTCTAACACCTGGAAGCATCCTAACTTACATCAATCAAAAGAACATAGAGAAAAAGATGATCTTTTACATTAGATGACTTTTACGAGTGACACCTACGCCTATAGAAGCACTTACAGACCATAGGAGGGACTCGTAAGTCACTTTAGTGTCACGACCCAAACTAGGTCCAAGCCATGACACGGTGATCAAAACCCCGAGGGCCTCCAACCAAGCCTCTTGACATATCATAAGCATGCATAAGGTAAAATAAAATGGAAATGACATAAGGAAATCTCAACACGCGGGTCATAAAAGTATAGGAGTATGAAAATAGAGACTCTACATAATTTTTCCAACAATGCCTCTACTAATCAAGATGGGCAGGGGCTAAGATATGTTCCTAGCTCACCCTCATATCAAAGTAATGAAAGTCTTTAGAAAGGAAAAAACTCATAACTCGCCCTCGATAAGATGAGGACTCACCAATCTTCGTAAGATAGCAACTTAACTAGACACGTGTGGAAGGATGGATATGATCTTCGACCCCTGATACAATGTAGGCCATAAAGTTGTGTTAGTACATTTGAATTTACTAAGTATGCATGAAGGAAGTGAATTGCCTGCTTGATTTTATTGAACTTGGGAAATATATGAAAATTACAAGATATGCTAAATATAAAGATTGATACTAATAGCATAAACTAAGGAACCTAAATATATGCTTGCTATAAATACAAAAATATAATATTAATTAGAATATATTTAAAATATATTATTAAAGGCATAATATATTTTAACATACTTCTAACACACCTCTTTAATCGAAGCAAGAGGTTCTCGTATGCTTAGACTGTCCCAGAAATCATTAAATAAAATACGCATAATCCCTTTAGTGAAAACATCAACAATTTGGTAATAGGACGGCACATGTAGCACACGTACTTCACCACGAGCCACTTTCTCATGAATGAAGTGAATATCCATCTCAATGTGTTTAGTGCATTGATGTTGAACTAGGTTGCCGATTAAGTATATCGCACTCACATTGTCACAATAAACTAGGGTAGCCTTTTGAATGGAACAATGCAACTCTAGTAATAGGTTTCGGATCCAGCATGAATCAGAAACAACATTAGCAACACCCCTATACTCCACCTCTGCACTACTGCAGGAGAGAGTAGGTTGCCATTTGGAAGACAAAGAGACCAGATTATCCCCAAGAAAAATACAATACCCAGAAGTGGAATGATAGGTGTCAGGACACCCACCCCAATTAGCATCTATATAAGAGATAAGTTGATTAACTAAGGATTTGTACAAATGAAAACCGTGGGTTAAAGTACCCTGAAGATAGCGTATAATACTCTTGAGGGCACGCATGCGCTCATTAGTCAGAGCGTGCATATAAAGACAGACCTTCTACACGACATATGAAATGTCTGGATGAGTGAATATGAAATACTAAAGAGCACCTACAAGACTACGATACTTAGTCGGATCATCATACGGAGTATATGCGGTTGCATTAAATTTGGACTTAGTATCAACAGGAGTAGGGCAGGGACTGCAGTTAGACATTCCGGCGAGTTCAATAATTTTTGTAGCATATTTTGTCTGAAATAAGAAGACACCATGGGTGTTGTGGGTGACAATAATACCCAAGAAGAAACTCAAATGACCAAGATCTTTCATAGAAAATTTAGAAGACAAGAGAGCTATAATATGCTTACGAAGATGGTCAGAAGAAGCTGTAAGAATAATGTCATCCACATATAACATAATATAAGTAATAGCAGAACCATTCTTGTAAATAAATAAAGAGTGATCTGACTTATTATGAGAGAATCCAATGGTAGCCACAAAATCAGCAAATCTTTGGTACAAAGCCCGAGGAGCCTGTTTTAACTGGTATAAAGACTTTTTCAGAAGGCAAACATAGTCTGGAAATTATTTGCTACAGAAACCCATGGGTTGATGCATATAAACTGTTTCATTGAGACGACCATGTAAGAAAGAATTCTTGACATCCATTTGATGAATGGGCCAAGATTTAGAGAGATCAATGCTAAGAACTGCTTTAATGGTAGCCGGTTTAACCATGAGGCTAAACGTTTCATCACAATCAATGATCTGTTGTTGTGTATTTCCGTTACCAACAAGACAAGCTTTGTAACACACAAAAAACTGTCAAAATTATGTTTATGATGAAAAATCCACATAGAACGAATAACATTCACATTAGGTGGCCTAGGCACTAATTCCCAAGTCTTATTCTCAATTAAAGCATTAAATTCATCCAACATTATACTTTTCCAATTATGATCACGAAGCGTACTAACAGGATTTTTTGGGATAGGAGCAATATCAGTAGTTATCATAGTATGGTAGTTGGAAGAGTATTTAGGGTTGGGTTTAGAAATTCCATTAGATGCACGAGTGGTCATGCGGTGTGAAATGAGGTTAGTAGGCCTAGAAGTGGTGTGAAGAGGGTTCAAGATAGCTGGGCTAGGTGTAGGAGATGATGGGCCATAGACACCACTACTTGAGATAGTGGCATCATAGAGAGGAAAAGAGGGAGTGAGCTACTATAGCTGCTGGGCTAAAGGAAAAGCAGCATGAGGTGAGGTGTGATCTGGGCCCGTGTGAGACTGCGGCCCAGATTGAGGAAGAGAGGCCGAATTTGTTTTGGGCTGCACAGATTGGTCTGGCTGATTAGGTGGGTTAGTTTGAAATGTAGGTTGAGTGGAATTTTATGACAAATTATATATTAAATGGGAATTAATAGTGATACTAAAAATATCATAATCCGAATGTTTTATTTTGTGAAGTTTGGGGAATGGAAATTCAGTTTCAACAAAACGAATATGACGACAGATTATGATTTTACCACTAGACATGTCATAGCATTTTAAACTACGATGATTAGGACCAAACCTAAATAATCACAAGGAGTGGACCTTTCTTGTGATTTATGAATGCTAGATGAGGGGAATAATGGGAAACATAAGCAACCAAAAATATGCAAACCTGAATAATTCAGATCACTTTGATATAAGATTTGAGCGGGTGATTGGTTATTCAATACCTTGGAAGGAATGATGTTGAAAAGATATGTGGCCATGGAGAGTGCATGATACCAAAAGGATAGTGGCACAGATGCATGAGCAAGAAGAGTTCGAATGATATTATTGATGGATTTTATGTATCTTTCAACCTTGCCATTTTGAGAAGATGTATGAGGGCATGAAAGACAGAAAAACATGCCATGTTTCTCAAAAAATTCCATAAAAGTTCCATTTATGTACTCCGTACCATTGTCACACTGAAACGTCTTAATATTACGTTCAAATTGAAATTTGACTAAAGCATGAAAAACTAAGAAAAAGTGTTTGACATGAGATTTCTTGGCAATAGGAAATGTCCACAGAAACTTACTATAGTCATCAAAAAAAAGAACATAATAATAATGGCCGAAAGTACTAACAATGGGAGAAGTCCAAAGATCACTATGAATAATATCAAACGAAAGAAAAGTATATGAAACCGAATCATAAAAAAGGTAGCTTAGAATATTTCCCAATAGGACAAGAAGAATAAAAAGTTTTACAAGCCTTATTACAATCCATAAACTTTTTACTACAAAGAGACTTAAGTATATTATCGCTAGGGTGACCTAGACGATTGTGCTAAATATCTGAAGGCAAAGCAGTAAAAGTAGATTGATTGGTGGAATAAACGGCTTGAGAGTTGGAGAAAAGTGGATATAAGTCTCTGGTGCTATCACATCTCATTAGTCTGTTCCCCGTCTATAAGTCATTAATAGAGAAACCAAAAGGGTCAAATGATATAGAAACCATATTATCTATGGTAAACTTACGAACTGAGACAAGTTTTTTGATGAGTTTTGGAGCATGTGACATATTGTTTAAGGTAAATGGAGGATAGGGTGGGGGAAAAATAATGCGATCGTGACCAATAATTAGAATTAAATGACCAATACCGACAACAATGTTATGATGCTTATTGCTTGAATTAAAATAAGAAGAGAGAATACCTACATCCGCCGTCATGTGAGATGTAGCACCGGTATCCATGTAGTAGTTCCCATCGGGTTGGGAAAATAAAAGAGCATGCATAGCGGCCTCAATATCGGTGGGTGTGTATCTAGGAGAAGTAGGTGCAAGAGCATTAAAAGATTGAGGTTTGGGCCAAAGTACGCTTGGAACAGAGGTTGAAGGGCATTGGGCCCCTAGATTGGGCCTTGGCTACCACTGGAAATCAGGAAACGGGCAAGGAGGCACTGTCTAAACTCCCCAACTAGGATTCCACCTCGGCTGCCACTATGGTGGTAGGCCTTGATGACGTGGCTGCCACTGGTGCTGCTGATATGGTGGCTGACTTGGACTGGGTCCACTTGGGCTTTGTTGAGCCACCTTTTTCTTGCCATTTGATTTCGAACTATTCCTGTTTTTATTATTGTTGTTTCTTTTATTGCTAGCAGAGGAGTCATTCAAAGAGAAAGAAGGTGCAGATACCATGGAAGCGCTATCGGTCCGATTTCCGAACATACCATTTTCACGAGTTGGGTGAGCCTTTATGGTACGCTCAACCATTTTCAACCTGGAAAGAAAAATTTCAAAAGGGGGCTGTTACACCCCACACTCTTGAGGTCGGAATAGGTATTAAGCTTCTTATAAGTGAGCATGTGAGCTGGATAATCTACGACACCATCAAATGACTCCAAGGAAAGAAGAGTGCGATATCCCATCAGAGGGAAGGTTGGAAATAGAGTCATAAGAAAGCCAAAAGGAATTAGAGGCCAAGAAATGAGTCGTAGGACTCGATTTACCTACGTAAGCTACTAATTTAGAAGTCTTATACCCTTGAGTTACTTAAAGACATACCAAGCTTATGTAGCATGGATTACACGGGTTCTTAAAATAAGATGAGATTACGAACCCACGGAGAAGAGGAGAAGTTGACAAGTGGCAGCCTAGAAAGGCAACACATGGAAGCACCTCAAGCAAGCAGGTGACCCACCTGCTTGGGGTCAAGTTAGTGACCCAC
The DNA here is from genome assembly GCF_947179165.1 of Solanum dulcamara. NCBI lineage: Eukaryota > Viridiplantae > Streptophyta > Magnoliopsida > Solanales > Solanaceae > Solanum > Solanum dulcamara. The sequence goes on from NC_077246.1 coordinate 18,877,643, forward strand.
CTACTTGGGGGTGGGCCCCACCAAGGACACGTGGCACCCCTTAACTAGTTGCATGGTTACGTTGGCTCAATAAGGTGTGGACACGTGTCCCCCTATGGGGATAACACATGTCACCTCTCAAAATAGCACATAAAGGTATGTTAATGACTCTTAAGTAATTCATTTTCAGCAAAAAGGAAACCAAAGAGAAGAGAGAAGAAACGTGAAGCAAGAAAAGGATTAGCTACGACTTTGGCCAAATTTAAGGTGAGTTCTTCAATTTTCCTCTGTGAATTAATTAGCTACAATTTTTTTCAACCACGTGGGGGTGTATACATGTGTCTTAGGATGCCTACGGAATAATGGTTTCAGTTTACACTTGGAAAGAAATAAGAGAAAGTTGAAGGAGAAAATGTTAAGAACTGGTTAACAAACCCATTTTTGGAAGGGACTGTTGTTAGTAATATTGATATAACTTCTTGTGTACAGCTTCGTTTCAAATGATTCAATATGTTTTGAAAATGTATTGCATATATCTATAACTTTAATTTAGACTTTAAAATCTAGTTTTGATTTTATCTTCACAAAAAAGGGTGATGAAGTATAGAGGAGGTACTGCCCAGATTTTGGTTTCGGAAATCTTGCACGGACTGTTGTTGATATTTTGGGAATATATTTTTGTAACAAATTGATGTAGGGATGATTCTAAGTTGTATGTGACCCTAAGACACATTTCTATAACTTTCATGAAGGACATAAATCCTATTACCCTCAATTACCCCTTCGAAATGAAGTGACAATTCAAGACAGTAAGCTATCCAGAAATCACGTTTTGATAGTTTTGATGAGTTGTTTGGGGTTTGTATTGTGTAATGTTGGTGTAAATTGCTTGTATATATGTTGCAGGTTGTTGTTGTTGGTTGGCTGTAGTTATTAGGGGTGTGATTGGAAATTTGGATAGGGCACGTTATAGGGGAGGTGCTGCCCAATTTTCGTTAACGCCTTAACTAATTAAAGGACTAGTCGAGGAAACGAACAAGTAAATAGATTCCATGAATAATAAGGTGCAACTGAAGGTGCTGGAAAGTATAGAGTGGTTGATATTTGTATTACTTCCATCTTGAATAGGTTCAAAGGATAACGAGGCAAACATGACAAAGAGTAACTTGTACGAGTAGTGTATGAGAAACTATCTTTCCTTTCTCTTGATATGTTCTTGGTATGAAAATGAGATTATGCTGCCATAGTTATTCACCGAGCCCTAGGATGGGCCGGGTATGAGATATGTATTTAATGACCACCTAAAGGAAAGTACAGACTATATAGAGTTTACTCTCTTTCTTTTCTGGCATGTCTTAGTTGTAAGTTAAATATGATGTGAGCTCCGGAGTAACTCCATTCTTAACATCTCCTATTTACTTTTGAATATTGAACTCTGATAGTAGTTGAACTATTTCCCTGGAAACTTCTGTATGTTAAAAAGGTACAAAATGTACAAGCTCCAAGTTTTAAGGACTATACGAGACTAAGTATTTTTGATTCCATAAATGATTTTTTCCTATGTTAATACATGTCTAGGGTCCCCGAGATTACTTTTAAGGCAGCCCATAGTGGCATTTAGAGGACACTAGAGATGACTACACCACTACTCGGGTCCTCAAGTAAAAGCTTAACTTTCTTATTCTATTGAGTCTGCAATAATGATTTAAACTGCATATTGTTGCTCACTACTCTACTCGTGTATACTATAACACTTCTTTCATCGAGTCCGGGGCCAAAAATAGTAATTGTACTTAATTCACTGCCTTGTCCACCGAGCCCCTCACTAAAGAGCTGGGATATATATATATGATGTGTTGTAATAAGGTGGTGATGACACTGGGTTGTGATGATCTTACAGGTGTATCCACTAGACCCCTAATAGGGAAGGCTATATGATATAATTTGAACATGCATGGTTTTGTAATCACAGAGTACAGGTACAGGCTTCTAATTTGATAATGTGTTCCCCTGCTTCTTTATTTCGGATATACTTCCAGTTATATTATGTTACGTTTGACATACTTAGTACATATGTGGTACTAACCCCCTTTTCTCGAGGGGCTGCGTTTCATGCCTGCAGGTACAGATATAGGTTTTGGGTGTCCGTCAGCTTAGGATTCTGCGCAGCTCAACTGGAGGAGGCTCCATTGTATCGGAGCCTAGGTTTTGATACTGACCATTGATTTATAAAATTGTTTTGTCTATTCAGGGGTTCGACGGGGGTCGTGTCCCGCCATATGTTGTTGTTACTATTTTTAGAGGTCTACAAACATGTATATGTGGGTTGTGTATATCAATTTGATTCAACTGGGTCTACATGATGTATGGTATATGTTATTATGTTATGGCAGCCTTGTCGGCTTGCATGCCCTTTCATGTTACAACACAAACGAAAAGGGCTACAGGTTTATGAAAATATTATTGCCCAATGGGGCTCTATTATATGATATTGTTTTATTTACAGTTCAATTTGACCACAACTAATAGTTAGGTATACGGGGGGTCTAGGTCGGACCCCAGTCATGACCTACGGGGTTGGGTCATGACAGAAGTGGTATCAGAGTGGTTTATCCTTGGATTGTCTACAGACTGTGTCTAGTAGAATCTTGTGTATCGATGTATTATGAGCCATATCTATAAACATGAGGCTACAGGACATTTAAGTTGTTACCTTTGTTTTATATCTGAGATCGTTCTATAGATCCGAGTTATAAGAAAATTTCTTATACTAACCTTGGATCTTAACAGAAGAACAACACGAACAGAAGGAAGTAATTGATGACATGGGAAGTTACGAAGCATGCAGGTAAGTAAAGTAAAGACCCAAAAGATATCTGTTGGGTAAGGTATTGACACGTGATTTAAATGTAAAGTTGAAACCTAAAAGGAAAGTAGAAAGAAAGTACAACAGATGCAGTTTGAAGTTGGACATACGAGGTAAGTCCATTACTTTCATACTATTGTTAACATTGAAAGCCCTATATGGCTATGATATGAGATGATATTGAAAGCCCTGTGTGGCTATGATATAGTATGAATATATATATGTGTTGTCCCTGTGAGGTATTGTTGGTATTTTCTGCGTGCAGGTTTGGGATAAGTAAGAAATATAGAGGAAACTCTGTCAAAATTTTCCCAGGACAAGAAAAAGGAATGAAACATAGCTTTATAAAATGTCTTGGAAGTGGTTACCAAGTACCCCTATTATGTTTAATTAAATTTGTAGGAGGTACTCTTCATGTCATTGACAAGGGGCATCATTCCTACTAGGAGAGTTTTATTTCAGAGAAACAAAAGCCTATCTTAGAAGGAAAGTTAAGATCACGGTATCTCCAGCCGTATTTGTGTTGTAGGAAAGGAAAGAAAAACTTCGGGTAACGGGTAAAATGTCAAGCAATTGAGTTCACTTTTCTTGAAAAGTACCAAGCCCCAACTCGTAGTTAAAAATTGAATAAGTTGTTCATAACTTGAGGATTAACCTGGAAGGGAACCATGGAAGTCAAACATTAAGAAGTATTGTGATGTTTAAAGGACTCTAGTTTTTTTAACGGTGGTTGAAAAGTGTTCTGTGATAACGTTTTTTTAGTTTCCCACCGACTAATTGGAGAAAGAAATTCTAATAAAATCACCCCGAAGAGATGTTATGAACTGAATATGAGTATGAATTTAAAGGTATGGTATAGCAGTATGGGGACAAAGTAAGACCGCTAATAAGGCGCACTTGGTAGAGGCTAACTAAGTTAAAAGTCTGCGTTGAGTACGCAATAAGAGTATGGAGCTTAATATATAAAGGAATGACACGGGTAGACAACGTTGCCCTAAAAATAGTGGAACCCCTAAAGGGACGAGGATGACAAGCTTAAGGAATAATTAGTGTAACCTACATTCACCCCAAGGAATAAAAGGCGCATCTTCTATTCATCTCAAGAAACAAAGGATATAGGTTGGGAAAGCCACTACTTCAAGAGAACATGGGACAATGAATGCCGGAATACAAATGTTGCTTAGTTAAAAGAAAATTTAGAACGACTACAAGTGTATATTAATTTTTTATAAAGACAAGTAGAATGTGGCCTCGGACAAGTTATTCCATGGGTCCCATTACTCAAGTACAGATTACTAGATGAGGTGTTGCACTATGTATGAAAAGGATTCTCGATGCTTCATAATTTAGCCAAGGTTCCGTACATGGATAATCAGGTTGGCAAAAAAAAAATACAGACAGACGGAGATATGATACAGTACCAAGTAGACTGAGGAAGGAGACTAGATGAATTTAAAACTGGGAATAGAGACATAGAGCAAGGTATAAGCGGATAAAGGTATAAGTACCCTCTAAAGGGGGGAAGCAAGTGAGAGAACTGCAAGGGTAAGATGGAGGCAATTGATATGACCACATGCTTGAGATTGATGGTTAAACTTCAATAAGATCCCTTGCTATACAAAGCTAGAAAGATGTGGAAGCCACTAGTAATTGGATAGAAGTCAGAATGGTATGTAAGATAGGGTTAAGAAATTTTAATGAGACCCTAAACGGTATAACACTAGAAGGTAGGTACGTATAAAAGCAAAAGAAAATAGAAATGAAAGGATATCGAGTAACTCAAGGGATACTACGAAGGATAATGACATATGCTAGATCAAAAGCCAAATGTTGGCTGTAGAGTTGGTCGCAAATAATAGTAGGATAGATAAATAACCAAGGATAAGAAATAACAAGACTCTTGTGGTAGAAGATGATCAAGAAGTAAATAAGGAAATAGAAATAAGTGCGACAAGGTATTTCTTGCACTCTCTCATATTCTCATAAAGGTAAAGAATGACACGAGAATGTGTCAAGAAGGTTACAAGCGGGGGTAAGGAAAAATTGTGAAATGGTTTAAATAAGAAAGACAGGACTAGCTGGTTACTATAGGATTGGCAAGCTTATATGTCAAATTCCTTTAAAACTATGCCAGCTAATGATAGACAGAACTCAAAGTGTCTCAAAGGGCACTATATGAATGAACTTTAGCGCTACTCAGTCGCCAACCCTAATGAATGGGTGCGTACAAAAAAGGGTGAATACAATACAAGGATTTAAACCAAAATGACCAAAAAATGACATGGTCATATTGGAACTAAAGATCTACCCCTATATCGGTTTCAAGATAACAGAGGAAAGGGCAGGGCAACACATAAAGACTAGTGAGATGACGCTAAGATAAATTTTGGGCTAAGTTGAGTGCCCCGCACATTATTGCAAGGATTTCCATGAAACACGATGTGAGGACTTCATAAGGAGGACACCCATCCCAGTACTTCTCTCGCCCCAACATGCTTAACTTTGAAATTCTAATGGAACTTAATGCGTTAGTGCTGGTATGATCACGCGAGATGGAAGAATCTGAACTAGTGATGGGGGAATAATATGATATTATGTACCCAGAGTATTATAAGATACGTTAAGGCAATTGTAATAAGGGCTTAAGGGAAACAATCACCAACTGATGGGGCACTGGAATGCCACAGTTCTTCGACATAGTACCAGTTAATGATAGGCAAATAACCGAATGGCTATATGGGCCAGTAGGCGAGGGAATTTCGACACCACTTGGCAGCCAACTCTAAGGATTAAATAGCAAAACCCAAAAGGTAAGGGTACCAGTTGATGTAATTTATGGAAGACAGAAAGTAATACGCGAGGTAAAAAATCCCACAATATGACTAGGGCTACAAGACTCACCTCGCACTCCAGTGCCAGATAACTCTGGAGGAAATGTTACTGGTGGATTAATGATATTAGCCCCTGTTCCTTCGATCAAAGGCTACCTACTCAGCTAAGAAGGTGTAAAATTATTAAGTAAAAGTGTAGTAGGACCTTACGGAGTCCCCATAGCTATTATCCCAGACGAAGGAGCCCAAGTTACAGTTAACTATCGAGGATCAGTCCGCAAAGAAACTAGGAAGAAAAATAAGTCTTCGTACACTACTTGACCCTCGAACCTGATGACCAGGCTAAAACGTACCATTTAAACGCTAGAAGATATGTCATAAGTTGGTGTTGTTAACTTCGAAAATAGCTGGGATGATTATCTATCACTTATAAAGTTTCCTACAATAATAATTACTACTCTAGTATCCTAATGGCCCCGTACAAGACTGGTAGAGCAAGATGTGTAAGTCCCCTATTGGATGGGTCGATGTTAGAAAGACTAAGCTAAAAAAGCCTCAACATGATTAAGCAAGCTATTGACTAGAAGCCCAGAGTCGGTATAAATGATATTCAGATAATCGACATCGACATACAGAGTTCAAATTGATGATTGGATGTTCATAACAGGGTCACCCAGAAAAGGAAACTTAACCCAAAGTATATTAGATGGTATCAAGTTGCTCGTAAGGTTGGCAAAGTGGCCGGTGAGTTGAGCTTGCCACCTTATTTGGAAACTATATGCCCAATCCATAAGATAAGGATGCTTCATAAGCGTACTGACGAGCCACCTAGGGTATGTTCCATAGATGATGTCCAGGAAATGGAATCCTGCGAGGAACAACCTATCGCCATCTTAGATCAGCAAATTGGAAGATTGTAGACTAAAGATGTTCCTGCCATCATGATACTGTGGAAAAACCAAAACCAGAAAAGGGGATGACCTAAGAAATTGAAGAGGACATAAAACATAAGTATTCGTACCCAATCCTAATGTCTACAGGTAACCCCAACTCTTGAAACTCATATATTAATTACTTGGATGAAAATATGTGTGATCGCAATAGAAAACAATCTTCCTACATTCGGTATAAAGTCTTGAGGGAAGTTTTATTTAACATTCGGGGACGAATGTTCTAAAGGGGGGAAGGATGTTACACCCCACATTCTTGAGCTCAGAATAGTTCTTAAGCTTCTTATAAGTGAGCATGTGAGCCGGATAATCTACGACGCCATCAAATGACTCCAAGGAAAGAAGAGTGTGATACCCCATTAGAGGAAAGGTTGGAAATAGATTCATAAGAAAGCCAAAAGGAATTGGAGGCGAAGAAATAAGTCGTAGGACTCGATTTACCTACGTAAGCTACTAATTTAGAAGTCTTATACACTTGAGTTACTTAAAGACATACCAAGCTTACGTAGCATGGATTACACGAGTTTTTAAAATAAGATGAGATTATAAATCCATGGAGAAGAGGAGAAGATGACATGTGGCAGCCTACGAAGGTGATACATGGAAGCACCTCAAGCAAGCAGGTTACCCACCTACTTGGGGGTGGGCCCCACCAAGGATACGTGGCAGCCCCTAACTAGTTGCATGGTTACGTTAGCCCAATAAGGTGTGGACACGTGTCCCCCTATGGGGATGACACGTGTCACCTCCCAAAACAACATATAAAGGTATGTTAATGACTCTTAAGTCATTCATTTTCAGCAAAAAGGAAACCAAAGAGAAGAGAGAAGAAACGTGAAGCAAGAAAAGGATTAGCTATGACTTTGGCCAAATTTAAGGTGAGTTCTTCAATTTTCCTCCGTGAATTAATTATCTACAATTTTTTCCAACCACGTGGGGGTGTATACATGTGTCTTAGGATGCCTACGGAATCATGGTTTCAGTTTACACTTGGAAAGAAATAAGAGAAAGTTGAAGGAGAAAATGTTAAGAACTGGTTAACAAACCCGTTTTTGGAAGGGACTGTTGTTAGTAATATTGGTATAACTTCTTGTGTACAGCTTTGTTTCGAATGATTCAATATTTTTTGGAAATATATTGCATAGGTATATAACTTTAATATATCCTTTAAAATCCAGTTTTGCTTTTATCTTCTCGAAAAAGGGTGATGAAGTATAAAGGAGGTACTGCCCAGATTTTGGTTTTGGAAATCTTACACGGACTGCTGTTGGTATTTTGGGCATATCCTTTTGTACAGAATTGATGTAGGGGTTATTCGAAGTTTTATGCGACCCTAAGATACATTTTTATAACTTTGATGGAGGAAATAAATCTTGTTTCCCTCAATTACCCCTTCGAAATGAAGCGACAATCCAAGACAATAAGCTGTCCAGAATTCACGTTTTGATAGTTTTGAGTGAGTTGTTTGGGGTTTGTATTGTGTAATGTTGGTGTGAATTGCTTGTATATATATTGTAGTTTGTTGTTGTTGGTTTGTTGTAGTTATTAGGGGTGTGATTGGAAATTTGGATAGGGCACATTATAGGGGAGGTGCTGTCCAATTTTCGTTAACGCCTTAACTAATTAAAGGACTAGTCAAAGAAACGAACAAGGAAATAGATTCCATGAATACTAAGGTGCAATTGAAGGTGCTAGAAAGTCCAGAGTGGTTGATATTCGTATTAATTCCTTGTTGAATAGGTTGAAAGGACGACGAGGCGAACATGACAAAGAGTAACTTGTACGAGCAAGGTCTGCGTACACTCTACCCTCCCCAGACCCCACGTTATGGGATTTCACTGGGTTGTTATTATTGTTGTTGTTGTTCCAGTTGTATTATGTTACGTTTGACATACTCAATACATATGTCGTACTAACCCCCTTTTCTTGGGGGGCTGCATTTCATGCCCGCAGGTATAGATACATGTTTTGGGAGTCCGTCAGCTTAGGATTCCGCGCAGCTCAACTGGAGGAGGCTCCATTGTATTGGAGCCTAGTTTTTGATACTGACCATTGATGTATAAAACTATTTTATCTATTCAGCGGTATGGCAGGGCCCCTGTCCTACCATATGTTGTCCTTAATATTTTTAGATGTCTGCAGACATGTATATATGGGTTGTGTATATTAGTTTGATTCAGTTGGGTCTACATGATGTATGGTATATGTTATTATGTTATGGTAGCCTTGTCGGCTTGCATGCCCTTTCATGTTACGACACAAATGAAAAGGGCTCCAGGTTTATAAAAATGTTAACGCCCAATGGGGCTCTGTTATATGATATTGTTTTATTTATAGTTCAATTTAACCACAGGTTATAGTTAGGTATATGGGGGGTCTAGGTCGGACTCCAGTCGCGGCCTATGGGGTTGGGTCATAACAGAGGCAATGGCTCTTGATTTTATATAAAATCCACCATACCATTATACGCCTTCGATAAGGATGTGGTAAGACGTAAAACCAGGGGACTATTAGTCATCGGAGTATCAACATCAGCCAAATTGTCTTCTAGAAATTGTAAATAATTACAATAACTATTAATTGAGGTAAAACCTTCAAAAAAAGCATTCGTAAAGTCCTCCTCGAGATGGGTGGCTCGGGAGGCTTTGTTGTCTTGAAAAATAGATTCAAGATGGTTCCACGCTCCCTCTGTCATTTCATTGCATTTGAGGATTGCCAGAAGAAGATCAGGAGCAATAGTGGTGTAAATCCATTAAAATATAACAACGTCCAAATGCCTCCAAAGAGACGGATCACCCGACTTGGCCATAGTGTAGGCAGCTAGAGCCGACGCTTCCATGGGTGGAACCAAATGATCATAAAGATCATAAACCCTAGCAAGATTGATGAATAGAGTAGCCCAAGAATAATACAAGCCTTGCTTATTATCTAATATTATGGGTATGAGAGACTTAATATTAGTGACAGTGAGAGCGGGATGAAATTTGGGCGAGTCTATCATGAGAAGAGATGAAAGGAGATAGGAAGAAGAAGAGGCTAGGATTAGGAGATCGTACTAGTCTGATACCATGAAGGAAGTGAATTGCCGGCTTGATTTCATTGAACTTTGTCAATATATGTAAATTACAAGATATGCTAAATACAAAGATTGATACTAATAGCTAAAACTAAGGAACCTAAATATATGATTTCTATAAATACAAAAATACAATATTAATTAGAATATATTTAAAATATATTATTAAAGGTATAATATATTTTAACATATTCAAACAATGCGAGCATGCCATGCAACGTAAAGCATAAGATGTGCAATGATCAAATAATAAATATGATATAGAAGAGGATAAGTAAGGTCATGAGAGAAACCATAGCGACCAAAGCATTAAGGAACATAATTGAGATCATTAAGAACATAAAAGAGAGTATACATATGTGGGAGATAACCATAACTGACATTAAGACCATGCGAGCTATAACATTGAATCTGATGATCCCCGCATCAAGAAGATGGGAGGCTACTTGCAAAGGTAGACTCCATCAATTCATTGTTATCATTAAGAACTATATGTAGATCCACTAGCTAAGACATAAAGGCAACCTATAGTGGTGACATAGTTTAAGGGACTAGAGGTTGCTACTAAGGCTTAGGTCGAGCCCCCACCTCAAAGTCCTCGCAGTGCTAAGTATATCTACCCACGGAATACATATCGTAATCATAATCATAGTAATAGATCATACTTGCATAAATCATAGCTTTTCATAATCATACTTCATAACACATTCACATGAATAGCTCATTAAGGACCTCAAGTCACCCATGAAGGATCTTGAGTCACCTTTTTCATTAAGTTCATCATCATATAATGTGCTAACAAGCCTTCCATCATTACTCATTCTTTTTATATAATATCATTCGTGTATTAGGTCACCATCCTTATTAGGGATCCTAAGTCATAATTTTCCATAAGCTTGCATGTAACTCATGTTTAAAACATACTTGCAATTATACTTGAATAGTCATACTTGAATGAAATCGTTATGCATGAATCTTTTTAAACTAAGTTAACATCATGCAATATAGTAGTAATTCATGCTTAGATGAGAGTTTAAATCATAAATAATATGTAATTCATGCACTTCAAAGAGTAGTTGGTGAGAGGTAAGGATCAAATATGTAAAAAGGATAACATAGGGAAGAATCAGGGCAATGGCGCAGTGTTAGCCCATCGTGATAGGCCTAAAACTTCAGATGCCAAGGCATAGCACATTGATGGCGCGCCGCCCCAACCCCTGAACTTCATAGAGGTTGCTCTGGCACTATGGTTGCGCGCCAACCCATGATTTCGCTGGAAAATTTCAAGATTTTTCATGAGTTTTCATCCCCTATAATGAGATCCTAAGCCCTAATTAGAATTATAATGAATATATTTAAAAAATCTACCAATACCAAGCAATTAATTATCAATTTATGCCAAAAATAGATTTGAATTCACAATATACATCATAGTTCATGCAATTGAAATTGAAATCGAGAAGATTCAAAGATCTAATTGAAATTAATGAACGATTCTAAGAATTCTTTAAACTGGATGGGTGAAAGGTACCCATGGATGAAACCCACATACCTTGAGAAAATTGCTTGAGGAAGATCAATGGAGATTTTGAGAAGATACTAGCTTGGTCTTCAATGGAGGTCTTGAGAGTACTTTTGTAGAGAGGAGATTTTTATAGTAGAAGGATTGAGAAGAATGAGAAGAATTGGGGTTTTTGGGCATTATATAGATTAGGAATGTAGTCTAAAAGTTGTCTAGATTCATTCCCTACTAAAAATAGAGGAAAACTCCATATTATCCTTAATGATTATATTAATGCATATATATATATATACACACACTTGGAAAGGCTTTTTTTTCTATTTTATTTTATTACTTTAAAAAATATACTCAACCCAATCCACTGAGGTCATTTAGACACTATATTACCTTCAAATGCTTGGGATCTTACAGTCTCTCCCCTTGGCAACATTCAATCCTCGAATGAGATTCAACTAGCTTGGACAACAAATAAAATGAGGACTAGCAATCCAATCATGAATGCAATGACACAAAATGCATAAACCATGAGATTTTCAACTTAACATAAGACGTGTCCCTAAAATCAACTCCATGAACATGCATACATATGAAAGGCATAGGACAAACCGAAACATAGAAACTTAGGCAATTTGAGAAAGAACAACCTAATACCTTATACTTGAGTGGAAGGAAAGAGATATGGATATTTCTTAATCATGTCTGCTTCCGCTTCCCATGTAGCACTCTCCAATTGTTGATTTCTCCACAACACTTTGACGGATGTAATCTCTTTTTTTCTTAACCTTTTCACTTGCCGGTCTAGAATTTCCACCAGAATCTCCTCAAAAGTCAAGCTTTCTTCATACTCACATTTTCTAATGGAACAATAGAATTTAGATCACCTACAAACTTTCTTAATATCAATACATGGAACACTGGATGAACAATAGCCAACTCAAATGGCAAGTCTAACTCATATGCCACGTTGCCAATACACTTCAATATTTTGTAATGCCCTACATATGTAGGGCTCATTTATCCATTCTTACAAAACCATACTACACCTTTCATAGGTGAAACCTTCAAATACACCTAATCATCCACACTAAACTCAAGATCTCTTTTCCTATTGTCCGAGTAGGACTTTTAGCGACTTTGGAAAGCCTTTAGCCTATCCTTTATAAGTCCTACCTTCTCCATAGCATCAAATACCAAATAAAGATTGAATGCTACCTCATCTACTTCAAACCATCCCATCGGGGATCTACATCCTCTCTTGTACAAAGCTTCAAAAGGAGCCATTTCAATGATTGAGTGATAACTATTGTTGTATGCAAATTCAACCAACGGTAGATGCTCATCCTAAATTTCTTTGAAATCAATGACACTTTTCCTTAACATATCCTCCAAAGATTGAATCGTTCTTTTGTCTTGACCATCAATTTGAGGACGAAAAGCGGTACTTAGCTTGACTCTTGTACCAAGATCCTTTTGAACAACTTTCAAAAATGTGAAGTGAATTCAGTGCCTTGATCCAATATAATAGACAAGGGAATACCATGGAGCTTTTCCAACTCACGAATATACAAATTAGCATATTTTTTGAAACTATAAGAAGTTTTAACCAGTAGAAAATGTGCCGATTTAGTCATTCGGTCCACAACAACCCAAATAAAATCATATTGCCTTCTAGTACAATGCAAACCCGTGACAAAGTCTATACTCATATCTTCCCACTTCCAAGTAGGGAGTTTAATGTCTTGATCTAAATCTCCCAGCCTTTTATGTTCAACTTTCACCTGTAGACAATTAAGACACTTAGCCACGAACTTTGCTATTTCCTTCTTCATGCCATTCCACCAATACACTTTCCTCAAATCACGACACATCTTAGTGGATCCCGAATAAATTGAAACCAAGAATTGTTGGCCTCATTCACTATTAATTTCCTTAGACCATCCACAATAGAAACACACAATAGACCTTGATAACAAAGTATCCCATCTCCCCTATGGAGAAAGCCTCAAAAGGTTTTTCAGAAACCAACTTCTTTAATTCCACCAATACTAGATGATTATCTTGTTTGGCCTTAACATCCGCTGCAAAAGATGATTCTGAGCTATTTTTCACTAGAACACTACTATTCTTAGAATCAACCAAATGAATACCTAACCGACCCAATCTATGCACATCCTCAACCAACTCTTTCTTACCTTCAACAACATGAGCAACACTATTCATATACAACTGACTAAAAGCATCAGCTACGATATTAGCTTTACCTGGAGAGGACAACATACTCATATTATAATCTTTTAGTAGTTCAATCCACCTCATTTGCCTAAGGTTCAAATCTCTTTAGCTAAACACATATTACAAGATTTTATTATTGGTGAACACATCCATATGCACCCTATAAAGATAGTGACACCAAATTTTGAATGCTAAAGCCACCACCGCAAGTTCAAGATCATGGGTTAGATAGTTTCGTTCATGCACTTTGAGTTACCTAGAAGCATATGCTATCACTTTGCCATGTTGCATTTAAACACAACCCAAGTTAGTATGAGACACATCACAACAGATAACAAACCCATTAGAACCTTTCGACAATGTCAAAATATGAACCAACGTAAGATGATCCTTTAATATTTGAAAATTCTTCTCATATTTATCCTACCATTTAAATTTCACTTTTTTAGTCCACTTGGTCAAAGGGGAAGCAATAGATAAAAAACCTTCAACAAACCTTCTCTAGTATCCGGCTAAGCCTAAAATGTTTCTAATATTTGAAAGAGACAATGATCTAGGCTAATTCTTTACCACCTCCATCTTTTTGGATCGACCATGATACCATCACTGGAAACAATGTGACCAAGGAATGCTACAGACTTCAACCAAAGTTTACATTTACTAAATTTGGCAAATAATTGCTTATCCCTCAAAGTTTGTAACATAATCTTCAAGGTACAAACCTGGTGTTCCTCATTTCAGGAGTAAATCAAGATATCATCAATAAATACCACACCAAATATATCTAAATACTGCTTCAAAATTTGATTCATCAAATCCATAAAGACAGAGGGGGCATTAGTAAACCCAAACAATATGACTAAAAATTCAAAATGACCATACCTTGTTTGAAACACTGTCTTGGGAATATCAAACTTCTTTACCTTTAATTGGTGATACCCAGAACGGAGACCAATTTTAGAGAAGTAACTTGCCTCTTGCAATTGGTCAAATAAATCATCTATTCTCAGAATTGGATTTTTGTTCTTTACAGTCACCTTATTCAATTGCCGATAGTCTATACACATTTGAAGTGATCCATCCTTCTTTCTAACAAACAACATGGGAGTATCCCAAGGTGAAATACTTGGCCTTATGAAACCTTTATCCAATAAGTCCTTAAATTTTTATTTCAATTCCTTAAGTTCCACTGGATCCATACGGTAAGGAAGAATGGAAATAGGTTGAGTACCGGGAAGAACATCTATACCAAAATCAATTCCCTTTTTGGGTGGAACACCGGACAAATTATTGGGAAACACATCAGAAAACTCATTAATAATAGGGACCGACTCAAGAGTAGGAGTTTCAAAATCAACATCCCTAACCCGCACTATATGATAGATACACCCCTTAGAAATCATTTTCTAGGCCTTTAGACATGAGATAAATTGACCCTTAAACACCAAATCATTACCCTTCCATTCAAGAATAGGGTCATTAGGAAATTGAAACTTGACTCTATGTGTTCTATAATAAATAGATGCATAAGCGGCTTTTAACCAATCTATACCAAGAATAATGTCAAAATCAGTCATTTCAAGTTCAACAAGATCACATGGAATAACTTTATGCAAGATCAACACATGACAATATCTATAAACCCTCTTGGCTAACACCGAATCATCAACGGGAGTATAAACCAAAAAAGGAGAATAAAATTTTGGGGAACACCTCAAATCTTATAGAAATATGAGTAACAAAATATAAGTTGGCACCCAGATCAAGTAATGCATAAACATCAAATATAAGGACCCGTAACATACCCATAATAGCATCGGGAGTCTCATCTATATCTTGCCTAGCATGTAGCGCATAGAACCTATTTTGGCATTGACTACCACCTTGTTAAGCTTGTCTACCTTGAGTAGTTTGTCATTGAAGACGTCCTTTTCTCCCTTTGTTAGGGCATTCAGAGATCTTGTGCCCTATTTTACTGCAACCAAACTCTTAACCCCATGATTCCTCTCATATTTAGTGCACTTAGGAGGAGTAGACTCACCAATACCACCACCTTTGGCCTGAGGGTTGGGCATCCTACCTTTGTCAAATCTTTGGCCCGAAAATTGAGAGGAACCTTGACCTTGGACTCTTTAGCCTTGATGAAAATGGTCGTTACTACAACTGGTTTTAGCATTAGAGAACTCGCCTTCACATCGAGCGCTCTTGGACTTCCTCATCTTTCTCTTTCTAAGAATTTCTCCTTTTATTTGTTCAGCATAGGTCATGAGCTAAGATATTTCTATTTCTCTCACAAGCATAGCGATTTAGAATTATTTATCAACTAAGTCGGATACTCCTGATATAAATTGACTCATTCAGCACGGGGATAGGCAACAACAGAATGAGCATACATAGATAGCTTGGTAAACATGAGGGCTTACTACATCACACTCATGTGGCCTTGCTTGAAATTAATGAACTCTATTACTTTTGCTTCCCTTAGCTCAAGTGGGAAGAAACAATCAAGAAAAGTAAGATTGAAAACTTCCCAACCAATAGGACCTTAGTCAACTCTCTTGGACTTCCATTAAGTGTACCAAACTTGGGCCATACCCTTGAGTTTATAGGCCTCCAACTCCGCTTTCTCTTTCGAAGTCACCCACATAATGTCCACCACCTTATAAACTTCATCAATGAACTCTTGAGAATCTTCATCTACCTTTGAACCATGATTCTCGAGAGGGTTCATCCTTGAAAAGTCCCTCATTCTAGATGCCAGAGTAGTAGCATTAGGAGGAGCAACACCTCCTTGGTTGGTAACAACATGAGCTTTCATAGAGATAGCAGTCTGGAACTCGACATTAGTCACTTGGTTGGGTAAATGACCATTTTCTTGAGAAACCATACGATCTTAGTCTCCATTAGCATTGACCCCACTTGGAAAAAGTGTTATTCTTGGAGGCATTGTGTGAAAATCGCAAAGAACAATCATTAAGGAGAGGAGGTCTAATAGTACACTCTATCACATGACATAGATTATGAAAGAAGTGAGGATTTCCTAAAAAAGCCTTATAGCCTCTTATTAATAGATGTGGAGCACTTCACACTCATGAATAAGACTCTACTTGAGATGGAAAGTTGGACGCCCTAGAACACTTTTAAACATTTTGCTCTGATATCGAGTTTGTCATGACCTAAATAAGGGCCAAGCCATGACATGGAGATCAAAACCCCGAAGGGTCACAACCAAGTCTCTAGACAAATCATAAGTATGTATAAGGTAAATTAAAGTGGAAATAACTGTGACACCCCTTAAAAATATTCTATATGATGTTCCAATTCCGGATGAAAATGGTTCATCATCTGTAATTTGGGCATAACTCTTCATAGGATGGTCCATATTATTTGATTCAAATTTTTAAATAACCCAAAAATTATTATCTATAACTTTTGTGAGACCATATTTTATGTTTCGTAGGTTAAGTAGTTCAAATAAATTAATTGTTGCAAGACATGGTTCTATGACGAAATAGAGTATTTATAGAGGAAAACTCATATCTCACTATAAGATGATCCAAATCGATTGATTCTTGAATGAAATGAAAGTAGGATTCTATATTAACAATTCATATGAAGACACCAAATACTAATGAGGAAGTTATCATTTTCAAACGTAGCTCCGAAAAAGGGTATTTTGTTAAAAGAAGGTTTATCTCACCAATCATGGAAAGATCTAGATCCATTTGACATCACCCATGACATCAATAGTCCTCTATTTGACATCTATGACATCACAATATTCCATTAAATTTTGAAATTTTTCTCTATAATTATTTTAATTATTCTTAGGTTCCTACTTCACACCTATAAATATTCATTTTATTTCATCATTTTTTTCATCAAGCTTTTTCAAGCAAGTCTTCTCTCTATACGCTCCTTTACCCATTCTCAAAATATAATTTTAGTTCTTAGTAGTGTAAAAATACTATTCCAGTGATCCGGGTAGTACATAAAATGCTCCGGCGAGGAGAAAATGCTAGGATTCAAGAGTATTTATTAAGTCCTTCGATTCTGAGTAATGCTTCAGATTCCAAGTATGTAAGGCTTCAATGAGAGTATTTCTTCCACTCTCATGCCTAAAGTATTTATATTATATGATAAATTATGTTTATTTTCTTAAAGCTTTACTCTAAGTTATGTGGATGTTTATCCATGGGTTCTTCCACCCATGTAGTTCAAAATTCTTTCAACTAAATTTGTTGATTTCAAGTAAGATTTTTTTATGGGTAATTCTTATTTCTACTTAATACCATGAATCATGGTTAAACTAATGATTATTGATCTATTTTGATGCAAAATGATTTCATATGTATGAATTGATGGTTTACAAGTAATTTATCTATTCATCTCTTAAAAGGTTCTTGAAATTCATGGTGGGTTGTTTAAAACATAATTTTTAATTTATGGATTTCAAAGTATTTATGCATATTCATTTACATACATGTTTGCTAGTTGAAGTTATTTGAACCCACCTAGTTTTACTATATTTTCAATGAAGTTTGACTTAAAACTTTGTCTTAAAATAAATGTTTTTGAAAGCAATGTCTATGATAAAATGGGAGTCTTATAAAATAAATGAATAATTAAATGCTATGAATGATGATTTTTTTATGCTATAAGGACAAATCTTGCATAGTTGAATCACTAAAGATTTTAATGAGTTATTCCACCGAATGTGATATTTTGAATTCTCGAGTTATATGCTATGACTATTTTAAAGTATTAAATTATTCCGTGGGGTTGACTTAGCACCGAATGGGTCATTGAGGTAGAATTTACTAAGGGAATTCTAGTAGCAATCCCTCATCTCATTAACTATGTACCAACATAAGAGCCCTTATAGGCTTAGGCTAATGGATCCATAAAAGCCCTTAAAGTTAAAGTTAAACAAATGAATAAAGTTAACAGAGTTCTACCCAACAAGTAGTCTCCCCGGCCAACGCAGGGGATTATGTTATATTTCACGTAATAGCTAGCATGGTCTTAAATGTTTGTTGTGGTCATCTTCCCATAAAATGAATGTTTTAAAGGATATCTATATGATTTATTATGCATGCATTGCATTATGTGTCATATTACATAAATATTTTAATATTTCCTTAATGTTCATGCATGCTTACATACTTAGTAAATTCAAATTACTAACGCATACTTTTTGCCTAGATTATACCAGTGCTCCTCCTCGTTCTTCTCCACGTGGCTAGTTGAGATTTTGTTTGAAGACTAATTTTGGTGAGTTACCATGTTTCGGGAACAATACTCCTTTATTTTTCTCGCTTATAATATGTTGAGATCTTTAGACACTTACTATGACATTTCTTTCTATTATGATTGAGGGTGAGCTAGGGACTTGTCTTAGCCCCATTAAATCTAAAATTTAGAGGTATTGTTGGACATATGTAAGTTGAAGATTTACTATTATGATTTTCGCTTGTTTATTTATTATCATTACCTATGAAAGGCTAAAAGAATGCTAAGAGGCTTGTTTGAGATATTTTCGGGTTCCTCATTCGCCATGTCACATCTAGGACCTAAGCTTGGGTGATCTATTAACGAATAATAAACATTTCATAAGAAAAGAGACAAACTTTGTATTAGAGCCTGAGATTTTGAATGGTCCTCGAAGGCCAACATACCCCATCAAATAGGATCTTGTTCATGGTTGTGTAGTGCGCTATAACTATGAATAGGAGACTATGGGATGTTTAGGAAAGTTTTCACTTCTTTCAAATTCATGTCATCCCTTAGAGTGTCCTAATCTTTCCCTTAACTAATAACCCATTTTGTGTTTTCTAGATAATGACTCATAGAGGAGCACCTCCAAGAGAAAGTGTTGACGATGAGGACCAAGCTCCTTCAGTTCCCAGTGCCCCACATCATGAGAAAGGGGTAACCCATCCCAAGTTTCATAATATCATTACGTTGTTGGCTCAAGTCATAGACAACCAAGGGAATCAAGGTATTCTTCCTCCTCAAATTCAAAATCCGACCTCTAGGATTTGAGATTTCCAAAGGATAAATCTGCCCGAGTTTGATGGTTTTAAACTAGATAAGGAACCTATGGAGTTAATTGATGAGGTGTACCAGATTGTCGCTATCATGGGTATGCCACTGAATGAGAAGGCTGAGCTAGTGGCCTATAACCTCAAAGGAGTGGCTTGAGTGCGGTACGAACAATGAATTGTTGAGAGAGATGATAAATGGGGTTGATAGGATGATAAGAGTTCAAAGGTGCCTTCTTAGACCTCTTCTTCCCATTGGAGTTAAGGGTGGCCAAAATCCAAGAGTTCGTCAACCTTCGTCAAGGGAGGATAAATGTTAGGGAGTATGATCTCAAATTCACTAAGTTGTCAAAGTATGCTCCATTAATGGTCTCTAACGTAAGAGCTATGATGATCAAGTTTATTTACGGTGTCTCAAGATGGGTGTCCTAGGAGTGCAAAATGGTCATATAGGTCAGGGAGATAGACATCTCTCATTTAACGACTTACGCAGAACAAATTGAAGAAGAGAAGCTGACAAAGAGATCAAGGGGGTTCAAAAAGGCTAGAGTGGATGGTGGAGGGTTTAACTCTCAATGGTCCAATTATGGTAACAATAACAAAGGCCAAGGTGGGCAACGGTTTGTGGGAAAAGGTTCCATAATTACTCCTCCTCCAAGGTTTAACTAGGAAAAGGGAGCTAACCTAATGGTTCCAAAAGAGAATGTTGGTGCTCAAACTTCCCCTCTTGCAAGAAGTGTGGAAGAACTCACAAAGGGAAATGCTTAGCCGGCTCCAATGCGCGTTTTAAGTATGGCAAGCCAGGACACCATGCTAGGGATTTTACAGGTGGTGGTTGTAGGCCTCAAGTCAAAATTGCTGATGGTGAACAATCCCAAGGAGGTTATAACGCACCAACCACTTTTAAGCCTTGCATAGGAGATGAGAGGTTGAAGACACACCCAATGTGATTATCGATATGTTAAAGGTCTTTACTTTTGATGTGTATGCACTATCATATCCGAGTGCAAATTTATCATTTTTTACTCCATTCCTTGCTAATAGGTTTGATGTGTCACTTGAAATGTTATTAGAGCCCTATTTGGTGTCTACCTCCGTTGGTGACTCAGTTATTGATAGAAAGGTCTATAGGGGTTTCCCCATGTCTATCTTGCATAATGTTATTCCTTGTGATCTCATTGAGCTTGACATGGTAAATTTCGATGTCATTCTTGGGATGGATTGGTTACATGTATCTTATGCTTCCATAGATTGTAGGACTCGTCAAGTCAAGTTCCAATTTCCAAATAAGTCTGTTATTGAATGGGAGGGTCGTAATTTAGTGGTAAAGGGTAAGTTTATTTCTTATCTTAAGGCCCAAAAAATAATTTCTAAGGGTTTTATTTACCATATTATGAGGGTTAGGGATGTCGACTCTGAAATTCCTCCTCTTTAGTCAGTTCCCATAGTCAATGAGTTCCCTGATGTCTTTTCCAATGACCTTCCATGTGTCCCTCCTGAAACAGAAGTTAATTTTGGTATAGATCTCCTCCTCGATACCCACCCTATATCTATTCTTCCTTACCGGATGGCCCCAACAGAATTGAAAGAGTTGAAGGAATAATTAATGGACTAGTTAGAAAAGAGGTTCATAAGACCAAGTATTTTGCCATGGGGTGCTCCCATATTATATTTAAGAAAGAAGGATGGGTCACTTCGAATGTGCATACACTATCGGCAATTAAATAAGATGACCATTAAGAACAAGTACCCACTCCCTAGAATAGATGACTTGTTTGATCAAGTTCAAGGGGCAAGTCACTTTTCCAAGATCGACCTTTGGTATGGCTATCACCAACTATGGGTGAGGGAGTATGACATTCCCCAAATGGCTTTCCCAACAAGGTATGCTTACTTTGAGTTTATGGTGATGAGTTTTGGGTTGTCGAATGTGCCAGAGGCATTCATGGACCTGATTAATAGGGTTTTCAAACTTTACCTTGATACTTTTGTGGTGGTCTTCATTAATGATATTTTGATTTACTCTCGGGGTGATGAAGAACATAAAAATCACTTAAGATTTGTGCTGTAAATATTAAGGGATAGGCAATTGTTTGCAAAATTTAGTAAGTGTGAATTTTGGTTGAAGGAGGTGGAATTTCTTTATCACGTAGTGTTCGATGATGGGATCAAAGTTGATCCTATAAAAATGGAGGAAGTCAAGAGTAGGCCTACGCTATTGTTTCCTTCAGACATTAAGAGCTTTTTGGGTCTAGTCGGATACTATAGAAGGTTCGTCGAAGGATTTTCTTCCATCTCATCTCCTATGATGAAATTGGCCCAAAAGAAAGCCAAATTCATATGGACGGATGAGTGAGAGAAGAGTTTCCAGACTTTGAATGATCGACTTACCTCCACTCTTATTTTGACTCTACTAGAAGGATTAGAAGGGTTTGTGGTTTATTGTGATGCTTTAAAGATTGGTTTAGGTTGTGTCTTAATGCAAAACAAGGTCATAGACTATGTGTCTAGACAATTAAAGGTTCATGAGCGTAACTACCCTACCCATGACCTTGAATTGGCGGCTATTGTTTTTGCTCTAAATATTTGGAGACATTACCTCTATGGGGTGCATGTGGATGTGAATACCGATCATCAAAGTCTTTAATATGTGTTCACCCAAAAGGACCTTAATCTAAGGCAAAGAAATTGGATAGAACTCCTTAAGGACTATTATATGAGTGTGCACTATTATTCGGATAAAGGCAATGTGGTTGCCGATGCACTTAGTAGAGTGTCTATGGGGAGTGTGGCCTATGTAGATAAAGGGAAGAAGGAGTTGGTGAAAGATGTTCACTAGTTGGCTAGATTAGGGGTGAAGTTGTATGGTACTGATGATGGTGTATGGTTGTTCAATATAGGTCTGAATCCTCTTTGGTGCTAGATGTTAAATCAAATCAAGATCTTGACCCGACATTTATCAAGTTAAAGAAGTTAGTGAAGGAAAAGAAGATAGAGGTCTTTTCCCAATGGGGAGATGGGGTGCTATACTTCCAAGGTCGGCTATGTGTTCCGGATGTTGATGGCCTAAGGAGTTTGATCTTGGTGGAGGTTCATAATTCTACATACTTCATTTATCCTGGTTTGACAAAAATGTACCAAGATTTAAAAGAGTTCTATTAGTGGGGTGGCATGAAGAAGGGCATAGCAAGGTTCGTGTCCGAATATCTGAATTACCAACAAGTGAAGGCCGAACATCAAAGACCGGGTGGCCTAGCCAAAGAAATTGAAATCCCTACTTAGAAGTGGGAAGATGTGAATATGAATTTTCTAGTGGGTTTGCCTCATATCCGAAAGCGTCATGATTTAATTTGAGTAATTATTGATAGAATGACTAAGTCGGCTCACTTCCTACCGGTTAAGACTTCCTATAGTGTCAAAGACTATGCCAAGTTGTATATTCGGGAGTTGGTGAGGTTGCATAGTGTAACGTTATCCATTATTTTGGATCGTGGTATCCAATTCACTTCTCACTTTTGGAGATCATTTCAAAAGGGCCTCGATACTAAGGTAAAATTAAGCACCGCATTCCACCCTCAAATAGATGGGCAAGCTGAAAGGACGATTCAAACACTAGAGGATATGTTAAGGGCTTGTGTGTTTGAGTTTAAAGGAAATTAAGATGATCATCTATCGCTCATCGAGTTTGCCTATAATAATAGTTACCACTCAAGTATTGAGATGACGTCGTTTGAGGCTTTGTATGGGAGATGATATAGATTCCCGATTGGTTGGTTTGAAGTAGGTGATATAACCTTGTTGCGCCCTGATTTGGTACTTGATGCTTTAGAGAAGGTGAAGATCATTAGAGAAAGGTTGAAGACAACTCAAAATCATCAAAAGTCCTATTTCAACATTAGAAGAATGGACCTTTAGTTTAATGTGGACGATTGAGTGTATCTGAAGGTTTTACCCATGAAGGGTGTGGTTCATTTTGGTAAGAAAGGAAAATTGAGCCCTAGGTATGTAGGGCCTTATAGAATCGTAAGACGTGTTAGCAAGGTTGCATATGAATTGGAGTTGCCATTGGAAATGGCCATGGTTCATCCGGTGCTCCATGTGTCTATGTTGAGAAAATATGTGGATGATCCTATTTCCATAGTTCCTTTGAGAGTAGTGAATGTTGAAGAAAACTTGACCTATGAAAAAGTTCCGGTTGAAATTTTGGACCGGCAAGAGATTGAGGAACAAAGAAGTTGCATCTATTAAAGTCCTTTGGAGGAATCAACAAATCAAAAGTGCTACATGGGAAGCGGAAGTGGATATGAATAAGAGATACCCTCATCTTTTTCCCTCTACCCAAACCTAAAGTATTAAGTTTTCCTTGCTCAATTACTTGAAATCCTTGCATTTCAACTTTTCTTTTCATAAGCTTGCAAAATTATAAAATATGTTTCGAACAATATTTTAAATTGCACTATTGCATTAATGATGGGTTGCTGGTTTACACTCTACTCTACTCAAGCTAAGTCTTTCCTCATTCGAGGACGAATGCTCCCAAGGGGAGATAAATGTAAACGCCCTAAAAACACATTATATATGATGTTCCAATTCTTGATGAAAATGGTATAACTTCTGTATTTTGGTTATAACGTTTCATAGGATGGTCCGCATTAGGTGATTAAAATTTTTAAATAACTCAAACATTATTACCTACAACTTTTGTGAGTCCATATTTTAAGTTTTGGATGTTAAGTAGTTTAAATAAATTAATTATTGCAAGACATGGTTCTGTGACAAAATAGAGTATTTGTAGAAGAAATATTATATCTCACTATAGTATGCTCCAAATCGTTTGATTTTTAAATAATAAGAAAGTAAACTTCTAGAGTAACAAATCATATGAAGACACCAAATCCTAATGAGGAAGTTATCTTTTTCAAATTAGCTCTGAAAAAGGATATTATGTTAAAACAAGGTTCATCTCACCAACCATGGAAAGATCTAGATCCATTTGACATCACCCATGACATCAATAGTTCTCCATTTGACATTATCCACGACATCACAATATTCCATTAAATTTTCAAATTTTTTTCTATAATTATTTTAATTATTCTTAGGTTCCTCCTTCACACCTATAAATACCCATTTTATTTCATCATTTTTTTCATCAAGCTTTCTCAAGCAAGTCTTCTCTCTATACGCTCCTTTACCCATTCTCAAAATATAATTTTAGTTCTTAGTAGTGTAAAAATACTATTCCAGTGATCCGAGTAGTACACAAAATGCTTCAGCAAGGAGAAAATGCTAGGATTCAAGAGTGTTTATTAAGTCCTTCGATTCTGAGTAACGCTTCGAATTTCAGGTATCTAAGGATTCAATAAGAGTATTCCTTCCACTCTTATGCCTAAAGTATATTTATTATATGATAAACTTTGTTTATTTTCTTAAAGCTTTACTCTAAGTTATGTGGATATTTATCCATGGGTTCTTCCACCTACGTAGTTCAAAACTCTTTCAACTAAATCTCTTGATTTCAACTAAGATTTTCTTATGGGTAAATCTTATTTCTACTTAATACCATGAATCATGATTAAACTAATGATTATTGATCTATTTTGATGCAAAATGATTTCATATGTATGAATTGATGGTTTACAAGTAATTTATCTATTTAGCTCTTGAAAAGTTCTTAAAATTCATGGTGGGTTATTTAAAGCATGATTTTTAATTAATGTATTTCAAAGTATTTATGCATATTCATTTACAAACATGTTTGCAAGTTAAAGTGATTTGAACCCACCTTGTTTTACTATATTTTCAATGAAGTTTGACTTAAAACTTTGAGTTCAAATAAATATTTATGAAAGCAATGTCTATGATAAAAAGGGAGTCTGATAAAATAAAACAATGATAAAATGCAATGAATGATGGATTCTTTATGTTATAAGGACAATTTTTTCATATTTGAATCACTAAAAGATTTTAATGAGCTATTCCACCGAATATGCTATTTTGAATTCTCAAGTTATATGCTATGACTATTTCAAAGTATTAAACTATTCCGTGGGATTGACTTAACACTGAATGGGTCATTGAGGTGGGATTCGGTAAGGGAATCCTTGTAGCAACCCCTCGTCTCATTAACTATGTGCAAACATAGGAGCCCTTGTAGGCTTAGGCTAATGGATCCATGAAAGACCTTAAAGTTAAAATTAAGAAAATTAATGAAGTTGATGGAGTTCTACCCGGATAGTAGTCTCCCCGGCCAATGTAGGGGATTATTTTGGATTCTATGTAATAGCTCGCTTGGTTTTAAATATCGGTTATGGTCATCTTCCCACAAAATGAATGGTTTAAATAATACCTATATGATTGATTATGCATACATTGCATTGTGTTTATATTACATAAATATTATAATATTTCCTCAATGTTCATGCATGTTACACATTTAGAACATTCAAATTACTAACGCATACTCTTTTGTCTATATGATATCACCATGTAGGACCGGTGCTCCTTCTCATTCTTGTTCACGTGGCTAGTTGAGATTTCATTTGAAGACTACTTTTGGTGAGTTTCCATGTTGCAGGAACAATACTCCTTTATCTTTCTAGCTTATGATATGTTGAGATCTTTAGACACTTACTATGATATTTATTTTTATTATGATTGAGGGTGAGCTAGGGACTTATCTTAGCCCCATTAAATCTAAAAGTTAGAGGTATTGTTGGACATATGTAAGTTGAATATTTACTATTATGATTTTCGCTTGTTTATTTATTGTCATTACATATGAAAGGCTAAATGAATGCTAAGAGGATTGTTTGAGGTACTTTCGGGTTCCTCATTCGCTATGTCAGTCTAGGCCCTAGGCTTGGGTTATGAAAATGACATAAGAAAATCTCAACACACGAGTCATAAAAGTATAGGAGTATAAAGACATAGAGTCTACATAATTTGTCAAACGATCCCTCTACTAATTAAGATGGGCGAAGGCTAAGACATATCCCTAGCTCACCCTCATATCAATGTAATGTAAGTCTTTAGAAAGGAACAAACTCATAACTCGCCCTCAATAAGATGAGGACTCACTAATCTTCGTAAAATAGAAACTCAACTAGCCACGTATGGAAGGATGGATATGATCTTCTACCTCTATATTATGATACAACATAGGCCATAAAGTATGTGTTAGTACGTTTGAATTTATAAGGTATGCGGGCATGCCATGCAACGTAAAGCATAATATACTATGATTAATATAATAAACATGTTATAGAAGAGGATAAGTAAGGTCATGAGAGAAACCGTAATGATCAAAGTATTAAGAGACATAATTGAGATCATTAAGAACATAAAAGAGAGTATACATATGTAGGAGATATCTATAACAGACATTAAGACCATGCGAGCTATAACATTGAATCTGATGATCCCCACATCAAGAAGGGTGGGAGACTACTTACCAAGGTAGACTCTATCCATTCATTGTTATCATTAAGATCTATATGTGGATCCACTAGCTAGGACATAAAGGCAACCTATGGTGGTGACATTGTTTAAGGGACTAGAGGTTGCTACTAAGGCTTAGGTCAAGCCCCCAGCTCAAAGTCCTCTCGATGCTAAGTATATCAACCCACAGAATATATATCATAATCATAATCATAGTAATAGATCATACTTGCATAAATCATAGCTTTTCATAATCATACTTCATAACACGTTCACATGAATAGCTCATTAAGGACCTCAAGTCACCCATGAAGGATCTTGAGTCACTTTTTTCATTAAGTTCATCATCATAGAATGTGCTTACAAGACTTCCATCATTACTCATTCTTTTCATATAATATCATTCGAGTCTTAGGTCACCTTCCTTATTAGGGATCCTAAGTCACAATTTTCCATAAACTTTCTTGAAACTCATGTTTAGAACATACTTGCAATTATACTTTAATAAACATACTTGAATGAAATAGTTATGCATGACTCTTTTAAAACTAAGTTAACATCATGCAATGTAGTAGTAATTTATGCTTAGATCAGAGTTTAAATCATAAATAAAATATAATTCATGCACTTCAAAGAGTAGTTGGTGGGAGGTAAGGATCAAATATATATAAAAAATAACATAGGGAATAATCAAGGCAGTGGCGCACTGTTGGCGTGCCGCCGTAGACATGAAATTTCATAGACTAGGTCATGGCGCACTACTGGCACGCCGCCCCAGCCCCTGAACTTCAGAGGGGTTGTTGTGGCACTATTGTGGCGCGCCGCCCCATAATTTCCCAAGAAAAGTTCCAAATTTTTCATTATTTTTCATGAGTTTTCATCCCCTATAATAAGATCCTAAGCCCTAATTAGCAATATAATAAATATATATAAAACATCTACAAATACCAAGCAATCAATTATCAATTTATGCCAAAAAATAGATTTTAATTCACAATATACAACATAGTTCATGCAAATTTAAATTGAAATTGTGAAGATTCAGAGATGTAATTGAAATTCATGGAATATTCTAATAATTGTTTCAACTCCACATACCTTGAGATAATTGCTTAAGGAAAATTTAAGACCAATGGAGATTTTGAGAGGCTCCTAGCTTGGTCTTCAACGGAGATCTTGAGAGCTTTTTTATAGAGAGAAGATTTTTGTAGTAGAAGGATTGGGAGAGAATGAGAAGAATTGGGGTTTTGGGCATTATATAGATTAGGAATGTAGTCCAAAAACTGTCTAGATTCATTTCCTATTAAATATTGAGGAAATGTTTATAATACCCATAGTGAATTTATTAATGCATACATATATACATACATATATATATATACACACACATACTTGGGAAACCTCCTTTTCTTCCGTTTCATTTTATTACTTTTAAAAATAATTGACCCAACAATAAATCCACCGAGGTTGTTTAGATGCTATATTGCCTTCAAATTCTCGGGATGTTACACCTAGACTTAGTGAAATTCTAAAGTTATTGAGACACTTTTAC
This sequence comes from Solanum dulcamara, assembly GCF_947179165.1. Classification (NCBI taxonomy): domain Eukaryota; kingdom Viridiplantae; phylum Streptophyta; class Magnoliopsida; order Solanales; family Solanaceae; genus Solanum; species Solanum dulcamara. The sequence continues at coordinate 18,906,135 of NC_077246.1, forward strand.
GGATGGTTTCTACTACCCATAGAATTTTCTATGGACTGTAGGAAGTATCCGTAGATGGTATCTTAAGACCCAGTGTCACGACCCAACCCCATAGGCCGCGACTGGAGTCTGATCTTGACCCCCCGTACACATATCTATTAGCTGCGGTCATATTGAATTGTAAATAAGATAATATCATGTAACAGAGCCCCACTTGGTGATAATATTTTCATAAACCTATAGACCTTTTCATTTGTATCACAACATGATAAGGTATACAAGCCGACAAGGCTGCCATAACATAATAACATATATCATATATCTTTTAGACCTAGCTGAATCAAACTGACATATAAAACCCACATATACACGTCTGCAGACCACTAAACATATAAATGACAACATATGGTGGGACAGGGCCCCCGCCGTACTCCTGAATGGATAAAACAATTTTTATACATCCGTGGACAGTATCAAAAACTAGCGATACAATGGAGCCTCTTACAGCTGAGCTGCATGGAATACTAAGCTGACGGACTTCCAAAATCTGTGTCAGTACCTGTGGGCATGAATGCAGCCCCCGAGAAAGGGGGTCAGTACGACATATGTACTGAGTATGTAAAATGTAACATAATACACTGGAGGTATATTCGAAATAGAGAAGCAGGGGAACAAATCATTAAATCGAAGTCATGTACCTGTACTCTGTGAATCACAAAAGCATGCATTCTTAATTTATACAATATAGTTGGCCCTTTCAGGGGTCCGACGAATCACATCTGTAGGACCATCATAGGCCTAGGGCCATCACCACCTTATTACAACACATTATCATCTATATACACACATCCCCGACCCTCTAGTGAGGGGCTCGGTGAACAATGAAGTGAATTATGCACGACAACGTATCTGACCCGGGACTCGGTGAAAGAAGTGTTATAGTATACACGAGTAGAGTCATGAGTAATTATATGCAATTTAAATCATTATTAGAGACTCGACCAAATAAGAAAGTTACGCTTTTGTTTGAGGACCTGAGTAACGGTGTAATCATCTCGAGTGTCCTCTAAATACCATTATGGACTGTCTCAAAAGTGATCTCGAGGACCCTAGACATGTATTAACATAGGGACAAATCATTTATGGAATCAAAAACACTTAATCTCGTATAGTCTTTAAGACTTGGAGCCTATAAATTTGGTCCCTCTTTAATATATACAAGTTTCCAGGGAAATAGTTCAACCACTATCAAAGTTTGATGTTTAAAAGTAAATAAGAAATATTTAAGAATGGAGTTACCCCGGAGTTTAGATTACATTTAAGTTATAGCTAAACAAAGACATACCCAAGAGAAGAAAGAGAATAAGCTCTATGTAGTCTGTACTTTCTTTCAGATGACCTTCATACACATATTTCATATCCGGCCCATTATGGGGCTCGGTGAGCCATTATGGCATTCAAATTTTTCTTTCATACCAAATACATATCAATATAAGGGAAAGATAGTTACCCATACACTACTCTTTAGCACGTAGAAGCCTTAACATGCAATACTCAATCCTTGTAGGGGTGTCAACACTTAACAGTAGTTAGGGATTATGGGGCATACCTGGAGTTCTAGCAATGGAATTATTCCCACATTCCACGTACAATTCACTTAAGGCTAAGACTTGCCAAAAGGAAAGAAAGATAACTGTACGTGCTTATACCAAAACATGCCACGAGAAAGCTTTACATACCTTGTCTGAATTATTCCTTATCCTGCTTTCCTCGCCGTCCTTTGAACCTATTCAACATGAAAGTAGTATGAATATCAACCCCTTTTACTTTCCAGCACCCTAGGTTACATCTTAGTATTAATGGAATCTATTTCCTTAGTCGTTTCCCCGACTAGTTCTGTTATTCGCTAAGGCGTCGATGAAAATTGGGCAGCACCTCCCCTTTAATGTGCCCTATCCAAATTTCCAATTAGGTCCCTAAGACCTACAGCCAACTAAAAACAACAACCTGCAGCAATTCACACCAACAATATACAACATAAACTCCAAACGACTTATTCAATAATATGGTAGAACAATAGGGCGTCTAGCCTTTATTTTGTAACGCCTTTCATTATACACAATGAGGGGTCATGTGGATTCAACCAGCAGCACTCTAACCCACATTAGAACATATTTAGGCCCTACAACAACACATCACACCCCTGCCGCAGCACCTCACACGAACAACACTATCCTTCGACGATAGTTTAACTATAGCAATTCCAATTTAGTTTATTTCGAACGTCGAGCATTTCTACGACATTTTTAAACTTTCAGCAGCATACAAGAGGTGTGATACACCAAATAACAAAATGTGAATTCTGGACAGCCTACTGTCTTGTATTGTCGCTTAGTTTCGAAGGGGTAATTGAAGGAAACAAGATTTGTGGCCTCAATGAAAGTTATATACATGTGTATCAAGGTCGCAAAAAACTTTTAATTACCCCTACAAGAATTCTTTATGAAAATGTATGACCAAAATACTCACAGCTGTCCGTGTAGGATTTCTAAAACTAAATCTAGGCAGTACCTCCTCTACACTTCATCACCCTTTTTTACGATGCTAAATGCAAAATTGGATTTGAAAGTATAAATAAACGTTATAGACCTATTAAATAGGTTTCCAAAACATATTGAATCAACCAAAACTAAGCTATACACAAGAAGTTATACTAATATTACTAACAACTGTCCCCTCCAAAAATGGGTCTATGCCCTAGCGTTTTCTCTTTAAGTTTCTCTTAGTTTTCCAAGTGAAGAACTAAAAGTATGGTTCCGTAGGCATCATAATATACATATATACACCTCCACATAATTGAGGAACACCGTAGATAATTAATTCACGGAAGAATAGTGAAGAACTTACCTTAGTTCTTCTTGAACCATGGCTGCTCCCTCTCTCACATTTTTTTCTCCTTTTTTTTGGACTTGTTTGGGATGAAAAATGACTTGATAGTAATCAACCCACATATATATATTTCCTTAAGAAGTGACACATGTCATCCCCTAAGGGTGACACGTGTCTGTCTCTTATTGGGCCACAGATCCTTGCCTTGTCTCCTAGGCTGCCATGTGTCTTTGTGGGGCCCACCCTCAAGTAGGTGGGTCACCTACTTGACCCCCAAGAAGGTGGGTCAACTACTTTCTTGAGGTGTTTCCACGTGGCACCTTCTTATTGGCTGCCATATGTCATCTTCTCCTCTTCCTTGTGAGTTTGTAATCTCATCTCATTTTAAGATCCTATGTAATCCATGCTTTGCAAGCTTGGTACATACTCCAATAGCTTAAGTATGTAAGACTTCCAAGTTAGTAGCTTACGTAGGTAACTCGAGTCGTACGACTCATTTCTTAGCCTCCAACTCTTTCCGGATTCGTATAACTCTATTTCCAACCTTCCTTCTCACGAGGTATCACAATCCTCTTTCCTTAGAGTTGTTTAATAGGGTCGTAACTTAAGTGGCTTACATACTAGCTTCTAAGTAAATTAAGGGACTTTCCGAGTTCAAAGATGTGGGGTGTAACATCCTTCTCCCCTTTAGAACATTCGTCCCCGAATGTTAAATGCAACTTCCTTTAAGACTTTATATAAATTATAGAGGGGTTCCTTTCCTTTATGCTATCACATACTTTCCCATCTATATTATTAACATACGAGTGCTCAAGAGTTGGAGTTACCTGTAGACATCGGTTACAGGTACGAATACTTGTATTTCATGTTCTCTTCAGTTCCCCGATCATCATCTTTCTAGTTTTGGTTTTTCCACCATAACTTGACGGAAGGTACGTCTTTAGTCTACAATCTTCCAGTTTGCCGATCTAGGATAGTGGTAGGATTTTCCTCATAGGATTCCATCTACTGGACCTCATTTATGGAATATACCCTAGGTGACTCGTCAGTATCTGATGGACTGGGCGTATAGTTTCCAAATGAGGTGGTAAGCTTAACTTACCAGCCATGTTGCCCACCTTAAGAGTAACTTGATACCATCTAACATATTCTGGGTCAAGTTCCTTTTCTAGGTGACCCTATGATGAACATCCAATCATCAACTTGAACTTTGTATGTCGATGTCGATTATCTGTATATCATTCCTGCTGACTCTGCGCTTTTAGTCAATAGCTTGCTTAATCATGTCGGGCCATTGGAATACTAGAGTAGTAATTATTATTATAGGCAACTTGATAAGTAAGGGATAATCATTCCGGCTACCTTTGAAGTTAATCACCCAGCTTGTAACATATCTTCTAGCCTCTAATAGTGCGCTTAGTCTGTTTAGTAGCTCGAGAGAGAAATGCGGTACTAAGACCTATCTGTGCTCCTGATCTCTTCTTGGACTGATCTCAAGGGATTAATTATAATTGAAGTCCCTTTATCTGGGATATTAGATGAGGAAACCTCACGGAACCTTACTACTTCCTTGTCATATAACTTCACCTAGTTCTAGCGGCATAGGTGGTCTTGCTTGGAAGCAAATAAGCTGATTTGTTAGGCTACTTACAATAACCCATATATCACCCTACTCTTATAGAGTACAAAATAGGTTCATAATGACGTTGATAATTTGGGATTCGTTAGCCCCGTATAGTCCTTCTCAACTCTTTTCAGAACTTTAACTGGCATTCGATCTTTTGGGTCTTGCTTTTTCGCCCTCAAAGTTGGCTACCAAGTGGTGTCGAAATTCTCTCGCCCACTAGTCCATATAGCCATTCTGTGATTTCCCTCTCATTAACTAGCTCTATGTTGATTAGCTGTGACATTCGAGTGCGTCGTCAATTAACAATTAGGTAATCCTTCTTGTTTTGCTTAAGCCCTTATTACAATTTCCTTAACGTATCTTATAATACTCTGGGTACATAATCTCATATCGTTTCTCTGTCACTAGTTCAGATTCCTCTATCTCGCGCGATCACACCAGCACTAACGCATTAAGTTCCATCAGAATTTTGAAGTTAAGCATGCTGGGGCGAGAGTAATATTGGTATGGTTGACCTCCATAGGAAGTCTTCGTGTCGCGTTTCATTGTAACCTTTTCTACGAGGTGCGGGCACTCAACTTAGCTCTAAATTTACCTTAGTGTTATCTCGCGAGTCTTTATATTTTGCCCTGTCTTTTCGTCTGTTATCTTGCATCCAGTGTCGGCGTAGAGCTTTAGCTCCACTATCCTCCATTCACTTTGTGTTCTCCTTATTTACTACCACAGGAGGCTTTCTATTCCTTTTCCTTTGGTTATTTATCTATCACAACATCATTTGCGACTAACTCTATGACCAACGTTTTGGCTTTTGGTCTAGTATGCTGTCATTCTCCTTCGTAGTGTCTCTTGAATTATTTGATATCCTTTCATTGGTACATTCTTCTGTTTAATACGCAGCTGCCTTCTAGTTTTATATTGTTCAGGTTCTCGTCAAAACTTTTTTAACGTTGCTTTACATAGCATTTTGGCTTCCATCTAATTATTGGTGGCCTCCGGACCTTTTTAACTTGGTTCGGCAAGATATCTTATTGAAGTTTAGACACCCATCTCAAATATATTCCCATATCGATTGCCTTCACCTTAATTTTTCCATTTTCTCATTAACTTCCCCCCTTTAGAGGGTACTTGTACTTTCCGCTGTTTGTACTTGTAGTCATTCCAATTTCCATTAGGCAGTGCTAGCATTCTGACGACAACTATTCTAGGTTTTCTCGAAGTAGTGGTTTTGTCCCAACCTATATCCTTTGCTTCTTGGGGTGAATAGAAGTTGCGTCATTTGTTCCTTAAGTTTTCCATCCTCGTCCCTTAATGGTTCCACTATTTTTGGGGCGACGTTGTGTACACGCGTCATTTTTTTGTATCGTAAGCCCCATGCTCTTACTGCGTTCTCAACGCAGGCCTTTAACTTAGACAACGCGTACTATGTGCGTCTGACTAGTGGTTCCACTTTATCCCTGCATATTCGTATCACACTGTTCAATTCATACTTATATATCCCCCTTTTAATTCGTATTCGCATTTAGTTCCTGACATCTCTTTGTGGTGCTTCTGTTCGAAGCTCTTTCCCCAATTAGTCGGTGGAGAACTATAAACGGTTATCATAAATCATTTCCCAATCATTGTTGGAAGAAATCAAAACCTCTTAAACATCACAATACTTCTTTTAGTACTTAACCTACCTGGTCTCCTAGTGAGTTTATCCTCGAGTTATGAACAACTCGTCTAATTTACAATTAGGAGTTGAGGGCTTGGTATTTTTTTCCAAAAGAGTGAAACTCATTCGCGGGACATCTTATCCTTCATTCTGAGCCCTCTGTTTATATTCCTACAATACAAATACGGCCGGAGATACCGTAATCTGAACTTTACTACTTAATTAAGCTTTTGTTCCTACAAAATAAAATTCTTCAAGTAAAAAGGGTGCCCCTTGTCGGCGACCTGAAGGATACCTCTTACAGCTTTAGTTAAACACAGTAGGAGTATTTGGTATCAATTTCTCGGACATTTCAAAAATCTATGCTTCATTTCCTTTTCCTTATTCTGGGAAAATTTCGGCAGAGTTTCCTCTACATTTCTTACTTATCCCAAAACATGTACGCACAAAATACCAACAATGCCTCACAGGGCCAACATATATATATACATATCATATCACAGCTGCACAAGGCTTTCAATGTTATCTCATATCGTAGCCACACAAGGATTTCAACATCAACAATAATATAAAAATACTGGACTTACCTCATATGTCCCACTTCAAACTGCATTTGTTGCCCTTTCTGTCTTCTTTTCTTTCAAGTTTCAACTTTATATTTTAATACCTTACCCGACGGATATCTTCTGTGGCTTTACTTCAGTTACCTGCAGGCTTCGTAACTTTCCATGTCGTCAATTACTTCCTTCTGTGGGTGTCGTCCTTCTGTTAAGATCTAAGGTTAGTATAAGGAATTTTTCCTCTGACTCGAATCTAAAGCACGATCTTAGATGTAGAAGAAAGGTAACATCCTATATGTCCTATAGCTTCCTGTTTATAGATGTGGCGCGCAACACATCGATAACCAAGACTCTGTTAGACACAGTCTGCAGACACTCCGAGGATGAACTGCTCTGATACCACTTCTGTCATGACCCAACCCCATAGGCCACGACTGGGGTCCGACCTTAATCCCCGTACACATATCTATTAGCTGTGGTCATATTGAATCGTAAATAAGATAATATCATGTAATAGAGTCCCACTAGGCGATAACATTTTCATAAACCTGTAGCCCTTTTCATTTCTATCACAACATAACAGGGCACGCAAGCCGACAAGGATGCCACAACATAATAACATATATCATATATCTTTTAGACCCAGCTGAATCAAACTTACATACACAACCCACATATACATGTCTGCAGACCTCTAAACATATAAATGATAACATATGGCGGGATAGGGCCCCCGCCGTACCCCTGAATGGATAAAACAATTTTTATACATCCATGGACAGTATCAAAAACTAGGCCCCGATACAATAGAGCCTCTTACAGCTGATCTGCATGGAATCCTAAGGTGACGGACTCCTAAAATCTGTATCTGTACCTGCGGGCATGAATGTAGCCCCCCGAGAAAGGGGGTCAGTACGACATATGTACTGAGTATGTAAAATGTAACATAATACACTGGAGGTATATTCGAAATAGAGAAGCAGGGGAACCGATTATTAAATCAAAGTCATGTACTTGTACTCTGTGAATCACAAAAGCATGCATGCTCAATTTATACAATATAGTCGGCCCTTTCAGGTGTCCGATCAATCACATCTGTAGGACCATCATAGGCCCAGCGCCATCACTACCTTATTACAATACATCATCATATATACATACGTACCCGGCCCTCTAGTGAGGGGCTTGGTGAAAATGTAGTGAATTGTGCACGACAATGTATCCGGACCGCGACTCAGTGAAAGAAGTGTTACAATATACACGGGTAGAGTCGTGAGTAACTATATGCAATTTAAATCATTATCAGAGACTCGACCAAATAAGAAAGTTACGCTTTTGTTTGAGGACCCGAGTAACGGTGTAGTCATCTCGAATGTCCTCTAAATACCATTATGGGCTGTCTCAAAAGTGATATCGGGTACCCTAGACATGTATTAATGTAGGGACAAATCATTTATGGAATCAAAAACACTTAATCTCGTATAGTGTTTAAGACTTGGAGCCTATACATTTGGTCCCTTTTTAATATATACAAGTTTCCAGGGAAATAGTTCAACCACTATCAAAATTCGATGTTCAAAAGTAAATAAGAAATATTTAAGAATGGAGTTACCGCGGAGTTTAGATTACATTTAACTTAAAGCTAAACAGAGACATGCCCAAGACAAGAAAGAGAATAAGCTCTATGTAGTCTGTACTTTCTTTTACATGACCTTCATACACATATTTCATATCCGGCCCATTATGGGGCTCGGTGAGCCATTATGGCATTCAAATTTCACTTTCGTACCAAATACATATCAAGAGAAGGGAAAGATAGTTTCCCATACACTACTCTTTAGCACGTAGAAGCCTTAACAGGCAATACTCGATCCTTGTAGGGGTGTCAACACTTAATAATAGTTAGGGATTATGGGGCGTACCTGGAGTTCTGGGAATGTAATTATTCCCACATTCCACGTACAATTCACTTAAGGATAAGACTTGCCAAAAGGAAAGAAAGATAACTATACGTGCTTATACCAAAACATGCCACGAGAAAGCTTTAAATACCTTGTCTGAATTATTCCTTATCCTGCTTACCTCGCCGTCCTTTGAACCTATTCAACATGAAAGTTGTATGAATATCAACCCCTTTTACTTTCCAGCACCCTAGGTTATATCTTAGTATTAATGGAATCTATTTCCTTAGTCGTTTCCACGACTAGTTCTGTTATTCGCTAAGGCGTCGACGAAAATTGGGCAGCACCTCCCCTATAATGTGCCCTATCCAAATTTCCAATTAGGTCCCTAAGACCTACATCCAACCAACAACAACAACCTGTAGCAATTCACACCAACAATATACAACATAAACTCCAAACGACTTATTTAAAAATAAAGTAGCACAATAGGGCGTCTAGCCTTTATTTTGTAACGCCTTTCATTATACGCAATGAGGGGTCATGTGGATTCAACCAGCAGCACCCTAACCCACATTATAACATATTTAGGCCCTGCAACAACACAGCACACCCTTGCAGCAGCACCTCACACGAACAACACTATCCTTCGACGACAATTTAACTATAGCAATTCCAATTTAGTTTATTTCTACGACATTTTTAAACTTTCAGCAGCATACATGGGGTGTAATACACCATATAACAACACCATACACTTCAAATTGAAAGTAAAAACCTTACCTTTCCCAATATTGGCCAAAACTCGCCAAACCTATCAAAACGTGAATTCTGGACAGCCTATTGTCTTGTATTGTCGCTTAGTTTCGAAGGGGTAATTGAAGGAAACATGATTTTTGGCCTCAATGAAAGTTATAGACATGTGTATCAAGGTCGCAAAAAATGTTTAATTACCCATACATCAATTTTGTATAAAAATATATGACCAAAATACTCACAGCTGTCCGTGTAGGATTTCCAAAACCAAATCTGGGCAGTACCTCCTCTACACTTCATCACCCTTTTTCGCGATGCTAAAAGCAAACCTGGATTTGAAAGTCTAAATAAAAGTTATATAAATATTAAATACCTTTCCAAAACATATTGAATCACCCGAAACTAAGCTATACACAAGAATTTATACCAATATTACTAACAACTATCCCCTCCAAAAATGGGTCTAGGCCCTAGTGTTTTCTCTTTAAGTTTCTCTTAGTTTTCCAAGTGAAGAACTAAAAATGTGGTTCCGTAGGCATCATAATATACATATATACACCTCCACATAATTGAGGAACACCGTAGATAATTAATTCACGGAAGAATAGTGAAGAACTTACCTTAGTTCTTCTTGAACCATGGCTGCCATAGGTGTTCTCCCTCTCTCTCATTTTTTTCTCCTTTTTTTTGGACTTGTTTGGGATGAAAAATGACTTGATAGTAATCAACCCACATATATATATTTCCTTAAGAAGTGACATGTGTCATCCCCTAAGGGTGACACGTGTCCATCTCCTATTGGGCCATGGATCCTTGCCTTGTCTCCTAGGCTTCCACGTGTTTTTGTGGGGCCCACCCTCAAGTAGGTGGGTCACCTACTTGACGCCCAAGCAGGTGGGTCACCTACTTGCTTGAGGTGCTGCCACGTTGCACCTCTTATTGGATGCCATGTGTCATCTTCTCCTCTTCCTCGTGAGTTAGTAATCTCGTCTCATTTTAAGAGCCTATATAATCCATGCTTCGCAAGCTTGGTACGTACTCCAATAGCTTAAGTATGTAATACTTCCAAGTTAGTAGCTTACGTAAGTAACTCGAGTCCTACGACTCATTTCTTAGCCTCCAAATCTTTATGGATTCGTATAACTCTATTTCCAACCTTCCTTCTCACGAGGTATCACAATCCTCTTTCCTTAGAGTTGTTTAATAGGGTCGTAACTTAAGTGGCTCACATACTAGCTTCTAAGTAACTTAAGGGACCTTTCGAGTTCAAAGATGTGGGGTGTAATACCCAGTCTCTGACATATTCTACGAATCATTTCCTATAGCCCGTAGAAAGGTCTACGATCCATAGAAGGGACTCATAGAACCACCCTGCAATTCTAGTAGATACTATAAAGTGTACCAAGTTTCCATGATCAGGGTCTACGACCCGTAGAAGTGTTCAAAGACCCAAACTTCAAAGTCCCTTGGCATGATCCTACGAATAACCTTTACGACTCATAGTAGGGTCTACGACCTATGAAGGGATCCGTAGACCCAACCCTTATAAATTTTAGTGAGTACCACTTTGTCATGACCCAAGCTAGGCCCTAAATGTGACATGGTGATTGGGATCCCGAAAGAACCCAACCAAGCCTTTTAGCATATCATAAATGCACATACATAAGGTAAATAAGAATAAATAAGCTAAAAAATAAATTCAACATATAAGTCTCAACATGAATATCTAGAAATATGAGAGAAAATGAACTAAATCTCCAAAAGAATGGGACAACATAGACATAACAATCTAATGTGCCTCTACTAGTCTAGACGAGGCATAGGACAAGTTTCTATATCACCAAGAATAAATAATAAAAGTCAAAATAAACATAAAGGAAATCATAAAGGTTGTGTGCTCGAAATATGAGGACTCACTAACAAGAAGATAGCAAACTCAAAAATCTAGCCACGAGCGGGATACGTAGAATGATCTTCGGATCCTACATTATGATATAATGTAGGCAAAGTATGCATTAGTATGTTGAATGTACTAAATATGTGAGAAACATGCATAAACAAAAATAACTAGAAATAATCAATATGAACATGTGATACATGACCAAATATCTGGAAAACATGAAATAATGCTGGAAAACACATGAAACATTTAATAGGGTCAATGCATCATAAAATATCATTAAAGGACTTATATAAAGAAGCATATACATACATGGGATATTAATAAACTATAATAAAACACCAAAATACCCCTTTTAAAACTGGACAGACTGGGATTCATAGAGGACCCATCATGGTCCGTGGTAGTATCCCGTGGTAAAAGACTTGGAGGAAAGATTTTTGGGTTTGCAGGGAAATTCTTAGAACTTCCTCCACAGAGACCTTCATAGTCCTTGGAGGGAATTACGGCCTGTGAACCATGGTCATGGTACAAGACCTGCATGAGTGAAAACTACGGAATACACCACGGTCCATGAAAAGCTCTACGACTCGTCGTGGTCACTCGTGGTCCTTGCCTTGTTTTCTCGAGGTCTTAAGGGTGGGATAACCATGGAGGGAACTACGATCTATGGTGATAACCATGGTCCATGGTCCCTTTCTTGTAGGGTTAGGTTTTAGAACCTCTACCATGGTGGCCCACCATAAGGCATGGTGTATACCACAACCGTGATGGCCTTCCGTCGTAATCACCTAGTGCTATTTTTCTGCATTTCTCCGAGATTTCATACTTTGATGCTCATTTTAGTACTTTTCAACTTTTTGGGTCTTACAAATTTCTTCTCCTATCGGCGTATATAGCCATTTTATCTAACACTTAATAGTATGACTTCTCCTTCTTAGCCTACTAATATTATCCTTCTAAGTTTATATCCACTTAACTGGGAAACTCAAACCATATTTAAGAGACTCATCATCATCTATATATAACCCTTCAACCTAGTTATGGATACTACAAAGAATTAATTCAACCTTCTCCGCATTGCAACTGAAGAATACTAACTAGGTACACATAGCAAATCATAAATTTAGAGCCTCATACAACTATATACTATCTCAGATACACATCTTAAGCCTCTTCTAACCTAATAACTACCCACTATTCATTGTTTTTATCTAAGGGTCGCATATCCCATATGCATAACACACATTTCTCACAAGTTAATATCTTAATCTCTTGCATAGGCAATGTCAAGCTTGCTAGAGAAAATTTCAAAATATCACCATCACTCTCATAATGCTATCTCCCTTTTCATAATGATCATCAAAATCTCAAGCTTACGATCAAGTACTAAACATTTTCATCACTCCCCTCTCACATACTATACTAATTCATAATTACTAGATAAATTTAAGAAACATTCACCCTTAATGATATCATGAAAAGTAATTGGTCTTTATTTCACAATTTGTCTAACTATATTTTGTCCTCACATCCCCTTTTACAACCTAAGTACTATTTACTCACTCATTTTACCTCCTTGCCTAGCTAATCTCATAACCCCCATGAATATCCTGGGCCTCTCCCTTCAAAATCATAAGTCTAGCTTAGATCTATCAACTGATGACTACTTTTTCCTTCCTCTCAACACCTATACTTGTTTTACTAACACAATGACACTTCAACATAAAACTGCTCTCTTGGTTCGAGTGTACTCTAACTCATCCTAACTAACAACTCTTTCTCTACCTTCTATCATGAAATCTAGATGATGCTTACTACTCTTTAGTCAATGTCAAAGGGACTTGACCCCTAACCCCATTACTTACCTTATAGATGCATAACTCTTGTTACATGCCTCAATCAACCACCATTCTCACAATTTGAGTTTTACTCCTCTAACTCTCTCTTTTTAGGTCTAGGATCATCCTACTAATTATAGCTTACAATGCCTCAAATCATATTCTCTCAGGTGGTAACACTAAGCATTTAGGGAAGAGAGTCTGGGAATAAATCTTACTCTGGCTCAAATGCACAATTCATATGAATAAGAGTGCTTCTTTCAAATTAATAGACTTATTCATACTAATTGACTTTTCTCAAGACTGGTGTAGTCTCTTTATATTTTGTAAATCTTTATTATGGAGTAACTTATCAATATAGATCTTAGCTTTACTGTTCCACCAACCTTGAGTATGAGGGTAGTCAAACGAATTTGAGCAATGCATGAATCTTAATAAGTTTCTTAAGGGGATAACTCTTTTGCACGATCTAGGATTTTAAAGAAGGGAAACTTTTATTAAATGCCATAGTCCCTCATCTATAGAAGTGGGGAACTCACACCCATAAATAAGATCCTATAGACATGACTTCATAGACACCCTAGGAAACTTGAACTTTGCGCTCTAATACCAAATTTGTCATACCTCGGGAGGGTACTTAGGCATGGCTGGCACTCAAAGACCATTATTGGTCCCAAGTGAACCACTTGGTTCAATCTCTCATTCAATCACTCAGCAGAAGAACCATCTTAGGAGTAATAAGACTCAAGTGGGCAACTCAACATCATGCATAATAGACAAATATTATGTTTAAAATACTCGAAGTGAAGTCTAAATCAACCTCAAAGTTTAATAATGAAATTGTAATTTGAAAATAGGCTCTAAAAGAACCATTCTCACTCAACTATGATTCCGTCTATGAAGCCTCTAACTCAATACTAGAAAAGGTGTTGAGACAAGTCCAAGGATACATCAAATGATTATCAAGATAATGATAAATGAAAGAAATAAAAATGAAACCCTCTTAATGCAAGGAGGTCTCACCAAAAATTGGATGGAAACTGATCTTCAATGATGCGCCTATTGAGGACTTCTATCTCTTATATCTGCATCATAAAATGATGCAAGTCAAATTGTGTCAGTACATGAAATGTACAAGTATGTAAAATAGATAAAGGGAAATATGATCAATACTTAATATCATACAACTCAACTCAAGGGACTCAACTTAATAATCATGCAAGTTTATCAATAAACTGTTCTTTGAAAGTAGACTCAATGATATGAAACTCAACCAAATCAAACCATTCATTTTTAGGGATTTTATCTAATAGAATACCATCATTTATGAGCTAGTGATGATACAACATTTTGCAGTTTTCCACAACCATCCAATACTTTGCTAGAGTAAGGTAGGATCAACCTCATTAGATCCATAATCAGTCAAACTCCATCATTTTGGGACTTAGAGAGGCATAGCCTCTATCCTACACTGGCTACATTTTTATGGGGTTCGAGTTGTTATTTACTGTTATCCAAATCAGTGCTCAATACTACTCCCAAAAGACTCAATGTGCTCATATGCTCAACTAAAGCAATTTATTCAAATCATCTCATCTAGTCTCATTGGACTATCATCAAAATTAATCTCATCTTAGTCATCAATTCTTTAATTTAAAACATGTTTCAAATTCATTCATACCTTAACAAAAATTTATCTCAAACAATCGATTATAGTAAAAAATACTCATGTTCAAATTATAAAGGTTTAAGAACTTTTTAGACTCAACTCATTCTCAAATATTTTTTTGTAAAGAAAAAAATATATTAAAACTCCATCTTTCATGCTCAAAATAGTAGTTACGAGACTCCTCCGAACTCAACTCATGCTCTTTCAAAACTCAATAACATATGTTGACTCAGTTTAAAATCATAATTCATTTAATGAATGAAAATTATTCTCATCATCTCAAAATAAATGCATGTTAATATATTGATCATCAACTCAACTAGGGTTCATGTGAATGAAATCATGAACAACAAACTCAAAAATACAACGTGTAGAAATAATAATAATCTCAATATATAATTATATAACACTCAATGAATGAAAAAATTACTCATTCGAAATACAAAAACACTAGGGCTAAAACTCAACTCAACTCTTTGATGATAGAATTTTGATGTAGGGTGCATGGATGAACTTAATCTAATTCTATGATTAGCCTTACATTCCTGGAAGTTTGATATTAGAATTGAAACTCGAAAAACACAAGATTTCTTAGAAGAAACCTTTGATCTTGGAACCTCGATGTTTGATCATGAGAAAAATACACTCTTTTTATGAATATTTTAGAATGGAAGAACTTGGGAAAACCTTGGGTGAAGGTCTTCTCTTTGATTCTTGAATTTTTGATTTGAAAGCCTTAGGTTTCTTGATGAAAAAGAGGAACCCTAGGTTAGTTTTGAGAGAGTTTCTTGAGACTGGATTGTTTTGATTGATAATTATGAGAGGAGTTAGTGAAATGATATATTCCTTTAAAACACCCAAAAATAACTTAGAATAGAGTTAAAAAGCTTTATAAAAGACCAAATTAACCATGAGATGCATGCAGGAAGTTGCTAAAAGAAGTTGCAGCAAGCCTTCACGACCCATAAAGGTTAACACGACCTGTATGTCATTCGTGAAGATGTGACTGCTTGACATGGCTTCACTAAATTTGGCATAATGTTTTACTCCAAACATCAAATGAGGCAAACTTGGTAGTGTTGGAAAGTGGACTGAAATAACTTTAATTTGATAGGTCATGCGCTACCTAATTCTTTATATTCTAGGAGATGTGATTGTTTGAAGTTGACCCTTGCATGAACTAATGCTTAAAACTTAATCTGTAGGATGGTTTTGAACTCAAATGACCGTAAACTACTTCCAATACACTTTCCACTCATTTTAATGAACCTTAACAAATAAACACAAGTAGGAAACCATCCGGTTCAAGCTTAGATACTTACGAGATAGATTCAGATTCTAAAATAGAAAGTTGTGGGGTGTTACATTATCCCCTTTTCAACTCTAAATTTCAACTTTCCAACTTCTGAGGCCTCACACATCACCCAACCACTATTTTTCCCAATCGTCCATATCAATAAAAACACTAAGATATTAAAAGAAAAAAATTGTACAAAGAAATACTAAAAATAAAAACTTAAATAAAAAAACTATAACCTAGAAAATAGTTAATTTCTAAGTCCTCAGCAACAACACCAATAATTTGTTATGCCCAAACTCACATGCAAGTGTACGGAGTCGTACAAATAATAAAGTGGATCTTTTTAGGAGCCGTATGTCGAACCCATAGGTATTTATCGATTAACTATTTTACTAAATTATACCAAGTATAACTATTTATTTAAGCATGCCAAAAGAGTGCAATTGTTGTTTGTATACTAAAAGGTGCAAGCATTTAATAATAAGATTAACTTACAACAATTGGGATAATTCCCGGACTGCAGCGTAACTAAGAATTCATGTGTTATATTTCTTCTACGGATTTCAAATGGTTATCAAATTACTGATTTACATGGTTGATATTATAGTCATGATATTCTGACTTCTAACCGTCTATCCAGTTGACCATCTATTACATTGTTGAGTTGGGATAGATATACTCACCTATTGAGCATTTAGTTTTCATCTTGTTTCATAACCTAGGATAATTATAGGTATATCCTTATCCTAGATACAAATCAATTCTAGTTTTTGTTCAAAAAAAGATCATGCTCCTTGTATTCCATGTTCTATCCTTCTATTCCTCTCCCAACATCAATAAAAGACAATATATATTTATTTCAGTGGTGATCTAGTATCAAAAATACTAATTCAAGAACACAAGAGTAATCTAAATAATAACCAATTTCATCCATAGAATCAATATTCAACAATTATTCATAGCTGCAATCTCAAGTCAAGGGTTCTTAGCTACTGGTAATAATCACCAATTTGAAGAGAATTATTTTTATTGAAATAATTTCTAAAGAAAAAAGATGAAAAGAATCCTAAAGGTAGATTCTATTCTTAGACTTCTACTCTAAAAAATATGATGAATCACCTACAATAGATGCACAGTGTTCTATTTATAGGGTTTGGGAAATAACCCCTTTTCATTCTTAGATTTGGACTTTACAAAATCTGAATTTTTTCATCACAGCAACAGTGGTGCGTCGCCCCACCAAAACTCCAACTAGGACTCTTTGAAGTTTGAGCTTTGGTGCGCCACGTCAATATTTTTCTATTGCCTTCTTCAAATGCTACCTTGTGGCATTAGGTACGTTCTTCAATTTGCAATTCTCAATTGCACTTCTCCTAGAGTATATATTATTTTATTAAATAATTCATTAATATGCTTGTTTGATTTTCTTTTATAATCTTCAATCTCTAATTCATTTTTGCTCCAAATCTCTTCAACTTTATGCCAATATAATCCTACATATATAAAAAAATATTAAGTACAGTCCATAAAATCCACCTCTAAAAGAAAAAATAAAAATACTAAATAATAGACAAATAATGACTAAAAATATGTATTTTTGACAGTACATCAACAATCATGAAACAACCAAAATAACATAGTTAGATATAGCAAAATATCTACGCAACCAAGAAGACCAACTAAAGAAGTAAGTAAAGACAACTAGTTGTGTTAACCAAGATAAGTGACACTACATTTCGAAGTAAACTAAAAACAAGCCAAATTACCCTTTTGAAACAATGAGGGATAAGTTTGTTTTAACTAAATATAAATTAGAGGTTGTTTAGTGCTAGGTGATGCTTGAGAGTTGGAGGAGGAGGGATGGTTCTCTTGAAGAAGCTGATAGATTTCTTTAAGGTTGACATTGTTGGTGGCCTTATCTTGTAGCTCAGCCTATAGGCGAGCAATTTTGTCCTTGATCTTAACTTATTCAATGGTATACTTTGTCTGGATCAAGTCAATGACATCATTTTGAGACTTTCATAGAGCCTCAATCTTTGTATCCTTAGTAACGAAGGAAGTCCTCAAGTACTATAAAGGAGCAGTGGACACCCTCCTAGAAGAAGGTTCAAAAATCTATTTTATAGTGCTAATGATATATTTAGTAGTTTAAGTCTATCCAACCTTCAGAAGCAGCCATAAATCTGCAAACACTATGCCTAACCAGAACCCACAGAAAAAGTCATGACCTTTTTTATTTTATTCACTTAGCATGAAAATAGTATGAATCATTAGCCAAGGAAGGCCAATGGGAGCCCTAAATTCCAGCAGATCTATTAGATTGAGATCAAGGTAGTTTGCATCAATGTTTTTCTACTATCTAGGTTGTATAATTTTGTGAACAACATCAAATAGGAGCTTGTGAAGACCTGACACCACATTATTATCTACCCTACCATATTCTTGAAGCAACAAATCATTGGAAAATCTCCCTATGATGTCTAGATTAGAGGTAAAACCATTCAAAGGAGGATGTATCTTTTAACATAAAAGCACAAACCATAATTAAGAACACCTAGAACCTAAGCTGGTATACTCTAGCCGGGTGAGGATCTAAATGTGCCTCTTCCTCATCCACGTAGTTGTCTATTTCTTCTTTAGTGTCTTCTCCCCAATATATTCAAATGAGGAAATATCCTTCTATTTGTCCACACTATCAGTCTTTCATCCTGAAGTCTTGAGCTAATAGAAACCTTTGATGAGGTACGTTGGGTAACCTATTTCTTTTCCCTTTGACATTCATATAGAAAGAAAACCTTCTGCCTTTTCTTTTTCTCTTAGTATCCTCCAATACATTATCAAGAATATCAATAGGTTCCAAAGAAGAAGCAATATTCTTGGTCGTAAAGGTCTTGTTCTTTTTATGAACGACCAAGGATATCAAAATTGGCCTTAGCTTCTTTATGATTACTTTCGGTAAAAGAAGGTTGTGCCAAAGCAATATAAAGAGGTTTTTGTGATGTAGGTTCATCCTCAGAAATGTCCATTTGCTTATTACCAGCATTCCTAAGATGATACCACACCCTTTTATGACCTGATTTGGCTAGAAGAGTGTTCTGATCATCAGATTTCCTGCTAATGTAAATAACTAATTGCCCAACCTATTCTAAAGGTGCATATATAGAAGATTCAACCCCTAAGTCCCAACCATTTCTACCAATTCCTAAACCCCTATCCACAATGAGCCTAATAAGGGAACTAGGTTCTAGTGAGGGTTATTAAGTGATTCCCCTAATTGTAAGGCCCCAAAAGTTAAAAAGTAAGAAAGATTAATCTATCAGAGGAAACTTAGAAATTTGGAGATGAGGCTTGGAAATAGGGCTTGGCGACTCACCAAAGTGGTTCGGCATATTGCCAAAAGGGACCAAGAGCTTGCCCAATCATTTCATAAATTTTTTCTCATGAAAAAGGAAGTTTGGTGACTCATAAAATATGTTTTGCAGGCTCAGGGCCTTTCCCAAAATATTCTAAGAAAATTGTCTCAGATGAGAGAAGTATAGCAAGGAAGATGTGGGTTCGGCGAATCGCCAAACTTGGTTGATGAGGAAGGATATCTGACCAAAGGAATCAAAAAATTTTGATCAGGCTCAAGTCTAATTTGGCGAGAAGAGAGGAGAAATGGTGACCCACCGATCAATTCGGTTAGATAGGTCAACCTCGCCAAATCTATTAGAGAAAAATCCTCAGAAAACTTGGATAACTCAGCAAGGTGAGATGAAGATCTGCAACTTACTGATTAGAATGATAAGCTCGACCGACTTAGCATAAAAGGTCCCCAAAAGTTAATTTAATAGGATATTTTAGTTAATTGTTATTCATTTAATCCCTAGACTACAGAGTTTAGGAGCTATTTCTAAACTTATAAGTATCCAAACCCTCAAAATTCCCCTTATTCCCTCAACTACTCTCTTAAAAAATCATCTCTTTAAAAGAACACTATCAAGTTCTTCAAGGTTCAAGCTATGGTTTTGAAATACAAGTTCTTCAATTCCATTGTTGTTAAATCTTCACTTCAAGGTATGTTGGGAATTCATCCATAGATCATTTCCATTCATGGAGTCCTTAAGGTTTTCTCCTTTTTAATCAATTCCAATTCAATGAAGGGATTATCATGAGAATGCATTGGTTGAATTCAATTATGATTTATTTCCATGTAATGATTCAATTATACACGATTCAAGTTAAATTACATCTTTTCAAGTGAGTTCTCATGGACCCAGGCATTATGCTATTTTCAAAGTATGAATTTTATGAAGTTATCATCATGCATTGATGAAGGATTTATGAATGGTTTATGATTATGATGATG
This sequence comes from Solanum dulcamara, assembly GCF_947179165.1. Lineage (NCBI taxonomy): Eukaryota > Viridiplantae > Streptophyta > Magnoliopsida > Solanales > Solanaceae > Solanum > Solanum dulcamara. Next base: position 18,926,559 of record NC_077246.1, read on the forward strand.
AATTATAATCTCAAGTATGTTTTCAATAAAGTTTAAATGGTGGTGAAAGATATTCTCACCGACTTATAGATTCATAAAAAAGAAAGGTTTTCTCAGAGTTGTGTTAATCTCCATGTTACTGATCTACTCCTATGACTATTTTATGATATGGATTAGTATTTACTATAGCCTTTCCTAATATTATTAATGATTATTACTTTTGAATTTCTTTGGAATATTGACTAAGAACCTAGAGGCCTTTGAGGTGGGGCTTAATCCAAAAGTTCAAGAAGCAACCCAAGGGAGATCTAGTAGCGACCTCTAGTCCCAAACTATGTGCCCCAATAGATTTTTCTTTATGGCCTAACTAGTGGATCTACAAATAGCTCAAGCTTATGATGTTCTCACGAATTCTACCCTAGTAAGTAGTCTCTCTCTTTTCAGTGTGGGACTAACATTGGATACCATTTTATAGCTTGCATGGTGTTCAATGTCGGTTACAGTTTATATCCCATAAATGAACTATATTTTCTTCTTATGAGCCCTTGTGATGATTTCAAATGATTCATTGAACACATATTGTCATGAACCAAACCTAGGGCATAGACATGACATGGAAATACTCGGAAGCCTCACCCAAGCCTCATAGCATTCATTGAGCATCTCATTGGTAATGATAAACAAACATGCAGAAACATAAAGGGATATCAGTACTAAGGGATTTGACATTCAATACTAATCAAGTCATCATAATATCATTTACTATGTCCAATAATACCTTCTATATTAAGATTTGGCGGGGGCTAAGACATGTTCCTAGATCACACTCAAAATTAGGTCAAAATACTAAAATGTAATTCAAGTCTAATCATAACATAAGCTAGAAAGATAGGAGTATCTTTCCTGGATCATAGGAACTCACCAACTAGTAGTAGCCCTCAATGATCGAACTTAGCCACGGTTAGGAGAGTGTGGAGCAACACTGGTCCCTATATGGTGATATCATGTAGGCAAAAGTATGCGTTAGTATATTTAATGTACTAACATATGTGAGCATGCTATATAATGAAGAACATAAAAAACATTTATAAGCAATATGCATAAGTGAATGCATGCATGAAAAATCATCATATGAAATCTTAAAACATTCATTTCATAGAAAAGATGACCATAACCGACATATAAGACCATGTGAGCTAGTACATGGAATCTAACATAACCCCTACGTTGGGACGGGGAGACTACTTACTGGGTAGAACTCCGTCAACTTTAAACATTTCTTTAACTTTAATTTTAATGGATAATCTTGGATACACTAGCCTAAAATAGCTGATAAAGGCCCCTATGTTGGCTCATAGTTAATGCAATATGAGACTTTACTTAAGGACCCCTTAGGTCGAGTCCCCATCTATATGCTACATTAAGCACTAGGTCAATCTAACAGAATAACATTTAAATATCATAATAGCATAAGCATTATATATCTTTAACAATAAAGCATCATTCGATGGAATAGCTAATTAAAACCTTATATTTGATTCAATGCGAGAATTGTCCTTTGACATTGAAACCTTACTTTGGCTAAGAATCCCTTTCATCAATCAATCATTTCATAAGACTCCCTTTACATAAACATTTGCCTCATATCATTTATTTGGAGTCCAAAAACTTCATTTCAACTTTACTTAAATCATGAGGAAAACTAGGTGAGTTCTTTTCATAAAACCTTCAAATGTATTTTAAAGAGTTCTTTCATGTATGAGAGTGATGAAATACATAAATTTAGAACATCTCAAAACAACCCATCATTCATACTTAAAACCTCTTTCAAGCATTCATATAGGCGCTTTATCAAATCATTCTATTCATGCAATTCAAAGTCAAAACAAATCAATATAGGTAAATAAACATAAAATACACCATAATCTATGCATTTAGAGACATTATATAAAAGCCCATGAAGATTGATCATTACAATTAAAATATCAAGTTGAGAAGAACATTTGGGCTCCATGGTTGGAAGGATTAATTGATGGAAACTCATATAACTTGGGAACACAAAATCCCTATTGAAACTTGAAGAAGAAAGGAGACTTGAATGTCTTATAATAGAAACCCTAGCCTTGCCTTGAAGTTCTTGGGAGTGTTTGAGAGGAGGAAATTTAGTGTGCTGAGTCAAAGTATGGAGAATGAGGGTTTTAGATTTTTTAGGGTCTTTTGATAAAAGGATTCAACCTCCAAAGTGACATCATTTAGAATTAAAATATAGGAAAAGACTAGAATACCCTTCTTAAAATCTAGTCAGAAAAGACTTTATAAGGACCCTTTATGGTCTGTGGTGCTCACCACGGTCCGTGGTGGGGTCCATGGTAAAGGACTTAGAAATATTTGGAAAAAGGCCTGCAGGGGTAGTCTATGAAGTTTCACCATAGAGCACCTTCAAGGTATGTGAAGAGCATTATGGACCATGAAAGGTGGTCATGGTGCAGGTCCAGCAGGTGGACTTGCAGGGTGTCCACCATGAGGACACACCACGGTCTGTGGAGAGTTCCACATCTCGTGGTCGTTTTCCATGGACCCTTTCTTGGGAAAATTCTTTCAGGTGTTGAGGAGGGTTCACCACAGAGGGCTTCACAGCCCGTGGTACTCTCCATGGTCTATGGTGCTATCCCCGGTTCGTGGTCCTCCTTTGTTGTAACATTCCTAAAAATGTTGTATATGATGTTCCAATTCTCGATGAAAATGATATTCTTTCTGTATTTTGCTCATAACTTTTAATAGGATGGTCCAAATTAGGTAATTCAAATTTTCAAATAACTCACCATCATTACCTACAACTTTTGTGAAGACCATATTTTATGTTTTGGAGGTTAAGTAGGTCAAATAAATTAATTATTGCAAGAAATGGTGTTGTGACGTAATGAAGTATTTGTAGAAAAAATATTATATCTCACTATAGGATGCTCCAAATCGATTTATTCTTAAACTTCATAAAATTAGACTTCTAGAATAAAAATTCATATTAAGACACCAAATCCTAATGAGGAAGTTATATTTTTCAAAAGCTATATGATTGATTATGCATGCATTGCATTATATTTTATATTACATAAATGTTTTATTATTTCCTCAATGTTCATGCATGCTTACATACTTTGTACATTCAAAGTACTAAAGCATACTCTTTTGCCTACATGATATTACCATGTAGGGAACGGTGCTCCTCCTCGTTCTCCTTCATGTGGCTAGTTGAGATTTCATTTGAAGACTACTTTAAGTGAGTTCCTATGTTGCAGGAACAATACTTTTTTATCTTTCTACCTTATGATATGCTGAGATCTTTAGACACTTACTACGACATTTATTTCTATTATGATTGAGGGTGAGCTAGGGGCTTGTCTTAGCCCCGTTAAATCTAAAAGTTAGAGGTATTGTTGTACATATATAAGTTGGAGATTTACTATTTTAATTTTTGCTTGTTTATTTATTGTCATTACCTATGAAAAGCTAAAATAATGCTAAGAGGCTTATTTAAGGTACTTTTAGGTTCCTCATTCGACATGTCACATCTAGGCCCTAGGATTGGGTCATGACAAACTTGATATCATAGCTTGAGTTTTTGAATGGTCCTTGGAGTCCAACATACCAAGTTAAATAGGATATTGTTCATGGTTGTGAAGCACGCCATAACTATGAATAGGAGACTATGGGACATTTTGAAAAGGTTTCACTTCTTTTAAATTCATGTCGTGCCTTACAGTGTCCTAAGCTTTCCTTTAACTAATGACCCATTTTGTATTCTTTAGATAATGACTCGTGGAAGAATACCTCCAAGAGCAAGGGTTGACAATGAGGACTAAGCTTTTCCAGTTTCCAATGCCCCAGAAAATGAGAAAGGTGTAACCCATGTCGAATTTCGCAATATTATTATGTTGTTGACTCAAGTCGTAACCAACCAAGGGCATCAAGGTGTTCATCCTCCCCAAATGAAAAATCTTGCCTCTAGGATTCGAGATTTCCAAAGGATGAATCCGCCTGAGTTTGATGGTTCTAAACTAGATTAGAACCCTATGAAGTTCATTAATGAGGTGTACTAGATTGTGTCTATCATGGGTGTGCCACCGAATAAGAAGGCCAAGATAGTAGCCTATCAACTCAAAGGTGTGGATAGAGTGTGTTACGAATAATAGGTTGTTGAAAGGGATGAAGAAATGGGGCCGATAGGATGGGAAAAGTTCAAAGGTGCCTTCCTAGACCATTTCTTCCTATTAGAGCTAAGGGAGGCCAAAATAGAAGAATTCATCAACCTTCATCAAGGGAGAATGATCATGGGAGTATGCTCTCAAATTCACTAAGTTGTCAAAGTATGCTCCCTTCATGGTCTCAGACCCAAGAGCTAGAATAAGCAAGTTTATTTTCGGTGTCTCAAGCTTGGTGTCTAAGGAGTGAAAATGGCCATGTTGGTTAAGGAGATGAACATCTCTCAGCTAATGACTTATATAGAATAAATTGAATAAGAAAAGTTGAGAGAGAGATCAAGAGGGTTCAAAAAGGCTAGAGTAGATGGTAGAGGGTTTAACCTTAAAAGGTCCAGTTATGGTAATAATGGCAAAGGCCAAGGTGGGCAACGGTTTGTGGGAAAATGTTCCACCAATAATCCTTTTCCAAGGTTCAACAAGGACAAGGGTGCTAACCCAATGGTTGCAAGAGAGAATATTGGTGCTCAAACTTTCCCCGCTTGCAATAACTGTGGAAGGACTTACAAAGAGGATGCTTATTCAGCTCCAATGCATGCTTTAAGTGTGGAAAGATGGGCCACCATGCTAGGGATTGTATATATGGTGGTGGTAGGCCTCAAGGCCAAATTTCTCATGGTCAACAAACCCAAAGAAGTGTCCAATGCACCAAACGCTTTTACGCCTTGCATGAAAGACGAGAGGTTGAGAATGCACCCAATGTAATTATTGGTAAATTAAAGGTCTTTGCTTTTGATGTGTATTCACTATTAAATCCGGCTGAAATTTTATCATTTGTTACTTTATTCCTTGCTAATAGGTTTGATGTGTGACACGAAATATTATTAGAGCCCTATTTGGTGTCTACCCCTATTGGTGAGTCGGTTATTGCTAGAAAGGTCTATAGGGGTTATCCCGTGTCTATCTTGTATAAAGTTATTCCTTTTTATCTCATTGAGCTTGACATGGTAGATTTCAATGTTATTCTTGGGAACTATTGGTTACATGCATCTTATGCTTCCATAGATTATAGGACACGTCGAGTCAAGTTCCAATTTCCAAATGAGTCTGTTATTGAATAGGAGGGTCGTGATTTATTGGTGAAGGGTAAGTTTATTTCTTTTCTTAAGGCTTGAAAAATGATTTCTAAGGGTTGTGTTTACCATATTTTGAGGGTTACGAATGTAGACTCCAAAATTCCTCCTCATGAGTTGGTTCCCATAGTCAATGAGTTTTTTGAGGTGCTCCCATGTTATTTGTGAGAAAGGAGGATGGGTCGCTTTGAATGTGCATAGACTACTAGCAATTAAATAAGATGACCATTAAGAATAAGTACCCCCTCCCTAGAATATATGACTTATTTGATCAATTACAAGAGGCAAGTCACTTCTCTAAGTTCGACCTTCAGTCCAGCTATCACCAACTACGGGTGAGGGAGTGTGACATTCCCAAAATAGCTTTCCGAATAAGGTATGGTCACTTCAAGATTGTGGTGATGAGTTTTGGGTTGACGAACGCACCGACGGTGTTTATGGACTTGATAAATAGGGTGTTCAAATCTTAACTTATTACTTAATGGTGGTCTTCATTGATGATATTTTGATTTACTCTCGAGGTGAGGAAGAACATAAAAATCATTGAGAGTTGTGCTTCAAACGTTGAGGGGTAGGCAATTGTTAGCAAAATTTAGTAGGTGTGAATTTTGGTTGAAGAAGGTGGCATTTCTTGGTCATGTAGTGTTCGGTGATGGGATCAAGGTTGATCCTATGAAAATAGAGGAAGTCAAGAGTAGGCCTACACCATTGTCTCCTTCAGACATTAAGAGATTCTTGGGTATAGCTGGGTACTATAGAAGGTTTGTTGAAGGGTTTTTTTCCATCTCATCTTCTATGATAAAATTGACCCAAAAGAAATCCAAATTAATATAAACGGATGAGTATGAGAAGGGTTTCCAAACCTTCTATCATATTTTGACTCTACCAGAAGGATTAAAAGGATTTGTAGTTTATTGTGATACTTCAAAGATTTTTTTGGGGTTTGTATTAATTCAAAATGGCAAGGTCATAGCTTATACTTCTAGACAATTAAAGGTGCATGAGCGTAACTACCCTACCCATTACCTTGAATTGGCAGCCGTTGTTTTTGCTCTAAATATTTGGAGGCATTACCTCTATGGGGTGCATGTGGATGTGTATACCGATCATAAAAGTCTTTAATATGTGTTCACCCAAAAAGACCTTAATCTAAGGTAAAGAAGGCGGCTATAACTCTTTAAGGACTATGACATAAGTGTGCACTATCATCAGGGTAAAGTCAATGTGGTTGCTGATGCACTTAGTAGAGTATCTATAGGGAGTGTGGCCTATATGGATGAAGGAAAGAGGGAGTTGGTGAAATATATTCACTAGTTGGATAGATTAGGAATGAAGTTGTGTTCTACTCATGGTGGTGGTATGGTTGTTCAAAATAGGTACAAATCCTCTTTGATGGTGGATGTCAAATCAAAGCAATATCTTGACCCGACGTTTATCGAGTTAAAAAAGTTGGTTAAAAAAAAAAAGATAGAGGTGTTTTCCCAAGGGGGAGATGGGGTGTTATACTATCAAGGTTGGCTATGTGTTCCGGATGTTGATGGCCTAAGGAGTTTGATCTTGCTAGAGGCTTATAATTCTACATACTCTATTCATCCCGGTTCAACAAAAATGTACCGAAACTTAAAAAAGTTCTATTGGTGGGGTAGCATAAAGAAGTACATAGCAAGGTTCATGTCCGAATGTCCGAATTGCCAACAAGTGAAGGCCGAACATCAAAGTCCTGGTGGCCTAGCCCAAAATATTCAAATCCCTATAAGAACAGGGAAGATGTGAATATGGATTTTATAGTGGGTTTGCCTCATACCCAGAAGCGTCATGATTCGAATTGGGTAATTGTTAATAGAATGACTAAGTCGGCTCATTTCCTACTGATTAAGACTTCCTATAATGCCGAAGACTATGCCAAGTTATATATTCGGGAGTTGGTGAGGTTGCATGCTATGCCGTTATCCATTATTTTGGATTCTGGTACCCTATTCACTTTTCACTTTTGGAGATCATTTCAAAAGGGCCTTGGTACTAATGTGAAATTGAGCACCGCATTCCATCCTCAAATGGATGGGCAAGCCGAAAGGAAGATTCAAACATTAGAGGATATGTTAAGGGCTTGTGTGTTTGAGTTTAATGGAAATTGGGATGATTATCTACCACTCATCGAGTTTGCCTATAATAATAGTTACCACTCAAGTATTGAGATGGCAAAATTTGAGGCTTTGTATGGGAGATGATGTAGATTCCCGATTGGTTGGTTCGAAGTAGGTGAGATGATCTTGTTGGGCCCTAATTTGGTACTTGATGCTTTAGCGAAGGTGAATATCTTTAGAGAAAGGTTGAAGATGGATCAAAGTTGTAAAAAGTTCTATTCCGACACTAAAAGAAAGTATCTTGAGTTTAATGTGGACGATTGGATGTATTTGAAGGTTTCACCCATGAAGGGTATGGTTTGATTTGGTAAGAAGGGAAAATTGAGCGCTAGGTATGTAGGGCCTTATAGAATCGTGAGACGTGTTGGCAATGTTGCATATGAGTTGGAGTTGCCATTGGAAATGGTCATGGTTCATCCAGTGTTCCATGTGTCTTTGTTGAGAAAGTGTGTGGGTGATCCTAGTTCCGTTGTTCCTTTGAGAGTAGTGAATGTTGAAGAAAAATTGACCTATGAAGAAGTTCCGATTGAAATTTTAGACCGACAAGTTTAGAGATTGAGAAACAAAGAAGTTGCATCTATTAAAGTCCTTTGAAGGAATCAACAAATCGAAAGTGCTACATGGGACGCGAAAGCAGTTAAGAATAAATGATACCCTCATCTTTTTCCCTCTACCTAAACCTAAGGTATTAAGTTGTTCTTGATCAATTACTTGAAATCCTTGCATTCAAACTTTTCTTGTCATATGCACGAAAAATTATAAAATATGTTTCGAATGATGTTTTAAATTGCACTATTGCATTAATGATGTGTTGTTGGTTTACACTCTACTCAACTCAAGATAAGTCTTTCCTCATTTGAGGATGAATGTTCTCAAGCGGGAGATAATGTTACACCCCGTAAAAACGTTGTATATGATGTTCCAATTCTCGATGAAAATGATATTTCTTCTGTATTTTGTGCATAAATTTTACTAGGATGGTCTAAATGAGGTGGTTAAAATTTATGATTAACCCAAACATCATTACCTACAATTGTTTTGAGACCATATTTTATATTTCAGAGGTTAAGTAGGTCCAATAAATTAATTATTGCAAGACATGGTGCTGTGACGAAATGGAGTATTTGTAAAAGAAAAATCAAATCTCACTATAAGATGCTCCAACTTGGTTGATTCTTAAATGACATGAAATTATACTTCTAGAGTAACAATTCATATTAAGACACCAAATCCTAATAAGGAAGTTATCTATTTCAAATGCAGCTTTGAAAAAGGATATTCTTCTAAACGAAGGTTCATCTCACCAACCATGGAAAGATCTAGATCCATTTGACATCACCCATGACATCAATAGTCCTTCATTTGAAATTACCCATGAAATCATAATTTTCTATTAAATTTTTAGATTTTTCTTTATAATTATTTTAATTATTGTTAGGTCCCTCTTTCAAACTTATAAATACCCACTTTATTTCATCATTTTGTTTATCAATCTTTATCAAGCAACTCTTCTTTGTATACACTCTTTTACTCATTCTTAAAATATAGTTTTAGTTCTTAGTATTGTATAAATACTATTCTAGTGATTCATATACGTCGGGTAGTACACAAAATGCTCTAGCAAGGAGAAAATGTTAGGATTCAAGAGTGTTTATTAAGTCCTTCGATTATAAGTAACGCTTCGGATTTCAGGTATGTAAGGCTTCAATGAGAGTATTCCTTCCACTCTCATGCCTAAAGTATTTTGATTATATGATAAATTATGTTTATTTTCTTTAATCTTTACTCTAAGTTATGTGGGTGTGTATCCATGGGTTCTTCCACCCATGTAGTTCAAAACTCTCTCAACTAAATCTCTTAATTTCAAGTAAATTTTTTTATGGGTAATTCTTATTTCTACTTAATAACATGAATCATGGTCAAATAATTATTGATCTATTTTGAAGAAAAATGATTTCATATGTATGAATTGATAGTATGTAAGTATTTTCTCTATTTAGCTCTTTATAGGCTCTTGAAATTCATGATGGATTGTTTAAAACATGATTTTTAATTGATGGATTTCAAAGTATTTATGTATAATTTCATTTACATTCATGTTTGAAAGTTGAAGTGATTTGAACCCACCTAGTTTTACTATGCTTTCAATGAAGTTTGACTTGAAATCTTTGAGTCCAAATGAATATTTATGAAAGCAATATCTATGATCAAAATTGAGTCTTATGAAATGAAAGAATGATGAAATAATATGAATGATAGATTCTTTATGCAATAAGGACAATTCTTACATATTTGAATTACCAAAGGTTTTAATGATCTATTCTACCGAATATGATATTTTGAATTCTCAAGTTATTTGCAATGACTATTTTGAAGTATTAAACTATTCTGTGGGATGGTCTTAGAAATGAATGGGTCATTGAGGTTAGATTCGGTAAGGGAATCCTAGTAGCAAACCTTTGTGTCATTACCTATGTGCCAACATAGGAGCCCTTGTAGGCTTTGGCTAATGGATCCGCAAATAGCCCTTAAAGTTAAAGTTAAAGAAATGAATGAAGTTGATGGAATTCGACCCGACAACTAGTATCGCCGGCCAATTTTAGGGGTTATGTTGGATTCGATGTAATAGATCGCATGGTATTAGTTATCGGTTATGGTCATCTTCCCACAAAATAAATGTTTTAAAGGATATCTATATTATTGATTATGCATACATTGCATTATATTTCATATTACATAAATATTTTAATGTTTCCTCAATGTTCATGCATGCTTATATACTTAGTACATTCAAAGTACTAACACATACTCTTTTGCCTATATGATATTACCATGTAGGGACCAGTGCTCCTCCTCGTTCTCCTCCATGTGGCTAGTTGAGATTTCGTTTGAAGACTACTTTTGGTGAGTTCCAATATTTTGGGAATAATACTCCTTTATCTTTCTAGCTTATGATATGTTGAGATCTTTAGATACTTACTATGACATTTCTTTCTATTATGATTGATGGTGAGCTAGGTACTTGTCTTAGCCCCGTTAAATCTAAAAGTTAGAGGTATTGTTTGGCATATGTAACTTGAAGATTTACTATTATGATTTCTTCTTCTTTATTTATTTTCATTACCTATGAAAGACTAAAAGAATGCTAAGAGGCTTGTTTGAGATACTTCCAGGTTTCTTATTCGCCATGTCACGTCTAGGCCCTAGGATCGGGTCATGAAAAACTTGGTATCAGAGTCTGAGGTTTTGAATGGTCCTCGGAGTCTAACATACTACATTAAATGGGATCTTGTGCCAGGTTTGAAGTGCGCCATAACTACGAATAGAAGACTATGGGACGTGTAGAAAATTTTTCACTTATTTCAAATTCATGGTGTACCTTAAAGTGTCCTAAGCTTTCCTTTAAATAACAACCCATTTCGTGTTCTCTAGATAATGAAGATGAGGACCAAGCTTCCCATGTAGCACTTTCAACTTGTTGATTCCTTCAATGGACTTTAACGGATACAACTTCTTTGTTACTCAATCTTTTGACTTACCGCTCCAAGATTTCGATCGAAACCTCTTCATAGGTCAAGTTATCTTCAACATTGACTATCTCCAAAGGCACAATCGAAGAAGCATCACCAACACATTTCCCCAACATAGACACAAGGAACACTGAATGCACCATGGCCATTTTCGAAGGCAATTCCAATACATAAGCAACTTTGGCAACTCGCTTAAGATCCTATAAAGCCCTACACACCTAGGACTCAATTTCCCTTTCTTACCAAATCGAGCCACACCTTTTCATGGGTGACACCTTCAAGTATACCCAATCATCCATATTAAACTCAAAATCCCTTTTCCAAGTATCGTAAAGGACTTTTCATGACTTTGAGCCATCTTCAATATTTCTCTAATAACCTTCATGTTCTCTAAAGCATCCAGCACCAAGCTGGGGCATAACAAGGTCATATATGTTATACCCTATACTTTTATACCTTGGAACGCTTCTTAAGCTTCTTAAGTTTCTTGAAAGGTTCTTAAGTTTCGTGGAAGGTCCATAAGCCTCTTAGAATTTACCATGTGAGCCGGATAGTCTATAATGCTACCAAATAACTCTAAGGAAGGGAGAATATGACACCCCATAGAAAGGAAGATTGGAAATATGATTATAAGAATTCGGAAGGAATTGGAGGCCAAGTAATGAGTCGTAGGACTCGACTTACTTATGTAAGCTACCAACTTGGAAATCTTACATACTTAAGTTATTTAAGTACATACCAAGCTTATGTAGGAAGGATTACATAGGTTCATAAAATAAGATGAGATTACGAACCCACAAGGGGGAAAAGAAGGTGAGACATAGTAGTATTAGAGAGTGCCATATAGAAGAAGATGGAAGTTCCATATGGCAGTAGCTGGAACTAGGGGTGGACCCCCTACATTCCATGTGGCAGCACGTGGTTGGAGAAGGTGGTGTGTTAGCCCAATGAGGGCTTGACACATGTCAGCACTTAGGGGTTGACATGTGTCACCTCCTAACATGGCCTATATATATATGTTTTATGATCATCCTTATAAAGAAAAGTCATTCTTATCTCCTAAGTTCAAGAAAACTCTAGAGAAAAAAAAAAGAGAAGAGAAACCCTAAGCTAGAGAGAGAGGCTACGGATTTGGAGAGGGAAAAGAGGTAAGTTCTTCTATTTCATTCCATAAATTAGTTATATAAGGTATACCATGATGGTTTGAAGGTGTTATTAATGTAAATTTATAGTTTCGATCAGCACCAAAAGGTTAACAAACAGCCACGAAGTTTTAGCCGCGCTAAAAGAACTTTCGAGGCGAGTTTTGGCAAGTTTTGGGCAAGGTAAGGTTTTCCCTTTAAAATTGTATTATATGATATTTTTATGAAGTATATTACATGTATTAAATGATTATTTAAGTGGAAAACTTGTATAAGGATGCTTGACGTTAGAAACAAACTAAACTGAAGTTGTTATAGTCAAATTGAAGTCGAGTAGTGTGTTGTGATTGTGGTGTTGCGATTAAAGCTGGTGGGTAGAGTGTTGCAGCGATGGAAAGTATTCTAAAAGGGGTGTGGTTACTTCGGGTTGCAGCCACACGACCCTCCATTTCGTATTGTCAAAGGTTTTACGAAATAAAGGTTAAAAAACTCTATTTTGGTATCGTAGTTTTGAGCTAGTTGTTTGGAGTTGTATTGAGTAATGTTGAAGTGATTTGATTGTATATATAGATTCTGGTTGTTTTTTGTAATATGGCTGCTAAGATTAGCAGTTGAATAGGGCAAGTTACAGGGGAGATGTTGCCCAATTTCCGGTAACTTCGGAACTAGTAATAAACTAGTCGAGGGAAATAGATAAGGAAACGATTCCTATGGATACTTAGTTGCTGAGTTGGAAATTGGAAAGTGGAGGGTTATTAACATTAGTATTTATTTCATGTTAAATAGGTCCAAAAGACGATGAGGCGAACGTGGTTAAGGGTAATTCATAAGAGGTATGTGAAGCTACCTTCTTTCTCTTGGCATGTTTTTGGCATAGGTATGTAAAGTTGTCCCTTCTTTCTTTTGGCATGTCTTAAATGTAAGTGATGAATAATATGAGCATTGGGGTAATTCCATTCACTAGTCCTGAACATGATGCATGATCCTTACTCACCTTTAAATGTTATGAAATGTGAAATACGCTTTGAGGATAATTCCATTTATGAGCTCCGAGTATAACTCGTGACCATTATTCACTTCTAAATGTTGAAGTTCTCAAAGTAGTTGAACTAATACCCTCTAGTCTCCTATTTGATGAAGAGTAATTGAATGCATAATCTCATATTCCTAAGGTCTCTATGATGACAAATGTCTCTAATTCCATAAGTTATTTAGCTTTGTCTTAATACACGTCTACAATTCCTGAGACCCCAGTTGACATGATCCCTAACGATGTTTAGAAGGTACTCAAGATGATTACTACTCTGGTCATCAAGTGACGGTTCACTTGATTGTTTCATTGAGTCTTGGATGATGATTTAAGTTGCATATGGTTTCTTACTACTCTACTCGTGCACGTTGTAGCCCATCTTCCTCCGAGTCCTATAGAGGGGCCGGGAATGTTATCGTGCACAACTTTACTACTCCTTCACTAAGTCCTGGGCCGAATATATCTCTCTCTCTCTATATATATGTATGAAGTATACGATGATGAAATGTCATATATAATGAAGTGAAACATACGATGACGCCATATGTGATGATGTTATTCATCGAGTCCCGGGCTAAATATATGTATATATATATTTATATATATGATATGATGAAAATATGGATCGGGTCGTACGTTCCTCAACATTGTTTTAAATTATGAATTGGGCCAAATATTCCTCGACATATTTTACTATGTACGATGATGCCATATGTGATGATGTTATTCATCGAGTCCTGGGGTGAATATATATAAGATGATATGATGAAAATATGGATCGGGCCGTATGTTCCTCAATATTATTTTAAATTATGGATCAGACCGAATGTTCCTCGGCATATTTTACTATGTGATAATGGCACCGAGTCCCATAATGGGTCGGGTGCATTATGATATGTACACTAATCTTTCACCAAGTCCCTCACTAAAGGGACGAATATGATAGATAGGCATGCATGTCAAAATATAATGATGTAGTTGTAACATATGAGATGATGCGGTATATAATGGCATGATGTTGTATACGATGATGTGATAATACCGAGCCCAACAGTGGGCCGAGTACGGTATATGAGGAGGATGCACATGCCCTCATTTCATAAGGTGCAGACATAGTAATTATTAACTGTTATACTTATTTTCCTGCATCTCTATTTCAGCTGTTGTCTCAGTTTTGATGTTTTATGCTTTACATACTCAGTACATGTATCGTACTGACCCTCTTTCTTTGCGGGGCTGCATTTCATGCCTACAGGTACAGATACGCATTTTGGAGATCCGTTAGCTTAGGATTTCCACTTAGCTATGTTGGGAGTGATCCATTGTTCTAGAGCCTAGCTTGTTGGTACAGATATTCCTATATATACATTTATTTGTTAAGGGGTACGGCAGAGGCCCTGTCCCACCTTATATTACTGTTCTTGCTCTTAGAGGTTGGTGGACATGTATGTGGGTTGTATATATATGTGTGTGTACAGTAGTACCTATATGTTGCGATGGCCTTATCGGCTTATATGTTACCGTGCCTGTTGATACATTATCACTCAAATATGGGACAGGTTTACTTAGAGTTAGCAGGGGTATATACGAGTGTCCAGTTCGGGCACCCATCATGGCCTACGGGGTTGGGTCATGACAGAAGTGATATCAGAGCGGTCCTTCCTTGGAATGTCCACAGACTGTGTCTAGTAGAGTCTTTTTTATCGGTTTGTTGTGCACCACATCTATAAATAGGAGGCTACAGGACATTTAGGATGTTACCTTTCTTTCTTCTCTTAGATCGTGCGATAGAGCTGTCTATCAGGAAAATCCCTCCCTAGCAGACTATTATGTGTGCGGCCATACCTATAAAGGAAGCTTGTTTTTGACCTCCTTTATTGTAGGTGGGTACAGGCTGAGGTGGAAAATGAAGAGACCAGCTCTACACAGTAGAGGGGGTGTAGAGAAGGCCCCCAGGGTACACATGGGACCTCAAGCTCTAGGACCAAGTAGGCGGAGCCCTAGTTATTCGATCAAGATTGATCCCTCTGAAGAACCTGATTATGTTATAGAGACCAATCCCTTCTAAGGCCCAATGATGGGTTCCCCAAAGCATCTGATGACCACGTAAGTAGTTCCGAAAGTCACGCCAGTGGTTCCTATGATCGAGCACTATGTCAGGATGGCTTCTATGGTGAGTGTTACGACATATTTGAGCCCTCTATCTTGATCATCGGTGAACCATGAATTACTTAGGTATCTAGGTTTTCTGGATTCAAGCGAGGAAGATGACAAGGGACAGATAATCAAATGGCAACCAGATAGAGACGGGGAGCATACTGAACCTCCTAGGTCACCGGGGCAAACTGGGGACTGATCGGTCACAGGTATAGGAGAGTGATAAGTATAGTTTTTGCTGGCTATATGGGGCTATTTGTCATTTTTTTGGCCTAATATAGGAAGCCCTGTGCGGCTGGGATATGAGATGTTAAAAACATATGTATATATTGGCCCTGTGAGGCATGGTGGATGTGATATGATATGATATGGATGTATATATACGTCGGCCTTGCATGGCATTATTGGTATTTCCTTAGTGCAAGTTTGGGATAGTAAGGAATATCGAGGAAACTCTACTGAAATTTTCTATAAAAAAGGGGAAGGAACTATAAGTTTATCATACGACTTGGAAGTTGATACTGAGTACCTCTATTATAATGAGCTAAAGATATAAGGGTACCCTCTGGGTTGTTGGTAAGGGAGACCCATGTTTACTTAGGAAGTTTTATGTCGGAGGAAAACTCCTATTGGAGGGCAAGGTGTCCAGCAATTGGGTTCTATTTTGGTGGGAAAGTACATAACCCTCAACCATTAGTGGTGAATGAGATAAGTTGTTCATGACTCAAGAATGAACCTAGAGGGAAACCATATGGGTTAGGCACTAAACAGTATTATGGTTCTTATTGGATCTTAATTTTCTTCTGGTAGTAGTTAGAGTATGTTTTATGGTAACCTTTTATTGGTTATTAAGCGACTAAAATAACTTGTGGATGGAAGACATGAACTTATGGGCTGTCCAGAATCATGTGCTTCATATATATTAGATAACATACTAGAAGGATTTAGAAGGGTCGGTGATACTAAGGAATGATTTTACTAAGGGATACGGGGGTAACATGAAACTCCTCGGGCACAAAAATGTCCATGGAATGAAAGAATAGAAGGACTACTGCAAGGAACACTCAAGATAGACGTGATCATTAAGTACAGGTATCGGACAAAAAATGGAATAGATAGCTACGAACTGAAGGTGTAGTATGAAAAGGCAAGAAGATAAGACCATATTTAGAGTAAAATTAACATGAGACTGAGAAGAATTGGAAGTTAACCTCGGGTACCTGACAAAGATAAAAGCTTAGGAGATTTGAAGAAGTATTATGTATATGTGATTTCACCATGGAAAATATAAAGACCCCTCAAAGATAAGCGAGGTAGCTCTACAAAACTATTGATGCGGTGCGAGTCCATTTAGAGGAATAAGTGGTATCCACTGGGATGAAGATAGTGTTATAGCAGAGCTAGAAACATGGATCACTAGAGTACAAGTACTTATGAATGGAGAAGTTGAAACGATTAAGGGCGCTAGCTAATCGCTAGTAGGGAAGAAAGGAATGTGTCTCTGAATAAACTACTACATTAATTATATGACTCGAGTACTAGTACTTGGGATAGATTAGGTACTAGTTATCGATAATTCTAAGCACACCATGGTTGTATTAAGGTTTCTTACAGGGGCAACCTAAAGTATAGATGATTTAACAGAAAATGTAGATATGGTGCAGTATGTCAAATGTGTTGGAACAGAATCATATGCGTATGAACATTTGAAAATAAACAGAGGATAACATGGGTACATCCTAAATGGGGGAAGTGGACAAGAGAAATACAAGTGTGAGATGAAGTCAACTAACACTATCATATGTTAATGGGAACGCTAACTTTAAGCGAGATCCCATGCGGGCACGAGTTAGCAAGGGCTGAAGGCCAACAATAAATAGATAAAAGCCATGATATCTGAGATCGTATGGAGAACCATTAGCAGAAACCCTAATGGATAGGTGCATATAAAAGGGGTGAATACAATAAGAGAGTAAGACCAGCGATCTAAGGACCATGAAAAGGGTAGTAAGGCCATGGTTGAGTAAAGATTAAGATATGGCAACAAAGTTGTTGGCTATTGAGATATGACATACGAGTAGCAAGAAGAAAGAATAGAAAATATCCTATGGTAGGAAATGAGAAGACAAAGGAGTACCTAAAGTAAGGAAAAAGGGTAGGACAGAATAATGCCAGTGTAAGCAAGTTCCAGTGTAAAGGCGATATGTGAAGCAAGATGGACTAGAAATTGAAAGGGTTGTGTCTACCTCATACCGGTGGTATAAAAGTAGTTATGCATAAGTGAATTCATGCATGAGAAATCATCATATAAAATCTTAAAACATTTATTTTATGGGAAGATGAACTTAACCAATATATAAGACCATGCAATCTAGTAAATGGAATCCAACATAACCTCCTACGTTGTTATGGGGAGACTACTTACCATGTAGAACTCTGTCAACTTTAAACATTTCTTTAACTTTAACTTTAATGGCTAATCATGGATTCACTAGCCTAAAATAGCCGACAAGAGCCCCTATGTTGTTGCATAGTTAATGCAACATGAGACTTTACATAAGGACCCATTAGGTTGAGTCCCCAAGTACATGCTACATTCGGTGCTAGGTTAATCCCATAGAATAACATTTAAACATCATAATAGCATAAGAATTATATAACTTTCACATTAAAGCATCATTCGGTGGAATAGCTCATTAAAATATTTCATTTGATTCAATGCGAGAATTTTCCTTTCATATTGAAACTTTACTTTGGACAAGAAGCCCTTCCATCAATGAATCATTTTATAAGACCCCTTTAACATAAACATTTGCCTCATATCATTCATTTGGAGTCCAAAAACTTCATTTTAACTTTACTTAAATCATGAGGAAAACTAGGTAGGTTCTTTTCATAAAACCTTCAAATGCATTTTAAAGAGTTCTTGCATGTTTGAGAGTCATGAAATACATCAATTTAGAAAATCTCAAAACAACCCACCATTCATACTTAAAACTTCTTTCAAGCCCTCATATAAACACTACAGCAAATTATTCTATTCATGCAATTGAGAGTCAAAACACATTAATATATATAAATAAACTTAAAATACATCATAATCTATGAATTTAGAGTCATTATATAAAAGCTCATGAAGATTGATCATTAGAATTGAAATATCAAGTTGAAAAGGACTTTTGGGCTCCATGGGTGGAAGGAGTCATGGATGGAAACTCCAGTAGCTTGGGAACACAAAATTCCTTCGGAAACTTGAAGAAAAAGGAGACTTGAATGCCTTATAATAAAAACCATAGCCTTTCCTTGAAGTTCTTCGGACAGTTAGAGAGGAGGGGAATTTAGTGTATTGAGTCTAAGAATGGATAATGAGGGTTTTAGGGTCTTTATATACAAGTACTCAGCCTCCTAAATGACATCATTTAGAATTAAAACGCAGGAAAAGACTAGAATACCCTTCTTAAAATCTGGTCGGAAAGGACTTCCCGAGGACCCTTCACGGTCCGTGGTGGGGTCCCATGGTAAGGTACTTAGAAATATTTGGAAATGGGCTTGTAGGGGTAGTCTCTGAAGTTTCACCATAGAGCACCTTCACGATCTCTTAAGAGTATTATGGGCCGTGAAAGGTGACCATGGTTCAGGCCCTGTAGGTGGACTTGCAGGGTGTCTATTACGAGGACACACCATAGTCTGTAGAGGATTCCACAACCTGTGGTGGCTTTCCGTGGACCTTTTCTTGGGTGAATTCTTAAGGGTCTTGAGGAGGGTTCACCACGGAAGGCTTCACAGCCCGTGGTGCTCACCATGGTCTGTGGTCCTCCTTCTTGGCTGCTTCCCTGCAAGTGAGAGTCTTTGATTCTCTACCATGGTTCATGATGCTTACTGTGTCCCATGATGGCTTCCATGGTCAACTCTTGGTACCACTTTTCTGCATTTTTCTGATAATTCTTCCATGGTTCCTTAGTTTAGGACCTTTTACATTTCTGGCGTATTACACGTGTTATGACTTATGACTTTTAACTTTCATACTTTTAAATTATTATTGGTCTTGCATCACATGTTTTATGCTCATCATCCTATCATGTCTACATTATTCATATTTTTCATATTCTTAGTACATTCCATGAGCTAACACATTCTTTTTGTCTACATTATATCATAATGTAGAGTTTGTCGATCATCACACGCATCACATTTGTGTCTAGAGCTTGAGTACTATTTTCCTATTATTGGTGAGTCCTCATGATTTGTGGATGTGACATTGATAACTTCTTTATATTTTCATCCTTTATATCTTGGTGAGCTAGGAAGTTATCCTAAGCTCCATCTAATCGAAGTACAAGCATGTTTAGACGATCTTGAGATTTGTACTCCCCTTATTTTGATATTTCACTTTGAGACTTATATTCCGCTTTATGTTTCATTGATGTTTTATTTACCTTATGTATGTGAAGTATGCTAAGAGGATTGATTAAAGTCCCTTGGGATTTCGATCACCGTGTTACAACTAGAGTCTAGCTTGGGTCATGAGACTAACAAGATGCATCAAAAATTTTGAGACCAAAAGGTGGAACAAGTTCAACTATGGGGTTACCAAGAAATTCCCCCTCATGAGATGCATCCTTTGTAATTACCTCAATTCCAGCCACCATCTCATTCACAAACTCCTCATAATTTCCAAACACAAAGGGTTGCCACCATCTTATTCACACACAGTTACAATGCAATTCCCAGCTACAAGTTCTTTTATTTTCTTTTGATTAAATGATCTTGCAATGTGAAAGAAAATAGACTCCTCAACAATTACCTTATATATTCTAATATTAGTGACCTATTTTATCAGATCACAATATGATTGACTAGGAATGGTAAAGAATATTGATGTGCCATAGTTTTATGACCCATTTGATGCTTAAAGCTTTAGATCGGTGGAAGTTATTTATCATTTTTAGTAGATTTGATGTGTTTTAGGTAATGTGTAGGAAGGGTTTGGAAGCTAAGTAAAACAAAAAGAGGAAAAATGGGGAAATATTGATTCTTTACATGTGTCTTCCATGAGCCGTAAAGCCATCCACGAGCCTTGAATAAACTTTTGGAAATGATACAACATAAGGAAAAAAATATTGAGTTCCATGACTAGAAACCACAAGCCATGGATTCTATTCGTAAAAAAAGAAAAGAACTGAAGACTGGAAAATATTTGATTTTCATGAGCTATCTCTATACGAACCATGAAACCACCCATGGCCAGTTAATTCTGTCAATGGAAGCTATCGAGTCTATTTTTCCAGTTTAATTAAGAACTATTTTATAATAACTACAAATACTTTTCCTAGGTTTTCTTATGCATTTTACATTCTATTGGTACTACAGAAGTAAGAAACATCAACTCTCGCTTGTTCTTGGTATTTGAGAAAACATATCCTTTACTATTTCTTTTAAGTTGATAGTTCGAGATTCTGGATTTCTACTATTCATCTTATAAGTGTATGATCATGATTTGTTCAATATTTCTAAATTTTTCTCATAAAATTATGCATAGCTAAATCCACATCTATGATTTTGGGAATCATAATGAATTAACAAATTAGGAAAAATACTTAGAAATTCTTGAATGATATTCATGCATGAATTTATTTTTCCCGTTGAATTGATATTTTTTAACGGTTGCAAATGTTAGAACTCATCTTATTCTTACTTACTGGACCAAAGAGGTAACTAATGGGAAAAAGGATTGTACGATAAAGATTGGAGGCTATTATTCCTCATCTAATAGCTTTACCTTGTGCGAGAGTATCTAATTTTGGATTTAAAGGTAATGGTTAGTAAAGCAAACACCCATAGAACAACTAAGTTGTGTGGTGGTATTTGACTATCTATATGACCAACTAGTTTGTTGAACTCAAATTACCAATATTTTATGCTAAGAAATAAAATAGATTACCAATACAACTCCTTACTACGTTATGAACTAATACGGAACACAATTGATGAGTTAGTATTCTATCAACTCATTGACTCAAATTTATGAATTATTGATATGTTTTAATGCTAATTGAGGTAGTTTTAGACCCAGGTCTCTTGTATGCAGGAATTTTTTGGAAAAAGACAAGTTTGAAGGATTTGGAGATTAAAGATCATTGAACTACATAAGCAAATGAACCAGCGACCCACATAATCCAGTTGGCGTATGGTAGGCTTAATGCCAATTTAACTGAAGAAAAACTTTCTTAGCACTAGCGAGTCATTGGTGACATACATGTAACACTCCAAAAATTCCCAAGCTAAAATTCGAACCATTATTCATATGCGTATAGGCTTTAACCCAATGACTTCTAACTATATATATTTGGTAGAATCAATTCCTAAGTATTGAAGTATATTAGATGTAAATTAGGATCAAAAGAAACCTCTAGTACTAAGTCGAGTTAAAAGATCCTCTATGAATTAAGTTTTTGCATAAGAAAATACAAGAGTAAATTTCAAACAATCATATGTCTAACAATATGGTCTATGAAGCACCAAAATAAAGGTTTATTTCTCTGCTTTCTAATGCCACCAACTCTGCATCAATCCAAGTTCGAAGTAAAAAGTTATAATCATTTTACCATAGATGCTCCAATATGAGATTTTTGCTTCAAGTTCAGAGACCATCTAAATCATTCATATATCTTGTATTTAATCTTTATATCAATTTTTTCATATTTCATAAAAATGCTATTTTAAGTTTCTTTTCTCATGTTTCACCTCTTGATCGACCCCAACATCCTCCAGAATCTCTCTTTAACCCTACAGAATCATGATAAGTATTGTCCCTAATTTTACAACATAAATACTAGAATTTCTACAAGATTATAACAACAAGTGAAAGTTGAACATCAAAGGTCGGGAGGTCTAGCTCAAGAAATCGAAATTCCTATATAGAAGTGGGAGGATGTGAATATGGACTTTGTCATGATTTTTCAGCGTACTAGAAGACAACATGATTCTATTTGGGTCATTGTGGACCGAATGACCAAATCGGCACATTTTCTACCGGTCAAGACTTCTTATGATGCTGAAGACTATGCTAAGTTGTACATTCGTGAACTTGTGAAACTTCATGGTGTTTCTTTGTCGATTATATCGGATAGAGGTACTTAATTTAGTTTACTTTTTTGGAAGTCATTTTAGAAAGGTCTTGGTACTAAAGTCATGCTAAGTACCGCTTTCCATTCTCAAACCGATGGACAAGCCGAAAGAACAATTCAAACCTTAGAGAATATGTTAAGGGCATATGTGATTAATCTTAGAGGAAGTTGGGATGACCACTTGCCATTGATTGAGTTTGCCTATAATAATAGTTATCTCTCTAGTATCCAAATAGCTCCTTTTGAAGCCTTATACGGGAGAAGATGTAGGTCTCTGGTGGGATGGTTTGAAGTAGGTGAGATGGAATTGATTGGTCCAAATTTGGTAATTGATGCAATGGAGAAAGTAAGTCTCATAAGAGAAAGATTGAAAATGGCTTAAAGTAGTCAAAAGTCCTATTTGGACACTAGGAGGAGAGAGCTTGAATTTGATGTAGATGTTACGGTGTATTTGAAGATTTCACCTATAAAAGGGGTAATGCGGTTTGGTAAGAAAGGGAATTTGAGCCCTAGATATATAGGACCCTATAGGATATTGAAGCGCATTGGCAAAGTAGCGTATGAGTTAGACTTTCCACTTGAGTTGGCTTTCGTTCATCGGTATTTCATGTGTCAATATTGAGTAAGTTTGTGGGTGATCCAAATTCTATTGTGCCAATGGAGAATGTAAGTAATGAAGAGAATTTGGCTTATGAGGATGTCCCGTTTGAGATTTTAGACTGGCAAGTGAAGAAGTTGAGAAATAAAGATGTTGCATCCGTCAAAATGTTATGGAGGAATCAACAAGTAGAGAATGCTATGTGGGAAGCAAAATCAGACATGATAAAGCGTTATCCGTATATCTTTCCTTTCACTCAAGCCTAAAGGTACTAAGTTGTTCATGATCAAATCAATTTAAACTTTTAAGTTTCAGTTCCATATGTCATTCATATGCATGCATGATTTATGAAAATGATTTTTCTCAAGGACTATGTCTTATGTTAAGTATGAAGTTTACTTGTTCTATGTATTTTTTTGAAGTGTCCTCCTATTCATGTTGGGTTGTTAGTCCTTTTTCTATGTCCTTCCTATATTAGTTGGATCTTATTCGAGGACGAATATTTCCAAGGGGAGAGGTATTGTAATATCCCTCAAAATACTAATAAGTGCCTTAAGAATGCTTTGGGAATAGGCCGTTCATATAATGCATTATCCTTAATCTTTTTGGAAAATCAAGTTTGGAAAATCCACCAAAGGGTCAAAACCTGCAGAAAAATAGTCTCAATGAATTTTTAGGACCCGTATATCGAAAGATAGATTTTTTTGGACCCGTAGATCAAAAGATAGATTTCTCAAGAAATTGCGCAAACTAGTAAGGTGCGCGGCAAGTCTGCATCGCAGACTTTCTTGCCTCCATGTTGCGAACCTTGGGTGGGTTTTTCTAGATGAATTTTGTCTTTAGCAAGAGAACTTTAGACTTTTCTCTAATAGTTAGCTAATGAACCTAGACGCTTTTAGGACCTAAATCAACTCTATAAATTGATCTAAATCTCTAACTCTATTCATTTCTCTACAATTCACCTACTCAAATATTTTTCTCTCACAAAAGACTCTCAAGGGCTCCATTGAAAATTTTAATCAAATTTACTCAAGCTCTCCATCAAAACTCTAAAGTTCTTCCAAATTATTTGGTGTTCTCAGTTAAGATATGTGGGTATTGATTCATGAATTCTTTCATCAATGAAGCCCAATAAATTTCTCAAGGTTTTCTATCAAATTAAAGTATGGTATTTTATGGGTTTTATGATCTATATTCCTATTGCATGAATTATGATTTAAAGTATGATCATGAGTCTATTTTGATATAAATTAATGGTTATTATATTAAATTGAAGAGTTTTTCCATGAATTCTCCTATTTTGATCTCTAGGGTTCATTATATAAATTATGAGTATTTTGAATTATACTTCCAAGGGATATTATCTACATGAATTATGTATGAGCTTATATAAAGTTTATAGTCTTGCATGTTTTCTAGTCAATTACATGATTTTTAAAGTCAATTGGTTATGCAATTGAGTTCTACTCTAAGTTCAAGGTATGAATTTCATGCAAGTTATGAAAAAGGTCACTTAGGGCCCTATGTGGTGAACTAAGTCCTGATGATATGAATTATTCAAATATGATTGTAATGATGAAAGAACAATTCTCACATTACAAGTATATTATGAAAATGAGCTACTCTATGATTTCAAACCTATGATCATGACTATGATATATGTAATTATGATTTCTATGTAATGCATGTATTTCGTGGGATTTGACTTAGCACCGAATGGACTTGAGGTGGGGTCCCTACCAAAATCCTTAGTAGCAACCTCATGTTCCATAAACTACATGCCACCTTCATGGCCTAGCTATTGGATCCACATATAGAATATATATGACCCTTCTAGCGGGGTAGAGTCTACCTTGGCAAGTAGATTTCCTTTTTTTGTTCATTGTATAAGGAGACAATGGGATTCAATGTAATAGCTCGCACGATCTTATTATCGATTATGGTTCCTATCCCACATATGTATGATCCCTTATGTATGCTATGATTTTAAATTATGGTTTATAAATACTTTGGTCAAAATGATTTTCTCATGACTTTACTTACCTCATCTTATCAAGTGATTTACTTGAATATTGTATTCTATGATTTACGTTGCATGTCACTCTCTCATACTAAGTACATTCTAATGTAGTAATGCATACTTTTTCCTATATTATCTCATAATGTAGGGGTTGAGGTTGAAGATCATACCTATCTACGTGGCTAGTTAAGCTTTCCTATCTAGTGGTGTTTGTGGTGAGTCCTCATTTATTGGGGACTAGTTATCAACTTAGTTATTATTTTCAAAGACTTTTTCTATGTTTCATATTGAGGGTGAGATACAGACATGTCTTATCCCCCGCCCATATTTATGAGTAGAGGCATCTAGTTGGACAAATATTTCAAGTTTATATTGTCATGTGACATTCTTAAATTTCTATTCATAGTTTACACTCTCTTATGATGTTTTTTCTTTCGCTTTACCTTATGTATGCTTATGATATGTACAAGAGGATTGGTTGGAGCCCTTCAGGGTTTTAATCGTCGTATTATGACTAGGCCCTAGGTCGGGTCGTGATACTTGTTCAATCAACTTCAAAGAGCCAGCCACTTTAAAAAGATTGATCTTCGATCAGGTTATCATCAATTCCAAGTAAGGGAATGTGACATTCCAAAGATGACTTTTAGAACTCAATATGGTCACATTAAATTCTTGGTCATATCTTTTGGATTGACGAATGCTCCTACAGCTTTTATGGATTTGATGAATAGGGTGTACAAGCAATATTTTGATATATTTATATTAGTATTCATCACTGATATTTTGATCTATTCTCAAAGAGAGGAAGAGCATGTCGATTATTTGAGAATTGTCTTGCAAATTCTCAAACACCGCCAGTTATTTTCTATGTTTAGAAATTGTGAGTTTTGGTTGAAGTTAATTTCTTTCCATGGCCTAGGAAGACCGAGTCAGTTAAGAATTCACCTAGACCTTTATCTCCTTCTAATAGTTGGATTTTCTTGGGCTTAGCCAATTATTATAGATGGTTTGTGGAAAGTTTCTCTTCCATTGCATTTCCTTGAATACTTTGACTCAAAAAAAGGTGAAATTCTAATGGTCCGAGGCTTGTGAGAAGAGTTTCCAAATGTTGAAGGATAGGCTTACTTTCGCTTTGGTGCTAACTTTGCCTGAAGGTTCTGATGGATTCATTGTATATTATTATTCTTTAAGAGTTGGTCTTGGTTGTGTTTTGATAAAAAAATAGTAAAGTGATAGCCTACGCTTTAGGCAACTCAAGGTGCATAAAAAGAACTATATGACCCATGACTTAGAGTTAGTGGAAATGGTTTTTGCTTTAAAGTTGTGGAGACATTACCTTTATGGTGTCCATGTTGATGTATTCACCGATCACAAAAGTTTGCAATATGTGTACTCAAAAGGATTTGAATCTTCGACAAAATATATGTCTTGAGTTTTTGAAGGATTATGGAAAAAGTGTGTTGTACCATCAAGGAAAAGTGAATGTAGTTGCCAACGCTCTTAGTAGGTTGTCCATAAATAATGTTTCCCATGTTAAGGAAGCAAAGAAAGAGTTAGTCTATGATATTCTTAGATTATGCCATTTAGGTCTTCAATTTATTGATTTCGAGGATGGTAGTATTTTTGTTCAAAATAGTTCTAAATCATTTCTTGTGGTAGATGTTAAGGTCAAGCAAGATAATAATCCTACTTTAGTTGAATTAAAGAAAGAGGTTACCAAAAAAACCATTGAGGATATCTCCCAAGGGGGAGATGGTGTTTTGAGATGTCAAGGTCATTTGTGTGTTCTCGATATTGCTGGCTTGAAGGAAATGATACTGTCTGAAGCTCATAGTTTGTGGTATTCTATTCATTTAGGTTTCACAAAGATGTATTATGATTTGAGGGAAGTGTATTAGTGGACTAGCATGAAGAGGAATATTGCAGAGTTTGTGGCTAAATGTCCTAATTGTCAACAAGTTAAGGTTGAGTATCAAACATGAGAAGGTTTGGCTCAAGATATTGAGATTCCTACTTGAAAATGGGAAGCCTTGAATATGGATTTTATTACAAGTTTTTCTCATACATGTAGGCAACATGATTTGATTTGGGTGGTCATTGATCAAATGACTAAATCATCTCATTTTCTTTCTGTTAAGACTTCTTATTCAACTAAGGACTGTGCTAGATTGTATATCTGAGAGTTGGTTCACTATCTATCATTTCAAATTGAGGTACTCAGTTTCTATCTTAGTTTTGGAGATATTTCCAAAAGGTTGGTAGTACTTAAGTGAAACTTAGTACAACTTTTCACCCACAGACAAACTGTCAGGCTGAGTGTGTCATTCAAGCCTTAGATAAGCTACCTTGATAGGACCCTAGTTGGTACATGAGGCTAAACGAAAGGTTAGATTGATTAGAGAAAGATTGAAGACTGCCTAGAGTTGACAAAAGTCCTATTCAGATGTGAGGAGAAGGGAACTTGAGTTTGAGGTTAATGATTGGGTTTACTTGAAAATTTTACCCTTGAAGGGTGTGATGCATTTTGGAAAGAAAGTGAAGATTAGTCCGTGCTATGTTGGCTATATCAGATTTTGAGGCTGATTGGCAAGGTGACATAAGAGTTGGACTTGCCTTCCGAGTTGGCATCGGTGCATCTTGTGTTCCATGTGTCTTTGTTGAGGAAGTTTATTGGTAATCCTAGCTCCATTAGGCCTTTGGACAATATTGGTACAAAGGAGAATCTTTCATATGAGGAGGTTTCGATTGAGATCCTAGACCAACAGTTAGAAAGCTAAGAAACAAGAAGATAACTTAAGGTTTTTTGGAGAAACTAAGAGGTTGAAGGTGTTATATGGGAAGCTGAAGCTGATATGATGTTACGATATCCTATCTCTTCACTTCCATTCCTGGTTTATTCATTGAGTTCCTTTATGATCCACTTAGTCAAAACCATGTTTTTCAGTCATTCTCATATTTTCATATCTATTCATGTTCATGAAATGAGTTTTAAAGTCATGTTTTAGCTTGGGATAGAATATTCCATGTTTTATGTATTTTTAATATATTTTTCATTCATGTTGGGATGTTATGTCTCTTTCTGATTCCATTCATGTTATCTTGAGTCCCATTCATGTACGAATGTTCCCAAGGGGGAGACATTATAAGACTCCATAAGTTGGAAAGTCAGAAAATAAGGATTAAAAAGGAGTTCCCAGAAAATAAAGAATTTTGGCACCAGGTGGTCTTCACAAAGCCCTACATATGCTGTGAAGAGTACCATGGGCTGTGAAGGGCCATCATGATCCATCCTGGTCCAAAGTTGGAAATTGGGTAAGGACTACGAGAGGCACCACAAGTTGTGGTGAGCACCACAAGATGTGGTTACCTCCGTCGAGGTCACATATGCAATTAAAAATAGAGTCTCCTCACCACACACGAGCCGTGGTGGACTTCAAGGGATGTGGTGGGACCTCCATTTAGGTTCCCGAACTTAGTTAAATTAGAGGTATTTTAATCCTTTTCCCTATGATCTCATTAATAAATGTGCACGGTATTTACGGGTTTATTCTATCCTATTAACTACCCTAAGCCTTCTTAACCCTCTCATTCTTAACTTAACACTCAAATCCCAAGATCTTCTCTCTAAAGTTTCCTCTCAAGAGTCTTCTTCTCCCTCAAGCTATTCAAAGAGAAAAATCAAGGTCAATACATTAATTCATTGTAATTTAGGGCTTCTAAATCTAACTTATGTGGGAATTCATCCATGGGTCTTTTGACCCATGAATTCCCAAGTTTCTTCTCAAATTCTCTTATGAATTCTTCTTCGAAAAGCCCTAGTTTCATGAATTTTGATTAGTTCATCTTAATATGATTTATCTAATGAGTATTGATCAAACTATGAATAATTCACATCATATTGCATGATTTCAAGTTGAATTTTAAAGACCCATGTTATATGCTATTTCAAGTATGTTTTCAAGGAACTATGATCATGAATTTCAAGTGATTTCAATGAAAATCTTTATGAAAGATAAGAAAGGTTTATGAATGAATCATGAAAGGTTATCAATGATGTTTCAATGAAGTTATAAGAAAGTAATTATAGTGTCAAAGGTAGTTCTCACACAATCATGTTAAAGAGGTGAATGAACATTCTCACCAACTTGTGGGTTCTTATGAATCAATCATGCTAATGAGATATTCTTATGATTTCTTTATGATAAGGATTGATATCTTTTCTTCTCTTTGCTAATGATGTTAATCTATGTTTTTTATGAATTCCGTTGGGATTATGACTAAGCACCAAGAGAACTTTAAGGTGAGTTTGGTCCGACAGCCATAGTAGCTATCTAAGGAAATCTTAGTAGCAACCTTTAGTCCCTAACTATGTTGTCTATGTAGTTTTATGATGACAATAAAGCCTAGATAGTGTATCCACATATAGCTCATGATTATGATGTTCTCACAAAGTCTACCTTGATGAAGTAGTATCTTTCTTCTCGATGTGTGAGTTACATCAAATTCCATGTTATAGCTCGCATTTTCATATATGTGAGTTAAAGTTTCTTTCCTACATCAAGGTATATGAAAAGGTATAAATTTCTCATGATGATGTTTTGATGCATTGACCATATAATTATGATATTTTAAGGGTTTTTTGCAAGGTTTTTATCATGTTTTATGATATTAGTCATGCATCTCATGATTCGTATAGATTAGGTTCTATATTCATTGTTCATGCATATTTCTCACAAACTTAGTGCATTCCATGTACTAACGCATACTTTTTGGCTACATTGTATCATAATGTAGGGTCATACGATCATCGCGCACCTCCTACTCATGGCTATAGTTGAGCTTTACTTTCGAGTAGTTGGTGAGTCCTCATGCTTTAAGGACAAGACTTTTATCCTTTCATCGTTCTTATTACTTTTCATATGTTGTCATGGGTGATTTAGGAGCTTGTCTTAGGATCCCATCTATTTTAGTAGAGGCATGTTGGATGTGGTTATGTTGTCTTTTAAATTTGTGTTTGAGACATATTCTTTTTATAGAGATTTTCCATGTTGAGACTTTATTTCCACATCTATGTGTTAGTTTATTGCTTTACTTACCTTAGATATGCTTGTGTATTATATGCTAATAGGGTTGGTTGGGGTACCTTGGGATTATAATCACCATTTCACACCTAGTCCCTAGCTTGGGTTATGACAGAGAAGAATGTAGAGGTGAGGATGTCGAACCTACAATTTGGGATAAGTTTGACAATGCTTTCTAGGAGCACTTTTTTTTTGCGAGAGTTGAGGGTGGCAAAAGTATAAGAGTTTGTGAATTTGAAGCTAGAGGGGATGACCGTCAAATAATAAAGTCTCAAGTTCATTCAATTATCCAGGTATGCTCTAGAAATAGTTGCCGATACGAGAGCCAAGATGAGGAAGTTCATCTCAGGATTGGGTAGACATGTGAATAAGGAGCATCAGGTAGAACTACTGATCTCGGATATGGATAGCCCTAGACTCATGGTGTATTCCTAGCAATTTGAGGATAATAAAAACAAAGGACAGATAGGAGCACCAAAGTAAGAGGGAAAAATCTGCAGGTAATAGGGAAACCACCAGAAGGGTGGTAATGGCAATTATTATTTCTTCTAGAAGAGATATTCTAGCTATGCACCATCTACAAGAACACGAATAACCAGAGGTCTTAAGGAATCTAAAATTTCAGTGCCCAAGGCCCTTAATCCCAGGGAAGTATGGTCCGAAGTTTATCACGCAAGCCGCCTTGTGGTAAGTTTGGAAGACTCCACTTGGAAGAGTGTCTATATGGCATAAATGGTTGTTATACATATGGCCATATGGGTCATTTTATGAAGATTGTCCATTAGAAAAGAAGGTTAATGGGGGTAATAGATCCCAATCTTCTTTAGCAGCACAACCCAATAGATGAAATCAGGGAGGTGCTACTTTAGGGACAGGCGATGGTCCATATCGTCTATATGTTATGGACAACCAGCATGACCAAGATAATTCACCAGATATTGTCATTGGTATTCTTTGAGTCTGTTCATTTAACGCTTATGCTCTACTAGATCGAGGTGTTACTTTATCTTTTGTGACTCCTTATGTAGCCCTTAAGTTTGGTATTCGTAAGGAACGACTCTTAGAACCTTCAATGTGTCTACCCCCATTAATGAGTCTATTTTAGATAAGAGAGACTACCGTGATTGTATAGTCTTAGTCTACTATAAAGACACTTCTACAAATTTAGACATATTTGAATTTGATGTCATTATTGGCATGGACTGGCTTTATGCTTGTTATGCCTTATTCGATTATAGAACTCGAGTAGTCAAGTTTTAGTTTCCAAATGAGACAGTTATAGAGTGGTAGGGTAGTCTATCTTAGCCTAAGGGTTGATTTATTTAATACCTTAAGGCTAGAAAGTTAGTTTTCAAGGGGTGTATCTACCACATTGTCCGAGTTAGAAATGACAGTATGGAGATACCATCCCTTGAGTTGGTCCTAATAGTCAATGAGTTTTCTAAAGTCTTTCCTGAGGATTTGGCTGGAGTCCCTTCTGACAAGAGCATGCAAACCATTTCAAGATTGTCATCCAAACAATCAAGGAAAAAGAGTTATATGCTAAGTTTTCAAAGTGTGAGTTATGGCTAGCATTTATGGCATTCTTGGTCCATATTATTTCTCTAGGTGGTATTCGAGTTGATTTGCAGAAGATTAAAGCTGTTAAAAATTGGCAGAAACCTACATTCCTGACTGACATAAGAAGTTTCTTAGGTTTAGCTAGCTATTATAGGAGATTTGTTGAAGGATTCTCATCCATGTCATCACTATTGGCTAAGTTGACTCAAAAAATACTTAGTTTCAATGGTTCAATACTTATGAGAAGTGTTTTCAAGAGCTGAAAACAAGATTTACTACTACTCCAATTGTGTCCCTATCCGAGGGAATATATGGGTTTTTGATTTATTATAATGCATCCAAAATTTGATTGGATTGTGTTATAATGTAGAAAGGCAAGTTTATCACATATTCTTCCAGACAACTTAAGGTTCACGAGTGGAATTATCCAACTCAGGTATTGGATTGGCAGCGATAGTATTTTCTCTCAAGATTTGGCGATACTATCTCTATGACGTGCATGTAGATGTGTTCATGGATTACAAAAGCCTTCAATATGTATTCAGCCAGAAAGAACTCAACCTGAGGTAGAGAAGATTCCTTGAGTTTCTTAAGGACCATGACATGAGTATCCTCTACATCAAGGTAAAGTTAATGTTGTTCTTGATGCTCTTAGTAGGTTGTCCATGTGGAATACCGCTCATGTTGGGGAGAAGAAGAAATAGTTAGCCAAGGAAGTGCATAGACTTGCATGTTTGGGAGTTTGTCTTGTGGTCTCTAATGAGGGAGGTGTTATTTTTCAGAATTGGGATGAGTCTTTATTAGTTTTTGAGGTAAAAGAAAGCAAGATCAAGATCCTATTCTCCTACAATTGAAAGATGATGTTCATAAGAAGAAAGTAATGGCTTTTGTTAAAGGGGGAGATGGAGTGTTGAGATATCAAGGCAGGTTATGTGTTCCAAGTGTTGACGGTCTTCGAGACAAAATAATGGCAGAGGCCCATAACTCTAGGCATTGCATCCATCTACGTTCTACAATGATTTACCATAACTTGAGAAATGTCTATTGGTGGAATGGTATAAAGAGAGACATGGAAGATTTATATCCAAGTGCCCGAATTACCAACAAGTCAAACTTGAGAATCAAAGGCTTTGTGGTGTAGCTCATAATATAGAGTTTCAAGAATGTAAGTAGGAGATGATCAACATGGACTTCATTACTAGCTTACCATAATCTCGCAGACAGCATAATTCGATTTGGGTGATAGTGAATGGGATGACCAAATCAACTCAATTTTTGCCCGTTAAGACTACAGATTCAGCAAAAATATTACGCAAGGTTGTTTATTCCAAATATAGTTAGATTTCATGGTGTCATAACTCAACCTAGGTACTATTCGTAATATGGTGATCAAAACCACAAAGGATCACAACCAAGCCTTTTAGCATACATTATATTCATAAGGTAAGATAAAATACTATAAAAACAAGCGAAAGAATAATCTTAAACATGGAAGTATAGAAATGGAAACAAAATCTCAAGTCATATATCCAAACGGACTACATCAAATCTATGTCTAAATATGACTCTATCATACTAACATAGGTGGGGGCATAGAACAAGCCACAAACTTCCCAAATAAGAAAGAAATGTCTCAAAATAGCAACATAGTCTAAGGGTAGAAAGAAAATAAATAACCTCAATAAGTAGTCCCTAAAGCATGAGGACTTACCAAATCAAGTGAATAAGTCTTCTATCTAGCCACGAGAGTGTGTAGGGTGATCGTCGAACCCTATATTATAACACAATATAGGCAAACAAAAGTATGAGTTAGTACTTTGAATGTACTAAATAAGTGAGAAATGCAATAAATGACATAAAAGCAATGATGTATGATCAAGGCTAGAACCTATAATAAGTAGGCCATTTACATGTAATAGTGAATCATAAGTAAGTCAAATGTCATTTTAAACCATAATGCAACCTTATGAAGAGACCTTGTACAATGCATGGGTAGTCATGGGTTATAATGAGGAATCATGAAAGAGCTTTCAAGTTTATAAGTAGTAGTAAGGATCTTAAATCATATTGAGGGTCATAAAATCATGGGTAAGAGAACATACTTTACTTTTTGAGAGACACATTAGCCATAATAAGAAATACCTTGATCATTGAGACAAGGACCTTGTACCTTTGTGAAAGCGACTGTTAACCGACATAAACCATGTGAGCTATAATATGGAGTCCCAATGTTTTCTCGTATATCGGAGGAAAGGGGGAGACTACTTTCTAAGTTAGACTCTCATATGCCTAAGTGGATCCACAAAACTACATGAAAGATCGAGCCTCAACTACTGGTGACACTTAAGGAATTGAGCCTCTACTACTGGTGATCCTTTATCCTACAGTGGCACACAGTTATGGGACAATGGGATCTTACTATAGGTCTCTTGCCTCAACTACAGGAGAGAGTACCTATCTCAGGGTCCACTCAGTAAAAGGTAACCTCTCAACGGAATATCATACATAATACATCATAAGTTTGTGATAAATCATAGTTCATACTTGTCTTAAATCATAAGCTTTTCATAAATCATATTCCATAAAAAACATTCATAGAATAGCTCATTAAGGATCTCAAGTCACCTTCTCATTATGGTCTTAAGTTGCCTTTTCATAAAGGTCTTAAGTCACCATGAAAGATCTTGAGTCACCCTTTTCATTAGTTCATTATCATGTAATGTGGGTGTAGGCCTTTCATCATTACGAATCTTCTTTCATATAATCATCATTAGAGACTTAGGTCACCTTTCTCATTAAGGATCCTAAGTCACTCTTTCCATTCACTTTCTTGAAAAATCATTGTATTCATCATTCATAAACTTCTTTGCATAAATCACCTTTGAATTCATTCATAAAGCTTTCATAGAATATAACTTGAAAATTCATGATCATAACTTATACTTAAAATTAGGGTAAGCATGCATACATAATCAATTTAACCTAACATCATGGAATTTGATGAAAAACATGCATGACCATATACTTTAAATCCACCCACACATATTTTATGAAGATGACATAAATTTGAAGCAATATTGAATGTAAGAAATTCATAGAAAATCATTGAAAACATCATTTCTAATCTTCACCAATCATCCATAAGTCTCAAACATCATTTATAAAAGCCTTTATTGAAAAATCCTTTGAAACTAATCATAGTTCATGAAAATCACCATTTAAATAGTATTATGCATGGAAACTTATAGAAAAACTTGAAATCATCTAATAAATGTATAACCATGCTTATAATGATCTAACAATTAAAAATAAAATGGAAATAACCCAATGTAATTCATCAAAACTAGGGTTAGGAACCAATGAAATTTAAGGAGATTTTTTAGGAAAATCTTGGGACTCCATGGGTGAAAGGAACCCATTGATCAATTCCCACATACCTTGGGT
This sequence comes from Solanum dulcamara, assembly GCF_947179165.1. Taxonomy (NCBI): domain Eukaryota; kingdom Viridiplantae; phylum Streptophyta; class Magnoliopsida; order Solanales; family Solanaceae; genus Solanum; species Solanum dulcamara. The sequence continues at coordinate 18,961,700 of NC_077246.1, forward strand.
AGATTCCTTTATTGAATCTTAAAAATTGATGGAAGAATTGAAAATCCTATGTGATCCTTAATGAAGTCTCGTAGGAGAAGAAAAAACTAGTTAGAGGAATGACATATTCCTTCAAAACACCCAAAAATGACTTAGGATAGGGTTAAAAGACTTGGTAAAGGACCAAAATAGCCTTACAAATTGTGCCATATTTTTCTAAGAAAATGACTTCTATGACTCGTAAAAAACTCTACAGGCGTAGAGTCGAGTTGTAATCTTTATGTGATCTGGCATCCTCTGGTTAAATGGTCATAAACCTTTACTCCAAACACCAAATGAGGCAAACATGGTGGCGTTGGAAAGACGACTCAAACAAATTTAATTGGATAGGTCATGGGAAATCTAATTCTTTATATTCTATGAGGTATGATCATTTGAAGTTTACCCAAGTAAATGCTTTTATCGAAAATCAATCGGTAAGGAAGCTTTCAACTCGTCTTTGTACAAGAGGATTCTTGTGACCTTGAAACATCTCCGAATATATTCCCACAAATAATAATTGATATTAACACTTATTCACAATTAATAATCACCCTTTATGACCCTACAGATGGCTTCTACGACTCATTATTTAGTCTACGACTCATCAATATAAGTTGACAAAGTAGAGAACCAAAATTATATACTAATGGAATGAAACTTGATCCCTACAAATTTTGTCTACGAGTCATCAACACTTACACGAGTCATAAAAATGACTCATCAAACCTGCCCACACTTAGCAAAAGTTCAAAATTCAAGACCCCCTTCTACTAGTCCATTCTATGACTCATAACTCATCCAACGACTCATCCTGTTGAGTTATTTCAAAAGTATTGAGGCTTGTCAATTTCAAAAAATCAGAGATCAACTCTATGACTCACTCTATGAGTCATCACCATTCCTATGAGTTACCAACTTAACTCATAAACTCAGTTCCAAACTTAGCTGATTTTCCAACCTCAATATCAGTCCTACAAGTTGCTCCTATGACTAATAGGAGTCCCTACAACTCGTAGGCCAAGTTGTAAACTCTGGGACAGTCCCTTTTCTTGGAATTTTCTTTCTTTTCAACTTTTTAACATTCGAGGCCTTAGACATGGAGTTCCCTTGTCCGTCATCTCAAACAAAGGTACTCAATTCATAGAACAGTTTTTGAAGTCCTTCTAGAAAGGTTTGGGTTTAAAGCTGAATCCTAGCATCGTTTTCCATCAATAGACAGATGGTAAGATAGAACGTACTATTCAAACTCTTAAGGATATATTGAGATATTGGTTTATTGATTTTAAGGGTAATTAGGATGACCACTTGCTGCTTATTGAGTTTGCTTACAATCGCCAATTGGGTGGTTTGAGGTTGGTGAATCTGAGTTGATAGGGCTAGAATTAGTCCATCAGGCTATGGAGAAAGTGAAGATCATACAATAAAGGTTAAAAATTGAGCAAAGTCATCAAAAATCTAGCACTGAAGTTAGAAGAAGAGACTTGGATTTTGATGTAAATTATTGGGTGTACTTGAAGTTTTTGCCCATAAAGGGAGTTATGAGGTTTAGGAAAAAAGGAAAGTTGAGTCTGTGTTACATTCGTCTCTACAAGATTATAAAGAGAGTGGGCAACGCCGTCTATAAGTTAGAGCTTCTTTCAAAGTTAGATGGCGTTCATCTAGTGTTCCATATCTCCGTGCTTAAGAAATGCTTGGGAGATCCTTCACTCATTGTTCCTACTGAAAATATTGGAGTGAAAGGTAACTAGTCCTATGAGGAGATTCCTATCCAGATTTTTGATTTTCAGGTTTGTAAAATTGAGGGCCAAAGAAGTCATTTCAATTAAAGCTTTATGGAGAAACGAATTCGTTAAGGAAGATACATGGAAGCCAAGGAGGATATTAAGGCTAAGTACTCCCATCTATTTGGTCCTCCTAATATGGATGTTGAAGGAAATATTCATATCTTGAGATTAGTACCTTATTGAGTTTGATGAAATTGAGTGAGTAATCCTTGCGTTTGATGTTTTGAAGTTCTTGCATTTTATTAGTGCCTTGAGTAATTCTAAGGGATGTCATCATTCGAGGAAGAATGATACAAAATAGGAAATATTTTAACACCCTATACTATTCTAACTTAGATTATTCTATGAACAAAGAAACAATCTGCAAAAAATAAAATTGGGGATCAGGTCCGTGGCACTACCTAGGTAGGTATTTTTCTTTGGATAACATTTTGAGACAGTAGAGTAAGCGATGTGTCTTTTTGCAGAGAAGAAAAAAATTAGAAAAAGGATCTAGGGACAAGGTCGACTTTGCAGACCTGGAGTTAATTTTTGCATGTCGTTTGTTTTAATGAGGGATGTTTTGATCTTTTGCCCACCTTTCCCAAACATAAACCAATACATTTTGAGACCAAAATCCATCCATTATCAGTACCAAATAGGATTTTTCCTCATTAACACCTAAAACATTTTGAGAACAAGAACTAAAGAGAAGAGGAGAAGCTAGGATTCAAGAATTTCAATCCTAATCTTCAATTTTCCCTTAACAAATCTTCGTTCCATCTATGTAAGTTTGTCATAATGGTGGACTAAGTGCTTCCTCATGCCCTACATCTCTATATAGTCAAGTTGTGTTTTTAATTTCGAAAATGCAAATTCTTGAGTTATCTATATAAATTCTATTATGTTCTTAAACATATTCAAATATACCTTGATAAGAATCTTGAGTTGAGTTTTTTTTTTGAGATTATGGATTCATGTTGCATTCACATGAACTATAGCTGAGTTTTGCGTTGATTATTTTATGCACTATTTGAGTTAAACAATGAGTAATTATTTTCATCATTTCATTAGAAAAGAGTTTGAGCATTAGTTGAGTTTGAGAAGTCTTTTATATATCATTTTAAGCATGAGTTGAGAAGTCTCTTAATCACTATCTTGAGAATGAGAGTTATTGAATATAAATGATGTGAGCATTTTTAAATACCTATTTTGAGATTGACTTGAGAAGTTAAATGTTTATTTTAAATACATTCATTGAGTTGAGTTTATGTATATTTTAAAGAGAAGATATGAGTTGAGAGGAATTGAGTTTTGAGCTAAGTTCAAAAAGAGACTGAATGAGTTGATTGAGTAAAAATACTCACATGAGTTATGAGGATAATAAATCATATTTTTGGGAGTAGTATTGAGCACTGATTTGAGTAAGAGTATAAAACAACTCGAATCTCATAAACTACATAGCCAGCATAGGATAGGATCGTACTATTTATTTGGGTGACTCCTCATTGTCCCAAAAGAGGACTTTTATTGGATCCAGAGATAAGTTTGTGTCCCTTACCCTAGATAGGTATAGAAAGGTTGTGTCAATGACAATAGTTCATTGTATCATTACGTAGATCATAAGTAATAGTTGTCAGTTAGAGAAACTTCCGCATAAGTAAATTATTCTATTTTTATACACTGAGTTGCATTATCATCCTTTTAAAGTATTATCTCTTGTTATATTTCATACTTTTTTGAGTTGACCTATTTTCAGAGTTGAGTATCCTGAGTAAGTTTCCTTTTGTCATTTTACATACTCGTATATTTCCTGTACTGACGTCGCTCAACCTGCATCATTTTATGATATAGATACAGGTGATAGAAATCCTCAACAGGCACATCATTGAAGATCTAGCTTTCTACCTAGTTATGGTGAGACCTCTTTGCATGTATGTCGTTAAAGTGATTTTTAAAAACTATATTTTATGTTACGTATGAAGTTTACATGTTCTATGCATTTTTTATTTCCTATGTTCATATTGGGTTACTAGTCCTCTTTCCATATCATTCCTATGCTATTTGAATCTCATTCGAGGATGAATGTTCATAAGGGGGATATATTTTAAGACCCTGTAAAATCTAAAGTCGAACGAAAGAAAATCTTTCAAAAGGATAGAAACGGACTCAAGCCCACAAGTTAGTCTATGACTCGTATAGGTTATTATAGGTCGTAAACTTGATCGTAGAGGTAAAGTAAGACTTTGGAAATTTGTCTAAGGAAGGTTTTGGGTTGATGAGTCCATTGAAGACCCGTAGAGTAAATAAAGTTTTTTAGAAATAAGACGTCGTGGCAAGGTAAGATGACCCACAGATGGCACCCTCAGGGCTTCGTCTACGACTCAGCAGGATGAGTCATAGAGAAGCTCACGAATCATAGAAATGAGTCATATGAAAACTTCAAAGACTCATCAACCCAACTCCTGCCTTAACCAAATTTCTAAAGTCTTACTTTGCCTCTATAAGTGAAGTTTACGACTTGTAATAACCTATATGATTCATAGCCTGACTCATTGGCTTGAGTCCATTTCAATCCTTTTGAAATATTTTCTTTCATTTGACTTTTGATCTTACGGTGTCTTACAATAAATATATAGGAAATTCAATGAAAGATTATGTAACTAACTCAAAACTCAAAATAAAAGGATTGACACTCAAGCTTGAACTCTTTAATTATGAAATTAAGATGTAGGGCGCATGGATGAACTCAATCCAACTTTATGAATAGTCTTCCAATCCTAGAAGATCAATGACCTAAGTGAAACTTGAAGAACTTGGTGAAGAGATTCAACCCTAACATTTTGTCTCCACTCCAATCATTGCTCTTAAAATATTCTAAGTGTTAATGAGAAAAAAGCTTCATGGGATAGTAATAAGGGACTTATTTTATCCCAAAACATAAGGATTTTGATTTGGGAAAGGTGAGAAAGTATGATTTTACCAATCATTAAAACTGTCACTGAGCCGCTACAGGTTGTTCTACGGACCGTAGAACTTCCTACTGCCCGAAGAAGACCCCTTGTAGAACTGATGTCACAAATTGGGACTTAGTTTTGACAAAATGGGTCTACGACCACTATTCTATGGATCATAGACCTTATGATGGATTATTGATTCTTCTCATAGGATATCATTGGGGAATTCGGGCTTAGGGTCTACAGACCATCCTACAGTCCGTATGACTTGTTACGGGTCATAGACCCTAATCGTAGAAGCCTTGTGAAATTTCTAGTATCTAATGAAATTTTATTATTGGGTCTATGAATCCCATATATAGGTCGTAGACCCTTTGATGGGTTGTAAAAAGAGGCTCGTGGAATTAGTTTTAGACTCTGCCTTAAGCAGCTTTTCTACAGACATCTCCTAAGGTCTATAGAAACTTCTACAGGTTATACAAGCCACTTGTAGAAGAGTCTCAACACTTCAAAATTTCTCTAAGTATGGATGGGATCTACGAGTCCTCCCTACGACTCATAGATCTTTCTACAGGCCATAGATCGGACTTATCGCCTATTGGGCAGTGAGTTTTGCCTTACTTTCTCTTGGCTTTTCGAGTCTGATCTAAGTTAGAATATCTCGAGGTGTTACAATATCTCCCCCTATCATTCATCCTCAAAAGATAACCAAGCTAAGAATTTACTCAAGGCACGAATGCAAAGAAGGAATTGAAATACCTAAATACTCGAAAAGGAACTATGTTTGAGATAGTGAAAGGAATATTACCTTCAACATCAACACTAGAAGGATAAAATATATGAGGGAATTTAGCTTTCATATACTCTTCATTTTCTCATGTAGCCTCCTCAACAAACTGATTCCTTCATAAAAATTGATTGAAGCAACCCCTTTGGTCCTCACCTTGTGAACTTGACAATCAAGAAATTAACCTAGAATCTCCTGATAAAACAATCTATCCTTCACACCAATATTTTCTATAAGAACAATGAGCAAAGGATCTCCCAAACCTTCTTAAGCATAGAAATATGGAACACTAGATGAACAGCTCCTAACTCTGATGGTAGCTCTAACTCATAAGCTACGTTACCCATTTTTTCCCAAATCTCATAATACCCTTCATGGGCGAAACCTTCAAATATACCCAATCATGCACTTCAAACTCTAGGTCTCATCTCCTAACATCAGTGTAGGACTTTTGATGACTTTGTACGATCTTCAACCTTTCTTGAATGATCTTCACCTTTTCCATATCTTGATTAATTAAGTGTGGCCCTATCAACCCAGCTTCACTAAATTTGAACCAACCAATTAGTGATCTACATCTCCTCCAATAATGAACATCATAAAGAGATATTTGGATACTTAAGTGTTAGTTATTGTTGTATGAAAACTCTATAAGAGATAAGTGATCATCATAATTAACTTTAAAGTCAATGACGCAAGATCTTAACATGTCCGAAAGAGTTTGAATCATACGCTCTAGTTGACCATCTATTTGAGGATATAAAGCGGTACTAAGATTTACCTTTGAACTAAAACCTTTCGGAAATGAATTCCAAAATAGAGTAGTGAATTAAGCACCACTATCTGAGACGATAGACAAAGGAACTCCATGAAATTTGAATATCTCGCGAATGTACGATCTGGCATAATCCTCTACTGAATCTGTAGTCTTAGCGGGCAAGAAGTGGGATGATTTGGTAATACTATCAAGAATCATCCAAATCAAATCGTGTTATCTTTGAAATCATGGTAAACTAGTAATGAAGTCCATATTTATCATCTTAATTTCCACTCTGGTAACTCTATATTTTGAGCCACACCATAATGCCCTTAATGCTCAACTTTGACTTGTTGACAATTCGGGCATTTAGAAACAAATTTTGCTATATTTGTTTTCAAAGCATTCCACCAATAGACTTATCTCAAGTTGTGGTACATCTTGGTAGAACTTGGATGAATCGAATATCTGGAGTTGTGGGCCTCTACCATGATTCTATTTCGAAGACCATTAGTGTTTACAACACATAGCCTACTTTGATACCTCAACACACCATTTCCCTTTTAGTTAAAACCATTAGTTTCTTCTTGTGAACATTTTCCTTCAACTTAAGTAAAATAGGGTCTTGGTCTTTCTTTTCCTTCACTTCCACAAGTAGTGAATACTCAGCCTCATTCTGAACTATGACACCACCCTAATTTGAGTCCATAAGGCAAACTCTGAAATATGCAAGTCTATGCACTTCCTTAGAAAACTATTTCTTTTTCTTCTCCACATGAGTATTACTTCTCATGGATAACCTGATAAGAGCATCAACAATAACATTAGCCTTGCCTAAACGATAGAGAATGCTCAAGTCATAATCTTTGAGCAACTCAAGTCATTTCCTCTGCCTCAGGTTTAGCTTTTTCTGATTGAAAATATTTGCAAGCTCTTGTGGTTAGTGAACACATTCACATGCAAGCTATCGAGAGAGTGACACCATATTTTCAAAGCAAATACTACCGTAGGGGAACTTAAGATTATGAGTTAGATAATTCCTCTTGTGGATCTTATGTTGTGTGGAAGTATAACTATGACTTTACCTCTCTGTATCAACACATAACCTAATCCTTCTCTGGATAGATTACAATGGATAACAAGCCCATATGTTCCCTCAGGTAGGGATAACACTGGAACATTAGTTAGACAAGTTTTCAATTCTTCAAAACGTTTCTCACAAGTATCTTACTATTGGAATTTAGTCTTCTTCTAAGTTAACATAGTTAATAGAGATGATATGGATGAGAATCCCTAAAAACCTTCTTTAATAACCAACCAAACCCAAGAAGATTCTTATATCAGTCAGAGAACTGGGTCTGGGACAATTCTCAACAACCTCAATCTTTTGTGAATCTACTCAGATTACATCATTAGAAACAATGTGGCCTAAGAATGCCACAAATGCAAGCCAAAACTCATAATTAGAGAATTTAGTATACAACTCCCTTACTTTGAGAGTTCGGAGAACAATTCTAAGATAGTTGGCTGATGTACCGTGGATTTACGATACTTTTAGTGCTTTAAACTTAAGAATGTGCATGTCTTTTAAGCATTTTTTAGCATATTTGATATTAATTGGGCTTATTTTATAGGAAACTAAGCCGGAGATTTGTTTGAGGAATCACAGCATAGAAAGAAGGTATATTTTGGGGTTTATGGGCTTATCTTATGACTCGTTGTTACTTATACGGGTCATAGGTGTCAATCGTCAAAAGAAAGGAGAAAAATAAAAGTTGAAATAAAGACCACGAGTGAAGTGAATGACTTATTCTCATAATTATGAATTGTCAAAAGATGTCAACAAAGCAGAAGTAAATGAATGATGGAAAAGTGAAGAAGACGAGGAAGTTCTACGACTTGTCTTAATTCCTACGAGCCATAGAACTCACTCGTAACTTGAAGTTACAGGTGATGAAGGAAGGAAAGTGTCTACGATATGATTTAACGAGTCATTCTCAGATTTATGAGTTATAGCAAGTGGTCATGCAAAAGAAGAATTCCTCAGTGCAACATGAAGGATTACGAGTCGGGTCTACGACTTGTCTAAAATGTTACAATCCATAGAAATGAGCCATAGACCTAAACCGACTTTAGGTTTCCTATGTTTTCCAAATTCATATTTATTTAGGATTGTTTGTCTATAAATATACTTCTTAGGTTTAGATTACTTTATGCACATTTTTGGATTTGAGAATATAGCTTAAACTACTTTTGAGCTTTTATTCTTGAATTCAATTTTTTTTGTTATCGTTATTTTATGTTCGGATTTTATTGAAGATATTTTGGGTTCTAATAATTCTCATTGTAAGTTTATGATTTCTTTTAACCTAAATATTATTGATTGTGAACACATAGTTATGAGTAGCTAAATTCCACAACTAGGGTTGTGGGAACCATGAAGAATTAACAAAAGAACTTAATAAAATGTAATTCTCGAATTGTATGCATGTATGTATTGTTTTCCCATTTATTTTTATTGTTTTTAATGGTGGCCAAGGTTCGAACTTACCTTATCCTTACTTGCCTCATCAAGGAGGTGACGGATCAGAAAAGGGATTAAACAATGAGATTTGGGGCTAATCATCCTTATCTAATTAGCTTGAACAGATCAAGGAATAGCTAAATCTGGGATCATTGGTAAGGATTAGTAAAGCATACACTCGTAGACGGATCAAGTTGCACATAATTCTCATTGTAAGTTTATGATTTCTTTTAACCTAAATATTATTGATTGTGAAGACGTAGTTATGACTAGCTAAATTCCACAACTATGGTTGTGGGAACTATGAAGAATTAATGACGTAGAACTTAATAAAAAGTAATTCTTGAATAGTGTGGATCCACGTATTATTTTCCCTTCGTTTTGATTGCTTTTTAATGGTGGCAAACAATAAATCTCGCCTTATCCTTACTTGCGGATCAAGGAGGTGATGGATGGGAAAAGGGATTAAACAACAAGATTTGGGGCTAATCATCCTCATCTAATTAGCTTGAATGGATCAAGGAATAGCTAAATCTGGGATCATTAGTAAGGGTTAATAAAGCATACACTCATAGACAGAACAAGTTGTGTAGAGAAATTCACTTATTTGCTAGATCAAGGACTTAGGTAAATTAACTTCCCGATTCTGCATGTAACAAACTAGGAAAGAATTACTAATAAAAAAAGGTCTACTTAGTTAAGAATTCGTGGGGAACATATAAAATCCTAGTTTCACTTCTTTTTGATTTAAACCACATTAAATTGTACTTTCGTTCATTGATGTTTGTTAATTGATTTAGTGATTAGTTTTATAAAAATCCCCCCTTTTGTTTTGTCTCTTTATAGAAATAACTTGATTACTAAATAAAATAATAAACGATTGATCTAAAGTCTGAAACATATTCCTTGTGGGATCGACCCTAACATTTGTTAGGTTCTATATTTGATTAATGATTTCTTTATACTTCTTTAAGGAGGTATAGTTTGAGCGTATTAAATTTTGGCATTGTTGTTGGGGAATTTGGCATTTTTCTTTTTGCCTGTGCTGAAACAGGTTTTGATTCCTAGTGTATCCCGAATACGAGAAGTCAAGACTTTCCCTTGATGCCATTCAATCCCAAAATTGAAAGAGCATTATGTAGGATGGCGAACAACAACAATAACAACGAGGGACACAAACTTGATGATGATGTAGAACATCTTGGTGAGAAACATGACAGTGCACCACAACATCCTCCACAACATCAACCACAGAATGTCCTTAACAATCCACAAGTGGAAAGCAACATCCTCCACCTAGACAATGCCCTAAACTCGGCATATGGAACAACTATGGGTCCATCCTAATGCTGTTGGAAGATGGGTGCTATTATGTTACCTCCATTGCCGGTAGGAACTAAGTTTAGCATCACAAGCGGGCTGATTCAAATTATTCATAGTAAAGGATTGTTTGCTGGATGACCATCCAAAGATCCACACATCCTTATCCAAAATGTGGCGTACGTTTGCCAAAGTAGTATTGGTGACCCAGGCTTAAATATGGATATCATTGAACTACGCATTTTTCCATTATCACTTACTGGCAAAGCTTCAATTTGTCTATCTGAACATTGGTACAATTCCATCAGAACTTGGGATCAATTACACATAGCATTCATGGAGAAGTATTTCCTATTATCTAAGAAGTTGAAACTAAGAAACAGAATCAACAATTTCCAACTGCTGCCCAGAGAGTCAATTTGTGGTGCTTGGGAGAGATTTCTAAAGTATCTACAAAGTGTACCAAATCATAGGATAGCAAACGACTCCCTTATTGAGCTATTTTATCGCGCACTTGATGATAATGGAAAGGCTATTGGCGACACCATCATTGGTGAAGCATATTTGGCTAACACTTTCCAAAAGACTGCAGAGAGACTTGATCATAATACAAAAGCCAACTGATCTTGGAGCACTAGGAACACATAAACCTTGAAAAGCTCTTTTTCTATTCACACAAATCAGAATCCCAACTTACAAAATGAAGAGATACTTCAAGAGCTCGCTCAATTAAGAACTAACCTCAAGCGGGTAGCCAAAAGCATGGGATAAGAGAAAATTAATGCAATCGACCATCATGGTAGGGCACCAAGTTATGACTATTATGGATATGAGGAAGATCCTTATTATGTGAATGATCAAGTGGACGATTTTTAGACTAATGCCCAAGCATCCAATTAGGATTCTTGGCGCCAAGGTCAAGGAAATAAAGGTTGTAACTATAACAACTTCAATCTAGAGGGTCATTATAACTGTGACAACAACTACAACCGTGATGGAAACTACAATCGCAAGAACAACTACAACCAGAATGGATACAATGATCACAATCGCGAGAAAGATAGGAGAAGGTGATTAGAGAAGGAGAGATAACAACAATAGTGGTGCATACATACCTATCAAAAATTACGATGGGAGATATAGACTTGCAAGAATCAAAGACATGATGGCAAAGATGATGAAAAAGTATGATGCAATAGAGGATAATCTCAAGGATATACGCAATGATCATTTCGGAATAAAACAAAAAGTTAAGTCACATTATACATCTATAAAGCTTATTGAGCAATAATTAGGCAGATTTCGTCATCTCTGAATCCATCCAAAATGGAACTCTCCCAACTAATACAATTTAAAATCCTAAGAATAATGGGCAATGCATGGCATTGACCAGTTGAAGTGGCATTCAAATAGTGGATCCACCTATGCCAGAATTTAAGGATGATGTGCACGAAGTAGTTGTTAGTGAGGATGAAATAAAAAGCAATATTGAGGAGGAAGCAATAGGTGAAGAGCTAAGCACTAAACATCTTGAAAAAGGAGATGAAAAGTGTGATGAGAAAGCAGGCAATGCAAAAGAGGCTTCTCCAACTCCAATTCCAATGCCAAGACCTCCTCCTCCTTTCTCGCAAAGATTGAAGAAAAAGAATGAAGATGGAAAGTTTCTTAAGTTTATTTCCAAGTTGAAACAACTTTCAGTAAGTGTTCCCTTAATAGAGGCACTAGAACAAATGTCAGAATATGTCAAGTTTATGAAGGATCTTGTCACAAAGAAGAGAAAGGTAAGTTTTGAACCGGCTGATAACTTGCATCATTGTAGTGCAATCGCCACTCGTTCTCTCGTGTAAAAAAAACCTAGATACATTCACCATACCATGGACTATTGGGTTATTCAACTTTGCAAAGGCAGTGTGCAACTTGGGTGCTAGTATTAACTTGATGCTACTAGCAGTGTTCCGACAATTGGGCTTAGGAGCCTCCAAATCAACGTTAATGCAGATCTTAATGGCAGATCATACTATGAAGAAGCCTGTGGGCATTATTTATGATGTTCTCGTAAAGGTCAAATCATTTATATTCCCTTCCAACTTTGTCATTCTTGATTGTGAGGTAGACTTTGATGTTCCTATCATTCTGGGTAGACCATTATTGGCAATCGAACGTGATTTGGTAGATATGGAAATCGGCCAACTAAAGTTTCAACTAAATAATGAAGAGGTTATCTTTGATATATGCCGATCAATGAAGTATCACAATGATATAGAGTTGTTTCCGTGATTGATGTTGTCGATGATTTATAACCAGAAATACCTATTGAAGAGAGATTAGGTGTTTAAACTCTAGCTACTTTCATCATGAACTTTGATAAAAATCACATTGCAGAGTATGATGAGATCATTTGTGCACTAAATGGACTTGGGACTTTCAATCATAAACAAAAGAGACTTGACGTAGACTTGAAGAATAGAGCAAATCCACCCGTAAAGACTTCCATCAATGAACCTCCAACTTTAGAACTCAAAGTGCCACTTTCAATATGCATTCTTGGAACCCAACAACGCTGCCGGTCATAATAGTTGTCGATCTTCAACAAAAGTAAGTAGAAGCTCTTACATCTATCTAGAAGTATTTCAAAAAAGCAAGAGGATGGTCCATAGCCAACATCATAGGCATACCACCGGACATATGTACTCAAAAAATTCAACTCATGCCGAATTTCAAACCAAACATTAAACACCAATGACATCTCAATCCACCTACGCAAGAGGTAGTCAAAAGGAAGATCATCAAGTTGTTAGATGCTAGAGTTGTTTATCCAATCACGAATAGTAATTGGGTAAGTCCTTTCCAATATGTACAAAAAGAGGGTGGTATTACTGTATTTTCAAATGCAAAGGATGAACTCATTCCAATAAGGCCTGTCACCGGTTGGAGAGTGTGCATGGACTATCGCAAGCTCAACTCATGGACTGAAAAAGATCGCTTTCCAATGCCTTTCATGGATCAAATACTAGACTGTCTTGCTTGCAAAGGATGGTATTTTTTTCTTTATGGATATTCGGGCTACAATCGTATCCCTATTGATCTCGAAGAAAAAAAGAATACCAAATTCATATGCCCATATGGGACATTTACCTTCAAAAGGATGCCATTCAGATTTTGTAATGCACCGATAACCTTTCAATATTGTATGATATCTATTTTTTTCAGACATGGTGGAAGATACAATTAAAGATTTCGTGGATGATTTTCTAGTGGTTGGTAACTCATTCAATAATTGTTTGGACCATCTCCGAGATGTACTAAAAAGGTATGAAGAGTTCAACCTTATGCTAATTTAGAAGAAGTGTCACTTTATGGTGAAAGAGGGCATAGTGTTGGGTCACAAGATTTAAAACAAAGACATTGAGAAAGATCGAGCAAAGATTGAGGTAATCGGAAAGTTACCCCCTCTCATCTCCATCAAAGGCATTCGAAGTTCCTTAGGGCATGCCAGATTCTATCGCCGCTTCATCAAAAACTTCTTTAAAATAGCTCATACTTTAGGCAAACTACTAGAGAAGGAGATGAAGTTTGTTTTTTATTAAGCTTGTTTAAAAACATTTGAAGAGTTGAAGAAAAGGTTAGTATCGCCCCTATCATCATTGCATCATATTGGAAGCATCCATTTAAAGTCATGTGTGATGCAAGTGGAGTAGCACTTGGTGTAGTATTGGGACAAAGGCATGAGAAGATTCTACATCCAATATGCTATGCTAGCAAAGATCTTAATGTTGCTCAATAAAACTATACCGTGATCGAGCAAGAGTTGCTTGTTGTTGTATTTTCCTTCTAGAAGTTTAGATCCTACTTGTTAGGCACCAAAGTCATTGTACACACAGATCATGCATCATTGAGATATCTCATGGAAAAGAAACATGCCAAGACAAGGCTTATTCATTGGGTATTGCTGTTACAAGAGTTTGACTTTGAAGTGAAAGATCAAAAAGGGAAACAAAACCAAGTTATGGACCACCTCTCTAGACTTGAAGAACAGGCAATGTTAAAATTAGAAGATGGAGTTAAGATAGATGACACCTTTCCAAACAAACATGTATTGGAAGCATTACATGACTTAATTCCATGGTTTGCCAATGTTGCCAACTCTTTTGTAAGTGATGTAGTGTCGTCCGATTTGAATGTTCACTAACGCCGCAAGTTCATGTTCGATGTGAAGAATTTCTTTTGGGAAGAACCATACTTGTTTCATGTTTGTGCCGATGCGATTATTTTTCACTACGTACCTGAAGTTGAGATGATGAGTATATTGGAAAAATGCCATTCATCGCCTGTTAAAGCTCATCATAGTGGTATCCGGACAGCCTACAAGATTTTATAATGTGGGTACTAATGGCCAACAATTCATCAAGACACTCATGATTTTGCCAAGTCTTATGATTATTGTCAAAGGGAAGGAGGAATTTCAAGGAAACATGAGCTCCCACTCACTTTTATTCTAGTCATTGAATTGTTCGACGTATGGGGAATTGACTTTATGGGGCCTTTTATGAGTTCGAGTGGAATGAAATACATTTTCATTGCGGTTGATTAAGTGACTAAAAGGGTAGAAACTATCGCACTTCCCAATAATGAAGCAAGAAGTGTTACCACGTTCCTCAAGCAAAATATATTCTCAAGATTTGGTACACCAAAGGCAATAATCAGCGATGAAGGTTCCCACTTTTGCAATTAATTTTTCAAAGCATTACTTGAAAAGTATGGGGTTAGACATAGTATATCAACTCCTTATCACCCACAAACTAGTGGACAAGTTAAAGTCTCAAATCGTGAAATCAAGCAAATACTTGCAATGACGGTGAGTGCAAATAGAAAGGATTGGTCAAGAAAGCTTGATGACTCTCTATGGGCTTACTACACTGCATATAAGACTCCCATGGGTATGTTACCTTATCAGCTCATCTTTGGGAAGTCTTGTCATCTACCCGTGGAGTTAGAACACAAAGCTATATAGAAATTAAAGAAATTAAACATGGATTGAGATGCCTCAATAAAGCACCGGATGAATCAAATAAACAAGCTTGATGAGTTTTGCCTAAATGCATATGAGAGCGCAGCCTTGTACAAAGAAATAATAAAGAAATACCACGACCAAAATTTTGAAAATTGAACATTTTCTCCGAGAGACTTGGTCCTTCTTTTAAACTCAAAGATGCGTTTATTTCAGGCAAACTCAAGTCTAAAGGGTTAGGACCATATAAAGTGAGTCAAGTCTTTCTACATGGTGCGGTGGAGCTAGAAAAGAAGGATGGTACGAAGTTCAAAGTTAGTGGTCAATGAAGCAAATCATACATGGTCATAAATGATGAAATCAAAACTATGGAGGCATGGAAGCTTAGTGAAGTCTGAGTAACTAAGCATATCTACTTCATGCCGCGATGTTAAATCAAGGGCTATTTGGAAGGCAACTCAATTTACTTTGTTATTCATTTAGTCTATTTCATCTTTATTTTTTTCTATTTTTAATTGATATTTTTAGGATAGCATAGACTTTGTTAGGGTACGTGTCAAATTAGAGTCACAAAATTATAAAAAAATAGGCCAAAGGTTGAGTATGTACCCATGCCAAATTGAAAATACTGAAAACTAAAAAGGACTAAAAAAGACATACGAGTCATTTTTACGGGTCATAGAAACTTCTACGGCTCATAAACCTGACTCGTCAAAATCCAAATTCAAAACACAATGCAGCTTTAAGTCTACAATTGTACTCTACGATCCGTATATACTTCTACGACTCATAGCCTACACTCGTAGACTCTAGGTATGTTTTCTTGAATTAGTCTAAGTGTTTAGGTGATTACAATGCTAGTTTACGACCTGTAACAAATATTATGAATCGTAACTTGCCTATTCTACCGACTTAGTATGTTAAACACCCAACCCGACCAGTGATAAATCAAATAAAATGACCAAAGTTGAAAACTCTTTCCTCTCAAACACTTAAAATAGATCACTGTCACCCTTCCCCTTCACAAAAATAACTTCTCAAATTCCCACCTTTTCCAAAACCACGCAAACCACTTCATCAATCCACACTATTTGAGCATCAAACATTCACAACTAAAAACCCCAACTCCTTAAGCATGTATAAATAACAGTCCTAGTACAACCTAACTCAAATGAGTGAATTCTTCCTTATGGTAAGTTATTTTTTCAATGATATTACATTCCACATTTGCCTTGCTTAAATAGTTTAGTAGGATTGAACAACTATTTGAAGAAAAATTAGGGTTTTTTGAGATTTCAAAATTTGATCATTGAACTAATGTGTTTACTGGGGTTCTGAGTTTTTAATGAATTTATGTTTAAATTGATCAAAAGGGGTGATTGAATTTGATTATTGTGTTTCATATGTAAGTTCACCCACTGAACTTGAAAAATTATTTCAGACGAGGGTTCTATATGAGTCGTACATAATTCTACGAGGAGTACTTAACCCTAGTCAAGGTGCCTTCAAGTTAAGTAGTTAAACCTTTATATGTAATGGCCAGTATGAGTCTACTTACGACTCGTACATTCTTCTATGTCTCGTCAGTTTGACTTGTCAATAGAATAAGTCAACTGCTTTAGTTTGGGTGTTTTATGACCGTGGGTTTGGTTTGTTGAAATAATATGTGAATTGGGGGTACTGGGTTTTTGCTAATATTGTGTTGATTCAATAAATTGAACAAGTGAGGAATTGTTGTTGAACTAGATTTGTAAGGAAATCACTAAACTTGGAGAGGTTCAGATAAGGGTTTTCTATGATTCATATATTACTCTACGAATCATAGTTACCCCTCATAAAAGACACCTCAAGATCAGTGGTTAAGTCTTCACAACCACTAAATGTTACGAGTCTAATTATGGGTCATAGAATCTTCTATGGCTCATGCATTGGACTCGTGAAAAATAAAACATTAAAATTCTAGTAGCATAACACTGACTTTACGACTTAACCTTATGATCCATAGAAACTTCTATGGTTCATAAGGTCCTCTCATAGACAAACTTTGGAGATCAAATACCTATAGGTCTGAGTCTAGAAGTTGAGTATACGGGCGGTAAACTCCTCTACAACCTGTAGATTCTCCCTCATAGAACCAAAAGCAATTACCTGCTAGTTATTTTTTTTCCTTTCATTCCTTCTTGACTTGTTTTTATTATTATGTTTTTGTCCTAACTCTCCCTCCATAAGTAAAATGCCTCTAAAACAAACATTAAATAAGGTGGTGGAAAGAAAATGCCTTCCAAAAAGGAATCCATGGAAAACTTTAGACGACGCCTCAAAGATGTGTTAACGGAAGAAAAAGTTAGTGCTTCCGAGGAGGAGTCCTCTCATGAATCTGAGGCACCATTGTTGAGGAAATCCAAGTCAAATAAATCCAAACAAGTTGTCTCATTACCTTAACCAAGTGGATACTCCTCTCCTCCGCACACATCTACAGCACCCACACCCTCTCACTCTGAAGAGGGAGATTCAGTAGAGACAGAACAGAGTGACGACTACTCTATACCACCATTTGCTTTAGGATTTTACCAAGTGGCCATCTATAGCATCTACATAGGAGTCAACAAAAGTGGTAGTGTGTTTCAGGGCTTCTAGATTTTTACAAAATGGTGCAAAAAAGGAACAATCGCAATAATTTTTGGAGGCCCATTACTGAGGAGCCACGTGTGATCATAACCGAGTTGGAGGTAGTCCCAGAGATTTGTGACTTGTTCCATCACCACATACTAGAATGGATGGCTAATCACCCCAGGAGTTACAGCAATAACATGGTCTACGATTTCTATGCTTCATATGCGGCTACGTTCAAATAGTTGGCTCATTGCAAAGCAAAGGAACTAGAGAAGCCTGTACTTTTAACCACGATGGTCCATGATATCCTGATTAGTTTATCCGAGGAGACTATCTGAAATATCATCTACGACTCCAACTTTCCACTGTCATCCCCAACAGCGGAGTTTGATCAAAAAATAAAAGTGGTTTGTGATAAAAATGTTATAAGGGATCTAGTGCAATATGGAAATCTACTTAGATGGGTAGTAGGTTACATATCTAAGCATGGTGTAGCAGTAGATTGGGTATCACACCAACCTCAATCAAGATAGTATTGCTGAACTTTGCGGCTAATTTTTAGTGGGCCATTGTTCGACACCATCTCTGTCTGACAAATGCTAACCACCATTTAACTATGGATAGGGCTGTGATTATAGTGAGTTTGATGGTTGGATATAAAGTAGATGTGGTGAGAATCATTATTTCAAAGATTCATGAGAAGGCTATTCAATAGAACACTACGACCCCTTTCCCTTATCTTGTGTTTGTACTATACAGGGATGTTATAGTTCCATTGATTGTAGGGGTCGATCCAATGACTAGAGTGAACAGGACTATAGATCTGGGGATTATTAAAGATGATACAAACCCAGTCGGACAGCAGTGTACTCTCCTTCTAGAGGTGCAACTATCGGAGTTTGAGCATGTTCAGCCGCCTCTGCAAGTTTATTCAGCAGCTTCTTTGGACCTTGAGACACCTGCCATAGAGCCACTTGAGGCTGCCCTAGCTAATTCAGAAATCCCTTCTACTAGCATACCACGACCACAACACATAGGCTTAGTCACCATCTCGAATGAGGCTCTACACACTATGATGCAGTGGCAGGCACAAACTAAGTCCTACTTAGGTCAATTAATTGAATAGCTCAAGCCATGGGTCCGTAAATCCATTACCGAATTACAGGAGCATGTGGTAGCAAAGTTTGAAGCTATCTTGGATAACTGGGACTGACAAATTCAGGTGTGTATTGATGCCTTTCAGCTAAGGGTAAATGCAAAGTTGTAGGCCTCATCTAGTAATGACATTGCTTCTATTCATACTGAGATTAGAGTACTACATACAGAGGTCACATCATTGGCTACACATGCCTCTATACTATTCACCATGCTAATTGTTCAGCCATTGCACTTGGTTGATTTTTTTTCAAATAATGAGTCTGAGGTAGTCCGAGATAAATGGGCCATGTACTAATGATGACACTTCATATAGGGATAAGGCAAGGAGGAGAAGAAAAAAAGAACGTTGAGATCTAAAAGAGGGCAAACAAGCCTCTAAGCTGTCTGAGGAGATATGAAGAGAAGAGGAGCGGCAGCGAGGTATTAGATCTTCGAGATCACAATTTGACGCTCATGATGATGTGGAGACTGTTGTAGTGCCATATTCCACTGCACTGGTATCCATACCTATGGACTCGAATGCCACTATATAGACTTCGACACTTATGCTCCATAGGTTTTTTTCCTTATCCCCCGTACTTCTTACTCTTTGTGTATTGTATTAAGTATAATGCAAGGCTTTTCAAGTAGGGGTGGGGTTGTTATGAATGAATGCAAGAGTATCTAGGTGAAGTCTGAGTAGCCTAGACACTCGATTGAATCCTTGGGGTTTTCTTGCCTGTGTTCTTTTTTCCCATAGGATCTTTTTAAATTATGTTGAACCAGCATGTTTAGGATGTAAATGTGAAATAAGTGTAGGGATCTATGGCATGATGCTAGAAGTTTTTAAACGAAAACAAATAGACCCCTCCAAAACTTACTTAAATTATTATGATTGTTTCTTTGATAGATTGACTATGCAGGATCTTTATGTGACATGATGTAAGCTAGTATGATAACACATGACTTAGACTAAAAAATGAACCAAAGATTGATGATTGAAAATGAAACTTGATGCCAAGTGTGTGAGGTATTTGTGTGTTCGGACTATTTGTGTCAATCTAGAACATTCCCTGTTGGTCGTACTCTGATAATTGAACTGTTGATTAGAAAAGTATGATAGGACATTTTTGAATCAAGTCCACTTAACATTAAAAGAACCAACCAAACACTATTTGACCCTTTGAAAAAAAGATATGAGCTTTTAAAAGACCTGTTTGATCAAATAAATATGTGTTTCAAAATGTCCTTAATCCAAATTATAATCTCTTGTTTTGGCCCTGGTCCCTCCTAGGATAATGTGCACCTCAACTCAGGCCAAAATCCTAAATTGAGGGTGGCTACTATGAGAGAAAACCAAGAAGAGAAGGGGTATGAGAAAACAAAACTAAGAAACAAAAGGTTTGAAAAGAGATGTGTGAAAGGGAAGAAAAAGGTGTTGTTGCTAAGATGAATAAATGGTTTAGCAAGAGTTAGCATTGAAAATTACAAAGAATAAGAAAAATATTGTGAAATGAACAAACAAAAGTAACATCTAAGGAAAAAGCAAAAAGCAAAGAAAAAGAGTGATACGAATTGTGGGTTGTAAGATATGGACTCAAGGTTAATGTTGTAATCTAAAATTTAAATTTACCACACCTGTCTCTGAGCCTACGTTACAAGATGAAAAAGTCCTATAGTAATCCTAATTCAACAGTTCAAGAGTCTAAGTATTGATAATAAGGGAAAGCCTATGGTACTATGCATTAAAAGTCTGAATTTCTTTTGTGGGAGTGAGTGTTTCCCATGTACCTAAGTTTAAAGTACAAATGCAACTTATGAGTGAAAAAAGGACTTCTTTTTAGTAAGGGCACAAGTGGAAATGTCTAAATAATCATGAAAACGGTGAATGTTGTTTTTGGCATGTTAATTTGTCTATTGGTATTGAAGTATCTAGAATTGATCAAGATAAGTTAGTTTGATTTGAAATAATAGTTACAATAGTATCATGATTGGAAATTGGAAAGGGTCGGGAGTTAATAGCCTCTGATTATTGTACCTTCTTAGTTTTGTTTTGCATTATGTCGTTGTAGTATAGTAGTGTCACTTGAGGACAAGCAACCATTTTAAGTTGAGGGTGTTGATGTATCGTGGATTTATGGTACTTTCAATGCTTTAAACTTAAGAATGTGTATGTCTTTTAAGTATTTGTTAGCATATTTGATGTTGGTTGTGCATATTTTGTAGGAAACTAAGTCGGAGATTTGGTTGATGAATCATGCACTGAAGGAAGGTATTTTTTGGGGTTTACGAGCTTATCCTACGACTTGTCATTACTTATACAATCGTAGGTGTCAATCGTCAAAAGACAGGATAAAAATAAAATATGAACTAAAGACCACGCATGAAATGAATGACTCGTTCTCATATTTACGGTTAGTCAAAATAAGTTGTCAAAGCAGTAGTAAATGAATGAGGGAAAAGTGAAGAAGACGAGTAATTTCTATGGCTCGCTAAATTCCTATGAGTCGTAGAACTCACTCATAACTTGAAGTTACAGGTGATGAACGAAGGACAGGTTCTACGACCTAATTTGATGAGTCATTCTCAGATTTACGAGCATTAGAGAGTGGTCATGAAGAAGAAGAATTCCTCAGTGAAACATGAAGGATTACAATCTAACTTGTCTAAGATGTTATGATCCATAGAAATGAGCCGTAGACCCTAACCGACTTTAGGTTTCCTATATTTTTCAAATTCATAGTTATTTAGGATTGTTTGTATATAAATACACTTCTTAGGTTTAGATTACTTTATGCACGTTTGTTGGTGTGAGAATATAACTTAAACTACTTTTGAGTTTTTATTCTAGAATTCAGGTTTTTTTTGTTATCAATATTTTATGCTCGGATTTTATTGAAGCTTTTTTGGGTTCGCATAATTCTCATTGTAATTTTGTGATTTCTTTTAACTTAGATATTATTGATTGTGAACACGTAGTTATGAGTAGCTAAATTCCATGACTAGGGTTGTGAGAACCATGAAAAATTAACGACCTAGAACTTAATAAAAAGTAATTCTTGAATTGTGTGCATGCATGTATTATTTGTTTCCTTTGGGTTGATTGTTTTTTAACATTGGCCAATGTTAGAACTCCCCTTATCCTTACTTGCCAGATTAAGGAGGTAACGGATGAAAAATGGGATTAAACAATTAAATTACGGGCTAATCATCCTCATCTAATTAGCTTGAATGGATCAAGAGATAGCTAAATCTGGGATCATTGGTAAGGGTTAGTAAAGCATACACTCGTAGATGAGTCAAGTTGCATAGTGAAATTCACTTATTTGCCGGATCAAGGACTTAGAGAAATTAACTTACTGATTCTATATATAACATACTAGGAAAGAATTACTAATAAAAAAGGTCTAGTTAGTTAAGGATTCGTGGGGAACACATAAAACCCTAGTTTCACTTCTTATTGATTTAAACCACATTAAATCGTACTTGCGTTCGTTGATGTTTGTTATTTGAGTTAGTGATTAGTTTTATAAAAATCCCCCATTTTGTTTTCTCTCTTTACAGGAATAACTTGATTATTAAAGAAAATAATAAATAGTTGATCTAAAGTCTAAACCATAGTCCTTGTGGGATCGACCCTAACTTTTGTTAGGTTCTATATTTGATTAACGATCTATTTATACTTCTTTAAGAAGTTGTAATTTGAGCGTATCATTGGCATGCTCCTCCTTGTTTCTAGAATAGATCAGAATGTCGTTGATGAACACGATAAAAACATGTCTAAATACTGTTTGAACACTCTATTAATAAGTTTCATGAATATTGCAGGAGCATTAGTCAAACCAAATATCATGACAGGAAACTTATAGTGACCATATTTGATTTTGAAATTTGTCTTCGGAATATCACTTCTTCTCACTTTCAACTGATAATAGTCTGATCTGAGGTCTATCTTAGAAAAACAAGTGGCACTCTGAAGTTGGCTACATAGGTCATCAATTCTGGGATGAGGATACTTAGTCTTTATGGTGATATTGTTCAACTAATGGTTTTCAATAATCATTCCAAGGGAACCATCTTTCTTTCATATCAATAGGATATGAGTTCCCCAAGGTGAAACACTCAGCCTAATGAATCCCTTATGTAGAAGATCTTTCAACTACTTTAACTTTTTTAAATCTGTAGAGCCATTCTATATGGCATAATAGAAATATGATGAGTATTGGGAAGAACATCTATTCCAAAGTCTATCTCTCTATTGGGAGGGACTCTAAGTAATCATCAGGAAAGACTTCAGGAAACTCATTTACAACTGGAACTGACTGAAGGAATGGTTTCTTCACACTATCATCTCTAACTCAAACAATATGGTAGATACACCCCTTTGAGACTTACTTTCTATCCCTAAAGTATGAAACTAATCGACCCTTAGGAACTGCTCAACTACCCTTCCACTCTATGACTAGCTCACTAGAAAATTGAAAACTGGCAACTCGAGTTCTACAATCAACTGAGGTATAACAGGCATAAAGCTAATCCATGCCGAGAATGACATCAAAATCTACCATGTCTAACTCAACTAAGTTTGTTGAAGTATCTAAATAATAGTTAAAACCCAATCTTTATGGACTCTTTTAGCTAGAATAGACTCACCAACTAGGGTAGAAACACTGAATGGCTATAAAAGACCTTTAGGAAGGATCATAAACTTAGTATCTATATAAGAGGTCACAAAGGACAAAGTTGCACTAGGATCAAGTATTTCATAAACATCATAAGAAAGGACTCAAAGCATACCAGTGACAATATTTGGTAAGTTCACTTAGTCTTGGTGACTAGCCATAGCATACATACAGTTTGGATCTCTGCCTGTCCCCGAAGTAGCACCTTTCTGGTTAAATCAACCTGATGGTCCTACTAAAGAAGATTGAACCTTGTTTCCCCTACTACTTTGTCTGTCTGATGGGTAATCACTCATAATATGACCCATCTCACCACACATGTAGCAGCCACTAGTGCCATCATGAAACTCTCCCAAATGCAGTCTACCACACTTACCATAAGGTGTCTTGCGTGAAGAAGCTTGGGATATAGTACTTTGATTGAAAGCCTTGAGCTCTTAACATCTGGTTACCCTGAGATCTTTAGTAAATTCATATTGTTTGATATTGGTGCACTTGCTAATGATGGTGCATAGCCATAAGGCCTCTCCTAAAAATGATCGATTTCCATTATCATTTTTTGGTGATTAGTCTCATTACCTGCAAACCTCTTTTTTGTGCTAGTGCTCCTCCCAATCTTTCTTCTTATTCTCCTCAACCTGTTGAGCATACACCATGACTCTAGATGTTTCCATGTCAAAAATCATTAATGTAGCCTACAATCGTTCTTCACATATTTTCCCATGATAGATACAAACTTTCTAATATTTTCTCTCATATTAGAATCATCTCCATGGCATACTTGTGAGGCCCCGAAGGTTGAAAGGTTGAAATTTTGAGTTAATTAGAGGAAATAACGGAAATTGGAGCCTAAAGCTCGCCTATCAGCCTTGATGACTCATCTAGTGGCTTTTTGCGACTTACCAAGCAAGCAATGAGCTCGCCTATGAGTTTTCCCCATGGACCGCGACTGGGTATGACCTGGACCCCTATACACATACCTATTAGTTGTAGTCAAATCGAACTATGAATAAGAGATACTACTTATAAAAACCCCCATTGAGTTAAAACTTTTTTATGTACATATATCCTCTTTCATTCGTATCGTACCATGAAAGGGCATGCAAGCCGACCAGGCTGCCATAATGTAAAAACATTTACAACATGCCGTATAGGCATAATCGAAATAAACTCATAAACAACCCACTTACATATGTCTACAGACCTATAAGAATAGTAATGGTATTATATGGCGGGACAGGGCCCCCGCCGTACCCCTAAATAAACCAATATGTACTTTAAAAGATCATCACCAAAAGTTAGGCTCCAGAATGGTGGAGTACTTCCAACATAGCTGAGTGGAAATCCTAAGCTAACAGATCTCCAACACGTGTACCTATACCTGCGGGCATAAAATGCAGCCTCCCGAAGAAAGGGGGTCAGTACGATACATGTACTGAGTATATAAAGCATAAAACATCATAATTAAGACAACAACTGAAATAAGGAGGCAGGACACAAGTGTAACAGTTTACCCGGCCCGCAGTGGGACTTGATGTCACCATATCTTCATATGCGGCGTCATATAATCGTATATGGCATCATCTCATACATTACAAATACATTATTAAGTTTTCATATGCATGCCTTTCTATCGTATCTGGCCCTTTAGTGAGGGACTCGGTCAAGAGAGTCATGTGCATCTATATCATACCATTACCTTCTCATACCATCATATCTTATTATACTGTACCCGGCCCATTATGGGTCTCAATGTTATAATTATACCATCATATACTATACCCATCCCACTAGGGGACTCGGTGTCATAATCATCATATACCGTACCCGGCCCTTTATGGGACTCGATGTCATTATCATATACCATACTCGGCCTTTTATGGGACTCGGTGTCATTATCATATACCGTACTCAGCCCTTTATAGTACTCGGTGTCATTATCATATACCATACCTGACCCTTTATGGGACTCGGTGTCATTATCAACCACGCACAGGTGGATCATTAATTAAAACTTAATAAAGGAGTCATACAGACTATCATTCATGGATTAGGACAATAATCATCGCAGGTGCCCTTTGAGTGCCCCTAGGGCTACATTAAGTGAAGTCTCACGAGTTGTAGACATATTTTAGGGTAATCCCAACCGGCTTAAGGAAATCAGGGACATGTGTCATCCCAGAGTCTTTTAGAAGGGATCTTTACATCCCACTACTAATCGACATATAGACTGTTCAGGAAAGGTAGCTCAACTACTTTAAGAGTTTGACACCCAAAAGCGAGTAAGAGATATGAATCACATTCAGAGCTAAATAATAGAATTACTCTAGAGCTCATGTCATATATCATTTATCCTTGATCCAGGTCAAAAGAAGGAAGGGATATGCTTGACATATTTATCACTTCCCATCCTATAGGAGTTTAAGAGGTAATAACTCAACTATTGTGGGAGTTCTAGTATCCAGAAGTGGATAGGAATCAGGAAGTATGCTCGGGGATTTATGCATGGGATCATCCCCAACTTGCACACACATATATACACCTTGCACTTCTATCAAGGATATGCCAAGAAAAAGGAGATAGCTTTACATACCCTCTATGTTTCATCATTGAGGAGATAGTGGGAGGCACTAACTTAATTAGCATAGGAGCTCTCACCTCAATTGGTAGGTAGGAGTCGTGAGTCATATTCAAAGCTTTCTGAGTAGGTGTGTCCCCATATTTCATATACACATCACACCTAAAACTATGACATGCCAAAAGAATGGAAAGAGATGATTTACCTGCATTACATTTTATCATATAACAGCCTTAAAAGGCTATAGCTAGACTATTACAGGAGTTCTACCATCACAAAATGGATAAGAATTATGAAATGTACTTGGAGCTTTACGAATGGAATTATCCCCATGTCTCATATACAAACCATTTGTAACTTATATCTAAGACATGCCAGAAAGAAAGAAGAATAGGTTTACATACTTATGCCAAAATCTTGCTAAGAGAAAGCTTCACATACCTCTTACGGCTTACTCCTTATTCTGTTCGCCTCGTTGTTCTTGCCCCTATTTAACATGAAAGTAATACGAGTATCAACAACCCTTGACCTTTCAGCATCTTAAGTTGCACATGAGTATTTATAGAACTCATTTCCTCACTTGTCTTCTTGACTAGCTCTTTAGTTAGTTAAGGCATTACCGGAAATCGAGCAACACCTCCCCTATAATGTGCCTTATCCAAATTTTCAATTACATCCCTAGTTACTACAGCCAACCAACAACAATAACCTGTAGTTCATATACACATAAAACATGGCAACATTACACAACATAGGTTCCAAACAACTTGCTTAACATCACAATACCAAAATAGGGTCTTTAATCTTTATTTCATAAAACCTTTAACTGTGCGAAGAGGAGGGTTGTGTGGCTGCAACCAGAAGCTCCCAAACCTCGTTTAGCATACTTTTAGGCCCTACAACACAACACCACATACCTTCAACAGCACCCCACACGCACAATACTTTATTTTGACTACAATTTAGCTATAGCGACTCCAAATTAGGTTATTTCTAACGTCAAGCATCTCTATGATATTTTCACATTTACAGCCACCTACACGATGTGTAATACACTTCATAACAACATCATAATCTCCAAATTTAAAGGAAAGACTGACCTTACGTTAAACTCATCAAACTTGCCAAAACTATCAAAACGTGAATTTTGGACAGCCTACTGTCTTATTTTGTCGCTTAGTTTCGAAGAGGTAATTGAGGGAAACAGGATTTGTGGCCTCAAGTAAAGTTATATACATGTGTCTTAAGGTAGCATAAAATTTTGAATCACCCCTACAGAAATTTTGTACAAAAAGATATGCCCAAAATACAAACAACAGTCTGTTTAGGATTTTCAAAACAAAATCTAGGCAGCACCTCCCCCATACTTCATCACCTTTTTTGAGAAGAGAAAATCAAAACTAGGTTTTAGAGGCTAAATGAAATTTATATATGAAGTAGCTTTCCAAAACATCTTGAATCACTTGAAATGAAGCTTTACACAAGGAGTTATACTAGTATTACTAACAGCAGTATCATTCAAAAATGGGTTTGTTAACAAGAACACAAACCTCCTCATTGCCCCAAATTGAAAATTTTCATTATTAAACATAGTTATATCACCCTAGGATACCTAAAATAATTAATTTATGGAATAAAATTGGGCCTTACCTTTTTGTCTTGGCCAACCCGTAGCTCCCTCCCTTGGCTTCTCTAGTTTTTCTCTCAACTCTCTCTATTTTTTTCTAAGTGCAAAATGAACATAAGATGACTTAGTCATCAAAAGGAACATATATATCCTTTCTTAGAAGTGACACGTGTCAGCCCCTAAGGGTGACACGTGTCAAACTCTAATTGGGCCATTTCATCCATGCAACCTATTAGGGGATGACACATGGCCATGTGGGACCCACCTCAAGTAGGTATATCACCTACTTTGTCCAAGTAGGTGTATCACCAGCTTGCTTCCAAGTAGGTGCATCACCTACTTGCTTTCGATTAGGTGCTACGCCTCCTTTTGCCTCTTCCGTGGGTTCATAATCTCGTCTCACTTTAAGAGACTATGTAATCCTTGCTACGTAAGCTCGATATGTACTACAGTAGCTTATTTATGTAAGACATCCAAGTCAGTATGTTATGTAAGTACATTGAGTCCTACGACTCATTACTTAGCCTCTAACTCCTTCCAGATATTTTTAACCCTATTTCCAATCTTCACTCTTATGGGGCATCACGTCCTCCCTTCCTTAGAATTGTTTGATAGCATGGTAGATAATCTAGATCACATGGCACTTTCTATAAGACTTAATACAATGTCCTAAGGTACGAAAGTACGGGGTATAATAGATTCGACAAGCTAAGTTGTCTCACTAAAAAGATCAGACTTTTACCAAAGACTTGAGAGGTTTGGTTTGAAGAAATCTCGATCGGCGAGCCAAGTCAAGCTTGCCAAACTTTTGAGAAATTTCCTCGGGGCTCAGACAGCTAGGAGATAAGGCGAGGATGGTACGAGACTCACCAACTAGGTTGGCAAGCATGACCCAACTCGCCTATTTGGCCCTCGATAGTTAGATTTAAGGGTGTTTTGGTCAATCCCGACTCAATTAATTCCTAGAATACATCATTTTGAGCCTAAATCCTAAGACTA
The DNA here is from genome assembly GCF_947179165.1 of Solanum dulcamara. Classification (NCBI taxonomy): domain Eukaryota; kingdom Viridiplantae; phylum Streptophyta; class Magnoliopsida; order Solanales; family Solanaceae; genus Solanum; species Solanum dulcamara. The sequence goes on from NC_077246.1 coordinate 18,990,473, forward strand.
TAACTCCCCAAGCTCTTTGAAATCCCCTCATACTCTCCCCAATCCTCACTTATAATATTTCTCTCTATATATCTTCAAGACAAGTGAAGGTTCAAGGAATCTCAAATTTAAGTCTCCATAATATTTGTGCTTAAGGATCTATTCATCAAGGTATGTGGGAGTTCACCAATGGATTTCCATTTATCCATTGAGACCCAAAAGATCTCAACACTATAAATTCAATTCACCCAATTTATGAGGGTTTCATGTCAATTCTTTATGGGTCCTTGTTATTTATTTTCAATCAATGTTATTCTTCATTATCATGCATGAATTAACTATAATACATGATTTTCAATTTATTTCACATAGACTCATGCATTGATCTATGATTTTAAAGTTTAAATTTTGAACTTATGACGTTATGATCTTGAACTAGATGACATATTTTATGGAAAGCTATGATGATGATGAATTACATTTGAATGATGTTACAAGCAATGTATAAGGATTGTCAAAGGTTTTTTCACAACTCATGTTTAAGAGGTGAAAGGATTTTCTCACTAGCTCATGGATTCCTATGAATCCCTCATGTTATGAGCTACTCTAATGACTATTTTATGATTATGTTGTAATGATTTTTTAATAAATTCTATTGGGATATTGACTAAGCAGCAAAATGACTTTAGTTGGGGTTTGGATCGATAGCTAAAGTAGCTATCTAAGGGATTCCTAGTAGAAACCTATAGTCCTTAACTATGTCGCCACTGTAGGTTGCCTTTATGGCTTAGCTAGTGGATCCATGTATAACTCTGAAAGTTGGAAAGTTATAAAAATGAGGTTCAAAAAAGAGTTCCTAGAAAAGTGCATCTTTTGGCACCAGGTGGCCTTCACAGAGCCCTCAACGGACTGTGAAGTGGACCACAGGCCGTGAAGATCCACCATGGTCCAGACACTGCACATTTGGATTCATAGGTGATGTCCACAAGGGGCACCATGGCCTCGATGGTGGATACCTCTTGTATCAGCTTCCTCGCCACACCCCTCCTACCATGGGTCGTGTTGACCTTCACGGACCATGGTGGTCTCCATGGAGAAATTCTTGTCAAACCCAACTTTCTCCTAATTCTAAGTCAAAGACCATGATCACCACCACAGGTCGTGATGAGGTTTAAGGAAATTGGTGGGTCCCCCATATAGGTGCAGTTTCAATTTTAAGTTGGGAGTATTTTGGTCTTTACCTATGTTTTGATTAATGAATATGGATGGTTTTTGGGACTGTATTATAACCTATTAACTACCCTAAGTCCTCCTAACCCTCTCATTCTCACCCTAATACTCTAAATCAAAATCTTTTCTCTAAAAATGTATTCTCAAAGTCTCATTTCTCCTCAAGAAAATTTTAAGGATTTCTTCAAGTTGAAGCTTCAATTCTCTACAATTTAGGGCTTCTAAAGGTCAAGGTATGTAGGAATTCATCCTTGGGCCCTTTCACCCTTGGAATCCCAGAGATTTCTTCTCAAATCCATTATGATTTTTTTTTCTACAAGCCCTAATTTCATGATTTGCACTGGGTCTTCTTTATTATGATATATTTCAATGCTATTAGAATAATTATGCATAATTCACATTACATTGCATGATTTTAAGATGACTCAAAAACATGTGCTATATGCTAGTTTCAAGTATGATTTATGAGTTATGATCATGGTTTCAAGTTATTTCAATGAAATCTTTATAAATGATGTTCAAAGATATTTTAAGAAAGAAGTTATGTGTTATGTTTCAATGATGTTATAAGAAAAGAATTTATATTGAAATAAGGACAATTCTTGCACAATCATGTTAAAGGTTGTGATAGAATTTTCTCACACATTAATGATGAAGTTAATAGATGAGCTATTCTTTTGTTATCTTTATAAAGTTTAATTGATATCTATTATTATCTTTTCTAATGATGTTAATAATTATATTTTTATGAAATTTCTATTGGGATAATGACTTAGAACCGAGAATACTTTAAGGTGGGGTTCGGTCTGGTAGCCATTGTAGCTACCCAAGAGAATTCTAGTAGCAATCTTTAGTCCCTAACTATGTTTCCCACATAGGTTTAAAAGTTGCCAATATGGCGTAGTTAGTGTATCCACATATAGAAGAGCTGGAGAGAGTACCATCAAGGAGTCTACCCAGGTAAGTTACCTTCCTACACGATGTGGGATTCATCGAATTTCATGCAATAGCTCGCATTTATGTGTCGGTTAAGGTGTTATACCACACCAGTTAAAGAAAAGTTATAAAGTTCTTATGATGATGTTTTTATGCATTGACCAATTAATATGATGTATTAATATTTTCATGGATTTATTCATGCTTTAATATATTGGTATTGTATCCCATGATTCATATTGATTATGTCTTATGTTTATTGTTCACGTATACTTCTCACATACTTATTGCATTACATGTACTAACACATATTGTTTTCTACATTGTATCATAATTTAGGGTCCAATAAACACATTCATCCTCTCGTTCATCACTAGATCTTATTATATTTATATTAGTGGTGAGTCTTTATATTTTGAGGATATGACATTTTATTTTCATTTGTAACATTTGACTATTTCATTTGCATTATTTGATTATTTCATTCTGATTTGCTATCATGGGTGAGCTATGAGCTTGTCTTATGCCCCCAGTAGAGGCATGTTTGATGTTTAGAGTCTATGCTGTCTTTCATTCTGAATTTTGAGACTTATGCTGCATTTTGAGACTATGTTTCTTTATCTATGCTTTAGCTCATTTGTTTACTTACCTTATGTATTCTCTTCAATGATATTCTAAGAGGATGTGTTGGGGTCTCCAAGGATTCTAATCGTTGTATCGCACCTAGGATCTAACTTAGGTCATGACAAACTTGGTATCAGAGCAGAAGTTTCAAGTGTCCTAGGGATTCTAACATGCCATATTGAGTAGATTCTTGTTCATCAGAGTGAAGCATGCCACATCTATGAATAGGAGGCTATGAGGCATATTAGGAAAAACATCACTTCTTTCATGATCTCACTGTGCTATAGAGTTGAACTCTAAGAATTCCTCCTCCAACACTTTTTCTTTGCGAATACAGAATCATGACTCCATGAAGATACCTCATCTAAAGGAATGATAAAGAGGAGAAGCAAGCTCCCAATGACCCCTTGAATGAACAAGTGTCACATGCAGAGTTCCGAGCTACTTTTCAAGTTATTTCTCAATCCATGGCGGCTCAACTAAACTGTTAGGTGGTAGCTCCCATAAACCCAAATATGGGTACGGTGGCTAACCATGTTTGTGATTTTACCCATATGAACCCTCCCAAGTTTTATGGTTCTAAAGTGGATGAAGATCCACAAGATTTTATGAAGGGTATTGATAAGATTTTTGGCATCATGGGTGTTAGCCCAGTTAAAAAGGTGGACTTGGCAACATATCAACTTAAAGGGGTTACTCAATTGTAGTATGAACAATGGAAAAGTAAAAGAGGCGTAGATGATGGTACCATTGATTTGGAGGAGTTCAAGTATGCTTTCTTTCACCAGTTCTTTTTGTTGGAATTGAAGGAGGCCAAAGTCTAAGAGTTCATCAATTTACATCAAGGTAACATGATTGTGAGGGAGTATGCTCAAAAGTTCATCAAATTGTCCAAATATGCACCTTTCATGGTTGCGGATCCAATAGCTCATATGAGCAAGTTATTTTTTGGGTGTGTCCAATTTGGTGTTCAAAGAGTCTAGAAATTGTTATGCTCATCAAGGAGATGGATATCTCAAGTCTTATGACACATGCCAAGAAAATTGAGAAAGAAAAGTTGAAAGAGAGGTCTAAGAGGGAGTGCAAGAGGGCTCGAACCGATGGTGGTAATTTCTCTCATGGTAGGTCCAAAAATGGTGGACATCCTCAGTTTCGCTGAAGGTATTCCAGCAAATTTTCATTTAACACTATGTCTCTAATATTTGATAAGGATGAGGTGCCTAATCATAAGGCACAAGCAACAACTCCGAGTGGTCAAATCATCCCTCCATGCAATAAGTGTGGAAAAATCATAAGGAAGAATGTCTAGTAGGATCGGATGTGTGCTACAGATGTGGAAAGCTGAGTCATCATTCGAGGGACTGTACGAGTAGTTCTATACCCTAGAATCAGACTCAGACTACTGGTCATCCGAATCAGCGTGCTCTACTTAAGGTAGCTGTCAGCGCCAAAATAAATTTTATGCCCTTCAGACATATCAAAAGTTAGATGATTCCCCCGATGTTATGATTGGTATGTTGAAAGTCTTCAACTTTGATATTTTTGCATTATTATATCTGGGTGCTACTCTATTTTTTTTCTCTTTACCTTGATATGCGGTTCATTGTTAGTCGTGAGATCTTGCTAGAGCCTTTTTTTGTCTATAGTCCTTTTGGCGATTGAGTTATGGCTAAAAGAGTTTATAGAAATTGTTCAGTTTCATTTTTTATAAAATTACCTCAGTTGATCTTGTAGAGCTTGATATGACCGATTTTGATGTTATTATTGATATGGATTGGCTTCATGCATGTTATGCTTCTATGTGATGTAGGACCCGTATGGTCAAGTTTCAGTTTCCAAATGAGAAAGTCCTAGAATGGAAAGGTAGTAATTCAGTGGGTAAGGGTCAATTCATCTCATGCCTTACAGCTCAGAAAATAATTTCCAATAGTTGCATTAATCATCTAGTTTAGGTAAGAGATACTAATTACGAAGCTCCTACTCTTAATTCAGTTTTGGTTATTAATGAGTTCTTGGATGTTCTACCCGATGACCTCTCAAGCATTCCTCTCGAAAGGGAAATAGATTTAGGTATCAATCTTCTCCCCAATACTCAGCCTATCTATATTCCTCCTTATCAAATGGGCCTGATAGAATTAAAAGAGTTAAAGGATCAGTTAAAGAATTTGTTAGATGAGGGTTTTATTAGACTGAATACCTCTTCATGAGGTGCCCCCATTTGTTTTGTTAGACAGAAGGATGGTCCTCTTCAAATGTGTATTAATTACCAACAATTGAATAAGGTCACAATTAAGAACAAGTATCCCATTCCAAGAATTGATGACTTGTTCGATCAACTTCATGGAGCAAGCTACTTTTCAAAGATTTATCAACAATCGGGTTATCATTAACTCCAAGTAAGGGAATGTGACATCCCAAAGACGGCTTTTAGGACTCGATATCATCACTTTGCATTCCTGGTTATGTCTTATTAACAAATTCTTGGATATGTTCGTAATTGTGTTCAAGCCATACTTGGATATGTTCGTAATTGTGTTCATTGATGATATTTTGATCTATTCTCAAAGTGAGGAAGAGTATGCCGATTATTTGAGGAATGTCTTACAAATTCTCAAGCATCGTTAGTTGTTTGCTAAATTTAGTAAGTGTGAATATTGATTGAGGTTAATTGCTTTTCTTAGATATATTATCTCTAGTGAGGGAATGATGGTTGATTCAAAGAATACCGAAGCGGTTAAGAATTGGCCTAGATGGTTATCCCCTTATGATATTCAGAGTTTCTTAGGCTTAGCCGGTTATTATTGATGGTTCTTTTTTTACCATTTTCATTCAATCAAATTCCATTAAATCAAAGGATGAACAACAAAAAAAGGTACATTTCAACTTAAATAATTAAACAGACAGAAATTAAATAAATTAAACAAATATACAGAAATAAATAATAATTATTAAACTAATAAAGCTCAAAGAAAAAAAAACCACCAATAAACCCTAGGGCACCCGATGTAGCGAAGCCTAGGCAGGTGAAACTGGGCCGGTGGATTCAACAAGTGTTGAGCTTAATGTTTCATAGTCTTCATAGGCTTTATTGTGATTGGGTTGAAATACAATAACCATGAAATTTTGTCCCTTTTCACAATTATTTTCATGTCCACTAATGAAATAAAATGGGCCTGATCCATCAAATCTGAATTTTGAATTACCATGTTCTAATTCAAGAATTGGATTGTCCTTGTTGCAATTGTTGTAATCATGTTTGTCAACTAAAAGAACTAAATTTTACCCTAATTTAAACTTGAAAATGATAGTGTCATTGACTCAAAAGTTATTTCATTTGGCCCAATGACTGTATGATTCAGAAGGATTTAAAACCCAACCACTTTTGCCACCAGCATAAAATGTATAATTAGCATCACATAATGAACAATACTTATGTGAAGGTTTCTCTTTCATTGAATCACCCTTGACTTCTTTGACTCAAAAGAAGGTGAAATTCCCATGGTCCGAGGTATGTGAGAAGAGTTTTCAAGAGTTGAAGGATAGACTTACCTCCACTTCGGTGTTGACTTTGTCAAAGGTTCTGAGTGGTTTGTTGTCTAGTTTTATGCTTCATGAGTGGGTCTTGCATGTGTATTACTACATAATGGTAAAGTGATAGCCTATGCTTCTAGGCAACTCAAGTTTCACAAAAGGAATTACCACACCCATCACTTAGAGCTAGCGATTGTGGTATTTTCTTTTAAGTATGGAGACATTATTTGTATGGTGTCCATGTTGATGTATTCACCGATCACAAGAGTTTGTAATATGTGTTCACTCAAAAAGATTTAAATCTTTGACAAATGAGGTGGCTTGAATTGTTGAAGGATTATGCCCCAGCAAACGTGGTTGTCGATGCTCTTAGTAAATTATCCATGAATACTATTTCCTATTTTAAGGATGAAAAGAAAGAGCTAGTTCGGAATGTTCATAGATTGGACTGTTTGGGTGTTCGATTGGTTGACTCTGAGAATGGTGGTGTTATTTTACAAAATAGTTCCAAATCATCTCTTGGGGTGGATGTTAAGGCCAAGAAAAATAGTGATCCTACTTTGGTTGAGTTGAAGAAGGAAGTTTTCAAAAAATCCATTGAGGCTTTATCCCATGGGGGAGATGATTTTTTGAGATATCAAGGCCAATTATGTATCCCCGATATTGATGGATTGAGAGATGTGATATTGTCTGAGGCTCATAGTTTGCAGTATTCTATTCATTTGGGTTCAACCAAGATGTATCGTGATTTAAGGGAAGTGTATTGGTGGAAAGGCATGAAGAGGGATATTGCAGAGTTTGTGCCTAAGTATCCAAATTATCAGCAAGTAAAGGTTGAGCATAAAAAATTGAGAGGTTTGGATCAAGACATTGAGATTTTGACTTGGAAGTAGGAAGCTTTGAATATAGACTTCATTACTAGTTTGCCTCATACTCGTAGACAACATGACTTGATTTGGGATATTTTTTTACTAAATGGCTAAGTCAACTCATTTTCTTCCTATTAAGGCTCTATATTCAGCCGAGGACTATACTAAGTTGTATATCCAAGAGTTGGTTAAGCTTTACAGTATTCCTTCGTCGATCATTTTGGATTGAGGTACTCAGTTTACATCCTAGTTTTAGAGGTCTTTCCAAAAGGGTCTTGGTACCAAGTGAAGCTTAGTATAGCTTTTCACCCACAAATGGATAATCAGGCCGAGCATACCATTCAGACTCTAGAGGACATGTTGAGTGCCTATGTTATGGATTTTTGAGGTAATTGGGATGATAATTTACCATTGATTGAGTTTGCCTATAATAACACTTATCATTCCAGCATTCAGATGGATCCATTTAAGGCTTTATATGGTAGGAGGTGTAGGTCTCCTATCAGTTGGTTTGAGCTTGGTAAGCCTTGATAGGACCCAAGTTGGTATTTAAGAATATGAAGAAGGTTAGACTTATTAGGGAAAGATTAAAGACAACCCAAAGATAACAAAAGTCCTATTCAGATGTGAGAAGAATAGAACTTGAGTTTGAGGTTAATGATTGGATTTACTTAAAAATCTCACTCATGAAGGTTGTGATGCGCTTTGGTAATAAAGGGAAGCTTAGTCCCAGCTATGTTGGCCTATATCAGATTTTGAGGCAGATTGGCAAGGTGGCTTATGAGTTGGATTTGCCTTCTGATTTGTCATTAGTGCATCTAGCGTTTTATGTGTGCTTGTTGAGGAAGTTTGTTAGTGATCCTAGATCTATTGTGCCATTGGACAGTATTGATGTTAAGGAGAGTCATTCATATGAGGAGGTTCTGAGTGAGATCCTAGATCGGCAAGTTAGGAAGTTGAGAAATAAGGAAATAAATTTAAGGTTTTATAGAGGAACCAAAAGGTTGAGAGTGCTACATGGGAAGCCAATGCCGATATGTTATCACGATATCCTTATCTCTTACCTTCCGCGTCTAGTTGACGTACTTAGTTTCTTTATGATCCATTCAACCCAAACCATGTCTTTTAGTTATTATCATGTTTTTCAGATGCATTCATGTTCATGAAAAGAGTTTTAAAGTCATATTTTAACTTGAGAATGAGTTTTCCATGTTTTATGCATTTTGGGCTGCTATGTTCCTTTACTATTCCATTCATTCTAGTTTGAGTCCTATTAGGGGACAAATGTTTCCTAGGGGGAGATATTGTAAGAATCCAAAAGTTAAAAAGTTAGAAAAATGAGGTTCAAAGAAGAGTTCCCAGAAAAGTGCAACATTTGGCACTAGGTGGTGTTCACGGAGCCCTCAACAGACCGTGAAGTCGACCATAGGCCATGAAGAGCCACCATGATCCATAACCTACATATGTGGATTTAGAGGTGATATCTATGAGAGGCACCACGAGTCATGGTGGACACCTCCTGCAGGCCCCTGTCAGCTTCCTTACCACGCCCCTCACCGCGAGCCGTGGTGACCTTTATGGAATATGGTGGTCTCCATGGAGAAATTCCTCTAAAACCCAACTTTTTCCCAAATCTAAATCAAAGACCACGATCACCACCAAGTACCATGGTGAGGTTCACGAACTGTGGTGGGTCCCTCGTGCAGGTGCAGTTTTAGTTTAAAATTGAGCGTATTTTTATCTTTCCCTATGATTTCATTAATGAATATGTATGATTTTTGGGACTGTATTCTAACCTATTAACTACCTTAAGTCCTAACCCTCTTATTCTCGCCCTAACACTCTAAATCAAAATCTTCCCTCTAAAAGAGTGCTCTCCAAGTCTCCTTTCTCCTCAAGCAAATTCTAAGGATTTTTTCAAGGGCAAACTTCAATTCTCTGCAATTTAGGGCTTATAAAGGTCAAGGTATATTCGAATTCATCCTTGGGTCATTTCATCCATCGAATTCCAAAGATTTCTTTACAAATCTCTTACGATTTCTTCTTCTACAAGCCCTAATTTTATGATTTGCATTGGATCTTCTTATTTATAATATATTTCAATGCTATTTGCCTAATTATGCATAATTCACATTACATTGCATGATTTCAAGATGAATTTCAAAGACCTAAGCCATATGTTAGTTTCAAGTATGATTTATGAGATATGATCATGATTTTCAAGTTATTTCAATGAAAGCTTTATGAATGATGTTTCAATGATGCTATAAGCAAAGATGTTCGAGTGCAATAATGATAATTCTTGCATAATCATATTAAAGAAGTTAAAGGTTGTGATAGAATTTCTTCACACATTAATGATGAAGTTAATAGATGAGCTACTCTTATGTTATCTTTATAAAGTTGGATTAATAGTACTGTTATTTTTCCTAATGATGTTAATGATTAGGTTTTCCTGAAATTTTTATTGGGATAATGAATTAGCACGAGGAATTTAAGGTGGAGTTAGATATGGTAGCCATTGTAGCAACCAAAGGAAATCTTAGCAGCAATGTTTAGTCCCTAACCACATTGCCCGTATAGGTTTAAAAGTTACCAATATAGCGTAGTTAGTGGGTCTACATACAGTAGAGTTGGAGAGAGCACCATCAAGGAGTCTACCCTAGAGAGGTAGCCTCTCTTTCATGATGTGAGGTTCATCGGATATTATGTAATAGCTCACATGGTCTTATATGTCTATTAAGATCCTATGCTACACCAGTTAAAGCAAAGTTATAAAGTTCTTATGATGATGAGGTTTTGATGCATTGACCAATGATTATGATGTTTTAATATTTTCATGAATAAATCCATGTATTAAGATATTGGTATTATATCTCATGATTCATATTGATTCTATCCTATGCTTATTGTTCATGCATACTTCTCACATACTTAGTAAATTCCATGTACTAAAGCATACTTTTGCCTATATTGTATCATAATGTAGGGTTTGACGATCACGCTCATCCTCCATTCGTGGATATAGCTTATTATATTTGTATTAATGGTGAATTCTCGTGTTTTCATTTATGTTGTTTAACTATTACATTCTCTTATGTTTTCATGGGTGAGATAGGAGCTTGTCTTATGCCCCCTCTAGTTAGTAGAGGCATGTTGGATGTTTAGAGTCTATGTTGTCTTTCATTCCGAATTTTGATACTGATGCCCTATTTTGGGACTATGCTTATGTTCCTATACTTTAGCTCATTGATTTACTTACCTTATGTATGCTTTTGAATAATATGCTAAGGGGCTTGGTTGGGATCCCTCAAAATTTTAATCGTCGTGTTGCACCTAGGATCTAGCTTGGGTCGTGGAAATCCATGTAGAGCTCATGATGTTAAGATGTTCTTATAGAATCTACTTTGGAAAGTAGCCTCTCTCTTTTCGATGTCAGAGTTACATCGGATTCGATGTTATAGCTCGTATGGTCTTAAGTTTCGGTTAAGATCCTATACCACACAAAGATATAAGTTATGATATTGTAAGACCCCGAAAGTTGGAAAGTCAGAAAATAAAGACCAAAAGGTTAAATCCCAGAAAAATGTAAATTTTAGCACTAGGTGATGACCACAAAGGCCATCAAAGGCCATGGGCCACACCACGCCTTGTGGTGATCAACCGTGGTGGTTGTTCTAAAACTCAATCCTACAAGAAAGGGACCACGGACCGTGGTGAGCACCATGGGCACTAATGCCCTCTATGGTGACCCTTCCCTTGAGACCTCAAAAATAATACCAAGGAAGGGACTATGCCTCACCCCTATGGGTCGTGTAGCTATTCACAAATTGTGGGGGTCGCTCCTACAAACCACCCTGCGGGTCCTACACCACAGTCGTGCTTCACGGACCATGATGACCTTCACGGACCATGAAGTTCTCCGTGAAGAATGTCCTAAAACCTTTTCCCTGCAATCCCATATTTCATGATCAAGTCAATCACTACGGACATGACCATGGGCCGTGGTGATGATCACTGATCGTGATGGCTCCTCCGTGGTGAGTCTAGTTCTAGTAAAACAAAGGTTAATTCTGTCACGACCCAACCCCGTAGGCCGCAACTGGGGTCCGACCTGGACCCTCTTATGCATATTTATCAACTACACTTAAGTTGAACCGTGTGTGATGTGATACTATATATAAAAACCCCAATAGTTTAAAACTTTTTCATGTACATGTAGCCTCTTTTATTCGTATCATATCATGAAAGGGCACGCAAGCCGACAAGGCTGCTATAACAAAAACATTCACAATATATCGAATAGGCAACATCGAAACTAACTCACAAACAACCCACATATACATATATCTACAGACCTCTAAGAATAGTAACAACAACATATGGCAGACCAGCATCAAAATTTAGGCTCTAGAACAGTGAAGCACTTCTGACACAGCTGAGAGGAACCCCTATGCTGATGGATCTCCAGAATAAACATCTGTACCTGCGGGCATGAAATGCAGCCTCCCGAGAAAAGGGGAGTCAGTACGATATATGTACTGAGTATGTAAAGCATAACACATCGTAACTGAGATCATAACTGAAATAGGGATGCAGGGGATAAGTATAACTATTAACAAATTACTGTACCTGCACCTTAGGACACGTAATCCTATACACCATCATATACTGTGCTCGGCCCTCTAGTGAACTCGGTGTCATCATCATTACTTCATAATCACATATCATCGTATCATAATGTATTTCATTTCATCATATCATCGTATACGGTATCATACCATCGTATACGGTATCATCTTATCATGTATATCATCGTATTATACCCGGTTCACTACGGGGCTCAGGGTCACAATGTATTGCTTTAATCTCATATGCATGCCTACATAAAGTATCCGGCCCTTTAGTGAGGGACTCGGGGAATGGAGTGGTGTACGTCTATAGCGTACCATCATAATATACATATATACCCGGCCCTCTAAGGAGGGACTCGGTGTTTCTTCCTTATTTCACCACATATACTATCATATTACAGCCGGCCCGGGACTCGGTGAATCATCGTATCATCATAACATATAACATATATCACACCTCACGTACGGCATCATCTCCTCGTGCGTGGAACTATACACATCCGGCTTGGGATGCGGTGAAAGAAGTAGTAACACTGTGCACAATAACATATCCCAGCCCATCGTGGGACTCGAGGAAGGATGGGTTACAGTATGCACAAGTAGAGTAGTGAGAAACCATATGCAACTAAGTCATTATCTAAGACTCGATGAAATAGTCAAGTGAACCGTCGCCTGAAGACTGGGGGAGTAATTATACAAGGTATCCCTTTAGATGTCATTAGGGCTTATATCAGTTGGGGCTTTAGGGATCACAAACATGCATCAAAATAATGCCACATAATTTATGCAATCGGAAATATAGTCTATGCAATCAGAAACACAATTTATCTAGTCAAAGACTCAACTCATGCAATCAATGGAATTTATCATTTCAGAGCCTCTAAAAGAGGAGCTAGTACCTCTACTTACTATTCATTATATAGCAGGCTCGAGAATAGTAGTTTGACTACTTTCAGACTCTTGATGTTCAGGAGTGACTACAAGTCATGGGTTACAATCAGAGCTCATAAATGGAATTACCTCTAAACCTATATCATATACCATTTCACTTAAAGTTAAGCCATTCCAAAAGAAAGAAGAAATAGGCTTTACATGTACTAGTTTTCATCACATAGAAGACAAAAAGGCAATGACTCAGCTATTGCAAAAGTTCTAATACCAAGAAGTAAATAAGAGTTTCGACTCATACTCAGGGCTTTACGAATGGATTGAATCCCAAATATCATATACATATCATTTATAGCCTATATCTAAGACATGCCAAAAGAAAAGAAGAATAGCTCTACATATCTATTCCAAAAACACGCCAAAGGAAAGCTTCACATACCTTGTATGGACTTCTCTTAATCACGTCCACATCATTGTCCTCGAAACCTATTTAACATGGAAGTAATGTAAGTATTAACAACCTTGGACTTTTCAGCAACTTAGACTACCCATGAGTATTCATAACATTGATCCCTTCACTCGCTTTCTCGACTAGTTCCTTAACTAGTTAGGATGTTAACGAAAATCGGGCAGCACCTCCCCTATAATGTGCCCTATACGAATTCCCAACCATGTCCTTAGCACCTGAATCCAACCAACAATGCAACCATCAGTCCATACATATACATATTACGACCAAAATTACACAATATAAACCCCCAACAATTCACTCGAAACTAAGATACAAAAACTAGAGTTTTTAATCTTTCTTTCGCGAATTCTTTAATTGCAAAGCGGAGGGTCATGTGGATGAAACCATCAGCTTACACACCTAATTTAGAGAAATTTTAGACCCTGCAACACACCACAACACAACCAGCAGCAGCCCCACTCGCACAACACCTTATTTCGACAACAACTTAACTATAGCGATTCCAAATTCATTTATTTCGAACGCCGAATTTTTCAAACCTTTTCCCCAACTTCCAGAAGACCCTAAGGTGTGTAATACACCCTAATTTAACATCATAAACTTCAAATTATAGGGGAAGAACTTACCTTTCCCGAAATTGGCTAGAACTCGCCAAAATCGCGCCTCGGAACTTATTTTCAGCGTGCTGTAACGTCGTGGCAGCTTGCTGTCCATTTTTTTCTGCACCAAACTCTAATTTTATAGTACTAATACTTCCATATCATCGTAGTATATGCTATATAATTAATTTACGGAACGAAATCGGGACTTACCTTATTTTTCTCCCAAGCCGTCGCAATTTTCTCTCCTTAGCTTTAGGGTTTTGTTTGTTCACGTTGCTGTTGGAAATGTTGGTGAACAAGCTGAAGTTTGAGATGTATATCATTTATATGGGTGGTCCCAAGGGGTGACACGTGTCAGCCCCTAAGGATGACACGTGTCAAGCCATGATTGGCCACCGTGTCATGCTGCCAATTAGGGGCTGCCACGTGGCAGCGGGGTCCACCTCTCCCAAGCAGCTGCATCACCTACTTAAACCTAAGTAGGTGCATCACCTGCTTGCTTGAGGTGCTACCACGTGTCGCTCCTCCATTGGCTGCCACGCGTCGTCTTTTTCCCTTCCTCGTGGGTTCGTAATTTCATCTCACTTTAAGAGCCTATGTAATCCGTACTACGTAAGCTTGATATATCCTTAAGCAACTTAAGTGTATAAGACTCTTAAATTAGTGTATTACGTAGGTAAATCGAGTCCTACGACTCATTTCTTAGCCTCCAACACTTTCCGGATTCTTATGACTCTATCTCCAACCTCCCTTCTCGCGAGGTATCACAATCTTCTTTCCTTAGAGTTGTTTGATAGTGTCGTAGCTTATCCGGCTCACATGATAGTGTCTAAGGAACTTAAGAAGACGTTCCGAGCTCAAGAGTGAGGGGTGTAACATCCTTCCCCCCTTTAGAACATTCGTCCCCGAATGTTGAATAAAACTTTCCTTAAGACTTTATACGGATTATAGGGAGATTCCTTTATACTGGAATGACATACATTTTCATCCAAGTAATTAATATACGAGTTCCAAGACTGGGGCTATCCGTAGACGTCGGGAATAGGTACGGACACTTGTGTTTCATGTCCTTTTTAACCTCCCAGTTTATATCTTCACGATTCTTATTCCGCCACATTACCTTGACGGAAGCTATGTCCTTAGTTCGCAACCCGTTTAATCTGCTGATCTCGGATGGATATAGGTTGCCCCTCGTAGGATAACTCCCTGTTACGTGGACCTCCTCCACGGGAAATATTCTGGGAGCGTCGTTCCCATTCTTACGGAACATTGATCTGTGAAAACTAAATGTATTGTTTCAAATCGGATGGTAGGTCCTACTTGTAGGCAGATTTATCTATTCTAAAAATGCCCTGCGATGGATCAATGTATCCCCTTCTTGCCGACCTTCGGCTGCTAATCGATATCTTGTCCCGGAATAAGCTTTATTTTATCAATAATTTAGTGGATCACATCTGGGCCTGTCCCTTAATCGAAGGGCAAAATGTCATACTAAGATTCATCTGGGTTCCTCAATCCCTTTCGAAATGATTTCCAGCAGTTAGCTGCAAATTGAACTTTTCTATCTGAGATAATAGATGTGGGGACTCCGTGAAATATTATTGTTTCCCTACTATGTCATTTCGCAGAACCCTCAGCTGAATATGCCTTTCTAACTGGAGGGGAATAGGTTGATTCTTTCAGCCCATCTACTATAGCCCGTATGAACTCCAGTTCCTTAGAATGCGAGGTCAGCTCATACTATAATACATATTAACTGCTTTCCACCTCTGAGTCGGGGTTTCTATTCCCTGAGATAGGCTATCAGACTGCTCATGCTTCTTTTAACTTAAGCTATTGTACAACTCCTCTTAATCCAACTTGTAATACCTTAGGTATGCTATCTTTCTCTTTTACTCAGATCTTTTCTCCAGTTTTCTTACCATACATCATATTGTAATCCTTACATAAACGTGTGTACGGACATAGAGCAGTCCAGAAAATTCCTTAGCATTGCTATACTAGTGGCTTACCTCCTTTAGTCGAGGTCAAGGCTCCACTATGGCTCTTGTCCTTAATACCGATTATATCTGAATAGTTCTGCCTCGAACCATCTTACACTTTTCCTGAATAGATTCTAAATATGGCAATCACATTGTTATTACTGACTTTCTTTTATCGAGTAATCATTTGACCTCGCTCTTAGTATGCCAATATTCATAGGTTGCATAACTATTCTTGTGCCATTTTCACGAGGTGCATTGTATTTCAGTCATAATCTTTTCTGCTCTTGGCTTACTCTGTTCTATATGTGTCGTTGTACTAACCCGCTTTTATAATCTCTTTTTTTCATACTTGTTTTGTTCTCTTTCTCACTTCCCAGGGGGTCACCCATCCCAGTGCTACTCTCATTCGAGCATGCTTAACTTCAGAGTTTTGACAAAATCTGGTGCATTAGTGTGAGTATGATCACGCCCATCCCTTATGGGATCTTGTTTGAAGTTTAAGCGTTTCCGCTTACATACGATAGCATTAGTTGATTTTCTCTTACGCTTGTACTTCTCCTGTCCACTTCCCCCCTTTTAGGGTGTACCCATGTCATCCTCTGTTTATTTTCATCCATTCATATGCGAATGATTCCCCTCCACCATATTTAACGTGTTGTACCATATCTACTTCTTCTATTAAATCATTCCCACGTTAGGTTGCCTTTCTAGGAAACCCTAGCATACCCGTAGGGTGCTTTAGTATTCGCAATGTATCGTATAAAATTTCATCTAACAATTGATATTCGAGTAATATCCATAATGTAGCAGTACATTCAAAGCCATATTCCATTCATCCCAATCAATAATTAGGGAGGGCTCATAATTGGTGCACATTCCCCACTCGAGTGTACTTATACTTTAATGACTCATGTTTCGAGCTTCGTCATTATACTAAATTTATTCCAGTGGATACCACTAATCATTAGAGTGGAGTCACGTGTACACCATACTTCTTTACGCCTCGTGAGCTTGCACCTTTGTCGTGTGCCTAAGGCTCATTTCTAATCCTGCTTAAAACCACATCAACTTCGTGGTAGTAGTGGCCTTGTCTTAATACTTTTTCATCGTACTATACCTCTAGTTCGTAACTGTCTATGTCTCTTTTTGTTCGATATTTATACTTAATTAATCGCATCTATCTTGAGTGCCTCTATTAGAACTTCTGTATTATTCCTTCAACTCATTTCCATTTTTGGTTAGGCGTAAGGAATTCCATGTTACCCTTTATTTCCTTGCACTAGCCATCCTTTTCGTCATCATATAACCTTTATTCGAAACTTTCCTTATGGAACTTGATAAATCTTCCTTATTTGTTCCGTAGCTTGCTTTTCCGTTCCACACCTATCTTTACATTCCATTTACATGGACCACATCATACCTTCTAGTTAATTCCTTACTAAGTTTTGTTTATTCTCATAATGGTTTTTGTTATGTTCACCTAGTACCTTGTTCGCATTCAGACCCATAGTATAATACCGCTTGACTTTCTTCACGATTCTTACTATGGGTTACTTACCCTTCTTAGCTAGTCTTGTCCTAAATGTCTCACAAGCTATCTTATTAACACTTCATATCCATCACAATTATTTTCCCTTTGTACTCTTGTCTTACTCTTGTCTTAACCATACTGTTACTTCCTTCAACTATCACTTGTCATAGTTTATCCCTATGTATCAATTCAGGCAATGCCTTACTATCTCATTTTATCCCGATCTATCATTCCTCTCTGAGTCATTTTCTTTGGCTTATAGGTCCTTTCTAACTTATTCTACTATTCCAGTATCGTCCTCCTAGTTTCTATTGCTATTAACTCAGCAATTAACTTATTTTTCGAGGTCAGCCATACTTGTTTAGTCAAATCTCATCATTGTTGCGAGGACAACCTTTCAAGACATACTATAGCCCTGTATCTCATTCTCCTCTTATTTCTAGGAAACTTTGGGCAGAGTTTCCTCTGTATTTCTTACTATCTCAACACCTGCACGCAGAAAATACCAACAATGCCTCACAGGGCACACATATATACATTCATATTGTATAACATCTCAGCCACACAGGGCACACATATATAGTCATATCATCTCATTTCGCAGCCGCACAGGGCACTCATAATTAATAGTATGGAAATGAACTTACCTGTTATGTCCACTCGAGTTGCACCTGTTATACTTTCCTGTTTACCTTTCCTTTCACTTTTCAATTATATCTGTCAATCATATTTCAATACCTTACCTGACATAGGGCTTTCGTGCCTTTGCTTACCTGCGTGCTTCGTAACATCTAATATTGTCAATTACTTTCTTCTATCGGCGTTGTCTTCCTGCTAAAATTGCAGGTTAGTATGAGGAATTTCATTTCCTATAGCTCGGCTCTATCGCACGATCTTAGATATGAAAGAAAGTAACATCCTAAATGTCCTGTAGCCTCTTGTCTATAGATATGGTGCACAACACACCGATAAACAAGACTCTACTGGACACGGTCTATAGACACTCCAAGGACGAACTGCTCTGATACCACTTTTGTCACGACCCAACCCCGTAGGCCGCAACTGGGGTCCGACCTGGACCCTCTTATGCGTATTTATCAACTACACTTAAGTTGAACCGTGTGTGATGTGATACTATATACAAAAACCCCAATAGTTTAAAACTTTTTCATGTACATGTAGCCTCTTTTATTCGTATCATATCATGAAAAGGCACGCAAGCCGACAAGGCTGCTATAACGAAAACATTCACAACATATCGAATAGGCAACATTGAAACTAACTCACAAACAACCCACATATACATATATCTACAGACCTCTAAGAATAGTAACAACAACATATGGCGGAACAAGGCCCCCGCCGTACCCCTGAATGTACAAATATATACATTAAGTGACCAGCATCAAAATTTAGGCTCCAGAACAGTGAAGCACTTCAGACACAGCTGAGAGGAACTCCTATGCTGATGGATCTCCAGAATAAACATCTGTACCTGCGGGCATGAAATGCAGCCCCCCGAGAAAAGGGGGGTCAGTATGATATATGTACTGAGTATGTAAAGCATAACACATCGTAACTGAGATCATAACTGAAATAGGGATGCAGGGGATAAGTATAACTATTAACAAATTACTGTACCTGCACCTTAGGACACGTAATCCTATACACCATCATATATTGTGCCCGGCCCTCTAGTGAACTCGGTGTCATCATTATTACTTCATAATCACATATCATCGTATCATAATGCATTTCATTTCATCATATCATCGTATACGGTATCATACCATCGTATACGGTATCATCTTATCATGTATATCATCGTATTATACCTGGTTCACTACGGGGCTCAGGATCACAATGTATTGCTTTAATCTCATATGCATGCCTACATAAAGTATCCGTTCCTTTAGTGAGGGACTCGGTGAATGGAGTTGTGTACGTCTATAGCGTACCATCATAATATATATATGTACCCGGCCCTCTAAGAAGGGACTCGGTGTTCCTTCCTTATTTCACCACATATACTATCATATTACAGTCGGCCCGGAACTCGGTGAATCATTGTATCGTCATAATATATAACATATATAACACCTCACGTACGGCATCGTCTCCTTGTGCGTGGAACTATACACATCCAGCCCGGGACGCGGTGAAAGAAGTAGTAACACTGAGCACGATAACATATCCCGGCCCATCGTGGGACTCGAGGAAGGATGGGTTATAGTATGCGCAAGTAGAGTAATGAGAAACCATATGCAACTAAGTCATTATCTAAGACTCGATGAAACAGTCAAGTGAACCATCGCCTGAAGACTGGGGGAGTAATTATCCGAGGTATCCCTTTAGATGTCATTAGGGCTTATATCAGTTGGGGCTTCAGGGATCACAAACATGCATCAAAATAATGCCACATAATTTATGCAATCAGAAATATAGTCTATGCAATCAGAAACACAATTTATCTAGTCAAAGAATCAACTCATGCAATCAATGGCATTTATCATTTCAGAGCCTCTAAAAGAGGAGCTAGTACCTCTACTTACTATTCATTATATAGCAGGCTCGAGAATAGCAGTTTGACTACTTTCAGACTCTTGATGTTCAGGAGTGACTACAAGTCACGGGTTATAATCAGAGCTCATAAATAGAATTACCTCTAAACCTATATCATATACCATTTCACTTAAATTTAAGCCATTCTAAAGGAAAGAAGAAATAGGCTTTACATGTACTAGTTTTCATCACATAGAAGACAAAAAGGCAATGACTCAGCTATTGCAGAAGTTCTAATACCAAGAAGTAAACAAGAGTTTTGACTCATACTCAGGGCTTTACGAATGGATTGAATCCCAAATATCATATACATATCATTTATAGCCCATATCTAAGACATGCCAAAAGAAAAGAAGAATAGCTCTACATATCTATTCCAAAAACACGCCTAAGGAAAGCTTCACATACCTTGTATGGACTTCTCTTAATCACGTCCACATCATTGTCCTCGAAACCTATTTAACATGGAAGTAATGTAAGTATTAACAACCTTGGACTTTTCAGCAACTTAGACTACCCATGAGTATTCATAACATTCATCCCTTCGCTCGCTTTCTCGACTAGTTCCTTAACTAGTTAGGATGTTTACGAAAATCGGGCAGCACCTCCCCTATAATGTGCCCTATCCGAATTCCAAACCATGTCCTTAGCACCTGCAGCCAACCAACAATGAAACCAGCAGCCCATACATATACATATTACGACCAAAATTACACAATATAAACCCCCAACAATTCACTCGAAACTAAGATACAAAAACTAGAGTTTTTAATCTTTCTTTCGCGAATTCTTTAATTGCAAAGCGGAGGGTCATGTGGATGAAACCATCAGCTTACACACCTAATTTAGAGAAATTTTAGACCCTGATACACACCACAACACAACCACCAGCAGCCCCACTCGCACAACACCTTATTTCGACAACAACTTAACTATAGCGATTCCAAATTCATTTATTTCGAACGCCGAATTTTTCAAACCTTTTCCCCAACTTCCAGAAGACCCTAAGGTGTGTAATACACCCTAATTTAACATCATAAACTTCAAATTATAGGGGAAGAACTTACCTTTCCCGAAATTGGCTAGAACTTGCCAAAATCGCGCCTCGGAACTTATTTCCAGCGTGCTGTAACATCGTGGCAGCTTTCTGTCCATTTTTTGCTGCACCAAACTCTAATTTTATACTACTAATACTTCCATATCATCGTAGTATACGCTATATAATTAATTTACGGAACGAAATCGGGACTTACCTTATTTTTCTCCCAAGCCGTCGCAATTTTCTCTCCTTAGCTCTAGGGTTTTGTTTGTTCATATTGCTGCTGGAAATGTTGGTGAACAAGCTGAAGTTTGAGATGTATATCATTTATATGGGTGGTCCCAAGGGGTGACACGTGTCAGCCCCTAAGGATGACACGTGTCAAGCCATGATTGGCCACCGTGTCATGCTGCCAATTAGGGGCTGCCACGTGGCAGCGGGGTCCACCTCTCCCAAGCAGCTGCATCACCTACTTAACCCTAAGTAGGTGCATCACCTGCTTGCTTGAGGTGCTACCACATGTCGCTCCTCCATTGGCTGCCACGCGTCGTCTTTTTCCCTTCCTCGTGGGTTCGTAATTTCATCTCACTTTAAGAGCCTATGTAATTCGTACTACGTAAGCTTGATATATCCTTAAGCAACTTAAGTGTATAAGACTCTTAACTTAGTGTCTTACGTAGGTAAATCGAGTCCTATGAATCATTTCTTAGCCTCCAACTCTTTCCGGATTCTTATGACTCTATCTCCAACCTCCCTTCTCGCGAGGTATCACAATCTTCTTTCCTTAGAGTTGTTTGATAGTGTCGTAGCTTATCCGGCTCACATGATAGTGTCTAAGGAGCTTAAGAAGACGTTCCGAGCTCAAGAGTGAGGGGTGTAACAAATTCGGTCATTTTCCTATTCTTTCATTAATGCATGTGGACGTTTTTGGGACTAGATTCATTATGTAATTATGCTAAATACTCCTAAGTCTATTATTTTTCCTCATTAACTCACAATCAACTTTAAGACTTCTCTCCCAAGGTTCATTCAAGAGTTCTTCTTCTTTTTCAAGTTTGGCTAGGGTTTCTTCAAGAACAAATTTCCTTCCTCAATCCCAAGTTCAAATTCAATCAAGGTATATAGGGATTCATCTATGGGTCCCTTTCACCCATGGAGTCCCAAAGTTTTTACACAAAATCTCATGAATTTCAATTGGGTTTGTACCCTAGTTTAATGAATTGCATTGGGATGTCTCAATTATATTTTTAATCATTATAAATAATCATTATAAGTATGTTTCTACATTAATTGCATGATTTCAAGATAAAATATGAATTCCCATGCATGAAGCTATGTTCATTCTTCATATTATGATGTATGATTATGAAGTTCAATGATTTCAAGTATTTTCATGGTTTTTATCCAAATTGACTATGCATATGAGTTTTACTCTACATTCAAGTATGAATTATGATCATGAATTACGATTATATTCATGTTATGAATTTCATGCAAGTTATGAAGAAAGGTGACTTAGGGCCCTATATTGGTGACCTAGGAACCTAATTACATGAATTATGCAAGCATGATATTGTGATGTTGAAAGTCTGATATGAAAATGAGCTATTTTATGAATAATGAAGTTTATGAACAAGTTTATGATATATGCTAAGTGTGATCACTATGTTATGTATTTTGTGAGATTTGAATTAGCACTAAATGATGACTTGAGGTGAGGGCTCGACCTATGGGGTCCTTATATAAAGTTTCTTGTCTCACAACTACGTGTCACCATAAAATTGCCTTTATAGCCTAGCTAGTAGATCCACATATAGTATATGTACATGACCCGCCGAGTGAGGTAGAGTCTACCTTGGCAAGTAGATTCCCCTTTCTTTTGTTATATGGGGAGACATCGAAATTTTATGTTATAGATCGCATGGTCTTATTGTTAGTGCTGGTTCTATCCCACATAAATGTAAATTTTCCTTATGTTCTGTTATGATCTCAATATGTCTTTTAAATGCTTTGATCATTATGGTTTTCTCATGACTTTTCTCATTCGCTTTTATCATGTATGTTAATTGACCATTGCACTCTATGATTAAAATTGCATATTACGCATACATAGTACATTTAAATGCACTAATGCATATTATTACCTATATTTTCTCATAATATAGGGGTTGAGGATCACGCTCCTATCACACATGGATAGTAGAGTTTCTGTTCGGTAAAGTATTGTGGTAAGTCCTCATCTATTGAGAACTACTTATGAGTTGGTTTTTTATATCAAAAGATATTGTTATGATTCATTTTGAGGGTGATATAGAGATATGTCTTAGCCCCCGCCCGTCTTATGTAGTAGAGGCATTGTTGGACCTATGTTGTGGAGTTTATGTAGTCTAGTTTACACTTCTTTTGCAATCATGTTTTAAACTCTTCCTATGTTATTTCCGCACTTACTTTACCATATGTATGCTTATGATATATCAAGAGGCATGGTTGGAGCCCTTTGGGATTTCGATCGCTATATTATGACTAGGACCTAGGTTGGATTGTGACAAATATAATCTGATGCATTAACCACATAATTATGATGTCTTAAATATTTTCAAGATTTACTCATGCTTTCAAAGTTATTGGACATGCATCCTACATTCATATTTATTTTGTCCTACTATTATTGTTCATGCATGCTTCTCACATATTTAGTGCATTCCATATGCTAATGCATACTTTTGCCTACATTGTATCATAATGTAGAGTCCAATGATCAGGCTCCTCCCACTAATGATTAGAGTTACTTTGATTACTCCACTTGATTGGTGAGTCATCATGTCTCACAGGTGTAAACAATATGATTTCGTGTTCTTTTTATCTTGACAATTCTTTCTTCTATGAGTGAGCTATGGACGTCTTATGACCCTATATAGATTAAAGTAGAGGCATGTTAGATGTTAATGAGTTGTTGTTCCAAATGTTTGGACACGTTGCTTAAAAGTGTTTCTCTTATCAAGACTTCATAGAGACATATCTTCCTCTTGTATTTGACTTTGATGATTTAAGTTACCTTATGTATGTGATGTATGCTAAGAGTCTTAATTGAGGTTCCTAAGGATCTTGATCACCTTGTCACACCTAGGGCCTAGCATGGGTCATGACAAACTTGTTATTAGAGTACAAGGTTTAGAGTGTCCTAGAGAGTCTAACTTGCAACGTCAAGTAGAGTCTTGTCCATCAGCGTGAAGTTTGCCAAATTTATGAATAGGAGGCTATGAGGAATTTTAAGATTTTCCCTCTAACGCTTTCTCTTTGCAATTTTAGAACAATGCCTTCATGAAGAAACACTATTTGATTCAAGGTTATGGAGGATCAACAAGTTCCAAATGGTCGCTTGAATTAACAAGCCTATCATGCGAAGTTCTGAGCCACATTCCAAGTACTTACTCAAGTAGTGGGGGATCAAGACAACTGAGATGTAGTTTCTCCTGTGAAACCTAGATATGGGTATGATGGCAACAAGGGTTCGTGATTTCATGAGGATAAGTCCCCTGGAGTTTCATGGGTCTAAGGTTGACGAAGATCCATAAGATTTTATTGAAAGCATTCATAAGATTATGGAAATTATAGGAGTAAATCCATTGGAGATGGTGGAGTTGGACGCTTATTAATTGAAAGGGGTTGCAAGGATTTAGTTTGACCAATGGAAAGTTGAGTGAGCTAGATAAGCGGATCCTATTGCTCAGGATGAGTTCAAAGAGGTGTTTCTTGACCGTTTATTTCCCTTTGAGATAAGGGAGGCTAAAATCGAATAGTTCATCAACTTGTGGAAAGGTAATATGAGTGTGAGGGAGTACCACACAGTTGTCAAAGTATGCACCATCTATGGTAATCGACTCAAGAGCCTGAATGAGTAAGTTTGCATCGGGTTTTTTAGACTTGGTGTCTAAGGAGTGAAAGACTACTATGGTAATTAGAGATATGGATATTTCAAGGCTCATTACCTATGTCAAAAAAATTGAGGACGAAAAGCTTAAGGGGGGGAAGAGAGTCTAAGAGGGAAAGGGCGATGGTGGTAAATTTTCACACTCTAGGTCTAGAGATAGTGTTCATCCTCAATTTTACCAATGGTATTTGGGCCAATACTCTTCAAACGCTCTGAATTCAAAGTTTAATAAAGATAGGGCATCTAACCCTAAGGTCCAAGAAGGATCCTTGAGTGGCCAAGTCATTCCTACATGCAAGAAGTAAGGTAGAAACCATAAGGGAGAATGCTTGGCGGGTTCGAATGCATCTTTTAGGTGTTGCAAGTTGGGTCATCAAATAAAAGATTGTAGAGGTGGTGGCCGACCCTAGGCTTAGAGTGGTGGTTGACCCCAGGCTTAGACTCAGGCTATGGGTCATCCAGTTTAGTAGGGTGCTATTACGGGTGCCGATGCCAGTCAATGCTGAAACTTATTCTATTCTCTTCAGACTAGGCACAATTTGGAGTAGTCTCCAGATGTTATGATTGGTATGTTGAAAGTCTTTAACTTGATGTTTATGCTTTGTTAGATCCAGGTGCTACTCTATCTTTTGTTACTCCCTATATTTCCATGAGATTTATTGTTGACCCCAAGCTACTGACAGAGCCTTTTTCAGTTTATACTCCAACTAGTCATTCGATTATGGCTACGAAACAACAACAACAACAACAAACCCAGTAAAATCCCACATTGTGGGGTCTGGGGAGGGTAGAGTATACGCAGACCTAACCCCCACCTTGAAAGGTAGGGCGGCTATTTCCAAAAGACCCTAGGCTTTAAGAGAAGACAAGATAAAAGGTCAGATAGGGGCAAGCATATAGAAAACAAGATGAAAACAAGAATAGCAAAAAGAGAGAGTCGTGGTAGAGTGGTACGAGAAGAAAGAGGCATTAACTACTATAAATAAATAAGATAAGATAAGATAGATAAGATAGTCAAAGTACAACGGCGCCACATTATGGCTACGAAAGTCTATAGAAATTGTTCGGTCTTAGTTTTTGATAAAGTTACCTCATGTGATCTTGTAGAGCTTGATATGATTTATTTTGATGTGATCCTTGGTATGGATTGGCTTCATGCATGTTATGCTTCCATATGTTCTAGAACCCGTGTGTTCAAGTTTCAATTTCTGATTGAGCCAGTCTTATAATTAAAGGGTAGTAATTTCTCATTTAAAGAAGAATTCATCTACTGCCTTAAATCTTGAAAAATAATTTCCAAGGGTTGCATCTATCATCTAGTCCAAGATAGGGATACAAATTCTGAATCCCCAACTCTTGAGTCAGTTTCAATTGTTAATGAGTTTTCAGAAGTTTTTCCTGATAATCTCCCAAGTATCCCTCCCTGAAGGAAAATAGACTTCGATATCTATCTTCTCTCCAATATCCAACCTCTCTCTATTCCTCCTTACCATATTGCCCCGACAGAACTTAAAGGGTTAAAGGATCGGTTAAAAGGCTTGTTGGATCAAGGTTTCATTAGACCAAGTATCTCTCCTTGGGTTGTCCGTTCCTCTTTATTTGAAAGAAGGAGGTTCTCTTCATATGTGTAATGATTATCAACAATTGAACAAAGTCATTATTAAGAATAAGTATCCCATTTTGAGGATTGATGACTTGTTCGATCAACTTCAAGGCCCAAAGACGTCTTTTAGAACTTAGTATGGTCACTTTGAATTCTTAGTTATGTCTTTTGGGCTAGCAAATGCTCTTGGAACTTTTATTGATTTGATGAATAGGGTATTCAATCAATATTTGGATATATTCACGATTGTCTTTATTGATTATATTTTGGTCCACTTTCGGAGTGAAGAAGAGCATATCAACCATTTGCAGATTATATTACAATTGCTCAAGAACCGTTAAATGTATGCTAAGTTTAGGAAGTGTGAATTTTGGTTAAAATTAGTTTCTTTTCTTGTCCATGCTGTCTCTAGTGAGGGTATTATGGTAGATCCTAAGAAAGTAGAAGTGGTTAAGAAATGGCATAGAGCTTTATTTCCTTCTGATATTCATAGTTTCTTGGTCTAAGTCGGTTATTATAGATGATTTATAGAAGTTTTCTCTTCCATTGCATCGCCCTTGACTACTTTGACTCAAAAGAAGGTAAAATTTGAATGGTCCAAGGCATGTGAGAAAAGTTTTCAAGAGTTGAATGATAGACTTACTTATGCTCCAATGTTGTCCTTATCGAAAAGCTTCGATAGGTTTGCTGTGTATTTTGATGCTTCAAGGGTTAGTTTTGGTTGCATTTTGATTTAAAACGGTAAATTAATGCCCTAAGCTTCTAGGCAACTTAAAATACATGAAAGAAACTATAGTACTCATGATTTGGAATTGGCAGCAGTTGTATTTTCCATTAAGATTTGGAGGTACTACCTCTATGGTGTCCATGTTAATGTATTCACTGACCATAAGAGTTTGCAATATGTGCTTAAATAAAAGGACTTGAACCTTCACCAAATGAGGTGGCTCAAATTATTGAAAGACAGTGATATGAGTGTGTTGTACATTCGAGTAAGGGAATGTGGTTGCCAATGCACTTAGTAAGTTATCTATGAATAGTGTTGCTCATATTGAGGATGAAAATAAGGAGTTAGTTCATGATGTTCATTGACTAGCTCATTTGGGTATTCGCTTGGTAGATTTGAAGGATGGTAGTGTTATTGTTTAAAATGGTTTTGAATTGTGTCCTATGGTGGATGTTAAGGTGAAGCAAGACAGAGATTCTACCTTGGTTTGGTTAAGTTGAAGAAAGCAGTTTCCATAAAAGTCATTGAAGCTTTCTCCCAAGGTGGAGATGGTGTTTTGATATATGAAGGCCAATTGTGTGATCCCGATATTGACGGCTTGAGAGAAATGATATTGTCTAAATTTCATAGTTCACAATATTCTATTCATTCGGGTTCCACCAAGATGTATCGTGATTTTTGGGAAGTATATTGGTGGAATGGCATATAGAAGTAGATTGCGGAGTTCATGGAAAATTGTCCTAATTGTCAACAAGAGAAGGTTGAGCATCAAAGGCTGGGAGGTTTAACTCAAGATATTAAAATTTCTACTTGGAAGTGGGAAACTTTTAATATGGACTTCATTATAGGTTTGCTCTGTACTCGTAGGAAGCATGATACAATTAGGGTTGTTGTTGATCGAATGACTAAATCGGCCTATTTCCTTTCCGTTAAGACTTTCTATTCGACCGAGGATTATGCGGGATTATATATTCCTTAGTTGGTTAAGATTCATGGTGTTCTTTTATCTATCATTTCAAATCAAGGCATGTAATTTACATCTTAGTTTTGGGAGTCTTTCCCAAAGGGTCTTGGTACTAAATTTAAGCTAAACACCGTTTTTCACCTTAAACCGATAGACAAGCCGAAAGGACAATTCAAACTTTGAAGATATGTTGAGGGAGAGTGTTATTGATTTCAAGGGAAATCAGAATGAGCATCTACCATTGATTTAATTTGCTTGGAAATAATAGTTATCATTCTAGTATCTAAATGGCTCTATTTGAAGCTTTGTATGGTAGGAGATGGAGGTCTCATATTGGGTGGTTTGAAGTTGGTGAAGTTTCTTTAATAGTTATACAAGAGTCTATGAAAACGTTAAACTCATTGGAGAGAGATTGAAGACTTTCCAAATTCTGCAAAAGTCTTCTTCGGATGTAAGAAGAAGGGAGCTTGAGTTTGAGGTTAATAATTGAATTTATTTGAACATTCCCCATGAAGAGTGTGATACATTTTGGAAAGAAGGGAAAACTTAGTCCCCAGTATGTAGGCTCGTAACAAATTTTTAGGGGATTTGGCAAGGCGGCTTATTAGTTGGATTTACCTTTGGAGTTGGCATCGGTGCATTCAGTGTTATAATTATCTTTATTAAATAAGTATGTTGGCGACCCCAACTCGATGTTCCTTTTGATAGTTTGGGTGTGAAGGAGAGTTTATCTTATGAGGAGGTTCTGATTGGGATTCTAGATCGGCAAGTTTGAAAGTTGATGAATAAGGAAATTTACATCCATTAAGGTATTATGAAGGAACCAAGAGATTGAAGGTGCTACATGGAGGCTGAAGCCGATATGATGTCATGATATCCTTATCTCTTTCTTTTTGTTCCTAGTTGAGGTACTAAATTCCTTCCATGATTGCTCCTTCGAAGTCGAGTCTCTAAGTCATTCTCATGTTTTTCATGTACATGCATGTTCATGAAATTGTTTTTTAAAGTTATGATTTATGTTAAGTTGATATTCTCATGGTGTATGCATTTCAAATATCATGTTGCATTCATGTTGCGCTGGATGTTTCTTTTCCTACTTTTCTCATGCTAGTTGAGTCCTATTTGAGGAT
Organism: Solanum dulcamara; assembly: GCF_947179165.1. Classification (NCBI taxonomy): domain Eukaryota; kingdom Viridiplantae; phylum Streptophyta; class Magnoliopsida; order Solanales; family Solanaceae; genus Solanum; species Solanum dulcamara. Next base: position 19,019,710 of record NC_077246.1, read on the forward strand.
GAATTTTGCCAAGAGGGAGAAATTGTGAGGCCCAGAAGTTGAAAAGTTGGAATTTGGGGTTAATAAGAGAAAACAATGGAAACTTGAGCCTAAAGCTCACCTTTCAGCCTTAGCGACTCACCTAGTGGCTCTTGTTGAGTCGCTAAGCTGGAAACGAGCTCGCCTAAGAGTTTCAAAACTTTATGCTCAGAAATAGGTCAACTTGCTGAGGAAGAACAAGTTTGGTGAAATGCCGAATTGAGTGTGCGATCTAAGTTGTATCACCAAAAAAATCAGACTTTTACAAAAGACTTAAGAGGTTTGGCGAGAAGAATTCTCAAAAAGTGATGCACCGACATGATTGGCTATACAAGTCGAGCTCGCCGAACTCTCAAAGAAATTTCCTCGAGGCTCATGCGGCTAGGTGAGGAGGAGGGGATGGTTAGCAACGATCCATATTGCCCATTTGGTCGTCGGCAGTTACTTTTAAGGGTGTTTTGGTAAATCTCAACTCATTTCATTCCTAGACTATATCATTTTGAGCCTAAATCCTAAGACTATAACTAACCAAACCCTTTGAATTCCCCTCATACATCCCAAATTCTCACTTACACTATTTCTCTCTATAAAACACTCTCCAAGGGTTTCATCTTCAAGACAAGTTAAGGCTTAAGGAATCTCAAGTTCAAGTCTCTATATTTGCACTTAAGGATCAATTGATCAAGATATGTGGGAGTTCACCAATGGATTTCCATTCATCCATTGGGCCCCAAAATATCCCAACTCTACAAATTCAATTTGGCCCATTTATGAGGGTTTCAGGTCAATTCTTCATGGGTCCTTGTTATTCAATTTCAATTAATGTTATTCTTAATTATCATGAATGAATTTACTATAATACATGATTTCCAATTTATTTCACATGGACCCATACATTGAGCTATGATTTTAAATTGTAAATTTTGAACTTATGAAATTATGATCTTGAATTAGATTAAATATTTTATGGAAAGCTATGATGATGATGAATTATGTTTCAATGATGTTTCAAGCAATGTATAAAGATTGTGAAAGGTTTTCTTACAACAAATATTTAATAGGTGGAATCCTTTTCTCACTAACTCATGGATTTCTATCAATACTCATGTAATGAGCTACTCTTATGACTATTTTATGATGATGTTATAATGATGTTTTAATGAATTCCACTGGGATAATGACTAAGTACTGAGAGGACTTTTAGGTGGGGTTTGATCCGATAGCCAAAGTAGCTATCCAAGGTAATCGTAGTAGTTACCTATAGTCCTTAACTACATCGCCACCATAGGTTGCCTTTATGGCTTCGCTAGTGGATCCACGTATAGGTCATGATGTTAAGATGTTCGCATGGAGTCTAGCTTGGAAAGTAGCCTCTTTCTTCTTGATGTGAGAGTTGCATTGGATTCCATGTTATATTTTGCATGGTCTTAAGTATCGGTTAAGGTCCTATTCCACAAAAGGATATAAGCTATGATATGATCTTTTATGTCGATTTTATGATGCATTGGCCACATAATTACAATGTCTTAAAATGTTTTCAAGTTTTACTCATGCTTTCAAAGATATTGGTCATGCATCCCACATTCATATTGCTTATGTCCTATTAATATTGTTCATGCATGCTTCTCACATACTTAGTACATTCAATGTACTAATGCATACTTTTGCCTACATATCATAATGTAGAGTTAGACGATCACACTCCTCCCGCTCATAGCTAGAGTTACTTTGATTGCTACCACTAAATTGGTGAGTCCTCAGGTCTCGAGATCATAACCAATATGAGTTCATGTTATTTTGGTATTGATATCTTTTTATAGATGAGCTAGAAACATGTCTTATGCCCCCATCTAGATTAAAATGGAGTCATGTCATATGTTAATAATTTGTAGTTTTGAATGTTCGGACACGTTGCTTAAAAGTGTTTCTCTTATCCAGACTTCCTTGAGACTTACCTTCCACTTATGTTTGACTTTGATGTTTTAAGTTACCTTATGTATGCGATGTATGCCAAGAGTTTTGGTTGAGGTTCCTCAGTATTTTGATCGTCGTATCACGCCTAGGGCCTAACTTAGGTCATGACAATAACTGGAGTAGGATGCACTTAAGTTTGTACTCTTTCATAGTAAACCCATCTTTTTTTAGATTCATGAACTCCTTAACTTTTGCTTCCCTCAGCTCTTGAGGAAATAAGTGGTCTAGGAATACACTCTTAAACTTATCCCAAATAGCAGGTTCAATATGCTAACCACAACTCTCCTCCCATTGATTGTACCAGACATTTCCAACATCTCTGAGCTGATAGGAAACAAGTTCAACTACCTTGATCTCAGTCACATGCATATCTTTGAGGATTTTACACATCTTATTAATGAAGTTCTAGGGATCCTCCTCAAATTTGGACCCATTGAAGACTAGTGGGTTCATCCTTATCAAGTCCCTAATATTTGTAGCAGTAGATAGCTCTTAAGAACTAGATCTAGGGACTGGAGTGCTCTGACAGCTTGACTAGGCAGCCATTAATAGTCTGAGCATTGTGATCACTTCTCTGAATTTTGCCTCAGAAGTGAGGGTAGGCTGAATAGTCTGTGGAACCTCTTGAGTTCCATCAGCATTCTCAGGCTTAGCTGTTCGGGCTAGGTTTCCTCTCTACATTCCACACAGTAAAGGCATAGTAGTTGGTGGAATCTCATTGTCGGCTAATGAGCCGAGAATTTTGACTCATTTAGTGCTTGGTATTTCATGAATTAGTGTTCTCAATGCCTATTTTGTGTCCATAACTGACGTTAATGTATTAATTTGTATCTATAATGGTTTAAGGAAAAGGCAAGGACATTTCATCGCAAAAGAAAGACAAAAAAGGTGAAATAGTGAAAAAGGAAGGATGGCACTCGCCAAAGGGTACTTGACGACTCGTCGAATGGATCTCTTTATCTCCTAAGAATTCTAATAAATTGGCCAACAGTCAAACCCACTTGGCAAGCCAAAATCCTGACAGGTGATTCACCAAAATGAAAGGCGAGTATGATTGAGCTCACAAAATAGTTTTGAAAGTTCATCTTAGAGAACATAACAAAAGGACAAGAGAATTGTGAAGATAGCGACTCGTCGAATTGGAAAGCGAGCTCGACATAGCTCACAAAAATATCCTATGATTCCTGATCAAAAAATATGGCAAAAACAAGAGTCAAAGCTCCAAATGGCAACTTGCCAACCTGTAATGCTAGATTTTTTGAGCTCGCCATTAGGGAACTTGAGTATCGTAGAACTAGGGCCAATGAAAATTGAGAAGACCTCCAAATTAGAGACTTGTCAAACACTTCAAAAAGCACAACTATTGTCACTGAAGTGGTTCTGAAGTGAGTATTCTTCCATATTTTAGGAAGGTATAAATAGCTCCAAAGAAAGAGAAAACAAATCCTCTTTTACTGCTCTAAATTTTGAAGAAGAACCTTCTTATATTTTGGGGTTTTGAACTTAGTACTTGGTGGAATTTGGGGTTTTACATTGGGTAATTTTGTTACACCCCACCCTTTTGAACCTTGAAACGTGTCCCTAATCTTCTTGAAAGTAGCCATAAGACCCCTACTATCCACACACATTAAACAACTCGAAGGAAAGAAGAATGTGATACCTCGTGAGAGGGAAGGTTGGAAATAGAGTCGTGAGAATCCAGAAAGAGTTGGAGGCTAAAAGAAATGAATCGTAGGACTCGATTTACCTACGTAAGCTACTAAGTTAAAAGTCTTATACACTTGAGCTACTTAAGGATATATCAAGCTTACGTAGTACGGATTACATCGACTCTTAAAACAAGATGAGATTACGAACCCACGGGGGAGAGAAGAAGGCGACACGTGGCAGCAAAAAGAGGTGACATGTGGTAGCCTAGGGAAGTGCCATGTGGCAGCAGGTGACCCACCTTCTTGGGGTCAAGTAGGTGACCCACCTACTTGGGGGTGGCCCCCACCAAGGACACGTGGCAGCCTTGGAGGCTAAGGGTAGATCTGTGGCCCAATAAGGGCTTGACACGTGTCACCCTTAGGGGATGACATGTGTTACTTCCTAAGGTACCATATATATCTATGTTAATGACTCTTAAGTCATTTGGAACTCAAAAATCAGCCCAAAACATAGAGAGAAAAACGTGGAGAAGAAGAAGAGAAAGGGGCAGCCATGGGTTCTAAGAAATTAAGGTAAGTTCTTCACTTTACTTCCGTGAATTAATTATACACGGTATTTCCTAAGTATGTGGATATGTATATATGTGTTTTATTATGTTCATGGAACCAAAACGTCAGCTTTACAATTGGAAATTTGGAAGAAAAAGAAGAGAAAAACGTTAAAGGGACAAGGAAGGAGGGCTACGGGTTTGGCCCTTTTGGGATAAGTTTCCGGGTTTCGTTCCATGAATTAATTATTTTAAGTGTCCATAAGTTGTATAATGGTGTTTAATAATATAAAATTTCAATTTGGGGAAGCGAAGAAGTAACACAAATAGCCCGCTCAATTTCAGCGCATTTGGAGAAGTTCCGAGTTGTGCTGTGATGGTTTTGGCCAAATTCGGGTACGATAATGTTTATCCTTTCAAATTTGAATTTATTTTATTGTTATGGAGTGTATTATACACCTTGTGTGTGGCTGTAAACGTGAAAATAGTATAGAAATGCTTGGCGTTGAAGACAATCCAAATTGTAGTCGTTATAGTCGAATTGTCGTCGAAGTAAGGCGTTGTTCTTGTAAGTTGCTGCTGCAGGGGTATGATGTGTTGTTTCAGGGCCTAAATATGTTCTAATTCGGGTTAGGGTGCTTCTGGTTGAAGCCACATGACCCCCTGTTGCTTATAATTAAAGGCGTTACAAAATAAAGGCTAGACGCCCTATTGTGATATCGTATTTTTGAATAAGTCGTTTGGAGTTTATGTTGTATACTGTGGGTGTGAATTACTGTAGGTTGTTGTTGTTTTTTGTCTGTAGGTCTTAGGGACCTAATTGGAAATTTGGATCGGGCACATTATAGGGGAGGTGCTGCCCAATTTTCGGCGACGTCTTAGCAAATAACAGAACTAGTCTGGGAAACGACTAAGGAAATAGATTCCATTAATACTTAGGTGTAACCTAGGGTGCTGGAAAGTTAAGAGGGGTTGATATTCATATTAATTTCATGTTGAATAGGTTCAAAGGACGGCGAGGCAAACAGGATAAGGAATAATTCAGACAAGGTATGTGAAGCTTCTCTTGGTATGTTTTTGGTATATGTATGTAAAGCCTATCTATTCTCTTTTGGCATGTCTTAGATGTAAGCAGAATACGATATGAGCTTTGGGGGTAACTCCATTCCCAGGTTCTGAATATGACTTCAGGACCCTCACTCACTTTTGAATGTTAAACTTTAAAGTAGTAAGCTGCTATCTTCGAGTCTTCTATATGATTGTATAACAATTGATTCGACTAAGATATTTCATATTGGTATATGTCTAAGATTTCCAAAAATGCCTTTTTACATAGTCCTTAGTGACAGTTAGAGAGTATACGTCAGATACCTTCTGCCCTGATCCCCAGGTGATAGTTCACTTGATGACTTCATTGAGTCTCAGATAATGATTTAAACTGTGTTTTGTTTCTCACTACTCTACTCATGTATACTGTAACACTTCTTCTTCGAGTCCTGGGCCAGTTGTCAGATTCATGCAATTCACTGCATTGTTCACCGAGTCCCTCACTAGAGGGCCGGCATCCGTATGTATATATATGATGATGATGTCTTGTAATAAGGTGACGATGGCACGGGGCCTGATACTGATACTATGATGATGTGTTGTAATAAGGTGACGACGGCACGGGGCCTAATACTGATACTACAAATATGATTCACTGGATCCCTAATAGGGCCAGCTATATTGAAAGTTTGAGCATGCATGATTTTTCTTTTCCAAGTACCAATTTCTGATTTGACATTTTATCCCCTGCTTCTCTACTTCAGATATGCTTCTAGTTGTATCATGTTATGTTTTACATACTCAGTACATATGTCGTACTGACCTTCTTTCTCGGGGAGCTGCGTTCATGCCCGTAGGTACAGATACAGGTTTTGAAAGTTCGTCAGCTTAAGATTCCATGAAGCTCAGCTGGAATAAGCTCCATTGTATTGGGGCCTAGTTTTTGATACTGTCCACTGATGTATAAAATTATTTTGTCCATTCGGGGGTACGGCGGGGGCCTTGTCCAGCCATATATTGTCATTTATATTTTTAGAAGTCTACAGACATGTATATGTGGGTTGTGTATGTTAGTTTGATTCAGCTGAATCTACATGATATATGATATATGTTGTTATGTTATGGCATCTTTGTCGGCTTGTGTGCCCTAACATGTTGTGATACAAATGAAAAGGGCTACAGGTTCATGAAAATGTTATCGCCCAGTAGGGCTCTGTTACATGATATTGTTTTATTTACGATTCAATGTGACCACAACTCATAGATATATGTACGGGGAGTCTAGGTCGGACCCCAGTCATGGCCTACGGGGTTGGGTCGTGACAGAAGTGGTATCAGAGCAGTTCGTCCTTGGATTGTCTGTAGACCGTGTCTAGTAAAGTCTTTATTATCGATGTGTTGCGCGCCACATCTATAAATAGAAAGGTACAGGGCATTTAGGATGATACCTTTCCTTCACATCTGATATTGTGCTTTAGATCCGAGTCATAGGAAAATTTCTTATACTAACCTTGGATCTTAACAGAAGGACGACAACAACAGAAGGAAGTAATTGACGCTATGGAAAGTTACGAAGCATGCAGGTAAGTAAAGTAAAGCCACGGAAGATATCCGTTGGGTAAGGTATTGAAGTACTATTGAAATGTAAAGTTGAAACCTGAAAGGAAAGTAGACAGAAAGTGCAACAGATGCAGTTTGAAGTTGGACATATGAGGTAAGTCTAGTATTTTTATATTATTGTTGACGTTGAAAGCCCTGTGTGGCTGCGATATGAGATGATATTGAAAGCCCTGTGCGGCTGTGATATTATATGTATATATATGTGTTGGCCCTGTGAGGCGGTATTGGTATTTTCTGCATGCAGGTTTGGGATAAGTAAGAAATGTAGAGGAAACTCTACCAAAATTTTCCCAGAACAAGAAAAAGGGAGTAAAACATAGCTTATAACATATCTTGGAAATTGATACCGAGTACCCATAGGATGCTAAATTCAAGTTGTAAGAGATACTCTTCATGTCATTGATGAGGGATACCCTCTTTACTTGGGGAAGTTTATTTCGAAGAAACAAAAGTCTCTAAGAGCAGTGCAGTTCAAACTGCAGTATCTCCACTGTAATTGAGTTTCACTCTTTTTGAAAGCACTAAAACCTCAACTCTAAGTGTGAATTAAACGAGTTATTCATAACTTGAGGATAAACTTGGAAGGAGACCAGGTCGGGCAAGTATTAAAAGGGAGAGTATTGGGATGTTTAAGAGGTTCGGATTTCTTCCAACAATGGTTGGAAAATGGTTCACGATAACAGTTTATAGTTCTCTACCGACTAATTGGGAAAAGAACTTCTAACATAAGCACCTCAAAGAGATGTTAGGAATGGAACACGAATACGAATTAAAAGAGGGATATGTAAGTATGAATTGAATAGTGTGATACGAGTATGCAGGGATAAAGTGGAACCACTAGTAAGACACACTTAGTACGCATTGACTAAGTTAAAGGCTTGCGTTGAGAACGCAGTAAGAGAATGGAGTTTAAGATACAAAAAAAAGATGCGGGTAAACAACGTCGCCCCAAAAATAGTGGAACCCTTAAGGGACGAGGATGAAAAACTTAAGGAACAAATGGCGCAACTTCTATTTTCCCCAAGAAGCAAAGGATATAGGTTGGGATAAAGCTACTACTTCAAGAAAACCTTAATAGTTATCATCGGAATACTAGCATTGCCTAATTGGAATTGGAACGACTACAGGTGCGAAGTAATTCTGGGAAAAGGAAAAGTAGAAGGTGGCCTTGGATGAGTTATTCCTTGGGTCACATTATTCAAGTACCGATTAGTAGACAAGACATCACATTAAATATGGAAAGGTTCTCGTCGCTTCATAATTTAGCCACGGCTCCATACGCGGATAGTCCGATTATAAAATATGAAGACAGATGGAGACATGATATAGTACCAAGTAGATTGGAGGAAGAGATTGGGCGAAATTAAGACTGGACAAAGAGACATAGAGCAAGGTACAAGCAGATGAAAGTACGAGTACCCTCTAAAGGGGGAAAGTTAATGAGAAAATGGCAAAAGTAGGAGGAGGCAATAAATATAGAAATATATGTGAGATAGACGTCTAAACTTCAATAAGATATCTTGCTGAACCAAGTTAGAAAGGTCCGGAAGCTACCAATAATTGGATGGAAACCAGAATGCCACATAAGGTAGTGTTAAGAAGTTTCCAACAAGACCCGAAACAACATAACACTAGAAGGCAGTTGTGTATAAAAACAGAAGAATGTACCAATAAAAGGATATTGAATAATTCAAGAGACACTACGAAGGATAATGACAGCATGCTAGACTAAAAGCCAAAACATTGGTTATAGAGTTAGTCGCAAATGATGTTGCAATAGATAAATAACCAAAGAAAAAGGAATAGGAAGCCTCCTGTGGTAGAAAATGAGGAGAACACAAAGTGAATAGAGGATAGTGGAGCTAAAGGTCTACGCTGATACTGGATGCAAGATAACAGACAAAAGGACAGGGCAAAACATAAAGACTCGTGAGACAACGCTGAGGTAACTCTGGAGCTAGGTTGAGTGCCCCACACATTATGGCAAGGATTACAATGAAACACAACACGAAGACTTCCCAAGGAGGTCACCCATCCCAATATTACTCTTGCCCCAGCACGCTTAACTTCGAAATTCTGATGGAACCTAATGTGTTAGTGCTGGTATGATCGCGCGAGATGGAAGAATCTGAACTAACAACGGAAAAACGACATAAGACTATGGTCCCGGAGTACTATATGCTACGTTGCGGGTATTGTAAAAAAAAATTTAAGCAAGACAAGAAGGATTAGCTAACTGCTAACTGATGGCGCACTTGAATGCCACAGTTCGTCGACATAGTATTAGTTAATGATAGGCAAACGACTGAATAGCTATACAGGCCAGTGGGCGAGAGAATTTCGACACCACTTGGCAGCCAACTCTAAGGATTGAAAAGCAAAACCCAAATAAGTAAGGGTACTAGTTGATATAATTTAAGGAAGCCAGGAAGTAATACCCAAGGTCGGACATTCCACAATATGACCAGGACTACAAGACTCACTTCGTACTCTAGCGCTAGAAGAATCTGGAGGGAATGTTACTTATGGATTAACGATATTAGTCCCTGCTCCTTCGATCAAAGGTTACCTACTCCACCGAGAAGGGGTAAAATTGTAGAGTAAAAGAGTGGTAGGACCTTACGGAGTCCCCACAGCTATTGTCCTAGGCAAGGGAACCCAGAGTTAGCAGAAATGAGATACAGATAATTGACATCGACATTCAAAATTCAAATGGATGGTTGGATGTTCATCATGGAGTCACCTAGAAAAGGGGACTTAACCCAGAATATGTTAGACTGTATCAAGTTGCTCATAAGGTGGGCAACATGGCTGGTAAGTTGAGCTTACCACCTTATTTGGAAACTATGCACCCAGTCCATCAGATGGGAATGCTTCGCAAGGGTACTGACGAGTCACCCAGGGTATATTCCATAATTGATGTTCAGGAGATGGAATCCTATGAGGAAAAAAAACCTATCATCATCTTCGATCGGCAAAATGGAAGATTGTAGACTAAAGACGTGTCTCCCATCAAGATATGGTGGAAAAACCAAAACCAGAAAGAGGATGACCGGGGAAACTGAAGAGATCATGAAAAACAAGTATTCGCACCTATAACAGATGTCTACAGGAACCCCAACTCCTGAAACTTGTATGTTAATTACCTGGATGAGAATAGGTGTGATCGCAATAGAGAACAATCTCTCTATAATCGGTATAAGGTCTTGAGGGAAGTGTTATTTAACATTCGGGGACGAATGTTCTAAAGGGGGGAGGATGTTACACCCCGCACTTTTGAACCTTGAAACGTGTCCCTAATCTTCTTAAAAGTATCCATGAGACCCCTACTATCCACACACATTAAACAACTCGAAGGAAAGAAGAATGTGATACCTCGTGAGAGGGAAGGTTGGAAATAGAGTTGTGAGAATCCGAAAAGAGTTGGAGGCTAAAACAAAATAAGTCATAGGACTCGATATACCTACATAAGCTACTAAGTTAAAAGCCTTATACACTTGATCTACTTAAGGATATATCAAGCTTACGTAGTACGGATTACATCGACTCTTAAAATAAGATGAGATTACGAACCTACGGGGGAGAGGAGAAGGCGACACGTGGCAGCAAAAGAAGGTGCCAAGTGGAAGCCTAGGGAAGTGACACATCGCAGCAGGTGACCCACCTGCTTGGGGTCATGTAGGTGACCCACCTACTTGGGGTGGGCCCCACCAAGGACATGTGGCAGCCTTGGAAGCTAAGGGTGGATCCGTGGCCCAATAAGGGCTTGACACATGTCACCCTTAGGGGATGACATGTGTCACTTCCTAAGGGACCATATATATGTATGTTAATGACTCTTAAGTCATTTGGAACTCAAAAATCAGCCCAAAACATAGAGAGAAAAACGTGAAGAAGAAGAAGAAAAAGAGGCAGCCATGGGTTCTAAGAAATTTAGGTAAGTTCTTCACTTTTTTTCCGTGAATTAATTATCCACGGTATTCCCTAAGTAAGTGGATATGTATATATGTGTTTTATGATGTTCATCGAACCAAAACTTTAGCTTTACAATTGGAAATTTGGAAGAAAAAGAAGAAAACACGTTAAAGGGACAAGGAAGGAGGGCTACGGGTTTGGCCCTTTTGGGGTAAGCTTCCGGATTTCGTTCTGTGAATTAATTATTTGAAGTGTTCCTAAGTTGTATAATGGTGCTTAATAACATAAATTTCAATTTGGGGCAGTGAAGAAGTAACACAAACAGCCCGCTCAATTTCAGCGCGTTTGGAGAAGTTCCGAGTTGTGCTTTGATGGTTTTGGCCAAATTCGGGTAAGATAATGTTTATCCTTTCAAATTTGACTTTATTTTATTGTTATGGAGTGTATTATACACCTTGTGTGTGGCTGTAAATGTGAAAATAGTATAGAAATGCTTGGCGTTGAAGACAATCCAAATTGTAGTCGTTATAGTCGAATTATCGTCGAAGTAAGGCGTTGTTCTTGTAAGTTGCTGCTGCAGGGGTGTGATGTGTTGTTGCAGGGCCTAAATATGTTCTAATTCGGGTTAGGGTGCTTCTGGTTGAAGCCACATGACCCCCTATTGCTTATAATTAAAGGCGTTACAAAATAAAGGCTAGACGCCCTATTGTGATATCGTATTTTTGAATAAGTCGTTTGGAGTTTATGTTGTATACTGTGGGTGTGAATTGCTGCAGGTTGTTGTTTTTGGTTGGCTGTAGGTCTTAGGGACCTAATTGTAAATTTGGATAGGGAACATTAAAGGGGAGGTGCTGCCCAATTTTCGGCGATGCCTTAGCAAATAATAGAACTAGTCGGGGAAACGACTAAGGAAATAGATTCCATTAATACTAAGGTGTAACCTAGGGTGCTGGAAAGTTAAGAGCGGTTGATATTCATATTAATTTCATGTTGAATAGGTTCAAAGGACGGCGAGGCAAACAGGATAAGGAATAATTCAGACAAGGTATGTGAAGCTTCTCTTGGTATGTTTTTGGTATAGGTATATAAAGCCTATCTATTCTCTTTTGGCATGTATTAGATGTAAGCAGGATATGATATTCTGAATATGACTTCAGAACCCTCACTCACTTTTGAATGTTAAACTTTAAAGTAATAAGTTGCTATCTTCGAGTCTTCTATATGACTGTATAACAATTGATTCGACTAAGCTCTTGTTCGTAAAAAAAAGAAAGGCTCTGAGATAACTAATGCTCGGACTGCTATAAGATATTTCACATTAGTAAATGTCTAAGATTACCAAAATCTCCTTTTTACATAGTCCTTAGTGACAGTTAGAGAGTATACGTCAGATACCTTCTGCCCTGATCCCCAAGTGATGGTTCACTTGATGACTTCATTGAGTCTCAGATAATGATTTAAACTGTATTTTGTTTCTCACTACTCTACTTATGTATACTATAATACTTCTTCTCCTAGTCCCGAGTCGGTTGTCAAATTCGTGTAATTCACTGCATTGTTCACCAAGTCTCTCGCTAGAGGGATGGTATCCGTATGTATATATATGATGATGATGTGTTATAATAAGGTGACGATGGAATGGTGTATGATATTGATACTATGATGATGTATTGTAATAAGGTGACGATGGCACAGGGCCTGATACTGATACTATAAATATGATTCACCAGATCCTTGATAGGGCCGGCTATATTGAAAGTTTGAGCATGCATGATTTTTCTTTTCCAAGTACCAGTTTCTGATTTGACATTTTATCCCCTGCTTCTCTACTTTGAATATGCTTCCAGTTGTATCATGTTATGTTTTACATACTCAGTACATATGTCGTACTGACCCCCTTTCTTGGGGGGCTACGTTCATGCCCGCAGGTACAAATACAAGTTTTGGGAGTCCGTCAGCTTAAGATTCCATGCAGCTCAGCTGGAATAGGCTCCATTGTATCGGGGCCTAGTTTTTGATACTATCCAGTGATGTATAAAATTGTTTTGTCCATTCGGGGGTATGGCGGGGGCCCTGTCCCGCCATATGTTATCATTTATATTTTTAGAGGTCTGTAGACATGTATATGTGGGTTGTGTATGTCAGTTTGATTCAGCTGAGTCTACATGATATATGATATATGTTGTTATGTTATGGCAGTCTTGTCGGCTTGCGTGCCCTATCATGTTGTAATACAAATGAAAAGGGCTACAGGTTCATGAAAATGTTATCGCCCAGTGGGGCTCTGTTACATGATATTATTTTATTTACGATTTAATGTGACCATAGCTCATAGATATGTGTCGGACGCCAGTCACGGCCTACGGGGTTGGGTCATGACAAAATCAACTTGGAGTTATAATTTAGCTAGAATCTATGGCGGACCACTATTTTGGTATAACTCTTTAGTTTTATAATGTGTAGCTAAAACCCCTACTTTCTATGGGGTGCTAATGTTGTTTAATCTTAATTTTGAATTTGGGTTTTTGTATTAGCTCAATATTTTTTTAATTTGACATATATTTTTATTAATTCAGTATGTTTTAACTTATGAATTGAGGTTACAAACATAGTTCTACTTTATATCTCCATATTTGCTTGAGAGGGTTGATTGGAGTGGGTGAGTTAATGAGTAGCCGTTAATGCATGTCAATTGTGAATTTCATTCAAGAGAGGAAATTATGCTAAGGTTTGGGTTAATTTATATGAGTACCCACATGTGGGTTCGAGAGAACTTTCAAGGAAAATGGATTAGCGATTGAAAGATGCATATCAAATGCATGTATGATTTAGCCTACTCATCGATAATTAACTGCATTGAGTTGTACTTTTACCTTTATTTAAATTATAATTCTAACTACGCACCTCCTCTAGAAGTCCTTCTTCTACTTGTTCAGACCCTATGATCATTGTCCTTGTTAACGATAGACTACAAACACTCTTAATATTGGCAATTTAAACTTTATTGATATACATTATGTTCTATTTTATTTCTTTCGACTCTACAAGAAATTAGAACATTTTCATACTTGCAGGATTCGACCTGACCTTACAGGTTTGTGTTTATACTTGCTAACGATCGACTTCACCTTGAATCTTAAGAGATGTAGTTAAGCGTTATCAACAATGGCGTCGTTGTTGGGGAAGGGTGATTAGAGTTTGTTTAGTGAAGTACATTAGTGAACTAGTTTGATTGTAACAGAACTCTCTTACTATTGTTTTTCTTGTTTTTACACTTATTAAGTTAATATATGAGTGATAACGGGAGCAATTCTGCAAGTCTACATGGGAAAAATGACAACATCGGCAACTTGAATGGTATTAATTTAGACCAAATGGGAAGATTCGATTGATTCGATTTCCCCCAACTGTGAGTAACGTGATATTTCATGTGATCGCGATAATGCTTCAGTTTTATCAGATGAAAGTCTTCTTCGGGGGTCTTGTTCATGAGGATCTCTATGATCACATTCGGAATTTCTTGGATGTGTGTAGGTCATTCTCCTTTAAGAACATTTCTCAAGATTTAATCCACTTGAGATTGTTTCCCTTTTTTCTAATGGGGGAGCAATGAAGTGGTTGGCAGAACTACCAAGAGACTCAATTACTTCTTAGGAGGATTTAACGGGGGTATTCTATGAAAGATTTTTTCCTCCCTCGAAGATGTTGAAATTTAGGGACAACATTCAAAACTTTAAGATAGTTGATGGTGAGCATATTCAAGAAATGTGGTTGAGGTTCCAAAAGTTGTTACTATAATATTCTATTCATAGGTTGCCGGATAATATGTTACTGCAGTATTTCTATCAGAGTATTAATACCGTGAATAAGGGAGTAGCTGATCAACTCATTCTAGGTAGGATTATGCATCAAGCATTTGTTGTGGAATTGGCATTGCTTGATAAGATGACCAAGATAAATTGTGCATGGTACACAAGGGAAAATCATGTATCCCCTCTTAATGGTGGTCTAACCAAAGAACAATTAGAGAAGAACCATGAGCGTGATGAAAATATAGTAAAGATGATGACCCAAATTGACTTCTTGTCAAAGCATGTCATGGGTTGTGTCTATAAATATATAAATGTGGTTGGTTTTAATAGTGGGTTGAGCCCGGATGATGCTAAGTTTGATACGATATATGCTTATTTGAATCCGAGACCAAAAAGGGTCTTCCTAGTGATATCGTGGCCAATCCAAAGAATGATAATGCACAATGCATAGACATTTTGTCCCGGAGTGGTCAAGTTGTAGAAAGTGATATGCCAAATGATAATGTAGCTAGTTCATGAAAAGAGAAAGCTATTGTATTTGAGAGTGATAAGCTAGTAGAAGAATTGAATAACGAAGCTTCCAATGAGGTGGATGATGCACCGAATATTGTTGATTACGGTGATGCTAAAAAGTCCAATTTGGGGGTTGTTCCTCATGCGGTAACTACAAAGTCGTTGCCCAAATTCGCTCCCCCTTTTCCTTAAATATTGAAGAAGAGGAATGAGGATGTAAAATTTCAAAAATTTCTTTCCGTCTTCAAAACTCTTTTTATTAATCTTCCTTTGGTGGAGGCATTGCTAGACATGTCCGGTTATGCAAAATTTATGAAGGACTTAATGACTAAAACGAGGAGCATAGATTTCAAAAGTATTGAGGTCTCTCATAATTGTAGTGCAATTATTTCAAGCAACTTCATTGTAACAAATGATGATTTGGGTACGTTTACTATTCCTTGCACTACTTGGTTGTACCAATTTACTAAAGTACTATGTGACTTGGGGGCAAGCATTAATTTGATTCCCTATGTTATGTTCAAGCAAGTTAAATTGGGTGAGCGTAAACCAACTACAATGTATCTTTTTATGGACGACCACTCCATCAAGCATCCTATAGGTATTCTCCATGATATATTGGTAAAGGTGGATAAGTTAATTTTTCTGGCTGATTTTGTAATTCCTAATTATGAAATTGATGTTGAGGTTCTTCTTATTCTTGGTAGGTCATTTTTGGCTACCGAGAGAGCTCTTGTTGATATAGAAAGTGGTGAATTGAAATTCTGGGTAAATGATGAGGAAGTAACATTTAATATTTGTAAATCGATGAAGCAACCAATTGACCTCCATGTGATATCGGCCATTATTATGATTGATGAAGCGTTTGCTAGTGTGAATGAAATTTCAAGTGTGGGTGAATCATTGGTTGTTGTGTTATTGAACATTTATGGGGAAGAAATCTAAGATTATGATGAAGTGGCTGATCTTTTGGGTCTTGGATCATATTTCAAGAACCCCGTGAAGCTTGATATTAATCTAAAGAATTGAGAGACTCCACCAGCAAAGCTATCCATAAATGAAGCACCAAAGCTTGAATTGAAGGTTATTCCTTCTCATCTTCGTTATGTGTTCTTGAGAGCCAATAGCACTTTGCTTGTGATTATTGATGCGGATTTTCTTGAATTGAAAGTGCAAGCACTTGTTAGTGTTTTGAAAAGATTTGTCAAGGCTATTGGGTGGATGATTGCAGACATTGTGGGGATTCCTCCCTATATTTTCACCCATAAAATTCAATTGGATAGTGATTATAAGCAAAGTATTAAACATCAAAGGAGTTTGAATCCTCCAATGCAAGAAGTTGTCAAGAAAGAGATTATTAAGTGGCTTGATGCGGGAATTGTCTATCCTATTATGGATACTAACTGGTTTAGTCCTGCCCAATGTGTTCTAAAGAAAGTAGGTATTACCATTTAGAAGAATGAATTAGTGCCTATGAGGTCAGTAACCGAGTGGAGAGTATGTATGGATTACAAAAAATTGAATACTTGGACTGAAAAAGATCATTCTCCTATGCCTTTTGGGGATCAAAAACTTGATAGACTTATGGGTCATGGTTGGTATTATTTCTTAGATGGCTATTCAGGTTATAAACAAACCTCTATTGCTCCAAAAGAACAAGACAAGATGACCTTCACTTGTCCATGTGGCACTTTCGCATTAAAGTAAATGCCCTTTGGTTTGTGTATTGCTCAAGTGACATTTCAAAGCTATATGCTTTCTATTTTCAATGATATGGTGAAGGATACAATGGAAGTCT
Source organism: Solanum dulcamara (assembly GCF_947179165.1). Lineage (NCBI taxonomy): Eukaryota > Viridiplantae > Streptophyta > Magnoliopsida > Solanales > Solanaceae > Solanum > Solanum dulcamara. The sequence continues at coordinate 19,036,604 of NC_077246.1, forward strand.
TCATAGATGACTTCTCAGTTATGGGAGATACATTCAAAGCATATCTTGAACACCTTGGGAAAGTATTGCAAATATGCATCGAAAAAATGAATCTTGTTCTCAATTGGAAAATGTCATTTTATGGTGAAGGAAGGTATTGTATTTGGGCATAATATTTTAGGGGACCGTATTCAGGTTGACCAAGAAAAGGTTGAGGTTATTTCACGGTTGTCGCCTCTTATTTCAGTCAAAGGTGTGCGAAGCTTCTTGGGCTATGTAGGTTTTTACCGGCTGTTTATAAAGGATTTCTCTAAAGTGGCATTCCCCTTTTGCAAGTTACTTGAAAAACAAAGCATCTTAGATTTTGATGAAGCTTTTGTAAAGGTATTTTTGTGTCTTAATGAGAAGCTTGTATCAACTCCTATAATTATTTCTCCAGATTGGAATATTTCTTTTGAGCTAATGTGCGATGCAAGTATCCTAGGTTTGGGGCTTGTCCTAAGACAATGGAAGGGAAACTTGTTTCACCCGGTCTATTATGAAAGCAAGACCTTGAATTTAGCTCAAAAGAACTACACCGTCATTGAGCAAGAGTTGTTAGCCTAGTGTATGCTTTTGAGAAGTTTAGAGCCTATCTTTTGGGGACCAAGGTGGTGGTACACACCGACCATGCGGCTATACGTTACTTGATGGCTAAGAAGAATGCAAAGCTAGGGTTAATTCGATGGGTATTGTTATTGCAGGAATTTAACTTTGAGGTCAAGGATCAAAATGGTTGTGCAAACTGAGTAACGGACCATTAATCGAGGCTTGAATCCAATATAGTTATATCCGATAAAAAATATATTGAAGAGGCTTTTCTCGATGAGTCGGGGATGGTTGTGTCTAATGGTACTCCACCATGGTATGTTGATTTTTCCAATTATATAGTGTGTTGGATTCTTCCCGAGGGGCTGAACTTCTATCAATATAAGAGGTTTCTGTTTTATGCTAAGAGGTACTTTTTGAAGAAGCTTATCTATTCTAGGAATTGCTGATCATATGATTAGGAGATGTTTTCCAGATGTTAAGGTAAATGTTATTCTTGACGCTTGCCTAGAGTCATCATTTGTTGGGCACCATAAAGGAGTGTGCACAGCTGCTAAGCTAATCCAGAGTGGCTATTTTTGGCCAACGTTGTACCAATATGCAAATTGTCTTGTTAAGAAGTGTGTGTAATATCAAAATCAAGGAGGGGTGTTGAGACATCATAAATGACCTTTCACTTATATTCTAGAGGTCGAGCTATTTTATATATGGGAAATTTATTTCATGGGGCCCTTTGTGAGTTCTTATGGGAATAAATACATATTATGCGATGGATTACATTTCAAAGTGGGCAGAGGCAGTGGCCTTACCTAAAAATAAAGGGCAAAGTTGGTCCAACTCTTAAAATGATATATCTTCACAAGGTTTGGCACTCCACGTGCAATTAGTAGTGATGGTAGTTCATACTTTTACAACTGCATGTTTGCATCGCTAGTGGGTAAATATGGAGTAAAGCATAAACTTGCCACATTTTATCACTCACAATAAGAGGGCAAGTTGAGGTGTCCAACTAGGAAATCAAAGAGATTTTTGCCAAGATTGTTAATGCAAGTCAAACCGATTGGTCCCGAAAGTTAGATGATGCTTTTTGGGCATATAGAACTGCATTCAAGACCTCGATTGATATGTCCCTATATCAACTGGTGTTTGGTAATCTTGTCATCTGTAGGTTAAGCTTGAGCATAAAGCTTTATGGGCCTTAAAGGCTATGAAGTTGAATTAGTAGGTTGCGTCGAAGGATCTAGTTTACTAACTTCATACTTTGGAAGAGCTTCATCTTCGAGCTTATGAGAGCTCAACCCTTTGTAAAGAGCGAATGAAGAAGTGGCATGACGTCAAAATCCTACAACAAAAATTATGAATAGGTGATCTTGTGTTGCTATATAATTCATGTTTGCGACTATTTTTGGGAAAGCTTAACATTAAAATGGTCGGGCCTTTAAAAGGCGGCTCGCGTGTTTTAAAAAGGGTCTATTGAAGTCGAAAATAGTGATGGATCAAAATTTAAAGTCAACGGGCAAAGATTGAAGTTGTATTTCAGAGATGGTCTGTGTGTTGGGATGATCAATATAGTGTACTTGGACTATGCTTGAACTCATGTCCACATCGTGACATGACATAAATTAAGGTTCTTCTTGAAAGGCAACCCAAGTTTTTGGTTTTTTTCCAATAATGTGTGTTGAATGTGTAGGTCAAATTTAGTTTTACTAAAAAGTCATGATGGGCGAGATGGTAGCCCAAACGGCGAACCATCTACAAGGATAGGCAAGCCCATCTTAGGTCACACTTCTTGGAACTCATAACACTCATAAGCCAAAGGTTATTTGGGTGAGTTATATCACACTAGGCAATTCACTCATTACATTCACTAAGCTTATCTCAGTTTACATTCTGGGCCCTTAAATTGCTTAGAAACTACAAATGTTTTTGGAGAGATCGAACCCTATTGGAAACTCGCGTTCATAATTTGGTGAGCTCTAATAGGCTCATCGACTAAGTTTACACCTTATCATGACTATTGGTTACACTTGGTGATGATTCTTCTATATTGGCGATTGGCTAACTGGTCGGCGATGTTATTCCCTAGTCAGCGATGTTAGTTCCTATCCATGATTATCGATGTTATTGAGGCTAGCTTGCCCTTATATGAGAGATCACTGGACAACGATCTTTGTTTACTTCCTATGGATTATATTTACATACTTTCACCACATAATTTGAGGAGCAGGAGTGAACCGAGGGTAGTTTGGTAGACTTGGCAGCCTTAAGGGTAGATATTGTTGATTTGAGGAGGGACATGAATGAGCTCAACTCCACTGATATATGGATTCTATAGGGTGGTGTAGACTCCCTTGAGGTCCTTGGTTCTGAGTTGTCTCCGATCCAAGTGACTGGATATGTGGAGCATATTATTCGGGCTAGTTCTAAGGTTCCTCTGGTACTATGACTGGAGTTGATGATGATATTATTGCTGATAATGAGCCGGAGCTTCCCAAGATAGATGAGGTAGATTTAGGAGATTCAGAGAATCATAGCGATGATACATATGAGAGCCTCACTAATTTTGAGGATGTTCAGCTTTAGCTTGTCGTAGGATACTCCCTTTAGGATACCTCTAATGTTGGCCCAAGTGCGGGCCAACCATCAGCTTATAGTCCTTTCAGAGAGATACCAGGCACTGATGCCCTAATTGATGGTGCTCCAACAGTTCAACGATCTCTTCAGCCTAGCCTTCTAGGGGGATCCTTATATATATATATATATATATATATATATCTTTTATCCATATGTTGATGTTTAGCATTGAGAATACTGCATTTTCTTTTTGGTGGGGTGAGGGTACCTTAGGTACCTAACCTTCTGATTGTAGTTATTATTTCTTTGGTTGTAGTTGTTTCTAGCTATAGTTATTTTGAAATGTTTTAGGTATTTCTATTTGGTTTGTAACGATAAATTCTTTCTTTTGTTTAGTGTATAAACTTGTTTGATTGTGGTTCATTGGTTTCCCTCTTAATTGCTTAAAGGTGGATGTTGATTAGTGTTCTCTTGTACATTTAACTATCGGTTGTGAACAAAATTGATGACTTGAATAGTGATGTTGATGAATGATACATTTTTGTGAGACCACTAAAGTAATATGAGTTGCATAAGTATAGTGTGAACTCTTATCATCTCATTGTGACTATTCAAATGTCAATTTTGATTCTTACAATGATCATTGCACATGAGCTTAATTTGTAGAGTTGTGATCAATGAGTGTGTTTGAATTCCATGTGTGGTGAGTTTTACTTGATAAGCATGCATGAGGATACCTAGAACTTACCATGTTGGTACAATTAATTAGCATTGGTAAATGAAAGAAATGATCTCAGACACAAATTTTGGAGAGTGAACCTAATTGATATACTTTTGTGACCTCCTTGTGAGAGTGTGAATCTCGCTTGGCAGTATTTGAGTGTAACCTTTTCTTCGGATGAAACATAAACACAAATGTCTAAACTGGTTGTTAAAATCATTATTGTCCTTTCTAACTACAACCCTCGAAGAAAATTGGTTTATTTGAATAGTCAATTAGGCTAAAAGCCTAAGTTGGGGGTGTGGTAAGGAATGAGGAAAGAAACTGAGTAAGTAGTGAAATTCATTCTTAGAATCATGTGGTGAAAAAGGTGGAACCCCTCCATATAAAGAAAGAAGAGAAAAGAGAAAACAAAAAAGAAATGAATGAAATATATTCGTTGTACTTTGTTGTGAAAATAAAAGGGGTGTCCAATGAGCTTTATCAAATATTTTGTGTGCTATAAATAGACCAAGGATGATTTGTGAATATATGAGAAATAATATAAAAGGAAAAGAATAGAATTTGACCCATGCTTCAAGAAAGTAGAGTCACTAAACCGAAATGATCATACCCTTACCCTTAGCCTAATTACAAGATTTGTAAGACCTTGATGATCTTTCTTAAGCCAAAAGATGTGTTGGTTGGAAAATACAGGCAAGTCTATGGGTAAAATTGTGCATGTTTTTCTCTTTGGGAGTCTGAGAGTTGATTTCAATTCCTTAATTTTAGTCTTTGATTGGCTTTGAGAGAGCATGGAATCATTATTCATGTGAGGGAATTCTAATACTTTCATTGAGCATAATATGCATTTGAAATAAGCATTTGTGAGCATGAACTCTAATTGATAATGGCTAGTCAACATTTTAAGCTTTGAGTGTATAATTGAATATTGCATGTTTAGATTTCACCTTGTGTGCACTTTCATGTTGATTCTGAAGGACCACTATTTGTAGACATCACTTTTGAACTGATTGATCTCTTGATTGACTTGAGTACAAACAAATATTTAAGTCGGCGGTGTTTATGAGTTGGGAATTTTGACTTATTTAGGGCTTGGTATTTTATAAATTAGTTTCCTCAATGCCTATTTTGTGTCCATAACGGATGATAAAGTGTTGATTTGTAGCTATTAAGGTTTAAGGACAAGGCAAGGACCTTACATTACAAAAAGAAGCCAAAAAATTGGAAAATTTATTAAAAAAGAACGTCGAAACTCGCCAAAGGGTACTCAGTGACTCGCCGAGTGGATCCCTTCATCGCCCAAGAATTATGAAAAATGGGCCAACAATCAAACCCATTTGGCTAGCAAAAAGCCTAACAAACATCTTGTCGAATTGAAGAATTGAGTTTGAGAAGCCTTTCATTTATCATTTTGAGCATGAGTTGAATTTGAAAAGTCTTTTATGTATCATTTTTAGCATAAGTTGAGAAGTCTCTTGATCACTATTTTGAGCATGAGAATTATTGAGTATAAATGATGTGAGCACTTTTAAATACCTATTTTGAGATTGAGTTGATAAGTCAAATGTTTCTTTTAAATATATTCTCTAAGTTGAGTTTATGTCTATTTTAAAGAGAAGAGATGAGTTGAGTTTTTGAGCTAAGTCCAAAATAGACTAAATGAAATTATTGAGTAAATACACTCATTTGAGTTATGATTAAAATAAATTATTTTTTAGAGAGTAGTACCGAGCACCAATTTGGGTAAGAGTGTAGAATAACTCGAACATCATAAACTACGTAGCCAGTGTAGGATAGGATTGTACCGTTCATTTGGAAGACTCTTCATTGTCCTAAAAGAAGACTTTTATTGGATCCAGAGATGAGTTTGGATGGTTGTGGCAACAACAACAGTTCATTATATCATCATGTAGCTCATAAGTGATAGTTTTAGGTTAGAGAAACTCTCTAAGAAGTAAATTAATATATTTCATACATTGAGTTGCATTACTATCTTTTTTAAAAATTGTCCCTTAATATATTTCATGCTTATTTGAGTTTAGTTGTTTTCATAGTGGAGTATCTTGAGTAAGTTTCCTTTTGCCATTTTACATACTCATATATTCCATGTACTGATGTCATTCAACCCGCATCGTTGTATGATGCAGATGCAGGTGATAGAGATCCTCAACCAGTGCACCGTTGAAAATCAGTTTCTACCCAGCTTTTGGTGAGACCTCTTTGCATTTTAAGGCACTCTTGAGTCTTTACTTTTTAGTTATTAATCATTAGTTTGAGGTAGTCGTGGTCCTGTCTCTGTACCTATTTTCAGAGTTGATATTCTAGAGGCTTTATAGACTAGTTAGGCAGTGTTCAGTTTATTTCCTTAAGTATATTTTGGAAATATTGAGTTAAGTCTCGTCACTATTATATATTTTTGAGTTTTTTTATGATTTATGCTAAGGAGTATTACGCTTCATGCTTTATTATACCCATCTGAGTTTATTTATGAGTTAAATCTTCTGTTGAGTGAGTTACCCAAGTCAAGTGGTTCACATAGGACCAGCAATGATTTTCAAGTGCCATTCACATCTAGGGTCTAAGATCGGGGCATGACATTAATCTTAGTACAACTTTTTACCCTAAGACCGACGGTCAAGCCGATCACAGTATTTAGAGTTTGGAGGATATAATGAGAGCTTGTGTGATCAACTTCAAAGGAAATTGGTATGACCATTTTCCATTGATTGAGTTTGCCTATAATAACAGTTATCATTCAAGTATTCAAATGGCTCCATTTGGTCTCTCTATGGTAGGAAGTGTAGATATCCTATTAGGTTGTTTGAGGTTGGTAAAGTTGCTTTGATAGTGCCCGAGTTGGTTTATGAAGCCATGGATAAATTTTGACTCATTATAAAAAGGTTCAAGATTGGCTAAAGTCTATAGAAATCCTATGCAGATGTGAGGTGAAAAGAGCTTGAATTTAAAATTGATAATTGCATTTACTTAAAAATCTCACCTATGAAGTGTGTGATGTATTTTGGTAAGAAAGGGAAGCTTAGCCCCATTTTCTAGGCCTGTGTCATATTTTGAGGCACTTTGGCAAGGTATCTCATAAGTTGGATTTTCCTTTAGAATAGGGATCGATGCATTCAGTGTTTCATGTCTCTTTGTTGAAGAAGTGTATCGGTAATCCTACTTTTACTGTGCCGTTAGAGAGTATTGGTTTGAAATAAAGCCTATCTTTTGAAGAGGTTCCGGTTGAGGTTTTAGATCGCCAAATCTAAAAGTTGAGGAATGAGGAAAATGTTTCCTTTAAAGTCATTTGGAGGAATCAACTAGTTGAGGGTGCTACATGGGAGGCTGAAGCCAATATGATGTCTCGTTATCCTCATCTCTTCCCCTCTATTCTAGATTGAGGTATTAAGTTTTCTTATGTTCACTCTTTGATTCATGTGCTTCAGCTATTCTCATGTTCTCGTATGCATACATATTCATGAAATTAATTTTTAAGTCATGCTTTAGCTTGGGGTTGATTACTCTTTGGTTTTATGAATTTTGATATGCTTTGCATCCATATTTGGTTGTTAGATCTTTTTTTCCTACTCTATTAAGGCTAGCTTGAGTCACATTCGAGGACAAATATTCCCAAGGGGGAGATATTGTAAGATCCCAAAAGGTGAAAAGTCGAACAATGGAAAAATATTGTAGAAAAGGTTGTTGGTGTAGGTCCTACGACCCAACCTACCGACTGTAGAAAGTCTTACAGACCATAGGAAGTAGGGTATTAGAATTTGGAAAATTGACCAAGTGTTAGGTTCAAGTTATGAGTGTCTTCTACTGACCATTTAGGTCCTACAGTCCGTAGAATAGGATTATACGAAAGGTCTTGAGGAATGTCAATTTCTAGTAGCTAAAGTATGATTCCATGAAAGGTCCCACTGATCTTAGAAATTTTTATGGGTCGTAGGATGAATCGTATAATTAAGATCACAGATTATGATTTTTGGGAGTTTTGAAGTTTTGTACGATGAGCAGTCCCTATTTATGACTAGTAGGATAGTCTATGACCCGTATACTTGAGTCATAGGAATGAAGGTCAGCTCCAGTAGCTTTAATGTTTGTACACGACTTCTACAAACACATTTGACAACTCGTGCAAGACCTTACAACCCGTAGACCAAGGGTTGTTGGATTGAAGTGCAATTCCAGTAGCTCTAAAATTCATACATGGGTTCTACAGACCCTTTTGATGAACCATGGGAAACCTTGGGAACTGTAGGTCCAATCCGTATGTCACTCCAACAAATTTTAACTAGGGGTTATGTTGAACGTTTCCCATTTGTTTAACTCCTAAACTACGTCATTTTGGGATATTTTGGACATCCTTGAACTTCTCGTACCCTTCAAACTTCCTCCATTCCATCTAAATCTCTCAAATTTCTCTAAAGCATTAAGGTTTCCTCTCAAGGGACTTCTTCTCCATCAAGCTAGGGTCCAATATAGATCTCCATTATTTTTGGAATTCGATTATCAAGGTATGTGTTAATTTACTAATGGATTACTTTCATCCATTGGTCCCAAAAGATCTCAATCCTTCAAGTTCTATTTCACCAAATTCCATTAGGGTTTATGTCAATTCTTCATGACTCATTTTTATTATGATTCAATTGACATTGTATTACCTTATTATGCATGAATTTACTAAAATAAGTAATTTAGATGCAACACGGTGAATGAGACACCAGAGATACCTCACTCAAACTTCTTAGCATTCATATAGCTTTTCATAGGTAATGACATTCATTAACAAGCGGAAATAAAAAGGGGGTAGAGGGACTAAGGGAAACATCATAGAATAAGAGTCAATGTCAAACTTAGAATGCCATACACTTGTCCAAACATACCTATACTAAAAGACTTGGCGGGGCTAAGACATGTACCTTGCTCACCCTCATAATAAATGGAAACAAGTACTATGAAAAGTAATCCAAAAGTCTCTACATAACATATGCTAGAAAAGGAAAGGAATATTATTCCCGAAATATGGGAACTCACCAAAATAGTAGCCTTCAACGAAACCAACTAGCCTCGTGGAGGTGAGTGTGGAGCCAAGTCAGTCCCTACATGGTAATATTATGTAGGAAAAAGAGTATGCATTAGTACATAGAATGTACTAAGGCAAAATAGTATGCGTTAGTACTTTGAATGTACTAAGTACTTAGGCATGAATTCAATGAAAGCATTAAAGCATTATAATATATAAGTAAATGCATGTATAAGCAATCCATATGAATAACATTTGAAACGTTTGTTATGTGGAAAGATGACTACAACTGATATATAAGACCATGCGAGCCATTATATGGAATCCAACATAACCTCCTACATTGGCATGGAGAGACTATTTGCCTGGTAACCCTCCATTAATCTTAATTCATTTCATTAACATTTAGGGCTATTTGATGATCCACTAGTTTAAACCTACAAAGGCTCCTATATTGGCACATAGTTAATGGGACAAGGGGTTGCTACTAGGATTCCCTTACAGAATCATACATCAATGTCCCATTCAATGCTCAGTCAATCCCACAGAATAGTTTAATATAACGTAAGAACATAATCATTTATAAGGACCATAAGCCTTTCACAACTCATTATTTTCACTCAAGTCCTAAGACACAAAACCCTTCCTCAAATCAAAATCTTCTTCTTCACCAAAGAAAGCTAGGGTTTCATTATAAGTCTCCAAGTCTCCACTTTCAAAGCTTGCATTAGGGATTTATTTCCCAAGGTATGTGGTTCTAATTCATGGGTTCTTCCACCCATGGAGCCCAAGTATTTTTCCAACTTACTAGTTCAATATCAAATGACAAATTTTATGGGTTTCCATATTATGTTTTCAAATATATATATTATTGAATATTCGAAGTTTATTTACCTATCTTAGCTCATACTGGTTCTTAATTTCATGAAATGGTTTATTCATTAAAGATCCTTATTTGAAGGTGTGAAAGAGCTTTAAAAATGAATTGATGGGTTGTTTTTAAATATATTTAATTGGTGCATTCCATTACTCTCATGCATGCTAGTATTGATGTCAAAAAATTGAAAGTTGAATTGAATAGAACCCACCTTTTTTGCTATGTTTTCAATGAGGTCTGGCTTAAAAGCATTTGACTACAAATTAATGTCTATGAAAGTAAGATTTGTGATCCAAGGGGAATCTTATGAAATGAAAGAAAGATGATTTTATTATGAATGATGAATTCTACTTGTGAAAGGCCAATTCTCACTTGTATGAATCATTGAAAGGTTTTTAATGAGCTATTCTATCAAATGATGTTTTAATGATGCTAGATTCAGTCCCCAAAATGACCTCACTTTAATGTTAAAACGTGGGAAAGGACTATAATTCCCCTTTAAAATCTGAGCCGGGCAGACCCTATAAATGGTCCTCACGAATCGTAGGACCTTCTATGAGTCGTGGAGAGGACTCGCCCCGCAGGGTCTGAGAAAGACCCTAAGAAATAACCCTTAGGACTTTCTTTATGACTTATCTCTACGAGTCCTAGACAGTTCTACGATTCATAAAAGGGACTTATCCTGCAGGGTTTGAGAAACCCATGAGGACTTAGTCTCTAAAGTTTCTTGATGAGTCATTTCTATGACTCATCGTCTTTTCTATGAGTTGGTAACATGGACTCGTAGTCCCACTCCTTCCCTTAGAAAAAATTTCAACCTCAACCTCAGTCTTACGAGTCACTTCTGCACTCATAGACTGAGTCTTAGAACCTGAATCCAGCCCAATTCTCTAAGTTTCTCCTCCGTTTTGACGATTCAACTTATGAGGTCTTACAATATCTTTCTGTTGGGAACATTCAGCCTTGAATGAGATTTGACTAGTACAGAAAGGACACAAAATGAGGACTAGCAACCCAACATGAATGCAATTACATACAAACATGCACAAACCATGAGATTTTCATACTTAATATAAAATATGACTTTAAAATCAACTTTATGAACATACATGCATATGAGGACTTAGGAAAAACTGAAATGTAGGAGTCTTAAACAATTCGAGCATGAATACCTTAGTACATTAAGCTTGATTAGAGCAAAAAAGATAAGGGTATTGCTTTATCATATCCGCTCTCTCTTTACATGTAATGCTTTCAACGTTTTGATTCCTCCAAAGGAATTTGACGGATGCGACTTCCTTTTACCTCAATCTCTTGACTTGCCGGTCCAAAATTTCAATTGGGACCTCTTCATAGGTCAAGTTTTCTTTAGTATTCACTACTTCCTATGGCGCAATGGAACTAGGATCAGCCACACATTTCCTCAATATAGACATATGGAACACTGGATGAACCATGGTCATTTCCAATGGCAACTCCAACTCATAAGCAACCTTGCCAATACATCTCAAAATTTTACACGGCCCTACATACCTAGGGCTCAACTTCCTTTCTTACCAAACCAAACCAAACTACACCTTTCATAGGTGAAACCCTCAAGTAAACCCAATCATCTATAATAAATTCAAGATCTTTTGTCCTTGTATCGGAATAAGACTTTTGGCAACTTTAAGCCATCTTCAACCTTTATCTAATGACTCTCACATTCTGCAAAGCATCAAGAACCAAATCGGGACCCAAAAAGGTCATTTCATCCACTTCGAACCAATAAAGTGGAGACTTACATCATCTCCCATATAAAGCATCAAACGGCGCCATCTCAATACTTGAGTGGTAGCTATTGTTGTAAGTGAAATCAATAAGTGGTAGATGGTCATCCCAACTCTCTTTGAACTCCAACACATAATCCCTTAACATATCCTCTAGTGTTTAAATTATCTACTCGGCTTGTCCATTGATTTGAGGATGGAATGCAGTACTTAGTTTGTGCTAGGCCACCCGGCCTTTGTTCATGCATAAGTCCATGTTTACATCTTCCAACTTTCAAGTAGGAATTTCAATGTCTTATGCTAGGCCACCCAGCCTTTGTTCGTCCTTAACTTATTGGCAATTTGGGCATCCAATCACGAACCTTGCTATGTCCTTTTTTATGCCATCCCACTAATAAATCTCTTTTTAGTTTTGGTTCATTTTAGTCAAATTAGGGTAAATAGAATATGAAGAATTATGAGCCTTCTTCAAGATCAAACCTCTTAGGCCATCCACATCCAGAACACATAACTGGTCTTAGTAATGAAGTACTTCATCTCCCTCTTGTGGAAAGACATCTACTCTCTTTTCATTTACCAACTTCTTAAGCTCCACCAATATTGGGTCAATGTCTTGTTTTGACTTAACATCTACTATCAAAGATGACTCGGACCCATTTTATTCAAATACACCACCATCATCTAAGCCACTCAACTTCACCCCCAACCTAGCCAACTAGTGAACATCCTTTACTAACTCCCTCTTCTCTTCATCAACATGAGCCACACTGTCCATAGACACCCTACTAACTGTATTGGCAACAATATTGGCTTTACTCGAATGATAATGCACACTTATGTCATAGTCCTTGAGGAGCTCAAGCCACCTCATTTGCCTTAGATTGAGGTCCTTTTGAGTGAAAGCGTATTGGATACTCTTGCGGTCGTTGAACACATACACATGTACCCCATAGAGGTAATGCCGCCAAATCTTTAGAGCAAATATAATAGCTGCTAACTCAAGATCGTGGGTAGGGTAGTTTTGCTTATGTACCTTCAATTACAAAGAATCATAGGCTATCACTTTGCCTTTTTGCATCAAGACATGACCCAAACCTACCCTTGAAGTATCACAATACACCACAAACCCTTCAAATCCATCCGGTAGAGTCAAAATAGGAACGGAGGTAAGTCGATCTTTCAAAGTTTGGAAACTCCTCTCATACTAATCCATCCATAGGAACTTTGCCTTCTTTTGAGTTAATTTCGTCATAGGAGATGAGATGGAAGAGAACCGTTTAACGAATCTTCTATAATACCCGGATACACCCAAAAAGCTCCTAATGTCCGAAGGAGTCAATGGTCTAGGCCAATTTCTTACCGTCTCCATCTACTTGGGATCAACTTTGATCCCATCGCCATACACTATGTGGCCAAGAAATACCAACTCATTTAACCGAAATTCACACTTATTAAATTTGGCAACAATTGCCTGTTCCTCAAGGTTTGAAGCAAACCCTCATGTGACTCTTATGCTCCGAGAGTAAATCAAGAAGTCATCAATGAAGACCACCACAAATGTATCAAGATAGGGTTTGAACACCCTAGTCATTAGATCTATGAACCCCACTGGTGCATTCGTCAATCCTAATGACATCACCAAAAACTCAAAGTGACCATACCGTATTCGAAATACCATCTTGGGAATGTCACACTCCTTCACTCTTAGTTGATGGTAGTCGAATCAGAGATTAATCTTGGATAAATGACTTACCCCTTGCAATTGGTCAAATAGATCATCTATCCTAGGAATCGGATATTTGTTTTTAACAGTCACCTTGTTCAATTACCGGTAGTCTATGCACATCTGAAGTGACCCATATTTCTTCCTCACAAATAATATGGGAGCACACCACGGTGAAATGTTTGGCCTTATGAATCCTTTCTCCAACAATTTCTTTAATTATTACTTCAACTCTTTTAATTCCTCTGAGGTCATTCAGTAGGGAGAAATAGAGATAGGTTGGGTATTGGGGAAGAGATTGATACCAAAATCAACTTTCCTATTGGGAGAGACACCGGCGAGGTCATCGGGAAAAACATCAGAAAACTCATTAATCACGAGAACTGACTCAAGAGAAGGAGTTTTGGAGTCGACATCCCTAACCCTCACAATGTGGTAGATGCAACCCTTAGCAATCAACGTTTAGGCCTTAAGACAAGAAATGAACCTATCCTTCACTACTAAAGCATGACCCTTCCATTCAAGAATAGACTCATTTGGGAATTGAAACTTGACTCTATGGGTTCTACAATCTATATAAGCATAAGATGCATGCAACTAATCCATCCCAAAACATAAAAATCTACCATGTTAAGCTCTATGACATTACAAGGAACAACTTTATGCAAGATAGACATGAGACAACCTTTATAGACCTTTCTAGCTACAACCGACTCACCAATAGGGGTAGACACCAAATAGGGCTCTATTAACAATTTGGGTTACACATAAAACCTATTTGCAAGGAATGGGGTAACAAATGACAAATTTTCACCTAGATCTAATAAGACATACACATCAAAAGCAAAGACCTTTTAACATACAAGTAACAACATTGGGTGCTTCCTCAACCTCTTGTCTCCCATGCGAGGTATAAAAGTGGTTGGTGCATTTTCCACTTCCTTGAGCTTATTGTCCATGAGAAATTTGACCTTGAGGCCTACCCACCACCACATCTACAATTTCTAGCTTGGTGACCTAGTTTACCACACTCGAAGCTACTCTATATTTCTTGCAGGTGGGGAAAACTTGAGCACCAACATTCTCCCTTGGAACCATCGAATTATCACATATTTCCTTGATGAACCTTAGAGGAGGAGCATTGGTGGAACCTTGCTCCACAATGCTCCACAAATCATTGCCTACTTTGGCCTTTTCCACCACCACTATAACCGAACATTTGATTGAACTCTCCACTATCAACTCTAGCCTTCTTTAACCCTCTTGACATCTCCCTAAACTTTTCTTCCTTAATTTGTTCTGCATATGTCATTAGTGGGGAGATGTCCAGCTCTTTGACCAATATGGCCGTCTTGCATTAGTTGGACACCAAACTCAAAATGCTGAAAATGAACTTGCTCAGCCTTGCCCTTAGGTTAGAGACCATGAAAGGAGCATATTAGACAATTTAGTGAACTTGAGTGCATATTCCCTCACATTCATACCTCCTTGAAGAAGATTGATGAACTCTTGAATCTTTGCCTCCCTTAGCTCCAAAGGAAAGAAGCGATCTAGGAAGGCTTCCTTGAATTCTTCCCATTCTATAGGTTCCATATCTTCACCCATCTTAACAACCCATTGCTCATACCAAACCCTAGTCATTCCCTTGAGTTGAAAGGCCACTAGTTCGGCCTTTTCATGTTTAGGCACTTCCAAGATATCCATAATTCAATAAACCTCCTCAATGAACTCCTTAGGTTCTACAAGCACCTTGGAACCATCAAATCGGGTGGATTCATTCTCTTGAAATACTAAATTCTAGAAGTTGGAGTAGGCACTTGAGGAGGAGGAGGAACAATGCCTTGGTTAGTTTGGTTGGCTACAGCCTAGGCCAACAAAGTGATGATGTTTCAAAATTCAGCATGTGTAACTCATTCCTTATGATGTGGAGCTTTATGAACTATATGAGCTTGGTCCTCATCTTTAACCCTTGCTTTAGAGGGAGCTATCCATCTTGGAGGTATGATCTAGAATACACAAAATAATTTGTTAGTTAGAGGAAATCTTAGGACAACTCTAGGGCACGATGTGAATCATGGAAGAAGGGAAAACTTTCCTTAATGTCCCATAGTCTCCTTTTCATAATCGTGGTGCGCTTCACAACCATGAACAAGACTCTATTCGACATGGTATGTTGTACTCTGGGGACCATTCAAATCCTCGAGCTCTAATACTAAGTTTGTCATGACCCAAGCTTAGGGCCTAAATGCGACACGGCGAATGAGACATCCGGAGGTACCTCATCCAAGCCTCTTAGCATTCATATAGATTTTCATAGGTAATGACATTCAATAACAAACAAAAATAAAAAGGGTGTAGAGGGACTAAGGGAAACATCATAGAATAAGAGTCACTGTCAAAATTAGAACATCATACGCTTATGTCCAAACATACCTCTACTAAAAAACTTGACAGGGGCTAAGACATGTCTCTAGCTCACCCTCATAATAAATGGAAACAAGTATCGTGAAATGTATCCAAAAGTCTTTACATAACATAAGCTAGAAGAGGAAAGGAATATTATTTCCAAAATATGGGAACTCACCGAAATAGTAGCCTTCAATGAAACCAACTAGCCACGTGGAGGTGAGTGTGGAGTAACGCCAGTCCATACATAATGATATCATGTAGGCAAAAGAGTATGTGTTAGTACTTTGAATGTACTAAGTATGTAGCATGCAATTCAATGAAAATGTTAAAGTATATAAGTAAATGCATGCATAAGCAATACATATGAATAACATTTGAAACGTTCATTTTGTGGAAAGATGACTACAACGGACATCTAAGACCATGCGAGCCATAATATAGAATCCAACATAACTCCCTACGTTGGCACGAGAAGACTATTTTCCTGATACAACTCCATCAATCTTCATTCATTTCTTTAATATTTATGGCTATTTGAGGATCCACTAGTGTAAACCTACAAGGGCTCTTATGTTGGCACATAGTTAATGGGACAAGGGGTTGCTACTAGGATTTCCTTACCGAGTCGCACATGAATGTCTCATTCAATGCTCAGTCAATCCCACAGAATAGCTTAATATAACGTAAGAACATAATCATTTATATAGCTCTAGATCATCAAAACATCATTTGATAGAATAGGTCATTAAAAACCTTTCAATGATTCATACAAGTGAGAATTGGCCTTTCACAAGTAGAATTCATCATTCATAATAAAATTATCATTCTTTCATTTCATAAGATTCTCCTTGGATCACAAATCTTACTTTCATAGACATTAATTTGTAGTCAAATGCTTTCAAGCCAGACTTCATTGAAAACATAGCAAAAAAGGTGGGTTATATTCAATTCAACTTTCAAATATTTAGCATCAATACTAGAATGGATGAGAGTAATGGAATGCACCAAATAAACATATTTAGAAATAACCCACCAATTCACTTTAAAACTCTTTCGTGCCTTCAAATAAGGATTTTTAATAAATCAACTATTTCATAAAATTAAGAACTAGTATGAGCTAATATAGATAAATAAACTTTGAATATTCAATAATTTATACATTTAGAAACATAATATGGAAACCCATAAAATTTGTCATTTGATATTGAACTAGTAAGTTGAAAAAATACTTGGGCTCCATGGGTAGAAGAACCCATGAATGAGATCCACATATCTTGGGGAATAAATCCCTAATGCAAGCTTTGAAAGTGGAGAATTGGAGACTTGTAATGAAACCATAGCTTTCCTTGGTGAAGAAGAAGGCTTTGAGAGGAGGAAGGGTTTTGTGTCTTAGGAATTGAGTGAAAATAATGAGTTGGGAAAGGCTTATGGTCCTTTAGATAGGCTAGATTCAGTCCCCAAAACGACCTCACTTTAATGTTAAAATATGAGAAAGGACTAAAATGCCCCTTTAAAGTCTGAGCCGGACAGACCCTACGGATAGTCCTTACAATGTGTAAGACCTTCTACGAGTCGTAGAGAGGACTCGTCCTGCAAGGTCTGAGAACTGACCCTCAGGACTTCCCTTACGACTCGTCTCTACGAGTCATAGATACTTCTACAATTCGTAGAAGGGACTCATCTTGCAGGGTCTAAGAAACCCCTAAGGACTGAGTCTCTGAAGTTTCTTGACGAGTCATTTCTACGACTGTCATCTTTTCTATGAGTCGTAACATGGACTTATAGACTCACTCCTTCCCTTAGCCAAATTTTCAACCTCAACCTCAGTCATACGAGTCACTCCTACTACTCATAGGATTTTCTACAACTCGTAGACTTAGTCATAGAACCTAAATCCAGCCCAATTCCCAAAGTTTTTTCTTCGTTTCGACTTTTCAACTTACGAGGTCTTACAATTATGCTTTGAATTTCACTTATGAACTATGATCATGGATTTGATAAAGGATTTATGCATGTTTTATGAAAATGATGAAGTATGTTTTAAGGATGATTTTGAATAATCATCAATGATTTGTGAAAGATTTTCTCACAATATGAAAGAAATCATGATTTAGATTCTTAGAAAGGTAGGTGTCTATATTAATTATGTTATGAATCATGATTAGAAAGTAGATACTTTTATACAATTTTATGATGTAGATTGGTAAATGATTATTGCCTTTTCTAATGTTATGATTTGATAATTGACTTTATCTATTCCGTTAGGATTTGACTTAGAACTGAGAGGGCTTGGGGTGGAGGCTTAGTAAGGGAGTCTCTAGTAGCAACCTCCGGTCCCAAGCTACGTGCCCCTATAGATTGTCTTAATTGACATAGCTAGTGGATCCACAATAGCATTAATGAAATGTTACAGAGTCTACCTTGGAAAGTAACCTCTCATTTTTCGATGTAGGAGTTACACCGGATTTCATGTTATAGCTCACATGGTCTTAATGTTGGTTGAGGTTATATCCCACAAAATGAACTATGTTTTTCTTAAAGCTTTTCACTATGTCTTTAAATGATGCATTAACCTTATCTCATGATTTATGATTTACTTTTAAGTTCTTAAAGGATTTTTGGTCACGCATCTCATGTTTATGCACACTATGATATCTTATGTGCGTTATGAATATTTCTCACATAGTACATTCTATGTACTAACACATACTTTTTCCTATTGTTTCATAATATAGGTCACGACGTTCCTGCCCATTTCCATGGCTAGCGCATGTTTCATTTGGAGTTAAATGCTTTGGTGAGTCTTCATGTTTTGAGGGTTCAACAACTTATGTTGTCTCATTTCAAACTCATGTTACTTTCATATTTTTTGGTTGAGTTAGGGCTTGTTCTATGCCCCCGTCTATGTTAGTAGAGGCTTGTCAGACTAGACTAGTATGATTTCCCTTTTGATTTTGGATGTTAAGTTTGGATTCTATTTTATTGAGATTTCTACTTTTGAGACTTATCTTCCACATTTAAGTTTACTTTTGTTTATTTTGTTACCTTATGTCCTGCTATGTTATGCTAAGAGGCTTGATTAGGGTCTCTCGGGATTCTAATTGTCGTGTCGCGTCTAGGGTCTAGCTTGGATCGTAACAAAAATGATGAGGTAAATATTTTTTTTTCTGATTTCATATATATTAGGTATGACTTTTTATTTCTAACCATGATATCACCTACTTTCTTACATAATTATTTAAAATTTATAAATCTACATTAATAATAATGAACTTATTTTACTAATTCAATTATACCTTGGTACGTTATATTACTGTCAATAATTTAAGTCATCCGAAGTTTAAATTGAGGTCCGTATAATAGTTCTCAAAGAAAACAACATTATAAATGTTTAGTTGAAAACTTAATGCAAGTAATTAAACTTTAGAGAAAACATAAAATCGGCATGATATAAAAATTGTCATATTAATCTCGTAATGTGCAATATAAGATTTTGCTCAAGTATTTATAATTAAGAGCACTTGTCCCAAACTTAAAATAAAGAGTCATTTTCCTTATTTTGAAGTAACGGTTAGTAAGAAGGATATTTTTGAGCTATTTTGCTAGTTGGAGGGCATATTTAAACCAAAGATATAATAGTAAGATATTTTTGAGCATAAAGCATAAGAAAAGGTAAAACATACTCGTTTTTGGATAGTTCAAAGGTATATTTAATTATTTTTTTTATAATATGTATGTATGTATATTATATATTGGCGAAACCCATCGGTGACCCCCTAAAGTTGGCACCAACTTTCACTTAGACACCTAAACCAGGAGATGTTCATTTTAGACACCTTATGTAAGGGTCGAATGTGTCATTTTGACACTTTTTTGACAATCACCAAAATATATTAAGTGTGTGTAATGCACTCGTCTGACATGTCAAAAGTAGTGAATTAAATAAAGACACGTGACATATATATATATATATATATATATATATATATATATATATATATATATATCAAAAATAATTATCAAATAATGTCTTTTGAATAGAAAAAATGACCAATAATGTGATGACACATGGCATTTTTAAAATCCAAATAATAATTTTTTAAAAATTAAAAATTAACACCTATTAACCCCACCCACCCCGCCGTCATCTTCTCCAACCCCACCCACCCCAACCCCAACCCCAACCCCTCCCCCACAGTGGCGGACCCAGAAATTTTATGAAGGTGGTTCAAAAAAAATTAAACACGCTAATCAGAAAAAAAAAATGTGCTTATTCGGATTCAAACCCGCGAGCTGAGACAAGCTAAGACGAAATATTGAACCCCATTTGCCACTGAGCTAGTCCTTTGGCTTATGCTCAGGGGGTTCAATGTTAAATATATATACATAAATTAAAAATTTTATCTTATATATACAGTGTAATTTTTTAACGAAGGGGGTTCGGATGAACCCCCTCAACTACACGTGGGTCCGCTCCTGCTCCCCCACCCACTGTCATCTTCTCCAAACGATCGTGTATATGTTATATGTCAATCGAATTACTGCAGCACAAAGAATTGCTGGTAAACCTATTTTTTTGTGTGTTTTAATTTGGTGTTCATAGATTATTTTATTTTGTGTTCAATTTTCAGATAGGGTTGGTTAAATTTTGGTGTATCAAATCTATGTGGGTGATCGCCAAGAACTTTGAATTTACAAGATTTGAGAAAAATTCTTGATCTTGGTCGAAAACTAAATCAGTTATGAAAATTATTCATTTTTTGATGGGATGTAACAATTTCAATTGATGGTGGGGGGTCATGATATATTGATTTCTTGAGAACCCATAAAAATTTGGAATATGTGCATTTGACTGATGCTATCATGTCAATTTACTATGATAAAAATGGAGATTGCTAAAAAATGAAGAAGAAGAAGAAGAAGAACAAAAAAAATAGCTTCTATGCGCCTCAGATAGGTGAAAAACACGTGAGGTGTCAACTGTGTAAAAAGTGTCAAAATGACACATTTGACCCTTACATAAGGTATCTAAAATGAACATCTCCTAGTTTAGGTGTCTAAGTGAAAGTTGGTGTCAACTTTATGGGGCCACCGATAGATTTCGCCTTATATATTTGTTTAAAATGTTACTAGTTTTTGGAAAGGCCAAATACATAGACACCCCCACTACTTTTCCCCATTTTTCATTTTAACACTTCATCTCAACTTTGGTCCGTTTAAACTCTTCAACCCCATTTTTATATACCATTATAAATAAAATACTAATTTTTATGTATACTCTTCAAACTATAGTTTTGTACTTTAAAATAAATGGACTTTTGTTTGTTTCGTAAGAAAGATAAAATCAATCGTAGTCCATCGATTTACTTCTTTTTCTATAAATAATTTCCTTTTTGTAGTTTTGAGCATTTTTGTGCAAAAAAATAAACGATGAAAGTACGTCGGCTTTCTTAAAGTACATTGATATTTTTTTAAA
This sequence comes from Solanum dulcamara, assembly GCF_947179165.1. NCBI lineage: Eukaryota > Viridiplantae > Streptophyta > Magnoliopsida > Solanales > Solanaceae > Solanum > Solanum dulcamara. The sequence continues at coordinate 19,057,749 of NC_077246.1, forward strand.
AGAAAAATCATTGACAAAATAATAGAGTCCGTTGGGTTTTAATATTTTTTATTAGTATATTTTTTTGGTTAAAAGACCCAAAGTGGGTCACTTTTTAATAAAATTAAAAAAAGGTCTGCATGTAATTTTAGTAGTGCTATTAGCAATGAACTAGATTTTTTTTACTCAAATTAAAAGTTAAGTTCTTTGGGTTGAGTTAAAAATTATGAAGTGAATATTTGGGTTAAACTCAAAAAACGTGAAAAAATAAAATGCATAATGTTATTTAATAGGATGTTTCGTACTTTTTTTTTAATTTTATGTTATCAACACGTGAATAGTTTATGCCGGATAATTTTTTTTATATTTAAATGGTACATGAAAAATAGAATTGGAGAACAAATAGAACAAGACTGAAATGGAGTGCCCAAATGAAAATTAGGAACATGTTAAATGGGTAGTTTATGTATTTGGGCTTACAAAAACTAAATAATTTCGTTATAATTTGTTATTTAGGACATTGAGGGGTTGTTTGGCAGGAAACAACAGGAGAAATAATTCATGTATTATATATGGTATTATTTAGTACTATGGAGATGCTTGGAGGTGAAATGTATACCTATGGCATACATTAGAGCGATTAAAGACATGTACGATGGAGCTAAGACCAGGATAAGGACGGTAGGAGGGGACTCGGAGCACTTTTCTGTCACGATGGGGTTGCATCAGGGATCAACTCTTAGTCCGTTTCTATTCACCCTAGTGATGGATCAATTGACAAGACAAATACAAGGTGAGGTGCCTTGGTGTATGTTGTTCGCGGATGACATAGTCCTGATTGACGAGACTCGCAACGGAGTTAACGACAAGCTGGAGGGCTAGAGACAGATGTTGGAGTCTAAAGGATTTAAATTGAGTAGGACCAAGACAGAATACTTGGAGTGCAGGTTCAGTGGCCTGCCGCGTGAGGCTGACAGGGAAGTGAGGCTTGGTACCCAGGCCATTCAAAAGAAAAGAAGCTTCAAGTATCTTGGGTCTATTATTCAGGTAGATGGGGATATCGACGACGATGTTTCACATCATATTGGTGCAGGGTGGATGAAATGGAGGCTCGCCTCTGGAGTGCTGTGTGACAAAAAAGTTTCATCGAAACTCAAAGGCAAGTTTTACCAAGTGGTGGTTAGACCGACTCTATTGTACGGGGCGGAGTATTAGCCAATCAAGAAACTTCATGTTCAGAAGATGAAAGTCGCGAAAATGCGAATGCTGCAGTGGATGTGTGGGCACACTAGGATGGATAGAATTAGGAATGAAGATATTCGAGACAAGGTGGGAGTGGCATCGGTGGAGAGCAAGATGCGGGAAGCGAGACTGAAATGGTTTGAGCATGTGAAGAGGAGAGATACAGATGCTCTAGTGCGGATGTGCGAGAGGTTGGCTATGGAGGGTTTCAAGAGGGGCAAAGGGAGGCCGAAGAAGTATTGGGAAGAGGTGATTAGACATGATATGACACAGTTGCAGCTCACTGAGGACATGACCTTAGATAGGAGGCTCTGTAGGACTCAGACTAAGATAGTGGGCTAGGTGGCTTATCTTTTCTCCATAGTAGTCGTAGTTTTGCCCATTTGTTTATTAACATTTGATTTCTGCATTTGATTACTGCTTCTATATGTTGGTCCGGTTTATTTTGGGTATCCTATTTATCTATAGTAGTTAATGCTCCTTTCTTTCCGTTCTTTCTTACCCTGACTTTCTCTCTCTCATTTCTCATATTTTTATATTGTTTTCGATATGCTTGGCTCTACTGACTTATGTCTTATTTTCCTTGTTTCTCTTCTCTTGTTCTTCTCTCTTAAGCCGAGGGTCTTTCGGAAACAACCGCCCGACCTTTCAAGGTGGGGGTTAGGTCTGCGTACACTCTACCCTTTTCAGACCCCACATGGTGGGACTATACTGAGTTTGTTGTTGTTGTTGTTGTTGTATATAATTAATTCATGGATTAGATATACGCCCTACATGGTATTAAATGATGGATAACTAATACCTTGTATTTGGTGGTATTAGTAATACATATGTTTAATATCATGGGATTAAGCTATGTAAAGACAAAAATGCCCCTCAAATCCTTTTAATCCTTTTTTATTTTGTACTAGTAAATTTATTTAAATAAATTAGCTTACAAATTTTATTATTTAGAGAGAGTTGTTTGTTACTAAATAAATCAAATACAAATCAATAAAATATTTGAAATGTGAGTTTTTTAACATTTACTAATTAAAAAATCAAATATATCACCACATGACGTTTGTGATTTTAATTGAATGTATTATTTGTCGATATATGTGGTTCTCTAATTATTTGTATTTTGAACAATTTATAAAATTGCATACATATTAATAGCCTGTTTGGATTGACTTATTTTTAATCAGTTTATAAGTTGAAAACTGCTTATAAGTTAAAAAAAATAGGTGTAGGCCACCTTTTTTTGACTTATAAGCTGTTTTCAACTTATAAACTGTTTAAAATAAGTTCATCCAAATAAACTCAACTATTTATTGAGGCTTATTTTAAGCACAAAATGACTTTAAGTTGGCTAGCCAAACACTCAAAAAAGCTAAAAACAGCTTATAAGTCAATCCAAACGGCCTTTAAAACTACATCTTGTATTTTTTAAGTGTAATAAATGATTTATTCGATTTTATAACCGTTTACCATTTTTTTGATTTTAAAAGTAGATGATCTATCTTTTTTAAATTGAAAATAAATTTTTTGTAAGTGATCAATTTATTAAGACGACAATTATATATATATAAATAATTCAAGTGAGAAATTAGTAAACATGACAACAAAATTATTCTTCTCCGAGCTAGTTAGAAGATCATACAAAAATTAATCTATTCAGACATTTATCTATTCTGACTCAATTACATAAAATAGAAAATCTCATAATAATTCAAAAGTATAATTGAAAAGAAGCTTTTTATAGAGTTTTAATCTAAACACAAAATTACGTGAAAAGCAATAAACCAAACACTAATTTCTGTATTAATTCTTACGTTACTAATTCATGCGATATTAATCTGTGTACCAAATGACCACAGTGCTATCTTTGAAAAATTTCCCATAACCTAAACATGAGTTTTGGGCCAAAGTGTAGTCTAACTTAATATCGGGCCTAAATAAGGAAGATCAAGCGAAGACTGTTCGGTAGACCTTCTTGGGAAATTTGCAGAAAAGATTATTGCTAGTTTCGGTTCAGATGCTCCTCGCCTTAGCTAATTTTCGATGATTTAGGTGAAATTCTTTGTGATTTGGACACTTTTTTAATTGTTTGAGTTAATGTTTCGTTGACGATCGGAAAGTGTCATTTTAGGCATGAGATAATGAAAGAGAAGAATCCAACAGTTGCTGCTTCTACTTCAATTTTCAAGAAAGTATTGTTGAATTGTTCAGCTCAGGTTTGTCCAATATTGGTATCCCTTCACTTCTTTTTAATTTTTGTTTTTCCCTTAAATTTGACACATATAACTCAATTAAAAAGTTGTAAAGATTTGATGTGCTTTCTTTCCATTTGCTGTCTTTTTTCCGTAAATTTGATACATATAGCTAAATTTGATATTTTATGCGTCTCTTCGTGAATATAATATAAATAATGTTTGGTTGATCCTTTGGGCAAAGAATGAATATTTTTATGTGCTTTGGTTTTATATTATCATGTATATTTGATTTGTAATTAGTGGGGATGAAATATTAGACCCACCACCTATCTCATCCTGTTTGTTTGTTTCCATATCCCTTTTTTCAGAGACTGAGAAATACTGAACACAAGGATCTTTTAACACCTTATTTCTACTGCTCTTACAGGCAAAAGTGTATGGAAGTTGTGTTGCAGCAAAGGTTCCAGAAGTTGAACGTGATATGTGTTTAAAAGAATTCCTTGAATTGAGAAACTGCATGAAAAGCGTGGTATGATAAAACTCACCATCATCTTTGATTGAGAAAAGTTTCCTAAATATGTACCATGTTGTCCCTTCGCTTGCCTGATTTTCCTGTTTATTTAACAGATACGAAGAAAGGTTTGAATAGTATATATATTCAAGTTAGACTGAAAAGCAACTGTTGTTGAGAGTTGAATCAAGCATGAAAGGTTTGACGTTTTAGTTTTTGAAGGATAATAATATTGTTCATTTTATAATGTGTTAGCATATAGGTCGTTGGACCGTTATATTTATTTAATCATTTGCAGTTTGGCATAGGTTTGGTGTTTCTCAGGTCAGTAGTTCTACATAGGGGGAAGTGAAACATGTCAGCACAAGCATCTTCTTCTCAGCCTTCTGGTTTTGGTAGTTCTGGTGCTCTATCACATGTGTATATTCAGTATCCACCTTTAAGATGCAAAATCTCAGGAGCAAGAAATATTTTTTATGATGATGGCACGAAACAGCTTATTGTTCCCACATCTGATCAGGTAAAATGCTAGGCGAGAAAGATGAACTCAATCACACATGGTCTACATTGACATTTGACAAGTGATACTGCACGATTTTTTTGCTTCCTATTACCAGTGAACTAAATGGTGGTCCCCCATCTGCAGGTTTTCTGTTGGAAAACAACTCCATTTAATCCAAATGTGACTCCATCCTCTGATTTAATAGGCGAAGGTCCAGTTTTGTCCATTCGATTTTCTTTAGATTTAAAACTTCTGGCTGTACAACGATCCCCTCATGAGGTTCATATCCAGAACAGAGAGAGTGGGGATACTTTTAGTCACAAGTGCAAGTCTGAGTCAGAAAGGATTCTTGGATTCTTTTGGACAGATTCACCGACGTGCGATGTTGTCTTTGTGAAGACTAGGTATGTTGCACAAATAATTTTCTCTTAAGTTTCTTGTCTGTATCGGATTTCATAACTATTTGATTACTTCGTGGTTCTTAAATGTTTACCTACCAAAAGAATAAGTGGGTTTTTAATCAGTAACTATGGAGGCTCTAACTTGGTTTGTCTGGCCCACAAAGCTACCTGAAAAAGAGTTTAAAACCTAAAGTAGGCCTGCTAATCTATTAATTGTGTTGGTCCTTCACAAAGAAATCAAGAAAGATCCTTATGCTCCAAATGATCTCCAAAACACCCCAAGAAACATCCTTACCTTTCATGATGGAAACATTTGCGAAATCTAACAAGAATGTTCTTTCAAAGTCAGAAATTGAATAAGTAAAGTAATTAATACTAGTTCTAGCATCAAATACTTATCTCTCTTTGTCACAAAAACTTTCACCAACTTTGAGGTACTTCACATCAAGAGATTCATTTTCACCACAACAATTAGGGTTATCTTGCTAACACTTATCAAGGCACAAAATTTCTTTTCATGAAGGTGGCAATGCCTCTTCATTAATGACCCTCATTAGTACACTCACTAAGAACTTTATCAAAAGATTCATCAAATAGGTTTCCTTAAATTTGGTATAACATACGTTCTAGGTGTACTAGTGCACAACTTTATTTTAGTTGTTGTATCTCAGTGTCCATACACACTTCATCTTTAATGGACTTGATGAACTCACAATATCATTCCAAATAGGTTCACTCACAGGAGTTGAACCTTGACTGTCCTCCATAGCTTTTACTGCAAATTAAGCAAACATTTAGCAATAAGAGTTGCTAACCGACCCACTTATCCTCACAATTGACACTCAACCCTCGGATTCACACTAATAGGTCAATGGCTTTGGGACCTCGCTCCATTGCACTCACCACTCTAGTGTTTTTCCACACAAGGCTATCCAAAATTCTTTTAAACAACCAAGATTCGCAAATAACTCCAAGTAGACATTCAATTATCGGTTCGGAATGGAAGTTATGTTCAAATTAGAGGACAAGCAGACAAAATGGACTAGGAACCAAAATCACAACAAAAATAAAGAGAAAAACACGAAACAATTGGCACAAAAAGAAAAATACAAACACAAATAACTAGAAAATACTTAGTAGGACTATTACTAAGTGTAATCTAGCTTAAGAAATCCAAACAATTGATAAGGAATGAAAGATAGCAGCTTGGACCCAAAAATCCATTTAAAACATCAAAATCCAATGCTGAAATTTTCTAGTGCAAGGAAAAAAACATGGAGACATTTTTGAAATGTCTAGATGAAAATGTTTTGGTCTTGAGGAAAACGTCTAGATGATTTTAAAATGTCTAGATGAAATTGGGCTGAAGTTCTGTTTCGAGGTGGCCCAGTGGTTTGGGCTTGGGACTTCCATGTTGGAGGTCTCAAGTTCGAAACTCCTTGCCAGCGAAAGCAAGGGGTTTGCCTTATGGGTCGAGCTCGTTGCACTGGGCTTGCCTAGTTCGGATTACCTCTCCAGTGTGATTTGCGAGCTATTGCATAGGAGCGGGGTACCTTGTGCGCACCCAAAGGGTAGCGGCTGTGAATTTCCCTTGTCATTAAAAAAAAAAGGATCTGTCGAGGTCCATGAAAATTTTCGGCTAAATGATTTGGTACACGATTCTACATTTCCAGCTCATATTTTTTTTCTCCAAATCGACTCAAATCTGATCCAAATTTGCTCAAATCAACTTCAAACACTCCGGAGCTTTGGATTCTGGTATCCTCAATCAATATCAAGAGTTTTCCACTCAATTCTAGCACCATTTTAAAATCCAAATCTTGAAACTCACCTCAAGAACTTCAAGTTCTTTAATGGTGAAATAAATTTTCAAACTCCAAGTACTCAAATCAACACCAATTATGCTTAAACTTCAGATGCAAGTTCCGTTGTCTATGCAGAACTAGTTTCAATCACACCCAAATACTTCTAATCAACAAAATTCAGATTTGAATTTTCAAAACTCAAGTTCTTCAACTTTCTTCGATGAAATTCAAATTTCCAACTTGAATTGGGTTCGGGGATGGGTTTCAAGTTTCAACAACAAATGATTCAAAAAGGTTCTCTAAGCATAATGCTAAGATTGAAATTTTAAAATACAGTAATATCACCAAACTTATTGGACTGGACATACATTAAATATAATAACGACACCAAGCGTTGGTAAAACTTATCTGGAAATAGGAGGACATATTCAAGTCTCATTTTCTCTCTTGACCCCTAATGTTGCTCCTACTTGCGGGTAATTGTAAACCAAGTCCAAAGTTGAGGGATAAATTTGAACCTTTTTCTCGAAGATTTAGGACAGGCAGAGCACCCAATACGAGATATTTGCTAATGGCTAGGGTATGAATGGACCAAAGTGTAACAGATGATTGAGCAATTTCGGATAGTGTAGGGGCAAATTTGAAACTTTTCCCTTGTGCTTATGGATATCAAACTTTCTTGCTTACTTGGTATGAGCATTACCATTATATCATATATCACGCCTTTATATCTTGTATGCATTGCCATTCAATAATAACAGTTACTACTACGTTTCGATCCAAACAAGCGTTGCCATTAATTTAGGTTAGCTTATTTGAACCCTTTCAAAATGATTGGCATGCATCTCTGATCTAGATCCTCAACTGCAGTGGACTGGAGTTGTTCTCGTGCAGTTCTGGGATAAGATCACTTCAATTGGTAGAGACTAAGAAACTGAATGTGAGCTGGTATGTCTATACACATGAAAGTAGATTGGTGGTTCTTGCCACAGGAATGCAGTGCAAGAGCCTTACAGGATATCAGGTTTATTTCTGGTCTTTCGTGTCTTTTCTTTTTAGTTTCTCTACCTTCTTGGTATGAAAATGCATTGCATAACTGTTGCAGTATATCAGCATGATTGTGGTCCGTTATGTGATAAATACAAGGCAGCAATGTCTAAAAAGGCTCTAGACAGTAACTTAAACGGATATTTTATTGCTTTGGTTGGCTTTATAATCTTTAGGAAGATCAAAATTGTTGGGGATTGAATAGTTTACCATCCTAATTTTCAAGTTTTTTCATGATTGGGGGTTTCAAGGCTAAGCTTCAGAGCTGAAGTATATAAAGTTTCACTGGTAGGAACTTTATCTGTTTTCCGAGGAAGAAATATCCATGTCTGTCTTCACCTTTAAGGATCATCATTTCTCTTTATTCAGATTTTATGATTAGCCCCTGTAGCTGGAAAAAGTTTTTAGAAGTGAGGTTTTGTGATTTATTCGGCTTATCTTTTTGTCCTATTATGCCTTGCATGATTCAAATAATTGCAATCCTTCATATTCAATTCAATAGATGCAAGGCATTCATCAATAAATCCTTTCAATTTTGATAGCTTGACATTAGTTGTTATTCTGTTTTATAGATTTCATCTGTAGGAATAGTCCGATTGCCAAGGTTTGATATGGCAATGGCAAAATCTGAGGCAAATAGTAAGCCTGTCCTAGCTGCAGAGGATATTTATATCGTCACAATGTAAGTGCTTATCCTGTTCTCTTTTCTTAAGTGAGATCTTTCACCTAATTTTTCTGGTTAAGTAAATTTTTCATCTAAATTGTCACATGTTTCCCTGTTAATTCGCAGTTATGGTAGAATTTACTGCCTGCAACTTGATAAAATAGCAATGCAGCTCCATTGTTACAGATTTTATCGGGATGCTGTGATACAACAGGTAATCTCTTACCAACTATGTAGCTCGTACTCTTCAAAAATGTCATCGGGTGCGTGTCGTATCCTTAAAAATCGTGCATTTTTTTGATGATCCGACATAAGTGCGGCAACTTTTTTGGGGAGTCCGAGCAACGTAGCTTACCAACACCAAGGGTACATGCATATTTCTAAAACGTCCAAGTTGTACGCAATAACATTATAGCATTCCTAACTTCAGATTTTGAAATTACTTTGAAGTAGTTGTGGCTATAAATATAGAAGGGAAAAGGGTCTAATATATCCCTCAACTTTGTCATTTAGAGTTGATGTACCCCTCGTTATAAAAGTGGCTCACATATACCCCTACCATTACAGAAGTGACTTACATACACCCCTACCGTTATAAAAGTGATGCATGTATATCCTTTTCATCTAACGGAAGTGAAAAAATTAATTTTAAATTTGGTTTTTTGATTCTTAATTGTCAAAAAATCCATGTAGGGGTATATATGATCCTTCTGGTATATTTGATATTTTCCACACATGAATTATTTTTTGACTTCTTTGATTATCATTTATTGAGTTTCTTATTCTTATTTCATTTAAAAAAATTTCATTATCTAGTGTAAAAATAAGAGAAACAAAAATAAAGAAGTGTGAATGGAGAAAGAGAAAGAAGAAAGAAAAAAATTTAAAACTATTTTTTTGTGGTTATATTCTAATTTAAAACTATTTTTGGTGTTCTATGATTATGGTATCTGACTATTGGTCATCTTAGTGGCGGATTGATGTTGTACACTTTTTAGACGAATTGTTCCCTTTCTAGCCATTTCAGTCTTTTCTGTCCTGCAGCTCGAGGGTCGATTCAGACCAGTGAATTGCAAAATCTTTTGGACTTTTGAAAATTTTCCAGCAATTTTCTTTGGAATTATCTAGCAAAGTACAATTTAGGTGGCATTTGTTTTGAAAAACTAAAGAACTGTTTTTCAGTCTCTGCAAAAGGTAAGGTGTTAGCAGAGTTAAATAGGTGGAGTCAATTTTAAACCACAAAGGACTACAACACCCTCTGATAAGGAAATCGGGTTGGATAGGATGAATCAGTTAACTAAAAGCCGAAACTGCCTCAATACCCAAAAACGAAAGGTTCAAAGGAACAAAATTGAATAAGTTTCAAAAGGGAGGAGAAGGTGGGGAGGTTAAGGAGGGATTGAGGGGAAGGAAGGAGGGGGAGGTTAAGATGGAAGACTTCGATGAGAGTCAATCCTAAAGCTTCAATCGTGCTGGAAAATGAGGTAAATCAGTTTAAGAGGGGGAGAGAGAGGTGGAGGAAAGTTCTGGGAAGACTCTAAATTCAAATAGCCTTCTCCTTTGTCTTCTAATGCCCTTTGATTTCACCTGTTTCAGCCTGTGCTTTATAAATTGTTATGGCACAAAATAAGAAACGATCCTCCAACACATAATTGGTCTCGCAGACCAATCTCCCAAGTATATTGGAGGCATCACTAATGATCTCTGCCAAGTCCCAGTGGCCCAAAACAATGTGGGTTCCCCAGTGAGACCACCGAAACAAAATGTTTTGAAGGAAAGAGAGGTAGGAAGATATCTGTGTGGTTTTGGGTAGAGAGGGAGAATTTCCAGCTAGGTGGAGGTGAACGTCGGAAGCAGTTTGGCAAAGAATCAACGGGTTGAGTTCATGGGTAATTTGAAGAAGAAAAACTTGGAAGTGGAGGAGAATATCACCCTTAACAATCTCTGAAGGTAGAAGGAGATCGTCTAAATGGGCCAGGACAAATACCTTAGCTTTGGGGAACTTTGAGTTTTTCTTTTGAGGGGAGGGAGGATAGGGTCATACAACTTCTACTTGACATTGAATATGATTCAAGAGGAGGTAATGGGGAAGGGAGGGGGACGGTGAGGGTAGTGACAATGCTGGAGTTGGCTAGAAGACATGAAGGGAGGGGGAACATTGTGGTGTACAGGAAGAGGTTTAGGGACAAAGGAAGGGGGAGACTTAGGACAGGAGACAATCCTATTTGTTCTAAACGCGAGAGGCATTCATTCGATCCAGTAGAATGAGATTCAAGGAAAAAAGTAGTTAATGGATATTAAGATCATTACATATAATGGAAGGGTGATGAATTACCTAAACAAAAAGGGACATCATCAAGGTGTGCTTGTTAAGGAATGTGGGGCAAACATCTTGTACTTCTAAGAAACTAAAATGGAAGAGATGACATACTCTACGGAATCTAAGATCTAGAGAATACTCACAACATTGGCAAGTAGAAGAGTCCAAATCTCCTCAAATCATTTTAAGAAGACTTAATACATTGACATTCCCTTATACTTGCCAACAAATTTCATTTACACATACGAACTATGGTTTGTTCCAATTGAACACTTGAACACATGATAAGGTGTTTTGTTGAGCCATGATCTAGAGAGCTATGAGCTAGGGAGAGCCATGAGAAGAGAGCTTTGTGTTAGGCTAACAATATGAAGTTTTGATGATTAACAAACATAACTGACACATGCAAGTACTAGATATTAAACATGTCTCAAAATAGGATTGGTAGCATTTATGATGAAGAACTACTGAAGAACCAATCCCTTAACATGTCTACTAACAAAAACTGCTTACCAATCTCAAAATAGGATTGGTAGGGTTGATTTTTACTAGCGATGCTGAGTTAGTTCTTAGGAATGAATGATATTCGGGTGATCAAGTGCATCAGAATGCCTTTTATGACCAAGTGAAGGAAGAGATGTCTTTTGTTAAACATATCAGAGAGGAATATGGTGTATCGGAGATTCATGACATTCGATTTTTTCTTCCTCTTTTTTTTTGGGTTTTGTCTAATTGATATGTTGCCTTGTGTTTGATTACTCTTACTTCTAAGTGGAGCTCTTGTCCTTAAAACATAAATTGGTCTGCTCTTTGATTGTTTGAGTTTGTATTACAAAGAAACTGTTTCCTCCTACAACTAATGAAATCTTAAAGTTCTTTTGGAGGATTTTATGTGTTACTTACTCTGCTTGTATTTGCACTGGCAGATGCCAATTTTTTTATTTGATATTTGTCTGGAAAAAAAATTTCTTCTTCTCTGATGGCTACTAATATGTACTTCCAGGGTTCTTTGCCAGTTTATTCCAACAAGATAGCTGTCAGTGTAGTCGACAATGTACTGCTTGTTCACCAAGTGGATGCGAAGGTTATTATTATATATGATATATTTGCAGATTCTCAAGTGCCTGTATCTGCTCCACTTCCATTATTAGTTAGAGGTTTTTCTAGAGCAAATGCTGCGGCCTCTCAATTGATGGGTCAAAATGTTGAAGGTCTGGAGGAAAAGGACTCAAATCATGGTGAAACAGTCATTTATGCAGATGAGTGGGTATTCCTTGTTCCAGACCTTATATGTGATATTGCCAATGGAGTTTTGTGGAAGATCCATATAGATCTGGAGGTAAAATTCTGATTGCTAGTAAATATCATGATTAGGAAGTTAGTCTTAGTTACTATTACCTTGATCTTTTGCAGGCCATTTCTTCTAGCAGCTCTGAAGTGCAAACAGTCCTCGAATTTTTGCAGAGGAGGAAATTAGAAGCAAATAAGGTCTGCTTTCTTTAATGCAGATGCTGCTTGCTCATGTAGAAATGTTATTTTCGCTGTTTAGTGCGTGAACATGTTGAGTTGTTAAAAAAATAGTGGGTAATTTGCCCTAATTTATTAGTTAGGATAGAAGCAGTTTCACCTCGACTGTAATTGACCCCATTGAGACATTAATTGGTTACTGTTGTACCAAACTACCAATCAATGCCTGTCCAGAAATGTTTTTGTTGAATATTTTGCAGTGAGTTAATATTTTCACCATCTGAATTGTCTGTTTCAGGCTAAACAGTTGTGTTTGGCAATGGCTCGGACAATTATTCTCGAACGACGACCTGTGCCCATGGTTGCAAGGGCGATAGATGTCCTAGTCAACTGTTTCTCTCTTTCAATAAAATCTGGAAAACATCACATGGAATCAAAAGTGGAGAGAAGTTCAACAACCAGTGGTTCTAATGTTAATAGTGCCGTTGGTGAATCCATCAGTCAAGCAGATACCTCTCAGAAGTCACCAAAACAAGAAAGCGGTAGTGGCACGCATGACAAGTCTATTGTCAAATCCTCGTCCTTTACTTCAGAGTCTGAAGACAATGTTAGTTTTGCCAAAAATCAAGGCAAATCTAAAAATGTTGATTTATCTAGTAGTGAACAAAATGGAGGTAACTTGGTCGGGACAGATGTATCTGGTGATGAAGCTCAGCCTTCTGTTGAACGACCTCAAGCTCCTGGACCAAGTAGCACTCCCCTAATGACTGATGAACAGCAGGAGTCTCTAGTAACTTCTGCTGCAATATCTCCAGATGATCTGTGCAGCTTTGTGTTTGCTCTTGTAGAGGAGGAAATGGCTGGAGATTCTTCTTACTTGGTTGCGATCATTGTTGAGTTCCTACGCAGGTACACATTTTCTGTCTGAGCTATCTCATAAATAGGTAATTCCCATAATGCCATCACTATGTATCACATTTAGAAAAAACGTTGAATGTTATATTAACTAATATTGCAGTAGTACTTCTGCTGTTAATACTTATACAAGGCAGTTCGTCTGTAAATATCCATTTTTTTTACCTGAAAGAAATATACAAAACTTTCTCAATGTAAGGTTGTTTTTTTTTGAGTCTAACCAGAACCAAACCAAATTTATCTCAACAGTAGGTCACAAGTTTTTAGTTTTTACATGTTATCCCCCCACCCCCACCCCTCATAAGTTATTTTTCCTTTTTAAATTTTACCTACTTTGTGTCCATATTATTATGTTCAAAAAAGTTTTGATAGTTTATTCCATTTTACGAGTTTGTTTAATAGAGAAGTTGCTATTTGTTTTTCTTCTTATTTTCTTTTTTATGATGTTTTATATTACAAATTTACTATCAGTCTAATGCTTGTTACTTCAGGAATATTGTTATCAACAGTTAGCATGATCTAGATGAACTAATAATGTGGATGTTTGATTGATAGTTTTAAAAAATAAATGGTTGCCAATTAGGTTTTAGTTTCATTAAAATACCCAATCCTATTTGGCTTCACACACTAAATGTTTTCAGTAATTTTTCCTAAAAAATTAATTCAGAAAACATTTCCATCGAGCTGTTCAAACCCCATCCAAAGTTCTCCTAAATCCTCATCAATCTGAACTGCTACTGTTGTACCATGTACATCCATCTTGTAAAAGGGAAAAAAAATTGCTTGCTCTTCTTTCTGACATGCTTTTTACTTTTGATGCTTGAACTGTCCTTTCTGTATCTTATAGATCGTGTATCCATTCTTTCAGTGGTAACAAGGAAAGGTTGAAAGTGCCTCTGAATATTTATGTATTGATGATACAACTGCTAGCAAGGAATGAAAATTATGCAGAACTTGGATTGTTAATCATGAACAAGGTTAGCTAATTGTTATAGCATGTATTTTCAAAAGTACCGAGAGTGCTACAACAAGAAGAGTGCAGTTTTTTTTCCCTCGACAAACACCTAATATGAGCCCTAAATTGTGTTCATTGTGTTTCAGATAATTGAGCCCTCAAAAGAAGTTGCAATGCAATTATTAGCATCAGGCAGGCATAATTTTCAAACAAGGAAGTTGGGCCTAGATATGCTCAGAGAACTTGCATTGCACCATGACTATGTCTTGCTACTTGTTCAAGATAGATATTATCTTGAAGCTTTACGTTATGCCAGGAAAACTAAGGTATTCTTAAACTTTACCTGGATCCGATATTTGAAAACCTAACTGTCAGGAAAAAAAGCGAAGGAAGAAAACCTTGTGTTGACCACTTTTATATCAATGAGCTAAGTTTACACGTCTGAAAATCTGAATGTTTCATTTTCTATGCTTTAACTGGATTCCAATGTTGGATATGAGTTGAGATTAGGACTAAACCTGAGTGATAGCTTCAACTGTACTTTATCTCTTGATTACAGTATCACAATAATGTGCCAATATAACTTGGTATCTGGCATTCCTTTATCAGAGAGAATGTGAGGAGCGGGTTTTTCTTCAGTTTCTGTTGATTGTACTCGAGACAAACTTGACACAATTTCTTGTATGACTGAGGATTCTGACATAAAGTGATGTTATTCAGGTGAATACTGTTCAGCCTTCATTGTTTCTTGAGGCAGCTTATGCTTCTAATGACTCGCAACACCTGGCTGCAGTTCTAAGATTTTTCTCAGACTTCATTCCTGGGTTCAAGTGCACTACTGACCACCAAACTTATAGTCGTTATCTTGCCGAGATGAATACAGTGGTTACTGCTTGAGGCACCTTGACAAAAATAAAGAAGTTGGATCACATTGTTCTCCCCTTGAAGATCAGTTAATTATTTAGTATTGAAAATGTCAAGGTTCTGAAAGATGGCTTTGTGGCTTCATGCGCACAGTAGAACCAGATATCGCGGGTTATTTGTATAAACATAAGCTTCCGCTTTTTGGATGACTTATGGCATGTATTACAGCATTAGTTTGAGATGCTGAGGACTAGTAAGATTAATTATCAGACTCCATTTCGTGGTGATCATATACCTTTTTCTATTTTTTTACTTTGGAGGTTCTAAATTTTAGTTTTTTATGCTTCCATTGGATCTTTCGGGTATAGGACAGGGAAAGGGAGGAAAGGGGGAAATCACCTAGGTATCCTATATTAAGAAAATATTTAATATTTATAACAATATTATTAACCCTACCCCCCAAACAAAAAACAAACATATCAATATTTGGATTAAACATATCAATATTAGGAGAATCCAAGGGAAACTTAGGAATAGGATCATTGCCTGCAGCTTGAACTTGCTCCTGTGACTTCATAAAGCAGTTGTTGAAGCCAGCTGCGCGGTCGACTTCTTTCTGTTGTCAGCAGCATTGTCATATGTGGGTTCACACCCAATATTTATAATACAAACACAATATATTCATTTCAATTTTAATATAATATTCAAATATTCATATTTTCACATTTTCATCGGGAATGAACATAATTGTTAAAATAATCATCACTAGAATGGGAATTGCCTTCTTGATCATATTATGCACTCCAAGAAAAGTGTGGGAGTAGCATCGGTATACGCACATAAAGTTAACAAAATAGGTAGAAAAATACAACTGCACATAATCAATACTCAGCAAATCAAGCTATCAACATCAACCAGACAGACAATCTCACTCCTAACAAGTCAATGCCAACAATCAGTGGACATACAAGCCACCACAACAGAACATGTTGGTCACCACAAAGCTCTGCATATATAAGCAGTCATACACAAATATGGAATTGCATCCATATTAAATCACAGTTGTATAGCCTTTGTATTTCGTCAGTTTTATTTGTTGTTACTCACACAATCACTCATATGTGCGCACATGGTAAGAGACTTTAATCTTGTCCAATTAGTCATGACTTGTAAGGCATTTTAAATATCCATGCACCATAGTGACATAGTACCCAATCTATCACATAACCGCTCGTCCGAAAGCTCACATCAAACTTGAGTCACTCATCATTAGAATGGTACTTCCTCCATTTCAATGTATATGACTTAGTTTGACTTGACACAAAGCTTAAGAAATAAAGATAGACTTTTGAAACTTATGATCTAAATTAATCATAGATGTTTGTGTGACTGTAAATCATTTCCTTAAGGATAAAATAAGCATTTTAAAGTAAAATTATTACAAAATATGAAGGCGTGCCATTCTTTTTGGGACTGACTAAAAAGAAAAATGAGACATAAAAATTGAGACAAAGGGAGTATATACATTCTCAGTATTCAACATGTCTCAGTATGTTCTCTGTCAATTGTCTCTCAAGACGACAACAACAACAAGAAGTACAATTGAATATAGCAATGTACATTACAATCACAAGTTGTTAAAGACATGTTTCAACAATTCACAACTTATTTATACATGTATTGTCAAACCAACAAGTATCAATCATGGACTATGTGTAAAGACGAGCATGCTTTATCAACTCACATTACATACAAGTGACTAATCAAAGTATAACTCCAGGTTCGGAATGCTCAAAGTCTAAAGCAAATAAATATAAGAACATTGAATCATGTATTCTTCAAATAATAGCTTTGGAAATTCAAACCCACTCCATTCTATCATTTCTCAAGGTCTAATTCATTATCCAAAGATTATTTCATCATACAATAATTTTCCCATGATCACACAAGCCTAATTCATGAAATTCCTACTCCATTAATCCCCTTAGAGCAATTTATATGTTAAAACAATTATTTTTGTGGGATTCTTGTTCCCACTACACCATAAATAAGACTTAAATAATCAATTCAATTCTAAGAAGCGTTAATTAACAACTTAGAATCAAATGAAGAACTAATTACTTCAATCCTTAGATTCTTCCCACAATATTAATGAATTCTAGGGTTCTAACCCATAATACACTATTAAGATCACCCTCCTTGATTTTAGGATATTAGGGAATCATTCGATGGAAGGATTGACGGAGAAAACTTACCTCGAAAAAGAAAATAACTCTAACCCTTGAAAAATTATCTCTCTGGGTTCTAGGACGTTTTCTCTAAATTATGGTTTATGAGGAGATACTTGAAATAAACTGACTTGATATAAGACCCCGAAAAATTTGAAAAGTCCTAAAATAAGGAATAAAGAATGAAATCTCAGCAAAAATGCAGAAACTGGCACCAGTGATGACCACGGAAGGCCATCACAGTTCATGGTGAGCACCACGCCTCATGATGAGTCACCGTAGTGTGGGACCACAGACTGTGGTGAGCATCACGGACTGTAGTGCTCTCCATGGTGACCCCTCCTCTAAGGCCCCAATAAACTTTCCAAGGAGAGGACCAAAGAATACCACCACGGGTCGTGGAGCTCTTCACGGACCGTAGTGTATTTCCACGGTGGTCACTCTGCAGTCCTCCTGCAGGACCTGCACCACGACCACATTTCACGGGATGTGATGCCCTCCACAGATCGTGACGGTCTCCGTAGGGGAAGTTCAGAGACTTTTCCTGCAACCCCAAGATTTTTTCCCTCTGATTCAATTATCATGGGACACCACCACGGACCGTGGTGAGCACCACAGACCATGATGGGTCCTCCGTGAAGTCAGTCCTCCCAGATTTAAAAGGGGCATTTTGATCTTTTTCTATATTTTAATATTAGAGTGTGGTTGTTTTGGGGACTAAATTGACCTATCTAAAAGTCGTAAACTCTCCCAAGCCCTCATTTCTCACACTTAGACTCAGACACAAGATTCTCTCCTCTTAAGTTCTCCCAAGGGTTTCATCTTCAAGACCTAGGGTTTCATTCAAATATCTTCAAGTCTCTATTACTTTCAAGCTTTAATTAGGGTTTCATCCCTCAAGGTATGTGGGTCTCATTCATGGGTTCTTCCATCCATGGAGCCCAAGTGATTTCTAAACTCAATATTTTAATTTCAAGTGATGAATTTTATGGGTTTTCATTCTATGATTCTAAATGAATAAATTCTTGAATATTTGGAGTTTATTTACCTATGTTGTCTTACATTGACTCTTATTTACACGGAATGGATGATTTATCAAGGGCATTATATGAAGGCATGAAAGTAGTTTTAAATTATAGTGGTGGATTGTTTTAAAGATGTCTTAAGTGACGCATTCCATTACTCTTATGCATGCTAGCATCATTTTAAATGATTTAAAAGTTAAATGAGATGAACCCGCCTAGTTTCACTATATGCTCAATGAAGTTTGAATTAAAAGCTTTGACTCCAAAATAAAAGTTTATGAAAGAAAATGTTTATAATTAAAGGGAGTCTTATGAAATGATTGAATGATGATGAAAGGGTCTTCTTAGCCAAAGAATGAATTATATGTGATAAGGAAAATTCTCACATATTTGAATCAAATGAAAGGTTTTAATGTGACATTCTATCGAATGATGTTTTGATGATGTAAAGCTATGTAGCTGATTACATTCTTATTATATAAACTATTCCGTGGGATTGACTTAGCATCGAATGAGGCATTGAGGTGAGATTCGGTAAGGGAATCCTAGTAGCAACCCCTTGTCTCATTAACTATGTGCCAACATAGGAGCCCCTGTAGACTTAGGCTAGTGGATCCACAAATAGCCTTAAAGTTAAAGTTAAAGAAATAAATAAAGTTGACAGAGCTCTATTCGGCAAGTAGTCTCCACATGCCAACGTAGGGGGTTATGTTGGATTCCTTGCAATAGCTCGCATGGTCTTAAATGTCAGTTACTATCATCTCCCACAAATGAAGGTCTCAAATGTTATTTACATGATTGGTTATGCATGCATTGCTCTATATTTCATACTGCATAAATGTTCTAATGTTTCTTAAACGTTCATACATGCCTACATACTTAGTACATCCAAAGTACTAACACATACTCTTTTGCCTATATGTTATTATCACGTAGGGAACAACATTGCTCCACATGCACCTCCACGTGGCTAGTTGATTACGTTGAAGGCTACTTTGTTGGTGAGTTCCCATATTTTGGGAACAACATCCTTTCCTATATAGACTTTTTATGTAAAGTCTTTTAGGATACTTATCACAATACTTATTTCCATTTATTATGAGGGTGAGCTAGAGACATGTCTTAGCCCTGCTAAGTCTAAATCAGTGGAGGTATTCTTGGACAAATAGATGATGTTGATGTTGTTAATTACTTTTGTGCTATGTGGATTACCTTAGTCCCATTATTCTATTTTACTTTCGCATATTCTTGAATGTCATTACCTATGAAAAGATATGTGAATGATAAGAGGCTTGGGTAAGGTACCTCCGAGTGTCTTATTCGCGTGTTGTAGCTAGGCCCTAGGCTTAGGTCATGAAAAAATTGGTATTAGAGCTTGAGATTTTGAATTATTCTCGGAGTCCAACATACCACATCAAATATGGTTTTATTTATGATTGTGAAGCACGCCACAATTATAAATAGAAGACTATGGGACGTTTAGGAAAAAAATTACTTTTTTCAAATACATATCGTGCCCTAGAGTGTCCTAAGACTTCCTTTAATTAACGCATCATTTTATGTCTTCTAGATCATGCCTCTAAGAAGAGTACCTCCACCTAGAGCAAGGGTCGATGATAAGGATAAAGGTCCTCCGGTTCCCGATGCTCCACATCATGAGGAGGGAGTGACCCATACAGAATTGTGTAACATTATCACATTATTGTCTCAAGCCATAGCCAACCAAAACAACCAAGTCGTTATTTCTCCTTCTTAAGTGCCTACTCTATCTTCTAGGATTTAAGACTTCAAGATAATGAACAATTTCCTCTGTGGGGTGTATACCGACCGGGTTGCGCCGGAGCCATGGAAAAAGTATTCACTACTGCTCTTCCCTAGTTTGATGGTTCCAAAGTAGACGAGAATCATATGGAGTTCATTGATGAGGTCTATCATATAGTGGCTATCATGGGTGCACCTCTACATGAGAAGGCCGATCTAGTGGTCTATCAACTCAAGGGTATGGCAAGGGTTTGGTATGAACAATGGGCCATCGAGAGGGGTGAATATATGGAGCCTATCCAATGGGAAGAGTTTAAAGGTACCTTTCTAGACTGCTTCTTTCCTTTGGA
The DNA here is from genome assembly GCF_947179165.1 of Solanum dulcamara. Taxonomy (NCBI): domain Eukaryota; kingdom Viridiplantae; phylum Streptophyta; class Magnoliopsida; order Solanales; family Solanaceae; genus Solanum; species Solanum dulcamara. The sequence goes on from NC_077246.1 coordinate 19,077,980, forward strand.
GCTAAGGGAGGAAATGATCCAAGAGTTCATCAATCTTTGCCAAGGGACTATGAGTGTGAGGGAATATGCCCTTAAATTCACCAAATTATATAAGTATGTTCCCTTCATGGTCTCCGATCCAAAGGAAAGGATGAGCAAATTCATTTCTAGCATTTCTAGCTTGGTATCCAAAGAGTGCAAGATGACCATGATGGTCAAAGAAATAGACATCTCCCGTATCATGAAATATGCAGAACAAATTGATGATGAGAAGTTGTGGGAGAGAGCAAGAGGGTTCAAGAAGGCTAGAGTTTATGGTGGAGGGTTCAATCCTCAAAGGTCCGATTATAGTGGTAGTGGAAAGGGCCAAGGTGGGCAACAATTTATGGGGCAAGGTTCCACCTATACTTCTCCTCCAAGGTTCCACAAGGACAAGGGTTCTAACCCAATGGTTCCAAGAGAGAATGTTGGGGGATCAAACTTTCTCCGTTTGCAAGAAGTGTGGACGAACACATAAGAGAAATGCTTACCCAGTTGCAATGCATGCTTCAAGTGTGGCAAGTCGGGTGTAAGACCCCGGATGTCGGAAAGTTTGAACCAAGGAGAAAATTCGTATTTTTTTTTGAAGTGACTCATGTTTACAAGTCACTCTACAACTCGTAGAGATTTTTACGACTCATAAGAGTGAGTCATAGAGTGACCCCTTGAGTATTTGATAGTATTACCCTTAAGAGAGGTTCTACAACTTAATAGGATGAGTTGTAAGAACCCCTCATGACCAAAGTTCATAGATCCTTAAAGTTTGTAGGTTTTAGAACCTGCAGGACGAGCCCAAATGACGATTCATGAAGACGAGTCATAGAAATGACTCATTGTCAAACTTTAGAGGCTTGATTTTAAGCCCATTTCTCAGCCCTCAAGATGAGTTATCTTGACGACTTTTCATTATTTCTATGACTAGTAGAGTCATCCCGTAGATCAAAATTCTAGTTTTTAATGAAGTGTATTTATGTCATTTCTCAAAGTTCAGTTCAATAAACCTAGACACAATTATGGCTAAGTTCAACCCTATATCTGTTCAATTCTTTGAAATTTCCCTCATTCTAAATCACTCTCCCAAATTCTCTAAGGGAAGAACTAAATTCTCCCAAGGATTTCTCTTCAAAATTCAAGCTAGGGTTTTAGATTTCACCAAGGTTTCTTCTTCAATTTTGAGTAATTTTAATCAAGGTATGTGGGGATTGATCCATGGGTTCCTTTCACCTATGGAGTCCCAAAGTTTTCTCAAGTTTCCTTAAATTTTCAATTGATTTATGAATCCTAGTTTTGATAAATTGCAATGGGCCATTTCAATTTCATTTTGAATTATTATCAATGATTATTCTAAGCATGTTTCTACATGAATTACACGATTTTAAGTTGAATTATAGATGCCTATGCATAAAGCTATCTCAATTATGATTTTAAGGTTCAAAGATGATTTTCATGAGTTGATTATGAGTTCAATGATTTTCAATGAAACGTTTTCATGGTTTAAAGTTGAGACTTTGATTTTAATGATGAAGTTATGATGATGATCAATTTATGAATAAAGAAATTTATTATGGTATGATAAGTCCAATTCTCACAAAATCATGTTTAAAGATGGTGATAAGTACAATTTTCACCGAAGTTATAGATTCTTATGAATCATTAAAGTTAATGAGCTACTCCTAAATATGTTTTATGAAGATGGATTGATAGATAGTTACTATCTTTCCCTATTATATTATGATCATATTTTATGAGTTTCCGTTGGGATATTGACTAAGCACCGAAAGGACTTTTAGGTGGGGTTCGGTTCGATAACCTAGTTAGTTACCTAAGGGAATCCTAATAGCAACCTAAAGTACCAAACTACATTGCCCATGTAGGATTGACTTCATGGCCTAGCTAGTGGATCCACAGATAGCATAGTTGAGGTGAGTTGAGTAACACGACAGAGTATGCCCTGACAAGGCTGTCTTTTCCTTCTCGATAAGGGTTCCATCAAATTCTATGTTATAGCTCGTATGATCTAAGATGTCAATTAAAGGTCTTATCCCACACAAGTTGAAAGTTAAACTACGAGTTTTATGATAAAATTTTATAATATGCATTGACCATGAGTTTTCATATGTTTTCAAATGCTTTTAAGCTTTACTCATGTTCATTATGATTGGTCAATGGTATGTTGTTTATGTTCCCTTACTTGTGCATGCATATTTTATATACTTAGTACCTTTTATTTAGTAATACATATTTTGCCTACATTATCTCATAATGTATGGACGAACGATACTCACGATCATCCTATTTGTGGCTAGAGTTGCCTAAATATCAAAGAGTTGGTGAGTTCTAATCTTATCGAGGGCCATGACTTTATTTCCATGTTGCTACTATTTTGATTTCTTATATCATTTTGGGTGAGCAAGGAGCTTGTCCTAAGCCCCCTTCAAAGACTAGACTAGAGGTATGTTTAGACGGTATTATGATGTAGTCCATTTGGACATTGGTTGATTGATTCTATCCCTTAGACCCATTCCCTTGAATTGTTACTTCTGCTCTTATTATCATGTTTCTTTATGTTATATATGTGATGTATGATAAGATGTCTTGGTTGAGGTCCATCGCATTTCAATTACCGTATCACGGCTTGGCCCTAGTTCAGATCGTGACACCAGGCCACCATGCTAGAGATTGAAGAGGTGGTGGTGGTGGTGGTAGGCCTCAAGGCCAAATTTCTTATGGTCAACAAGATCAAGGAGGTGACCAACGCACCAACTGCTTTTATGCTTTGTATGAGAGATAAGAGGTTAAGAAAGCACCCAATGTGGTTACTGGTATGTTAAAGGTCTTTTCTTTTCATGTGTATGAATTGTTAGATCCTGGTGCAAATTTTTTGTTTGTTACTCCATTCCTAGAAATAGGTTTGATATGTTACCCGAAATATTAGTAGAGACTTATTTGGTGTCTACCCCCATTGGTAAGTCAGTTGCTGTTAGAAAGGTCTATACGGATTATCCCGTGTGTATCTTGTATAAAGTTGTTCCTTATGACCTTATAGAGCTTGAAAAGGTAGAATTTGATGTTATTATTGGGATGGATTGGTTGTACGCATCTTATGCCTCTATAGATTGTAGGACTCGTCGAGTCAAGATTCAATTCCCAAATGAGTCTATTCTTGAATGGAAGGGTCATAATTCGATAGTGAAGGGTAGGTTCATTTCTTGTCTTAAGGCCCGAAAGTTGAATGCTAAAGGTTGCATTTACCACATCATGAGGGTTAGGGATATGGACTCTGAAAGTCCTTCTCTTGAGTCGGTTCCCATAGTCAATGTCTTTCTCGATGACCTTTTCGGTGTTCCTCCCGAAAGAAAAGTTAATTTTGGTATCGATCTTCTCCCCGATATCTAACCTATCTATATTCTTCCTTACCAAATGGCTCCGGTGGAATTAAATGAGATAAAGGAACAATGGAAGGACTTGTTGGATAAAGAATTCATTAGGCCAAGTATTTCACCATGGGGTGCTCCGGTGTTGTTTGTAAGAAATAAGGATGGGTCGCTTTAGATGTGCATAGATTATCGTCAATTGAACAAGTTAACTACTAAGAACAAGTATCCAATCCCCCAAATAGATGATTTGTTCGATCAATTGCAAGTGGCAAGTCATTTCTCTAAGATTGACCTTACGTCCGGTTATCAACTAAGGGTGAAGGAGTGTGACATTCCCACGATGATATTTTGAATAAGGTATGGTCACTTTGATATTGTAATAATGTCATTTGGGTTGACGAATGCGCCGACGGTGTTCATGGACTTAATGAATAAGATGTTCAAATCCTACCTTGATATATTTTTGGTGGTCTTCATTGATGACATCTTGTTTTACTCTCGGGATGAGGAAGAACATAAAAATCATTTTATAGTTGTGCTTCAAACCTTGAGGGATAGACAATTGTTTGCAAAATTTAATAAATGTGATTTTTTGTTGAAAGAAGTGGCATTTCTTGGTCACATAGTATTCGGTGATAGGATCAAGGTTGATCCTAAGAAAATAGAGGTGGTCAAGAATTGCCCTAAACTATTGTCTCCTTCAGAAAATAGGAGTTTATTGGGTCTAACCAGGTACTATAGAAGGTTCGTTGAAGGGTTCTCTACTATCTCATCTTCTATGATAAAGTTAACTCAAAAGAAGGCAAGGTTCTTATGGACGGATTAGTATGAAAAAAGTTTCCAAACTTTGACAGATCGACTTACCTCCTCTCCTATCTTGACTTTACCAGAGGGGTTAGAAAGATTTATGGTTTATTATGATGCTTCAAAGATTAGTTTGGGTTGTGTCTTGATGCAAAACGGCAAAGTTATAACTTACGCTTCTAGGCAATTGAAGGTGTATGAGCGTAACTATCCTATCCATGATCTTGAGGTAGTGACCGCTGTATTTTCTCTAAAGATTTGGCGTTACTACCTCTATGGAGTACATGTGTATGTGTTCACCGATTGCAAGAGTCTCCAATATGTGTTCACTCAAAAGAACTCAATCTAAGGCAAATGATGTGGCTTGAACTCCTTAAGTATGAAATAAGTGTGCATTATCATCTAGGTAAAGCCAATGTGGTTGCTGATGCACTTAGTAGAGTGTCTATGGGGAGTGTGGCTCATGTTGATGGAGGGAAGAGAGAGTTGGTATGTTTATCAATTGGCTAGATTAGGGGTGAAGTTGAGTGGTTCTGATGATGGTGGTATGGTTGTTCATAACGGGTCTGAATTATCTTTGGTGGTGGTGGATGCAAGGTCTAAACAAGACCTTGACCCGACACTAGTAAAGTTAAAGAGGTTAATAAATGAAAAGAAAGTAGAGGTCGTTTCACAAAGGGAAGATGGGGTACTTCACTACCAAGGTCGATTATGCATTCCAAATATGGATGGCCTAGTTAATGGGTTTGATCTTGAAGGAGGCTTATAATTCTTTATACTCTATTAATCCTGGTTCGACAAAAATGTACCGAGACTTAAAAGAGTTTTATTGGTGGAATGACATGAAGAAGGACATAGCAAGGTTTGTGGACGAATGTATGAATTGTCAATAAGTTAAGACCGAACATCGGGTGGCCTAGCCTAAGACATTGAAATTCCCACTTGGAAGTGGGAAGATGTGAATATGGATTTTGTAGAGGGTTTGCCTCGTACTCGGAGGCATCATGATTCAATTTGGGTGATTGTTGATAGAATGACCAAGTCGGTCCACTTTCTACCGGTCAAGACATCTTATAGTATTGAGGATTATGCTAAGTTGTATATTCGGGAGTTGGTGAGGTTTCATGGTGTGCCCTTGTCGATTATTTCAGATTGTGGTACCCAATTCACTTCCCACAGTTTTTTAAGAGAATGAACCTTACCCAAGGATCTCACCCCTCGTGGCGGTTAGGGGTTGAGCCACACACCCTTAAGCCTTATTATAAATAAAAATAGAAAAATATATGGAGGAGGACATAAATCTAACCTCCAATCCTATGGTGGTTCATAAATCGGTCATCCTTCTAAGGTCAGCCAACTCATCCCCGATACAAGCAGATGAATCCTAGAAACTATGCACCTAAAGGAGAGGACTCCTCTTGATACAATAATTCTAGGAAAGTGTACATAAGGGAGACTCTCCCCTTACATAAATATAGGAAAAAGTCTATGCAAATATAGGAAGCTCCATAACCAAGTCTTGTTTGATCCTTCTGTTGAAGTAATGGTTGTGTATGATCAAGGATATGGTATGAACCTACAGTTTACCTGCACAAAATAAGCAAAATATAGGAACCTACGGTAGTCGTTACCTCTAGTCGTAGGTTGTTTCATGAGTCGGCTAACCTACTAAGGTCGGCTAGGGTTGGTTTATGAGTCAGCTAACCTATGAGAGGAATCCTCTCAATATAATAATTCTAAGAAAGCGTAAATAAGGGAGACTCTCCCCTTACAATACAAGATTAAAATACAATAAATTCTTCATAAAAATTATAACTAATACTAAGAGACAACCTAAATGAAGAACTCCAGCTTCCTGCAGCAGCACTTAGGGAGGTTCTTGTATTCTTTTGAGTTTCTTTCTTTTGAAATTGGCCAAACCAACCTTGTCGAATTTATAGTATGCTCTTGCTTCCTTGGGTAGTTGACTTGACTTGAAGTAGACCTATGAACTAGTGCTTTTGTGACTTTATTTATAAAGCTGGTCTGCAACACAATTGGCTTCCATATACACATGGTAGCATCTAAAGTATTGGAAAAGAACAATGGTCTTATATAGTTTGTCCATGTGACTTCTGACTGACCATGGAGGTTTAGTACTCTGATTAATCCAATTTAAGAGTAGCTCAGAATCTATTTCTAGGATAACCTTCCTGTATCCAAGGTGAAGGCACCATGTGAGACCAAACAGAGCTACCTGAGTTTCAGCTTGATTATTAGTCCCCTCCCCCATAGGTGCAGAAAATGCAAAAATGATCTCACCCTGGCTATTTCTGAGTATGCCTCTTGTTCCAGCTCTTACATGTTTATCTAAGGAGCTACCATTAGTGTTGATCTTCACAATATTTTCTGAGGGTGCTCTCCAACTAACAGTGATAATCCTACTTATATGCACATATCTTTCAGTTAGCAAGATTAGGTCCTTCTAGCAACTAGGACATTTGATATAAGGGAAAGCAGTATGGAGTAGGTTGTTGATGTCCCTCTGAATAGAGTATTTAAGTCTAGTGAGGCTAGAGCTTTTCCCTCCATATTTTCAAGCACATCTAATCTTCCAGAGGTTCCAACCAATAGAAATGGGGATGGCATGAAGTATAAGCTTGTGATCTGCATTGTTAGCCTTGAACCTCCACCATCCCATCACTAAATTTCTGAGAGGGGTGTAATGTTTATTCATGCCAACTGAATTAGCAAAGAAACTCCAGGTGTTTCTAGCAAAGTTTCCAGATATAAAGATGTGTTCAATGGTGTCTAGACCTGGTTGATAACAACAGTACAAATTAGAGGGATTGTATCCAAAGCTGCACATCTTCTCATTTGTAGGAAGCTTCCTTCTTAAGATTCTCCATAAGAGGAAGGAATATTTAAAAGAAATCAGCTTATGCCAAGTATTAGAATTGATGATTGTGATAACTTTCTTCTTCCTGATTTGCTCCCATGCTGAAGAGCTGGTGAATTCTCTATTAGAATTAGATTTCCATATGGGTTGATCATCCAAACTAGGCTGATAACTGATCTGCAAGTCTAGAATATTGGCTACCATCTGAGGAGGAGCTATTCTAGTAATTTTTTCAACATCCCATTGGCTCTCAATTAGGAAATCTACAATTCTGATGTTATTAGGCCTAGAGCCCGTTTGGATTGACTTATAAGTTACTTATAAACTATTTTCAGCTTTTAAGAGTGTTTAGCTGGCTAACTTAAAGTTATTTTATTCTTAAAATAATCCCCAATAAATAATTGGGTTTGTTTGGATGGACTTATTTTAAGCAGCTTATAAGTTGAAAATAACTTACAAGTCAAAAAAATAAGTTGGGCTGCACCTACTTATTTTTTATTAACTTATAAACAGTTTCCAACTTATAAGTTGCTTAAAATTAGTCCATCCAAACAAGCTCCTAGTATTGTCTTCTCTGTTCCTAGCTAAGGGACCATTCCCCAACCAATCATCCCACCAGAAGTAGCTAGAACCTGAATGTATCCTTCATTGAATATGAGCTTCCATTTGGTATTTTTTTTCATCATATGCTTCCAAACCAGAGATTGTCCAGTGTCCCACTTCTTGGCTATAGGATTGGATCTTTGACAATATTTAGCTTTTAAGAAATCACCCAATAAAGACTTCTTGGTTCTGAATATCCACCATTGTTTGTATTAAAAGGAATGAGCTACATCTGTTAGATTTCTAACTCTAATTCCTCCTTCATTGTAGGGATAGCTTAGATTCTTCCATGAGGACCAGTGATATTTCTTTCTATCATTTGTCCAACCCCAAAAGAAATCTGCAGTTAGGCCCTATATCTGTTTCATGGTGGTGCTGGAAGGTGAAATTTCAGAAAAAAAGTGTATAGGTGTAGACTGAATGACATGCTTCACCAGGGTCACCCTTCCTCCATAGCTTAAGATCCTGGATTGCCATCCTGTAATTCTTACTATGATCTTGGATACTAACTCAGAGTAGTAGATCACTCTTTGCCTCCCAATGTATAAAGGGCATCCCAAGTATGTAATGGGGTTGTTCTTCTGCATAAAACCAGTGGTTTTATGAATTCTCCTCACAGTAGCTCTAAAAGAATTTGAAGGAACAAGTGACTCTTACTCTTATTAATGATACCAGTTTTATGAATTCTCCTCACAGTAACTTTGAAAGAATTTTAAGGAACCATGAAGTGAATCTTACTCTTATTAATGAGTTGTCCAGAAACCTCTTCATACACTGTAAGGGTCTTCATGATAAGTTTCAGAGATGCTTTCCTACCTGATGTAAAGAAGATCACATCATCTGCAAAGCATAGATGATTGATTTGAGATCCCTTTTACTGTATGTAGAAACCATGATACTGAGAGTGTGAATGCAATCTATTCATAAGTCTAGATAAAACCTCTGCACCCAAGATAAAGAGAGCTGGGTAAAGGGCATACCCTTGTTTAAGGCCCCTCTTAGAATGGAAAAAAACCATGCCTGACCCCATTAATAATCACTGAGTACCAATTATTGGCTATTATCCTCTAAGTCATATCAATAAATTGTTCCTCAAAACCTATTTTTCTCAGAACTAGACATGTGTAAGAACAAGATACCCTATCATAGGCCTTGCCATGTCCAGTTTAATCACAAAATTACCACCCTCCTTTGGTTTTTTGATTTGATGAATAATTTTTTGTGAGAGCATGATATTCTCAAAGATACTTCTATTCTTCACAAAACCAGATTGATTTATAGAGATGAGATTGGGAAGAATAGGCTCTAATCTCAGACTCAAAATTTTGGAAATTATTTTGTTTGTGAATTTGCTGAGGCTTATTGGTCTGAATTCTGTTAGTTTGTTAGGATGGTTCACTTTTGGGAGTAAAACCAAATATGCATGATAAAAGTATTTGGGCATGGTGCATCCACAAAAGAAGGAATGAACAATATCTAACAGGTCTTTACAGATAATGTCCCAACAAGCATGAAAAAACTTGTCATTCATCCCATCAGGACCTATTGCATAATGTGGATTCATTGAGAAAACCACTGTCTTTAGCTCCTCCATAGTAAGAGTAGCTTTTAAGATAATATTATGTTCTTCAGATACCAATATAGGAATGCATTGTAAGGCATCCTCCTTAATATAATTCTCTTCCCCTGTAAAAATATTCTGAAAATACTCACAAGTAGCTTTGGCTATACCTTCATCTCCCTATATCCAGTTACCTTCTTCTCCTTGAATTTTGTGAATATATAATTTCCTTCTTCTCCCCCTAATCAGAGCATTAAAGTAGTTGGAATTCATGTCTCCTTATTTGAGCCAATGAAGCTGAGATTTTTGCTTGAGCATAGACTCCTCCAATTTTAGATATCTAATATATTCAACATTTAGGGCATGGAGGTTAATTCTGTTCTCCTCAGTATTCATGCTGATGAGCTTCTCCTCAGCCATTTTAGTTTTATCCTCATACTCCTTACCTTTGGCATAAATGTCCCCAAATTCATTTATGGACCTATTGCTAAGAGTAGAGGCCACTCTTTTCAGCTTTTGATAAAAGATCCACAAAGGATCACCTTTTATATTTCTATTTTAGCAGGCCTTCACTGTCTCTAGAAAGGAGGCTTGCTCTATCCAGCAATTAAGAAACTTGAAATATTTAATGAGAGTAGTATGCTGATTTTCCATTTCCATTAGAGAGGGCAATGATCATATCCCACAGAAAGTAGGTGAGTGATAAAAGTTTGAGGCATGATCTCTAACCACCTGTCATTAACCATAGACCTATCTAATCTTTTCCAAACTCTAAATGAAATATCTCTCTTTTTTGACCGAGTGAATTTTTACCACTAAATCCAATGTCCATCAATCCACAGGCTTCAATTACTTTGATGAATTCTAAGCTTTTCCTCATATTATAGAAAGGCCTCCCAGCTTTTCTTAGGAGTTGTGATCACATTAAAATTACCAACTCATCCGCAGGGTAGAGTAGTGTTAGAGTGTTGCATTAGCTTGTCCCACATGGGTCTTCTCAATGGGTCCTTACATTTTGCATACACAAAAGTAATTCTGTATAAGTGAAGAGACAACACATGGCTAATCTCATAAGTAATTTATTGATCATCCTTGTCTAACACCTCACACACCACATCCTTAGTCCACAGGATCCAGATTTTACCATTTGGATTGTGAGCAGCATAGTCCATATTGAGTGAATTCTAACATTATTGAGATAAGAGTTATCAAAAAAAGGTTCAAGTAAGGTGATGAAAGAGATTTGGTGAATTTTGGTAAGGTTCTTAATTCTTTCTGTGACTCCATGGGTGTTGACACTCCTTACATTCCAAATAATGATACTAATCATTGGGGATTTTTAGATAAGAAGAGCCTGGTGTTTGGTATGCCAATAGAGGCAGAAATTGTTGGACTGACAAGCTTGGGACTGAATCTGGTTTTGTGAAGTCCTCTAGGTGATAGACATTGGTTGTTAGTGATTTGCTGAAACTCATCATCAACTCCCATGTCACCAGAGGGACTGAAGGCTCTTATCAGTTGTTCACTAATCTCAGCCTCCTCATCTTTTTCTTCTTCAAACTAGTTATCCCTGTCTATTTCATTTTCTGATTGAATTACCCCATATTCATCAAAATTAGTTGGAATAGCATGATTGGTATTTAGGGTACTTGTATTGTTCTTTTTATTGGTAGATATATCTGGGGTTGTTTATCAGGAGGCTTGGCATTGTAATGAATTTGAAGAGGGGCCATATCTAATCCAATTCTATCATCCTCAAGCCCAAACTGTTGACATTGTTCAATTTGTTGTTGTTCTTATTGAGAGGCACTCATTTGAGAATTCAGATCCTGACTAGTGTATGTCATCTGCTACTCTATTCTCTTTTTGAGAGCCTCTCTTCTCTTTTTACTAAGTTTGTTTTTCTTACCAGTCACACTCTATGCATTTGTGCTAGCCACTAAACCCAAGTCTTTAGCCATAGCTCCTATATAAGGAGTTTGAACATTCTGAACCTTAGCCCTGTTAGGAGGATTGCTAAGATGTGGGGATGTTCTTTGTTGCTATACTTGCATGTTGGTTGTTGTATTCTATATAGTTGGAGATTTGATAATGTGAGAGTTCTGACCCTGATGCCCCATTTTAGGACCTGCAGATTCATTATTATCACTCCTGCAACTTTGACTTCCACTCACAATATTTTTGTTACTCTGTCTATCCTCTAAATCACTAATGTTAACCATATCATTGGTTTGTTTTTGTTCATGTTGACTTGTGTTTTGAAGGGTAGAAGGGGCTCTAGAGTCACTCCTAGGGTCATCCATTAGGTCCTCCTGTAATATATGGAACCCTTCCCCCTACCCTTTGGACACCCCTTCCTGCAAGTTAGTAGGTTCCTCCGTATTACCTTCCTCTAGGAACTTCATCAGCCAGTACGGTAAAATAATTATTAATGGGGGGTAGGGGTTGTGGGAGCATTTAGTCAATACCTGGTCTCTTCTTATGCTCCTTGTATTTGTTTCTATTCTTTTGTTGAATGGAAGATGCTAAGCAATTCTGATCAGATTTATTCCAAGGGTAAGGAGATGGGAGAGATAAGTCAATACCTGACTGCTTCTCTTGTCTCATAAGCTCATTACTTCCTTGCTGATTTTGTTTATTAGTTTTTTTATTAGTCTAATTTATTTGAGCATTATTCTGATGCTTTTTATTTCTTGTTTTTTTTGAACCTGCCACTCTTTTTGTTCTTCTTTTTCCTTATTTCTATCTTGGTGCTTTTTTTGCTTCTGATCCAGGTTTCCTTTTGTACTTACATTGATGAGAGGTATATTATTTTTCAGTTTGTTGTAAAGAGGTTGAGGGACTTACCTGATTTTCTACAGAATGGTTGGACTTGTTCTTCCTTGCTTGTTCTATTTCTTTTCTTTTTTTGTATTACTCATCTCTTTTTTTAACATTACAGCTAATCATATTATTCCCTTGATGCTTATAGTATGAAACCTTATCAGGTATACCTTCATATTGTATAGCCTGCCATCTACCCTTAGTGTGATCCTCTTCATCAAATCCTATCCAAACATGAGGGGGCCTTTCTTTGGTGATATCCATCTATATCCTCACTTTTGCAACACTTCCTCTAGTTTTTTGGAGTGAAGCTTCATCTAGGTACAAAGTTTTACCAATGAGATAGAAGGGGAGTTATGAAATCCTTGTGATAATAATGCCAAGGTAGTTCAGGTAAAATGACCTAAACTAGAACTATAGGTGTTTCCTCTTCAGGTCTAAAGGTTGAAGTCCATAATTGAAGTCTCATAAGTTGCCCTTCAACATACATCTTCTGCTTATTCCATATGGAAATATGATCTTCTTCATTATCAAGATTTATGTAAATGTGTTTTGCATTGAAGTGAGCAATCTTAACACCTCTAGTGAGTTGAGTTTGAAGAATAAAACTCTTTCTAATAAGCTCTATCTTAGGCATAATATTAGTAAATTTACCTACCAATGTGTACTTGCATCTGGTGGTAAGTTTCACCAGAAAATTTTCCTTTTTAAAGATTACAGCTGGTAGTCTTTGTCTTGTTGTAATAGTAGGTGTTGAGATAGCAATAGAACCTCATTTCTAGCTTGGTTGGCTCTGAATCTAGTCGTATAAGTTTGTATGACTATGAAAGGCCCTGGTTTAGGGAAGATGCCTTTTTTGGGACTATGAAATTGAGATGGATGTTTTGGATTTTTGGGAGGTTTATCAAATGAGGTATGTATGCGTTGTTGATGAAGGGGAATCTGTTTGTCAAAGTTGGATGTAAGCTTGGTGAGAACATGAGGAACTTGAGTATTGGTTTATGTAGAAGTGATGTGATTAAGGTTGATGGTTTTACCACTAGCATCTCCATCACCCTTAGTGCAAATACTATCATTTTCAATGGAGATAGGATTTTGATTATTTTCTCCATTAGTAACCATGTTATCCATAACTTCATACTGCTTAGAAGGGATTAGCTCATACAGATTACAATCAATTACATTAAATTGCAATTGATCAACATTATCAATATCAGAGTTAAGCATAATACCTTCTAGATGAGTAGGAACAACCAATATACCTAGATTCACTTGTATTGAATTCTGGACTTGGGCTTGCACTTGAAAATGCTTTTTATTTGAATTAATTTCATCATTTTCCTCTCAGTAGCTGTTTGATTTTTCATCAGCTCTTGATTATATTGACCATCTATATTACTCCTGTCCCTTCACTTAGTGTTGGCCTTCAGTTGATCCAAATTCACTTTCAATGGAACAGTGATATTAGCACTAAAAGCGACATTCAAGGTGGTTAATATTTTTTGACTAAGTGTTGCTCACTAGCTACTTATTCAACCACTTCTTGACCTCTTCGATCATGTACTCTTTGTTCCTCCATACTTAACTGTATAGCTTCAATATTTTGCTTACCATTTTGATTGATTTTTACATTTGAGAAGTTTTGATCTAATTCGACAAAAACTATTGGCTATGAGGATTGTATGTCATTCCCCTTGAAATTTTGGCATTGAGTTTGACCTTGTTGGTTCGCCGGAGCTCGGCGAACATGTCAAAATTCTGACCACTGGCGAAATTATTCTTATAATTGATGAGAGTTGGTTATAGAGATAAATATTTACTAGGAGAATAATCGCCAGTATCCAAAGCCCCTCGAATATCACCGAAATTGGTTCAAATATAGAGGCAACCGCTAGGCATTCTCTCAGAAATTGCTTGTTATGATCTCTGGATTGGATAAATGGAATGAGTTGAAATTATGTGTGAAGATAGATCTTTAGGCGCATATTCCAGACCATTACTTTGAATTACACGAATCATTCCAATTTGAGAGAAAAAAAATGATCTTTTGTGCCCAGACTAGCTGCTCCTTCGAAATTGCTACAGGGATCGCGACACTATAATCCAAATTCGAAGATCTAGGAATGGAATTAAGTATTGATTCCACTCGGGTTTTTTTCATGAGAGGAGGTCTCTCCTCTTAACTAAGTTTGGTGGTCTGGAATGCTCCATCGGCGGTGTATCAGCCATTCTGGTAGACTTGGGCACTATTCACATGTGTCTACTTAGAGAGAAGGGAAATTTGATTTAGTTATTTTCGGTCTTAAGAGAGAGAATATTGATAGAATTTCTTTCACTTCCCACTTTTGGAGATCGTCTCAAAGGGGTCTTGGTACTAAGGTGAAGCTAAGCACCACATTTCATCCTCAAACCGATGGGTAAGTTGAATGAATAATTCAAACACTAGAGCAAATGTTAAGGGCTTGTGTGTTGGAGTTCAAAGGGAGTTGGGGTGATCATCTACCACTTATTGAGTTTGCCTATAATAATAGCTACCACTCAAGCATTGAGATGGAACCATTTGAGGCCTTATATGGGAGATGATGTAGATCTCTGATTGGTTGGTTTGAAGTTAGTGAAATGACCTTGTTGGGTATTAATTTGATTCTTGATGCCTTGGAGAAGGTGAGAGTCATTAGACAAAGGTTGAGGACGGCTTAAAGTTGTCAAAAGTCTTATTCCGATACTAAGAGAAGGGATCTTGAGTTTAATATGGATGATTGGATATATTTGAAGGTTTCACCCATGAAGGGTGTAGCTCAGTTTGGTAAGAAAGAAAGATTGAGAACTAGGTATGTAGGGCCCTATATAATTTTGAGAAGTGTTAGCAAGGTTGCTTATCAATTGGAGTTGCCTTTGGAAATGACTATGGTTCATACGGTGTTTCATTTCAATGTTGAGAAAATGTGTGGGTGATGTGCCACTAGAAATAGTAAATATTGAAGAAAACTTAACTATGAAGAGGTTTCGGTTGAAATTTTGGACCGATAAGTTAAGAGATTGAAGAACAAAGAAGTTGCATTTGTTAAAATCCTTTGGAGGAATTAACAAGTTGAAAGTGCTACATGGGAAGCGAAAGCGGATATGATGAAGCAATACCCTCATCTCATTCATTCTACTCAAGCTTAAGGTACTAAGTTATTCATGAATTGATTAAGACTCCTACGTTTCAGTTCTCCTAAGTCTTCGTATGTATGCATTTTCAAGAAGTTGAATTTTAAAGTCATGTTTTATGCTAAGTTTAAAGATATCATGTTGTATGCATTTCCAATATCATTGTATTCAAGTTGGGTTTCTAGTCCTCATGCCATGTCCTTTTCTACACCAATGATTCTTATTCAAGGATGAATATTTCAAAAGAGGAGATATTGTAAGACCCCAAAAATTCGAGAAGTCCTAAAACAAGGAACAAAGGATGAAATCTTAGAAGAAATACAAAAACTAGCACCAGTGATGACCACGGAAGGCCATCATAGGCCGTGGTAAGCACCACGCCTCGTGGTGAGCCACCACAGTGGAGATTCAAAGACTCAGACCTGCAGGGAAGAGACCACGATAAGGGTCCACAGACCGTGGTGAGCACCACGAAGCATAGTACCCTCTATGCTGACCCATCCCCTAAGGTCCAGGAAATTTTCCAAGGAGAGTACCACAAACGGCCACCACGGGCCATGGAGCTCTTCACAGACCATGGTGTGTTTCTACAGTGATCACTCTGCAGGCCTCCTATAGGACATACACCACAACTATATTTCACAGATCGTGGTGCCCTCCACGGACCGTGAAAGTCTCCGTAGAGGAAGTTCAGAGACTTTGCTGCAACTCCAAGATTTTTCCCTCTAAGTCAATTATCATGGGACACCCCTACGGGCCGTGGTGAGCACCCCATACCGTGATGGGTCCTCCTGAAGTCAATCCGGTAGATTTAAAAAGGGCAGTTTGGTTTTTTTGTGTTATAATATTGGAGTGTGGTCATTTTGGGGACTAAATTGACCTATCTAAAAGCCCTAAACTTTCCCAAGCCCTCATTTCTCATACTTAGACTTAAAAAAAAGATTCTCTCCTCTCAAGTTCTCTTAGGGGTTTCATTCAAAGATCTTCAAGTCTCTATTACTTTCAAGCTTGTATTAGGGTTTCATCCCCCAAGGTATGTGGGTCTTATTCATGGGTTCTTCCATCCATGGATCCCAAGTGATTTCTAAACTCAATATTTTAATTTCAAGTGATGAATTTTATGGGTTTTCATGCTATGATTCCAAATGTATAGATTCTTAAATATTTAGAATTTATTTACCTATATTGTCTTACATTGACTCTTATTTACATGAAATGGATGATTTATCAAGGGCCTTATATGAAGGCATGAAAGTAGTTTTAAAGTATAGTGGTGGGTTGTTTTAAAGATGTCTTAAATAATGCATTCCATTACTCTTATGCATGCAAGCATCATTTTAAATGATTTCAAGGTTGAATGAGATGAACCCACCTAGTTTCACTATATGCTCAATAAAGTTTGAATTGAAAGCCTTGAATCCAAAATGAAAGTTTATGAAAGTAAATATTTATGATTAAAGGGAGTCTTATGAAATGATTGAATGATGATGAAAGGGCTTCTTAGCCAAAAATTGGATTCTATGTGATAAGGACAATTTTCATATATTTGAATCAAATAAAAGGTTTTAATGAGCTATTCTATCGAATAATGTTTTGATGATGTAAAGTTATGTAAATGATTATGTTCTAATTATATGAACTATTATGTGGGATTGACTTAGCACTGACTGAGATATTAAGGTGGAATTCGGTAAGGGAATCTGTTATACCTCGTACCTTTATACCTTGAAAGGTTCCTTACGTAAGCTTCTTTAGCTCTTAAGTTTCTTGAGAGGTTCTTAAGTTTCTTTGAGCTTTTTAAAGCTCTTGACCTTCTTAAAAGTTACCATGTGCACCGTATAACCTATAACACGACCAAAAAACTCTAAGGAAGGGAGAATGTGACACCCCATGGTAAGGAAAATTGGAAATATGGTTATGAGAATCCGGAAGGAATTGGAGGCCAAGTAATGAGTCGTAGGACTCGACTTACTTACGTAAGATACCAATTTGAAAATCTTACATACTTAAGCTACTTGGGCACATACCAATGTTATATAGTAAGGATTACATAGGTTCATAAAGAAAGACGAAATTATAAACCCATGAGGAGGAAAAAAAAGTGACATCTTGCAGCCCATGAGAGAGTGCTACAAGGCAGCAGCTGGGAGTGCCATGTGGCAGCAGATACAACAAGGGTGGGTGAACCCCACCAGCCACGTGGCAGCCCAAGAGGGGTGGTGCGATATGTTGGCCCTATGAGGGCTTGACACATGTCACATGTCACCACTTAGGAGTTGACACATGTCACCCCCTAAGGTGGCCTCTATATATAGGTTTTATGACTTTTCAAGTCATCTTTATCCATACATTTCATCTACATTCAAGAATGATCTAGAAAAACAAAGAGAAGAAGAAACCTTAAGCTAGAAAAAAGAGGGCTACGAATTGGGAGAAAAAAAGGTAAGTTCTCCGATTTCGTTCCATAAATTAATTATCTAAAGTATACCACGAAGGTATGAAGGTGTTAATAATATAAATTTATGGTTTGGAGAATCCCCAAAAGGATAACAAACAACCCCGAAGTTTTAGCCGCGCTAAAGGAGTTTTGAGGCGAGTTTAGGTCAAGGTAAGGCTTTCTATTTCAAGTTGGAGTTTATGATGTTGTTATGAGGTATATTACATATCTTAAATGGGGTTGAAAGTGGAAAAATTTCATAAGAATGTTTGACGTTAGAAACAAACTAAATTGAAGTCGTAGTAGGTAAATCAGAGTCGAGTAGTGTGTTGTTGTTGTGGTACTGT
This sequence comes from Solanum dulcamara, assembly GCF_947179165.1. Taxonomy (NCBI): domain Eukaryota; kingdom Viridiplantae; phylum Streptophyta; class Magnoliopsida; order Solanales; family Solanaceae; genus Solanum; species Solanum dulcamara. The sequence goes on from NC_077246.1 coordinate 19,095,981, forward strand.
AGGTTGGGGGTGGTTTAATTGCGTGTTTCAGGGCTGGAAAGTACTCAAAAAGGAGTGTGTGTTCTTCTGGTTGCATCCACACGACCCTCAGTTTTGTATGGTAAAAGATTTTACGAAAGAAAGGCTAAAAACTCTATTTTGGTATCGTAGTTTCGAGCTAGTTGGTTGGAGTTGTATTGAGTAATGTTGAGGTGATTTGATTATATATATAGCCGCTGGTCGTTGTTGGTAATATGTCTTCTAATATTAGCTATTGGATAGGGCAAGTTATAGGAGAGATGCTGCCCGATTTTTGGTAACTTTGGAACTAGTAATAAACTAGTCGAGGGAAAAGGATAAGGGAATGATTCCTATGAATACGTGGGTGTAGAGTTGGAAATTGGAAAATAAAAGGTTACTAATATTAGTATTACTTTCATGTTGAATAGGTTAAGGAGATATCGAGGCAAGCTGGGTTACGATTAATCCCTAAAGAGGTATGTGAAGCTTCCTTCTTTCTCTTGGCATGTTTTGGCATAAGTATGTAAAACGGCCCTTCTTCTCTCTTGACATGTATTTAACATAAGTTATGATGTTATGATGAAATGTTTATGGTACCGAGTCCCTTGATGGGCCAAGTATGATATATGTCACTATCTAAGGATCGGGCCGAATGTTCCTCGACATATGTTACTATCTAAGGATTAGGCCGTACGTTCCATAGAACATATGTATATAATGACTCTATGAGGGAAAGTAGAGGGTATGTAAAGCTTATTCTTTCCCTTCTTTTTTTATGACCCATAGAAAGCCAACGGACAAAGAATTCACAAAGTCTACAAAAAGCTCTTATTCTTAAGTACACTAGGATGGCTAACGTTTTTAATTTCCTAGAACTTATGTCCTTTTACCTCGATTCATGTGAAAGTGTCCAACCATCCTATTGGTATAATTTATGTTGTGGTATAAAGTATGACTCTTATTCACTCCTTTAAGCTAGAACTCTTCCAATAATGGAACTATGGCTTCTCAAGTTTTTCTATACCTTGGGAAGTAGTAAGTAGGTAAAGTTAATCTTCTTTTTCGGCATGAACCTTATGAAACGAATAGACAAAGTATATGTGATCCCAAGGAAGTCCCCATTCTCAAAGCCACTAACATGGACATTTTCTTGACTTCCAAAAGATATTTTATTACACCTTGATACGAGTAGATGATTCTAAAAGTGCTACTTTGATGCAAACCATAATGACACTCCAAAGGTACTTGATATGACTCTTGTCTTAGTTTTTAAATGATAGAATATTTGAGTATTCCATCAAGTCTCAGATATGATCTAAAATGTCTATGATGTCTAAGACTCTTTTGATATGATCAGTAGTGATATTCGAGAGACGATTGATATGACTATCGTCTTGATTTTCAAATGAAAATTCATCTTTACTACTTCATTGAATCTTGGTAATGATTTAAATTGCATAGTGTTACTCACTACTCTACTCGTGTATATCGTAACCCTTTTATCACTGAGTCCCGAGCTGGGAACATAATCATGCGCAGTTCACTGCATTATCCACCGAGTCCCTCACTAAAGGGTCGGGTATGCTATATGAGGAAATAATAATGCAATGACATGAACAACTCACCGAGTCCCTCACTAGAGGGCCGAGAACGTATGTATATATATATATATATATATGATGTGATGTGATGTGATAAGGTGATGATAGCGTCGGGCCCTATGATGGTCCTACAGATATATATTTCACCGAGTCTCTAAAGGGGCTGGCTATATTGTATAATATAAGCATGCATATTTTTATGATTCACAAGGTACAGTTACAGTGTTTTCTTAAGTAACGTATTTGTCCCCTGACTCTCTTTATTTCAGATATGTTTCCAGTTATGCTTTGTATACTTAGTACATATATTGTACTGACCCCCTTCTCTTTGGGGGCTGCATTTCATGCCCGCAGGTACAGATGCATACTTTGGGGATTCGACAACATAGGAGTCCCATTCAGCAGTTCAGAAGTGCTCCATTGTGTCGGAACCTAGATTTTGGGTACTAACCCTCGATGTATATGTTTATCTGTTTATGGGTACAACGGGGGCCCTGTCCCGCTTTATATTACTGTTCTTACTCTTAGAGATTGGTGGACATGTATGTTGGTGGTATATGTATGTGTGTACAGTTGTTCCTATATGTTACGATAGCCTCGTCAGCTTATATGTTATCATGCCTATTATTGCATTATAACTTAAACAGGGGGCAGGTTTACTTATAGTTGGCAGAGGTATATGCGAGTGTCTAGTTCGGGCACCCATCACGGCCTACGGTGTTGGATCGTGAAAGAATCTTAGTAGCAATCACTTGTATCATTAACTATGTGCCAACATAGGATCCCTTGTAGTCTTAGGCTAGTGGATCCACAAATAGCCCTTAAAGTTAAATTTAAAGAAATGAATGAAGTTGACAGGGCTTTACCTGGCAAGTAGTCTCCCCGTTTTAACATAGGGATTATATTAGATTCCTTGCAATAGCTCGCATTGTCTTAAATATCGATTACGACCATCTCCCCCAAATAAAGGTTTCAAATACTATTTACATGATTGATTATGCATACATTGCACTATGATTCGTACTACATATATGTTGTAATGTTTCTTAAACGTTCATGCATGCCTACATAATTAATACATTCAAAGTACTAATGCATACTCTTTTGCCTACATGATATTACCGTGTAGGGACCAGGGTTGCTTCACATTTACCTCCTAGTGGCTAGTTGATTACGTTGAAGTCTTATTTGTTGGTGAGTTCCCATATTTTGGGAACAACATCCTTTCCTTTCTAGCTTTGTTATGTAAAGTCTTTTGGGATACTTATCACAACACTTATTTCTATTTATTATGGGGGTGAGCTAGGGATATGTCTTAGTCCCTGCCATGTCTAAAGCAGTAGAGGTATTGTTGGACAAATAGACGATGTTGATGTTGTTAATTACTCTTGTGCTATGTGGATTCCCCTAGTCCTATTATTCCCTTTTACTTCTGCTTATTCTTGAAGGTCATTACCTATGAAAAGCCATGTGAATGCTAAGAGGCTTGGGTGAGGTACCTCCAAGTGTCTCATTCATCGTATCGTATCTAGGCCCTAGGCTTGGATTGTGACACTTAAATGAGCATTCAACCTCGCATTGTCCATTGCAAATATCACCCCTTTTCTACAACAGATCTGCTATAATGAGAAATGCCTCTTTGTGTCAAATTTTGGCATCATCACCCCACCTTGCTACGGCAAGTCCATGACCGCTACAACGGTCTCGTTGCAGCGGAACCCCCCACAATTGGAAAGAAGGTCCCTTAACTAGTATCTTAAAGAAAAATAGAGTAAGCTTCATTTCACAACATAATTCTCCATCACAACATAAAATAGATGCGACAAGCATCATAAATAACTTTTTTGAACTCTCTAATCAGTCTCAGAGTCTCTTATGAAGGTCTAAATCACTTGGTCACCTCCTAATGAAATACAACGCAACATAACAACACAAACTATCAAAGATTAAACAAGAGATATGATATTTTAAATTCTACCCATCTTTGAGTTCTTATTAGCTCAATTCACTATGAGGACTCTAACCCAGGTATTATGGCCCTAACCACACATAACGATCGGACAAATCAAGATTAAATATAAAAATCTAATAAACTCAAATTTAAACTCAACATTCTATATTTTGAAATAAATGAGAAGAAAACTCAATTGCTTATGATGTGTAACACACACATAAAAAAATTAAAGTCAAACTAGCGTAAAGTAATTAAAATACTTAGAGAAAAATGTACAAAGAATGGGGGAGGGGGAGAGATAATATTTTGAACTAATTTTGATAATATAATAAAGTAATTAGATAATACACATTTACTATCCATAAAATTTAAATTGAAGAGACGTGCAATAAAATAAAATTTTTCAAAGATTCACGAGTAAACAAAATAAATATATCTAGTTTATATTAATAAGAAGAACATTTTATAATTATATTCAATCAAATAAAAAGCTAATAAAAATTAAAATTAACAATCTCATAATTTTTAATAGTGAATAATGCAATATAGATAATATGAAAATATGAAAGTTATTTGACAATTATATGATTTGTTTTCTCTATTCATATATATTTAGTTATGAGTGATAGGGTGAGATGGGTGGGTGGAAGTGAGAGAATACATTTTATTGTGAAACAATATGATAGTTGGACATTTTTAAGGTAATACGATTTAACATGTTTGTAGAAGGTATCACAATTTAAAGCAATTAGAAATAATACTATAATATTTCTATACATAGCGGAAGCTTTAGTGCACCGGGCTGCCCTTTAGAAATAATGCTATAATATTATTCGCGAATTGCGTGACATTAATATTAGCTCTCGAAAAAAGAAAAGAGACACATAATTTATTATAACATCCTCAATTTTAATTCTTTAAATATTGTTCTACCTTTGGTAGTGAAAAGAGCCTCCAATTATTAAATAATTAAAATAATCTAACTTTTAAAAAAATAGTTAACTGATAAAAAGTGTTGGAAAACTTTAGACAATATTTTAGAAAATATTTAATTTTCATTCTATGTTTCTCTTCTCCAATATAGTCAACAAAGATAACAGTAAAGATACATAAGTTGTTTTGCATCAAATTTAGCAATCGAGTGTCAGAATTAGTTGAGAACATAATTTATGAGTTCTTCGAATATTCATAAAAGTTCTTGCTTGAATATTTATATCAGGTGATTGTGGATCTTAGAACTATTTAAAACAATGTGAGAAGAAACAGGAGCGTTAGCAATCAAAAATATGAGATAATGAACTAAATATTAATTATTTAAAAATCACCATTGTTGCAAGTTTGAAAGACTAAGCCTTTAATTTTTAATCTAAAAAGTAAGATTAAATTAAGTTGATGTATGCAGTTGAAACTCTTGACAGTATGAAGATTGATAGTTCTAATTTTAAAAGAACTACTCTTAAATACTCATAAACATATGTCAGAAATTTGTGTCACTGTAAACAATTGTGAAAGTGATAAGACACCTACCTCAGGCCACATTTGTAGGTAAGCCAACCAAAAATATAAATACATGATAAAAAAATCAATCATGTGGAGGTAATATTTAAAATCAAAAAAAATCATAAATAATTGTTTTCATAAAAATTCATAGGAATTGCAAAAACAAATATATAACTTCCCAAACTTTGATGTCACAAGTACAAGTCTCAAAGAGTCCAAATAACTTCAAACATCAACTATATCTAAATTAAAGAAAATAAGAAAAAAAATTAAAGGTGGATGAAATCTGAAAAAGACTACGGGTTAGCCCAGCAGATACTTAAAAATTTCATAAAAAACTCCAAAAAACTATCAATCACTGGTATGAAGTATTTGTCTCGAAACTTACATAATAAGATGCAGAAAAAAAGCAAGAGTATTACAATCACTTTATATCTCAAATCACAGTCAAATCAAGACAAGAACAGTAAAGTCACTTTTAAAAGCACCAATTCATCTTTCATATAATAACAACACTTAATATATAATGCAATGTACATATAGAAAACTATTCATGATATTCAGAATAAATTTCTTAAATGACGTCTTACATCTCTGCAAAGAGTAAGGATTTTCATATTACTGTACATACCTGCTGCTATAGTGTAGCTAGACGAGATCCATGGAAAACTCATAAAGTTCATATATTATTCAAAAATAATCTCAAAATATCTAAAAATAATCTCAAACTCATCCAATAAAGATCTCGGAAACTTACAATCAATTCAGATAAGAATGAAAGTAGTGAAAAGTGAAAACATGATCAAATAAGCAGTTCGTTTGCTAACTTTCAACTATCAGCCATACATATAAACACAAAAATGCAACTAGGATAATAATTTTCAAATGATTATCAAAATCTGACTTTGAATCTATAAAGGAGGGGGAAATCATCTATTAGCCAATCCATAGATGCATTGGAAGCATGTAGCCAATTCATACTAAAAATAACATTAAAATCGGTCATGTCAAGTTCAACAAGATCACAAGGTATTATTTTATGCAAGACCAACACGGGGCAATTCCTATGGACTTTCTTAGCTAGCACCAAATCACCAACTAGAGTACAAACCGAAAAAGTCTCTAACAAGATTTTGGAACATATATCATATCTTATAGTAAGGTAAGGAGTAACAAAAGACAATGTGAAATATGGATCAAGTAAATCATAAACATCAAGGTCAAAGATCTGCAACATACCTGTAACCACATCGAGAGACTCCTCAACATCTTGCCTAGCTTGGAGTGCATAGAACTTATTTTGGCGTGGGACACTACCTTGTGGAGCTTGTCCCCCTCGAGTAGCTTGACCTTGAGAACTTCCATTCTCTTCCATTATTAGCGCATTCAGAGATCTTGTGCCCCATTTTACCACATCCAAATCAAGCACCCATACCAAAAACACATTTACCTCAATGGTTTCTCCTACACTTGGAATACTTAGGAGTAGACCATTTACACCACCACCTTGGGCCTTAGGGTTGGAGACCCTATCTTTATGAAATCTTTAGCCCGAAGTTTTTGAAGAACCTTGGTCTTGAAATTTATGGCCTTGTTAGAAACGATTATTACCATCACTGGATTTTGATAAAGAAAACCTAACTTCAAATCGAGCCCTCTTGGACTCCCTCACATTCCTCTCCTTAAGCTTCTCTCCTTCAATTTGTTCGGCATATGTCATGAGCCTAGAAATATCCATATCTTTGATAAGCATAGTGGTTTGACATTCTTTCATCACCAAGTCTGACACTCAAAATAAAATTACTCATTCGGGCATGGGAGTCTGCTACCAAAGAAGGAGAATACTTGGACAAGTTTGTGAACTTGAGGGCATATTCCCTCACGCTCATTTTACTTTGCTTGAGATTGATAAACTCCAACGCCTTCGCCTCTGTCAATTCAACCGGGAAGAAACGGTCAAGAAATGCAATTTGAAATTCTCCCAACCTATAAGACCTTCTTCAACCCTTTCGGCCTTCCATTGATTGTACCATACTTGAGAAAAACCTTTAAGTTTGTAGGCCGCCAATTCCGACTTCTCTTCCAAAGATACCCTATAACAGCAACAATCTTATGCACTTCATCAATAAAGTATTGGGGATCCTAATCAACCTTAGATCCATGAAACTCGGAAGGGTTCTTCTTTGTGAAGTCTCTAACCCTTGAAGCTGGTATAGACACATTTGCAGGAGCCAACACTCCTTGCTTCACTTGAGTAATCATGACTTGGGCTAGCATAGAAGTGGCGGTTCGAAATTTAGCATGGGTAACTTGATTGGCTAGAGGATCATTAAGAGCGTGAAGGGCTTGTACCTCATTAGCATCAACTCCTCTTTGACATAGAGCTCCTCTTGGAGGTATTTTCTGAAAATCGCAAAGAACAATTATTGGAGGAAAAAGACTTAGAGTACACTCTATCGCATGACATAAATCATGAAAGAAGTGAAAAAATCCTAAGACACCTCATAGCCTCCTACTCATAGATGTGACACACTTCACATCCATGAATAAGACTATACTTGACGCGGTATGTTGGACTCTCTAGGACACTTCAAAAACTTGTGCTTTGATATCAAATTTGTCACGATCCAAACTAGGGCTTAGATGTGACATGATGATTAGAATTCGTGAGAAAATTCAAACCAAACTTCTTAGCCTATCATAAGCATACATAAGGTAGAAAATAAGTGGAAACTCATAAAAGCCCAAGAAGACATGGCATAACTAGAGATAATCAAGACAACATAAACTTCTTACACATTTATCCAACATGCCTCTAATTGACTACATAGGCGAGGAGTCTAGCTCATCCTCAAGAAAGTAATAACATGACATAGGATAGTCTCAAAACATCAATATAGTCTAGAAATGACAATAAAAGAAAGAATGACTCGATTTTTCCTCAAAGCATGAGGACTCACTAGAAGCTCTTCAAATGGATCACCGACTAGCCACAAGAATAGGATGGAGCATCCGTCCCTACATTGTGATATAAATAGGCAATAAAGTATGCGTTGATATGTTTGAATGTGCTAAGTATGTAGGCAATGCAATGCATAATAAAATCATGTTCTGCAAATGACCATTTCAAATAACATGATAAGAGAAGTAGTGAAATCATAAGTAGTCATAAGAAAGGTCAATGCACATTAAATCATAAGAGTTTTATATAAAAGTAAAGGATAAGAATAGTCTTGTAAAACATCATAAGGACCATACATATGTGGGAGACAACCGTAACCGATAATAACATCATGCGAGCTATTATATGGAATCTGGTGACCCCCACATCAAGAAGTGGGAGGCTACTTGCTAAGGTAGACTCCGTCCAATATTATCATCATTAAGTTCTATATGTGGATCTACTAGCTAGGCCATAAAGGCAACCTACGGTGGCAATGTAGTTTAAGAGACTAGAGGTTGTTACAAAGTCTTAGGTCTATTCCCCACCTCAAAGTCCTCTCGGTGCTAAGTAAACATCCCACGGAATACATATCATATCATAAATCATAAGCCTTTCATAATCATGCTTCATAAACTTGTTCATAGGAATAACTCATTGTCATTTGATTCATATAATGTGGGTGTAGGTATTCATCATTACGAATCCTTTTTATAGAAATATCATTAGGGTATTAAGTCACCCTCATTCATAAGACTTTTTTGCGTACTTTGAAATTCATGATCATTGCTTATACTTAATAGTAGGAAGAAACATGAATACATGATCAATTTACTTGAAAATTATGAAATTGGATTGAAAATATATATGATCATATACTTTATATCAACCCATACATAATTCATAAAATAATATCAATTGAAAATATAATTAAAAATACTCATGATCCATATCATGAACCATAAAGATCAATGTAGAAAATTCATAGAAAAATTATTCAATTCCATGCAATAATCCTCAATTTATATTAAAATAGATTCAAAATCATAATTAGAATCGTAATTCATGCAATTGAAATAGAGATTATAAACCCATAAAAATACATACTTTAATTGATTGAAAAAGTAGAGAATTATTTGGTCTCCATGAGTGAAAGTACACTAGGATGAAATACCCACATACCTTGAATGAGAAGACCAAAGATATTTGAAGAAACTTGAAGTTTTAATGGAGAGCTTGAGAGAATTCCTTGAAGGTCTTCAATGGAGGCTTTGAGAGCTTTTGTAGAGAGCGAATTATTTGAATAGGTCAATTATGAAAGAATGAATGAAATTAGAGCTTTAGGTTAGTTTATAGAGCATATTTAGTTCCTAAAACATCTAGGTTCATTAACTAATAGTTAGAAAAATGTCTAAAGTGTCCCCACTTAAAAATTGAATTCGAATAGAAAACCTAATCCAAGTCCGCGATGTAGACTTGTTCTATGACAGATCAATTTTGAGTGAATAAAATTTTGACCAGATATTGACTTGAAAAAAATTTCGCAGACCTGTCGCGTGCCCTTCTGGAAATGCAGTTTCGTGGAAAAAGTTTATCTTTCGAAATACGTGTCCTAAAAATCCACCGAGAATATTTTTAAAATACTTAACCTTATTATATCATATTCCAACCTTCAAACGCTCGGAATATTACAAGTAGGCACCATCATTATCCGACTGTGGGTTGTGACAAAGTAACCCCAATGATACCATGTAGTATATAGATATACATTAATAATATCATGGAGGTCGCACTAAAGTATTGAAACACACATCAATGATACCATGAAAGTATACAAATATACTATGATAGTATCATTACAAACTGAAACGAATGAAAAAAGCAAACAGAAATAAAAAATCGAAAAGACAATTAAATGAAATGAGAAAAAATAAAAACCACTAAAATAAAAAATAAACTATAGAATGACCAAAAATAAAAATTAAATTATGGTGAAAAAATAAACAATATTATTATTTGAGAAAAAATGAATGGGAAAGGAAGAATAATAATAAAGAATAAAGAAATAACCAGTAAAAAAAAGAAAAGGAGAAAAGAAAATGAACATGAAATAAAGATATTAAAAAATAAAGAGAAAATAAAATAAAAATGCAAAAAGTAAAGAACCAATAAAGGCGAAATAAATTAAAAGTTGAGTATGAATTAAGGTACGGTATAAAAATAAAATAATTTGGAAAAAAATAAATGAAAAAAATGCACATATATTTAAAAAATGAAAAAAAAGAAGTAGAGAAAAAAATAATAGAACAAAGAAAAAAATGAGAAAAAAAAAGTAGGGAAAAAGGAAGTACATAAAATAATTGGAAAAGAACACTTCTACCCCACAAAGTAAAATATTTACCCTTGAATACCCCAATACTTTCATACCCTTTTTTATTTTAAATTCGTGTACTGAGGTTAGCGTCCACCTTTTTCTCTCTCTAATACCATCACGGTATATCACAACACACAAATATACTCTGATGGTATCAAAGAGTAACTAAATAGTGTCTTCATTGAAGGACTAATATTTCTTCCTCCTTTATACCATCACAGTATAATATACTTTGGAGGTATCAAAGAGTAACTGAACAGTATTTTCATTGAGTTTTTGCTTTAATCCTTCGATTAGATTACTCAATCATCCATGATATCATTATGGTATATCTACATACCATCATGATATCATTAATGTATGTTTCAATTCTTCAATAGTTTAGTTTAAAAAAATAGTTTAAAAATAGTCAAATTTAGATACAATTTATTTAAAATTTGCAAAAACAGAAACAAATGTAAAAAAATATATTTTCTACTAATTTAGAGTTCAATAAAATGGAATTATGACTTTCATAATTTTCTCTTAATTGTTTCTTATTTATTTCTTAAAAAAAGTGCCCAATTTTATATAATACCGATAAAGTATCAATATAGCGACAGATTATCACAGAGTCTTAAGATCAGCCCTATATGATATCAATATACCGACAAAGTATCACATATGATTAATTCATAATTGTGATGTTGACGTCGTACACAAAATAAGAAAGATAGAGTGGGGTAAGCATGTAAATAGTATGGGTGATGGATCTATTAAGGAAAAATAGTTTGGGTTGAGTCAAATTTGCGTAAATAGTTTCCCTAATGAGTCCAATTTATGTAGTTTTCTTTTAAAAAAATATTGAGTATAAATTAGATTATGATGTAAAAAGAAAATAAAGAATAAAATAATTTTAAATTTTTTAAAATGAATTAGAAATATAAAAATAAAAAAGAAGAAGTAAAAAAATAAAAAATAAAATAATTAAAAAGGATCTAAATAACTAAAGTTTCAAGAAAAGAAAAAGAGACATTTTCTTAATTAATTTAGGGATATTTAATGTAAGGAGGCATTTAGTTATAAATAGTCTACTCGCACCAAAATTGGTTATTTATGCACATCTTGTGCCATCCGTATATGGGCCTGACCTTTTAGCTGGGCTTTGATTGCTTTTAACTATGCCCAATTATTCCTTCTCAGTTCTCAACTTTCCTGGGTTTTTCTTCCATATGCAAATGGATAGAATTTCAGCTTCCCAACTCCATAATTCAAAGCATTTCGAGGTTAGCTCTGCTCTGCCTTTTTTTTCTCTCTCGGTGAAAGTAGAATCTATTTGTTATTTGAAAGTTTGTTACCACAGATAAATACATTTGAAGTGTGCCCTTTTCGTATTTCCTCTTTATTTTTTCTTCCGAAAAGTTCATTTCTTTCTTATGTATAGATGAAGTTCAATATTGTTTTGGTCTATGTTCTTGAATGCAGTAGAGATTTGGAGGGTTTCTATTGCTATTTGTATTATGAACAGTTTTCCCAAGTTAGGCTATAGCCTATAGTGGAAAGAATGGTTAGGTAGTTGGTTTAACAGGCTTTTGGCAGCAGTCAACTCCAGAGAATTTCTTGGATTACTAACCATCAGATGTTATTAATATAGTGTTTGTGGTACATTGCTGATGAATGAAGTTGTAATTGGGAAGGTTTAATCTTTCCTCCTTTCCCTTTGTGTTTACGCAATTTTCGAGTAAGCTTCCTATTGTTTCTTCATTGAAATTAAGGATAGAGACAGAGATTCTTTTGCCCTTTGGATGTTAAAGAATCATCATACTTTTTGTTCAGTACAAGAGATAGGCCCTAAAGAAAGACTTGGTGAGTGCCAACAACTTTCAAGCCTTCATTGGTACTAGAGGTCGAAAAGAGATCTTTGTATAGGTTTAGTTTTCGGGCTTCATTGGTACTTGTAAATTTCGCAATTGATCTGATTTCCTCCTCTTCCTTTCAAGCCTTCTCCATTATGTTAACATGTCACTCTCCATCTTATAAAGCCAGGGAAACTGATCGACTCTAGAATCCCTCTGCTAATTGACCTTGTTGCTATCTTTTTCTGCTACATTTGAACTAATATATACCTATCTTAATGGGTTATCGAGCTCTTGCACATTGATTGCACTGCTAGACTCTATCATTAAGTACTTGAATTACTAATGCTAATTGACATTAGATTTTATTACATGTCGTATTGAACTACTTTAAAACTTTTCTTTCTTTCTAAATATCGAGACTGTTTGGCCTCTTTCATCTCCATTAAGCATTTTTTTTTCAATCTAATGGCAGTGCACAAAAACTCAGAAGTATTCGCTCCAGTGCAGATGAAAAACAGAATTTTGAAGGGGTGACACACAGAAGAATATCTGTGCAAATTGTAGGCTAAAGACATATTTATAATCAGGACTGTTAGCTGTTCTCTGCACAAGTATCAGTCGTCTGAAATAAGACATTTGTAGTGAGTATTGTCCCAATGAGCTCTATCTCATCATCCTTGTCTTTTCTCACACTTACATCACCTCTTTATATATCAAGACAATGTCTTAGTGTACAGCCAGCTCGTAGTTGCTACCAACGATATGCTTTCAATAGTCATGGTAACGTTACCCTTTCAATCCATGTCCAATCAGCATCCCCTCATCCGTCTAGTAATTTGCAATCCTGTTGTAGTGCTATTGCTTCATCAAATGATGGAACAACATCTATGATTAATTTTGAAGATGTCATGGAAAAAGATTGGTCATTTCTTGAGTATCCAGATTCCAGTGAAGAGCATAAGCAAAAAATTGATGAGATCATATTAGCAGGAGAGATCACGGAGACTTCTAAGGTTCTGATTGCAATTAGTTCTGATGAATTTGTTGATAGAGTAGTTGATTCATCGAACTGCAAGCAACTACTTGTCGTTCATGACTCTCTTTTCATGTTGGCATGCATCAAGGAAAAATATGACAAGGTTAAGTGTTGGCAAGGGGAATTGATATACATCCCAGAGAAATGGACACCTTTTGATGTTGTTTTTCTCTACTTCCTTCCTGCATTGCCCTTTGAACTTGGTCAAATTCTGGAAGCACTAAAAAAACGTTGTTTGCCAGGTGAAATTCAGTCAGATTATGTACTGTGTACTACATTTGATCTTATGTTTTCATCAAGACAAAGTGATCATCTTTGCATAAATCTTATGTACAGAAAGTTTCTTTTATATGTTCAGGTGCAAGAGTTGTGATTAGTCATCCACAAGGAAGGCAAGTGGTTGAAGAGCAACAGAAACAATACCCTCATGTGGTTGTCTCTAACTTGCCAGAGAAGATGCTGCTGCAAAATGTTGCTGCAGACCATTCATTTGAAGTAGTCAAATTTGTAGATGAACCTGGTTTCTATCTTGCTATTCTGAAATTCATGGCAGAGAGCATGAACGAATAGCTTCCTCTCTTAAAACTTCAGATCGTCCCAATTTGTGTGGGCTGATTTAGTGATTGGGTTGCAATTTTATTTGTATTTATATTTTTGGACTTGTCTAGTAAGTAGTAAGTATTGAGCTAATTAGTATTAGTATAATTAGCAAGGCCCAACTTTTTTTTGCAGAGTTTTTGGAATAATCAGATATTTTGATAAATAGATCAAGAGCTTTCTCTATTCAAATAGTCTTTGGCTTGTGGTATCTAATATCATCTATTCATATGTTGTGGAGATCGCATCTTGCAGTTGTTACTGTTGTTTGTATATATGTTCCATACTGCTTTGTTTTGTACTAGCTGTATTATTATAATTCTTGCTTTTGATATCCAACATCATCAGTTTATTGTGTTCCGATTGTCGCACTATATTATTTTTTTTATTTTTTTCTACACTAGTTTTTTTTTGTATTTGGATTTGCTACACTTGAGCCAAGAGTCTTTCGGAAACAACATCTCTACCTCGACAAGGTAGTGATAAGGTTTGCATACACTACCCTTTCTAGACCCTACTAGTGAGATTTCATAGGATATGCTGTTGTAGATCGAGAGTTGTATCTCTTTTATTTCATTTTTTCTCATACCGACATTCGATTTGTTCTTCGATTTACTATGTTAACAAAACTCATATCAATTTTGTACCTGAATAATTTATTTCCGAAATAGTTATCAAACATTGTATAATTTATACATAAATTAATACTATATGAATTACGTGCTACTTTACTAGCTACCAAACAAATCATGAATAATTAAGATTGTTTTCAATAATTGAACATACAAAATTTACTTTAACATAATCAATAGAAAATTTAAATAAAAGTAGAAATTAAACATTATATCAATAAAAAGGGCAGCCCGGTGCACTTAAGCTCCCGCTATGCGCAGGGTCCGGGGAAGGTAAATTAAACATTATATCAATAGTATTATAAAAAGTATCATTTCGGCAAAATAAACTAATTCATAAAAAAAATAAATAAATATTTCATATATATAAATAAATATTTAGACATTAATTCTATTTACTCATGTCTTTTAGAGCATACTAGAAATCTAATCAAACTACTTGAGTATATAAATTATTGACACCCCTATTGTGGGCAGTGTATCTATCTCCGATTCAAACTCGAAGTTGATTCAATGTATCACAATTGCAAAGCTAACACACCCATTGTGGGTGGTGAATGGTGATCGACGGCTTGAAGTGAAAGCATGATTATAGACTTATGTTCTCTCGTTATAACAATCAAATTCACATCAACAAAATAATTTGTTACTCTCTGTAAAGACTTTAGAATCCTATTGGTTTAAGTGGAAAAAAATTAGTTGGGGGTAGATAGAGGCGTGAATTTTTTGTAGTGAAAATCTTATTTAATATCTCAAAAGAATTATCTTACATATATACTAGTTTAGAGTACGTACTTTGCACGTATGTAACACGTCGTGCAGGATACAATTGAAGAAAACCTCCATACCAAAGACTTTTTCATTCCCACATATTGGACGTATTAACCATGAATCAATCAAAAAAGTTAAATTCATTACCATTATTTGTGCAAATCAAATCAAGAGCATTTTAATTGATAATTTGTCAATATATATCTTTTATGTTGTGTCTCGATTTTTTGAACTTCTTGGCATCTAAAATACTTTCTCAAATTATGAGATAGATTTATCCTGCAAAAGTAAGACAAAGTGAAAAGCAGGGGTGTGCATTATTCGGATTAAGGTCGGTAACTCGCCAAATAGAGTTGGCGATCTGAGAGGTCTTGCCTAAATATACTGCAAATTTTGCTCAAAATGTAAGGAAAATTGATGAGAATAAAATGGTTTGGAGAATCACGAATTGGGTTTGGAGAGATAAGGCTCCTCACAAATTAGTTAAGAGAAATTGCTTAGACTCAAGGCACAGATTGGCGAGAAGGGATGGAAAAGGAGACTCGCCGACTAGTTCTGCGAGTTGAGTGTAACTTGTCAAAACTATCAGAGAAACTCTATTAAGGTTAATATCCCACATATGTATATGCTATGTTCGATAAGCTCCTATGATGTTTTATGATGCATTGACCTTATTAAATATTTTCAAGTTTTATTCATGTTTTCAAGATATTGGTCATACATCACATGTTTATATTGACTATGTCCAAATGTCATTGTTCATGCATGTTTCTCATATACTTAGTACATTTCATATACTAACACATACTTTTTGCCAACATTATATCATAATGTAGGGTCTGGTGATCATCACACTCATCCCACTCATGGCTAGAGAATGAGTTGCTATCTTTCCATTGTTGGTGAGTCCTCATGTTTCGAGGACGCGACATTTAGATTCTTCCATTATGTTCATGACTTTTATTCTTTATGTTGGTGAGCTAGGAGCTTGTCCTACACTCTGTCTAGACTAGTAGAGGCATGTTTAGACTATCATGAGTATGCATCTCCATTTATTCAGACATATTGCTTTGAGTTTTCTCCTTAACGAGATTCTAGTTTGAGATTCATATTCCACATTATGATTTTATTGATGACTTAACTTGCGTTATGTATGTGATGTTTTCTAAGAGGCTTGATTGGTGTCCCCCGGGACACTCATATTACCTTGCCTCAAGAATTTATCAACTTGAGGCAAGGTAATTTGATTGTGAGGGAGTATGTCCATAGATTTACACAACTGTCTAAATATGCTCTTTTTATGGTTGCCAATCCTAGAGTTCACATGAGCAAGTTCATGTCGGGTGAGTCAGAATTTATGGTCATAGAATGTAGAACTGTCGTGCTAATCAAGGAGATGGACATCTCAAGGCTCAAGGCTCATGAAACATGCCAAACAAATTGAAGAAGAGAAGTTAAAAGAGAGGGCTAGGGAGTCCAATAGGACTCAGATTGATAGTGGTGAATATTCTCATGGTAAGTCGGGAAACGGTGGCCGTTCTCAATTTTTCTCAAAGTAATTCAACCAAAATTCTTCTCACACTATGACTTCAAAGTTCAACAAATAAAGGGTGCCTAACCCTAAGCCTCAAGGAGGAACTCCGAGTGGTCAACCTTTTCCCCCGTGCAAGAAGTGTGAAAAGAAGCATCTTGGAGAATGTCTAGCGGGTTCGGGTGCTTGCTTTGGTTGTGGTAAGATGGGTCATCAAGTGAAGGATTATCCTTCAATTGCTACTAGAATTTAACGTGGTCGAACCCTGATTCAGGCTCAGACTAATATAGGCCAACCGACTCAACATGGTGCTACTTTGGTGGCGGTCAGTGCCAAAAATATTTTTATGCCTTACGAACTCGTCAAGATTGGAGGATTCACCTGATGTTTTGACTATTCTATTAAAAGTGTGTGAGTTTGATTTTTATGTATTGTTGAATTTGGGTGTTATTCTATCGTTTATTACTCTTTATCTTGCTATGAAATTTGATATTAGTCCCTAAATCTTGTTAGAACCTTTTTTGGTCGATACTTCTATTGATGATTCATTCTTGGCTACAAGAGTCTATAGAAATTATCTAGTTTCAGTTCTTTATAAAATCACTCAGTTGATCTTGTAGAATTTGATATGATTGATTTTGATGTTATTTTTGGTATGAATTGGCTTCATGCATATTATGCTTCCATATGTTGTATAACCCATGTAGTTAGGTTTCAGTTTCCTAATGAGCAAGTCCTGGAATAGAAAGGTAGTAATTTCGTGTTTAAAAGTCAATTCATTTCATGCCTTAAAGCTCAAAAAATAATTTCCAAAGGTTGTATATATCATCTAGTACGAGTTGGGGATACGAATTCTAAAACTCCTACTCTTGAGTCAGCTTTGGTTGTTAATGAGTTTCTAAAAGTGTGTCCTAATGATCTTCTAGGTATCCCTCTTGAAAGAGAGATGGACTTCAATATTGATCTTCTTCCTTATACCCAACCTCTCTCTATTCCTCCATACCGTATGGCCCTGACGAAACTTAAGAAGTTGAAAGATCAATTGAAAGATTTATTGGATAAGGATTTTCTTAGGACGAGTATCTCTGCATAGGGTGCTCTGGTCTCTTTGTTAGGTAGAAGGATGGTTCTCTTCGTATGTGTATTTACTACCGACAATTGAACAAGGTCACAATTAAGAATAAATATCATATTTCAAGGATTGATGACTTGTTCATCAACTTCAAGGTGCAAGCAACTTTTCAAAGATTGATATTCGATCGAGTTACCATCAAATCTGAGTGAGAGAATGTAACATTCCAAAGATGGCTTTTAGAACTCGGTATGGTCACTATGAATTCTTAGTTATGCCTTTAAAAGTAACGAATGCTCCTGCAACTTTCATAAATTTGATGAACAGGGTGTTCAAGAAATATTTGGATATGTTCGTTATTATGTTCATTGATGATATATTGATCTATTCTCGGAGTGAGAATGAACATGCCGATCATTTGAGGATTGTTTTGTAAATTCTCAAGGATCTTCAATTATTTTCTATGTTTAGCAAGTGTGAGTTTTGGTTGGGGTAAGTTTCTTTCCTTAGCTATATTGTGTTCGGTAAAGGTATTATGGTGGATCCTAAAAAAATAAAAAAGGTAAAGACTTAGCCTAGAGCATTATCTCCTTCCGATATTCAAAGTTTCTTTGGCTTAGCTGGTTATTATAGACAGTTTGTAGAAGGATTCTCTTTATTGCATCACCCTTGACTACTTTGACTAAAAATAAGGTACAATTCAAATAGTTTGAGGAATGTGAGAAAATCTTCCAAGAGTTGAAAGATAGACTTACCTCCAATCCGGTGTTGACTCTATCTTTGACTAAAATTAAGGTACAATTCAAATGGTTTGAGGCATGTGAGAAAAGCTTCCAAGAGTTGAAAGATAGACTTACCTTCGCTCTGGTGTTGACTCTATCAAAAGGGTCTAATGGGTTTGTTATTTATTGTGATGCTTCAAGGGTTTGTCTTGGTTGTGTTTTGATGCAAAATGTAAAAGTGATAACCTATGCTTCTAGGCAACTTAAGGTGCATGAAAAAAACTATCCCACTCATGACTTGGAGTTAGTGGCGATTGTATTTTCTTTGAGGATTTAGAGACACTATCTTTATGGTGTCCATGTTTATATATTCACTGACTATAAGAGTTTGCAATATGTGCTCAATCTAAAGGACTTAAACCTTCAACAAAGGAGATGGATTGAGTTGTTTAAGGATTATGACATGAGTGTGTTGTACCATCTGAGCAAAGTGAATATGGTTGCCGATTCTCTTAGTAGTGAATATGGTTGCCGATACTCTTAGTAGGTTGTTTATGAATAGTGTTGTCCTTATTGAGGATGAAAAGAAGGAGTTAGTTCATGATGTTCTTAGACTAGCTTGTTTGGGTGTCCACTTTATTGATTCTGAGGATGGTGGTGGTGTTGTTCAAAATGGTTCCAAATCGTCTCTTGTGGTGGATGTTAAGGCAAAGAAAAATAATAATCCCACTTTGGGGGATTTGAAGAAAGCGATTGTTGAAAAACCCATTAAGGCTTTCTCCCAAGGGGAGATGGTGTGATTAGATATCAAGGACGATTATGTGTCCTCAATTTTGGGGGATTGTGAGATATGATTTTGTCTGAAGCTCATAGTTTGCAGTATTCTATTCATTCGAGTTTCACAAAGATGTATCGAGGTTTGAGGAAACTGTATTGGTGGAATAACATGAAGAAGGATATTATGGAGTTTGTCGTCAAATGTCTTAATTGTCAACAAGTGAAGGTTGAGAATAAAAAACTTGGAGGTTTAGCTGAAGACATTGAGATTCTTACTTGGAAGTGGGAAGACTTGAGTATGGACTTCATCACAGGTTTTTCTTGTACCCATAAGCAACATGATTCGATTTGGGTTGTTGTTGACTAAATGACTAATTTGGTGCATTTTCTTCCCGTTAAGACTTCCTATTCAGCGGAGGATTATTCTAGAATTTATATTCATGAGTTGGTTATCCTTCATGGTATTCCATTATCTTTCATTTCAGTCTGAGGTAATCAATTCACTTCTTAGTTTTGGAGGTCATTCCAAAAGGGTTTTGGCATTCAAGTTAAGTTGAGCACAACTTTTCACCCTCAAATCGATGCTCAAGCCGAGCGTACCATTTAGACCTTTGAGGGAATATTGAGAGATTGTGTGGTTTACTCTAAGGTTAATTAGGATGATCATTTTTCATTGATCGAGTTTGCTTATAATAATATCTACCATTCGAGTATCCAAATGACTCCATTTGAGGCTTTATATGGTAGGAGATGTAGGTCTCCTATTGGTTGGCTCGAAGTTGGTGAAGTTGCCTTGATAGAACCCGAGTTAGTATATGAGGCTACGAATAAGGTTAGACTCATTAGAGAAATATTGAAGTCAGTCCAAAGTCGACAAAAGTCCTATTCAGATATATGAAGAAGTGAAATTGAGTTTGAGGTTAATGATTGAATTTACTTGAAAATCTCACCCATGAAGGGTGTGATGCTGTATGGCAAAAAGGGAAAGCTTAGTCCTCGATATGTAGGCCCATATTAAATTTTGAGGCAATTTTTCTAGGTGGTATATGAGTTTGAGTTTCCTTTGAAGTTGGCATCGGTGCATCCGGTATTTCGTGTGTCTTTTTTGAAGAAATATGTTGGTGATCCTATCTAAATTGTGCCTTTGGATAGCGTGGGTGTGAAGGAGGGTTTATCCTATGGGAAAGTTCTCATTGAGTCTTAGATTGGCAAGTTCAAAAATTGATAAACAAAGAAGTTGCATCTGTTAAAGTATTTTGGAGAAACCAAAAGGTTGAGAGTGCTACATGGGAGGCCAATGTCGATATGATGTCATTATATCCTCATCTCTTTTCTCCCCTTCCAAATTGAGGTATTAAGTTCCTTCATAATTCACTCCATCAAAATTCATACACTTTAGTCATTCTCATGTCTTCCATATGCATGCATATTCATAAAATGTGTTTTAACCATCATGTTATAGCTTGGGATTGAATATTCCATGTTTTATGAATTCTACTATGTTAGCATTCATGTTGGGCTACTATGTCTCCTTTTCTACTCCTTTCATGCTAGATAAAGTTCTCATTCTAGGATGAATGTTTCAAAGGGAGAGATATTATAAGGCTCAAGGAAAATTTTTCTATGTTTGGATGGGATTACAAGGGGAACCTGCCAGCTGAGGCTCGCCGAGTTGCTAGGAGACTCACCGAAAGCCTTCGGCAACTCACAGAAGTGTATGGAGCTCACCCAATGCTTTTCAAAAGTTTGGTTCCAAAAGGAGGAGATTCGGCGAGGAAGAGACAAGGTCAACGACTCACAAAATAGGGTTGGAGATCTGAGAGGTATCGCCTAAATAAACTAAACATTTTGCTCAGAATGCAAGGAAAATTATTGAGAAGAAAATATCTTGGAGAATCGCTAATTGGGTTTGTCGAGATAAGGCTCCTCACCAATTAGTTCAGAGAAATTGCTTAGACTTAAGGCAGGGATTGGTAAGAAGGGAATGGAAAAGATGAATCACCAACTAGTTCAGTAAGTTGAGTGTAACTTGCCAAAAATATTAAAGAAACTCAAAAAATTTGGTGAGGTTAGAAAGAGATCGGTGACTCGCCGATCAAGATGGTGAGCTTGACTGATCAGGATGGCGAGTTCGACTGATTTCGCCAACCTATCCCCATTAGTTAATTTTAAGGTTATTTCCTTCTTTTTCTACCCAATTAATTCCTATGCTACAACTTTTTGGACTTATTTCTAAGACCTATATCTACCCAAGACCTTCAAATTCCCTTAATTCCCTCTCCAATCACCCTAGACAATAGTTCTCTCACTAGAACTCTCCCCCAAGAAATTTCTTCTCTTCCAAGCTAAGGATCCTCAAGGTAAAGTTTAAGTCTCGTAATTTCAAGTGCATCTAGGGTTTTGATTAATCAAGTTATGTTAGAAATTCATCCATGGACCCTTTCCATCCACGAAGTCCCAAAGGTTTTCTCCCTATTTCTATCAATTTTAATTCAATGATTCTAGGGTTTTTGATCAATTTGTATTGGGTCAATTCAATTATACTTTTATTCAAATGTTATGATCTATTCATGCATGATTTAAATCAATAATATGTTTTTAATGTATTTTACAAGGATCGATGTATTATTCTATGAAATTCAAGTTTTAAACCATGCATTTATGATCAAGGATTTATGAATAATTTATTAAAGTTATGTATTATGATTCAAATATGTTTTAAGTATAAAACCATGGATTGTGAAAGGTTTTCTCATAATATGCAAGATATCATGATTTGGATGCTTAGAAAGGTAAGTATCCATAACTTCAAGTTATGATCATGATTTCCAAGGAACTATTCTTATAATGTATTTTCATGATGTTAGATTCATTAATTTACCTTTTCTAATTATTATATTTTCATATATTCCATTGGGATTGACTTAGCACCGAGTGAACTTTGTGGTGGGGATCCACCTCTCTCTTGTTGGTGTCAAAGTTAATCAAATTCCATGTTATAGGTCAGATGATCTTAAATATCGGTTAAAGTTAATATTCCATATATATATATATGTTATGTTCTATAAGCTCCTATGATGTTTTATGATGCATTGACCATATGAAATGTTTTCAAGTGTTTTCAAGTTTCATTCATATTTTTAAGATATTGGTCATGCATCACATGTTCATATTGAATATGTCTGATTATCATTGTTCATGCATGTTTTCCACATAATTAGTACATTTTATGTACTAACACATACTTTTTACCTATATTATATCATAATGTAGGGTTTGAAGATCATCACACATATCCCACTCATGGATAGAGCTTGACTTACTATTTTCCTATTGTTGGTGAGTCCTTATATTTCGAGGACACGATATTTATGATTCTTCCATTATGTTCATGTCCTTTATTCTTTGTGTTGGTGCACTAGGAACTTGTCCTATGCCCTGTCTGGACTAGTAGAGGTATGTTTAGAATATCATAAGTATGTAGCTCTATTTATTCAGATTTATTGCTTTGAGCTTTCTCCTTATTCGAGATTCTATTTTGAGACTCATATTCTGTATTATGATTATATTGATGTCTTTACTTTCCTTATGTATGTGATGTATGCTAAGATGTTTGGTTGAAGTCCCTTGGGATTCTAATCATTGTGTCATGCCTAGGGGTAGCTTGGTCATGACAGCAAGTAGGACAATCTCTTTTTGGTGTACAGAAAAGACACCGTACTCCATGTTATAGCTCAAATGATTTATGTCGATTAATGGTACCTCTCACTTATGTTATGTTATAATTATGATTTTTTACGAGTTTTGTATTAACCATGTTTCATGTTTATAATGATGTTTTAGGAATTATGTCATGTTTTAGCTTGGTCATTGCATTATCATATTTTATATCATGCATTCCACATTCTCTATACTCCGTACATTCCATATATAGTACTGACGACATATTGTTTTTACCTAGATTATTTTATACTATAGGTTACGACGTTCCTACTCACTTCCTAGGTTAGTATTGGATCCTATCAATGTAGTATTGCTGTGGTAAGTCCTCGTGGTTTTAGGGCATGGCCACATTATGAGTTTTCTTATGTCTTTCTTTTAAAGCTTAATTCAGTTTCAATTTATTTCTTGAGCTAGGGCTTGTCCTATGCCATGTTTATGATAGTAGAGGCTATTTTAGACTAGTATGATTTCCTCTTTATCAATCTTGATACTCAAATTTCCCTTATGTTGTGTTGCTATTTTGCATCTTACCTTCTGTTTTCCATATTACTTTGTTTTGTTGTCTTATTTTCATGTCATGCTTATGCTAAGAGGCTTGTTTAGGGTCTTTTGAGATCCTATTCAGCTTGTCACATCTAGGGTGTAGCTTGGATCATGAAAAAATTAGTATCAGAGCATTAGGTTCAAGTGTCCTAGGGTGTCTGACAAGCCGCATTAAGTAGAAACTTGTTCATTAGTGTGAAGCACACCATATCAGTGAATAGAAGGCTATGAGATGTTTAAGAAACTGACTTCTTTGATTACTCTTAAGTCTTTTGATAAAGTTAAATTCTATAATGTTTCCTTCTAACTCATGTTCTATATGTTTCAAATCATGCCTCTATGAAGAGCTCCATTGCAGAGGAACGTGAATCAAGATGAGAAGCAACAAACACCTCAAGGTCCAATTGATCCTTTAATCGAGCAAGTCACTCATGCTAAGTTTAGGGCTCTTTTTCAAGTGTTTTCCCAATCCATAATAGTACAAGTTAACCATGAGGTGGTAGCTCACCCAAATATGAGTACAATGGCGACTAGGGTTTGAGACTTTACAAGGTTGAATCCTCCAAAATTCCATGGTTCTATGGTGGAAAAATATGCATATGTGTTTGTTGAGGGAATACAAAAGATTATGTATATCATGGGTGTGAATCTAGTAGAGAAGGTTGAATTGGTCTCTTATTAATTGAATGAAGTTTCTCAAATTTAGTTCACCCAATGGAAGGAACAGAGGGCTATTGATGAGGGTCCTTTGGAATGGACAACTGTAAGGGTGCTTTTCTAGACCGTTTATTTCTCCTTGAGTTGAGGGAGGCTAAGGTGCAAGATTTCATTAACTTGAAACATGAAAATATGAGTGTGAGGGAATATTATTTTAAATTCACTCAATATTCCAAGTATTCTCCGACTATGGTGGCCAACTCTAGAGGTCATATTGGAAAGTTCTTTTTTGGTGTTTCCAATATGGTGGTCAAAGAGTGTAGAACCTCTATTGATAAAAGATATGGATATCTCGATGTTGATAACTCATGCCAAGCAAATTGAAGAAGAGAAGCTAAGGAGAGGGCTAGAGATACTAAGAGGGCGAGGACAAATAGTGGTGATTTCGCTCAACAGAGGTTCGGTAATAGTGGTTGTTCTTAAATTCGACAAAAAATCTCTGGCCTTACTTCATCTAGTGCTCCTACTTAGAATTTCAACAAGGACAGGGTGTCTAACCCTAAGCCGATGCATGTTTTGGTTGTAGTAAGATGGGTCATAAGGTGAGAGATTTACCTTCAGTTGCTAGTAAGGGCAGAGATAGTCATCAGCAAACTCAGTCTACTTTTTCAAGTTGCCCAACTTAGTAAGGTACTTCATCCAATTTTGGTGGGGGTCAGTACCAGAATAAGTTTTATGCTTTTTAGACTTGACTGGATCAGGAGAATTCCCTTAATATGGTCACTGGTATGTTATAAATCTTTCATTTTGATGTTTACGATTTGTTAGATCCTGAAGCAAATCTTTCTTTCATAACTTCTTATCTTTCTATGAAGTCTGATGTCCATCCTAAAATCCTATTGTAATCTTTTTTAGTCTCTACTCTTGTCGGGGATTCAATTTTAGCTAAGTGGGTTTTCAAAAATTGTGGAGTTAGATATGACTGACTTTGATGTTATTATTGCTATGGATTGACTTCATGCTTGTTAGACCTCTATTGAATGTTGAACCCAAGTGTTAAGATTGAATTTCCTAATGAGCCAATCCTAGAATGGAAAGGTAGTAATTCAGCATTTAACGGACAGTTTATCTCATACCTTAAAGCTCAAAAGATGATTTTTAAAGGTTGCATCTTTTGTCTAGTATGAATTAAGGATATGAATTCCAAAACTCCTATTCTTGAGTCAGTAACTATTGTGAATGAGTTTTTGGAAGTGTTTCCTATTGATCTTTCAAGTATTCCTCTAGAAAGAGAAATCAACTTTCGAATTGACCTTCATCCCTATACTCATGTTATCTCTATTACTCCTTGTAGAATAACTTCGACATAACTTAAGGAGTTGAAAGAAAAATTAAAGGACCTTTTGACCAATTATCTCCCCATGTGGTGGTCCAATTTTGTTTGCAAGAAATATGGTTCTCTCCATATGTGTATTGATTATCTACAGTTGAACAAGGTCACAATCAAGAATAAGTATCCTATTCCAAGGATTGGTGACTTGTTCAATCTACTTCAAGGTGCTAGTTACTTTTCAAAGATTGATCTTCACTTGGGTTATCATCATCTTAAAGTGAGAAAATGTGATATTACGAAGATGACTTTTAGTATCCGGTATGGTCACTATAAATTTTTGGTTATGTGTTTTGGACTAATGAATGCTCCTATAACTTTTATGGATTTGATGAACAGGGTGTTCAAACAATATTTGGAGATGTTCATCATTGTGTTTATCAATGATATTTTGATATATTCTCGGAGTAAGGATGTGCATGCTGATTATTTGAGGATTGTCTTGCAAGTTCTTAAGGATCATCAATTGTTTGCTAAGTTTAGAAAGTGTGAGTTTTGGTTAAGGTCTATTGCGTTCCTTGGCCATTTTATTTGGGTGATGGTATTAGAGTTGATCGTAAAAAGTCTGAGGTGGTTATGAATTGGCCTAGAACTCTTTTTCCCTTAGATATTTGAATTTTTCTGTGTTTAGCCGGTTACTATTGACGGTTTGTCGAGGGATTTTTGCTCTATTGCTTCGCCTTTGAATAGTCTGACTTAGAAGAAGGTGAAATTTCAATAGTATGAAGCATGTGAGAAGAGTTTACAAGAGTTGATAGATCGACTTACTTTTGCCCTAGTTTTGTCTTTACCATAAGGATTTGATGGTTCTGTTGTGATACCTCAAGGATTGGTCATGGTTTTGTGTTGATGCAAAATGGAAAGTTGATAGCATATGCTTCTTAGTAACATAAAGTTAATTACAAGAATTATCCGACTCATGATTTGGATTTTATGGCACTGGTGTTTCTTTGATGATATGGAGATACTGTCGCTATGACGTTCATGTGGATGTGTTCACCAATCATAAGAGTTTGTAATATGTGTTCAAGGAAAAGGATTTGAATCTTCTCTAAAGGTGGCTTGAATTGTTGAAGGATTATGACATGAGTGTTCTTTACTACCCGTAAAAGTCAAATATAGTTTCTGACGCTCTTAGTAGATTGTCCATGAGTAGTGTTGCCTATATTGAAGATGAGAAAAAGGAGTTGGTTCGAGATATGGATTGACTAGCTCATTTGGGAGTTTGTGTAGTTGACTTTGAGGATGGTGGTGTTATTATGAAAAATGGTTCAGAATCATCTCTTGTGTCGGATGTGAAGAAAAAACAAGACATTGATCCAACTTTGGTTGAATTAAAGAAAGTAGTTTCAGAAAAAAGCTATAGAGGCTTTCTCCCAAGAGGAAGATGGTGTGCTTCGTTGCGTAGGTCATTTATGTTTTTCGGATGTTGATAGTTTGAGACAACAATTTTTATCAAATACTCACAGTTTTTCATATTTTGTTCAACCGAGATCTACTAAGATGTACTGTAATTTCAGGAAAGTTTATTGGTGGAGTGGTATGAAGAAGAATATTGCAAAATTTTTGGTTAAGTGTTCGAATTATCAATAAGTGAAGATTTAGCATAAAAAATGAGGAGGTTTGGCTCTAGATATTGAGATTCCTAATTAGAAGTAGGAAGACTTGAATATGGACTTCATTATGGCTTTACCACGTACATATCGCCAACATGATCCAATTTGGGCTTTTGTAGACCAAATGACTAAGTTGGTGCATCTTCTTCCCGTTAAGACTTCTTATTCAACCGAGAATTATGCTAGAGTTTACATCCGAGAGTTGCTTAAGTTGGATGGCATTCCATTATCTATCATTTCGAACAAAAGTACTCAGTTTACTTATCAGCTTTGGAAATCATTTTAGAAAGGTCTTGGTAGGCACGTTAAGATTAGTATAACTTCATCCTCAGACCGATGGTCTAGCCGAGCAGACCATTCAGACTTTGGAGGATATGTGAGAGCTTGTGTGTTGACTTCAAGGTTAATTGAGACGACCATTTTCCTTTGATTGAGTTTTCTTTTAACAATTTCTATCTCTCGAGTATTCAAATGGCTCCGTTTGAAACTCTCCATTGTAGGAGGTTTAGATCTCTTATTGGGTGGTTTGAGGTTGGCAAGGTATCACGACCCAAGCCTAGGGCCTAGACGTGACATGGCGAATGAGAAATCCGAAAGTACCTCAAACAAGTCTCTTAGCATTCTTTTAGCCTTTCATAGGTAATGACAATAAATAAAGGGAAATTTACATAAACATACTACATTAAGAAAATATTTACCATTTATAGCAATAATATTTTTTTTCACTGAACACTTATAATACAATTATAATATAATTATAATACAATTTTAATACATATTAGTGATAATAATTTATAAAACTCATATAATACAAGTTTTATTCATGGATAATATATTTATCACATACTTTAATACACTTACAATACATTGTGTCAATTTCTTACCAAACAAGTATAATATATTTTAAAACACTTATAATACATTTATATTGCATGCATAATTCAATTTTAATACATGACAAATATATCATAATATTGCTATACATTGCTATAAATAGTAATAAATAAAAAGTATCGCTAAAATCAATAATTATTTATTAAAAAATATTTTTCCTAGTAATTTTCCATAAATAAACAAGCAAAAATCATAATAGTAAATCTTCAATTTACGTATGTCCAACAATACATCTAACTTTTAGATTTAACGGGGCTAAGACAAGTCCCTAGCTCACCATCAATCATAATAGAAAGAAATGTCAAAGTAAGTGTCTAAAGATCTCAACATATCATAAGCTAGAAAGATAAAGGAGTAATGTTCTCGAAGCATAGGAACTCACCAAAAGTAGTCTTCAAATGAATCTCAACTAGCCACGTGGAGGAGAATGAGGAGGAGCACTGGTCCATATATGGTGATATCATGTAGGCAAAGAGTATGTGTTAGTACTTTGAATGTACTAAGTATGTAGGCATGCATTACAAAGTTAAACATTTAAGACATTTATAAGGTAAAGTACATAAATGAGTGCATGCATTAGTAATCAGGTAGATATCATTTAAATCATACATATATAGATATATACATGGATGGGTAGTCATGTAAATAGAATTTGAAACGTTCATTTGTGGGATGTTGACTATAACCGACATTAAGACCATGTGAGCTATCACATGGAATCCAACATAGCCCCCTACATTGGCCGAGGAGTCTACTTTCCTAGGGTAGAACTCCATCAATTTTACATTCTTTATTTAACTTTAACTTTAAGGGCTTTCATGGATCCATTAGCCAAAGCCTACAAGGGCTCCTATATTGTCACATAGTTAATGAGACAAGGGGTTGCTACTACGCTTCTCTTACCGAATCCAACTTCAATGCCACATTCGGTTCTAAGTCAATCCCACGAAATAGTTTAATACTTCAAAATATTAATAACATATAGCTTGAGAATTCAAAACATCATATTCGGTGGAATAGCTCATTAAAACATTTGGTGATTCAAGTTTGTAAGAATTGTCCTTATTGCATAAATAGTCCATCATTCATAGCATTTAATCATTCTTTTATTTCATAAGACTCCCTTTTGATCATAGACATTTCTTTCATAAACATTCATTTGGAGTCTAAGCTTTCAAGTCAAACTTCATTGAGAACATAGTAAAACTAGGTGGGTTTAAATCACTTCAAATTTCAAACATGTATGTAAATGAAATTATGTATAAATACTTTGAAATTCATCAATAAAAAAATCATGCTTTAAACAACCTATCATGAATTTCAAAAAACTTTAAAGAGCTAAATTGAGAAAATACTTGCAAACCATCAATTCATACATATGAAATTATTTTGCATCAAAATAGACCAATAATCATTAGTTTAACCGTGATTCATGATATGAAGTAAAATAAGAATTACCCATAAAAAAATCTTATTTGAAATCAAGAGATTTAGTTGAGAGAGTTTTGGACTAAATGAGTGGAAAAAAACCCATGAATAAAACCCACATACCTTAGATGTATAGATTGAAATGAATTGGGTAAATAAACATAATTTATCATATAATCAAAATACTTTAGGCATGAGAGTGGAAGGAATACTCTCATTGAAGCCTTACATACCTGGAATCCGAAGCTTTACTCAGAATAGAAGGACTTAATGAACACTCTTGAATCCTAGCCTTTTCTCCTTATCGGAGCATCTTGTGTACTACCCGAAGTATATGAATCACCGGATTAGAATTTCTACACTACTAAGAACTAAAACTATATTTTGAGAATGAGTAAAGAAATGTATAGAGAAAATAGTTGCTTGAGAAAACTTAATGAACAAAATGATGAAATAAGATGGGTATTTATAGGTATGAAGGAGGGACCTCACAATAATTAAAATAATTAAAAGAAAAATTTGAAAATTTAATGGAGGATTGTGATGTCATTGGTGATGTCAAATGGAGGACTATTGTTGTCATGGGTGATGTCAAATGGATCTAGATCTTCCATGATTGGTGAGATGAATCTTTTTTTTATGGAGTACCTTTTTTTCAGAGCTATGTTTGAACAAGATAACTTTCTAATTAGGATTTGGTGTCTTCATATGAATTGTAGCTCTAGAAGTCTCCTTTCATTTCATTCAATAATCAACCGCATTTGACAATCCTATCGTGAGATATGATTTTCTTCTATAAATACTCTATTTCGTCACAACACCAAGTCTTGCAAATATTAATTTATTTAACCTACTTAGCCTCTGGATCTTAAGCTATGGTCTCATAGGAGTTATAGTAATGATGTTGGGGTTATGCAGAAATTTGAGTCACCTAATTTAGACCATCCAATAAATAGTTATGCCCAAAATATAGAAGCAGTATTAATTTCGTCGAAAATTGGAACATTATATGCAATGTTTTTAGGGGGTGTTACATTATCTTCCTTTTGGGAACATTAGTCCTCGAATGAGGAAAGAATTAGATTGAGTAGAGTGGAGTGTAAACCAACAATCCATAGTTAATGCAATAGTGCAATTTATAACATCGTTTGAAACATATTTCATAATTTTGCAAGCATATGACAAGAAAAGTTGGAATGCAAGGATTCCAAGTAATTGAGCAAGGACAACTTAATACCTTAGGTCTGAGTAGAGGGAAAAAGATGAGGGTATCGCTTAATTATATCTGCTTTCGCTTTCCATTTAGCTCTTTCGACTTATTGATTCCTCCAAATGACTTTAACAGATGCAACTTCTTTGTTCCTCAATTTTTTAACTTGCCGGTCCAAAATTTCAACCAGGACTTCTTTATAGGTCAAGTTTTCTTCCACATTCACCACTCCTAAAGGAACAATGGAACTAGAATCACCCACGTATTTTCTCAACATAAATACATGGAAGACCGGGTGAACCATGCTCATTTCCAATGGCACCTCCCAACTCATACAGAACCTTTCCAACACATATCACAATTCAATAAGGCCCTACATATGTAGAGCTCAATTTCCCTTTTGTACAGAAACGAACAACACCCTTCATGGGTGAAACCTTCAGATACACACAATCATCCACATTAAACTCAAGATCCCTTCTTCTAGTGTCAAGATAAGACTTTTGACAATTTTGAGCCGTCTTCAACCTTTGTCCAATGATCTTTACCTTCTCTAAAGCATCAAGTATCAAATCGAGGCCCAACAAGGTCATCTCACCTACTTTGAACCGACTAACTAGGGATCTACATCATCTCCCATATAAAGCCTCAAAATGTGCAATCTCAAAACTTGAGTGGTAACTATTATTAAAGGCAAACTCGATGAGCAGTAAATAATCATCCCAATTTCCTTTAAACTCCAACACACAAACCCTTAACATAACCTCTAGTGTTTGAATCATCCTTTCGGCTTGCCCATTGGTTTGACGATGGAATGCGGTGCTCAATTTATCTTAGTACTGAGGCCCTTTTGAAATAATCTCCAAAAGTGAGAAGTAAATTGGGTACCATGATCCGAAATAATGGATAATGGCAGACCATGCAACCTCACCAATTCCCGAATATACAACTTGGCATAGTCTTTGGCACTATAGAAAATATTAACCGATAGGAAGTGAGCCGACTTAGTCATTTTATCAATAATAACCCAAATCAAATCATGACAGTTTTGGTTATGAGGAAAACCAACTACGAAATACATATTCACATCTTCCCACTTCCAAGTAGATATTTGAATGTCTTGGTCTAGGCCACTTGACCTTTGATGTTCGGCCTTCACTTGTTGGCAATTCGGACATTCAAATACGAACCTTGCTATGTCCTTTTTCAAGCCACCCAACCAGTAGAACTATTTTAAGTCTCGGTACATTTTTATCGAACTGAGATGAATGGAATATGTAGAATTATAAGCCTTCATCAAGATCAAACTCCTTAGACCATCCAAATATGGAACACATAGCCGACCTTGATAGTATAGAACCCCTTCTCCCTCTTCGGAGAAGACCTCTACCTTTTTTTTCCATCACCAACTTCTTTAACTCAATAAACGTCGGGTAAAGTTCTTGCTTTGAATTAACATCCACCACCAAAGAGGATTCAGACCCATTTTGAACAACCATACTACCATCATCGGTACAACGCAACTTTACCCCTAATCTAGCCAACCAGTGAACATCTTTCACCAACTCCCTCTTCCCTTCATCAAAATGGGCCACACTCCCCATAGACACTATACTAAGTGAATCGACAACCACATTGGCATACCCGAATGATAGTGCAAACTCATATCATAGTCCTTAAAGAGTTCTAGCCACCTTTTTTGCTTTAAATTAAGGTCCTTTTGGGTGAACACATACTGAAGAATTTTATGATCGATATACACATACACATGCACCCCATAGAAGTAATGCTGCTAAATCTTCAAAGCAAAAACAATGGTCGCCAATTCAAAGTCATGGGTAGGGTAGTTACGCTCATGCTTATTTAATTGCCTAGAAGTAGAGGCTATGACCTTACTGTTTTGCATTAAGACACAACCTAAACCAATCTTTGAAGCATCACAATAAATGACAAACCCTTTTAATCCTTCTTGTAGAGTTAAAATAGGAGCGGAGGTAAGTCGATCTTTCAAGATCTGGAAACTCTTCTCACACTCATCTTTCAAAATGAATTTGGATTTCTTTTGGGTCAATTTCATCATAGGAGATGAGATGGAAGAAAACCCTTCGACAAACCTTCAATAGTACTCGGCTAGACCCAAGAAGCTCCTAATGTCTGAAGGAGACAACGGTCTAGGACAATTCTTGACTGCCTCCATTTTCTTAGGATCAACCTTGATCCCATCACTTAACACTATGTGACCAAGAAATGCCACCTCCGTCAACCAAAATTCAAACTTACTAAATCTTGCAAAAAATTGCCTATCCCTTAATGTTTGAAGTGCAACTCTCAAGTGATTCTTAGATCAGACAAAAAGTTGAAACAAAAGCTACAGTAGAACAACATTCGCTCTCAAAGAAACTAGTTTTTAGCTTATGGCTGCCATGGAGCCGGATCCGCCTCTGGACCTCCAAAAATTTCCTTCAAAATATGGAGTCGTAGATATCAACGAGACGAATCCAACGCAAAAGGAATTGTCTCAATCCGACATCCGAAGCTCCAGGAATATTGAAAAAACAGCCGCGATGACTGTTCATCTTCTCCAAGAACATGCTGCCACTGATCGAGAAATCAATTTTAATTCTAATTCTGTGATTTGTTTTGAAAAAACACCAATTGGGGATATTAGAGCAACATCTAATTTACAACATATAATAAAATCAAGTGATTTCACTATGGCAATTGAGAGAAATGAAGCTGCGACTGTTCAGGGAAATTCTGGCGAATCGCCGGCCAATCGGATTGCGATTTGGATATATTACGACAAAATTTGAGGTGGCGCACCACCTGGGGTTTGTAACCCACCTCGAGGCGCCCCTCATACTAAAAGCCCAACTCCATTGGACGACGGTGGCGCCGACGATTCATTGTCAAACTCCGACTTCGGAGTTCTGGCAACATTCGAGCTTCTAGACCAACGCCATCTTGTAGAGGAGCTCAATACGAGTACAATCAAGCGAAAATTGCCACCATCCACCAAGCTAAACTCGTCGAATATCAATTCAAATAATTCCGGTAGTGAGGCGATTTCAGGCGGTGGCGCCGCCGCCGCATGTGATGGTGAAAACTCGAAATTTTCAGTGGGTTTTGTGGATGATCATACAAGGAACACCATTAACCAAAAAGCCCTATCATCCACAGCTCCTAACACTTTGAATTTGGAAATTAGGGTTGCACCACCACTTGCCGGAGGCGGCGCAGCGGCGGAGCCCCAAACTCAAAATTGACAATGCCAAACTGGTCAAGACAATGAGGGGAGTCCACCAATGCAAAATGCCCCATCAGGTATGCCTCATTTCAATTCGAATTTGACTTTTAGGGTTTCCAATTTGTCTAGTACTGACAGCAGTGGTGGCGCCAGAGCTCTGGCGACCGGAAAAAATAGTTTTGAATTGAATTTTAATCCCCAGCATCAAACTAACCCACAAGAACAAATTTTTTCCAAAAACGATCCCTCCAACAATTCAAACGTCAATTCTAGTCTTGAACCTAAAGAAAAAACTACCGGAACCATCTTTCTGGTGAACGCCCAAAATAAGTCTCAAAGTAAAAGTAACCTTCATACTCTTAGGAACGAAATAAACCAAACAACACAATTTTTAGGCACCTCCAACTCAAATTCTAAAATTCCAACTTGTGTCACTAGGGGCGGAAATAGTCTTATCGTGCCCGAAGCTGTTTTGGTTGATCGTATCACCACCTTGGGCAATCCTAGCCCCTATACTAATCCTAAACATACCAACCACCCTCCCATTTCATACTTTCCCCCATCTCATCCAATTTCCAAAAATTTGACCCAAAAAACTCTAAAAATCCGATAGTGTCCTTTACCCCCAGTGCGCTACCTCCTAAGACTAAGTCACCTAACAACCAACCCACCACCACAAATCATGCTCCACCCCCTATAGCAAAGCAATCCATGGCCATAAGACTAAGAGCTAAACAAGCCGAGCATACAACTAGAATTGACCTAACACCTCCAAAAAGGGTGACAAAATAAGGTTGTTCGACTATCATGTTTAAGAGAGAAGACTACATGGTTAAGATGGATGAATCATGTAAGTATAATCTCATAGGCAAGTTCTACAGTCCAATGCCCAAGATAGAGATAATTCAAAAGAAGTTCATTAGTCAAACTAAACTTCGAGGCAAGGTCAAGATTACCCATTTTAATTCTAGACATATATATATTGACCTTGATAATGAACACGATAGACCTACTGTACTAGATAGCAAGCGAATGTATATTGATGGTGTCCTTATGAGATTTCAAGTTTGGACCCCTACTTTCGATCCAAACTATGAAACCCCCATTCTCCCTGTGTGGGTCATACTCTCGGAGCTCCCAAGGCATTGTTTCCATAAAGAATTTGTTACGTTCCTGCTTGCGGACGTGGGACAAGTGCTGCACTTGGACATGGCCTTCATGCAAAAGATGAGGGGGAGCGTGGTAAAAGCAAAAGTCCAAATGGACATCACCAAGCCTAGAATCCAAAGTGTATGGATTGGATTCGATGAAAATGATGATCCAAATGGAGAAGGAAGATGGCAGGACATCGAATATGAAGATGTCCCCCTTTACTGTACTTACTGCAAACACCAAGGTCATACTCCTCTTGTTTCCCCATCAGCAGAAGAGATACAGAATGCAACAAGGCCAAAGACAAGGAAGAAGAGCCAAAGAAAGATGCATCGCCAAAAAACACAGGTATGATCTCTACTCCTACTGTCTTAACTAATGCTATAAGTTTCAGGCAACAGGTACCACTAGAAGAAACCACCACCATAACTCAGGAAGGAAGTCGCAAAGCACATGAGCACTCAACCAACCAAAATAGGAATCAAATCTCAAACAACCAATGGGAAACCAAAAAACGAAGAAACTTCAAAGGTAAGACTCAAACTGTGCAAAACACCCAAACGATACAAGGCAACACTCAACAGGTATATAGACCCACTCAAACTATGAATACATGTATTGATTGTAATATTGTTGCTATGACTGGTGCAATTTAAAATGGATAACACGAGCATCAACCAGGTATTGACTCAATGCTCCCAATCCCCCATGGCTCCCCAGTAGTTTTAATTTATTGAATGTTTTAACTGTTGCTGCTGAAGTAGTTAACGGAGGTGAGGATGGTCAGGCGAAGCCAACTAACCTGTAGGAAGGGGTATCCAGAGGGGGGGTTTTGTCTCATGTTTTGCATGAGAACCTTATGGTTGACCCTAGGAATAACTTTAGAGCTCCTTCTACCACTTCACATATTCAACATTCTTCTTCCCAACATGTTAATAAAAGAGATTCTGTTGATGCTCAAAAAATGGCCTCCAAACTGACCCCTGCTGTGACCATTGGATGTGCGACTGCAGTTGATTCTGGAAGGCTTTCAAGTCCTTCTTTGAGAACTGAGCAGCAGCAGTTTAGGAGTGTAGATGTAGGGGCAAACCAGAACCAAAAAATGACTCAACAGGTTGCTCAGAACCTGCAAGTCTTGGGAGGTTCTGCAACTGTTGGCTTGAGGGAAGCTATACATGTCCTGGGTGCTACTTCAGCTGCTACTATGGAAGAAATTAGGGTGCACAATAGGGCCACTCAGATGCAGAAACAAAGACCTGCAGATGCTCCTATTCCCACCAAGAAAATGACCAATACTGCAGCCCCTTATCAGCCTCAAAACTTCCAGGAAAATAGGGTGCACAATAAGGCTACCCAGATGCAGGGATCAAGACCTGCAGCTGCAGGTTTGGAGCAAAATTTGCATGATTTCGGCCCTATTTCAGCTTCTACTCTGAAGGAAAAGAGTGTGCAAGTTGTGTCCCCTAAACTAATATCAATTCAGCACCACAATCAAGGTGTAGATCACACTGAAAATGTTGAAAATGACCAATATTATGATTGCAATTTCAGCATTACTTCAAGTGATCAAACCTCTAGTCTTAGTTCCCACCAAGTGCAACATTCTTACTCCAAACAAAAAGACAATGCAACCATTAGTGGTATAGAATTCTCAGCTAGTCCTATTACCTCTAACCAGCAAGCTACCTCTAAAACACTACGGAAAAAGAGAGCTAGAAAGAAGAAACAAGAAAAGAAGCAAGAAGCTGTAGCCCCTACCCCTCTAACCACTGCTGATACAAGTGGAAAAGATAACAATGGTGAGGTGTTTTCAAACTCTTGCTCACAGTATGTACTCTTAGATCAAACCACACCAATAAGGAGCCGTAATTTTAGTTGTGAAGACCCTCTTACTCTTACCCCTTTGAAGATTCAACCAGCTCCTTTTATGAAACCTGAAAATGCCACCAACATCCTATGCACTAACAATGAGGCTCAAACTTCAACTCCTGATAGTGATGATGAATATGGGGTTATTCATTCGGAGGATGAATATGACCAAGACTTTTAAGGCGAGGTTGGACTTGAGAATGAAGAAAAGACTGCTGAACAGTCCAATAGTATAGCTGCACCATCAAAGACCACTACTAAGGTCACGAATGATGAGATGAACCAGCTAGCTAATGAGCAAGGCCTATCACCTAGAGGCATTCATCATAATCCAAAATTAACAACTATTCATGCTCCTATTAGCAGACCAAACACTAGGCTCCACAACCTTAGATCCCATCAATGATTAACACAATTATTTGGAATGCTAGAGGTATCAATACCAAAGGAGTCATAGACAGACTAAAGTCGCTCAAACATATCCATCAAACGTCCATCATTTCTATCCTAGAACTTTTTTCCAACAATGCTCATCTCCAAACCTTTAGAATCAACCTTGGTATGGATAAGTCCATTTGCAATCCTAATGGCAAGATTTGGATCTTCTGGACTCAAGATGTTGATTGTAAAGTTATTGATGTTGACGACCAACAGATCACTTGCGAGATAAAACACGTAGAGCATCAAAATGCATTTATCACGACGTTTGTTTATGGAAAATGCAAAGATACTCTTAGAAGATCGCTTTGGGATAGGCTCCTGCACCATGCTTCCACTAACCTTCCTTGGTGCACAGTTGAGGACTTTAATGTCATCACCTCTATTACTGAGAAACTAGGTGGAATCCCTTACAACATGCAAAAAAGCTTTGAGTTTATAAGTGTTATTGAAGCATGTGACCTAACAGATTTGGGGTATCATGGCTCAGACTACACTTGGTGTAATCAACGAGATATGCATAAAACAATATGGAAGTGACTCGATAAAGCTATGGTGTCTGATAATTGGTTAGCCGCTATGCGTCACACTTCAGTCACCCATCTTTCCTCTATTGGTTCTGACCATAACATGAAATTGCATGCTCTCAACGCCGAATACATCAGATTTCTTAAAATTGAAGAGAACATTCTCAAACAAAAAACTCAACTATATTGGTTCAAGGATGGAGATGCTAACACCAAGTATTTCCATGCTTTAATTCGTGGTAGGAGAAGGAGATTGTTTATTCACAAGGTTACCAACGAAGAAGGGGATTGGATTCAAGGCGACGAACACATTGCTAGAGGAGCATGCGATCATTTTCAAAAAATATTCACAAGTGATGAATCTCGGATTCCGGAGAACATCTTGAATTACGTTCCTAGAATAATCACAGATGCTCAGAATGAAAGCCTTCAAGCCACGCCTACCATTGAAGAGTTGAAATAGGTAGTCTTCTCCATGAATCCTAACTCTGCAGCTGGTCCGGACGGTATGAATGGAAAATTCTTCCAAGCTTGCTGGGAGATTATTTCGGAGGACCTACTAGCAGTGGTTACTTCTTTCTTCGGAGGGTATGCTATGCCTAAGTTCTTTTCTCATGCTCGTTTGGTCTTGCTCCCAAAGGTAGATCACCCCAACACACTCTCTAACTACAGACCCATTAGTCTCAGTAACTTCACTAATAAGATCATATCAAAACTCATTTGCCTCAGGCTTGCTCCGATTCTCCCAGGTTTTATTTCTCTCAATCAGTCCGAGTTTGTAAAAGGAAGAAGCATCTTCGAAAATATCATGCTAGCACAGGAGATTATCCATGATATCCGAAAGCCTGTTATTGGCGACAACGTGGTTATCAAGTTAGACATGGCCAAAGCATATGATAGAGTCTCCTGGTCCTATATTTGTCTAGTACTAAGAAGGATGGGCTTTGGTGAGACCTTTATTGATATGATTTGGTGAATCTTGTCTAACAATTGGTACTCCGTTATCATTAATGGGTCTAGACATGGTTTTTTCCACTCTACTAGAGGGCTCAAACAGGGTGAAATACGTGAAATACGTACTTCAGTCGCTCCTCATTCACCTTCTTTCGGCCATTACTCCCCCCGTACAACTCTCAAATAGATTGAGAGAGTCACCGCTGATTTTTTCTGAGGGTGGAAGGATAACAAGAAAAAATACCATTAGGCTTCATGGAAGAAACTTTGTTACCCTTATGACGAAGGAGGTATTGGGTTGAGGAGAACTACAGATGTGTGCAAATCTCTCTAGTTAAAGCAATGGTGGATATTTAGAGGTAAACCAACATTGTGGGGTGATTTCCTTAGAGCCAAATTCTATCAGAGAGCGAATCCCATCATCAAAAAATTCCATACTGGCCAGTCACTTGTGTGGAAACACATGATGCACAATAAACACATTGCCGAACCTCACATTCAATGGAGGCTTCACTCGGGTTCGTGTTGTTTTTGGTGGGACGATTGGCTAGGTATCAGACCCTTAGCCAACTATAGGCAGGAGTTGGGAAGAGCAAACAATGCGAGGGTGGCTGATTTTCGTATAGAGGGCCAATAGAACATCAATATGCTAAATCAGTTGGCACCAGTGCAGCTCGTTCCTCTCATTACCTCTTCTATACTTTAGCTGCAAGGAAACACACCGGATCAGGCCATTTGGAAGCTGAATACCAATGGAAACTTCACATGTTCCTCGACATGGCAGCTTGTGAGGGAACACCGGACCAAGACACTTTCCGACCACTACACTTGGCACAAAAACATCCCTTGTAAATGCTCCTTTTTATTGTGGAGGGCTTTTAGAGGCAAGCTGCCAATGGAGGAAAAGATCACTGCATTTGGCTATGTTTCCACACCATGCTATTGCTGCCACAGTCCAGGTCCGGACACCATAGAGCACATTTTCAGCACTGGCCATATCGCTAGGAATATTTGGCACTACTTCTCAGATTCCCTAGGCATAAGGCATGAAGCCACACCCCTCAAACCTCTTGTTATGAGCTGGTGGCTTCGCAAGTACCGCATAGAAGCTCACAAACTTATCCTCTATTCCACCCCAATATTTATATGTTGGAATTTGTGGAAGAATAGGTGCGCGAGCAAATACGGGGGGAAGAGTTCTACCTTAGCGAGAGTAAAATTTGCAGTTCTCAAGGACATCTCAAATCTTCTTAGAGTCGCGTACCCCTATATCCATTAGCCCTCAAACTGGATCCACACCATCTCCTGCATAGATAAGTGTACTTATAAGATGAAGATCACCCAAGTCTCGTGGATTAAGCCACAACTCAGTTTCGTCAAGCTGAACACTGACATGGAGGGGGGTGGCATCTTAAAATATCACATGGGTAAATTCATATTCGCCTACGCCATACCGTTAGGGGAGGGAACCACCAATCAAGCTGAACTAGAGGAGGCAATTTATGGTCTTAAATGGTGAATTCAACAGGGTTTTCAGCACATTATCCTAGAAGTTAACTCAGAGTTGCTCACTAAATGGATCAATCATCAGACTAAACCTCCGTGGAGCCTTCACCAGATAACTCAGGACCTTGTTGGTATTTCCAAATTTTTTGTTCGCTTTTCTTGCAGGCAAGTATACAGGGAGGCAAACTTCACTATGGATGCTCTCTCCAAGCACAGTCACACTCTTACCACTCCAGGCCACTACACCACCCTCCAGCAGCTACCTCGTGGTACTCAAGGTTACTACATGCTAGATAGAGTCGGCCTGCCCAGCTTCAGATGGAGGAAGACCAAATAGATTAAAAATCCTCCATGATCTACTATTTTGTGTTGCATCCTTGGATTGAGCACCCAATTGTAGTGTTTGTGATTTTCCATGTTATATCTTAGCCATGTTATTTGATGTTCCTCGTCTATGCTAATTTTGTTATATATATAGCATTTATGAGGATTCATCCCCAGTTTTATTTAGATTTTTCCTTTATTTTATGTAAAGAGAGAGTCTCCCTTATTTATGCTTTCCTAGTTTCTTTGTATCAAGATGAGTCATTTCCTTTAGGTGCATAGTTTCTAGGTTTTCTTCTCATGTGCTTGTATCGGGGATGAGTTGGCTGCCCTTAGTAGGATGGTCGGCTTATGAACCACCATAGGATTGGAGGTTAGGTTTATGTCCCCCTCCGTGTATTTTTCTGTTTTTATGTATAATACAGCTTGGGTGTGAGCGGCTAAATCCCTGGCCGTGCACGAGAGGTGGTAGCCTCGTGTAGGGTCTGTTTCCTTAAAAAAAGTGATTCTTATGTTCTTCCTCACCCTGAGAGTAAATCAAAATATCATTAATGAAGACCACCACAAAAGTATCAAGGTAAGGTTTGAATATCCTATTCATTAAGGCCATGAACACCGTCAGTGCATTCGTCAACCCAAAACTCATCACCACAAACTCAAAGTGAGCATACCTTGTTTGGAAAGGCATTTTGGGAATTTCACACTCCCTCACCCTTAGTTGGTGATAGCCGGACCAAAGGTCAATCTTAGAGAAGTGACTTTCCCCTAGCAATTGATCAAACAAGTCATCTATTCTAGGGATTGGATACTTATTCTTAATAGTCATCTTATTCAATTGTCGGTAGTTTATGCACATTCAAAGTGATTCATTCTTTTTTCTCATAAATAACACGGGAGAATCCATGGAGAAATCCTTGGCCTTATGAACTCCTTTTCTAACAAGTCCTTTAATTGTTCCTTCAACTCTTTCAATTCCACCGGGGCCATCCAGTAAGGAGGAATAGAGATAGGTCAGGTATCGGAGAGGAGATCAATACCAAAATCAGCTTCCCTTTCGGGAGGGATACTGGGAAGGCCATCAAGAAAGACATCGGGGAAATCATTGACTATGAGAATTGACTAAAGAGGAGGAATTTTAGAGTCGACATCCTTAACCCTCATAATGTGGTAAATACAACCCTTAACAATCAATTTTTGTGCCTTAAGATAAGAAATGAACTTAGCCTTCACTACCGAATAACGACCTTCCTATTTAATAACAGACTAATTCAAAAATTAGAACTTGACTCAATGAGTCCTAAAATCTATGGAAGTATAAGATGCATGTAACTAATCCATTCTAAGAATGACATTGAAATCTACCATGTCAAGATCAATGAGATCACAAAAAAATTTATTTATGCAAAATAGACACAGGATAACCCCTATAGACCTTTCTAGCAACAACTGACTCACCAATGGGGGTAGACACCAAATAATGCTCTAATAACATTTTGGGTGATACAATTAAACCTATTAGCAAGGAATTGATGTAACAAATGATAAATTTGCACCCGAATCTAATAATGTATACACATAAAAACAAAAGACCTTTAACATACCGGTAACGATATTGGGTGTGTCCTCAACCTCTTGTCAACTATGAAAAGCATAAAAGTGGTTGGTGCATTGGCCAATTCCTTGGTCTTGTTGACCATGAGAAATTTGTCTATGAGGCCTAGCACCACCATCTCTACAGTCCTTAGAATGGTTTCCCGGCTTGCCATACTTGAAGCATGCATTGGAGATGGCTAAGCTTTCTCCTTTGTGAGTCTTTCTACACTTCTTGCAAGCGGGGAAAGTTTGAGCAC
The DNA here is from genome assembly GCF_947179165.1 of Solanum dulcamara. Lineage (NCBI taxonomy): Eukaryota > Viridiplantae > Streptophyta > Magnoliopsida > Solanales > Solanaceae > Solanum > Solanum dulcamara. The sequence goes on from NC_077246.1 coordinate 19,138,655, forward strand.
CAATATTTTTAATTGCAACCATTGAGTTAGCACCCTTGTCCTTGTTGAACTGTGGGGGAGGAGTATTGGTGGAACCTTGTCCCACAAACTTTTGCCCACCTTGGCCTTTGCCATTGTTACCATAATCGAACCTTTGAGGATTAAACCCTCCACCATATACTCTATTCTTTCTGAACCCCCTTGATCTCTCTCTCAGCTTATCTTCTTCAATTTGTTCCGCATAAGTCATTAACCGAGAGATGTCTATCTCTTTGACCAATATAGACATTTTTCACTCCTTGGACACCAATCTTGAGACACCAAAAATAAACTTGATCATCCTAGCTCGTGGGTTAGAGACCATGAAGGGAGAGTACTTTGATAACTTAGTGAATTTAAGAGCATACACCCTCACTTTCATACTTCCTTGACGGAGGTTGATGAACTCTTGGATTTTGGCCTCCCTTAGATCCAATGGGAAGAACCCATCTAGGAAGGCACCTTTGAAATCTTCTCATCCTATCGACCCTATTTCTTTATTCGTCTCAACAACCTATTATTCGTACCATACTCGAGCCACACCTTTGAGTTGATAGGCCACTAGCTCTACCTTCTCATTCAGTGGCATATCCATGATAGCCACAATATGGTACATCTCATCAATGAACTCCATAGGCTCTTCATCTAGTTTAGAACCATCAAACTTGGGCAGATTCATCCTTTGGAAATCTCGAATCCTAGAGGCTGGATTTTGCATTTAGGGAGAAGGATCACCTTGATACCCTTGGTTGGCTACGATTTAAGCCAATAATGTAATGATATTGCAAAACTTGGAATGGGTTACCCTTTCCTCATGATGTGGGGCATTAGGAACCGGAGAAGCTTGGTCCTTATCATCAACCCTTGCTATTGGAGGTTCTATTCCATAAGTCATTATCTAGAGAACAGAAAGTGGGTCATTAGTTAGTGGAAAGCTAAGGACACTCTAAGGCAACACATGAATTTGAAAGAAGTAAAAACTTTCTTAAATATCCCATAGTCTCTTATTAATAGTTATAATGCGCTTTACAACCATGAACAAGATCCTATTTGACATGGTATGTTGGACTCCGAGGACCATTCAAAACCTTAGGCTCTGATACAAAGTTTGTCATGACCAAAGCCTAGGACCTAGATGTGACATGGCGAATGAGGAACCTGAAAGTGCCTCAAATAAGCCTCTTAGCATTCTTTTATCCTTTCATATATAATAAAAATAAATAAACAAGAAGAAATCATAATAGTAAATATTTAACTTACATATGTACAACAATACCTCTAACTTTTAGATTTAACGGGGCTAATACAAGTCTCTAGCTCACCCTCAATCATAGTAGAAAGAAATGCCAGAGTATGTTTTTAAAGATATCAACATATAATATGCTAGAAATATAAAGGAGTATTGTTCCCGGAATATGGGAACTCACCAAAAGTAGCCTCCAAACGAAATCTCAACTAGCCACATCGAGGAAAATGAGGAGGACCACCGGTCCCTACACGATGATATCATGCAGGCAAAAGAGTATGCATTAGTACTTTTAATGTACTAACTATGTAGGCATGCATTACAAAGTAAAACATTTAGAATATTTATAAGGTAAAGTACATAAATGAGTCATGCATGAGTAATCAAGTAGATATCATTTAAATCAGATATATGTTGATATATACATGGATGAGTAATCGTGTAAATATCATTTGAAAAGGTAAAGTCTTTCCAAAACTAATTGGTATGTTTATTCATTTGTCATAAGTTGACTATAACTAACATTAAAACTATGTGAGATATGAGATATTACATGAAATCCAATATAACCCCCTACGTTGGCCGGGGATTCTACTTGCCTAGGGTAGAATTCCGTCTATTTTACATTCATTCTTTAACTTTAACGACTTTCGTGGATCCATTAGCCTAAGCCTACAAGAGCTCCTATGTTGACACATAGTTAATAAGACAAAGGTTTAGTACTAGGATTACCTTACCTAATACCACTTAATGCCGCATTTGGTGCTAAGTCAATCCCAAAAAATGGTTTAATACTTCAAAATATTCATAGCTTATAGATTGAAAATTCAAAATATCATATTCGGTGGAATAGCTTACTAAAACATTTGGTGATTCAAATTTGCAAGAATTGCCCTTATTGCATAAAGAGTCCATCATTCATACCATTTCATTATTCTTTTATTTCATAAGACTCTCTTTTGATCGTACACATTTCTTTCATAAATATTCATTTAGAGTCAAAGATTTCAAGTTAAACTTCTTTGTGAACATAGTAAAACTAGGTGGGTTCAAATCACTTCAAATTTCAAAAAATATATGTAAATGAAATTATGTATAAATACTTTAAAATTCATCAATAAAAAAATTATGCTTTAAACAACCTACCATGAATTTCAAGAACCTTTAAAGAGATAAATTGAGAAAATACTTGCAAACCATCAATTCATACATATGAAATTATTTTGCATCAAAACAGACAATTAATCATTAGTTTAACCATGATTCATGATATGAAGTAAAATAAGAATTACCCATAAAAAAAATCTTATTTGAAATCAAGAGATTTAGTTGAGAGAGTTTTGGACTAAATGAGTGGAAAAAAACCCATGAATAAAACCCACATACCTTAGATGTATATATTGAAATGAATTGGGTAAATAAACATAATTTATCATATAATCAAAATACTTTAGGCATGAGAGTGGAAGGAATACTCTCATTGAAGCCTTACATACCTGGAGTACGAAGCTTTACTCAAAATCGAAGGACTTAATGAATCCTCACCAGAGCATTTTGTGTACTACTCAGAGTATATGAATCACCGGATTAGAATTTCTACACTACTAAGAACTAAAACTATATTTTGAGAATGAGTAAAGAAGTGTATAGAGAGAAGATTTGCTTGAGAAAGCTTGATGAACAAAATGATGAAATAAGGTGGGTATTGATAGATGTGAAGGAGGGACCTAACAATAATTAAAATAATTATAAGGAAAAATCTCAAAATTTTATGGAGGATTGTGATGTAATGGGTGATGTCAAATGGAGGATTATTGATGTCATGGGTGATGTCAAATGGATCTAGATCTTCCATGGTTGGTGACATGAATCTTCTTTTTTATGGAATACCCTTTTTTAGAGCTACGTTTGAATAAGATAACTTCCTAATTAGGATTTAGTGTCTTCATTTGAATATTAGATCTAGAAGTCTCCTTTCATTTCATTTAAGAATCAACCGCATTTGACAATCCTATAGTGAGATATGATGTTTCTTCTACAAATATTCCATTTCATCACAACACCAAGTCTTGCAAAGATTAATTTCTTTAACATATTTAGCCTCTGAAGCTTAAGCTATGGTCTAAAAAATTATAGATAATGATGTTGGGGTTATGAGAAATTTGAGTTACCTAATTTAGACCATCCTATGAATAGTTATGCCCAAAATATAGAAGCAGTATTAGTTTTGTCGAGAATTAAAATACCATATACAATGATTTTAAGGGGTGTTATATTATCTCCCCCTTGGGAATATTTATCCATGAATGAGGTAAGTCTTAGCTTGAGTAGAGTTGAGTATAAATCAACAACCCATCATTAATGCAATAGTGCAATTTATAGCATCATTTGAAATATATTTCATAATTTTGTAAGCATATGACAAGAAAATTTGGAATGCAAGGATTCTAAGTAATTGAGCATGGACAACTTAATACCTTAGGTTTGAGTAGAGGAAAAGAAATAAGGGTATCCCTTAATCATATCCACTTCCACTTCCCATGTAGCACTTTCAACTTGTTGATTCCTCCAAAGGACTTTAACAGATGCAACTTCTTTGTTCCTCAATTTCTTAACTTGCTGGTCCAAAATTTCAATCGGGACTCTTCATAAGTCATGTTTTCTTCCACATTCACCACTACCAAAGAAACAATGGAACTAGGATCACCCCCGCAGTTTCTCAACATAGACACATGGAACACCGAGTAAACCATGGTCAATTCCAATGGCAATTCAAACTCATACACAACCTTGCCAACACATTTCACTATTCTATAAGATCCTACATACCTAGGGCTCAATTTCCCTTTCTTACCAAATCGAACCACACCCTTCATGGGTGTAACCTTCAAATACACCCAATCATCCATATTAAACTCAAGATCCCTTCTTCTAGTGTAGGAATAAGACTATTAACGACTTTGAGCCGTCTTCAACCTTTCTCAAATGATCTTTACTTTTTCTAAAGCATCAAGTACCAAATTTGGGCCCAATAAGTTCATATCACCTACTTCGAACCAACCAACCGGAGATCTTCATTGTCTCCCATACAATGACTCAAACAGCTCCATCTCAATACTTGAGTGGTAACTATTATTATAGTCAAACTCGATGAGCTTTAGATGATCGTCCTAATTTCATTTAAAATCCAATGCACAAGCCCTTAACATATCCTCTAGTATTTGTATCGTCCTTTCAGCTTGCCCATCGGTTTGAGGATGGAATGCGGTGCTCAATTTTACCTTAGTATCGAGGCCCTTTTGAAATAATCTCTAAAAGTGAGAAGTGAATTGGGTACCATGATCCAAAATAATAGATAACGGCACACAATGCAACCTCACCAACTCCCGAGTATACAACTTGGCATAGTCTTCGGCACTATAGGAAATCTTAATCGGTAGGAAGTGAGCCGACTTAGTCATTCTATCAATAATAACCCAAATCAAATCATGATGCTTCTGGATATGAGGTAAACCCACTACAAAATCCATATTCATATCTTTCCACTTTTAAGTAGGGATTTCAATGTCTTGGGCTAGGCCACCCAGCCTTTGACGTTAGGCCTTCACTTGTTGGCAATTCAGAAATTTGGACATAAACCTTGCTATGTCCTTCTTCATGCCACCCCACCAATCGATCTCTTTTTGTCTTGGTAGATTTTCGTCGAATCGGGATGAATGGAGTATGTAAAATTATGAGCCTCCATCATGATCAAACTCCTTAGATTATCCACATCCAGAACACATAGCTGACCTTGGTAGTATAGCACCCTATCTTCTCCTTGGAAAAAGTCCTCTACCTTGTTTCCCTTCACCAACTTCTGGTCAAGATCTTTCTTTGACTTATCATCCACTACCAAAGAGGATTCAGACCCATTTTGAACAACCATACCACCATCATTGGTACCACACAACTTCACCCCTAATCTAGCCAACCAGTGAACATCTTTCACCAACTCCCTCTTTCCTTCATAGACACTCTACTAAGTGCATCGACAACTACATTGGTTTACCCGGATCATAATGCACACTCATGTCGAGTCTTTAAGGAGTTCTATCCACCTCCTTTACTTTAGATTAAGGTCCTTTTAGGTGAACACATATTGAAGAATTTTATGATCGGTATACACAACTATATACACCCCATAAAGGTAATGCTACCAAATCTTCAAAGAAAAAATAACGGCCGCCAATTCAAGGTCATAGGTAGGGTAGTTACACTCATGCACCTTTAATTTCCTAAAAGAATAAGCTATGACCTTTCCGTTTTACATTAAGAAACAATCTAAACTAATCTTTGAAGCAATACAATAATATACAAACCCTTCTAATCCTTTCGGTAGATTCAAAGTAGGAGCGGAGGTAAGTCGATCTTTCAAGGTCTGGAAACTCTTCTTACACTCATCTATCCATATAAATTTGGCTTTTTAGGTCAATTTTATCATAGGAGATGAGATAGAAGAAGACCCTTCGACAAACCTTTTATAATACTCAGCTAGACCCAAGAAACCCCTAATGTCTGAAGGAGACAACGGTGTAGGCCAATTTTTGACTGCCTTCATTTTCATAGGATCAACCTTGATCCCATTACCAGACACTACGTGACTAAGAAATTCCACCTTCTTCAACCAAAATTCACACTTACTGAATTTTGCAAACAATTGCCTATCTCTCAACATTTGAAGAACAACTCTCAAGTGATTCTTATATTCTTCCTCACCTAGAGAGTAAATCAAAATATCATCAATGAAGACCACCATAAAAGTATCATGGTAAGATTTGAACACCCTATTAATTAAGTACATAAACATCGCTGGCGCATTCGTCAACCCAAAACTCATCAAGATAAACTCTAAGTGAGTACACCTTGTTCGAAAAGATGTTTTGGGAATTGTACACTCCCTCACCCTTAGTTGGTAATAGCCAGACCGAATGTCGATCTTGGAGAAGTGACTTTCCCCTTATAATTGATCAAACAAGTCATTTATTCTAGGAATTGAATACTTGTTCTTAATTGTCATATTATTTAATTGCTGGTAGTCTATGCACATTCGAAGCGACCCATCCTTCTTTCTCACAAATAACATGGGAGCACCCCATGGAGAGAACTTGGCCTTATGAAACCCTTTTCTAACAAGTCCTTTAACTGTTTCTTCAACTCTTTCAATTTCATCGTGGCCATCTAATAAGGAGGAATAGAGATAGGTTGGGTATCGGGGAGTAGATCCATACCAAAATCAACTTCTATTTCGGGAGGGACACCAGGAAGGTCATCAAGAAAGACATCGGAGAACTCATTGACTATGGGAAGCGACTCAAGAGGAGGAATTTTAGAGTCAACATCCCTAACCCTCACAATGTGGTAAATGCACCTCTTAGCAATCAATTTTTAGGCCTTATGATAAGAAATGAACTTACCCTTTACTACTAAATCACGACCCTTCCATTCAATAACAAACTTATTTGGAAATTGGAACTTAACTCGACGAGTCCTACAATCTTCGGAAGCATAAGATGCATGTAATTAATCCAACCCAAGAATGACATAGAAATCTACCATGTCAAGCTAAATGAGATCACAAGGAATAACTTTATGCAAGATAGACACAAGGACAACTCCTATATACCTTTCTAGCTACAACCGACGCACCAATAGGGATAGACACCAAATAAGGCTCTAATAGCATTTTGGGTAACACTTCAAACTTATTACCAAGAATGTTGTAAAAAATGATAAATTTGCACCCGAATCTAATAATGCATACACATCAACAACAAAGACCTTTAACATACCAGTAGTGACATTAGGTGCGTCCTCAACCTCTTGTCTCCCATGCAAGGCATAAAAGCAGTTGGTGCGTTGACCACCTCCTTGGGCTTGTTGAACATGAGCAATTTGGCCTTGAGGCCTATCACCACCACCTCTATAATTACTAGAATGGTGGCCCATCTTTCCACACTTGAAGCATGCATTGGAGCTGGCTAAGCATTCCCCTTTTTGAGTCTTTCCATACTTCTTGCAACTCGGGAAAGTTTGAGCACCAACATTCTCTCTTTGAACTATTAAATTAGAACCCTTGTCCTTGTTGAACCTTAGAGGAGGAGTATTGGTGGAACCTTGTCCCACAAACTGTTGCCCACCTAGGCTTTCTCTATTGTTACCATAATCGGACCTTTGAGGGTTAAATCCTCCACTAGCCACTCTAGCCTTTTTGAACCCCCTTGATCTCTCTCTCAGCTTCTCTTTTTCAATTTGTTTTGTGTAATTCATTAACTGAGAGATTTTAATCTTTTTGAACAACATGGCCATTTTGCACCCTTTGGACACCAAGCTCGAGACACCAAAAATAAACTTGCTCATCCTAGCTCTTGGGTTTGAGACCATGAAGGGAACATACTTTGACAACTTAGTGAATTTTAGAGCATACTACCTCACACTCATACTCCCTTGATGGAGGTTGATGAATCTTAGATTTTGGCTTCCCTTATCTCCAATGGGAAGAAGCGGTCTAGAAAGGCACCTTTGAATTCTTCCCATCCTATCGGCCCCATTTGTTCATCCTTGTTAAAAACCCATTGTTTGTACCACACTAAATCCACACCTTTGAGTTGATAGGAAACTAGACCAGCCTTCTTATTTAGTGGCACACCCATGATAGACATAATTCCAGTGCACCTCATCAATTAAGTCCATCAGGTCATCATGTAGTTTAGAGCCATTGAATATGGGCAGATTCATTCTTTGGAAATCCCGAATCCTAAAGGCTGGATTTTGCATTTTTGAAGAAGAAACACCTTGATACCCTTGGTTGGGTATGACTTAAGACAACAACGTAATGATATTACAAAACTCGGTATGGGTTATCCCTTTCTCAAGATGTGGGGCATCATGAACTGGAGGATCTTTGTCTTTATCGTCAACCCTCTCTCTTAGAGGTTCTCTTCCACGAGTCATTATTTAGAGAATACAAAATGGGACTTTAGTTAGTGGAAAGCTTAGGACACTCTAAGGCACGTTATGAATTTGAATGATAGTAAAAACTTTACTAAACATCCCATAGTCTCCTATTTATAGTTATGGTGTGATTCACAACTATTAACAAAATCCTATTTGACGTGGTATGTTGGACTCCTAGGACCATTCAAAACCTCAGGCTTTGATACAAAGTTTGTCATGACCCAAGCCTATGACCTAGACGTAACATGGCAAATGAGAAACCAAAAAGTACCTTAAACAAGCCTCTTAGCATTCTTTTAGCCTTTCATAGATAATGACAATAAATAAAAAAGTGAAAATCATAATATTAAATCTTTAACTTACATATGTTCAAAAATATCTCTAAATTTTAGATTTAATGGAGCTAAGACGAGTCTCTAGCTCACCCTCAATCATAATAGAAAGAAATATCAGAGTAAGTTTTTAAAGATCTCAACATATCATAAGCTATAAAGATAAAGAAGTATTGTTCTCGAAACATGGGACCTCACCAAAAGGAGCCTCCAAATGAAATCTCAACTAGCCACGTTGAGGAGAACGAAGAGGACCACTGGTCCCTACATGATGATATCATATAGGCAAAAGAGTATGCGTTAGTAGTTTGAATGTACTAAGTATGTAGGCATGCATTACAAAGTAAAATATTTAGAACATTTATAAGGTAAAGTCCATAAATGAGTGCATGCATGAGTAATCAAGTAGATATCATTTAAATTATATATATGTTGATATGTACATGGCTGAGTAATCATGTAAATAACATTTGAAATATTCATTTGCAGGAAGTTGACTATAACCGACATTAAGACCATATGAGATATTACATGGAATCCAACATAACCCCTATATTGATCGGGGAGTCTACTTGCCTAGGGTAGAACTCCATCAATTTTACATTCAATCTTTAACTTTAACTTTAAGGGCTTTCGTGGATCTATTAGCCTAAGTCTATAGGGCTCCTATTTTGTCACATAGTTAATGAGACAAGGGGTTGTTAATAGGATTCTTCTTCCGAATCCCACCTCAATGCCGCATTCAGTGCTAAGTTAATCCGACGGAATAGTTTAATATTTTAAAATGTTCATAGCATATAGCTTGAGAATTCAAAATATCATATCCGGTGGAATAACTCATTAAAATATTTGGTGATTCAAATTTGCAAGAATTGTCCTTATTGCATAAAGAGGTCATTAATCATATCATTTCATCATTCTTTTATTTCATAAGATTCCCTTTTGATCATAGACAATCCTTTCATAAACATTCATTTGGAGTCAAAACTTTCAAGTCAAACTTCAATGAGAACATAGTATAACTAGATAGGTTTAAATCACTTTAAATTTTAAACATGTATGTAAATAAAATTATGTATAAATACTTTGAAATTCATCAATAAAAAAATCATGCTTTAAACAACCTATCATGAATTTCAAGAACCTTTAAGGAGATAAATAGAGAAAATACTTGCAAACCATTAATTCATACATATGAAATCATTTTGCATCAAAATAGACCAATAATCATTAGTTTAACCATGATTCATGATATTAAGTAGAAAAAATAATTACCCATAAGAAAATCTTATTTGAAAATAAGAGATTTAATTGAGAGAGTTTTGGACTAAATAGATTAAAAAAACCAATGGATAAACACCCACATACTTTAGAGTAAAGCTTGAAAAGAATTGGATAAATAAACATAATTTATCAAAAGATCAAAATACTTTAGGCATGAGAGTGGAAGGAATACTCTTATTGAAGCCTTATATACTTGGAATCCGAAGCTTTACTCAGAATCAAAGGACTTAATGAACACTCTTGAATCCGAACTTTTTCTCCTCTCTGGAGCATTTTGTGTACTACCCACAGTATATGAACCACCAAAATTGCATTTCTACACTACTAAGAAATAAAATTATATTTTGAGAATGAGTAAAGAAGTGTATAAAGATAAGAGTTGCTTGAGAAAGCATGAGGAACAAAATAATAAAATAAGATGGATATTTATAGGTGTGAAGGAGGGACCTAATAAGAATTAAAATAATTTAAAATAAAAATTTAAAAATTTAATGGAGGATTATAATGTCGTGGGTAATTTCAAATGGAGGACTATTTATGTCATAGGTGATGTCAAATGGTTTGATCTTCCATGGTTAGTGGGTTGCATCTTTTGTTTTTACGGAATACCCTTTTTCGGAGTTACGTTCGAACAAAATAACTTCCTAATTAGGATTTGGTTTCTCATATGAATTGTAACTATAGTAATCTCCTTTCATGTCATTTAAGAATCAACTGAATGGGATTATCCTAAAGTGAGATATGATTTTTCTTCTACAAATACTCTATTTCATCACAACAACAGGACTTGCAAAGATTAATTTATTCGACCTACTTAGGCTCTGAATCATAAGCTATAGTCCCACAAAAGTTGTAGATAATGATGTTGGGGTTATTTAAAAATTTGAATCACCTAAGTTAGACCAACATATGAAAAATTATGCCCAAAATACAGAAGCAGTATTATTTTCATCGAGAATTAGAACACCATATAGAACATTTTTAGGGGGTGTTACATGAGGTCACTTTTAGATAAAGTATCGTCACTTTTAGAAAAATTAGGCATGCATCATGAATTTATGAACTATGATTTAGAGATTCTTTTAGATAAAGTATCGTCATGTTTTTATGAAATTAAGGTTGCTTCAAAGTGAAGTATTATTATCATGAAGGATTTTCATGATTTTTATGAAAAAGCTCATCATGATCTATATGCTTTTGATTAAGTATCTTTTATGATATTGATTGTGTTGAGGTTCATGCTATGATTTAAAAGATATATTCTTATAGTTTTAAGTATGTTATGAGGAACTTACTATTACAAGATCCTTACATTTTCAAAAACTATGCTATTGTTATAACTATTCTTGCTGAGAATTTACCTAGCATAGAGTGGATCAAGAGTAATCACCTACGTCCTATAACTATGTGCCCCTGTAGGATGTCCCATTTGGAAAATGAAAGCTTAAGCTAGTGGATCCATAAATAGCTCATGTAAATGGTTCTTAACTTGGCAAGTGGAACAATCTCTTTTCGATGTGGGAAAAATACACCAGATTCCATGTTATAGTTCATATGGCTTATGTTGTTCAATGGTACCTCTCACTTATGTTATGATTATGATTATGTTACAAGTTTTATATTGATCATGTTTCATGTTTATAGTACCTTTTTAGGGATTATGTCATGTTCTAGCTTGGTCATTGCATTATCATATTTTATGTCATGCATTAGATATTCTCCATACTCAGTACATTCCATAGTACTGGCCACATACTTCTTTTGCCTATATTATAAAATCTTCATACTCAGTACATTCCATAGTACTGACTACATACTTCTTTTTCCTATATTTTTTTTATAAAATAGGTTACGATTCTCCTACCCACATTTGTGGTTAGTATTAGATCTCTAGGCATCGCATTGCTTTGGTGAGCCCTCATGGTTTGAGGGTATGACCACATTTTGAGTTTTTTATGTTTCTCCTTTCAGACTTTATTCAGTTTCATCTTATTTTGTGGCTAGAGCTAGTCCTATGCCACACTTATGATAGTAAAGGCTAGGTCATCTAGTAGGATTTTTGCTTTATCAGTCTTTATACTCAGATTTCCCTCATGTTGAGTTGCTATTTTGAGACTTACCTTCTACTTTCCAAATTGCTTGCTTATGTTGTCTTATTTTAGTTTCATGCTTCTGTTAAGAGGCTTGTTTATAGTCTTTTGGGATCCTATTCACCGTGTCACATCTAGGGTATATCTTGGATCGTGACAAGTTGTCTCATTTACAACATATCTTTATTGGCCTTTTATCATCTTATAACTTAATTCTTGATCCATTAATCCTTCTTTTGAAGTGTAGTCAATTTTTTTCTTTGAAATCCTGTTGTGATCCTTTGAGTTCTTCACACTTATATACTTATTATTTTTCTCTTTGGGGAGAAACAATGAGATATATGCATATTAATTCTTCATATGTTCTAGTATGCTGAGTTTTCTTTTTATTTGATATTTATTAGATTCTGATTCTTAGTGTTATATTAGAAGAGTTTGTTGAATCATGGGTGATATACCTATACCAAATGAAATATTCTTGGGGACAATTTCTTTGACACACCTCAAGCTTTGGAGAATGCCTTACAATGTTTGTGATAAAGTATTTTCTAGTACATTTTCTACAATTTAGACAAGGAAAGCATGAAATTTGACGGAAATAAAGCCATATAAATTTTAAGAACCTGAATTGTGTCAAGGCTTTGTTACAAATCTGATTAATTCAGGCCCATTCTGACTTAGTGTGTTTAGTATGAAGGAAAATATTTTCTTGGAAAATAAGCGGGTATCTTACTTATTTTTTTGTGTTTTGTAAGTAAGTAAGAAAATATTATTTTGGAAACATTTATTTGTTATCTAGCAAAATGTTATGGAGGTAGGGAGGGATGGGAAGTGGGGGTTCGCGGGTGGTGGAGGGTGGGATGGTTAAGGGGTGAGGGTTTGGGGGTTGGATGGGTAGGGAGGAGAATACATTTTGAATGTCACTTACACAATTTGTCTTCCTAGTTCTATTAGGTAAGTCATTTCCCTCATTTTAAGGAGATCATTTTGCAGAATTTTTTTCAAACATTTTGACCAACAAAACATAGGATTTATTAAAAAATATTTTCTAAAAAAATGTTTTCCTCTATACTAAACACACCCTTAGGTGACTTATGAATTAAAAAGGGACCTCTAGCTCTAAGTTATTTCAAAGCCTTTCTACCGTCTAAGTTTTGATCATACAAGGGTAAAATTCAAATTATCATATCTCTCAGAATATGAGAAATTAGGTGACTCATGAATTAAAAAATTAAATATATATAAGTCTTCCTTCCAACACCGCCAACCATTCATCATACCGAGTTTGGAGTAAAAGGTTATGCCTGATTTATCAGAAACACTCCAACCTGGAAGTGTGTGGAGGCCAGAGTGACAATCCTTTACAAATGTGATGGCACGTCACACTTCGGAATCACACTTGATCAGTAGGGTTATTTTTGGCCAATTTTGATGGCCTGAGTGATGGTCCATCACCCAAGCGATGATTTTTTCACTCAAACGGCGATAGAATGGGAACTTTTGCCAATTTTGGGTTTTAATGAAAGTTTTTTTCTCCTAAAACCTTTGGGGAGTTATTAAATGGATCTAAATATATAGGATATCAGTTTTTCATCATTAAACCCTCTAATTCTCTCCCTAAATATCAACACTCAAGAATTTTCTAGAAATATCAAGCTAGGATTCCTCCTTCAAGGCTCTTCTTCAAGTTTAATCCCTAAGGTATGTAGGACCTCAATGAGGAATCATTTTCATCCTCAATGAGGAATCCTTTTCATTCTCAAGAGAGTTAGGTTCAAGTGTCCTAGTATGTTTGAAAAGATACATTTAGTAGATTTTTTATGGATGTGAAGCGCGCCACACTTATAAGGAGGAGGCTACAGGATATTTAGGAAATATTACCATTCTTTCATGCTCTTAGTTGTGAGATAAATTTTAACTCTATTTTCCTCTTATAATTCATTCTTATGCATATTTTAGATCATGATTCAACGAAGAGTTGTCGGTCATACAATACAAATTAGAAACAAAGGACGTTCTTCGAATAGAATTGAAATTCTCAAGTGCCACCAGTGCTAGTCATACCAAAAGGTCCAAATGCACCTATTATTTATCCCGTTCATATTGAATTTACTAATGCTTATTTTTTCTATTCCATCCAGTTGTTGGCTTAGGCTATTACAACTTAGGTTGACTGTAACCCCTTTAAGTGTGATGACTTTCGTGGTTATTTTTTATTTTTGCATAATTTTATTATATTTCCCCTTCTCATTGCTTCCTTGTATTATTTGTCAGGTTTTGGGATGAGTTTCTTCCGAAGAAGGTCGGATGAGTTTTGAGTGAGTTTGACCATTTTTGAGGTCTAAGGCTTGAAAGACTTGACTTTAGTCAAAATTCAAAGATTCTGATGTTGGATAAAGATTCTATCAGTTCCATCCACTCCTGAAGGTTCATTGTCTCCTATTGTGATGATTGATTCGGGTTTTAGGGCTTTCATTTTTAGATTGTGCGATTAGGCATCTTAATTTTGAAGTTTTGGCCAAAGTTTGACTTCGGTTAACATTCTTGGTAAACGAACTTGGATTGAAATTCCTACAGCGTAGTTAACTTTAGAATACCAAGTTTGGTCTAGAATTACCTTTGGTTGGAATTAGAGGCTTTCAGGATAACTTTGTTGCTTTTAGCATTTTATTTGGCTTTTCTTTGTAAGTGTTGATTTTGGTCAACCTTTGGACAAGACAACCTTTGTTGGTCGTTTTATCAATTTTTTTGAGCCTGGAATGACATTTCCAATTGGGTAGCATGGTTTGTTTATTTCAATAAGGTTGTGAATGAGTTTCGAGCCCCCGTCGAGAAAATTTCTATCCTTGAGGAATTGCTGATGTTGAGCTGTTGGTGCAACTAACCTTTCTTCTCCGTTATCAGGGCACTTTGCTATGTTTGTGGAGTAGTAGATAACTTACCCTCCGTGTTCCCATGAAGATATCTATGTTCGCAGTGTAAAGCTTCCTAGACCTCTATGTTCACGGGCCTTGTGTCATATTCGCAGAGGTTTAGTGATGCTGACCTCCACATTTACGGACAAGGCTCCTCATTTGGAGAGGAAAAAACCCTAGCATCAATAAGTTTTAAAGCCTGATTTTAGCATGCATTCTCCATTTTCCAACTTAGAGAAAGTGTGATTTTGAGAGCAATTCTTTGCCAAATTTGGTGATTATTGTTGAGGGCATTGGAAATTTGCATAGGTACATTTTAGGTCGTTGAATCTTCTGTTTCTCTTGGTAATTCCCCTCCAAATTCTCTCTACACTTCAATTTATTTTATCCTTTTGAGCTCGTTTAATGGTGGGACTAATTTGGAGCTAATTAACTGGGATTTTTTCCATTTTGGAGCACAAGTTCCTTGAGCTTATTGGGACCGACAGAGTAATTTTTGTAATTTTGTGCTCAAGTTCCAACGTTAAATTTTTAGCCCATTTCTGATTCTGAATTTATTAATTGCAATATGGGTATATACTGTTTTGTTTTGATATTTTCTTCACCAACTTGATAGCGTGGCATCATTTGGAGGCTCTTTCAAAAAGATTAACTTTAAAGTAGAGGTTCGGGTGTCATTTCATCCTTGAGGTATGTTATGGTTTATTCTTTAGACTTGGCTCAGATAGTTTTATGTATATATATTTGAGTAATATGATCGTTAGAGAGGATTCTATGTAATGACTTTAGGGTTGTATGATCTTTAGTATTGAAATGGCCATATCCAGGAGTTTTAGTTTAGTCTTTAGCCTTTAAGCCTTAGTTAAGTTTGATTCTTGGATTGTGTGATGAGTTAGCTCCTTAGTTTTTAGGTGATACAAAACATACTTCTTGCGAGATTTAGAGTGTTTAGTATTATTGGGTGCCTTTATGTTGTTTTTGATTTGATCACTTTATTTAATACTTGTTGGGCCTAAGGCTTTGGACTGGATGGAGTTCCAGGTTAGTATAGTTGCTCTGTGACGAGTGTTTACCTGATGCTGGTATGATATATATGTGGTGTGAAATTTTTATTCTCCAGTGGGTTTCATTCATATAAATTACAAGTGCTTGTGACATGACTTGACTACGGGTAATGGGAAGGGGGCTCGGGTTTAAATTGCTGTTCACGTGGTTTTGCTATATGTTTCTAACTGTTGAGCACTATCGAGGGAGATTCGTATTTGCACTTTACCGAAGGAACTTGTTTTTTGAAGGGAAATATACTATGTTATTTAAGTCATAAAAATGGAATTTATTTGGTTAACTTGGAAAATTCTTGAACTTGCGTGACTTGAATGACTCAAAAAATATTTAGCTGCATGTCTAGATATCCCATTTTTAGGATACTACTGATAAGTTTGAGGCACCATTCTAGGAAGACCATTGACCTAGGTCTGGGATAACTCTTATTATTTCACTTATTTATAAGTCCCAAGTATCATTCTAGGCGGCCCGACGATACACATTCAAGTTATTGATTTATTGTTGATGATTCTGAGGTTTCATTCTAGGCGGCTTGGGAGCTCTCCAAGTTTTTTACTTTTAAGTATTTAGCCACTGCATGGCAAAACCTTGTCTTATTATGTGATTATGCTTTTCGCTGTACTTGGGTGCCCTCTACTTGGTATTTGTGTGAGTTTATCTATGTTTGAGCATATATTTGTGAGTCAGTGAACTGTTCACTTGTAGTTGTAGTACTATCTTACTCTTTTATATATATATATATATATATATATATGATACTTCTGAGCTCGGTCGGTCTATGATGCTTACTGAGTACCCTATGTTTTGGTATTCATATTGCACTTCTACATCTTTTTCTGATGAAGCTATTAATACGAGCCACCCTCTGTGAGCATTGGATCTCCCTCGACTATCAGAGACTTAGATTGTGCTGAGCTCTCGGTATCTAGAGACTTGCTACTCTCTTTCTTTTGTATTGAATTGAATATTTTGTATTTTGACAAGTACTTCTCTTGTATATACAACTTTCAGTACTTAGTAGCTTCTACACAAGTGACACCAGGTCCCGAGTTTTGGTCTGTGTTAGTTTGCCCCTTTGGTCACATCGATCATTTTTTGTACATTTTGTATTATATTACAAATTTATGATGTGGCCCACTTCTTATATTTATTATTCCTATATTCTACCTTTTATTATTATTATTATTTTATTAAACCATTGTCCTCTGCAACTATGTCTGTTGGGGTTTTAGTATTTCAAACTTAGGGTGTGTAGTGGATATCATGGCCTGACTCTGAATCATGATAGAGTGGTATCAGAGCTTTAGGTTAATCAATCTCACCAGTATATGAGAAAGTGTGTAGTAGAGTCTTCTGGATTGATACGAGGACGTCCGTATACTATCCGTGGAAGGCTATCGGGCATTCTTTTAAAAACTTCCCTTGTTTTGTCCTTTATTATGCTGTCTTAACTTTTAGTAACTTTTGAGTGTTTTTTTGCGTCATTCTTTCTCAGAGGACTAGGATGAGATCGTCTGTAAAAGGTCGAGACCCTTCTATAATAGTAGGTAGAGCCTCAGCTAGAGGTCGAGTCCCAAGCGTTCTAGCGGTCGAGGAAGATTGAGAGCTACAACACCTGCTAGAGATCAAGAGCAGGAACCATCACCATCACCAAAGCTTGAGATAGAGGTTGAGAATGTTCATCATCACTTGGATGGTGTGGGGATAGCCTAGCCTCCGATAGGTTTCTTTACCATGCCACTCCTTCAAGATACATTAGCCGGGATCCTCAGCTTCGTAGAGGGTATGTTCCAGGAGGGGAATCTGCCTAGTACTTCAACTGAATCTCAGGTACTAGATGAGGATCAGACTCTAGCCCATGCAAAGACACAAAGTGTTTAGATTCTAGGGGCACAACCTGCTGCTGTGGATTCTTGCTTAGTGGTTTAGCTCGTTACTACTTTTTCTCCACCTATGGAACTCAAAATAGTTATGTATTCTAAGGAGCAGAAGATGCTAGGGCAGTTCATCAAATTACCCTTCCAGGTTTTCAGGCACAGCAGGCGAGGATGCCCATAAGTTTTTTATCATTCACCTGGAGAGGTATTAGAACCTCAAATTGGCAGAGTCTCATAAAGTAGATTATTATGCCTTATAGCTAGATGGGTCGGTAAAGCACTAGTGGTGGTCTTATCTCCAGTGTAGGCTAGCCGGGTTATCTTCGATGACATGGGATCTGTTCTCCAAGGCTTACTTAAAGAAGTATGCACCTTGCAACTTGATGGAACAATTCTAGGATGAGTTCACAGACCTGACTCAAGCTTCATTATCTGTAGCAGAGTATGAGACATGATTTCATGAGTTAGCAAAATATGCGGGTATGCTTATGGTGACAAAGTACGAGAGGGTGCATGTCATGACCCAACCCCATAGGCCGCGTCTGGGGTCTGACCTGGACCCCTGTATACTTAATTATTAGATATAACAATCAATATAAGAACTATACATAATAACCCTAGTGGGTCATAACATTTTCATATGTTTGTAGCCTATTTCATTTGTATCTTATCATAAAAGGGCGTGCAAGCCGACAAGGCTACCATAGTATCTTGATATTTATAATACATCACGTAGACATAACTGAATAGAACTTACACGTATAACCCACACACATATCTACAAACCTCTAAGAATATTAACAGTAACATATGTGGGATAGGGCCCCCGCCGTACCCCTAAATAAACAAATATATTTATTAGAAGGTCAGCACCAAAAGCTAGGCTCTGGAATAGTGGAGCACTTTCGACATAGCTGAGTGGAAATCTTAAGCTAGTGGATCCCTAAAATGAACATCTATACCTGCAGGCATGAAATGCAGCCCCCCGAGGAAAGAAGGGTTAGTATGATATATGTACTGAGTATATAAAGCATAAAACATCATAACTGAGACAATAGCTGAAATAGGGATGCAGGGGGAAAGTATAACATTTAGCCATCTACGTACCTGCATTTTATAAAATAAAGGCATACATGCTATCATCACATACTGTATCCGGCCCGTTCGGGGACTCAGTGTAAAAAATGCATCATTTTATCATCGTAAGAACATATATACCATTAGCATTGTGGAACATATAACCCAATCTATGTATATACAAACTACACGCCGTGGAACGACAGCCCAATTCACATATCTTATAATAATACTAAGGAATGGTGTCTTGATCCGTATATCATATAAGAATACCTAGGTACGACGGCCTGATCCATATATCATGTAATAATGTCGAGGTATGATGTCCCAATCCGTATATTGTGTAATAATTCCAAGCTATGATGGCCTGATCCGTAAATAGCATAACATGCCGTGGAACGTATGGCCCAATCCTTACATAGCAAGATATGCCGAGGTACGTTCGACTCGTTCTATATATATCATAATGCATATACGTGCACGTAAAACTCTTTAACATATCAAACATCCCTTAGATACCACCATAAAGCATGTTCAAGAGCCCCTAGGTATAGGAGCTTACACATCCCAATACTATTCAACCTATAGTAGGCTCAAGGGTCATAGTTCAACTATTTCAAGGCCCTTATCATTCAAAAGTGGGTACAAGTCATGAGCTACATCCAGAATCTATAAATAGAGTTATCTCCAAATCCATGTTCTATAGTACCTATAGTCCAGTAAAAGAACAGCACCAGCAGCATGTTCTTATTGTTACAGACCAGGATTGGACAATGTAGATCACATATTTGCCTCTGGAAACTTTGCCAAACATATTTGGCAACAATTCTCTAGCTCATGGGGCATAATACAAGGGACGTCCCTACTGAGAAACATCCTGATGAAGTGGTGGACTGCCAAGGCGAATAATGTGGTTCATAAACTCATGTTGCAAGCCACTCCTATATTTGTTTGTTGGCATATATTGAAGAATAGATGTGCAAGTAAATATGGAGGAAAGAATTCTAGTACTACTAGAGTTAAATTCTCCATAGTCAAGGACCTATACATGTTGATACACACTGCTTACCCCTACATTAAGTGGCCACAGAGCTGGAAGGAACTGGTTCCTATGATAGATCAGTGTCAACAAGACATGAGAGTGACCAAAGTTATGTGGATCAGACCTCCATCTCCCATTGTGAAACTGAATACTGATGGGAGTGCATTAGACAACCCTGGGAAAATTGGAGTAGGGGGAATATTAAGAGACCACAATGGTAACTTAATATATGCCTTTGCAACTCCATTGGGAATGGGTACTAATAACCAAGCAGAGGTGCAAGCAGCAATTATTGGCCTCAATTGGTGCCTTCAACATGGATATAATAGAGTGATATTGGAAGTGGACTCTGAATTATTGACTAAGTGGCTGAAACAAGACCTCAAGCCACCTTGGAGCATTCATAGATATGTTAAAAAGTTACAGTCCTTGGTCCAACATTTGGAACTCTTTCAGTGCAAACATATTTTCAGAGAAGCAAACCATCCTGCAGATACCTTAGCAAAATGCAGCCATATGTTCAATAATACACAACACTTCTACAATCTCCAGCAGCTACCATAGGAAACAAAAGGCTACATCAAGATGGACAAGCTAGGAATGGCAAGTTTTAGAAGGAAAACTCTGAAAAGGATCAAACTGTCCTCTTGACTGATCTCATTCTCAATGTGTAATAGACTTTTTATGAGTATTCTGTTTTATTTCTTCTTATTCCATCTAGTTATTTTCCATTGTAAGGGGAGAGTCTCCCTTGTTTACTGCTTCAGTAGAACTAAGAACATACTTCTAGAAGTAAGAGCTAGAGTAGTTATCACTTGCATATGCCACAATACAGCAGCAACAGTGACTGCAACTGATCAACAACAACAGCCACTCAGCAACAGCAACAGAGACCAGAAGCAACCAACAACCTTCAACAAATATACCATGCTACACCAAAATGACTCCAGATTGTGCAAGATTGTAGCAAATATAACTCCTGTAGAGCCCAAGAAGTTTCATCTCAAAAGGATAATTGGAGACGTTAGTCGAGCGACCTTGAAAAAGTTAGCCGACTTAAGTCTCAAGATGGAGCATTTCACAAATTGGAGCTTCCAGATTCTGAAAAAGGCCTCCAAAAGTTGCAGGATTACAACAAATACTGTATTTGCAAAGCCCAAGAAGTTTCAACTCAAACAGATAATTGGAGACGTTAGTCGAGCGACCTTGAAAAAGTTAGCCGACTTAAGCCTAATGAGGGAGAAATTTGCAATTTGGAGTTTCCAGGCCGCCAAATGTTGTAGGACTACAGAAAATATAGTAATTGCAAATCCCAAGAAGTTTCAGCTCAAACGGATAATTGGAGACATTAGTCGAGTGAACTTGAAAAAGTTAGCCGACTTAAGGTTTGTGTCTAGTTGTTTTTGGTCTTGTTGGCTTGTTTCTATGCATTTGCAGGTGGCTGGAGATACATTAATGCACGCAAAATTTGGGGACATGTTTACAAGCCACAACACTCAACAACTCCAGCAACATGCAGCACACAAGGAGAAACTACAAGTCCACAATAGACCTTCAGAACTACAGCACAGTTTCTGCTGTGTAGAAGTCTTGGAGGTACTTTTCCTCTTGTTCTTTTACTTGTGCAGACATACTTGCAACAGATGGGCTACAGCAGCAACAACAGGAGTAGCAACAGTTGACAGGAACTCCATTCAAAGAGGCACAGCAATACAACTATGGATTCAACAATGGGTTGCTTGGTTTGTTACGTTGTCAGCAACAACTACAATACAGAGAGGCAACAGGCTGGATTCACTGCAAGTTACAGCACTATTGGAGGCCCTTGTTTATTTATTTGCTTGTGCAGGTACACTGAGGAGCTGCAACACTGAAGTTGAAGTTACTCTTGGACCTCATACACAAAAAACACATAATCAAGAAACCAACAAGATAGCTGTGATGGATACAGAACCTCAGCAACAACATGGGATATCTGGGATGCTGGAGTACAACAACTTGGAGTCTTGTAGTGGAATTGCAGCATTAGACCTTGAAGCTCCTCCAATGTGGACCAACAACTACACCAACAACATCTGCAGCGAAGGTTCTACAGCAGCAGCAGTTGCCAGGAATCTTAAGTTTCTGCAATACCTGAAAGCTTTCAACAACATACAATGTAGATTCTTCATTACAACAGAAGCAGCAAACTCTACAGAAGCAGCAGTTGTCAGAAGCAACACACAATCACAGCAACATTCAACAGTACTCATCAACAAGTAACTTACAACTCCAAAACACCTCAACATGCAGCACAACTTGCAACCTGGAAGGAAGAACATGCACACTGCCGCTGCTTTCACCTTCCATTGTTTCTGCTATGCAGCACTTTTACAGCAGCAAGTGGAGGCCTTTTTCATCCTTATAGCTACCCAAACCTCCCTTGTGAATGGAGTGGCAGCAGCAGCTCAACAGCAGCAGCAGATGCCAAAAGCAGTCAGCAGCCCTAAAAAACATGCAGATTCAATATACAAATTCCATCACACAACAACAACAACTATTTCCAACACTCTACACAACAAACAACAATAATCTCTCAACATATATCAGATTTGGAAGCTTCTGCAACATAGCATCCAACACCAGGAAATCCATCCAGCAGCCATCAAGAATTCTTAGGTTCTTGTTGTCTGTCTCTTTGTGCAGGTATCCTGCAAAATGGAACCTAGTATTGGAGTTGCAACATCACTTCCATAGGATTCATTACAGCAGCAGTTTCACAGACCAACATACAGCTGTGGAGAAGACAGTCACAATAACTTGGAAGGAGATAAGCCTTTCCAACTATGCAAACTCCAACATACCATATCCATCCACAGAGATGCAACAACCCTTCATACATATGCATGATGCAATCAACAAAAATCCAGAACAGCAACACAACACCTAATGCTTGGAGCCGCACTCAATGGCTATCAAAAATAAAACTAGTTTTCAATTTTGGTCACTGTTGTGTGTCTCCGGGTTTAGTTGTACTAACCTTGAGCCTTGTGTTGGAGTTGTGAGGCTGATCTTGGATTTAGGGAAAATCGATCCTCCCTCAGTTATTCCTTCTCTTCTTAGTTGCATTGTACCGAGAGGAGTCCTCTCATAGATTTACCGCTTTTCTAGTACATACATAGCACCTTTGTATCATGGATAAGTATGCCGACCTTAAAGCCGGCTTCTCATCCATCTTATTTTTGGAGGTAAGGCTTTTCATGTCCCCCTCCTTGTACTTGTTCTTTCTTTCTGCTTTATATAGAGAGGAAAATTTCTACTAAAAAAAAAAGTCCAGTCTTCCTAGAAGTAGGAAAAGACAAGCTTTACATGAACCACTTTCTATCACATGGAAGACTTGAATAGTAATGACTCAACTTGTCACATGAGGTCTAATCAGTAGGAAGTGAACAAGAGCCTTAACTCACAGTTAGAGTTTTAAGAGTGGAATAACTCCCAATTTCCTATACATAATACTTAAATGTAAGTCATGCCAAAAAAGAAGAAAGGGTAGCTTCACATACTCATCCCTTTCTAACGTATGGAAGGCTTCAGAAGCCCTAGTCCGATTACTGTAAGATTGCTTTCAGCAAGGAGTACATAAGAACTGTGAAACTTGATATTTATGAGTAGCTTTACCCTCAAGTTCTTATCATTCACTATTTAAATTAAAGACATGCCAAAATAAGGAAACTTTAGCTTTACATACACTACTTTTTAGCACATAGAAGACTTGAGGGATGTGAGCTTAACTACTTTAAGAGTCTTAATATTCAGAAGTGAGCACGAATTATGAATCATGAATCATGTTCAGAGCTCATGAATAGAATTACCCCATGCTTCATACACATATCATTTGTCACTTAAAGCTAAGACATGCCCAAAAGAAAAGAGAGATAGGTTTACATACCTCTTACGGGTTACTCTTTATCCCATTCGCCTCGTCGTTCCTTGAACCTAGGTAACATGAAAGTAATGCAAGTATAAACAACCCTTAGCTTTATATCATCTTAGATTACATATGAGTATTCATAGAACTCAACCCCTCGCTCACCTTCTCGACTAATTCCTTAACTAGTTAAGGAGTTAACGGAAATCGGACAGCTCCTCCCCTATAATATGACCTATCCGAATTTCCAATTACACACATAATAACTACATACAACCAACCAACAACAACCTTCAGCACATGTATAAGCATTTAACACCAACATAATACAACACAAACTGCAAATGACTCGCTCGAAACCACGATACCAAAATAGGGTTTCTAGTTTGCATTTTGCAAAACCTTTAACTATACGAAATGGAGGGTTAGGTGCCTGCAAAAAGAATCTCCCACAACCCTTTTAGAATAATTTTAGGCCCTGAAACAAAACACCATACACCTGCAGTAGCAACTCAAACGCACAAGACCTTATTTCAACTACAATTTAACTATAGCGACTTCAAATTAGGTTATTTCCAACGTCAAGCATCTATATGATATTTTTACATTTACAGACACTTACAAAACATATAACACACTTCATAACAACACATAAACCCCAATTTGAAGGAAAAGGTCTCACCTTACACAAAATGGGCCAAAGCTTGCCAAAACTCGCCTCGAAAATTCCTTAATTGAGGCTGAAATGTTATGGCTGTTTGATATCCGTTTTGTGCTTCTCCAAATCATAAAAATTACATTATTAAAACCTTAATATTATTTCCAAACCCTTAACAAAATGTGGGAGAAGATAACCAAGCCATACCTTAACAAACGACTTCCCAAACTTGCTGAAAATTAACTTCAGAAACTCCTTTATATGCTGAAAGTTGCGGACTGTTCGTTTCCCTTCTTTGCTGTCCCAAGTAGTAATTTTATGCTATTAAACCCCATCATGTAGCTGTGGGATACCTTAAATAATTAATTCATGAAACAAAATTGGAAAGCGTACCTCAAATTGGCCAAATCTATGGCTACCGTAGCTCTCTCCCTCTCTACGTTTCTCTTTTCTTTTTCCAAGTTGAAAGATGAAGTCTAAATGAAAGAATAGTCATATTTACATGTATTTATATACTCCCTTAGAGTGTGACACATGGTATCCCCTAGGGGTGACATGTGGCATTCCCCTAGGGCGCCACCTCAATCATGCATCTAATCCAAAGACGCCATATGGCAGCGTAGGGTCCACCCAAGCTGCTGCATCACCTACTTGACCCTAAGTAGGTGCGTCACCTACTTTATTTGAGTAGGTGTGTCATTTCCTTATTTCTCTTTCGTAAACTTGTAATCTCGTCTCACTTCAAGAGCCTATGTATTCCTTGCTACTTAAGCTAGATGTGTACTCAAGTAGCTTAGTATGTAAAACATCCCTAGTAATAGATTTCACAAGTAAGTCGAGTCCTACGACTTATTACTTAACCTCCAACTTCTTACGGATTCTTATAACCCTATTTCCAACCTTCTCCCTTATGGAGTATCTCCTTCTCCTTTTCTTAGGATTATTTGATAGCATTATAGATTATTCGACTCACATCCCTAGTGAAGTGCTTAGAATCCTCAATATACAGTACCAACTCCAGTCTTGAACATTGGTACTCGAGTAACGTATACACAATACTTCTTTATGCCTCATGAGCTTTCATCCTTGCCATGCTCCCGATGCTCACTTTCTTAACAACATATCGAGCTTAACTCAATAATAGGTCTACCTTAACATCATGTTGTAGTACTACCACTTTAAATCTATGACTATACATTCTCATTTCGTTCCGTCCTTGTATTCAGTTATTTATGTCTATCTTTGGTGCATCTGTTAGAACTTCCTTATTATTCCTCCATCTCACATCCATTTTTTTGGTTGTGCACAAGGAATTCCATATTACTCTTTATTTCCTTGCACTAGCTATCTTTTTTGTCGTCATATAACCTTTATTCAAAACTTTCCTTACAAAACTTGATAAGTCTTCCTTATTTGTTCCATAGCTCGCTTTTCCGTTCCACACCTATCTTTATATTCCAATCACATGGACCACGTCATACCTTTTAGTTATTTCCTTACTAAGCTTTCCTTATTCTCATAATGATCTTCGTTATATTCACACGGTATCATATGTGTATCCAGTCCCATAGTATAACACTGCTTATCCTTCTTCACAATTCTTACTATGTGTTACTTACCCTTCTTAGTTAGTCTTATCCTTAATGTCTCACAAGCTGTCTTATTAACACCTCATATTCGTCACAATTCTTTTTCCCTTGTACTCTTGTCTTAACCATACTATTACTTCTTTCAACTATAGCTCATCATAGTTTATCCCTGTGTATTAATTTAGTCGGTGCCTTAATATATTGTTCTATCCAGAACTATCAGTCTTCTCTAAATCATCTTCTTTGGATCACAAGTCTTTTGCAACTTTGTTTTATCATACCAGTATCGACCTCCTAGTTTTTATTACCATCAGTTCAGCAATTAACTCATTTATCGAGGTCATCCATACTCGTGGCTTAATAAAATCTCATTATTGGTTTGGGAACAACCTTTCAAGACATACTAGAACCCTGTATCTCGTTCTCTTTCTATTTCAAAAAAAAAAATTGGCAGAGTTTCCTCTATATTCCTTACTATCCCAAACCTGCACTCAGGAAATACCGATAGTTCCTCATAGGGCACACACATATATAGTCATATCATCTCATATCACATCCACACAGGGCGCCCACAATTAGCAGTATGAAAATGGACTTACCTCGTATGTCCACTTGAACTGCACCTATTGTTCTTTCCTGTTTACTTTTCCTTTTATTTTGCAACTTTATGTGTCAATCGTATTGAAACACCTTATCTGACATAGGTCCTTCGTGCCTTTTCTTACGTGCGTGTCTTGTAACTTCCAACATCGTCAATTACTTCTTCTATCGATGTTGTCCTTCTGTTGAAATCACAAGTTAGTATGGGGAATTTTATTCCCTATGACTCGGCTCTATCGTACGATCTTAGATCTAAATGAAAGTAACATCCTAAATGTCCTATAGCCTCTTGTCTATAGATGTGGTGCACAACATACCGATATACAAGACTCTACTAGACACGGTCTGTAGACATTCCAAGGATGAACTACTCTGATACCACTTCTATCACGACCCAACCCCATAGGCCACGACTGGGGTCCGATCTGGACCCCCGTATACTTAATTATTAGATGTAACAATCAATGTAAGAACTATACATAAGAACCCTAGTGGGTCATATCATTTTTATATGTCTGTAGCCTCTTTCATTTATATCTTGTCATAAAAGGGCGTACAAGCCGACAAGGCTGCCATAGTATCTTGATATTTATAATACATCACGTAGACATAACTGAACAGAACTTACACGTATAACCCACAAACATGTCTACAGACCTCTAAGAATATTAATAGTAACATATGGCAGGACAGGGCCCCTGCCGTACCCCTGAATAAACAAATATATACATTAGAAGGTCCACCAAAAGCTAGGCTCTAGAACAGTAGAGCACTTCCGACATATCTGAGTAGAAATCCTAAGCTAGCGGATCCCTGAAATGAACATTTGTACATGCAAGCATAAAACGCATCCCCCCAAGGAAAGAGGGGTTAGTACAATATATGTATTGAGTATATAAAGCATAAAACATCATAACTGAGACAACAACTGAAATAGAGATGAAGGGGGAAAGTATAACATTTAGCCATCTACCGTACCTGCATTTTATAAAATAAAGGCATACATGCTATCATCACTTACCGTATCCGGCCCGTTTGGGGACTTGGTGTAACAAATGCATTATTTTAACATCTTAAGAACATATATACCATTAGCGTTGTGGAACATACAACCCGATCCATATATATATAAAGTACATGCCGTGGAACGACGACCCGATCCACATATCTTATAATAATGTCGAGGAACGACGGCCCGATCCGTATATCATAAAATAATGCCAAGGTACAATGGCCCAATCTATATATCGTGTAACAATGCCGAGGGATGATGGCCCAATCCGTATATCATGTAACAGTGACGAGGTACGACGGCCCAATCCGTAAACAACATAACATGCCATGGAACGTATGGCCCAATCCTTACATAGCAAGATATGCCGAGGTACGTTCAACTCGATCCATATATATCATAAAGCATATAAGTGCATGTAAAACTCTGTAAAATATCAAACATCCCTTAGATACCACCATAAAGCATGTTCAAGAGCCCCTAGGTATAGGATCTTACACATCCCAACACTATTCAACCTATAGTAGGCTCAAGGGTTGTAGTTCAACTACTTTAAGGCCCTTATCATTCAAAAGTTGGTATAAGTCATAAGCTACATCCAGAATCTATAAATGGAGTTATATCCAAATCCATGTTCTATATTACCTATAGTCCAGTCTTCCTAGAAGTAGGAAAAGACAAGCTTTACATATAGCACTTTCTATCACATGGAAGACTTGAAAAGTAATGACTCAACTTGTCACAGGAGTTCTAATCAGTAGGAAGTGAACAAGAGCCTTAACTCACAGTCAGAAATTTAAGAGTGGAATAACTCCCAATTTCCTATACATAATACTTAAATGTAAGTCATGCCAAAAAAGAAGAAAGGGTAGCTTCACATACTCATCCCTTTCTAACGTATGGAAGGCTTTAGAAGCCCTAGTCCGATTACTGTAAGATTGCTTTCAGCAAGGAGTATATAAGAACTGTGAAACTTGATATTTATGAGTAGCTTTACCCTCAAGTTCTTATCATTCACTATTTAACTTGAAGACATGCCAAAATAAGGAAACTTTAGCTTTACATACACTACTTTTTAGCACATAGAAGACTTGAGGGATGTGAGCTTAACTACTTTAAGAGTCTTAATATTCAGAAGTGAGCACGAATTATGAATCATGAATCATGTTCAGAGCTCATGAATAGAATTACCCCATGCTTCATACACATATCATTTGTCACTTAAAGCTAAGACATGCCCAAAAGAAAAGAGAGATAGGTTTACATACCTCTTACGGGTTACTCTTTATCCCATTCGCCTCGTCGTTCCTTGAACCTAGGTAACATGAAAGTAATGCAAGTATAAACAACCCTTAGCTTTATATCATCTTAGATTACATATGAGTATTCATAGAACTCAACCCCTCGCTCACCTTCTCGACTAATTCCTTAACTAGTTAAGGAGTTAACGGAAATCGGACAGCTCCTCCCCTATAATATGACCTATCCGAATTTCCAATTACACACATAATAACTACATACAACCAACCAACAACAACCTTCAGCACATGTATAAGCATTTAACACCAACATAATACAACACAAACTGCAAATGACTCGCTCGAAACCACGATACCAAAATAGGGTTTCTAGTTTGCATTTTGCAAAACCTTTAACTATACGAAATGGAGGGTTAGGTGCCTGCAAAAAGAATCTCCCACAACCCTTTTAGAATAATTTTAGGCCCTGAAACAAAACACCATACACCTGCAGTAGCAACTCAAACGCACAAGACCTTATTTCAACTACAATTTAACTATAGCGACTTCAAATTAGGTTATTTCCAACGTCAAGCATCTATATGATATTTTTACATTTACAGACACTTACAAAACATATAACACACTTCATAACAACACATAAACCCCAATTTGAAGGAAAAGGTCTCACCTTACACAAAATGGGCCAAAGCTTGCCAAAACTCGCCTCGAAAATTCCTTAATTGAGGCTGAAATGTTATGGCTGTTTGATATCCGTTTTGTGCTTCTCCAAATCATAAAATTTACATTATTAAAACCTTAATATTATTTCCAAACCCTTAACAAAATGTGGGAGAAGATAACCAAGCCATACCTTAACAAACGACTTCCCAAACTTGCTGAAAATTAACTTCAGAAACTCCTTTATATGCTGAAAGTTGCGGACTGTTCGTTTCCCTTCTTTGCTGTCCCAAGTAGTAATTTTATGCTATTAAACCCCATCATGTAGCTGTGGGATACCTTAAATAATTAATTCATGAAACAAAATTGGAAAGCGTACCTCAAATTGGCCAAATCTATGGCTACCGTAGCTCTCTCCCTCTCTACGTTTCTCTTTTCTTTTTCCAAGTTGAAAGATGAAGTCTAAATGAAAGAATAGTCATATTTACATGTATTTATATACTCCCTTAGAGTGTGACACATGGTATCCCCAAGGGGTGACATGTGGCATTCCCCTAGGGCGCCACCTCAATCATGCATCTAATCCAAAGACGCCATATGGCAGCGTAGGGTCCACCCAAGCTGCTGCATCACCTACTTGACCCTAAGTAGGTGCGTCACCTACTTTCTTTGAGTAGGTGTGTCATTTCCTTATTTCTCTTTCGTAAGCTTGTAATCTCGTCTCACTTTAAAAGCCTATGTATTCCTTGCTACTTAAGCTAGATGTGTACTCAAGTAGCTTAGTATGTAAAACATCCCTAGTAATAGATTTCACAAGTAAGTCGAATCCTACGACTTATTACTTAACCTCCAACTTCTTACAGATTCTTATAACCCTATTTCCAACCTTCTCCCTTATGGAGTATCTCCTTCTCCTTTCCTTAGGATTATTTGATAGCGTTATAGATTATCCGACTCATATGACGACTTCTAAGAAACTTAAGAGACTTCCCAGAAACTTCAGAAGCTTAAGAAGCATTTCTAGGTACCAAAGTACGGGGTGTAACATCCTTACCACCTTTAGCACATTCTTCCTCTAATGTGAACCAAAACCTTCATCTGGATCTTATACTGACTATATGGAGAGTTCCTCTATCCCGTTGACATAACATATACTTTTATTGAGAAATCAATATCAGAGTTCCAAAGGTTAGGATTACTTGTAGACATAGGGAATAGGTACAAATACTTGTATTTCATTTCCTCTTTCGCTTCCCAGGGGGTCACCCATCCTAGTACTCTCGCCCAAGCATGCTTAACTGCAGAGTTCTAATGGGATTCGGTGCATTAGTGTTGGTATGCTCACATCCATCCCTTATGAGATCTCATTTGAAGTTTAAGCGTTCCTATTTACATATGATAGAGTCAATTGATTTTCTCTTAGGCTTGTACTTCTCTTGTCCACTTCCCCCCTTTAGGGTGTATCCATGTCATTGTCTGTTTATTTCTAACTTTCCAAATGCATATGATTCCTTTCCAACCTATTTAGTATACTGCGCTCTTTCCCTATCTTCCTTTACATCACCTATAATCTAGGTTACCCCTATACAAAACCTTAGTACAATCGTGACGTGCTTAGAATCCTCAATATACAGTACCAACTCCAGTCTTGAACATTGGTACTCGAGTAACGTATACACAATACTTCTTTATGCCTCATGAGCTTTCATCCTTGCCATGCTCCCGATGCTCACTTTCTTAACAACATATCGAGCTTAACTCAATAATAGGTCTACCTTAACACCATGTTGTAGTACTACCACTTTAAATCTATGACTATACATTCTCATTTCGTTCCGTCCTTGTATTCAGTTATTTATGTCTATCTTTGGTGCATCTGTTAGAACTTCCTTATTATTCCTCCATCTCACATCCATTTTTTTGGTTGTGCACAAGGAATTCCATATTACTCTTTATTTCCTTGCACTAGCTATCTTTTTTGTCGTCATATAACCTTTATTCAAAACTTTCCTTACAAAACTTGATAAGTCTTCCTTATTTGTTCCATAGCTCGCTTTTCCGTTCCACACCTATCTTTATATTCCAATCACATGGACCACGTCATACCTTTTAGTTATTTCCTTACTAAGCTTTCCTTATTCTCATAATGATCTTCGTTATATTCACACGGTATCATATGTGTATCCAGTCCCATAGTATAACACTGCTTATCCTTCTTCACGATTCTTACTATGGGTTACTTACCCTTCTTAGTTAGTCTTATCCTTAATGTCTCACAAGCTGTCTTATTAACACCTCATATTCGTCACAATTCTTTTTCCTTTCTACTCTTGTCTTAACCATACTGTTACTTCTTTCAACTATAGCTCATCATAGTTTATCCCTGTGTATTAATTTAGTCGGTGCCTTAATATATTGTTCTATCCAGAACTATCAGTCTTCTCTAAATCATCTTCTTTGGATCACAAGTCTTTTGCAACTTTGTTTTATCATACCAGTATCGACCTCCTAGTTTTTATTACCATCAGTTCAGCAATTAACTCATTTATCGAGGTCATCCATACTTGTGGCTTAATAAAATATCATTATTTTATCATCTTAAGAACATATATACCATTAGAGCTGTGGAACATACAACCCGATCCATATATATACAAAGTACATGCCGTGGAACGACGACCCGATCCACATATCTTATAATAATGCCGAGGAACGACGGCCCGATCCGTATATCATAAAATAATGCCAAGGTACAATGGCCCAATCTATATATCGTGTAACAATGCCGAGGGATGATGGCCCAATCCGTATATCATGTAACAGTGACGAGGTACGACGGCCCAATCCGTAAACAACATAACATGCCATGGAACGTATGGCCCAATCCTTACATAGCAAGATATGCCGAGGTACGTTCAACTCGATCCATATATATCATAATGCATATAAGTGCATGTAAAACTCTGTAAAATATCAAACATCCCTTAGATACCACCATAAAGCATGTTCAAGAGCCCCTAGGTATAGGATCTTACACATCCCAACACTATTCAACCTATAGTAGGCTCAAGGGTTGTAGTTCAACTACTTTAAGGCCCTTATCATTCAAAAGTTGGTATAAGTCATAAGCTACATCCAGAATCTATAAATGGAGTTATATCCAAATCCATGTTCTATATTACTTATAGTCCAGTCTTCCTAGAAGTAGGAAAAGACAAGCTTTACATGTAGCACTTTCTATCACATGGAAGACTTGAAAAGTAATGACTCAACTTGTCACAGGAGTTCTAATCAGTAGGAAGTGAACAAGAGCCTTAACTCACAGTCAGAAATTTAAGAGTGGAATAACTCCCAATTTCCTATACATAATACTTAAATGTAAGTCATGCCAAAAAAGAAGAAAGGGTAGCTTCACATACTCATCCCTTTCTAACGTATGGAAGGCTTTAGAAGCCCTAGTCCGATTACTGTAAGATTGCTTTCAGCAAGGAGTACATAAGAACTGTGAATTACACTTGGTATTTATGGGTAACTTTACCCTCAAGTTCATATCATTAACTATTTAACTTGAAGATAGGACAAAACAAGGAAATGTTAGCTTTACATACACTACTTTTTAGCACATAGAAGACTTGAGGGATGGGAGCTTAACTATTTTAAGAGTCTTAATATTCAGAAGTGAGCATGAATTATGAATCATTAATCATGTTCTGAGCTCATGAATAGAATACCCCAGGCTTAATACACATATCATTTGTCACTTAAATCTAAGACATGCCCAAAAGAAAAGAGAGACAAGCTTTACATACCTCTTACGGGTTACTCTTTATCCCATTCGCCTCATCGTTCCTTGAACCTAGGTAACATGAAAGTAATGAAATAATCAACAACCCTTAGATTTACAGTATCTTAGGTTACATATGAGTATTCATAGAACTCAACCCCTCACTCGCCTTCTCGATTAGTTCATTAACTAGTTAAGGAGTTAATGGAAATCGGGCAGCACCTCCCATATAATATGACCTATCCGAATTTCCAATTACACTCCTAATAACTACATACAACCAACAACAACAGCCTGCAACACATGTATAAGCAGTTCAAACTAACATAAGACAACACAAATTGCAAAATGACTCGCTCGAAACCACGATACCAAAATAGGGTTTCTAGTTTCCATTTTGCAAAACCTTTAACTATACAAAATGGAGGGTCGGGTGCTGCAACAAGAATCTCCCACAAACCTTTTAGAATAATTTTAGGCCCTGAAGCACAAAACCACACACCTGTAGAAGCACCTCAAATGCACAACACCTTATTTCAACTACAATTTAACTATAGGGACTTCAAATTAGGTTATTTCCAACATCAAGCATATATATGATATTTTTATATTTCCAGACACTTAAACAACATATAACACATTTAGTAACAATACCATAAACCCCAATTTGAAGGGAAAGGTCTCACCTTACCCGAAATTGGCCAAAGCTTGCCAAAACTCGCCTAAAACATTCCTTAATTACGGCTGAAATGTTGTGGCTGTTTGATATCCATTTTGTGCTGCTCCAAACCATAAATTCAAATTATTAACACCTTACTATTATGTACAAACCCTTACCAAAACGTGGGATAATATAACCAAGCCATACCTTAACAAACGGCTTCCCAAACTTGCTAAAAAATTAACTTCAAAAACTCCTTTTTATGCTGAAAGTTGTGGATTGTTTGTGTCCCTTATTTTCTTCCCCAAATAGTAATTTTACACTATTAAACCCATCATGTATAATGGTATACCTTAAATAATTAATTCACGAAACAAAATTGGAAAGCGTACCTCAGATTGGCCAAAGCCATGGCTGCTGTAGCTCTCTCCCTCTCTACATTTTTCTTTTCTTTTTCAAGTTTAAAGATGAAGTATAAATGAAAGAATAGTCATCTTTACATGTATTTATACACTCCCTTAGAGTGTGACACGTGGCAGCCCCCTAGGGCACCACCTCAATCATGTATCCAATCCAAAGCCGCCACGTGGCAGCGTAGGATCCACCCAAGTTGGTGCATTACCTACTTGACCCTAAGTAGGTGCATCACCTGCTTTTCCAAGTAGGTGCATCACCTACTTGCTTCGAGTAGGCACATTATTTCCTTATTTCTCTTTCGTGAGCTCATAATCTCGTCTCACTTTAAGAGCCTATGTATTCCTTGCTACTTAAGCTCGATGTGTACTCAAGTAGCTTAGTATGTAAAACATCCCAAGTAATAGATTTCATAAGTAAGTCGAGTCCTACGACTCACTACTTAACCTCCAACTTCTTACGGATTCTTATAACCCTATTTCCAATCTTCTCCCTTATGGAGTATCTTCTTGCCCTTTCCTTTGGATTATTTGATAGTGTTATAGATTATCCGACTCACATGATAGCTTCTAAGAAACTTAAGAGACTTCTCAGAAACTTAAAAAGCATTTCTAGGTACCAAAGTACCGGGTGTAATAGTGGATATATTTGTCAGAGGGCTTTCATTCCCACTTTGGATAGGTATAGAGTAGATGGTGGTGTCAGGCTATTCTTTTCTGCAGATAGTTTACTATGCATGCACCATTTAGGAGATCTATTGTAAGGCCTATGGACACAAGAACAAGAGGCCCCACCATTAGGGTGGCTTCAACAGGTCTCAGCCCCATGGTAAAGTTGTTACGAGATGAGGTTACCCACAACTATTTTAGCGTACCAGGTTGGTTCAGTAGGTCTTAAGCTTATAAATGAGGGTACTTCTGTAGGTGCTAGTGGTTCGATAGTTTAGGCTCTAATTTAGTCTTCTCTAGGTGCATATTCTTGGTCTTTAGGTCAAGATGGCAAGTAAGGTTCAGTCAGGCCATCTTAGAGGGGTACTTTAGGTATGCCGTGCTATAAATGTTGCATAATAGGACACTTACCTTGGGATTTCCCTACGATCAATCACCGTAGATAATAGGGATAGTAGGTCCAATAAGTTTTGGACCTTAAGGCTTAAATTCAGTCTACCAGAGGTTGTGCTTAGGCTGGTAGGGTGGTCTACATGATGCTTGAGGTGGTCCTCAGTCAATCAAGTTGGGTGGTCAAGATGGATGCCACATGTATGCTTTTCTAGGAAGGCCAGAGGTGAAGGCTTCAGATGCTATTTTCACTGGTATGATATTTATCTCTCATCATCCTACATATTCTATATTTGATCCATAGTCTACCTACTAGTATGAGTTTGCCTATTATTCTACTCGTCATAATATGTTGTGTGAGCATTTTCCAGAGCCTATGCATGTAGCTACACTCGTAGGTGATTCTTTAGTAGTGGATTATGCGTATTAATCCTTTTTGGTAAATATCTTAGGGTATGATACTAGGAAAGACTTGATCTAATTGGATAGGGTATACTTTGTCCTAATACTAGGCATGGATTGACTATCTCCTCATCATGCGGTCTTGGATTTCTTTTCCAAGACTATTACATTATGCATGCCTAACATTCCTTTGATTATATGGATAGGTAATCTTAGCTATATGCCAAGGAGTGTGATCTCTTTTCTAAGAGCGCGATAGTTAGTAGGAAGGAGGTGTCTTGCATATCTTGCTTATGTTCGTGATACTAGTGCCGACACTCCTTCTTTAGATTCAGTTCTGATGGTTAGAGTCGTTTTATGTGTTTCATATTGATCTACCTAGTCTTCCTTCTAGTCATGATATTGATTTTGGCCTTTATATTAAGCCGAGTATGCAACCATTTTCTATTTCACCCTATTGGATGGCTCTAGGTGAGGTGAGAGAGGTTGAAAAGTAGCTCTAGGACCTCCTGAGTTAGGGTTTCATTAGACTAAGTGTATCTCCTTAGGGTGATCCTATCTTGTTCGTGAAGAATAAGGATAGTACCTTGCATATGAGTATCGAATATAGGAAGCAAAACAAGGTGACTATAAAAAACAGGTATCCTAAGCCACAAATTGATGATTTATTTGACCAACTCTATGGTGAAATAGTGTTTTATATGGTAGACTTGAGATCATGCTTCCACTAGCTCAGGGTTAGGGTGGTTGATATTCCTAATTTGTTACTCATGCCTTTTAGTATGACTAATGCCCCAACAACGCTTATGGAATTGATGAACCATGTGTTAATCCCCTACTTAGACTCCTTTATGATAGTGTTCATCGATGGTATTCTAGTCTACTCTAGGAGTAGGGAGCAACATGAGCAACACTTGAGGATTATACTTCAGACCTTGCAAGATTAGTAGTTTTATGCTAAAAATTCACTAAGTGTGAGTTTTGACTTGAGTTTGTAGCATTCTTAGGGCATGTTGTTATCAAGGATGGGATTAGGGTAGATGTGGCGAAGGTCATCGCTGTTCCTGAGTGGTCTAGGCCTATTTCTCCCATTGGAGTTCGCAATTTCATTGGTTTGGCTTGCTACTATAGGCGGTTATAAAAGGGTTTTTTCTTTGATAGAGAAACCTTTGATTATATTGACTTAGAATATTGTCCATTTTCAGTGGTCTAATGAGTGTAAGGCGAGCTGTCTGAAGCTTAAGGCCTTTTTAGCTTTATCTTCGATTCTAATTCTTCTTGTTATGGGCCATATATTTACAGTCTATTATAATGCTTTTGGTATTGGCCTGGTTTGTGTGTTGATGCAGCAGGGATTATTTATTTCTTATGCTTTATGGTAGCTAAACCTTCATGAGAAGAACTACGCCACTAATGACTTAAAGTTGGCAGTGATAGTCTTTCAGTTAAAGATTTGGTGGCATTAGCTATATGGATTTCACTATGAAGTGCATAATGACCATTATAATCTTTAGTTTATATTCATCCAGATGACCTTAATCTGAGACAACGCAGGTGGTTAGAGTTACTAAAGGATTATGACCTCTCGATTCTTTATCACCCGAGCAATGCTTATGTGGTGGCAGATACCTTGAGCCAAAATGTAGTGAGTATGGGAAGTTTGGCTTATTTAGATATGGAGGAGAATCACATAGCTTTGGATATTTAGTTCCTATCCAACCAGATAATTAGAATTGATATTTCTGAGTTGTGCAGGTTGCTTGCTTGTGTAGAACCTAAATCTTCTTTGATAGAGCAGATTTGGGCACAATAGTTTAACGATCCACATTTAAAGGTGATTATATATAAGGTGCTTAGCGGTGAGGTGTGGATGGTGACTTTATATTTAGAGGGTGTTTTGAGGATTGAGGGTCCTATCTGTGTTTCTAGAGTTGGAGACTTGGTTAGGTTGGTTCTTGAGGAGTCCCATTATTCTAGATATTCTATTCATATTGGTGCGACAAATATGTATCATTATCTGAGGTAACACTATTGTTGGTGTGGGATAAAGACATATATTTTAGCTTTTGTGGCTAGGTGCTTGAACTATCAACACGTGATGTACAAGCACTAGAGGCCCGATGGCTTGACCCAGTAACTACTCATTCCAGAGTGGAAGTATGAGTGGATAAATACAAACTTTTTGATAGGCTTTCAACACAATATTTGGAGGTTTGATTCTATTTAATCATCTAGATTGATTGATCAAGTCTGCTCACTTTCTGCCAATTTAGACTGCCTATAGTTCAGAAAGGTTATCTTAGATCTACATCCGAGAGATCGGCCATTTGCATGGTGTGACAGTGTCAATTCCATATCATGGTACTCAATTCACCTTACATTTTTTGAGATCTATTTAGAGGTAGTTGAGTACCATATTTGAGATCAACACAATATTCCACCCATACACGGATGGTCAGACTAAAAGGACTTTGTAGGTTCTAGAGGATATACTACGAGCCTGTGTTATTGATTTTGGGGGTCAGTGGAACCAATTCTTGTCTTTGGTGGAGTGCGCATAAAATAATAGTTACCATTCCATCATTCATATGTCTCTATTCAAGGCATTATATGGTAGGAGGTGTCGCTATCCTATAAGCTAGTTTGATGCTTTTATGGTTAGGCCATGGGGCATCGACTTAGTGCAAGATTTTATAGAGAGTGTATGTGTTATCTAGGAGCGACTTTGTACTTCCCAAAATAGGCCAAAGATCTATGGTAACCAGAGGTTGCATACTTTAGAGTTCATGGTTGGTGATCGGATATTTTTACGGGTGACGCCCATGAAGGGAATGATGAGTTTCAAAAGGAAGGGCAAGCTTATCCCCCGTTCATCATTCCTTTTGAGATCCTTAGATGGGTAGGCGAGCTGGCCTATGAGATTGCCTGAGATGGTATTTTCTAGATGTGTCTCATGTGCTTCAGTGGGATTCAGTTCAATTGTATGAGTACTTGGCTTTTGAGGAGGAGACTATGGATATTTTAGATAGGCAGGTTAGGAAGTTAGGACTAAGAAAATTCCATCGGTGAAGGTTCAGTGGAGGCATCATCCTATCGAGGAGGCAACTTGGGAGACCAAGCTAGATATGCAGACCCAATATCCTTACTTTTTTGAGCCTTCACATACTTCCCTCTCTTTTACTTTCGGGGATGAAAGTCCTATTAGTAGTGAATGTTGTAATGATCCTCGTGGATATTTTTCATATTTTGCAAGTTTGTTTTGTTTCCCCCTTACTATAGCTAGCATTTGTGAGGTCTTAGGATGGGTGGCAAACTTCCCGAGGAGGTCAAATGAGTTTTAAGTGAGTTTGGCTATTTTTGAGGTGTAAGGCTTGAAAGAGTTGACTTTAGTCAATATTAAGAAATTCTGATGTTGGATGAAGATTCCTTCAGTTCTATTAG
Organism: Solanum dulcamara; assembly: GCF_947179165.1. NCBI lineage: Eukaryota > Viridiplantae > Streptophyta > Magnoliopsida > Solanales > Solanaceae > Solanum > Solanum dulcamara. The sequence goes on from NC_077246.1 coordinate 19,178,042, forward strand.
CTTTGAAAGGGTTATTTTGGCCTAGTGTGAAAATTGGTTTGGGTTTTGAGGCTTTAGTTTTGAGTTTGTGCGATTAGGCATTATAGTTTTAAAGTTTTGGCCAAAGTTTGACTTTTAAAATATTCTTGGTAAACATATCCAGATTAAAATTCTATCAGCGTAGATAGATCCGTAACACCATATTTGGTCTAGAATGACCTTTGGTTTGAATCCCGAGGCCTTCGGGATGAGTTTGTAGCTTTTAGCATTTTTTTGGCTTTTCTTTATAAGTGTTGACTTTGGTCAACCTTTTGACTAGAGGATCTCTGTTAGTTATTTTGTTGATTCTATTGTGTCTGGAATGCTGTTTCCAATAGGATATCATGGTTTATTTGTGTTGATGGGATTCCGAATGAGTTTTAAGCCCCCGTTGGGGAAATTTCCATCCTTGAGGAATTGTAGATGTTGAGTTGCGGGTGCAATTCACTTTTCTTCTTTGCAATTGTTATCCCTTGTCTACGTTTGTAGAGTGGTGCCTGACTTACCCTCCACATTTTCCTTAGGAGCCTCTCATTCGTGGAGTGACGCTTCAAACATCTCCGCATTACCATAAAGGCTCCGAGCTCCCGGAGAACAAAATGTCTAGCATTAGTAAGTTTTAAAGCTCGATTTCATCATGCATTCTCCATTTTCCAACTTTGATAAAGTGTGATTTTGAAAGAAAATCTTTGCTAAATTTGGTAATTCTTGTTTGAGGGCATTGGAAATTCGCGTGGTATGTTCCGGGGTTTGTTAATCTTCTATTTTTTCCTTATAATTCTCATTAATTTCTCTCTAAACTTCAGTTTTTGTACCTTTTGAACTCCTTCAATGGTTGGACTATTTTTGGCCAAATTTAGCTCGAATTGTGCCCATTTTGGAGCACATGTACCTTGATCTCATTAGAACCCTATAACAGAGTAGTTTTGTCCATTTCATGCATTAGTCCTAAGGTTCGATTTTTAGCCTATTCTTGATTCCAAATTATTAACTGTAATATATTTATTAATTATTGTTTTCTGATGTTCTCTCTGGTAATTTGATAGCATGACACCATTTGATGGCTCTTTGAAAGGAAAAAACTCTTGAGTAGAGGTTAAGGTACGACTTTGGCCTTGAGATAGGTTACATCTCCTTTTTAGACTTGACCTTAATAGTTTTATGTATATATATACGAGTAGTATGATCATTAGGGAGGATTCTAGGTAATGACTTTAGGATTGTATGATCTTTATTATTGAAATGGCCATATCCGGGAGTTTTAGTTTAGTATTTAGCCATTAAGCCTTAGTTTACGTTGATTCTTTGATTGCTTGACTAGTTATCTCCCTAGTATGCTTTTAGATGAAATGAAACCTAGTTCTTGCGCGATTATGAGTGTTTAGTTATGTTGGGTGCCTTTGTTAGTAGCGCTGCTCTACGCTAAGTGTTTACCCGATTCTTGAATGATCCCCTTGTGGCGTGAATTATTTATTCTCTGGTGGGTTTCATGCATGTAAATTAATGGTGTTAGTGACATGAATTGACTTTGGGTAATGGGAAGGGCACTCGGGTTTAAATCCCTGTTCATATTATTTTGCTATATATTTTCTACCTGTTGGGCCCCGTAAAGGGGGGGTGGAGATTCATATTTTCACTTTATTGAAGAAACCTATATTTTGAAAAGAAATATACTACGTCTGATTTAAGTCATAAATATGTAATTTATTCACTTAACTAGGGAAAGTTTTGAAGTTTCATGACTTGAATGGGATAGAAAATATTTAGATGCTTGGCTAGATATTAATTTTTGGGATACTATGGATATCTTCGAGGAACCATTCTAGGCAGCCCGTTGACCTAGGTCTGAGCCACATCTTATTATACATGTGTTGATAAGTCTAAGATATCATTTTGAATGGCCCGACAATACACATTTGTGTTATTGGTTTACTGTTGATGAGTCTGAGGTTTCATTCTGGGAGGCTCGGGGGAATCTCCGAGTTTTTACTTTTACGCTTTTGGCCACTACATTGTAACACCTTTTCTTATTATGTGGTTATGTTTTTCGTGTACTTGAGTTTCCTCAACTGTGTATTTGTGTGAGTTTATCTATGTTTGATCATATATTTGTGAGTTACTGAACTGTTAGCTTATAGTTGTAGTACTATCTTACTTATATATAATACTTCTAAGCTTAGTGGGTCTATGATACCTACTGAGTACCCCGTATTTTGGTATTAATTCTGCATTTTGGTATCTTTTTTTTGCTGCATCTCCCAGTACGAGCCACCCTCCATGACATTGGATCTCCGTTAGCTTTCATAGACTTGGATCATGGTGAGCTCCCAACATCTAGAAACTTTCTGATCTCTTTCATTTGTATGGACTTCTATATATTTTTTATTTTTATAAGTCACTTCTATTGTACATATAACTTTTAATACTTAGTAGCTCCTTTAAAAGTGACACTAGGTCCGGGGTTTTGGTCTATTTCAGTTTGTGTTTTTGTTCACTTTTGGGGAAATTTTATACATTGTGTATTGTATTACAGATTTATGATATGACCTGCATCTTGTATTTATTATTCTTGTCTTTTGCCTTTTATTATTATTATTTTATTAAACTGTTGCCTTTTGCAAGTATGTCTATTGGGATTTTAGGCTTGCCTACCTGGGGTGTAGTAGGTGCCATCATAGCCCGACTACGAGTTGTGATAGAGTGGTATTAAAGCTTTAGGTTCACCGGTCTCCCTAGTACAAGAGCAAGTTTAAGTAGAGTCTTGAGGATCAGTGCCATGATGCCCATATCCTATCTGCGGGAGGCTATTGGGCACTCTAAGGAAAAATTCCCTTGTTTTATCCTTTATCATGCATTCTTGAATTTAGCAACTTTTGTGTGTTTATTTGCTTCATTCTTTCTCATATGCATAGGGAGAGATCATTTGTGGGTGGTCAAGAGCCTCCTACACCCGCATGTATCACCCAGCTAGGGGTCGAGGTTGAGGTTGACCTAAAGTAGAGTGAAAGCTATATCACCAGCTAGAGATAAAGAGAAAGCACCATAACTAGAGCATGAGACAGAGGTCAAGCATGTTCAATATTAGTCGGATGGTGTGGGGATAGCCCTACCTCCACCAAGTTTTGTTGTCATACCAGTACTTCAAAATTCACTAGTATGGATGCTTAGCTTCATAGAGGGTATGCCCCAAGTAAAGAGTTTACCTAGTACTTCAGTCGAACCTTCGTTTCCAGAAGAAGATAAGACTCTAACCAAGGCAGAGGCACACGGTCTTGAGATTCCAAGGGAACATCTGACTTCTTTGGCTCCTTGCTTAGTGGTCTAGCCTAATCCTACTTTACCTCCACCTATGGAACCCAGAACAGTCATGTTTTTTGAGGAGTAGAATATTTCAGGGTGTTTATCAGATTAGTCCATCCTTGGTTTTTATGGGTAGTGGGCGAGATTCCCAAAAGGTTTTGATCAATTGCTAGGAGAAGTTGCATGTCCTCGCAATGGTAGAGTCTCACAAAGTTGATTATACTTCCTTATAGTTATATGGGTTGGCACAATGGTTGAGGTCTTATCTCAAGTGTAAGCCAGTCAGGTCACCTCCGATAACTTGGGCTTAGTTCTCTGAGGCTTTCTTGGAGAAGTATTTACCTCGTAGCTTGAGAGAGTGGTTGCCGGATGTGTTCACAGACCTAACTCAAGGATTATTATCAGTTGTATAGTCTGAGATACAATTTCATGAGTTATCTATACATACAACTATGCTTATGCCGACTGAGCATGAGAGGGTGCGTAGGTTTGTTAGAGGGATGTCATTCCCACTTTGGACTGCAACAAAGAAAATGGTGGCGTCAAGCTATTCTTTTTTGCAAATAGTTAAGCATGCACACAACATTGAGGGTATCCTTCGTGAAACCTATAAAGGCAGCGATAAGAGGCTATGCCATCAAGATTGTTTCAGCAGATCTCAATCCCTTAGTAGGGTAGTTCTAGGCGGAGGTTACCTAAAATAGTTTTTAGCCTGCTAGGCCAGTTCAGGTAGCTCTTCAGTTGATAAATGGTGATACTTCTACAAATACTAGTCGTCAGATAGTTCAGGATCTGATTTAGTCTTCTCGAGGTGCATATTCTGAGTCTTTATGCCAAGGTGTCCAGTCACGTTTAGCCGAGCCATCTCAAAGAGATATTTTTTGGTGGGAAATATTATGAGTGTGGAGTAATAGGATACTTTGCTAAGGAGTACCCTAAAGGCCCGTCACTGTAGATAACACGGCTAATAGAGCCAACAGGGTCATCAGGTTCACGCCCTTAGGGCTCTTATTCAGTCTACCAGAGGTAGTGCTCAAGGTGGCGGGGTGGTATCAAAGATGCTCGAGGTGGTCCTCAGTTGTGCATGATGGGTTGTTGAGGTGGATTCCACCTATATGCTTTTCTAGAAAGGCTAGAGGCGGAGGCTTCGGATGTAGTTATCACAGGTAAAATCTCCATCTCTCATTAGCCTGCTTATGCTATATTTGATTTAAGGTATAGCTAATCGTATGTGTCTTCTTGTTATGCTACTTGTCTAGATATGTTTTGTGAGACTTTTCCTAAGCCTATGTGTGTAGCTATCCCTGTAGGTGATTCTTTAGTAGTGGATCGAGTGTATCAATCCTGATACTAGAGAAGACTCGATTTTATTGGATATGGTAGTCTTCGACCTTATTCTAGATGTGAATTGGCTATCTCCTCATCATATGATCTTGGATTTCTTTTCCAAGACCGTTACATTATGCATGCCTGGTATTTCTTTGATTATGTGGATGAATATTGTTAGATATATACCTAGGGGTGTGATTTCTTTTTTGAGAGCAGGATGATTGGTAGGAAAGGGGTATCCTACATACCTTGCTTATGTTCATGATACTAGTACCAACACTCCTTCTCTAGATTCAGTTATGATGGTTAGAGAGTATCTTGATGTGTTTCCTACTAATCTACCTAGTCTTCCTCTTGATCTTGATTAAATTCGACATTGATATTGAGATGGGTATATAGCCAATTTCTATTCCACCCTACAAGATAACTCCTTCTTAGTTGAAGGAGCTTAAGGAGCAACTCCAGGACCTATTAAGTAAGGGGTTCATTAGGCCCCACATGTCTCCTCGGGGTGCTCTTGTCCTTTTTGTGAAGAAGAAAGATGATACCTTGCGTGTGTATATCGATTATAGAAAACTTAACAAGGTGATAATAAAAAACAAGTATCCTATGTTATAGATTTATGATTTATTTGACCACCTCTAGGGTGCAACATTATTCTCTAAGATGGACTTGAGATCAGGCTATGAGCAACTAAGGATTAGGGTGGCAGCCATAACTAAGATAACCTATAGGACTTGATACAACCACTATGAGTTCTTAGTCATATCTTTTGGGTTGACTAATGCCCCAACATTGTTCATGGACTTTATGAAACCTATATTCAGTCCCTACTTAGACTCCTTTGTGAAAGTGTTCATCAACAAAATTCTACTCTAATCTCGCAGTAGGGAGCAACACTTGAGGATTATACTTTAGTTCTTGTGAGATCAGCAATTGTATGCTAAATTCACTAAGTGTGAATTTTGACTTAAGTCTGTAGTCTTCTTGGGACACATGGTTATCAAAGATGAGATTATGGATCCCGCAAAGGTCAGAGCAATTCATGAGTGGGATTGGCCTACTTCTCCTATTGGGGTTTACTTTTTCATTCGTTCGGCCGAGCTACTACCAACGATTTATGGAGGGATTTTCTTTGAAGAGTCACCTTTGACTAGATTGAATCAGAAGAGTGTACCTTTCTAATTGTCCGATAAGTGTGAGGTGATCTTTCTAAAGGTTAAGGCCTTGTTGACATCAACTTCAATTTTTAATCTTTCTATTGACAGCCATAGGTTTATTATCCACGCTGATGCTTCTGATGTTGGCCTGGGTTGTGTGTTGATGTAGCAGGGTAGAGTTATTAATTATGCTTCCATACAACTAAAGTTTCATGAGAAGAACTATCCACTCATGACTTTGAGTTGGCGGTGGTAGTCTTTGCATTAAAGATTTTTCATAATTACCTATATAGAGTTCATTATGAGGTTTATACTGACTATCGTAGTCTTCAGTATATCTTCAACTAGAGGGACCTTAATCTAAGACAATGCATGTGGTTTGAGTTACTAAAGGATTATGACCTCTCAATTCTTTATCACAAGGGCAAGGCAACTAAAAGGCGCTGAGTATGGGGAGTTTATCATACTTAGTTGTTGAGGAGTGACCTATGGCTTCAGACATTCAGTCCCTATCCAACTAAATAATTAGAGTTGATATTTTTGAGCTGGGTAAGGTACTTTCTTGTTGGAGTCTAGATATTCTATGATGGACCAGATTCAGGCACAATAATTTAACAATCCATAGGTGAGGGTGATTAGATATAGGGTTCTTTGTAGCGAGGCAAGGAAGGCTACCTTTCCTAAAGTTGGAGACTTGGTTAGGCTGATTCTTCAAGAGTCCCACAGTTCTAGATATTCTATTTATCTTTGTGAAGAAAACATTTATCATGATATGAGGTAGCATTATTGGTGCTGTATGATGAAGAGGGAAATGTTAGCTTTGGTTGCTATGTGCTTGAACTGTCAGTAGGTGAAGTATGAGTACCAAAATCCAGATAGTTTAACCCAACAACTACCCATTCCGAAGTGGAAGTAAGAACGGATAACTATGGACTTTGTGGTAGGATTTCCATGTACTTTTTAGAGGTTTGATGCTATTTGAATCATCATAGATCGAATGACCAAGTCTGCTCATTTTCTGTCAGTTTAGACTGACTATAGTTCGGAGAGGTTAGCTCAGATCTACATTGAAGAGATTGTCCATTTGCATAGTATGCTTTTTTCCATTATTACAGATCGTGGTACACAATTCACCTCATAATTTTAGGGATCTATTCATAGGGAGTTGCATACTATAGTTGAACCCAGTACAACATTCTATCCACAGACGTATCTTCAGTTTGAGAGGACTATTCAGGTTCTTAAGGACATGCTACAGACCTATGTTATTGATTTAAGGGGTCAATGGGACCATTTCTTGGCTTTATCTAAGATCACATATAAAAATAACTACAATTCTAGCAATCAGATAACTACATTTGAGGTGTTTTATAGTATGAGGTGTTTTTCTCCAGCGAGCTAGTTTGATTCTTTTGAGGTTAGGACATGAGGCACTAACCTATTGCAAGATTCATGTTCCAAGAGAGACTTCGTATTACCTGAGGTAGGGAGAAGATCTATGCTGACAAAGGTTGTATCCTTTAGAGTTCATGGTTGGTGATCATGTATTTTTTTGAGTGTCTCCCATGAAGGGCGTAATGCGATTTGGGAGGAGTGGAAATCTTAGCCCCAGGTTCATCGGTCTTTTTGGGATCCTGAGATGGGTAGGTGAAGTTGCCTATGACATAGCCTTACCTCCATCTCTTTTGGTGTTCACCCTATTTTCTATGTTTTTATGCTGAGATGGTATGTTCTAGATGAGTCTCACGTACTTCAGTGGGATTTGGTTTACATGGATGAGTCCTTGGCTTTTGAGGAGGAGCTTATGGCTATTTTAGACAGGCATGTTAGGAAGTTAAGGTCTTAGGAGATTTTGTTAGTAAAGGTTCAATAGAGGCATTATCTGATCGAGGAGGTGACTTAGGAGACCAAGCTCAATATATGGACCCGATAACCTCACCTTTTCAATCCTTCATGTATTTCCTTCTGATTTACTTTTAAGGATGAAAGTCCTTTTAGTATTGTATGTTTTAATGACCCTCATAGATATTTTCATATTTTTCCATGCTTTTGCTATTTTTCTTATTCCCGTAGCTTCCTTGTAGCATTTGTGAGGAGTTGGGATAGGTGGCACACTTCTCAACGAGGTTGGGTGAGTTTTGAGTTAGTTTGGTCATATTTGAGGCCTAAGGCTTGAAAGTTAACTTAAGTCAACTTTCAGATATTCTGATGTCGGATGAAGATTCCATCAGTTTCATCAACTTCAAAAAAGGTCATTTTGGCCTCATGTGATGATTGGTTCGGGATTCGGGCCTTCATTTTGAGTTTTTACAATTAGGAATATTAGTCTTGATATTTTTGTCAAAATTTGACTTCGATCAATATTCTTGGTAAACATGTATGGATTGAAATTTCATCAGCGTAGTTAGCTCTAGAATGCCAAGTTGTCTAGTACGACCATTGATTTAAATTTCGAGGCCTTCGAGATAAGTTTGTATCTTTTAGCATTTTGTTTAATTTTCTCCACAAGTATTTACTTTAGTCAACCTTTTGACAAGATGACCTCTATTGGTCATTTTGTTAATTATGTTGAGTCAGGAATTCCATTTCAAATAGGGTAGCATGGTTTGTTTCTGTCGATGGGGTTCCAAAAGATTTCTGAGCTCCACTCGGGGAAAGTTTCATCCTTGAGGAAATGTTGATATTGAGCTGCTGGTGCAACTCACTTTTCCTCTCCCTGATCATGAGCCCTTGGCCACATTTTCAGAGTAGTGGATGACTAACCCTCCATATTGGCGTGTGGAGCTCTACTGTAACACCCCATTCATTTGAATGTTAGAATTAACTTCTACTTTTGGAATAAGACTAAGACTTCTTAACATATTTTGGAGGATGTTTTATGGGTTACTTAAATTGAACAAAGTTCGTATATTAAGTGTGAAAGTCAAGGAAGTTACCAAATAAAGGTCGAAAAAAGTTATTGTAAATATTGTCAAGGAATTCTTGGAAATTTTGGTCAAATGTCTCAGAACGTTTCTCATAATATACAAATAAATTATAGTTCCCATTACCAATCAAATCGAAGGTCTACGAGTCTAGTTTCCAACGAACTAAACCTCTCATCCATATGACTTCAGAATAGTGAGAGATACCCATTTTCGTGTGACTGCATAAGCAAATCCCTCTAGGTGGGTCCCCCCTATATCTAAGTCGGTTGTTCTTATAAAAGACCCTCACCTTCATCATATCTTCATTAATAACAGAGAAAAATTCAGATAAACATCTAACCCACCTTCTAAATAATTTTTGGAAGATTAGATTCTCAACTCAGAAATTTAATAGAAGTTGCTCTACATTGTGAGCTCATCACTGTGGTATAGTTTTCTTGTTGATTTAAGCTTTGTTTGTTGTTGCTTCAAGGAGATAAATTTTCAAGATTATTATTTAGAACATTTTTGTTGATTAATATTATTTTTACAATCCTCCTTCGTAATTCCATATCTTAGTATTATTTTTTATTAATTTTGAGTTCCGTGGTAGTGTTTTTGATAGTGTGTCTGTGGGCATCCCCTTTGTCTTAACTATTGTCACGACCCAACTCCATAGGCCGTGACTGGTGCTCGAGTTGGGTACCCATATGTACCCTTAGCCCTACTTAGCGTGTTAGCAGAATAGACAAAAGTAGGAGTCAAAAAAGGGTCGCTAGAGAGCGCATGAGAACATATATAGCACAAGAGGGCCGTTAAGGACATTACAGAATACAAAGCCCAAAACATATATACATAACCCACATCACAAGTCTACACACCTCTACAGAATGATAGCCTAGTCATATGATGGGACAGGGCCCCATCGTACCCTTAACCAATATGTACAAATGTACAACAGAAAAGTTAGTACCAAAATAGGGCTACGGACAAAGAAGCATTGCCAACCAACAGGGTGGATGCCCTAGGCGAGCGGATCAGCAAACTGAGCGTCTGTACCTGTGGGCATGTAATGCAGGCCCCAAAAAAGGGGGTCAGTACGGACAATGTACTGAATATATAAAGCAAGGACTGTAATAAGTAAAGTCAATACCAGAACATAAGGTGCAAAAATGAGCAGAATATCTAGAATACCAAAATGCTTTTCATAACCACAGATAATGTATGCAGAAAACATATGCCATATTCGGCCCTATTATGGGACTCGATGAACAAATCATGGTTGCCTCCACATCACCGGCGCCACAGCATATCATAACTTCAGAGTAGGAAATATTTTTGTAACATATCATATCATATCAGATGGTCATACAAGATTGTATCATATCATATGTATACATGGCACATCATAACTCCACAAATCCCATGTACAAGTCGTACTTGCCCCCTTACATCAGGGCACGACGAACAATGCAAAGAAGTATGCATGATAACAAATCCTGACCCGGATTCAGGTAAAGAAGCATCTACGAGTGGAGTAGTGAGAAACTATATGCAATATAAAATACAAAATATTTCCAAAAACTCGATAGCATAACTTCGATGCAAGTCATATAGGAGAAATTCAGCGATAATCATAGTGCATGTCTTTAAGATGTCATGATGGTCTATGTCAAAATAATCTTTTTGAAATCTTTTCCATATTTTAAAATATATTATGATGTTCAATGGAATAATTAAAATAAGCTATTGTTCAAAATCAAGAAAAGAATCATATCAAGTACCTTTTGAAAGTTACTATGGATTACATCAAAATGAAACTTCTGGAACTATATACTCGTATCAAAACGTAATAAAATATCCTTTGGAAATCAAGAAATTGGCCATCCTAGTGGCTCTAGGAATAGGAACTTCCTTGGAATCATAAAAAAATTCATATATTTATTTCATAAAGACCATGCCAAAAGAAATATTAGATTTTCATACTTATGTCAAAACATGACAAGAGAAAGAATAAGCTTTACATACTTATGCCAAACACATGCCAAAAGGAGGAAACATTAGCTTTACATAACTCTTATAGATTACTCTTAACACGTTTGCCTCATCATCTCTTGAACCTATTTAACATGAAAGTAATTCTAAGGTTAGTGACCTTCGACTTTCTAGCTTGTAATTCTACCACCAATTACCCATAGGAACCAATCCCTTATCCATTCCCTTAGACTAGTTCATTACTAGTTCCAAAGTTAGCAGAAATTGGGTAGCATCTTCCTTATAACTTGCCCTATCCAAGCTTCCGTTTTAACATCCAAACATTAGCATCCAATAAAAAACAACAATAATCAGCATATATACAAGTAAACCACTTCAACATTACACAACACAAACTCCAAACAACTCGCTTAAAACTACGATACCAAAATAGGGTTTTTAATCTCTATTTCATAAAACCTTTAACCACATGAACCAGGGTGTCATGTGGCTGAAACTTGAAGAATATACAGTCATATTTAGTAATGTTCCATCCCTGCAATACTACAAAACAACACCCAACACAACACCACAATAACAAAGACTCTAGCCAAACTTTAACCCATTAAAATTGCATCAAACCAGCCCCTACATGATCTGCAACATTCTTTAGTCGTAAAATATATATTTTCATGTTTCCAATATGTATTTATACGTTCATAACATATCCAAAACCTTAACAAAACGTGGGAGAAGAGAGCCAAGCCATACCTTGCTAGAACACGCTAAAACTTGCCTCTGAAGTTCTCTTAACATGCTAAAAATTGATGGGTTATTCGCATCCCTTTTTCCTACCCCAAATTGTAATTTTATACTGTTAAACACCATCATGTATCCATAGGATACGTTAAATAATTAATTCACGGAATAAAAGTCGGAAGATTACCTCAAATTGACCAAATCCGTGGCTGCCTTCTCTTCTTTCTAACATTTTTTTTATCTTCTTTGTTGCTGATTTTTGGATGAAAATGACTTAATAGTAATAAAAATATGTATATATATGTGTCCTTAAGAGGGGACACATGGCATCCCCTAGAGGTGATATGTGCCAGCCCCTTAGGGCGCCACCTCATCCATGCGCCCACTCACATGCTGCCACATGGCAGCATGGGGTCCACCCCAAGCAGGTGAGTCACCTACTTAGTCCGAGTAGGTGCATCACCTACTTACTCTAAGTAGGTACATCATCTACGTATTTTACATAGATGTATCATCTCCTTATTTCCCTTCCTTGTGTTCGTAATCTCGTCTCACTTCAAGAGCCTATGTATTCCTTGCTACTTAAGCTCGACGTATACTCAAGTAGCTTAAGTATGTAAGACATCCAAGTTGGTAGCTTACGCAAGTAAGTTGAGTCCCATGACTTGTTATTTTTGTCCCCCAACTAGTTTCAAATCCTTATAACCCTATTTCCAATATTCTCTCTTATGGAGTATCTCCTTCTCCTTTCCTTAGGACTATTTGATAGCATTATAAATTATCCAACTCACATGATGACTTCTAAGAAACTTAAAAAGTATTCCAAGGTACACAAGTATGGGGTATAACAACTGTTTAAGGTATTAATGTTGTGTATTGATGGTGTGAAGGTGCTAGAGGTTATTGAGGGAATTATGTGATTCTTATTTAGGTTGTATTGGATGGTTATAGGTTGAAAACGTGAAGAATTCCTAGTTAAGTTGCCTCAAGAGATTGTTGCTCTTTCGAGATGTTGTTTGAATGTCTTCAATGGATTTAGCTGCTGATTATTGTTGTTATTAGACTCATTTTATGCTTTGGACTTTGCTGGTCAGGAATATGGCATTACCGCCTTATTGATTAGTTATGGCTTGTTTGCAGCTGTGTTGATTTTTGCATTGTTTCATTTCTTTTGATTAGTAAAGCTGCATAAACACACCTTTTGGGAGTTGGTTGAAAGGTGCGTCAAGGCAATTATTTCTTTTCTGGCATGATCCTAATGGCCATAACTTTTCATGGCCAATTTATAGTCCTTATATGATTTGTAGCCTTATCTACTGAGTTGTCTACCACTGTATGATTAATGTCTATCATCGACACTCCACTCCTTGCTTAGTGGCCTAGAAAGGCATGTCCTGATGATGCTTTGATCAATTATGATTACTTGTTATTGCTTTGATGTTTTATCATCTACTTGCGACCTATGATCTTATTTTGGCCTCAACAAACACTGATAATGAAGGGTTCTTGAACATATCAATTGATTTGTTTTACTGTCCCTACGGGCTGGGTAGATAAAGCCCTAAGACTGGGTAGACCGAGCCTACCGGCCAGGTAGACAGAGCTTACACGCTGGGTAGACCGTACCTATGGGATGGTCAGGTTGTACCTAAGAATTAGCATATATACATTACACCACGGAGTCTTAGATCTACATTGATTCATGACACATATACTTTTAAAAGGTTTAGTTCAGATTATCATTGGGATCTAGGTAAGGGGGTTAATATGGGTATTTAGTAACTGTTTGCACTCATTTGGACTTATAATGATTATGTGCTATTTGCAACTACCATCCTTATGGGGGCCAAGTCAGGTTATTGCTTGTTATGTGTTTATATTTCCTTGTTATAGGGAGATAAGGTATTGTACTTGTGTTTCACTCCTGCCCTTTTCATTCAGTACTTATACTTTAGTTTCAGTTTTTCAGTTGCCTTACATACTTAGTACATTATGGGGCACTACATTTATGCCTGTAGGTTCTGAGCAAATACTAGAAAGACTTGTCGAGTAGTATAGCCACCTATCAAGCTCATTGGTTGACTCCCTTCTTCCAGGGGTTGCCAAAGTCTCAGAGGTTTGTTTTTTTCTTTATGTTTAGAGTTTTTGGGTAGGTTGGGGCCCTATCCTACCAAGTATTATATCTATAGAGGCTTGCAGACTAGTCAGTTGGGTTGTATAGCAATGATGGTGGCCATCTTGGCCTTGTATGTTTGTTAGTTACATTTTATTATCCAATTAGGCCTTGTTGTTTTGTTGTGAGCTGTTAGCAACAAATTGTCCTAGTTTACATTGTGTATACCTATTTCCGTTGTTATATAGAGATCATAGTGGCTTTGATAACCCGCATAGTGTTCATGTTTTTTCTAGATATTATGGTGGCCTAGATGGCCCAAATAGGACTTATGTGCTACCTACTTATTACTTTATATAAATTATTAGGAGTAGTTTTTTTCTAGAGAAGTTAACAGCGGCCTTGCCAATCGGGGACTTATTTTTAAGCTGAGATATACTTGTTTATTTTCTTGACTGTGTGTGTGGTTGCCATGTTCCTTTAGCAAGTGGTTCAACAGAGTCGGCTCAGACCAATGTTTTGGCATTAGGTTCCAGTTGCGCCCCTTGAGTTTGGGGTGTGACAAACTTGGTATCAGGACAACTTCATATCTTAGGGAGTCTGCAAGCCTTTTCTAGTAGAGTATTGTTATGCACCACATTATATAAGAAAGAAGCTATAGGAATTACTCAAGAATGTTACCTTCTTTCTACTTTGATCATGCTATAGAGCTTGGTCATAAAGGTTGAGTTTTCTGACTTACGATTGTTATTATCCTTCTATAGAGGAAGAAATTCCAGTAAATCATCAAACAACAGTGGGCCGGAGGTCTTATGCACCTGTAGGGGAGGGTACGAGTAGAGTACCAGCTACTAGGGCACTTTAGTCGGAGGGAGTAAAAGAGATATCTTTACATCTCTCCCAGGACCATCTTCACATCAGGAAGCACCAGGATCTATAGGACATCCAGCAAAAACTCCAACTCCTTCTATTTCTATAAATCAGGAATTCAGAAGTGTAGTTTATATATTGGTTCAATTAACAGCCATGCAGCACCAACTAGTGGCGACAGATGTAGCTAGACTTTTTGAAGGGCTCGAAAGTTCTAGGGTTTGAGAGTTTCTTGCTTTGAATCCTTCCTAATATACAGGGACTAACCGCAAAGAGGAACCACAACTCTTTATTGACTAGTTGCATAAGATTTTAAGGTTATGCATCCTTCAGCTATAGAGTTTGTTGAGTTAGCAGCTTTCAGGCTTAAACACATAGCAACTTTATGATTCTTGGAAGAGGTCTAGAGGGGCTAATTCACTCACAGCCACTTGGAATAACTTCATTGAGGCCTTTTTAGATCAATATCTACCTAGAGAGATTCGAGATGCTCAAGTTGATCAGTTCTTAAACCTTCTCCTGGGAAGTATGAGTGTTACAAATTATGGGTCGTGATTTGATTCCCTAGCTAGGTATGTACCAATGATTGTAGAAATAATGGAAGCTAGGATATATAAATTTATAAGAGGGTTAGTTCTAGAGTATGTTGAGGCCTGTACCATAGAAGTACTAAATAAAGATATTCATATCTCTCGTATAAGGTGGTTTATCAGAATCTAGAGAAGTTCAGACAACAACAGTTTGGAGTAAAGAGAGTTGAGAGGGGGCAACAGAGACAGTCTAGACCTGCCAACCATTAGAGAGATTTTCATGGTGATACTAGAACCAGGTATTCTAGTAGGACACCTAGGCCTCCACTACAACAGTCTTAGATAAGTAGATATGATTGTCGAAAATAGTCAGGCACCAAGGGAGATTTCACAAGCGTCAAGCTTGTAGCAGTATCTCCACTCAAAGTAGTCTAGACCAGTTATGCCATATTTTGATAACTGTGGTAGATCACCTTTTGAGATATGTCGACAAGACTCTACAACATGTTATTATTGTGGCCAGGAGGGTCATATATAGAGATATTATCCATTTAGAGACCAATAGGTCTAGTATAGTGGGTTAGATCAACTGTAGGGTCATCTACTTTAGTGTGTTCTGTAGAGAGAGGGCTACAATCTTCATTAGGTAGAGGTCAAGGCAGAGGGGGAGCATCTAGTTCTGGTAGTGGCCTGAATCATACATATGTATTGATGGGTCGGCAGGACTCAGAGTCTTCTCAAAATGTCATGACAGGTATGCTAACCATTTGTCTCACTCTATTTATGCCTTGATAGATCCAGGCTCACTTTATCATATTTTACTCTATTTATTGCTGGGAAGTTTTCCATAGTACCAGAGTCATTGCAAAGGCCTTTTGTTGTATCTACCCCAGTCGGTGACTTTATTACTGCCAAGAAGGTTTATCGAGGTTGTATAGTAGAGATTGTTGGTCATTAAACCAATGCAGACTTGATAGAGCTAGAGATACTAGACTTTGATATTATTATGGGCATGGATTAGCTAGCATCTTGTTATGCCAATGTCGATTGTCAAATAAATATTATTAGATTCCACTTTCTAGGATAGGTAGTTAGAGAAAGGAAGGGTAACATAGTGATGCCAAAGGAAACATTTATTTTATATATTCAGGCAAGGAAATTGATTGCTAAAGGATGCATTTATTATATTGTTAGGGTTCAGGATATTGACATAGAACCATCGACCTTACAATTAATTCCAGCAGTAAATGAATTTGCAGATATCTTTCTAGATGAGCTACCTAGTATTCTCCTAGAATGGGAGATTAATTTTTCTATTGCTACATTTCCAGATGTTGAACCGATTTCAATTCCTCCGTATAGAATGGCACCAACAGAATTAAAAGAATTGAAGGATTAATTAAACAATTTGTTAGATAAGGGTTTTATCAGGCTGAGTGCATCACCGTGGGGTGCACCAATATTATTTGTACAGAAGAAAGATGATTCATTGCATATGTGTATATACTATGGATAACTCAATAAATTTACTATAAAGAAAAAATACCCACTTCCAAGGATTTATGACTTTTGACTATAAGGAGCTCAATGTTTCTCAAAGATTGATTTACATTCAGGGCACCATTAGGTGCAGGTTCGGGAGAGTGATATTCCAAAGACATCCTTCAGGACTAGATATAGTTATTTTGAGTTTCTTGTGATGTCTTCTGAATTAAGAAATGCCCCAACAGTATTTATGGACTTAATGAACAACATATTTAGGCCATTCTAAGACTTGTTTGTTATTGTATTTATTGATGATATTCTTATATATTCAAGATCAGAGTCAGAGCATAGAGACCATCTTTGAGAAGTGCTTTAGGTACTTTGAGCTCAGAAATTTTATGCTAAGCTCTCACAATGTGAGTTCTTGTTGCATTCTATGGCCTTTTTGGGCTATATTATATTAGATGCTAGAAAATAAGTTGACGTGCAAAAGATTGAGGTGGTAAGGACTTGGCCTAGACCTATGACTCCAATAGAAGTTTGTAGCTTTTTGGGGTTAGCAAACTATTATAGGAGGTTTGTAGAGGGGTTCTCTTCACTCTCAGCACCTTTAACTAAGCTAACTTAGAAAGCAACTAAGTTTTAGTGGATCGCAACATGTGAGAAGAGCTTTCAAGAGCTAAAAGATACATTGACTTCAGCCCTAATTCTGACCTTGCCAGAGGGTCTAGAAAGCTATGCGGTGTATTGTGATGCTTCAGGCATCAGATTTGGATGAAATATGGTAAGATAATTGCTTATGCTTCTAGGAAGCTCAAATAGCATGAGATAAACTACTCGACCCATGATTTAGAGTTGGTCACCGTTATTCATGCCTTGAAGATCCATAGACATTACTTATATGGAGTGCATGCTGATGTATATACACATCATAAAAGCATCTAGTACATTTTCAGGCAAAAGGAGTTGAATCTACGATAAGGCCAATGGCTCGAGTTTTTAAAAGACTATGATGTAGACATGCTGTACTATCTAGGAAAGGAGAATCTAGTAGAGGATTCCTTAAGTCATAAATCTATGGGCAGTTTAGCATATTTGAGAGTGGAGAAGAAGAAGATAGCCCGAGAACTTTATCAACTAGGTAAGTCTGGGTTAGATTATTGGTTTCTGATGATGAGGTCATAATTCAAGATACAATCATATCATCTTTGGTTGCAGAGGTGAAGGCATGACAACATGAAGATCTTATCTTTGAGCAGCTCAGGGCAAGGCTCAGTACAAGAGTCTTTAGCTTTCAATATAGCAGAAGATGGAATCCTGAGATACGGACATCGGTTGTATGTTCTAGATGTTACAAGTCTTTAGAACCATATTATGAAGGAAGCATACTATTATCGATTTGCTATTTACCCTGGTTTTACAAAGATGTATCACAAAATTAAAGAAATTTACTGGTCATCTGGGATAAAGAAAGATATTGCTAAGTTTATAGAAAAATGTCCTAATTGTCAGCTGGTGAAGGTCGAGAACCAGAAACCCACTAGACTAACTAAAGATATACCCATTGCACTATGGAAGTGGGAGGTAGTAAATATGGAATTTATTATAAGTTTTCCTCGCTCACAAAGAAAGTTTAATTCTATTTGGGTGATTATTGACATGCTTACAAAATAAGCTCATTTCTTGCCAGTCAAGACCATATTTTTAGCTGAAGATTATACAAGGCTATATATTAGGGAGGTGTTTAGGTTGCATGGTGTCCCTATATCGATTATTTAAGATAGAGGAGCACAATTTACATCAAACTTTTTGAAATCTTTCTAGAAGGGTATGGGGATGCAGATAAACCTTAGTACACCATTTCATCTCCAAACAGATGGCCAAGCTGAACGCACCATCCAAATACTCGAGGATATGTTACGGGTGTGTGTGATAGATTTCAAAGGAACTTGGGATGATCACTTGCCACTTATCAAGTTTACTTATAATAATAGCTACCACTCCAGCATCGGTATAGCACTATACAAAGCTTTATATGGAAGAAAATATATATCCCCTCTTAGTTGGTTCGAGGTTGGAGAATCAGGATTGTTTGGACTAGATTTAGTGGAGCAATCGAAGGGAAAAATTAAGTTAATTATAGAATGGCTGTTAAAAGCTCATAGCCATCAAAAATCATACATGGATGTTAGGCGGCGAGACTTGGAGTTTGATGTTGATGATTTGGTCTTTCTGAAAGTTTCTCCAATAAAGGCGGTATAAGATTTGGCAAAAATGGAATTTTAAGCTCTAGGTACATTGGACCTTATCGCATCTTGCGAAAGATAGGTGAACTTTCCTATGAACTAGAGTTACCTCTAGAGTTAGAGATAGTACACCCAATATTTCATGTTTCTATGTTACAAAAGTGTATTGGAGATCCAACATGTATAGTGCCTACAAGAGATGTTCAGATTTAAGAGGATCTATCTAATGAAGAAGTCCCTATTTCTATAGTTGATCTCCAAATGAAAAGATTATTGAATAAGGATATAGCTTCTGTGAAAGTTTTGTGGAGGAGCCATAATGTTGAAGAGCTGACGTGGGAAGCTAAGAAGAAAATAAAGTCTAAATATCCCCACCTATTTGTTCCTTTAGGAGACTAGCCTCACATTTGAGTTCATGAGGTATGTTACTGTATGATTCCTTTTTCTATTACTGATGTTGCCTCAAATATCCTTATCATTATAGGACTAATATCCCTAAGGGAGGAAGGATGTAACACTCCATTCATTTGAATGTTGGAATTAACTTCTACTCAATTCCATAATTAAGAAAAAGGGTGAAAAGGGTGAGAAATTGCCCTATTGAGTAATGGAAAGCTTTGGAATAAGACTAAGACTTCTTAAAATATTTCGGAGGATGTTTTATGGGTTAATTTAATTGAACAAAGTTCGTATGTTAAATGTGAAAGTCAAGGAAGTTACAAAATAAAGGTCGAAAAAAATTATTGTAAATGTTGTTAAGGAATTGTCTGAAATTTTGGGTCAAATATCTCAGCGCTTTACTCCTAATATAAAAACAATTAGAATTTCCATTACCTATTAAATTGAAGGTCTACAAGTCTATTTTTCGATGAACTAAACCTCTCATCCATACAACTTCATAATAGTGAGATATGCACGTTTTCATGAGACTACGCAAATAGATACCTATAGGTGGGTCCCCCTATATCTAAGTCGGTTGTTCAAATAAAATACCCTCAACTTCATTATTTATTCATTATAAAAAGAGACAAACTCAGAGAAACTTCTAACCCACCTTCCAAATACTCCTTGGAATCTTAGATTCTCAACTCGGAAGTTTAATGGAAGTCGTTTTAAATTTTAAGCTCATCATTGTGGTATAGTTTTCTTGTTTATTTAAGATTTGTTTGTTGTTGATGCAAGGAGAAATATTTTCAAGATTATTATTTCAAACAATTTGCTTGAGGTAATCTTATTTTTACAACCCTCAATCGTAATTCCATATCCTAGTATCATTTCTATTAATTTTGAGCTCCGTGGTGGTGTTTTTGATAGTGTGTCTATGGGAAACCCCTTTGTCTTAACTATTTGGGGTATTAATGTTGTGTATTGATGGTTTTAATGTTTTATAGGTAATGGGTGGAATGGTGTGATTCTTATTTAGGTCATATTAGATGGTTGTTAGCTTGAACGACATAAAGAATGCCTCATTAAGTTGCCTCAAGAGTTTGTTTCTCCTTCAAGATGATGTTGGAATGTCTTAGATGGATTTAGCTGCTGATTATTTTTGTTCTTAGACTCATTTTATGCTTTGGAATTTGCTGGTCATGAGTGTGGTATTAGCAGCTTATCGATTAGTCATGAGTTGTTTGCAGCCCTATTGATTTTTGCATTGTTGCATTTCCTTTGGTTCGCAAAGCTGGATAAACACACCTTTTAGGAGTTGGTTGAAAGGTATGTTAAGGAAATTATTTCTCTTCTGGCATGATCCTGATGGCCTCAACTTTTTTTCCTATTTATAGTCCTTATATGATTTTTAGCCTTACCTACTAAGTTGGCTACCACCATATAATTAATGTCTATCATCGATAATCTACTCCTTACCTAGTAGCCTATAAAGGCATGTCATGATTATGCTTTGATAAATTATGATTACTTGTTATTGTTTTGATGATATATTGTCTAGCTGCCACCTATGAGCTTCTTTTGGCCTCAATAGACTCTGACATTGCAGGGTTCTTGATCATACGAATTGATTTATTTTATCAATCCTATGGATCAGGTGGACTGAGCTTATAGGCCAGACAGGTTAAGCCTACAGGCCGAGCAGACCATACCTACGGGATAGGCAAGTTGTACCTAAGAGGTAGCATTATGCATTGAACCATAGAGTCTCAGATCTACATTTATTCATGGCACAGGTACATTAAGACAGTTCAGATTAGATTATCATTGGGATCCAGGTAAGGGGATAATATGGGTATTTAGCAACTATTTTCACCCTTTAGGAGTTATAATAATTGCACGTTGTTTGCACCTTCTAGGCTTATAGGGGCTAGGTCAGGTTATTGCTCGTTATGTGTTTCTATTGCCTTGTTATATGGAGATAAGGTATTGTACTTATGTTTCACCCCTGCCATTTTCATTCGGTATTATACTTCAATTTCAGTGATACTACATTCATGCCTGTTGTTATACCCCGTACTTTTGTACCTTGGGACATTATATAAGTCTCGTAGAAATTCCATGTGATCTAGATTATATACCATGCTATCAAATAACTCTTAGGAAGGAAGGATGTGATGCCCCATAAGAGTGAAGATCGGAAATAGGGTTAAAAGAATTCGAAAGGAGTTGGAGGCTAAGTAATGAGTTGTCGGACTAAATGTACTTATGTAAGATACCAAATTAGGTGTCTTACATAACTAATCTACTGGAGTACATGTCGACCTTACGTAGCAAGTATTACATAGTCTCTTAAAGTGAGACGAGATTATGAACCCACAGAAGAGGCAAAAGGAGGCGTAGCACCTACTCAGAAGCAAGTAGGTGATGCACCTACATGGAAGCAAGTCGTTGATGCACATACTTGGACCAAGTAGGTGACACACCTACTTGAGGTGGGTCCCACATGGCCACATGGCAGCCCCTAATAGGTTGCACGGATGAAGTGACCCAATGAGAGTTTGAAACATGTCACCCTTAGGGGATGACACATGTCACTTCTAAGAAAGGATATATATGTTCCCTTTGATGACTAAGTCATCTTATATTCATTTTACACTTAGAAAAAATAGAGAGAGTTGAGAGAAAAACTAGAGAAGCTAAGAAAGGGAGCTACGGGCTGGCCAAGACAAAAAGGTAAGGTCTGATTTTATTCTATTAATTAATTATTTAAGGTATCCTACGGTGATATGACGGTGTTTAACAACATAAAATTAGCATTAGGGCAAAGAGGAGGGTTTTGTTCTTGTTAACAGACCCATTTTTGAAGGGTACTGCTGTTAGTAATACGAGTATAACTCCTTGTGTAAGGCATCATTTCAAGTGATTAAAGATGTTTTGGAAATCTATTTCATATGGATATAACTTTAATTTAGCCTCTAAAACCCAGTTTTGATTGTCTCTGCTCAAAAAAGGGTGATGAAGTATAGAGGAGGTGCTGCTCTGATTTTGTTTTGGAAATCCTACACGGATTGCTGTTTGTATTTTGGGAATATTATTTTGTAAACAATTGCGGTAGGGGTGATTTGAAATTGTATGTGACCTTAATACACATTTCTATAACTTTACTTGAGGCCACAAATTTAGTTTCTCTCAATTACCCCTTCGAAACTAAGTGACAATATAAGTAAGTAGGCTGTCCAAAATTCACGTTTTGATAGTTTTGGTGAGTTTGATGAGTTTAATGTAAGGTAAGGTATTTCCTTTTAATTTAGAGTTTATGATGTTGTTATTAAGTGTATTACGCGTCGTGTAGGAGGTTGTAAATATGAAAATTCCATAAATATGCTTGACGTTAGGAATAATTTAAATTCGAGTCGTTATAGTTAAATTGAAGTCGGGTAAGGTGTTGCGCTTGTGGTGCTGCGGCTGTAGGTGGTGTGGTTATGTGTTTCAGGTAATAAAAGTTTTCTAAAATACATGTAGGTTCTTATGGTTGCATCCACACGACCCTCTACTTCGTACGGTTAAAGGCTTTATGAAATAGAGACAAGAAACCCTATTTTGGATATCGTAATTTTGAGCGAGTCATTTGGAGTTTGTATTGTGTATTGTTGATGTGAATTGCTTGTATATATGATGCAGGGTGTTGTTTTTTGCTGGATTTAGTGAGTAGGGACGTAATTGGAAATTCAAAGAGGGCATGTTATAGAGGAGATGCTGCCCAAATTCCGTTAACCTCTTAAATAACTAATAGACTAGTCGAGGAAGGCGAATAAGGAATTAGTTCCTATGGATAGTCGGTGAGAGAATTAAAAGATGGAAAGTCAAATATTATTAATACTAGTATTACCTTCATGTTAAATAGGTTCAGAGGACGACGAGACATGCCAGGTTTAAAGCAATCGATAAGAGGTATGTGAAGCTACCCTTTGTTCAATTTTGGCATGTCTTAGATGTAAGTGTTATGTATGTGAAATTGGAAGTTATTCCATTCGTAAAGCTCCGAGTACAGTTCATAATTCTTATCCATTTCATGATGGTGGAACTCCTATAATAGTCAAGCTATTTCCTTTTTAAGGTTTTTTTATATGATAAAAGGTAATGTATGTAAAGCCTATTCTTTCTCTTCTTTTGGCATGTTTTCAAGTTAAGTAGTAAATGATATGCGTTTGAGGGTAAATATACTCATAAATGCCAAGTGTAATTCATGAACCTTATTTACTTCTTAATGAAAGCACTCTTACAGTAATTGAACTAAGACCTCTCAAGCCTTCCATACGTTAGGAAGTGAGGAGTACGTAAAGTCTATCTTTCTTTTCTGTTGGCATATCTCAGTCCTAAGTGGATTGTGTATGTAATGTGGGAATAATTCTATTCACTTCTTGAGGTTAGAATTCTTAAAGTTGTGAAACTCCTATTCCTCGACCCTTCTATTGGCTGAGTAATGATTGGATGTGTAAACTCTTATACCTAGAGACTCTTTGACACATCTTATAATGATATTTGGGAGATGGTTGTTACGTTACTAGGTTTTATGTGTACGTATATGCATTATTATATGTATAGGGATCGGGCCGTACGTTCCTCAGCACAAACGTGTTATATGTATAGGGATCGGGTCGTACGTTCCTTGACACTAACGTATTATATATATGGATCGGGCCGAATGCTCAATGGCACTAACATATTATATGTGTAAGGATCAGTCCGGACGTTCCTCGGCACTAACCTATCATATCTATATGGATAGGGATATACATCCCACAGCGCTAATAGTATGCATATGACCACGATGATAAAATGATGCATTTGTAACGTCGGGTCCCCAAGCGGGCTAGATACAGTACGTGATAATGATATACACGACCTTACTTTATAAGGTATAGGTACATTACCCTATTAAATGCTATACTTGATTTCCTGCATACCTATGTCAGTTGTTACCTCAGTTACATTATGATTATATACTCAGTACATATGTCGTACTGACCCCTCTTTCTTCGAGGGGCTATGTTTCATGCCTGCAGGTATAGATACATGTTTTGGGAGTCCGCTAGCTTAGGATTTTACTCAGCCAGTTTGGAATAAGCTCCATTGATTCGGAGATGAGTTGTAGTACCAAACCTCCTATGTATATATTTATTTATTCAGGGGTACGATAGAGGACCTTTCATGCCATATGTTACTATTAATGTTCTTAGAGGTCTGTAGACATATGTGTGGGTTATACGTGTAAGTTCTGTTCAGTTATGTCTACATGATGTATTGTAAATATTAAGATACTATAGTAGCCTTGTCAGCTTGCACGCCCTTTCATGATAAGATATAAATGAAAGAGTCTACAGGCATAAAAATGCTATGACCCATTGTTGGTATAAAGAAGTATTGTAGATACGTGACTCCACTGTGAAAGATGATAAGATCCTTTGAGATAGGGGATGTAGCTTTGCAAAACAACTGATGCACTGTGAATTTATTAAAGGGACAAGTGGTACCCATTAAGGTAAGGCTAGGACTATGACAAAGCTTGGGACACTAAGCGTCGGAATGTAAGTACTGCCTAATTAAGAATGGAAAATGACTATAAGAACTAGCTAGTTATTGATCAAAATGAATGGAAAGTGGCTTCAAATAAATTGCTACATGACTTGAGTACCAATAATTAGACTGGATTAGCACCTCATAATTGTGTTAAGATGTCGTACATGGGCAACCAAAGGTATAGATAATATAAATGAAGGCATAGATATGGTGCAGTATATCAAATGTGTTGGAAAAGAATCATATGTATTCAAAAATTGGAAATAAAGGCATACGGTAGAACACAAATAGATACTGATATGGGTACACCCTAAAGTGGGGAAGTGGCTTTAAGTGAGATCCCATACTGGCACGAGTTAATAAGATCTAACAGCCAGCAATGAACTGATAAAAGCCATGATATCGAAGACAATGTAGAGCATTATTAATAAGGACTTTGATTAGTATGACATCAAAGAATAGGGGCATACAAAGGGGATGGATACAACAAGAGAATCACAATGGGCACTTAAAGATAGAGAACAGATATCCGTACGTTTTCCCCATGTCTATAGGAAATCTAAACTTCTAGATTAGTTGAGTTGATGAATAAAAGGTCTATGGGTGACAACCGTCACAAAAAATTTCTATATTCCTCATAAGATCCTATAAGATGAGTTAATATTCTAGGACGAATGTTCTAAAGGGGGGAAGGATGTTATACCTCATACTTTCATACCTTGGGACATTATATTAAGTCTCGTAGAAAGTTACATATGATTTAGATTATCTACCATGCTATCAAATAACTCTAAGGAAGGTAGGACGTGACGCCCCATAAGAGTGAAGATTGGAAATAGGGTTAAAAGAATCCAGAAAGAGTTGGAGGCTAAGTAATGAGTCATAGGAGTAAATGTACTTACGTAAGCTACCGACTTGGGTTTCTTACATAAATAAGCTACTAGAGTACATGTCGAGCTTATGTAGCAAGGATTACATAGGCTCTTTAAGTTAGATGAGATTACAAACCCATGAAAGAGGCGAAAAGAGGCGTAACACCTACTCGTAAGCAAGTAGGTGATGCACCTACTTGGAAGCAAGCTGGTGATTCACCTACTTTGACCAAGTAGGTGACACATCTACTTGCGGTGGGTCCTACATGGCTATGTGGCAGCCCCTAATAGGTTGCATGGATAAAGTGGACCAATGAGAGTTTGACATGTGTCACTCTTCGGGGATGACACGTGTCACTTCTAAGAAAGGATATATATGTTCACTTTGATGACTAAGTCATCTTATATTCATTTTACACTTAGAAAAAATTGAGAGAGTTGAGAGAAAAACTAGAGAAGCCAAGAAAGGGAGCTACGGGTTGGCCAAGACAAAAAGGTAAGGCCCAATTTCATTCCGTGAATTAATTATTTAAGGTATCCTATGGAGAGATGAAGGTGTTTAACAACATAAAATTTAGCATTAGGGCAAAAAGAAGGGTTTTTTTGTTGTTAACAGACCCGTTTTTGAAGGTTACTGGTGTTAGTAATACGAGTATAACTCCTTGTGTAAGGCTTTGTTTCAAGTGATTAAACTATTTTGGAAATCTATTTCATAGGGATATAACTTTAATTTTGCCCCTAAAACCCAGTTTTGATTGTCTCTACTCAAAAAAGGGTGATGAAGTATAGGGGAGGTGCTGCCCAGATTTTGTTTTGGAAATCCTACACAGATTGCTGTTTGTATTTTGGGCATATATTTTTGTAAAAAATTGTGGTAGGGGTGATTTAAAATTGTATACGATCTTAAGACACATTTGTATAAATTTCCTTGAGGCCACAAATCCTGTTTCCCTCAATTACCCCTTCAAAACTAAGCGACAATATAAGACAGTAAGCTATCCAGAATTCACATTTTGATAGTTTTGGCGAGTTTGATGAGGTTAACGTAAGGTAAGGCTTTATTTTAATATGGAGTTTAAGATATTATTATTAAGTTTATTACACGTCGTGTAGGTGGATGTAAATATGAAAATTCCATAAATATGCTTGACGTTAGAAACAATTTAAATTGGAGTCGTTATAGTTAAATTAAAGTCAGGTAAGGTGTTGCGCTTATGGTGCTGCGGCTTTAGGTGGTGTGGTTATGTGTGGAAGCGTCTAAAGGTGTTCTAAAATACATGTAGGTTCTTCTGATTGCAGCCACATGACCCTCCAGTTCGTACGATTAAAGCTTTTACAAAATAGAGACTAGAAACCCTATTTTGGATATCGTAATTTTTAGCGAGTCGTTTGGAGTTTGTATTGTGTACTGTGGATGTGAATTGCTTATATATATGCTGCAGAGTGTTGTTGTTGGTTGGATTTAGTGAGTAGGGACGTAATTGGAAATTCAGATAGGACATGTTATAGAGGAGATGCTGCCCAAATTTCGTTAACCTCTTAAATAACTAATAGACTAGCTGAGACTAGTCGAGGAAGGGGAATAAGGAATTGGTTTCTATGGATAGTCGGTGATATAATTAAAAGCTGGAAAGTCAAAGATTATTAATACTAGTATTACCTTTGTGTTAAATTGGTTCATAGGACGACGAGACAAGCCGGGTTCAAAGCAATCGATAAGAGGTATGTGAAGCTACCCTTTCTTTTCTTTTGGCATGTCTTAGATGTAAGTATTATGTATGTGAAATTGGGAGTTATTCCATTCGTAAAGCTTCGAGTATAGTTCATAATTCTTATCCACTTCATGATGGTGGAACTCCTGTAATAGTCAAGCTATTTCCTTTTTAAGGTTTTTTTTATCTGATAAAGGCTAATGTATGTAAAGCCTATTCTTTCTCTTCTTTTGACATATTTTCAAGTTAAGTAGTGAATGATATGATCTTGAGGGTAAATCTACTCATAAATGCCAAGCGTAATTCACAACCCATATTTACTTCTTAATGAAAGCACTCTTACAGTAATTGAACTAGGACCTCTCAAGCCTTCTATACGTTAGGAAGTGAGGAGTACGTAAAGTTTATCTTTCTTTTCTGTTAGCATATCTCAGTCCTAAGTGGATTGTGTATGTAATGTAGGAATAATTCTATTTATATAACCCTGAGTATGGTTCGTCAATCTTATTCACTTCTCGATATTAGAGCTCCTACGATAGTTGAGTTATGGACTTGTAAGTCTTCTACCTAACAAAAAGTTGTACACGTGAAACCTATCCCTTTCTTCTTTTGAAATAGTAGGATGTAAGTGAAGCAATATATGGTATGAGTTAGAGGTGATCCCATTTATAGGTTTTGGGTATAAATCATGACTTGTAGTAACTTCTTGAGGTTAGTATTCTTAAAGTGGTGAAACTCCTATTCCTTGACCCTTATATTGGCTGAGTAATGATTGGATGTGTAAACTCTTATACGTAGAAACTCTTTGACACATCTTATGATGATATTCAGGAGATGGTTGTTACGTTACAAGGTTTTATGTGTAGGTATATGCATTATTATATATATATAGGGATCAGGCCGTACGTTCCTCGATACTAACATATTATATATATGGATTGGGCCGAATGCTCCTCGACACTAACATATTATATGTGTATAGAGTGGGCCGGACATTCCTCGGTACTAACCTATCATGTCTATATGGATCGGGCTATACATCCCACAATGTTAATTGTATGCATATGCCACGATGATAAAATGATGCATTTGTAATATCGGGTCCCCAAGCGGGCCAGATACAATACGTGATAATGATATACAAGACCTTACTTTATAAGGTGCAGGTACATTAACCTATTAAATGCCATACTTGATTTCCTGCATGCCTATGTCAGTTGTTATCTCAGTTACATTATGCTTATATACTCAGTACATATGTCTTACTGACCCCCTTTCTTTGGGGGGCTGCATTTCATGCCCGCAGGTCCGCCAGGTAAGAATTCCACTCATCTAGTTTGAAAGAAGCTCCATTGATTCGGAGTCGAGTTATAGTACCAAACCTCCAATGTATATATTTGTTTATTCAAGGGTATGGCGGAGGCCCTGTCCCGCCATATGTTACTATTAATATTCTTAGATGTCTGTAGACATATGTATGGGTTATACGTGTAAGTTATGTTCAATTATGTCTACATGATGTATTGTAAATATTAAGATACTATAGCAGCCTTATTGGCTTGCACGCCTTTTCATGATAAGATACAAATGAAAGAGTCTACAAGCATGAAAATGCTATGACCCACTAGGGTTCTTATGTATAGTTCTTATATTGATCGTTACATCCTCTAGATACGTATACGGGGGCCTAGGTTGGACCCTAGTCGCGGCCTACGGGGTTGGGTCATGACAAAAGTGGTATCTGAGCAGTTCATCCTTGGAGTGTCTACATATTGTGTCTAGTAGAGTCTTGATTATCGATGTGTTGCGTGCCACATCTATAAACAGGAGGCTACAGGATATTTAGGATGTTTCTTTTTTTATATCTAAGGTAATGCGATAAAGCCGAGTCATAGGAAATGAAACTCTTTATACTAACCTCTGATTGCAGATGAAAGATGACGTCGATAGAAGGAAATGATTGACAATATGGGAAGTTACAAAGCATGCAGGTGAGCCAAGGCATGAAAGATATATGACAGGTAAGGTATGGAAATATGATTGATATGTAAAGTCAGAAATTGAAAGGAAAAAGTAGATAAAGTTGAAAAGTGAAAGGAAATATGGACGGAAGGTCTAACAAGCGCAGTTCGAATTGGACATGTGAGGTAAGTCCCTCATTTTATACTATTGTTGATATTGGGCGTCATGTGAGGCTGCGATATAATGTGATATGATACGTATATATGTATCTTTATGCATGCTGGCCCTGTGAGGCACTGTTGGTATTTTCTGTGTGCAAGTGTTGAGATAGAAAAAAATACAAAGGAAACTCTGCCCAAATTTTCCTAAAAATAAAAAGAGAATGAGAAACAGGATTGTAGTATGCCTTGTCTATAATAAGAATGATATTTGACTAAACTACGAGTATGGGTGACCTAGAGAAATAAGTTAATTACTGAAGTGATAGTAATAGTAACAAGGAGGTCAATATTGTCTTGGAAAAAGAATCTGGAAAAGACTTGGGGGACTAAGGGGTGATTTAGACAAAAGTAAAGTGCGTTTACCTCACCGAGTCTAATTAGTCCATAGTAGGAAGCGTGAGAAGGGTTAAGAAGTGTTATACTATGGAATTGAATATGAACAGGATATCATGTGAATATAATGAGGATCGTTATGAAAATAAGCGAAGCTTAGTGAGAAAGTGGCTAAAGATAGGATGTGGTCCGTGTAATAAGAATATAAGGGTAACTTGGGCGGTGCAACTTGGCCTACCAGATCAGCTATTGGGTCATCATCTTCTGCGATAGCTGTGCGCCCCACGGGGCAGGATGTGATCATACCAACACTAATGCATCGGATCCTATCAAAACTCTAAAGTTAAGTGTGTTTGGGCGAGAGTAGCACCAGGATGGGTGACCCCCTGAGAAGCCCTGTGCGACTGTGATATGAGATGATATAGATATATATGTACGTTGGCCTTGTATGGCATTGTTGGTATAAAGAAGTATTGTGGATACGTGACTCCACTGTGAAAGATGATAAGACCCTTTGAGATAGGGGATGTAGCTTTGCAAAACAACTGATGCACTGTGAATTTATTAAAGGGACAAGTGGTACCCATTGAGGTAAGGCTAGAACTTTGACAAAGCTTGGGACACTAAGCGTTGTAATGTAAGTACTGCCTAATTGAGAATTGGAAACAACTATAAGCACTAGCTAGTTATTGATCAAAATGAATAGAAAGTGGCTTCGAATAAATTGCTACGTGACTTGAGTACCAACAATTAGACTGGATTAGCACCTCATGATTATGTTAAGCTGTCGTACGTGAGAAACCAAAGGTATAGATGATATAAAGGAAGGTATAGATATGGTACAGTATATCAAATGTGTTCGAAAAGAATCATATGTATTGGAAAATTGGAAATAAAGGCATACGGTAGAACACAAATAGATACTGACATGGGTACACCCTAAAGTGGGGAAGTGGCTTTAAGTGAGATCCCATACTGGCATGAGTTAATAAGATCTAAAAGCCAGCAATGAACTAATAAAAGCCATGATATCAGAGATAGTGCGGAGTATTATTAGTAAGGACTTTGAATAGTATGACATCAAAGAATAGGGGCATACAAAGGGGATGAATACAACAAGAGAATTACAATGGGCACTTAAAGAAAGAAAAGAGTTATCCCTATGGGTTCCCTATGTCTACAGGAAATCTAAACTTCTAGATTAGTTGAGTCGATGAATAAAATATTTATGGGTGACAATAGGTATAAAGAATTTCTAAATTCTTCGTAAGATCCTATAAGATGAGTTAACATTCAAGGATGAATATTCTAAAAGGGGGAAGGATGTTATACCCCATACTTTCATACCTTGGGACATTGTATTAAGTCTCATAGAAAGTTCCATGTGATCTAGATTATCTACCATGCTACAAAATAACTCTAATATAGGGAGGACGTGATGCCCCATAAGAGTGAAGATTGGAAATAGGGTTAAAAGAATCCAGAAAGAGTTGGAGACTAAGTAATGAGTCATAGGACTCAATGTACTTATGTAAGCTACCGACTTGGGTGTCTTACATAAATAAGATACTGGAGTACATGTCGAGCTTATATAGCAAGGATTACATAGGCTCTTAAAGTGAGACGAGATTACAAACCCATGGAAGTGGTGAAAAGAGGCATAATACCTACTTGAAAGCAAGTAGGTGATGCACCTACTTGGAAGCAAATAGGTGATGCACCTACTTGGACCAAGTAGGTGACACGCCTACTTGAGGCGGGTCCCACATGGCCATATGGCAGCCTCTAATAGGTTGCATGGATGAAGTGGACCAATGAGAGTTTGACACATGTCACCCTTAGGGGCTGACACATGTCACTTCTAATAAAGGATATATATGTTCCCTTTGATGACTAATTCATCTATTATTCATTTTACACTTAGAAAAAATAGAGAGAGTTGAGAGAAAAACTAGAGAAGCCAAGAAAGGGAGCTATGGTTGGCTAAGACATAAAGGTAAGGCCCGATTTCATTTTGTGAATTAATTATTTAAGGTATCCTACGGTGATATGATGGTGTTTAACAACATAAAATTTAGTGTTAGGGCAAAGAGGAGGGTTTTGTTCTTGTTAACAAACCTATTTTTAAAGGATACTGTTGTTAGTAATATGAGTATAACTCCTTTCGTAAGGCTTCATTGCAAGTGATTCAAGATATTTTGGAAATATATTTCATAGAGATATAACTTTAATTTAGCCTCTAAAACCCAGTTTGGATTGTCTCTGCTCTAAAAAGGGTGATGAAGTATGGGGGAGGTGCTGACCTGATTTTGTTTTGGAAATCCTACACGGATTGTTGTTTGTATTTTGGGCATATCTTTTTGTAAAAAATTACGGTAATACCTTAAGACACATTTATATAACTTTCCTTGAGGCCACAAATCCTGTTTCCTTCATTAGGTTGTCCAGAATTCACGTTTTGATAGTTTTGGCGAGTTTGATGAGTTTAACATAAGGTAAGGTATTTCTTTTAATTTAGAGTTTATAATGTTGTTATTAAGTGTATTACATGTTGTGTAGGTGGCTGTAAATATGAAAATTCCATAAATATGCATGACGTTAGGAATAATTTAAATTGGAGTAGTTATAGTTAAATTGAAGTCGGGTAAGGTGTTGCGCTTGTTGTGTTGCGGTGATATCTTTCTGGGACTAAAGGTGATCAAAAATACATGTAGGTTCTTCTGGTTATAGCCACATGACCCTCTACTTCGTACAGTTAAAGGTTTTACAAAATAGAGACTAGAAACCCTATTTTGGATATCATAATTTTTAGCGAGTCGTTTGGAGTTTGTATTGTGTATTGTTGATGTGTATTGTTGATGTGAATTGCTTGTATATATGATGCAGGGTGTTGTTTTTTGTTGGATTTAGTGAGTAGGGACGTAATTGGAAATTCAAAGAGGGCATGTTATAGAGGAGATGCTGCCCGAATTCCGTTAACCTCTTAAATAACTAATAGACTAGTCGAGACTAGTCGAGGAAGGCGAATAAGGAATTAGTTCCTATGGATAGTCGGTGAGAGAATTAAAATATGGAAAGTCAAATATTATTAATACTAGTATTACCTTCATGTTAAATAGGTTCAGAGGACGACGAGACAAGCCAGGTTTAAAGCAATCGATAAGAGGTATGTGAAGCTACCCTTTGTTCTATTTTGGCATGTCTTAGATGTAAGTGTTATGTATGTGAAATTGGAAGTTATTCCATTCGTAAAGCTCCGAGTACAGTTCATAATTCTTATCCATTTCATGATGGTGGAACTCCTATAATAGTCAAGCTATTTCCTTTTTAAGGTTTTTTTATATGATAAAAGGTAATGTATGTAAAGCCTATTCTTTCTCTTCTTTTGGCATGTTTTCAAGTTAAGTAGTAAATGATATGCGTTTGAGGGTAAATATACTCATAAATGCCAAGTGTAATTCATGAACCTTATTTACTTCTTAATGAAAGCACTCTTACAGTAATTGAACTAAGACCTCTCAAGCCTTCCATACGTTAGGAAGTGAGGAGTACGTAAAGTCTATCTTTCTTTTCTGTTGGCATATCTCAGTCCTAAGTGGATTGTGTATGTAATGTGGGAATAATTCTATTCATATAACCCTGAGTATGGTTCGTCAATCTTATTCACTTCTCGATATTAGAACTCCTGCGATAGTTGAGTTATGGACTTATATGTCTTCTACCTGACAAAAAGTAGTACACGTGAAACCTATCCCTTCTTTCTTTTGAAACAATAGGATGTAAGTGAAGTGATATATGGTATGAGTTAGAGGTGATCCCATTTATAGGTTTTGGGTATAAATCATGACTTGTACTCACTTCTTGAGGTTAGGATTCTTAAAGTGGTGAAACTCCTATTCCTCGACCTTTCTATTGGCTGAGTAATGATTGGATGTGTAAAATCTTATACCTAGAGACTCTTTCACACATCTTATGATGATATTCGAGAGATGGTTGTTACGTTACCAGGTTTTATGTGCACATATATGCATTATTATATGTATAGATATCGGGCCATACGTTCCTCAGCACTAATGTGTTATATGTATAGGGATCGAGTCGTATGTTCCTCGGCACTAACATATTATATAAATGGATTGGGTAAAACTCTCCTCGGCACTAACATATTATATGTGTAGGGATTGGGCCAAACGTTTCTCGGTACTAACCTATCATATCTATATGGTTCAGGCTATAAATACCACAACGCTAATAGTATGCATATGCCCACGATTATAAAATGATGCATTTGTAACGTTGAGTCCCCAAGCGGGCCAGATATAATACATGATACTGATATATATGACCTTACTTTGTAAGGTGCAGGTACAGTACCCTATTAAATTCTAGTCTTGCTTTTCTGTATTCCTATGTCAGTAGTTATTTCAGTTATGTTATGCTTATATACTCAGTACATATGTCATACTGACCCTCCTTTCTTTGGGGAGATGCGTTTCATGCCCACAGGAACAGACACAGGGTTTAGGAGTCCGCCAGCTTAGGATTCCACTCAGCCAGTTTGGAAGAAACTCTATTGATTCGGAGCCGAGTTGTTGTACCAAACCTCCTATGTATATATTTGTTTATTTAGGGGTACGGCGGGCGCCCTATCCCGCCATATGTTACTATTAATATTATTAGAGGTCTGTAGACATATGTGTGGGTTATATGTGTAAGTTCTGTTCAGTTATATCTACATGATGTATTGTAAATATTAAGATACTATAGAAGCCTTGTCGGCTTGCACGCCCTTTAATGATAAGATACAAATGAAAGAGTCTACAGGCATGAAAATGCTATGACCCACTGGGGTTCTTATGTATAGTTCTTATATTGATCGTTACATCTGCTAGATACGTATATGGAGGCCAAGGTCGGACCTCAATCGCAGCCCATGGGGTTGGGTCGTGACACCTCTAGTTTTTGAGCGACGATAAAATAGACCTGCCAAGTAGCATAGCTACCTATCCAGATGATTGGTTGACTCCCTTCTTCCAGGGTTGCCAAAGTCTCGGATGTTTGTTTGTTTTCTTTTTCTTTATAGTTTTTGGGTAGGTTGGGTCCCTGTCCCACCAAGTATTATATCCATAGAGGCTTGTAGACTAGTCAGTTTGGTTGTATAGCAATGATGGTGTCCATCTTGACCTTGTATGTTTGTTAGCTACATCTTGTTATCCAATTAGGCCTTGTTGTTGTGTTGTTAGTCTTTAGTAACTTATTGGCCTAGTTTACATTGTGTATACCTATTTATGTTGTTATATAGAGATCATGGTAGTTTTAACGGACCGCATATGGTTTATGTTTTTTATAGATATCATGGCGGTATCAATGGCCCATATAGGACTTATGTGCTACCTGCTTATTTCTTTATATGAATTATTGAAAGTAGTTTTTTTTCTAGAGCGGTTACCAAGGGCTATGCCGTCCTAGGACTTATGTTTAGGATGAGTTATACTTATTTGTTTCTGGATTGTGTGTATGGATGCCATGCACCTTTAGCAAGTCATTCAGCCAGGTCGGCTCAGGCTAAAGTTTTGGCATTAGGTTTTAGTTGCACCCCTTGAGTTTGGGCTGTGACATCTGTATTTGTAGAGTGAGGTTGCCCTGACCTCCATCCTTCACTTATATCGAGATGCATTCATATAGGGTTAGTGATGATGACCTCCATATTCGTGTGCAAGGCTCCACGTTCACAGAGAACAAAATGCCTAGCATCACAAAGTTTTAAAGCCCGATTTTAACATGCATGCTCCATTTTCCAACTTAGAAAAAATGCAATTTTGAGAGCTATTGTTGCCCAAATTTGGTGATTCTTGTTGAAGGGCATTGGAAATTAGCGTGGATACATTCAGTTTTTGATCCGTTTAAGCTCTTTTATTTATAGGATTGTTTTGGGGTGAATTTAGCCCGGATTGTGCCCGTATTTGAGCATAAGTTTGTTGAGCTCATTGGGACCCTATGATGGAGATGTTTTTGTGATTTTGTGTGCAAGTCCCAAGGTCTAATTTTTTACCTATTTCCGAATTTAAATTTATTAATTGTAATAGGTTTATTAATTGTTTTGTTTTGATGTTCTCTTTGCTAATTTGATAACATGACACCGTCTGGAGGCTCTTTCGAAAGGAAAAGCTCGGGAGTAGAAGTTTGATGAAGTTTCAACATTGAGGTAGGTTACTGTCTCTTCTTTAGAATTGGCTCAAATTGTTTTATGTACACACACACACACACACATATATATATATATATATATATATATATATATATATATATATATGAGTAGCATGATTGTTAGGGAGGATTCTAAGTAATGAATTTAGGATTGTATGAACTTTAGCATTGAAATTGCAATATTAGTGAGTTTTAGTTTTTTCTAGAGCTACTAAGCCTTAGTTCAGGTTCAGTTCATTCCATAGTATTCTTTTATGTAATATGAAATTTAGTTTTTGTTCGATTTTGAGTGTTTTGAATTGTTCGGTGGCTTTGTGTTATTTTTTATTTTATCACTTTATTTTATTCTTGTTTGGTTTGAGGCCTTGGACTTGGACCAGGTAGAGTTCTAGGTCAATAGTGCTACTCTGTGACTAGTATTTATTTGATTCTGATAATGATGTGTATGTGGTGTGAATTCTTGATTATCCAGTGGGTTGCATTCATGTACATTACCGATGTTAGTGACATGACTTTACTTTAGGTAATGCGAATGGGGCTAGGGTTTAAATCCCTGTTTATGTGGTTTTGCTATATATTTTCTACCTATTGGGCTCCATGGAGGGAGGTTTGTATTTTCTCTTTATTAAAGGATCATTTTTTTGAAAGGAAATGTACTATGTTGGATTTAAGTCATAAAAATTGAATTTATTTGGTTAACTTGGGAAATTCTTGAACTTGCATGACTTGGATGACACGAAAATTATTTAGTTTCATGGATAGATATCACATCTTTTTTATTCTATTGGTAAGTCTAAGGTACAATTTTGGGTGGCCCATTTACCAAGGTCTAGCCTACATCATATAATTTCACTTATTGATAAGTCTGAGGTATCATTTCAGGTGGCTCGACAATACACATATGTAATGACCCTCTAGGTTATATTTGAGTTAACACATTAATTTCATCATTTCGAGAGTTACTATAGAGATCCCACGTTATTTATGACTTGTTGGCACTGACTCTTTGGTTACTTGGTCATTTTTTTGGGTTTTATGCCCATTTTCCTATTTTGGAGCTTTATAAACTTAAAAAGTTGATTTTGGTCATAACTTCAGGTAAACAACCTCAAAAAAGAATTCTTATAGTTCCATCAGCTCTATTATGGCTAAATTAGTCTAGTAGCATGATCGACATGAGTATCGATACATTTAATACGAGTTCAGGGCCATTCGACATTTTAGCATTTGAAATTTGGCCTAAGTTTTACTTGGGTCAACATTCTTAGAAAAAGCACTTGAATGAAAATTCCACCTGTGTTATTAGTTATGAAGTGTCTAAGTTTTTAAGAACAACCCTTCGTGCGCTTCTTGGAGTTTCTGGTCTAATCTCGAGCTTTGTTGTGGAATTTGGATTAAAATGACCTTTTCGGTGTGGAACTCACTTTTCATTTAAAAACCTCGTACGAAATTCTCAAATGCACCATTGAGTCTGGAACATTGAATTTGGTGGGTTAGCATATCTCATTTCCGCACATGGGATTTAAAACAAATTTCGA
Source organism: Solanum dulcamara (assembly GCF_947179165.1). Lineage (NCBI taxonomy): Eukaryota > Viridiplantae > Streptophyta > Magnoliopsida > Solanales > Solanaceae > Solanum > Solanum dulcamara. Next base: position 19,215,544 of record NC_077246.1, read on the forward strand.
GCACCTTATTTGAGACTTGGACTATGCCAAAACTCCATGTAGAAGCAGTGTTGATGCATAACATAGTTTCCCTTTGCATTCGCGGAAGCTAAGTGCACTGGCCTCTACATTTGTAAGAATCAAGGCAGAGGCTTGGCCTTTCCTTCTCCGCGATCGCAGAGCGTAGATCCCCTTCGTAGAGCCTTGTCTCCTTTACCTTTATATTCGTAGGCCTCTCGCTGTATTCGCGAAGGTCCATTATTATGATGTCAATTTTCGCACACCACTATATTTGCGTCCACGAGGGTCAGTTATGGCCTCTTTTTAAATGAAAGACCACATGACAACTCTTGTTTTCTAATTTTAAATAGTCATAACTTGAGGTACAGAGCTCCGATTAAGTTGATTCAAAGCTTGGTTTGCCGGTAATTGATAGTAAAACATGTGGGAAGCTTTAGAAAGTGTTTGGGGCTTGTCTTTTGATATAAACTTGAGCCTGTAGCTTCTTCCATGGTTGTGTTTTAGCTTAAATTTCGGAATTTCTTACATGTTTCATTTGGGACTGTTTCGAGCCTCAAATTGTGTTTTACTTTTTAACACAAGTTTGGGTTGGTAATTGGGATTATTTGACAAAGTCATTTTTGAAGTTTATAGAGTGGGTCCTACATTTCCATTTTTGACTCTAAAATTGGTTCGTCTTCGATTTTAGTAAATTTAGTATCAAAACGAATGTATTGACATTGGGTACCAATTTTTGATAGCATAGTAGTGTTAAGATGCTATTCGAAAAGGTAAATCTATGGTTCTTTAATTTTGGAGTATGCGTTATCGGCCTACAAGTAGGATGGTTAGCTATTCAACCATGTTTGGGTGTTTAGAAATCATGCATTAGGTTATTTCTAGAAATTTTGGGAACTTGTGAGCATGCTGTTGTTTAAATTCGATCACCTATACCTTATGGCCATGATAATTACTATTTTTTATTGATTATAAGGATGTTGGACTTAGTCAAGCCTTAGACCAGTGATACCATAGACTTACGTTAATTCAAGTCATTAGGCTATTCTTTCACTCCGACATCGACTCAAACGGCTTAGCTTCTACTAGACTGGAATAGCAGACTTAGATTTGGTAGTTTGGGCGTTAGATTAGGCATTTCCTCATATTGAAGACCTTCTACTCTTTCTATTCTTCCTTTGGCTTGTTCATGGAAAATTTGAGCTGTTGGGCCTCCTTTGGCAATTTGGGGTCAAGTTGTGTTATGCTTGGGGTGCTAAACCGATTAAATATGGATGGATGACATTTATTGGTGACTCATGATCATAGATTCATGTGGAAACCCTCAGCAGCTATATTGATACCTTTGGCAAGTATCCAGATTCAAGGTCTGGCCTCAACAACGTTGATACTGTTAATGGGCATCCATATTCAAGGTCTAGCCTCGACTATGTTGATACTTTTGGTGGGCATCCATATCTAAGGTCTTGCCTCGATTATGTCAATATATTCGATAAGTATCCGAATTAAAGGTTCAGCCTTGATTACACTTACATTTTTGAAGAGCATCTAGTTTAAGGTATGACCTTTGTACTTTCAAATTCTATTGGGTCGGGCTAGGGTTCTGGTACTACATTCTCCATCTTTTGATTTGCGGGTTAAAATCTCAGTAGTTGGTTTGGTCCTTAGTAGTTTAGCTTTTTTGTATACTCATCGGGCTTATGGGGTCCACTCGGGTATTTATTTAACTTGCATATGTGTGTATCTCCTGTGTTTATGGGAGCCCAGTAGATGTAGTTAACTTATAGATTAACTTAATTAGTGCTTTTACACTCATGTTCATTTCTTTACCTAGATTTCTGCTCTTGACCTTTGTTCTGTTCTAATCTTCCTTTTCATATTGCCTTTTGGTTTTCATGCTCAGTCAGCCTATGATGACTATTGGGTACCTATTATTTTGGTGCTCATACTACACTCTACATCTGTTTTCATGATACTAAGTTACAAGCACTAATTTGGGTCAATTCCAGTCTACACCATAGATGAGGGTGAGCAATTCGCATTTTGGAATCTTCTTGTCCCCATCTATACATATTTGACTTGTCTTTTTCTTTTTTAGACAGTTTTTGTTTCCATGATCCTCTTTTTGGAGTTGTATTAGTATTTCATAGAAGCTCTGTACTTGTGATTTCCAAATACTGAGAGGTATCTTATACTTTTTGTATATAGTTATTCATTGTTTTTCCTATTATTACTTTAGTAATTATTATTACTGTTTAGTTTCTACCCTCAATCCCATTATTCACAGTTATGGGATGCGGTTTGTCTTACCTATTGGTGGGTTATAGTATGTGTCATCATGACTCACTAGGTCGGGTTGTGACAAGTTGGTATTAGATCCCCAAGTTCAATGGTCTCATTTGTACAGAGCTAATGTCTAGTGGAGTCATGAAGATTGGTACGGAGACGTCCGTAACTTATCTTCAACAGGCTACCTTAATTCTTTAAGAATTCTATCACTTTTGTTTAACTTTTTTTGAAGTGTGTGTCTTATAAGTTACATAAATCTCACTTATTCCAATATTTTTACAAGGATCCACAATCGGGGGTGACGCTCCCAAGCCTCTTGATAGAGCCCCAGCTAGGGGTAGAGGCCGACCTTGAGGTTGTGACTGGGCTACAACACAAACTTATGAGAAAGAGCCAACTCTAGAGCAATAGGCGGAGCCTCAGGTAGAACCCATTCAACACCAGCTAAGGGGGGTGATGCCAACCCAACCACCACCCACAATAGTTATCGTTCCTGAGTGGCACACATCTATTACTCATTTTTTGATAGTGTTGGAGGGTATGCAATAACATTTCTTAAATATAGCTGCAGCAATTCCAGTTCAGTAGGGTTAGCCTACTGTAGTGGCTCTAAAGGTTCAGCGGCCACCATCCCCCATCGCTAAGCAGCCTATTATAGATAATGAGGAAATTTCTCTACACAAACAAATGATTCTTGGGGTGTTCTAGAGGTTTTCCTCACCAACATTTTCTAGAGCAATAGGGGATGACACCTAGGAGTTTTTGATTATATACCAGGAGCAACTTCAGTCCTTGGGACATACAGAGTCGAAAGAAGCCAACTTTACCTCTCATCAATTCCATAGGCCTGTTAAATAGAGGTGGTGCTCGCACCTATTGAATAGGCCAACTGGGTCATCACCGATTTCATGAGAGTTCTTAGAGGCTTTATTTGCCAAGTACATACCATAATGCATCAAGACAGGCTTTGTCATCAGTGCTCTAGGTTGAAGTAGGGATCCATAACTATCTCAAAGTATGAGCTGAGCTTTCATGAGTTTTCCCACGACGTCACCATGATACTACCCACCGAGGGGGAGAGAGTATGTTATTTTATGCGTGGACTTAGATTCTAGTTGAAGATTAAGAAATAGCCTATGGATTTAGTAGTATGATCGTTTCTTGATGTTTTAGATCATGCTCATACTATGGAGCATATTTTTGCAAGGTCCATGGGGAAGAAATAAGAGGGCTCGCCACCAGGGAAGTTAAAACGAGTCCTAGTCTAAGGGCAAAGACTCTTATGGTAGGTACCGCTAGAGGTTGTAGAAGGATCAGTCTAGCCGGTATATTCCAGAGGCATTGCCTTCTTCAGAGGTAGTCAGCACCATCAAGGTGATCATAGCGTGGGCTAAATTATGAGGGGATATGATTCGGGTTCTTCAAGTTGTGCTGGTTGTATTCTTATAGGTCATTCTTCTCAAGGATGTTATAATTATGGTGATCTAGACCATTGATCTAGAGAGTTCCCTTAATGAGGTCATGGGGTAATTTCTCTAGCTTCTACTGCAGCCACACCAGTTTCAGTAATACCTCTTCCAGCTAAAGGTGGTGGTCAGGACCAAGATTGTTGGAACAATCAATAGGGGAGAACGGTGAGGCAGTTAAGCGATAGATCAAACACAATGGGTAGTGGTGCTTAGGGATATTTCTACATAGCCTCGACAAGGGCAGAGGTTGAGGCATCTGACGATGCCATTATAGGTACACTCCTACTATGCCATCAGGCTGCCAGAGTGTTATTTGATCCAGGATCCATTTTTTCATATGTTTATGTCTATTATGCTACCCGTTTTGGTATGAGTCAGAGTCTTTGGAAGAGTTGGTTTATTTTTCAACCTCAGTGGGTGAGTCCTTAGTAATGGATCAGTTATTGTGATCTTGCTTAGTGACCATACATGGTTATGATACTACTGTTGATTTGAACTGTTATATATGGTTGATTTTGATGTGATTCTGTTTTATGGACTGGTTATCCCCCTACCATGTAGTCTTAGATTGCTATGCTAAGACCATTAAATTAGCTATGCTTGGCATTCCTTAGGTGTTACAGTAGGGTGATTATAGTCTCATATCGATAGGGATTATCTTATTTATATGGGCTCAGTGTTTGGTTGCTTCTGGTTGTTAGCTCATTACCTTGAATGGAAATTTTCAATATACATTATGTCCAAAATGTCTAATTTTGTGGGGTAGCATATCTCATTTCTGGGCATGGTGTTTCGAACAAATTCCATGCACCCCATTGAAGACTTAGACTATGCCAAAAAATTTATATTACAGCAGTGCTGGTGTATGGCCTCATTTTCCTTCATGTTCATGGGTGGCAAGATGAATTCATAGATGCCATGGGCATTGGCCTCCGAGTTCAGAGTAGCTTTTCCCTCCTTCTCTGCTATCACAAGGCTTGGGCAGCGTTTATGGAGCCATGTCCCCTTTGACTTTTAGCCCGCGAGCCTCTAGCTATATTAAGGTCAATTGTTATTACCTCCGCATTAGTGGGATACTGTGGATGTGTTTGCAAGGGTCATTTTTGGCATGTCTCTTTTAATAAACAACCACACGATTAACTCCTCTTTTCAAAATTCAAATAGTCATAACTGGAAGTATAAAGCTTCGATTAAAGTGATTCAAAACTTTGTTTGTGTGCAATCGCTTGGAGAAATTATGGAAAGCTTCATAAACTGTTGGGGGCTTGTCAATTGAGATAAAATCTAGCCTATAGTTGCTTCCATGGTTTTGTTTTTAGCTTAAATTTGGGAATTTCTTGCATGTGTCATTTGGGACTGTTTTGAGCCCCGAATTGTGTTCCTTTTTGGTACATAAGTTTCCGGTGATAAATGGGACCTTTTGATGGAGTCAACTCTAAAATTTCTAGAGTGGGTCCCACATTTCTATTTTTGACTCCAAAATTGGTTCGTCTATGATTTTAATACATTTATTATCAAATGACCATACTGATGTTGGGTACCTATTTTTGATAGCATAGCAGTGCTCCGATGCTATTCGAAAAGGGAAAGCTCAAGTTCTTTGATTATAAAATATGCGTAATTGGCTTACAGGTACGCTATGGCGTCTTGTTCATTAGATTGAGCTTGATTATGTCAATAATTGTTGAATAGTGGGAATTCATGGTGGTGAGTTATTGAACCATGTTTGGGTGTTTAGAAATCACGCCTTATGTTTATTTTAGGAAATTAGGGGAACTTGTGAGCATACTATTTTTAAATGCGATCATTAATATCTTGTGGCTGTGATAATTACTTTTTTCTATTAATTATAAGCATGTTGTCCTTAGTCTAGACTTAGACTATTGTTGCCATAGACTTGCGTTAGTTTGGGCCATTAGGCCTTTCTTTCACTCTGACGTTGTCTCGGATTATTTAGCTCCTTGTAGACTGGAATAGCAGACTTGGGTCTTGTAGTTTGAGCCTTAGATTAGGTGTTTCCTCAACTTGATGACATTCTACTCTTCCCTATCTTCTGTCTGCTTGTTTGTGGATGATTTGAGCTCTTAGAGGCCTCTTTTGGTTAATCGAGGTCAGGTTGGGTCAAGCTTGGGGTGTTGAATAAATTTACACAGATAGAGGACATTTCACGATAAATCATTATCATAACTTGATGTGGATACCCTCAGCAACTATATTGATACCCTTGAGGGACATCCAAATTCAAGGTCTTGCCTCTAACACGATGAAACTTCTGGCGGGCATCCATTATTCAAGGTCTGGCTTCGACCATGTTGATACTCTCGACAAACAACCTGATTTAATGTTTTGCCTAGATCATCTCAATAGCTCTGATAAGTATCTAGATTCAAGTTTTGACCTAGATTATACTAATACCCTCAAAGAGCATCCTATTTAAGGTTTGGCGTCTATACTTTCGAATTCCACTAGTTCTGGTTAAACTTTTAGTACTACATTTATAGCCTTGATAGTTCGTGTTCAGTTCTCAGTAGTTGGTTTGGTCCTTAGTAGTTTAGCTATTCTATGTACTTGTCAGGCTTATGGCGGTATGCTCGAGTTTTTATTTAACTTGCACATGAGTGTAACTTCTAGGTTTATGGGATCCCAATTAGGTGTATTTAACTTGAATATTTTCTTAGTTAGTCCTTTTATACTCATGCGCATTTCATTACTTAGATTTTTGCTCTTGACCTCTGTTTGTTCTATTCCTTATTTTCATATTGCCTTTATTTTCAAGATCAGTCAGCCTAAGATTCCTACTAGGTACTTGTTATTTTTGTACTCATACTATACTCTACATCTATTTTTGTGATGTAGGTCAAAGCATTAGTTACCAATGCTGATTTGGGCCAGCTGTATTCTGCACTGGAGACATGGGTGAGCACTTGGCGTTTTGAGATCTTCCATCTCTATCTATAAATATTTGACTTATCTTTTGCTTTATGAGACAATCTTTGTTTTCGTGATCCACTTTTGAGATTATATCAATATTTTGTAGTAGCTCTGTACTTGTGACTTTCAGGTTTTGGGAGGAATCTTGTATTTTGTTGTATATAGTTATTCATTGTGCTTCTTCTTATTCCTGTTGCTCATATTATTGCTTTAGTAATAGTTATTACTGTTTAGTTTCTTCCCTCAATCCCATTACTCGTAGTTTTGGGATACGGGTTGGCTTACCTATTGGTGGGTTATAGTAGGTGCCATCATGACTCGTTAGGTCAGGTCGTGACAACATACATGTTATTGATTTATTGTTTCTTAGTTCGAGGTTTCATTTTGGGTGACTTAGGGGCTCTCCGAGTTTTTACTTTTAAGCATTTGGCCACTACATTTGTAACATCCCCCTAAAAATGTTGTATACGATGTTTCAATTCTCGCCCAAAAAAAACATGATACAATCTCTGTATTTTGGGCATAACTTTTTATTAGATTGTCCAAATTAGGTGATTTAAATTTTTGAGTAACCACAATATCATTACCTACAACTTTTGTGAAGATCATATTTTAAGTTTCGGAGGTTAATTAGGTCAAATAAATTAATTATTGTAAGACAGAATGTTGTGACAGAATGGAGTATTTATAGAAGAAAAAACATATCTCACTGTAGGATACTCCAAATTGGTTCATTCTTAAATGACATAAAACTAGACTTCCATATCTACAATTCTTAAGACACAAAATCCTAATAAGGAATTTATCTTGTTCAAACACAACTCCAAAAAAGAATATTTTGTTAAAGAGAACTCATCTCACCTACCATGGAAAGATCTAGAACCCTTTGACACCATTCATGACATCAAAATCCTCAATTGAATTTTCAAGATCATCCTTTGTAATTATTTGTATTTATTGTTAGGTTCCTCTTCTACACTTATAAATATCCATCTTATTTCCTCATTTTATTCATGAAGCTTTCTCAAGCAACTCTTTTCTCTATACACTTCTTTACTCATTCTCAAATATAGTTTTAGTTCTTAGTAGTGAAGAAATACTATTATGGTGATTCATATACTTCGGGTATTATACAAAACATTCTGGCAAGGAAAAAAGCTAGGACTCAAGAGTGTTCATTAAGTCCTTCGGTTCCGACTAAAGCTTCAAATTCCAGGTATGTAAGGCTTCAATGAGAGTATTCCTACCACTCTCATGCCTAAATTATTTTGATTATATGATAAATTATATTTATTTTCTTTAAGCTTTACTCTAAGTTATATGGGTATTTATCCATGGGTTCTTCCACCCATGTAGTCCAAAAACTCTTTCAATTAAGTTTCTTGATTTCAAGTAATATTTTCTTATGGTAATTCTTAATTTTACTTAATAGTATGAATCATGGTTAAAGTAATGATTATTGGTTTATTTTGATGCAACATAATTTCATATGTATGAATTGATGGTTTGCAAGTAATTCCTCTATTAATTTATTTAAAGGTTTTTGAAATTCATGGTGGGTTGTTTAAAATATGATTTTTAATTAATGGATTTCAAAGTATTTATGTATATTTATTTACATACATATTTGCAAGTTGAAGTAATTTGAACCCACCTAGTTTTACTATGTTTTTAATAAAGTTTGGCTTGAAAGCTTTGACTCCAAATGAATTTTTATGAAAGCAATATCTATGATCAAAAGGGAGTCTTATGAAATGAAAGAATGATGAAATGATATGAATGATGGATTCTTTATGCAATAAGGACAATTCTTTCATATTTGAATTAACAAATGTTTTAATGAGCTATTCTGCCGAATATGATATTTGAATTCTTAAGCTATATGCTATGACTATTTTGAAGTATTAAACTATTCCGTGGGGTTGATTTTGCACCGAATGGGTCATTGAAGTGGGATTCGGTAAGGGAATCCTAGTAGCAACCCCTTGTCTCATTAACTATGTGCCAATATAGGAGCCCTTGTAGGCTTAGGCTAATGGATCCATGAAATCTCTTAAAGTTAAAGTTAAAGAAATGAATGTTTTAAAGGATATTTATATGATTTATTATACATGCATTACATTATGTTCCATATTACATAAATATTTTAATGTTTCCTCAATGTTCATGCATCTTTACATACTTACTACATTCAAAGTACTGACGCATATTCTTTTGCCTACATGATATCACCATGTAGGGACCAGTGCTCCTCTTCGTTCTCCTCCACGTGGGTAGTTGAGATTCCGTTGAAGACTACTTTTGGTGAGTTCCCATTTTTTGGGAGCAATACTCCTTTATCTTTCTAGCTTATGATATGTTGAGATATTTTACTATGACATTTTTTCTATTATAATTGACGGTGAGCTAGGGACTTGTCTTAGCCCCGTTAAATCCAAAAGTTAGAGGTATTGTTGGACATATGTAAGTTGAAGATTTACTATTATGATTTTTGCTTGTTTATTTATCATCATTACCTATGAAAGGCTAAAAAATATGTTAAGAGGCTTGTTTGAGGTACTTCCGAGTTCCTCATTTGCCATGTCACGTCTAAGCCCTAGGCTTGGGTCATGACAACATTTCATCACCTTATCTTATTTTGTGATTATGTTTTTCTCTGTACCTAGGTTCCCTCTCCGTGGTATTTGTGTGAGTTTATCTATTGTCGAGCATATATTTTCAATTCACTAAACTAGAGACTTGCTGCACTCCTTCTTTTGTATTGATTTGTATATTCTTTATTTTGACAAGTCAGTTCTCTTGTATATATAAATTTAAGTACTTAGTAGCTTATGTATAGGTGACACCAGGTCCGGGATTTTTGTAGGTGTAAGTTTGTCCTTTTGTATACTTTTGGGCCTCTTTTATACATTTTGTATCATACTACATATTTATGATGCGACTCGATTCTTTTACTTATTGTTCTTATCTTCCACCTTTATTACTATTATTTTATAAGATTGCTGCCTTTCGTAAGTATGTATGTTGGTTTTTTAGGCTTGCCTACTTGGGGGGTGTAGTAGCCACCATCATAGCCCGATTGCGGATTATGACAGCAACCCATCAAGATGTTTCAAACACTTCTAGGATTCGTGAATTTCTTAGGATGAATCCATATGAGTTCACAGGGTCTAAGCTCAATGAGGATCTAAAAAGGTTTGTTGTTGAGGTTCAAAAGATCTTTCAGGTGATGCATGTTGAAGACACAATGAGTGTTTAACTTTCCTGTTACTTACTTAAGGGTGCTGCAAGAATATGGTTTGATCAGTGGAAGAATATTCTGGGCAAAAGTGCTACGCCTCTACTTTGGGATCTTTTTAGAGATGCCTTCTTGGAGTGTTTTGTTTCTCGATAGTTAAGGGAGGATAAGACCAGAGAGTTCCTCAACCTGATGCATGATTCTCTGAGCATACATAAGTATAAACTTAAGTTTATTCAGTTGTCTCACTATGCTCCGGTGTGATGGTTGATATGAGGAACATGATGAGCTTGTTTGTTTCTTGACTCTCCCGCCTTCCGAACAAGGAAGGTAATTGTCTCTCACAAAAATAGGGGAGCTGCAACTAGAACTCAATACCATATTCGATGGAGTTATGAACTAAAAATACTATGTAATTAAGTTGTGGGCCTAAAAGTTGGGGAAACATAACATTGGAAATACTAAGCCTGTACTATTAAGGTCATCACCCGAATAACAATAAGTCATATAAAAAAGGTAGACAAACCAAAATGATGAAGTACTAGCTAGATGACGAGGTTGCAATAGAAGATATACATACATACACATATATATATACATGCCAAGCCTATGAGTTGGAGATTGAAAACTATAGAAAGAAACCCAGAATACTATGTCCACAATAGCCTCTAAGAATGTCATAAGCACCATTGGGATAAGACCCCCCCCATGCTCAAACTGTAAAAAAAAGTTAACATCCTCTAATTGCACCAAAATATATAGAACTTACAAACTTACAGATGAAAACTAAGGGGTCGATCAAGATCCCTGCCTGGACATGCTCACAGGAAAAAAAAGCAACATTCCCAGGAAATGGGACATCAGTATGAATAAAAATGTATTGGTATGTAAGGCAGAAAGTAGAATCATAAATAATTGCCTAAAAGGGTAGTAAAGATTCCACCTGAAACTGAAACTCAACTAATATCCATGGAGGACATTTGACTTCCTAGTAATCGAATATGTAAAGTATGCTCGTGTAATCATATGTCGTGAATGCATATATAGATACCAATGCGTAACATACCCAACCAAATTCTATAAATGATGGTCTTTTTTACTAGCAAACCGATATCATGTTTTCCAACTTACGGCCATCTGTACCATAAACATATACTTTTGAGAAAAATTGGCCGTTTCCTGCCAATTAGAGCTTGGAGTAAATGCATAAAATGGCATGATATGCACTTAATGCACATAGTAGGGCAAAAAAAAACTTAGCCAAGTTTGGCTCTTTCATAATCTTATTCTCATTTTCTCATAATCACATTCGCATAACATATAAATATCTTGTAGAACCTTATATACTTTTGAAATAAACCAGAAACCTTAACCGAACTTTTAAAAAGGTAATTTAAATATGAAGATGTTCATCAAGAGCTTAAGGTTCTTCACTTAGTTCTTATACATGTCTCCTTTGTAATTTTTAAAAGAAAGTATTTCAAAAACCAAGTGCTTTAGTAGTTTAAATATACAAGTTATATTTGAGAGTTTTTGAAATCAACATACTTCTTTATAGACTTTAGCAAGAAAGGAGGCATGGTTGCGAATTCTTAATGTTCCTTCTGTTACATCCCGTACTTTTGTACTTTGTAATGCTTCTTAAGCTTCTTAAGTTTCTGGTAAGGCTCTTAAGTTTCTTAGAATTCATCATGTGAGTCAGATAATCTATAAAGCTATCAAATAATCTTAAGGAAAGGAGAAGGAGATACTCCATAATAGAGAAGAGTGGAAATAGGGTTATACGAATCCGAAAGAAGTTGGAGGTTAAGTAGTAAGTCGTAGGACTCGACTTACTTGTGAAAGCTATTACTTGGGAAATTTTACATACTAAGCTATGTGAGTACACGTCGAGCTTGCGTAGCAAGGATTGCATAGGTTCTTAAAGTGAGACGAGGTTGCAAACCCACGGAAGAAGCGAAAGGAGGCGTAGCACCTACTCGGAAGTAAGTAGGTGATGCATCTACTAGGACAAAGTAGGTGACACACCTATTTGAGGTGGGCCCCCACCTGCCATATGGCGGCTTGGGATTGGTTGCATGAGATAACGTTGCTTCCTAAGGGCTTGACACGTGTCACCCTTAGGGTCTTCCATAAGTCACCCTTTAAGGAAGGTTATACATTAGTCATCTTATGACTAAGGTTCTTATTTTCAGCATCTTTACACTTAGAAAAATTGGAGAAAAACTTAGAGAACATGGAGAGAGAGCTACGTATTTGGTCAAGAAAGGTAAGCCCTCCGATTTCATTCCTTGAAATAATTATTCAAGATATACCATGGCTACATGACAATGTTTAATAGTGTAAAATCTCGTTTTGGGGTAGCAAGGAAGAGATACAAACAGTCTGTTAATTTTCAGCGTGTTAAGAGACCTTCCGAGACACATTTTAGCAATGTATGGCTTGGTTCTCTTCTCCCATATTTTGGTAAGGTTTTGTACATGATATGAAGGTTTTAATAATGTAAAGTTTCTGTTTGTATCAGCATCAAAAGGGTAACAAGAAACCACGATGTTTCAGCCGCGCTGGAAGAACTTCCGAGACAAATTTTGGCAAGCTTTGGCCAATTTTGGGTAAGGTAAGGGTTTTCATTTCAATTTGGAGTTTATTCTGTGGTTATGGAGTTTATTAACCATCTTATACGTGGCTGGAACAATAAAAATTGCACATGGATTCTTGACGTTGGAAACAAACTAAACTAAGACCGTCATATTTAAATCGAATGTCGAGTAGGGTGTTGTGGCTGTTGTGCTGGGCTTGCAGGTGATTTTATTGTATGTTTCAGGGATGGAACACATTCCAAAAGGTGTGTGGGATCTTTTGGTTGCAGCAACACGACCCTCCATTCCGTACGGTTAAAGATTTTATGAAATAGCGACTAAAAACCCTATTTTGGTCTCATAATTTTAAGCGAGTTGTTGGAAGCTTGTATTGCATAATGTTGCCATATTTTAATTTCATATGAGCTGCTGATTATTTTTGTTGGTGCCTTCTAAGGTTTGGGGATTTAATTAAATGTTCGGATAGGGGAAGTTATAGAGAAGATGCTGCCCGATTTCCATTAACTCCTTAACTAACTAATAGGCTAGTCGAGAAAGGCGAATAAGGGATTGATTCCTATGGTTTCTTGGTTGTGGATTTAGAAGATGGATTGTATTACCTTTATTTTACATAGGTTCGGAGGACGATGATAGAAGTCGGGTTAAAAATAATCGATACGAGGTACGTAAAACTTATCGCTTTCTTTTTTTTGGTATGTCTTAGCTATAAGTGGAATGTAATATGTACTCCGAGGATAATTCCATTCATAAAGTTTCGAGAATGAAGCTTGGGGTAACTCTATTCATAAGCTTCGAGCACGACTCATGACTCTTATCCATGTCTGAATGCTAAAACTCTAAAGGCGGTCGAGCCACGACTCTCTAGTCTTTTGTGTGTTCAATAGTAAGTGGAGATATAAGCTCTGATTCCTAAGGACCCTACAATAACAAATGTCCTTGGTTCCATAAGTTGTTGGTCACTTCCTTGATGCATGTATGTGGTTCACTTGTAGGTGTTAAGACTCTTAAAGGAGTTAAGATCCTATTCCTCAAGTCTTCTATACGATTGAATAGTGATTGGTATGAAAAAGCTCCACTGTTTAAAAGGCTCTGAGATAGCCAATACTCAAACTTCTATAAGATGGTTCATACTATGGTAACGTAAGACTATAAAGTTGAGGCTCCAGTTGACATAGTCCCTAATGACGTCTAGAAGGTACTGGAGATGATTCCTACCCTGGTTTCCAAGTGACGGTTCATTTGACCGTTTTGCTGAGCCTTAAATGATGAATTTATTCGCATATAGTTATTTACTAATCCGCTCGCGTATGATGCTAATGCTTATTCACCATGTCCCAGGAAGGGCCGGGCATGATAAATGATGAAATGCTTATTCACCGCATACCATGAAGGGCCGTGCATGATAAATGATAAAATGCTTATTCACCGTGTCCCATAAAGGGCCGGGCATGATAAATGATGAAATTCTTATTCACCGCATCCCATAAAGGGCCAAGCATGATAAATAATGAAATGCTTATTCAACACATCCCATGAAGGGTCGGGCATGATAAATGATAAAATGCTTATTCACCGCATCCCATGAAGGGCCGGGCATGATAAATGATGAAATGCATATTCACCGCATCGCATGAAGGACCGGGCATGATATATGATGAAATGATTATTCACCGTGTCCCATAAAGGGCCGGGTATGATACACGATAAAATGACAGCTTCACCGAGTCCCTTACTAAAGGGCCGAATACAATATATAGGCATGCATATAAAAACATAGTGATACATTTGTAACCCCGAGTCCCACAGTGGACTGAGTATGGTATGTGGAGAAAATATACATGCCCTCATTTCACATAGTATAGGTATAGTGATTCGTTAACTTTTACACTTATTGCCTGCATCCCCATTTCAGTTGAAAGCTCGTTTATGCTATGTTATGCTTTATATACTCAGTACATGTATCGTATTGACCCCCTCTTTCTTTGGGGGGCTGCATTTCATGCCCGTAGGTACAGATGCACATTTTGGGGATCCGTCAGCTTAGGGTTCCACTCAGTAAGTTTGGGAGAAGCTACATTGAATCGGAGCCAAGCTTTTGGGTACTAGACCTTCTATGTATATATTTGTATATTCAGGGGTACGACAGGGGCCCTGTCCCGCCATATGTTGTTATTAATACTCTTAGAGATCTGTAGACATGGAAGTGGGTTGTCTTTATACGTGTGCTTGATCATGTCTGTATGATTTATGTTTAGGATGTTCCCATTGTCATGGCGGCCTTATCGGCTTGCGTGCATGTATATCATGGGACGACCCTACATGCTATGGTAGCCTCATCGGCTTATGCGTTATATTACCTAAATAATAGTTGTGATAAGTAATAACCCCTCGGGGGTTAGGTGGTGCCAATCCTAACAATGCGACAGGGGATACGCGAGTGTCCACCTTAGACACCCATCGCGTCCTACGGTGTTGGATCGTGAAAAAAGTGGTATCAGAGTAGTTCTTCCTTGGAATGTCTACATACCATGTCTAATAGAGTCATGGTTATCGATGTGTTATGCACTACATCTATAAACAAGAGGCTAAAGGACATTTAAGATGTTACCTTTCTTTCATATCTAAGATCGTGCGATAGAGCTGAGTCATAGGGAATGAAATTCCTCATACTAACTTATCATTTCAGCAGTAGGACAATATCGTTAGAAGAAAGTAACTGATGATATTGGAGATTATAGGGCACACAGGTAAGCAAAGGCACGAAGTAGATATGTTAGGTGAGGTATGTAAATATTATTGACATGTAGGGTAAAACGGTTAAAGGAAAGTAGGCAAGAAGGTGTAAAAATGCAGTTTGAGTTGGACATATGAGGTAAGTCCATTATTTCCATACGGTTATTGATATTGTGAGCCCTGTGTGGATGTGATATGAATAAATATTTGTTGGCCCTATGAGGCATTGTTTATATTTTCTGAGTACAGGTTTGGGATAGTAAGGAATATAGAGGAAACTTTGCCGATTGTTTTTGGAAATAGAAAGAGAATGAGATATAAGGTTGTAATATATCTTGAAAGATCATATTTATGATAATGATAAGGATGGAAGCTCATGAAGTAGATAGGGGTATTGTGTATATGTACCTCCACCTTGGAAAATAGTGGGATCCCTCGAGGATAGGGAATAGAAATTACAAAACAACTGAGGCACTGCGAAATTATCAAAGGAACAAGTGGTATCCTTTCAAAAAAAGTGGTGATAACAAAATGTGAAACACGTGTCATTAGTGTATAAATGCCCCCGAATAGAGAATCTGACACGATTATAAGCACTAGTGACGTACTGATTGGGATGAATGAAATGTGTCTTCAGCTAAACTACTACATTAAGTTGTATGACTCGAGAACCAGTACTTGGACTAAATTATGTACTATTTATTGAGAATACTAAGCACCCTATGGTTGTGCTAGGGTTTCTTATAGGGGCAACCTAAAGTATGGATGATCTAACAACAGGTGTAGATATGGTGCAGCATGTTAAATATGTTGGAATTGAATTATTTGTGTGTGAATAGTTGAGAATAAATAGAGAATGACATAGGTACACCCTAAAAGGGGGGAAGTGGGTAACAAAAGTATAAGTGTAAGAGAAAATCAACTGATGCTATCATATGTAAATGGGAACGCTTAAACTTCAAATGAGATCCCACAAGGGATGTATGCGATCATACCAGTGCTAACGCATCGGATCCCATTAGAACTCTGAAGTTAAGCGTGCTTGGGCAAGAGTAGTACTAGGATGGGTGACTCCCTGGGAAGTAACATAGGAAATGAAACACAAGTATCTGTACCTATTCCTTACGTCTACAAGTAATCCTAACTTTTGGAACTCTGATATTGATTGCTCGATGAAAATATATGTTATGGCAACTAGACAGAGGAACTCTCCATCGAGAACGAATGTTTTAAAGGGGGACGGATGTTACACTCCGTACTTTTGTACCTTGGAATGCTTCTTAAGCTTCTTAAGTTTCTAGGAAGGCTCTTAAATTTCTTAGAAGACGTCATGTGAGTTGGATATTCTATAACTCTATTAAATAATCCTAAGGAAAGGAGAAGGAGATACTCCATAATAGAGAAGAGTGAAAATAGGGTTATAAGAATCCAGAAGAAGTTAGAGGTTAAGTAGTGAGTCGTAGGACTCAACTTACTTGTGAAAGCTATTACTTGGGAAATTTTACATACTAAGCTACATGAGTACACGTCGAGCTTGCGTAGCAAGGATTGCATAGGTTCTTAAAGTGAGACGAGGCTGTGAACCCACGAAAGAAGCGAAAAAAGGCGTAGCACCTACTTGGAAGCAAGCAGGTGATGCACCTACTTGGACAAAGTAGGTTACACACCTACTTGAGGTGGGCCCCACCTGCCATATGGCGGCTTGGGATTGGTTGCTTGAGATGATGTGGCTTCCTAAGGGATTGACACATATCACCCTTAGGAGCTTCCACGTGTCACCCTCTAAGGAAGGTTATACATTAGTCATCTTATGACAGGTTCTTATTTTCAGCATCTTTACACTTAGAAAAATTGGAGAAAAACTTAGAGAACATGGAGAGAGAGCTACAGATTTGGTCAAGCAAGGTAAGCCCTCCGATTTCATTTCGTGAACAAATTATTCAAGGTATCCCACAACTACATGAAAGTGTTTAATAGAGTAAAATATCATTTTGGGGAAGCAAGGAAGAGATACAAATAGTCTGTTAATTTTCAGCGTGTTAAGAGAACTTCCGAGACAAGTTTTATCAAGTTTTAGCAAGGTATGGCTTGGTTCTATTTTCCCACGTTTTGTTAAAGTTTTGGACATTATATGAAGGTGTTAATAATGTAAATTTTCTTTTTGGAGCAGCATCAAAAGGGTAACAATCATCCACGACGTTTCAGCCGTGTTGGAAGAACTTTGGAGGCGCATTTTGGAAAGCTTTGGCCAATTTCGGGTAAGGTAAGGGTTTTTATTTCAATTAGGAGTTTATGGTGCGGTTATGGAGTGTATTAAACATCTTATACGTGTCTGGAACTGTAAAAATTGCACAAGGATGCTTGACGTTGGAAACAAACTAAACTAAGGCCGTTATTATTAAATCGAATATCGAGTAGGTTGTTGTGGCTGTTGTACTGGGCTTGGAGGTGCTTTTATTGTATGTTGCAGGGATGGAAAATGTTCCAAAAGGTGTGTGGGAGAGCTTCTAGTTTCATTCACATGACCCTCCATTCTGTACAATTAAAGATTTTATAAAATAACGACTAAAAACCCTATTTTAGTCTAGTAATTTTAAGCGAGTTGTTGGAAGCTTGTATTGCATAATGTTACCATATTTTAATTGCATATGAGCTGCATATTGTTTTTTTGGTTGGATGCTAAGGTTTGGGGATTACATTGAATGTTCGGATAGGGGAAGTTATAGAGGAGATGCTACCCAATTTCCACTAACTCCTTAACTAACTAATAGGCTAGTCGAGACTAGTCGAGAAAGGAAAATAACGGATTGATTCCTATGGGTGCTTGGTTGTGGATTTAGAAGTTGGAAAGTTAAAAATTATTTATACTAGTATTATCTTCGTGTTGAATAGGTTTGGAGGACGACGAGACAAGCCGAGTTAAAATCAATGGATACGAGGTATGTAAAGCTTATCACTTTCTTTCTTTTGGCATGTCTTAGCTATAAGTGGAATGTAATATGTGCTCTGAGGATAATTCCATTCATAAATCTTCGAGAATGATTCATTCCTCTGACTTATTTCTTGGTATTAGAACTCCTACAATAAGTGAGATATTGCCTCTCAAGTCTTCTGTATGAAGGAAAGTAGTAAGTATGTAATGCCTATCTCTCATTTGGTTTGGCATATTTCAAATGTATGTAAAGTCCATCCCGTTTCTTCTTGGCATGTCCTAGATATAAGTTACGAACGATGTGTATATGAATCTTGAGGTAACTCTATTCATAATCTTCGAGCATGACTCATGACTCTTATCCACATCTGAATGCTAAAACTCTAAAGGCGGTCGAGCCATGACTTTCGAGTCTTTTATGTGTTGAATAGTAAGTTGAGATATAACCTCTTATTCCTAAGGACCCTATAATAACAAACGTCCTCGGTTACATAAGCTGTTGGGCACTTCCTTGATACATGTTTCTGGTTCACTTGTAGCTGTTAAGACTCTTAAAGGAGTTAACCTCCTATTCCTCTAGTCTTCTATAAAATTGAATAGTGATTGGTACGAAAAAGCTCCTCTGTTTAAAAGTCTCTGATATAGCCAATACTTGAACTTCTATAAGATGGTTCATACTGTGGTAACGTATGACTATAAATTTGAGGATCTAGTTGAAATAGTCCCTAATGACATCTACAGGGTACTGGAGATGATTCCTACCCTGGTTTCCAAGTGACAGTTCATTTGACCATTTTGCTGAGCCTTAAATGATGAATTTATTTGCATATGGTTATTCACTAATCCACTCGCGTATGCTTCTAATGCTTATTCATCGCATCCCATTAAGGGCCGGGTATGATAAATGATGAAATGCTTATTCACCACGTCCCATGAAGGGCCGAGCATGATAAATGATGAAATGTTTATTCACCGCGTCCCATGAAGGGCCGGGCATGATAAATGATGAAATACTTATTCACCGTGTCCCACGAAGGGCCGAGCATGATAAATGATGAAATGCGTATTCACCGTTGTTACACCCCATATCTTTGAACTCGAAAGGTTTCTTAAGTTACTTAGAAGCTGGTATGTGAGCCACTTAAGTTACGACCCTATTGAACAACTCTAAGAAGGAAGAATGTGACACCTCATGGTAGGGAAGGTTGGAAATAGGGTCAAGAGAAGCCAAAAGGAGTTGGAGGCCAAGTAACGAGTCGTAGGACTCGACTTATCTACATAAACTACTATTTTAGAAGTCTTACATAGGTGAGTTACTTGATTACATACCAAGCTTACGTAGCAAGGGTTTCATAGGCTCTTAAAGTGAGATGAGATTACGAACGAGATTACGAACCCACGAGGAGGAAAACAAATTGTGTGGGGCAGCCAATGGGAGGGTGAAACGTGGCAGCAGCTAAGCAAGCAGGTGACCCACCTACTTAGGGGAGGTGGGCCCCACTACCACGTGGCAGCCCCTCCTTCAGCATGTAGATACGGTGGTCCAATAGGGGATGGACACGTGTCACCTCTTGGGGATGACACATGTCACACCCTACAGCCACGTATATGTATGTATATGAATCATATACTTCAGTTTGTTCCTAAAATTTCAGCCAAAATAAGAGAAAACAAACCCTAGAGCTAGGAGAAAATTGTGATGGCTTGGGAGAAAAATAAGGTAAGTCCCGATTTCGTTCCGTAAATTAATTATATATCGTATACCACGATGATATGGAAGTATTAGTAGAATAAAATTAGAGTTCGGTGCAGCCAAAAAATGGACAGCAAGCTGCCACGACAATTCAGCACGCAAAAAAATTTCCGAGGCGCGATTTCGGCGAGTTCTAGCCAATCTCGGGAAAGGTAAGTTATTCCCCTCTAATTTGAAGTTTATGATGTTAAATTATGGTGTATTACACACCTTAGGGGCTGTTGGAAGTTGGGTAAAAGGTTTGAAAAGTTCGGCGTTTGAAATAAACGAATTTGGAATTGCTATAGTTAAATAGTTGTCGAAGTAAGGTGTTGTGCGTGTGGGTGCTGCTACTGGTTGTGTTGTGGCGTGTTTCAGGGTTTAAGAGTGCTAAAAATTAGGTGGTGGGATCTTCTGGTTACATCCACATGACCCCCCGCTTCGTACGGTTAAAGGTTTCGCAAAATAGAAACTAGAAACCCTCTTTTGGTATCGTAACTTCGGGTGAGTCGTTTGGAGTTTATATTGTGTAATGTTGCCATTTTATATATATATTAGCTGCTGGTTGTATTGTTGGTTGGATTCATGTTTTAAGTACATGGTTGGGAAATTCGGATAGGGCACATTATAGGGGAGGTGCTGTCCGATTTCCGTTAACACCTTAACTAGTTAAGGAACTAGTCGAGAAGGCAAGCGAGGGGATAAATGCTATGAATACTAGTGGGTAGCCTAAGTTGCTGAAAAATATAAGGTTGTTAATACTCGCCTTATTTCCGTGTTAAATAGGTTTCGAGGACGACGACGTAAACACGACTAAGGGAAGTCCATAAGAGGTATGTGAAGCCTGTCCCTTCTCTTCCTTTGGCATGTCGTAGAGGTAAGTAAGCAGTGATATAACGCCTAAAGTAATTCCATACTTGAATTCTCCTTATTCAATTCTGAATTTTAATGCTTGTATGATAGTTAAGCTAATTTCCTTGAATCTTTTATACACTGAGGACTTAATGAATATACAGACTCCTAGTCATAAAATTATTCGAAGACGAATACTCTGGAGTTCTTAGGTGAATAGTCCTACTTTGGTATATGTCTAGGAACCTCGAGATGTAATTAATGTAGCTCCTAATAGTACTTAGAGGGCAGCTAGAATGACTATACTATTACTCGAATTCTTAAACAACAACTTAGTCCTCTTATATAGTTGAGTCTCGGATAATGATTTAAACTGTGTTTGGTTTCTCATTACTCTACTCATGTATACTATAGCACTTCTTCTCCGAGTCCCGGGCCATTTATTAGATTCGTGCAATTCACTGCATTGTCCACCGAGCCCTTCACTAGAGGGCCAGGTACATATGTATATATATGATGATGATGTGTTGTAATAAGGTGGCGATGGCACGGGGCCTGATACTGATACTACATATATGATTCATCGGACCCCTAATGGGGCCGTCTATATTGAAAATTTGAGCATGCATGTTTTTGTGATTCACAGAGAACTGGTACGTGTTTCTGATTTGATAATTGGTTCCCCTGCTTCTCCATTTTGGATATACCTCCAGTTGTACTATGTTAAGTTTTACATACTCAGTACATATGTCGTACTGACCCCCTTTCTCGGGGGGCTGCGTTCATGCCCGCAGGTACAGATACAAGTTTTGGGAGTTCGTCAGCTTAGGATTCAATGCAACTCAGCTGGAAGAGGCTTCATTGTATAGGAGCCTAGTTTTTGATACTGTCCACTGATTTATAACATTGTTTTGTCCATTCGGGGGTATGACGGGGGCCCTGTCTCGCCATATATTTTTATTTATATTTTAGAGGTCTGTAGACATGTATATGTGGGTTGTGTATGTCAGTTTGATTCAACTGGGTCTACCTGATATATGATATATGTGATTATGTTATGGCAGCCTTGTCATCTTGTGTGCCCTATCATGTTGTGAAACAAACGAAAAGGGCTATATGTTTATGAAAATGTTATTGCCCGGTAGGTCTCTGTTACATGATATTGTCTTATTTACGATTCAATGTGACCACAGCTAACATATATATGTACGGGAGGTCCAGGTCGGACCCCAGCCGTGGCCTATGGGGTTGGGTCGTGACAGAAGTGGTATCATAGCAGCTCATCCTTGGAGTGTCTGCAGACAGTGTCTAGTAGAGTCTTGGTTATCGATGTGTTGCGCGCCATATCTATAAACAAGAAGCTACAGGACATTTAGGATGTTACTTTTCTTCTACATCTGAGATCGTGCTTTACATCCGAGTCATAGGAAAATTCTTTATACTAACCTTGGATCTTAATAGAAGGACGACACCAACAGAAGGAGGTAATTGACGATAGGGAAAGTTATGAAGCATGCAGGTAAGTAAAGTAAAGCTACGGAAGATATCCATCGGGTAAGGTATTGAAATATAAAGTTGAAACCTGAAAGGAAAGCAGACAGGAAGTGCAATAGATGCAGGTTGAAGTTGGACATACGAGGTAAGTCCAGTATTTTTATGTTAGTATTGACATTTAAAGCCCTGTGTGGCTGCGATATGAGACGATATTGAAAGCCCTGTGTGGCTGTAATATGACATTAATATATATATATATATAGATATATATGTTGGCCCTGTGAGGCATTGTTGGCATTTTTTGTGTGCAAGGTTATAGGATAGTAAGAAGTGTAGAGGAAACTTTGCCGAAATTTTCCCAGAATGGGGAAAAGGAAATGAAGCATAGAATTTTGAAATGTTTGAGAAATTGATACCAAGTACCCCTACTGTGTTTAACCAAAGCTGTAAGAGGTATCCTTCAGGTCGCCAATAAGGGGAACCCTTTTCACTTGAAGAATTTTATTTCGGAGGAACAAAAGCTTATTTAAGTAGTAAAGTTTAGACTACGGTATCTCCAGCCGTATTTATACTGTAGAAATATAAACAGAGGGCTCTGGATGAAGGATAAGATGTCCCGCGAATGAGTTTCACTCTTTTTGAAAAAAATACCAAGCCCTGAACTTCTAATTGTAAATTAGATGAGTTGTTCATAACTCGAGGATAAACTCAGAAGGAGACCAGGTAGGTCAAGTATTAAAAGGAGTATTGTGATGTTTAAGAGGTTCTGATCTCTTCTAACAATGGTTGGAAAATGATTTATGATAACAGTTTATAGTTCTCCATTGACTAATTGGGGAAAGACCTTCTAATAGAAATACCTCAAAGGGATGTCAGGAACTGAATACGAATACGAACTAAAAGAGGGATATCGATATATAAGTATGAATTGAATAGTGTGATACGAGTATGCAGGGATAAAGTGGAACCACTAGTTAACTGCACTTAGTACACGTTGACTAAGTTAAAGGCTTGCTTTGAGAACGCAGTAAGAGCATGGGGCTTAAGATACAAAAAAATGACGCGTGTACACAACGTCGCCCCAAAAATAGTGGAGCCCTTAAGGGACGAGGATGGAAAACTTAAGGAACAAATGACACAACTTCTATTCGCCCCAAGAAGCAAAGGATATAGGTTGGGACAAGGACACTACTTCGAGAAAACCTGAAATAGTTATCGTCAGAATACTAGCACTGCCTAGTTGAAGTTAGAACGCCTACAAACACCAACAAATGAAAGTACGAGTACCCTCTAAAGGGGGGAAGTTAGTGAGAAAATAGCAAAAGTAGGAGGAGGCAACTGATATGGCAATATATTTGGGATGGACATCTAAACTTCAATAAGATATCTTGCCGAACCAAGTTAGAAAGGTCCGGAAGATACTAATAATTGGATGGAAGCCAAAATGCTACATAAGGCAGCGATAAGAAGTTGTGATGAGACCCTGAACAACATAACAATAGAAGGCGGCTGCGTATAAAAACAAAAGAGTGTAACCATGAAAGGATATCAATCAACTTAAGAGACAATACGAAGGATAATAACAACATGCTAGACCAAAAGCCAAAATGTTTGTTATAGAGTTAGTCGCAAATGATGTTGCGATAGATAAATAATCAAAGAAAAAGGAATAGAAAGCCTCATGTGGTAGAAAACGAGGAGAACACAAAGTGAATAAAGGATTGTGGAGCTAAAGGTCTACGCCGATACTGGATGCAAGATAACAGACGAAAGGACAGGGCAAAACATAAAGACTCGCGAGACAACACTGAGGTAAATTTGGAGCTAAGTCGAGTGCCCCACACATTATGGCAAGGATTACAATGAAATGCGACATAAAGACTTCCCAGGGAGGTCACCCATCCCAATATTACTCTCGCCCCAGCACGCTTAACTTCAAAATTCTAGTGGAACTTAATGCGTTAGTGCTGGTGTGATCACACGAGATGGAGGAATCTGAACTAGCAACGGAGAAACGATATGGGATTATGTACCCAGAGTATTATAAGATACGTTAAGGCAATTATAACAAGGGCTTAAGCAAAACAAGAAGGATTAGCTAATTGCTAACTGACGACACACTCAAATGCCACAACTCTTCAACATAGAACCAGTTAATGAAAGGAAAACCACAGAATGACTATATGGGCCAGTGGGCGGGGGAATTTCGACACCACTGGCAGCCAACTCCGAGGGCGAAAAATTAAAAAAAAGCAAAACCCAAAAAGGTAAGGGTACTAATTGATATAATTTATGGAAGCGAGGAAGTAATACCCAAAGTCGGAAATTCCATAATATGACCAGGACTACAAGACTCATTCCACACTCCATCGATAGATGACTCTGAAGGAAATGTTACCCATGGATTAACGATATTAGCCCCTGCTCCTTTGATCAAAGGCTACTTATTGAGATGAGAAGGTGTAAAAGTGTAGGGTGAAGAAATGGTAAAACCTTATGGAGTCTCCATAGCTATTATTCTAGGCAAAGAAGCCCAAGTTACAATTAACTACCGAGAGATGCAAGGATAGGTTAAGCCAAACTATCGAGATGGAATTGGTACTACGGGTGACATAATACATGGACACGATTGGGCCAAAGAGCTCCCCCGACATCAAATGAAGGATAAGGGAGAAAAAGGCAAGGTAAACCATGAGGACTACCGAGATAACGCCAGGCTATGCATTGTACCCTCTCGTCATTTTGTAAGAAAGGAAATGACACAGGATAATGTGTCTAGAAGGTTACCAGTGGGGGTGAGGAAAGTGGTGAAAGAGTTTAAACGAAACTGGCAGAACTAGCTGGTTACTATAGGATGGCGAGTATATACACCAAAATTCTGTCAGAATTATACCAAATCATGTTAGATAAAGCATATAACTACTATGAGAGCCATTACATGAGGGGGCTACATCATTATTCAGTAGCCAACCCTAAGGATTGAAAAGTAGAACCCAAAAGATAGAATGCCAGTTAAGGTTCTGGAAAGAGTCGAGAAGGACTATACGAGGCTAACGACCCCCAAGTTATCAACGTCATTACGCACCCATTTTATACTCTGTAAGAGTAGGGTGCTATATGAGTTATTGTGAGTAGGCTAAGGAATCAGCCCATTTTCTTCCAATCAAGAGCACCTATGCTGCTGAAGTTAGGGGGAGTTATAGAACATGGAGAATGGTAAGGTTCCGTGAGGTTTCCCACTTAATATCTCAGATAGAGGGACTTTAATTATGATTAACGTCTAGAGATCAGTCCAAGAAGAGATTGGGAGCACAGACAAGTCTTCGTACCACATTTTCCTTCGAGCTGCTAAATAGACTGAGCATACTATCAGACGCTAGAAGATATGTCATGAGCTGGTGTTGTTAACTTCAAAGATAGCTGGGATGATTATCTATCACTTATCAGGTTGCCTATAATAATAACTACTACTCCCGTATCCCAATGGCCCCATACAAGATTGGTAGAGCAAGACGTGTAAGTCCCCTATAGGATGGGTTGATGTTAGAAAAACTAAGCTAAAAAGGCCCTGACATGATTAAGCAAGCTATGACTAACGACCCAGAGTCGGCAGAAATTATATACAAACGATCGACATCGACATACAGAGTTCAAATCGATGATTAGACGTTCATAATGGAGTTACCTAGAAAAGGAAATTTAACCTGAAATATATTAGACTGTATCAAGTTACTCATAAGGTGGGCAATGTGGCTGGTAAGTTGAGCTTACTACCTCATTTGGAAACTATATGCCCAGTCCCTCAGATAGGAATGCTTTGCAAAGATACTGACGAGCCACCCAGAGTATATCCCATAGATGAGGTCCAGGAGATGAAATCTTGTGAGGAAAAACCTATCGCCATCTTAGATCGACAAACTGGAAGATTATAGACTAAGGTCATGCCTTCCATCAAGATATTGTGGCAAAATAAAAACCAGAAAGAGGATAACCGGAGAAGCTAAAGAGAACATGAAACACAAGTATTCACACCTATTCCCAATGTCTACGGGAACCCCAACTCCTGAAATACGTATATTAAGTACTTGTAAGGAAGTATGTATTAAGAAGATCGCAAAGAATCTCCATACGATTTGTATAAAGTTTTAAGGGAGATTTTGTTTAACATTCGGGAACGAATGTTCTAAAGGGGGGAAGGATGTTACAACCCACATCTTTGAACTCTGAAGGTTCCTTAAGTTACTTAGAAGCTGTTATGTGAGCCACTTAAGTTACGACCCTATTGAACAACTCTAAGAAGGAAGAATGTGACACCTCATAGTAGGGAAGTTGGAAATAGGGACAAGAGAAGCTTAAAGGAGTTGGAAGCCAAGTAATGAGTCGTAGGACTCGACTTATCTACGTAAACTACTAATTTAAAAGTCTTACATACGTGAATTACTTGATTACATACCAAGCTTACGTATCAAGGGTTTCATAGGCTCTTAAAGTGAGACGAGATTACGAATGAGATTACGAACCAACGAGGAGGAAAAAAAATTACGCGGGGAAGCCAATGGGAGGGTGAAATGTGGCAGAACCTAAGAAAGCAGGTTACCCACCTGCTTGGGATCAAGTAGGTGACCAACCTGCTTGGGGGAGGTGGGCCCCACTGCCACGTGACAGCCCCTCCTTCAGCATGTAGATATAGTGACCCAATAGGGGCTAGACATGTGTCACCTCTTGGGGATGACATGTGTCACACCCTATATCCATGTATATGTATGTATATGAATCATATACTTCAGTTTGTTCCTCAAATTTCATCCAAAATAAGAGATAACAAACCCTAGAGCTAAGGAGAAAATTGCGACGACTTGGGAGAAAAATAAGGTAAGTCCCAATTTCGTTCTATAAATTAATTATATAGCGTATACCATGATTATATGGAAGTATTAGTAGAATAAAATTAGAGTTCGTTGCAGCCAAAAAACAGACAGCAAGCTGCCACGACGATTCAGCACGGTAAAAAACTTTCCGAGGTGCGATTTTGGCAAGTTCTGGCCAATTTCTGGAAAGGTAAATTATTCCCCTCTAATTTAAAGTTTATGATGTTAAATTAGGGTGTATTAAACACATAAGTGACTGATGGAAGTTGGGGAAAAGGTTTGAAAATTTTGGTGTTTGAAATAAACGAATTTGGAATCGCTATAGTTAAATAGTTGTCGAAGTAAGGTGTTGTGCGCGTGGGGGATGACGCTGGTTGTGTTGTGGAGTGTTGAAGGGTCTAAGCGTGATCTAAATGACTTGGGTTAGCTTCTAGTTACAGCCACACAACCCCCCGCTTCGTACGGTTAAAGGTTTCGCAAAATAGAAACTAGAAACCCTCTTTTGGTATCGTAACTTCGTGCGAGTCATTTGGAGTTTATATTTTGTAATGTTCCCATGTTATATATATATATATATTATCTGCTGGTTGTATTGTTGGTTGTCTTCAGGTGTTAAGGACATGGTTGGGAAATTCGGATAGGGCACATTATAGGGGAGGTGCTGTCCGATTTCCGTTAATACCTTAACTAGTTAAGGAACTAGTCGAGAAGGCAAGCGAGGGGATAAATGCTATGAATACTAGTGGATAGCCTAAGTTGCTGAAAAATCTAAGGTTGTTAATACTCGCCTTATTTCCGTGTTAAATAGGTTTCGAGAATGACGGCGTAAACACGACTAAGGGAAGTCCATAAGAGGTATGTGAAGCCTATCCCTTCTCTTCCTTTGCCATGTCGTAGAGGTAAGTAAGCAGTGATATAGTGCCTAAAGTAATTCCATTCTTGAATTCTCCTTATTCAATTCTGAATTTTAATGCTTGCATGATAGTTAAGCAAATTTCCTTGAATCTTTTATACACTGAGGACTTAATGAATATACAGACTCCTAGTCATAAAATTATTCGAAGACGAATACTCTGGAGTTCTTAGGTGAATAGTCCTACTTTGGTATATGTCTAGGAACCTCGAGATGTAATTAATGTAGCTCCTAATGGTACCTAGAGGGCAGCTAGAATGACTATACTATTACTCGAATTCTTAAACAATAACTTAGTCCTCTTATATAGTTGAGTCCGGATAATTATTTAAATTGTGTTTGGTTTATCATTACTTTACTCGTGTATACTATAACACTTCTTCTCCGAGTCCCGGGCCATTTATTAGATTCGTGCAATTCACTGCATTGTCCACCGAGCCCTTCACTAGAGGGCTAGGTACGTATGTATATATATGATGATGATGTGTTGTAATAAGGTGGAGATGGCACGGGGCCTGATACTGATACTACATATATGATTCATCGGACCCCTGATGGGGCCGGCTATATTGAAAATTTGAGCATGCATGTTTTTGTGATTCACAGAGAACTGGTACGTGTTTCTGATTTGATAATTGGTTCCCCTGCTTCTCTATTTTGGATATACCTCCAGTTGTACTATGTTACGTTTTACATACTCAGTACATATGTCGTACTGACCCCCTTTCTCGATGGGCTGCGTTCATGCCCGCAGGTACAGATACAGGTTGTGGGAGTCCATCAGCTTAGGATTCAATGCAACTCAGCTGGAAGAGGCTCCATTGTATCGGGGCCTAGTTTTTGATACTGTCCACTGATTTATAACATTGTTTTATCCATTCGGGGTACGACGGGGGCTCTGTCTCACCATATGTTGTTATATATATTTTAGAGGTCTGTAGACATGTATATGTGGGTTGTTTATGTCAGTTTCATTCAGCTGGGTCTACCTGATATATGATATATGTGATTATTTTATGATATCCTTGTCGGCTTGCGTGCCCTGTCATGTTGTGATACAAATGAAAAGAGCTATAGGTTTATGAAAATATTATCGCCCGGTAGGGCTCTGTTATATGATATTGTCTTATTTATGATTCAATGTGACCACAACTAACAGATATGTGTACGGGGGGTCCAGGTCGGACCCCAGTCGCGGCCTACGGGATTGGGTTGTGACAACCGCATCCCATAAAGGGCCAGACATAATAAATGATGAAACGCTTATTCACCGCATCCCATAAAGGGCCAGGCATGATATATAATGAAATGATTATTCACCGCATCCCATGAAGGGCCGGGTATGATACACGATGAAATGACAACTTTATCGAGTCCCTCACTAAAGGGTCAGATAATGTATATAGGCATGCATATAAAAACATAGTGATACTTTTGTGGTCCAAGTCCCACAATGGGCCGAGTATGGTATGTGGAGAAGATATACATGCTCTTATTTCACACAGTACAGGTATAATGATTCGTTAAGTGTTACATTTATTCCCTGCATCCCTTTTTCAGTTGAAAACTTGTTTATGCTATTTTATTCTTTATATACTTAGTACATGTAACATAATGACCCCCTTTTCTTTGGGGGGATGCGTTTCATGCCCGTAGGTATAGACACACATTTTGGGGATCTGCCAGCTTAGGGTTCCACTAATAAAGTTTGGGAGAAGCTCCATTGAATTATAGCCAAGCTTTTGGGTACTATACCTTCTATGTATATATGTGTATATTCAGGGGTACGGCGGGGTCCCTGTCCCACCATATATTGTTATTAATACCCTTAGAGGTCTGTAGACATGGAAGTGGGTTATGTTTGTACGTGTGCTCGATCGTGTCTATATGATTTATGTTTAGGACATTCCCATTGTCGTGGCAGCCTTATCGACTCGCATGCATGTATATCATGGGATGACTCACATGTTATGGTAGCCTTGTCGACTTATGCGTTATATTACCTAAATAATAGGTGTGATAAGTAATGACCCCTCGGTAGACAGGTGGTGCCAATATGTAACCATGCGACATGGGTATACGCGAGTATCCAACTTAGACACCCGTCATGGCCTATGGGGTTGGGTTATAACACCTTCATAATATTTTTAAGTCACACCACCTAAAGGATAATAAGAACTCAAACACATGGATATATAGTCAAGGAAGTCGATGAAATGACATATAGATGTCAAAGGCCCTATTCATGAATGGATTAGCTCAAAACGTCAAGGCTCAAAGTTTGTTCAATTTCTTGTCCCATGTAAGCCGCTATAAAGGCTAATACATCACTATCACGGTCAGGGAAATTCTCGCTATAGTGGGAAGTTCATTTATGTTGGCTTTGCAATAGCGGGATGAGGACGCTATCGCTGGTTAGTCATAGTTAATGTAGAAAATTCCCCAAAATTGTTCATTATTCTTTAAGTGTGTTTTGGGTAAGAGAAAGGGTGACCTAGAATAAAATTCACCAGTTATCCATAAAAAACATCCGTAAAAGTAAGTAAATTACTCCCCTAATTTGCGACTTTGATTTCTAAGACTTAAAGGCAGTCTTGTTGCCTTAGGGGGGTTGGGTTCATCCAAAGTGGGAAAAATCTAAGTTCATGAGAATTTTGTCTTTAAGACCTTGGGTTATTCTGAAGAATTGTTATTCTTCATTTATTTACCATAATACACTAGTATAACCATGAAATTGGTAGTTCTAGGTGATTAAATGGTGGGAAAGCCCTAGATTGGGTGAGAATTTCATGTGTTTGGTCTTGGTTTTAGGATTAAGTTGTTATCTAGGAACATTTAGGCCATTTGTCATTACTTGTTATATTTTGTTTTGTTTTTAAACCATGAGCGAGCTAGGATTAATTACAAGGGGAATGCTCAACTTTAATAGAGCATTCAAGACTTGATTCGAGGTTGGTGATTGTTGTTTGTTTTCCAAGTTATCTGATGTGTTCAGGTTAATTCTATAGGGTTATTTGTACAATGCATGTTGGCAAAAACATACGGGATGAACTATAAGGGCCTGATTTGTCAGGTTATGATGGCATCTACTATATCCTACCAGTAGGTAAGCCTAACCCATACCCTGGAGCTAGAGATAATGGGCTACACTCAGAAGCGAAGAATGCGTAAGATAACAATAATAATAAATATGATAAAGAGGGAGAATCAAATAAATATAGAAAATAAACCCACAAGACCTGGTATCAGATGGTAGTCGAGCTTCTAGTCAAAACAAGAGTACAAGCTTATACAAAACAAGATATAAGTACAAATTATCTGAGAAACCAAAATAAAGACTACTTATATCCAATATAGAGGGAGGTAGGCAACTCTGAATGCCAGGATCCCACCCTAGTCTCCGAATCCTAAGAGCTACTCTGCAAGAGATCCAAATCAGTAACGAGAACCTTTACGATGATCTACAAGGTGCAGAAGTGTAGTATGAGTACCAACAACTGACATTCAGTAGGCGTAGGCCAATTGAGCTTCAAAGATAAAATAAGCATAATAGGCATGTAAGATAGGAGTATATATCACAACTGACAAAGAAACTACATGAAACCTATAATAAGAAACAAGCTGGAAGCACTGAAAAAAGAGCTAAAAAAATAGGTAAAAGAAGTAAATGACAAACTTGGATGTGCTAGCCCATCAATCTATACACGAAAAGCCCTACTAAGGGAGACTAATAGCCAGAACCATACCAGCGAAAATAATCACAACAACACATAAATGCTAATAAGGGTATTCAAAAACATGACATATATAAAAAGAGTCAAATAGGAGAGAACAATGGTAGTAACATCCTTCAAACAAAAAAAACACCGTTCGTACTACCACAAGCATGCAAATAGCCAACCACAACCTTACCGAGTCCTATATGCCTAGAAGGTGTAAAATCACAAACTAAAACCTATATGGCCTCTATAAGACCAATAAGTCCACATCTAAATATAATGCTGATAGACAATGGATATGAATAAGAGTAGTGCAATAAAAAATCATTAGTGCCATAATACAAAGATATATATACCTACCCCTCAGTCCCAGCCAATGATGTAGGACCCATGTAGCACCTCTCTTTTCCTGTTCAGTGAGTCACATGGATAGAGGAATCCACGAGGGACTCAAGAGTGTCCATATATACCTTTCTGGTCCCGATCCAGGGATTTCTGCTCCGTTAGTGTGATTGGAGATCATCAATATGAACCATCATTAATAAAAACTAATAACAAGGAAAAGGTCAATTTTCTCCTTGATATGTCAAGTAAAAGAGAAGAGCACATCCCCGATGCCTGTAATAGTTCCAAGTAGAAAAGGAGCACGTCCTCGATGCCTCACTGTTACACCCCGTACATTGGTACCTTAGAATGTTTTCTAAGCTTCTCAAGTTTCTGGGAAGGCTCTTAAGTTTCTTAAAAGTCGTTATGTGAGTCGGATAGTTAATAATGCTATCAAATAACTCCAAGGAAAGGAGAACAAAATGCTTCATAATAAGGAAGATTGGAAATAGGGTTATAAAAATTCGAAAGGAGTTGAAAGCCGAGAAATGAGTGGTAGGACTCGATTGACTCACGTAAACTACCAACTTGGAGGTCTTACGTACTTAAGCTACTCGAGTGCGTGTTGAGACTAAGTAGCAAGCAATACATAGGCTCTTAAAGTGGGATGAAATTATGAATCCACGGAAGATAAATAAGGAAATGACACACCTACTTGAAGCAAGTAGGTGACTCACCTACTTGACACATGGTAGCATGTGATAGGTACACATGGCATCACATGAAAGTGACACGTGGAAGCAGGTGATACACCATGGGGTGGACCCCCACCTTCCACGTGGCAACCATGGATTGGTTGCATAATTGAGGTGGCTGCCTAAGGGTGTGACACGTGTCACCCTTAGGGGCTGACATGTGTCACTCTCCAAAAAGATATATATCTATTTATGGATGACTACTAAGTCATTTTTTAGCCAAAATCTTGAACAAAATAAAGAGAAAAACGTGGAGAAGAAAGCAAAGGCAGCCAGGGTTTGGAGAAACACTGAGTTGGTAATATGAGTATAACTCCTTGTGCAAGGATTCTTTTTGAGTGATTCAAGATGTTTTGGAAAGATATTTCATAGGGATACAACTTTAATTTAGACTATACAACCCATTTTTGCTTTTATCTGCTCTAACAATGGTGGTGAAGCATGGGGGAGCTGCTGCCCAGATATTTCCTTGGAAATCCTACACGGACAGCTATGAGTATTTTGGTCGTATCTTTTCGTACAAAATTTTTGTAGGGGTAATTAAAAATTTTTACGACCTTCATACACATGTCTATAACTTTTATTGAGGCCACAAATCCAGTTTCCCTCAATTAACCCTCCGAAATTAAGCGACAATATAAGATAGTGGGCTGTCCAGATTTCACATTTTGGATAGTTTTGGCGAGTTTGACAAGTTTAACATAAGGTGAGGCCTTTACTTTTAAATTGGAGTTTATGGTGTTGTTATAGAGGGTATTATACATTGTGTAGGTTGCTGAAAATGTGAAAATATGATAAATATGGTTGACGTCCGAACTAAACTAAATTGGAGTCGGTAGAAGTAAATTGTCGTCGAAATAAAGTGTCGTTCTTGTGAGTTGTTGATGCAGGGGTGTAATGTATTATTGCAGGGCCTAAATACATTCTAAAAGGGGTGTGGATGCTTCTGGTTGAATCCACACGACCCCTCATTTCGTATAGTTAAAGGCGTTACAAAATAAAGGCTAGACGCCCTATTGTGATACCGTATTCTTGAATAAGTCGTTTGGAGTTTATGTTGTATATTGTTGGTATGAATTTCTGCAGGTTGTTGTTGTTGCTTGGCTGTAGGTCTTAGGGACCTAATTGGAAATTCATATAGGGCACATTATAGGGGAGGTGCTTCCCAATTTTCGTTAACGCCTTAACAAACTAAAGAACTAGTCGAGGAAACGACTAAGGAAATAGATTCT
This sequence comes from Solanum dulcamara, assembly GCF_947179165.1. NCBI lineage: Eukaryota > Viridiplantae > Streptophyta > Magnoliopsida > Solanales > Solanaceae > Solanum > Solanum dulcamara. The sequence continues at coordinate 19,249,622 of NC_077246.1, forward strand.
ATTGATGCTAAGGTGTAACCTAAGATGCTGGAAAGTTAAGAAGGGTTGATATTCATATTACCTTTATGTTGGATAGGTTCAAAGGATGACGAGGTGAACAGGATAAGGAATAACTCAGACAAGATATGTAAAGTTTTCTCTTGGCATGTTTTGGTATAAGTTCGTACAATTATCTTTCTTTCCTTTTGGCAATGTTTAGCCTTAAGTGAATTGTATACGAAGTGCGGGGATAATTCCATTCCCAGAATTCCGAGTATGCCTCATAACCCCTATCCACTGTTCAGTATTAGAGTTCCTGTGAAGATTAAGTATTGCCTAGTAGGGCTTCTATGTGTCAAAATGTAATGTATGGGAAGCTATCTCTCATTTCCATTGAGATGTATTTGATACGTAAATGAGATTACGATGCCATAGTGGTTCACTGAGCCCCATGAAGGGCCGGGTACGAAATATGTATATAAAGATCACCTGACGGAAAGTACAGACTATATAGAGCTTATTCTCTTTCTTCTTTTGGCATATCTTAGCTATAAGTTAAACATGATACGATCTCTGAGGTAATGATCTAGCTTGCATATGGTTACTTACTACTCTGCTTGTGCATATGGTTTATATATCCTTACCGAGTCCTATAGAGGGCTGGGTACGACCGAAGTCCCAAAAAGGGGCCGGGTATGATATAAGATGATATAAATATTCACTGAGTCCCAACAAGGGCCGGGTATGACCGAGCCCCACCAAGGGCCGGGTATGCTATGTAAATGCAATGATAAGACGACATGATTATAGACCGAGTCTCATTAAAGAGCCGGGTATGGTATAGTTATGCATATGGTGACATAAGGATAGATTTGTAACACCGAGTCCTGCAATGCGCCAGGTGTGGAATATCATACTGAGGTACATGACCTCATTTTAGATGGTGCAGGTAATGTGATTTACTAATTGTTATAATTGTTTCCTGTATCCCTACTTCAGCTATTGTCTCAGTTATGAAATGTTATGCTTTATATACTCAGTACATGTATCGTACTAACCCCTTTGCTTCGGGGGGGGGGGCTTCGTTTCATGCCCGTAGGTACACAAGTTCATTTTGGAGATCCATCAGCTTAGGATTTCCTCTCAGCTACGTTGGAAGCGCTCCACTTTTATGGAGCCTAACTTTTGATACTGGTCATGTAACATGTATATATTTGTATATTCAGGGGTACGGCCAGGGCCCTGTCCCGCCATATGTTGCTGTTACTATTCTTAGAGGTCTATAGACATATTGATGGGGGTTGTTTGTGAGTTCATTTCGATTGTTCCTATACGACATATTTTCAATATTTCTATGTTACACCAGCCTTGTCAGCTTGCATGCCCTTATATGTTATGACACGAGTAAAAGAGGCCACCAGTACATGAAAAAGTTTTTACCCATTGGGGTTTTTGTGAGCAGCATCACTTTGTTCATAGTCCAATTTAACTATAGTTGACAGTTACATAAATAGGGGTCCAGGTCGGACCCAGTGGCGGCCCACGGGGTTGGGTCATGACAGAAGTGGTATCAGAGCAGTTCATCCTTGGAGTGTCTACAGACCGTGTCTAGTAGAGTCTTGTTTATCGGTGTGTTGTGCACCACATCTATAGACAAGAGGCTACAGGACATTTAGGATGTTACTTTATTTCATATCTAAGATCGTGCGATAGAGCCGTGCCATAGAAAATGAAATTCCTCATACTAACCTACGATTTTAGCAGGAGGACAACGCCGATAGAAGAAAGTAACTGACGATATTAAAAGTTACAAATCACGCAGGTAAGCAAAGGCACGAAGGACCTATGTCAGGTAAGGAGTTGCAATACGATTGACATATACAATTGAAAAGTGAAAGGAAAGGTAAACAGGAAAGTGTAATGGGTGCAGCTCGAGTGGAAATAATAGGTAAGTCCATTTCCATATTATTAATTGTGGGTGCCCTGTGTGGCTGCGATCTGAAATGATATGAATATATATGTGTGCCCTGTGTGGCTGCGATATAATACGATACAAATATTTATATGTTGGCCCTGTGAGGCATTGTTGGCATTTTCTACGTGCAGGTGTTGAGGTAGTAAGAAATACAGAGGAAACTCTGCCCAAATTTTCCTAGAAAAAAAAGGAAAAGACAAGACCGTTATTAAAGCAAAATTGAGAAAATTTGACTAAACAAGTATGGCTGACCTCGAGGAATAAGTTAATTGCTGAAGTGATTGCAATAGAAATTAGGAGGTTGATACTGATATAGTAAAACGAAGTTGGAAAAGCGCTATAAGCTAAAGTGGATGACTCAGAGAGGACTGATAGATCGGGATGAAACGATATAGTAAGGCAACGCCTAAATTGATTCATAGGGATAAATTATGACAAGTTATGGTTGAAGGAAGTAATGATATGACTAAGACAAGAGTACGAGGGATAAAGAATTATGACGGATATGAAGTGTTAAGAAAACAGCTACGAATTGAAAGTATAGTATAATGAAAAAGTATTAAGATAAGGCCTATCAACGACGGCCAGTACAGAAGAATCTTGAAGCACTCGTAAGACCTTATGAGGCTAGTTAACATTCGGGGACGAATGTTCTAAAGGGGGGAAGGATGTTACACCCCGTACTTTGGTACCTTAGAATGCTTTCTAAGCTTCTCAAGTTTTTGGGAAGGCTCTTAAGTTTCTTAAAAGTCGTTATGTGAGTCGGATAGTTAATAATGCTATCAAATAACTCCAAGGAAAGGAGAAAGAAATGCTTCATAATAAGGAAGATTGGAAATAGGGTTATAAAAATTCGAAAGGAATTGGAGGCCGAGAAATGAGTAGTAGGACTCGATTGACTCGTGTAAACTACCAACTTGGAGGTCTTACGTACTTAAGCTACTCGAGTGCATGTTGAGACTAAGTAGCAAGGAATACATAGGCTCTTAAAGTGGGATGAAATTACGAATCCACGGAAGATAAATAAGGAAACGACACACCTACTTGAAGCAAGTAGGTGACTCACCTACTTGACACATGGTAGCACGTGATAGGTACACATGGAATCACATGAAAGTGACACGTGGAAGTAGGTGACACACTATGGTGTGGACCCCCACCTGCCATATGGCAACCATGGATTGGTTGCATAATTGAGGTGGCTGCCTAAGGGTGTGACATGTGTAACCCTTAGGGGCTGACATGTGTCACTCTCCAAAAAGATATATATCTATTTATGGATGACTACTAAGTCATTTTTTAGCCAAAAACTTGAACAAAATAGAGAGAAAAACATGGAGAAGAAAGCAAAGGCAGCCAGGGTTCGGAGAAACACGGAATTGGTAATATGAGTATAACTCCTTGTGTAAGGCTTATTTTTGAGTGATTCAAGATGTTTTGGAAATCTATTTCATAGGGATACAACTTTAATTTAGACTCTACAACCCAGTTTTGCTTTTCTCTACTCGGAAAATGGTTGTGAAGCATGGGGGAGCTGCTGCCCAGATTTTGCATTGGAAATCCTACACGGACAGCTGTGAGTATTTTGGACATATCTTTTCATGCAAAATTGTTGTAGGTGTAATTAAAAATTGTTTACGACCTTAATACACATGTATATAACTTTTATTGAGGCCACAAATCCTGTTTCCCTCAATTAACACTCCAAAATTAAGCGATAATATAAGACAGTGGGCTGTCCAGATTTCACGTTTTGGATAGTTTTGGCGAGTTTGACAAGTTTAACGTAAGGTGAGGCCTTTAATTTTAAATTGGAGTTTATGGTATTGTTATAGAGGGTATTATACATTGTGTAGGCGTCTGGAAATGTGAAAATATGATAAATATGGTTGACGTCCGAACTAAACTAAATTGGAGTCGCTATAAGTAAATTATCGTCGAAATAAAGTGTCGTTCTTGTGAGTTGTTGCTGCAGGGGTGTAATGTATTGTTGCAGGGAATAAATACATTCTAAAAGGGGTGTGTATGCTTCTGGTTGAAGCCACACGACCCCTCATTTCGTATAGTTAAAGGCGTTACAAAATAAAGGCTAGACGCCCTATTGTGATACCGTATTCTTGAATAAGTCGTTTGGAGTTTATGTTGTATATTGTTGGTATGAATTGCTGCAGGTTGTTGTTGTTGCTTGGATGTAGGTCTTAGGGAACTAATTGGAAATTCGTATATGGCACATTATAGGGGAGGTGCTGCCCAATTTTCGTTAATGCCTTAACAAACTTAAGAACTAGTCGAGTAAATAACTAAGGAAATAGATTCTATTGATGCTAAGGTGTAACCTAAGATGCTGGAAAGTTAAGAAGGGTTGATATTAATATTACCTTTATGTTGGATAGGTTCAAAGGACAACGAGGCGAACACGATAAGGAATAACTCAAACAAGGTATGTAAAGCTTTCTCTTGGCATGTTTTGGTATAAGTTCGTACAGCTATCTTTCTTTCCTTTTGGCAATGTTTAGCCTTAAGTGAATTGTATACGAAGTGCGGGGATAATTCCATTCCCAGAATTCCGAGTATGCCTCATAACCCCTATCCACTATTCAGTATTAGAGTTCTTGTGAAGATTAAGTATTGCCTAGTAGGGTTTCTATGTGTCAGAATGTAATGTATGGGAAGCTATCTCTCATTTCCATTGAGATGTATTTGATACAAAACTGAGATTACGATGCCATAGTGGTTCACTGAGCCCCATAAAGGGCCGGGTACAAAATATGTATATGAAGATCACCTGAAGGAAAGTACAGACTATATAGAGCTTATTCTCTTTCTTTTTTCGGCATATCTTAGCTATAAGTTAAACATGATACGATCTCTGAGGTAATGATCTAGCTTGCATATAGTTACTTACTACTCTGCTTGTGTATATGGTTTACATATCCTTACCGAGTCCTATAGATGGCCTGGTACGACCGAAGTCCCAAAAAGGGGCTGGGTATGATATAAGATGATATAAATATTCACCGAGTCCCACCAAAGGCCAGGTATGACCGAGCCCCACCAAGGGCCGGGTATGCTATGTAAATGCAATGATAAGACGGCATGATTATTGACCGAGTCTCATTAAAGAGCCGAGTACGGTATAGTTATGCATATGGTGACATAAGGATAGATTTGTAACACCGAGTCCCACAATGGGCCAGGTATGGAATATCATACTGAGGTACATGACCTTATTTTAGATGGTGCAGGTAATGTGATTTACTAATTGTTATAATTGTTTCCTGCATCCCTACTTCAGTTATTGTCTCAGTTATGAAATGTTATGCTTTATATACTTAGTACATGTATCGTACTGACCACCTTGCTTCGGGGGGGGGCTGCGTTTCAAGCCCACAGGTATACATGTTCATTTTGGAAATCCATCAGCTTAGGATTTCCTCTCAGCTACGTGGAAGTGCTCCACTTTTTTGGAGCCTAACTTTTGATACTGGTCATGTAACATGTATATATTTGTATATTCAGGGGTACGGCGGGGGCCCTGTCCCACCATATGTTATTGTTACTATTCTTAGAGGTCTATAGATATATTGATGGGGGTTGTTTGTGAGTTCGTTTCGATTGTGCCTATACGACATATTTTGAATATTTCTATGTTACAGCAGCCTTGTCGGCTTGCATGCCCTTATATGTTATGACACGAGTAAAAGGGGACACTTGTACTCGAAAAAGTTTTTACCAATTGGGGTTTTTGTGAGCAGCATCACTTTGTTCATAGTCCAATTTGACTATTGTCGATAGTTACATAAATGGGGGTCCAGGTCGGACCCCAATCACGGCCCACGGGGTTGGGTCGTGACACTCACAAATATCCACAATCATTTTATAAAAATATCCAGGTGGTATGACCCCCATTAAAAGATAAGTTTAGTAGTAAAAAGAGCAACAACCCTGTTTCCTAAAAAATTGATGGTTAAACCAATGTATGCCCGGGATCGCACCACAAAACATATGTATATGAGCTACAAACACAATGCATTCAATCACTAACTTCCAAATAACTTAATAGCAACATTACATACACAGTAACGACCTCACTCCCAAAGTACAGAAACTAACTTGGAATCCAGCTAATCCTCTATCATGACCCAACCCTAGGGGCCGCAGCTAGGGTCCAAACCGGACCCCCGTATATGCATCTATTAGCAATAGTAAAATTGAACCGGGTGTGATATGATACAATACAGAACAACCCCAATAGGTCAAAAAAAAATTCATATACATATAGCCTCTTTCACCTGTATCATAATATGAAAGGGCACGCAAGACGACAAGGCTTTCATAACTTAATACACGTGTCTACAGACCTCTAAGAGTATTAACTGTATCATATGGCAGGACAAGGCCCCCGCCATACCCCTGAATAAAAAAATATATATATCAAACGACCAGTGTTAAAAGTTAGACTTCGGAATAGTGAAGCACTTCCAATATAGCTGAGTAGTAATACTACGCTGGTGGATCTCCCAAAATAAACATTTGTACCTACGGGCATGAAATGTAGCCTACATAGAATATAGGGTTAGTACGATATATGTACTGAGTATATAAGTATAACATAATTAAGATAACAACTGAAAAAGGGATGAAGGAAACCAAGTATAACATTTAATAGAGGGTGTACCTGCACCTCACAAAATAAAGTTATGTATACAATTATCACCTACCATATTTGTCCCGCTCGGGGACTCGGTGTTACAGATGCATCATTTTTATCATCATAGGCATATGCATACTATTAGTGTTGTAGGACATATAACCTGATCCTTATAGATATGATGGGTTAGTGCCGAGGAGCGTTCGGCCCGATCCATATGTTAATAATGCCGAGGAATATACCTCTCGATCCGTATATAGTATAATGATATCGTGGAATGTATGGCCCGATCCCTATATAGAAACATATGCCGAGGTACGTTCATCTCGATCCCTATATTGTAACATATGCCGAGGTATGTTCGACATGATTCCCATATTGTAAAATATGTCAAGGTACGTTCGGCCTGATCCATATATATCATAATGCATATACATGCACGTAAAACTTGATAACATATCAAACATCTCTCAACATATTATCATAAAGTATGTCCAAGTGCCTCTAGGTATAGGATCTTACACATCTAATCATTATTCAGTGTTTAGAAGGCTCGAGGGTCATAGTTCAACTACTTTAAGACCCTTACCACCCAAAAGTGAGTACAAGTCATGAATCATATCCAAAATATATAAATTGAACTATCTCTAACTCATATCACATATCGTTTCACTTACATTAATCCATTTCAAGAGAAGGAAGGGATAGGCCTCACGTGTAATACTTTTCATCACATAAAAGTCTTACAAGACAATAACTCAACTATTGTAGGAGTTCTAATATCGAGAAGTGAAGAAGATGTACGAATCATGATCAGGGTTCTAAGAATGGAATTTTCCCCATATTTCATACACCAATCACTTATAGCTAAGACATGCCAAGAGAGAAGAAGAGTTAAGCTTTACATACTCATCATTTCCTAACGCATAGAAGGCTTTAGAAGCCTTAGTTCAATTACTGGAAGAGTGATTTCATTAAGAATTAAATAAGGACCATGAATTATGCTTTTCATTTATGAGTAGATATATCCCCAAGCTCATATCATTCATTACTTAACTTGAAGACATGCCAAAAGAAAGAAAAGGGTAGCTTCACATACCTATAGTAGCTCGATTGTAGTCCAACTTGTTTTGTTTCTCCTTCAACCTATTTAACACGAGAATATACTAAGATTAACCACCTTTAAATTTCCAGATCCTAAATTCATATTTTTGTATCCATAGGACTCATTCCCTTATTTATTTCCATCGACTAGCTTATTACTAGTTTCGAAGTTAGCTAAAATCGGGCAGCATCTCTCATATAACTAGCCCTATCCAAACTTCCAGTATTAACCTCTAACCTTACCAGACATACTCATAACGCCAACAAGAAACTACATGTTATCACATCACTACAATATTATGCAATACAAGTTCCAACCAACTTGCCCAAAACTGTAGTACCAAAATAAGGTTTTCAATCTTAACTTTGTGAAACCTTTAACCACACGTAACAGAGGATTATGTCGCTGAAACTAGAATCTCCCATAAACCTTTTGTAACATGTTCCATCCCTGCAAGACACAATAAAACCATCTCCAACAACACCACCACAATCACACCAACACTACACAACTTCAATTCAACTAGAACGACTCCAATTTAGTTTATTTCTAACGCCAAACATACTTATACATTTTTCCCACTTATAATTTCATTTAACACATATAATAAAATCCATAAAAACATTATTAATTCCACTTTTAAAGGGAAGACCTTACCTTTTCCGAAACTTGCCAAAATGTAGCGCGAAAGTCCTTTTAACGTGCTAAAACTTAGTGGACTATTTGTGTCACATTTTTGCTGCCCCAAATGGAAGTTTTTCTTTATTAAATACCATTATATCACCGTAGGATACCTTAAATAATTAATTCACGAAATGAAATCGGGCCTTACCTTTTTTTGAAGCAAACTCATAGCCTTCCTCTCTTGCTCTTCAACGTTTCCTCTTAACTCTCTCTTATTTTTCTAAGTTGTAAAGATGAAAAAATGGATTCTTAGTCATCCATACATATATATACACCCTTTTGGAGAGTGACATTTGTCATCCCCTAAGGGTGACATGTGTCACAACCTTAGGTAACCACATCACCTCATGCGACCAATCACATGCTGCCATATGGCAGCGTAGGACCCACCTCAAGTAGGTAAGGCCATATGAGGTTCGAAACTCACCTTTTTCTTTAATGATTTGTCGATCCTCAAAAAAATAAATAATCAAGGTTCCGTTGTTGAGTGACACTATGTAGGTGCATCACCTACTTAGTCCAAGTAGGTGCATCACCTACTTGCTTCCGAGTAGGTGCTACGCCTCCTTCCGTCTCTTACATGGGTTAGTAATCTCGTCTTACTTTAGGAGCCTATGCAATCCTTGCTACGGAATCTCAACATGTACTCCAGTAGCTTAAGTATGTAAGACGTCCAAGTTGTTAGCTTACGCAAGTAAGTCGAGTCCCACGACTTGTTATTTTTGCCCCCAACTCATTTCAAATCCTTATAGACCTATTTCCAACCTTCACTCTTATGGGGTATCACATCCTTCCCCCCTTTAGAACATTCATCCTCGAATGTTAACTAGTCTCATAAGGTCTTACGAGTGCTTCATGATTCCTTTGTACTAGTTGCCATCCATAGGCCTCTTATTAACCCATATAATTAATTTAAGAGGGTAGATTACCTATGGGCATAGGGAATAGGTATAAATATTTCTTTTTAATTCTTTTTTCCGGCTTCCTAGGTCGTCTCTTCTATATTGTCATTTTGATACCATACTTTGATGGAAGCCACATCTTTAGTTTACAACCTTCTAATCTGTCGATAGAAGATGGCGATAGGTTGTTCCCCATAGGGTAACTTCCCTGTTATGTGGACCTCATCCAAAAAGAATGCTCTAGGAGGGTCGCTTATACATTTGTGGAGTGTTGATCTGTGAAAACTAAATGTATCGCCTTAAATTGAATGGTAGGTCCAACTCATAGGAAACTTTGCTTATTCTATGAATGATCTGATAAGGCCAAGTTTCTCTCTTCTTTTTGAGTCCCATTACACCTTTCACTTGTGACGCTTTCAAGAAATCCTAATCCTGAACCTCAACCTTGAAGTGTTGACATTAGTTATCTGTGTATGACTTCTGTTGACTCTGGACTGGTAATAGGTTCTTCTGAATAAGCTTCACTTTATTAATAGCTTTTTGGCTCATGTCCAGGCCCATGTACCTTCATCAACCTTAAACCAACCAACGGGTGCTCTACCATAGAAGCTTTATATGATGCCATTTGGATACTATTATAAGCAGCTTCAATAAGTAACAGGTGATCACTCCATCTACCTCTGAAGTTAATGATGCAGGCCCACAACTTTGTTTCTAGCATTTGCACAGTGTGCTCGGCCTGTTTATTAGTCTAGGGGTGAAATTTTGTACCAAGATTCATCTATGTTCCCAATTCTTTTTTGGAATGATCCCCGGAGGTTCGCCATAAATTGAACTTCCCTATCCGAGATAATAGATATAGGGAATTCGTGAAATCTCACTACTCCCTAGATACACAGCCTTGTATAGTCCTTAGTTGATGTTAAGGCTCCACTATAGCTTTTGTCCTTAGTACTGATTATACCTTAAAGGTTTTGCTTCAAACCATCTTATACTTTCCCTTAATGTATTCAAATATAGCAATCACGTTGCTACTACCGACTTCTTTTATCGAGTAATCAGCTGGTCTTACTTTTGGCATACCAATATTCGTAGGTCGCATAATCATTCTGGTATAATTTGTAAAAAGTGCATCCAATTCCAACCATAATTTGTCCTTCTCTTGGCTTACTCTATTTTACATAGGTCATTGTATTAACATGAACCTACAATCTCTTTTGCTGCTTCTATATCACAATACCAGTAGTTAGTAACTCTATTACCAACATCTTACCTTTGGTCAAATATAGCCTTACTATCCTTTAAAATATCTTTAAGTTACTCATTATTATTCCTTTATCATATCCATCCCTTTTTGTATGCACCTCTCCTTTAACGTCATATTATTCGAAGTCTTTACCAACAATCCTCAGTGATGTCCCATATATCATCCTGGCTTCTATCAGTCTATTGCTGCCTTTTAGATCTTACTTAAACCCATCTCAATTTCATTTTAATAGTGGCCTTGTCTTATCACCTTTTCATCGCACTATACCTTCAATTCATAGCTGTCTATTTCCCTTCTTGTCTGGTACCCACACTTAATTAATCACGTCTATCTTGAGTGCTTCCTTTAGTAATAGTTTCATTTCTCCTGTCTATATCCATTTGTTTTCTGTGTATAAACAATTCTATGTTATTCCAATATCCTTCGGGAAACACTAGTTTTACATAACCTTCCTTTCTCGTATCTTCTGTTCCTGTCAATTTGTTCTTAGCACACTAGTCATCTCTGGCATTCATCCTGTCCTGTTGCTCGTCTCTATTTTCGCTACCAGTTGACCTTTTATTCTGAACTTCCGCTATAACTATGTGTCAGTCTTTCTTATGCATTCTCTATTTGCTCTTCTGTGTTCCACAAATACATCATATCCTTTAGTTTCTTCCTTCCTAGGCTTTACTTATCCTCATAACGATCCTCGTTATATTCACATGATACCCCGTTCGCATTCAATTCCATAGTATAACACTTCTTAACCTCTTTCATAATTCCTATTATGGGTTAATTACACTAGGGGAGGTAAACGTTCTTAACCTTTGTCTAAATCATCCCCTAGTATCACCAGCCCTTCTAAATTATTTTAGCATTTTATCACCAACACATGACCTTGAATAGCCCATGAATTTATGTTTTCAGTTCTTAAGTTACATCTCCAATTGTTGCCATGAAGCATTCTCCAACCACCGCCCGAAGGGAACTAGAATCCAATAAGCACCCTAGTACTTTTTAGTGCTTGGTTCGCATGGTCTCCCTCTAGGTTCACTCTTGAGTCGTGAACAAATTGTCAAGTTCACAACTAGGGGTTGAGGGCTTTGTATTTTTCCACGGAAGTGAAACTCAACTGTTGGACATATTGTCCTTCAACATGAGCCTTTTCCAAAGCAAAAATATGGCTGGAAAATATCTTGGTTCCGTTCAAATAAATTCTGAACTTTGCTGCTCATATAGGCTTTGTTCGAAATAAAACTCCCCAAGTAGAAGTAGTGCTCCTCATTGATAACCTGGAGGGTACCTCCTTCAGCTTTAGTTTAACATAGTAAGTTCACCTTATCGATATCAACTTCCAATACGTATTACGAACTTCTATCTCATTCTCTCCTCTCTTTTTTATTCTTAGGGAAAATTTGGGCAGAATTTCCTTTGTATTTCTGACTATCTCAAAACTACACGCCAAAAATGCCAAAAATGCCTCACAGGGCCAATATATATATATATATATATTTATATCATATTACATCCACACAGGGCATTCAATATCATCTCATATCGCAGCCACAAAGGGCTTTCAATATTAACAATAGTGTACAATGATGGACTTACCTCGTATGTCCAACTCGAACTGCATCTCTCAGACTTTCCGTCTACTTTTCTTTTCAATTTTTGACTTTACATATCAATCGTATTTCAATACCTTACCGGCACATATCTTTCATGCCTTGGCTTACCTACGTGCTTTGTAATTTCCAATGTCGTCAATCACTTTCTTATATCGATGTTATCTTTCTGCTAAAATTAGAGATTAGTATAAGGAATTTCACTTCCTATGACTTGGTTCTATCACACAATATTAGATATGAAAAAAAGTAACATCCTATATGTCCTGTAGCCTCCTGTTTATAAATATGGTACACAATACATCGATAAAAAAGACTCTACTAGACACGGTCTATAGACACTCCAAGGACGAACTGCTTTGATACTACTTCTATCATGACCCAACCCCGGGGGCTGCGGTTGGGGTCCGACCCAGACCCCCATATACGTATCTATGTTATACCTCATACTTTTGCACCTTGGGACACTGTCTTAAGTCTCTTGAAAAGTGCCGTGTGATTTAGATTATCCACTACATATCAAATAACTTTAAGAAAAGGAGAACGAGATACCCCATAATAGGGAAGAGTGGAAATAGGGTTATAAGAATCCGAAAGGAGTTGGAGGCCAAGTAATAGGTCATAGGATTCGACTTTCTTGCGTAAGATACCAACTTGGATGTCTAACATAATTAAGCTACTTGAGTACACGTCGAGCTGAAGTAGCAAGGAATACATAGTCTTTTGAAGTGGGATGAGATTACGAGCTCAAGAAAGAGAAATAAGGAAACGACGCACCTAATCGAAGCAAGTCGGTGATGTAGCAGCTTGGGGTTTACCCCACTGCCACGTGGCAGCGTATGAGGGGCTATATGGCTTGAGGTGGCGCCCTAGGAGGCTGCCACATGTCACCCCTAAGGGGCTTCCACGTGGAAACTTCTAAGGAGGTGTATATAGGTATATTATGCTGAGATATACTTAATTTTCAGCATGTTCTCTATGAGAAAAAGAAGAGGAAAACATTGAAGGCAAGAGAGGGGCGCCACGGGTTGACTCAATTTAAGGTAAGGTTTCTGATTTTGTTCCATGAATTGATTATTTAAGGTATCCTACAGTGATATAGTGGTGTTTAATAACAAAAAAATTCTATTTGGGGCAGTGAAGAAGGGACACAAACAGCCCCCTACTTTTCAGTATACTAAGAGAACTTCTGAGATAAGTTTTAGTAAGTTTTAGCAAGGTATGGCTTGGTTCTCTTCTCCCACTTTTTGGTAAGGTTTTGGACAGTTTATGAGAGTGTTAATGATTTAAATTTATGGTTTGAATCAGCACCAAATGGATAGCAAGCAGCCACGAAATTTTAGCACCTTTAGAGAAGTTCCGAGGCGCAATTTTGGCGAGTTTTGGCCAATTTCGGATAAGGTAAGGTATTGTCTTCCTATTTGAAGTTTATGGTGTTGTTATAGGGTGTATTACACACCTTTTATGCTGATTTAAGTGTAAAAATGTCATATAAATGTTTAACGTTCGAGGCAAACTAAATTGGAGTCACTATAGTTAAATTGTAGTCGAAGCAAGGTGTTGTGCTTGTGGTGTGCTGCTGTAGGTGTGTGGTGGTGTGTTTCAGGGACTAAAAGTGTTCTAAAATAGGTGTGGTGGATTCTTTTTTCATCCAAGTGACTGCTCATTTCATACAATTAAAGGTTTTGCGAAATAAAGACTAGAAACCCTATTTTGGTATCGTAATTTTCAGCAAGTTGTTTGGAGCTTATGTTGTGTAATGTTTCCATGTTTTAGTTGTATATGAGATGCATCCTGTTTTTGTCAGTTGGATGTAGTAATTAGGGATCTAATTGGAAATTTGGATAGGGCATGTTATTGTGGAGGTGCTGCCCGATTTCCGTTAACTTCTTAACTAACTAAGGAACTAGTCGAGAAGGCGAGCAAAGAGATGAGTTCTATGAATACTCGTATGTAACTTAAGATGCCAGAAAGTCGAGGGTTGTTGATGATCATATTGATTTCATATTAAATAGGTTCAAGAGACGACAAGGTGGACATGTTAAAAGTAATCCGTAAGAGGTATGTAATGCTAACATTTCCTTCTTTTGGCATGTTTTTGGCATAAGTTGGCTTAGACTTTCTTTTGGAATGTCTTCAGCATAAGTGTATTAAACTTATTCTATCTCTTGGCATGTTTTGGGCACAAATATGTAAAGCTAATCTTCCTTGTTGACATGGTTTTTATGAAACAAGTATATAACTTTTCTATGATTCCAAAGAAGTTCCTATTCTTAAAGCCACTAGGATGGCCAATTTCTCAACTTTCAAAAGATATTTTGTTATGCCCTGATACGTGTATATAATTACCAATAGTTCTATTTTGATATAGTGCATAGTGACTTTCAAAAGGTACTTGATATGACTCTTATCTCGATTTTGAACAAAAGCTCATTTTGATTATTCCGTCGAGTATCAAATATGATTTAAATTGCATATAGTTTCTCACTACTCCCCTCGTGAATACCTCAATGCTTCCTTCATTGAGACCAGGTCAGGTTTTGTTATCGTGCACACTTATCTGCATTGATCGTCGTGCCCCGACGTGAGAGGCCAGGTATGACCTGTCCATGGATTTGATTTGTGGAGTTATGATGTGTCATGTACACATATGATATGATATGATTTGATATAACCATCTGATATGATATGATCTATTATGGAGATATTCCCTACTCTGGAGTTATGATGTGTTGTGGCGCCAGTGATAGGGTGGCGACCACGATTTATTCATCGAGTCCCATAATGGGGCCGGATATGACATATGTTTTTTTGCATACCTTATATGTGGTTATGATAAGCATTTTGATATTTCTGGATACTTTGCTCATTTGTGCACACTCTGCTCTGTTAATGACTTTACTTATCACAGTCCATGTGTTATATACTCAGTAAATATATTGTACTGACCCCCCTTTCTTTGGGGGATGCGTTTTATGCCCGTAGGTACAGATGTTCATTTTGGAGATCCGCCAGTTTAGGGTTTCCACTCAGCGACGTTGGAAGTGCTCCACTATTCTAGAGCCTAACTTTTGATACTGGTCATTTGATATATATATGTTTGTTTATTCAGGGGTACGGTGGGGGCCTTGTCCTGCCATATGTTACTATTACTATTCATAGATGCCTATAGACATGTGTATGTGGGTAATATATGAGTTTTGTGTAATGAGTTGTGAATGTTATTATGCTATGGCAGCCTTGTCGGCTGCCATCATTTCACACAAAGAGCCTACATAGTCAATATACTAAAGAAACAATTACAATATTTCAAGTAAATTTTGGAGGGGTCTATTTGTTTTCGTTTAAAACCTTCTATCCATTATGCCATAGGTCCCTAATCTTATTTCACATTTACATCCTAACATATGCTGTTTCAACATAATTTAAAAAGGTCTGATGGGGAAAAACAACACAGGCAAGAAAACTCCAAGGATTTAATTGAGTTTCTAGGGTACTTATACTTCGACTAGATACTCATGCATTCATAAGCACCTACCTCTACTTAAACAAACTTGCATTTTCATCAATGAAATACAAAAAAAAGTAAAAAGTATGGGGGAAAGGAGAAAAAACCTGTGGCACATAAGCGCCTAAGTCTATATGGTGGCATCCGGTTCCATAATTATGGATCCTGGTGTAGCAGCATGTGGTACCATGGTAGTCTGTGCATTATCATGAGTGTCAACACCTGAGTTGGATGGTCTAATAGCATGCTTTCTCTCTTCCTCTCGTTGTATCTCCTCGGTCACTCTAGATTCCTGAGTGGCCTTCTCGAGATCATGATGTTCCTTTCTCTTTCTTTTCCTAGCCTCAGCCATGTTCGAAGTGTCATCCTCAGAACAGGCTCTTTGTCTTGGGAAAACTCTAACTCATCATCCTCAAATAGATAAAACAACATCAGTGGTTAAATAGTTGGCACAACAAATGGTATCGAAGCTGGTGCAGCCAAAGATGTGACCTCAAAACGTATGTCACGACCCGACCTAGGGCCTTATCGTAACACGCTGATCAAAAACCCAAAAGGGATCCAACCAAGATTTTTTTTACATATCATAAGCATATATAAGGTAAATTAAAAAAGGAAACATCATAAGAGAGTCTAATGCATGAATAGAAAATGAAGAATGTCACATGAAAATATAGACTCAAAATATTTATCCAACTAGATGCCTCTACTCATGAACATGGGTGGGGGCTAAGACATTCCCCTATCTCACCCTCAATATAAAACATAGAAAAAGTCTTTGAAAATAATAAGCAACTCGATGAGTAGTCCCCGATAGATGAGGACTCACCACATACACCACCGGATAGGAAAGCTTAACTAGGCATGTGGATAAATATGTTTTTCAACCTCAACCCCTATATTATGATATAATGTAGGAAAGAATATGCATTAATACGTTGGAATGTACTAAGTATGAGGGTATGACATGCAATATGAATCATAACATACAATGATCTAGATATACATGACAAAAAGATTAAGTAAAGTCATGAGGAATACCATGATGATCAAGGCATTCAAAAGATAGAGTTAAATATCATATAGTAGCAAAATAGTCAGCAAACATATGTGGAATAGAAACCATATCCGATATTAAGACCATGCGAGCTATAATATGGAATCTCATTGTCTCCCCATAAAATGAAGAAAATAGGAATCTACTTGCCAAGGAAGACTCAACACCGCTAGGTGGTCATACATATGCTATTTGTGGATTCATTAGCTAGGACAAAAAGGGAAATCCTATGGTGGAATGTAATTATGGGATAAGATACTTTATATAAGGACCCCATATTTCGATCTCCAACCTCAAGTCCATATTCGGTGATAAGTCAAATCCCATAAAATACATATGTAGCATAGAAATAGCAATGAGCAAATATCATAGTCATGATCATAGGTTTAAAATCATAGAGTAACTCATTTTCATAACATAAGTGCAATGTGGGTATTTTCCTTCCACATTACAAATCATGCATACATAATTCATATCATTAGGACTTCTCTAATTTGGATGAATAAAGCATAATTTGAAACATACTTAAAAATCAAACTTGAATGGTCATGCTTGAAAGTACATTCATGTAATGGAGGAGTAATTCATTCTTGGTTGAGAGTTTAAATCATAAATGAAATGTAATTCGTGCACTTGGAAGAGTATTTGATGAGAAGTAAGGATCAATAAAATAAAACAAAAGAATTTTATCACATACGTTGCATTTGGTAACTGTATTTTATAGAAAACTATGCGATGGCACTATATTGGAGCGCCGTTCCAGGGTGTAAAACACTGGGCGCTCTACAGGCACTATAGTGGTGCTTAGTACTAGGGGGAAAACTACAGAGACACATTCCTAGCACGATAGTGGTGTCTGCCCTAGCATTTTCCCAGTAAATTCCCATGTTTTTCATCATTTTTTTCATGAGTTTACATCCCTATAATGAGATTCTAAACCCTAATTAATAATATAATTAATATATGAAGAATTTACCAATCCCAAGAAATTACTAATAAATTTATACCCAAAATAGATTTGAATTCACAAAATACATCATAGCTCATGTAATTGAAGTTGAAATTAAGAATATTCAAAGTTTTAATTGAAACTTATAGAAGATTTAAGAAATTTTTGGGATCCATCGGTGAAAGGTACCCATGGATGAATCCCACATACCTTGAATAGAAATTCTGAAGAAAACTTGAAGAAGAACTTGAAGATCAATGGAGAATTTAAGAAGATTCTTGCTAGGTCTTCAATGGATATCTAGAGAGCCCTTTCTTTTAAAGAGAAGATTTTTAGGATGGGTGATTAGTGAATGAATAAGGAAAATCAAGAGCTTTGGGAATTAAATAGATTAGGAACCTAGCCCAAAAACCATCTAGATTCCTTCCCCCTATAAAAATAGGGAAAAGACTATTTTGACCTCAATGAAAATCTCCCATAACCTACCCATTGATTCACCAAGGCTATTATTCATCTTATTATGTCATACTCTATCTTTCTCACACCTGAGATATTACAATGTAGTGCTCCAAGCTCTATCCGAATGGCAACAATGTCAGAACTAGATAAGGATCGCAACCTCTCATTCACCCTTAGCTCAAAAACGTCAACGCACTCATGTATCTACCACTTCTGATCAGCCAAGGCCACATTACATTTTTTTGCTACGAGCTCCTCTAATTCATTAATAGCTTTTCAGACCCATGGCTTAAGCTGCTAAATTAATTGACCAAGTTGGGCCTCTGTCTGTGCCTACCACTGCATCAAGGTGTGTAAGGCTTTAACCGAGATGGTGACCAAGACTATGTATTGGGGATTCGACATACTAGTGGATGGGACTGCAAAGGCAGTTAGATCAATCTCAAATGTCTCCATGGGAGGTTTCTAATGATCCAAAGCAGTTTTTGAATCATCTTGCACAATTTGCTGGATGCTCTCAAAATCAGGTAGCTCCATTTCTTGGTGGGGAGCACACTGCTTTCCCATGGGGTTTGTATCATACCAAATGAGCCTCGAGTCTATTTTCCTATTTACTCTAACCAGCGGTCCAACCCCTACAATCAACAGATCTATGGCATCCCAACACAGTGCAAATACAAGACATGGGAAAGGTATTGTGGTGTTCCACCAAATAGCCCACTCATGTATCTCAAAAATGATGAATTTTATGCAATCAACCTCATACCCAACCATAAATCTAGCCATAATCATAGCTTGATCCAGTGTGAAATGGTTGTCTGCATTTTTCCAACAGAGTCGGTGTCGGACAATAGCCTACCAAAATTTTGTAGTGAAGTTCATGGATGCTTTCTTGATTAGGGTCGGGTGTGATACCCAATCCGATGCTATTCCTTGCTTAGCTATATAACCAGCCACATTTCTACGTAAGTCACCACACTACACTGGAACCCTCATAATATTTTTATATCACACCTCCTTTATTATCTGATTAAACTTGACCGTCGGGGCTTCCACTGTAATTTTTGGGCCGTATATGACCCATCAGACTGTCTTCTCTTATAAATTAATCGGGACCTCCCAAAATAATGTGAAAAGCACCAACTTCTCCAACTCTTTTTCCTTGGATAGGGCTATTTCTTTAATCATTGCCGCGTACAAGGCATAGAAATTGCGCACCATGGTAATACTGTAATTACCAGAGTGCTCTTCCATCCACTCTAGTTTGTAGTGATGAAATAAATCACGAATATTTGGGATTACTTCTAACTCGATTGTGGCCACATGTGGCTCCTCAGTAATGGGGCTCCATAGGTTTTGGTGATCGTTCCTCTCTTGCCCCATCCTATAAAATTCAATAGCCATTCAACACACTATTACTTTGGTTTTCCTCCTATGTGGATTACTATGGATGGGTGCTCAAGTGTTGACTTTCCCTCAGAGGAGAATGATTTGGAAGTGGATTGAGGTGCGGAGTCGTCGTCGCTCTCTGCTACCTCAGTTAAATCCCCTTCTTCAAAATAGGGGTGTAGGTGCTACTGATGTATAAGGAGGGGAAGAGACTTTGCTTTCTTCCGTCACCAGGATGATTTATTTGGAGTGTTTGGATTTAGATTTCCTCACACGGTGTGTCTAAGAGTCATGATAGGACTCCTCCTCAGAGGCACTATGTTTGGCATCTGTTGGCGCTTTTTGGATGAGTCATTTTAAAATCTTCGTGGCTTCCTTCCTTGAAGGATTTTTCTTTCCACCACCTTTCTTTGGTGTTTGTTTAGGAGGCATTGTACCTGTGGAGTAGGAGTTAGTACATAACTATCATAAGAAAAATAAGAAAAGAAAGAAAGAAAAAAAAATAATTGGAAACTTAATGTTTTTGGATCTATGAGAAGGTATCTACGGGTCGTAGAAGGATCTACAACTCATAGAAGAATCTATGACTCATAGAACTGACTCGTAGACTCAGGATTGCAAGTTTTGGTCTATAAATCATGTCTACGAGTGGGCCTTACAACTCGTATACGTTTCTATGGATCATAAGGGTCATTTATAGACTCAGTTCTATACATCTGAGTTGTGTTATTTGACTTGTACGAGTCAATCCTACAAGTAGTAGAGAAGTCTACGATTCGTAAGATGTACTCGTACAAGTTAAATTTCAAAACACTTAAGTACTGGAATTTTATCTTTTAACTTGAGAAATCTAATTGATGAGTCGTAGAAGGTTGTACGACTCATAATTATACCCGCAAAGCTCATTTCTTGTAAAGGTATAACCACTGATGGGGAGATCTCATTTATGAAGGGTTCTACGACTCGTAATCATACCCATAAAGCTCATTTCTTGTAAAGGTATAACCACTGATGTGGAGATCTCATTTACAAGGGATAACTACGACAAGTAGAATAAACTATGACTCATACAAAACCCTTATCTGAAAAAAATCTTAAAATTTGATGATTCCCTTACAAATGCAATTCAACCACCGTTCAATATTCCTAACTTATTCAATTCATTGACTTTTAACAAACAATTTAATAATGGAAAGTGTACCCCAATCTCCAAATAGTTCAGCAGTTAAGTTCACTCATAATTAGACTCATAATAATTGTTACTTGTAATGGTATGATCACTGATCTTGAGGTCTCTTTTATGAAGGGTAACTATAACTCGTATAAATTTATATGACTAGTAGAAAACCTCCTACTTAGAGAATCTCAAGTTCAGGGATTTCTCCTAGAAGCAGCATACAAAAAGTGTAATAACTCTATTTATTCATCAATGTATTGTTCTCAATACTAAATGAGTCATCTATTCAGTTCCCCCATTCACGATTAGTTCAATGATCCAATTTCAAAATCACAAAAACCCTAATTTCATACTAACTAGTCCTTTAGTCCCACTACACTATGGAATTAAGTAAAACATGGTTTTAAGTGTAAGAACATGGGGAAATTCAATTACCATAATAGAAATTTGATCGTTGGGATTTAATTTCATGCTGGTACTATTGACATAGTGTTTGGCTTACAGAACTGGGCTTTTAGACTGTGTTTAGGCTTTAATGGTGGGAATTAATTTTGAGAGGTTATGGCACAGATGGAAATTTGAGAGGTTTTTTTGTGAAGGAGAATTGCAGGGTTGTTTGCTCTTTGTATGGAAGATGGAACGTTTACAATTTGCTTCTTTTATATATTGGCTATGCGGGTCGAGTTAGTGTCTTACTAAGACTATGAAATTTTCTATATTATGAGTCATAATCTAGCATCGTAAATTTTTTAAACACTTAGACAAATTGCAGAAAATATACTTGGAGTCCACGGGTGTAAGCTACAAATCGTAGAGATTTCTACGAGTCATAGAGTACACTCATAGACTTAAAGTTGCTTCACATCTTGATTTGGAAGTTGACGAGTTTTGTTTACGAGCCGTAGAAGTTTCTATGACCCATAAACATGACTCATACATATATCTACCTCATTTTTAGTCTCCATTTTTTTTCATTTCATCATGGGCATGTACTCATCTTTTGCTTTATTTTTTATAATTTTTGTGACTATAATTTGAAATAGACCCTAACACAATATGCTATCCTAAAAAAATACTAACAGTGACAATAGAAAGAGACAAAATAAAATAAACTAAATAACTAAAACATAGGTTGGGTTGCCTCTCAAGTAGCACTTGATTTAACATCGCGGAATGACACAAATATGCTTAGTTACTCAGACCTCACTAAGCTTTCATGCTTCCACAATTTTGATTTCATCCTCTGTACCCATGTATGCTTTGATTCTTTGACTATTAACTTTGAACTTTGTACCATTCTTCCTCTCTAATTCGACTGCACCATGTGGAAAGACTTGACTCATTCGGAGTGGTCCTAACCATTTTGACTCAAGTTTTCCAGGAAATAAATGCATCATTGAATTAAAAAGAAGGACTAAGTCTGCAAGTGCAAATGTTTGCTTTTCAATATTTGGTAGTGGTACTTCTTCATTTTCTCTTTGTACAAGGCTGCCTCTCATATGCATTTAGGCGGAACTCATCAAGCTCGTTTATTTGATGCATTCTTTGTTTGATGTAGCATCCCAATCCATATTCAATTTCTGCAACGCCTAGATAGCTTTGTGTTCCAACTCTATGGGCAAATGGCAATATTTCCCAAAGACAAGTTGATAAGTTTACATACTTATAGGGGTCTTGAATGCAGTGCGGTAAGCCCATAGAGCATCACCAAGCTTCCTTGACCAATCCTTTCTATGTACACTCACTGTCTTTTCAAGTATTTGCTTGATTTCATGATTGGAGACTTCAACTTGTCCACTAGTTTGTGGATGAAAAGGAGTTTCTACACCATGTTAAACCCCATACTTTTCTAGTAACGCTTTGAATAATTTATTGGAAAAGTGGGAACCTTCATCGCTGATTATTGCCCTTGGTGTACTAAATCTTGAGAAGAATTTTACTTGAGGAAGGTGGTGATACTTCTTGCTACATTTTCGGGAAGTGCAACAGCTTCTACCCATTTGGATACATAGTCAACCACAACAAGGATATACTTCATTCAACTTGAACTCACAAAAGGACCCATGAATTCAATCCGCCATACGTTGAATAGTTCAATGATTAGAATAGGAGCGAGTGGAGTTCTTGTTTCCTTGAAATTCCTCCTTTCGTTTAACAATGATCACAAGACATGGTGAAATCATGCACGTCTTGATGAATTGTTGGCTAATAGTACCCATATTATGGAATTTTGTAGGCTGTCCGGATACCCCTATGATGGCCTCAACGGGCGACGAATGGCATGCCTCCAAAATACTCATCATCTCTACTTCAGGTACACAATGATGAATAATCCCATCAAGACAAACATGGAACATGTATGGTTCTTCCCAAAAGAACTTCTTCACATCACACATGAGCTTGCGGCGTTGGTGAGCATTTAATTTTGATGGTACTATATCACTTACCAAGTAGTTAGCAACACAGGCAAACTATGGAATTAAGTTGTGCAATGCTGCCAATACTTGTTCATCTAAAAAGGTGTCATCTATGTCAACTCCATTTTCCAACTTTAACATTGCCTCTTTTTCAAGCCTAGAAAGATGGTCTGCAACCTAGTTTTTAGTCCATTTTTGGGTCTTTTACTTCGAAATCAAACTCTTGCAATAATAATACCCATTGAATTAGTCTCAGCTTAGCATCCTTCTTTGCCATGAGATAGCTCAATTCTATATGGTCTATGTGTATGCTGACTTTGGTACCCAACAAGTGGGATATAAATTCTCAAAAGCTACTACAACGACAAGAAACTCTTGTTTGGTAACAATATAGTTTATTTGAGGAATATTAAGATCTTTTCTAGCATAGTATATTGGATATAGAATCTTCTCACGCCTTTGTCCCAATAATATGCCAAGTGCTACTATACTAGCATCACACATGACTTTAAACAGAACCTCTTAATCCAGTGCAATAATAATTGGAGCCTATACTAACCTTTGCTTCAACTCTTGAAATGCTTTTAAACATGCCTCATCAAAAACAACTTCGTCTCCTTCTCTAGTAGTTTGCATAATGGATGAGCTATTTTGGAAAAGTCTTTGATGAAGTGAAGATAAAATACGGCGTGTCCCAAAAAGGTTCGAATGCGTTTGACGAAGATGGGAGGGGGTAAATTTGCGATTTCCTTAATCTTTGATCAATCTACCTCAATAACCTTATTTGAAATCTTCTGACCCAGCACTATGCCCTTTTTTTACTATAAAGTAACACTTCTCCTAATTTAGCATAAGGTTGCACTCTTCATATCTTTTTCGTACATCTCGAAGATGATCTAAGAAATCATCAAATGAGTCACCAACCACTAAAAAATCATCCATAAAAACATCAATTGTATCTTCCACCATATCTAAAAACATACACATCATACAACATTAAAAGGTCCCCGGTGCATTACACAATCTGAGTGGCATCCTTTTGAAAGCGAATTTCCCATATGGACATGTGAAAGTGTTATTCTCTTGGTCTTCCAGTGCTATAGAGATATGATTGTATCCCGTATATCCATGAAGAAAAAAGTATCATCCTTTGCCAACAAGAAACTCAAGAATCTGATCCATTAAAGGCATTGGAAAGTGATCTTTTTTTGTCCATAAGTTTAGCTTGCGATATTCCATGCACACTCTCCAACCAATGAATGGAATCATTGGAATGAACTCATTTTTTGCATTTGGCACCACAGTAATACCACCCTTCTTTGGTACACATTGGACAGGACTTACCCAATTACTATCCATGATTAGATAAATAACTCCAGCATCTAACCACTTAATGATCTCCTTTTTGACTACCTCTTGCATAGGTGGGTGGAGATGCCATTGGTGTTCAATAATTGGTTTAAAATATGGCATTAGTTGAATTTTGTGAGTACATATGCCCAATAGTATGCCTATGATGTCGGCTATGGACCATTCTATTGCTCTTTTGAAATACGTCAAGATAGATGTAAGAGCTTCCACTTATTTTTGGTGAAGATCGACAGCTATTATGACCGACAACGTGTTGTTAGGTCCAAAGAATGCATATTGCAAGTAAGATGGCAACAGTTTTAGTTCCAAAGTCAGAGGTTCCTTGATGGATGGTTTTATGGGCGAAATTGCTCTATTTTTCAAGTCTAAGTCGAGTCTCTTTGGTGCGTGATTGAAAGTCCCAAGGACATTTAGTGCAAAAACTATCTCATCATACTCTCCTATATGATCTTTATAAAATTTCATGATGACATCACCTAGAGCTTCAACATCCAATCTCTCTTCAATAGGTATTTCTGGTTGCAAATTGTCAACAACATCAATTATGGAAACAACTCGTAGATCATTATGATTCTTCATTGCTTGGCATACAATGAAAATCACCTCTTCATTATTTAATTGAAACTTTAGTTGGAAAATTTCTATGTATAACAAAGAACATCTGGTTGCCATGAATGGTCTACCCAAAATGATAGAAACATCAAAATCTACCTCAAAATCAAGAATGACAATGTCAACAAGGAATATGAATTATTCGACCTTCATAAAACATCATAAATAATGCCTATGGGTTTCTTCACAGTATAATCTTCCATCAAGAGCCGCATTAACGTTGATTTGGGGGCTTCTAAGCCTAATTGTCGTAACACTGCTAATGCCATCAAATTAATGGTAGCACCCAAGTCGCACAATATTTTTGAAAAGTTGCATACCCCTATGGTACATGGTATGGTAAATTTTCCTAGGTGTTCTTTCTTTTGTATGAGTGAGCGAGTGGTGATTGCGCTACAATGATGCAAGTTATCGGCTAGTTCAATGCTTACCATTCTCTTCTTTATGACAAGATCTTTCATAAACTTGGCATATCCCAACATATGTTCTAGTGCCTCTATCAAAGGATAATTCACCAAAAGTTTTTTCAACATGGAAATAAGCTTAAGAAACTTCCCATTTTCGACGTTCTTCTTCAATCTTTATGAAAAAAGAGGAAGAGGTCATGGCATTTGAATTAGATATGGAGTAGCATCTTTTGCGAGGGTTTAGGTTTTAGGGTTCAGGGTTTAGTAATTCAATTGATGATGACGAAAGAGCCACTAGTTTCATTCTTAAACTCACCATGGGCAGATGAAGAAAAGGCATGACCAGAAGAATTGTGTGAAATAAGTGAATTTATCATTACTTGCTTTATCACCATCCTTTTTTATCTCCTTTTTCTGGTTGTTTGATGCTTAGCTCTTCACCTGCTGCTTCTTCCTTGATATTACTTTCTGTTTCATCCTCACTAATAGCTGCGTCATGTGTATCACCCTCAAGTTCTAGGATAGGTGGAATAACTATTTTTATGCCACTTCGGGTGGTCACAACTATGCATTGCCCATCATTTTTTAGATTTTGAATTGTATTACTTGGGGGAGTTCCTTTCTGGTGTTAATTCAAAGATGAAGAAAGCTGGCCTAATTGTTGCTTAATAAGCTTTATGGATGCAGAGTGTGAATTAACTTTTTGATTCACTCCATAAAGATCATTGTGTATATCCTTAAGATTATCCTCTATTGCATCATACTTTTTCATCATCTTTGTGATCATGTGTCGAATCTTGCAAGTTCGGATCCCCCATCTTGATTTCTAGGAGATATGTAGTAACCATCTTGTTGTTATCTCTACTTCCCCAATCATCATATCATTTTATGCACGTAGTTGTGATCATTGTATCTATTCAAATTGTAATTATTCTCACAACTATAGTTCCTTCCACGATTGTAGTTGTTGTTGCAGTTGTAATGGACCTATCAATTGAAGTTGTTATAGTTTTGATCTTGATTTCCTTGACCTTAGTGCAAGAATCCTGATTAGATTCTTAAGCGTTAGTCCGAAAACCCCCCGCTTGATCATTTACATAGTAAGCATCTTCCTTATATCCATAATCATCATAACTTGTCATCCTACTTTGATGGTCGATTGCATTGTTTTTCTCTAGTCCCATACTTTTGAAATCCTGTTTCACTTTTGTTTTTAATTGAGCAAGCTCTTGTCGTACCTCTTTATTTTTTATGTTGGGACCTTGATTTGTGCAAACACTAGAAGAGCTTTTTTGAAGTTTTTGTGTCCCTAGTGATCCAAGCTCGGTTGGTCTTTGTAATACGATCAAGTCTCTCTACAACCTCTTAGAAGGTGTTGGCCAAGAATGCTCCGCCAGTGATGATTTCTGTGACAACCTTTCCATTATCATCTAGTGCGCGGTAAAAAAATTCAAGAAGTGGCTTGTCTAATATTCTATGATTTGTCATACTTCATATATACTTTACAAATCTCTCCCAAGCTCCACTAATTGACTCTCCGAGCATCTTTTGGAAATTTTTGATTCAATCTATTAGTTTAAACTTCTTAGACAACGTGCAATACTTCTCCATGAATGCCTTATTTAATTAATCCCAAGTTGTAATGGAGTTGTATGGAAGTTTGGACAGCCAAATTGAAGCTTCTCCAATAATTAATAAATTAAAAATACATAGTCCAATGACATCCATAGTTAGACTGGATCACCAACACTACTCTAGCAAACGTATGCCACATCCTGTAGATGAAAGTGTGGATCCTCGGATGGCAATCCAGAAAATAGTCCTCTACTATGAAGCATTTAAATCAGCTAGCTTGTGATGCTAGTCTTAGTTCCAGGCAATGGAGCTAATGCAATAGCGCTATAGTCCCGATAGTGTCAGGTTTGACCCCATAGTTGTTCCATATGTCGAATTCAGGATACTATTTAGATGGAGGATGTTGTCTTGCTATTGGTGGATTGTTAAGGACATTCTGTGGTTGAATTTACAGAGGATGTTGCATTGCATTATTGTGTTGCCCTCCCAGATATTCCACGCTATCACCAAGTTCGTGTCCATTGTTATTATTGTTGTTGTTCGCCATCCTAAGTATTGCTCTTTCAATTTTGAGGTTAAATGGAATCAAGGCAATGCCTTGACTTCTCATATTTGGCATGCACTAGGAATCAAAACCTCTTTCAACACAAACAAAAAGAAAACTAATGTAAAATAAGGAAATAATATTACAAATCAAATAACAAAAAATAATCTAATCTAAAAGCCAACTTCCCTGGCAACGGCCCCAAAATTTGATACACTCAAATTACACATCCCTAAAGAAGTATAAAGCGATCGTTGATCAATTATAGAACCTAACAAAGGTTAGGGTCAATCCCACAAAGAATATGGTTTAGACTTTAGATTAATCATTTATTATTTGCTTTAGTAATTAATTTATTTCCTTAAATAAAGGGGGGAGGGTTTATAAAAACTAATAAACAAATCAAATAGCCAGCATCAACGAACAAAGTAACGGTTTAATGTGATAACTAGGGTTTTATGTGTTCCCAACGAATCCTTAACTAAGTAGACTTTTTTATGACTAATTATTTCCTAATGTGTTACATGTCGAATCGGTAAGTTAATTTTACTTAAGTCATTGCTCCAACAAATAAGTGAATTTAACTACACAAATTGATCCATCTACGAGTGTATGTTGTACTAACCCTTCCTAATGATCTCAGATTTAGCTATTCCTTAATCCATGCAAGCTAATTAGATGAGGATGATTAGCCCCAAATATCATTATTTAATCTCTTTTTCCCATCTGCTACCTCCTTGATCTAGTAATTAAGGATACGACGAGTTCTAGCATTGGCCACCGTTAAAAAGAGATCAAAATAAAGGGAGAAATAATAAATTTATGCACACTATTCAAGAATTACTTTTTATTAAGTTATATGTCGTTAATTCTTCATGGCTCCCAAAATTCTAGTTGTAGAATTAGCTACTCATAACTACATGATCACAATCAATAATATTTACATTAAAAGATATCATGAACTTACAATAGTAATTGTGAAAATCCAAAAATCTTCAATAAAATCCGAATGTAAATATCGATAACAAAAACCAAAATTCAAGAATAAAAGCCCAAAAGTAGTTCAAGCTATATTCCAAAACCCAAAAATGTTCATAAAATAAAATAAACCTAAGAAGAATATTTATAGACAACTAATCCTAAATAAATAAGAATTTTAAAAAATCAGGTAATTTTAAGGCTGTTGGGCTCTACGACTCATTCCTATGGATCGTAATAACTTTTATGAGCGTAGACCAAACTCATAATAAATCACATTGCAGTGAGAAAATCTTCTTCTTCACGACAGCTTTCTATAGCTCATAAATCTGAGGATGACTCATCAACAGGAGTCGTAGACACAGTCCTTGTCTCATCATCAGTAACTTCTGCTACGAGTGTGTTCTAAGACTCATAGGAATATGAATGAGCCATATAACTGAATCGTCGTCTTCACTTTGCCTCAGTATTTCACTTCTACTTAACAACTTCAAATGATGAATCGTAAGTATAAGAACGATTCGTAGACTTTACCCATCAACTTCAACTTTAACTGAGACTTTACCCATCAACTTCAACTTTAACTGTATTCGTCTTTCTCTATGTAGACGATTGATAACTACAACCCATATTAGTAACTACGAGTCGTAGGATTTACCCATAATCTCTAAAAACTCTTCACTTTAGTGTTGTGATTCCTGATTCCATTCTACTACTTAGTTTCCTAGAAAATAAACACAACTAACATCAAATATGCCAACAAACACTTAAAAAATATGCATAATCTTAAGTTTAAAATATTAAAAGTACCGTAAATCTATGGTACATCAGGTATGTCCTGAGTTGGGATACTACGTAGCACTTCAGCTAGACTTCAGAGCAGGCATGGCATAGTATGATTCATCCCCAGTTCTACAGCCTACTACTACAGCTCCTCATCCAGTGATTCAACCTATTCCTACTGTTGTTAAGCACATAGCAGCTAGATCGATCATGATTGTAGAGGAGCAGAAGATATTGGGCAGGGTTATCAAATATGCCCCTCCCAGGTTCTCAGGTCCTGTAGGTAAGGATGCCCATGTGTTTTAGTTAGTTGCCAGGAGAGGTTGCATAACCTCGGATTGTTGGAGTCCCATGGGGTTGATTACACTACTTTCTAGTTGGATGGACTCAAAAAGCAGTGGTGGAGGCTCTATCTTAGTTGTAGACCCACTGGATTACCACCAATGACATGGACCCAATTTTCTAAGGATTTCTTAGAGAAGTATGTACCCCGTAATTTGAGGGAAAGGCTAAGAGATGAGTTCACAATGCTGGTACATAGATTGATGACGGTCACAGAGTATGAGTGTTACTTCCATGAGCTTTTTATGTATGCTACTATAATTATGCTGACAGAGGTGGAGTGGGTATGCTAGTTTGTTAGAGGGTTATTTGTTCCTTTGAGGCTGACTACAGAGCAGATGGTTGCATCTGGCTATTCGTTCTTATAGATAGTGGATAATTCCCATACTATTGAGGCTCTATGTCATGAGGCCTATGTAGGAAGCGATAAGAGGCCTCACCGCCAAGGCAATTTTAGTAGATGTCAGTCACATGGTAAGGGTTCTTTTGGTAGAGGTCATCCACAATAATATCCACCTAGTAGACCTATTCAAGAAGCCTTATAGCTTATCTATGGTAGATAAGTATGTGCCAGTGGTTAGAGTGGCCAGACTTTAGGTCAGTTTTCTCCGAGTTAGATTTCTGGGTATTCGAGCTATGGTGGGCATTCAGGTCTAGCTGGGATATCACAGAGAGGTTCATCTCGCTGACTATGCTATAAACATTGTATAATAGGCCACTTTTCTAGGGAGTGTCCTACTATTAGCTATCATAAATGCAAGAGTTAGCAGGGTCCACAGGGTTAGAAGGTTCAAAACCCCAATGCCCTAGCTTATCCACTTAGAAAGAGTGTGTAGGGTGGTAGAGTTGATTCTCAATATACTAGAGGTAGTCCCCAGGTAGGTTGGATAGGTTGTAGAGGTGGACGCAGTCACATGTATGCCATTTTGGGTAGGCCATAGGTGGAGACGTCGAATGCCATTAGCACACGTACAATCTCTGTCTCTCATCAGCCTGCTTATGCTTTATTTGATCCAGAGTCCACTTAGTCGTATGTGTTTGCTCATTATGCTACTCAATGGGATATTTTATGTGAGCTATTTCCCATGTATATGTGTGTATCTACCCCCGTAAGTATTTCTTTAGTAGTGGATTGAGTTTATCGATCTTGTGTAGCGACTATATTGGGGTATGATACTAGAGAGTACTTTATTGTGCTAAATATGTAGAGTTTGAGTTGATTCTAGGCATGGATTGGTTGTTTACTCATCATGCGATTTTGGATTTCTTCTCTAAGACCGTTACCCTGTGTATAACTGGTATTCCTTTGGTCGTGTGGGCAGGTGCAGTTAGTTATGTACCATTTGATGTGATATCCTTCCTCAAGGCTCATCTGTTAGTAAGAAAGGGGTGTCTACCCTATCGATATTAAGTTCATAATATTTGTGCTGACACTTCTTTTATTAATTCTGTTTTGATTGTTTGAGAGTTCTCTAATGTATTTTCCACAAATTTACTTATCCTTTCTCTTGAGTGTGATATTGATTTCAACATTGATATTGAGTAAACTAGACAACCCTTCTCTATTCCACCGTATCTGTTACACCCCATACTTTTGTGCCTTGGAAGGTTCTTAAACTTCTTAGCTTCTTAAGTATCTTGAAAGGTTCTTATGTTTTTTGAAGGATTCTTAGATTTCTTAAAGCTTATTAAAGCTTCTCAAACTTCTTAGAAGTTACCATGAGATCCGGATAGTCCATAACGCTATCAAACAACTCTAAGGAAGGGAGAATGTGACACCTCATGATAGGAAAGATGGGAAATAGCGTTGTAAGAATCCGAAAGAAGCTGGAGACCAAATAATGAGTCGTAGGACTCGACTTACTTACATAAGCTACCAACTTGGAAATCTTACATACTTAATCTACTTGAATACATACCAAACCTACGTAGCAAGTATTACATAGGTTCGTAAAGTTGGACAAGATTACGAACGTACGAGGCAAAAAAGGGAGTGACATGTGGAAGCATGAGAGGGTGCCATATGGCAGCAAGAGAGAGAGTGACACATGGCTGGAGCTGGTTCAAAGGGGTGGACCCCCCCACCTTCCATGTGGCATCCTATGGTAGGAGGAAGGGATTGTGTTGGCTCAATAAGGGCTTGATACGTGTCACCACTTAGGGCTTGACATGTGTCACCACTTAGGGTTTGACATGTGTCACCCCCTAAAGTATCCTATATATATATATATATATAGATATAGATATATTATGACTCATTTTTATATACAATAAATTCATTTATCTTCCTAGTTCAAGAGACTTATAGAGAACAAAAGAAGAGAAGAAAAATCTAGAACTAGAGAGAGAGTAGGTTCGGATAAGGAGAAAGAAAGGTAAGCCTCCAATTTCGTTCTGTGAATTAATTATCTAGGGTATACCATGATGTTTTGAATATGTTATTAATGTAAACGTATGGTTTCTATCAGCACCAAAACATTAGCAAGCAACCACAAAGTTTTAGTCGCGCTGAAGGAACTTCCGAGGCAAGTTTTGGCTAGTTTGGTGAGTTTCGGACAAGGTAAGGTTTTGCCTTTAAAATTAGAGTTTATGATGATTTTATAAGGTATATTATATGTCTTAAATAAGGTTAGAAGTGGAAAAATTGCATAAGGATGTTTGACGTTAGAAATAAACTAAATTAAAGTCGTCATAGCTAAACTGAAGTTGCATAGGGTGTTGTGATTGTGGCGAGCGGTTGTAGCTGGTGTGGTTGTGTGTTGAAGGGATGTAAAGTGATCTATAAAGGGTGTGGGTTCTGCTTGTTGCAGCCACATGACCCCTATTTAGTATGGTTAATGGTTTTATGAAATAAAGGTTAAAAATTCTATTTTGGTATCATAGTTTTTAACTAGTTGTTTGGAGTTGTATTGGGTAATGTTGAAGTGATTTATTTATATATATACTGCTGATTGTTGTTGTTGGTATGGTGGTTGATATTTTTTCAGAGTGAAATCTCGGGGATGTTGAAGTTATAGGGGAGATGTTGCCCGCTTTTTGGTAACTTTGGAACTAGTAACAAACTAGTCGAGGGTATTGGATAAGGAAATGATTCCTTTGGGTATTTGTTTATGGAGTTGGAAATCGAAAAGAGAAAGGTCATTAAACTCAGTATTAATCTCATGTTATTAGGTCAAGGAGATAACGAGGAGAACTAGATTACAGTTAATCTAGAAAAGGTATGTGAAGCTTATCCTTTATTTTCTTTTGGAATGTCTTA
Organism: Solanum dulcamara; assembly: GCF_947179165.1. Lineage (NCBI taxonomy): Eukaryota > Viridiplantae > Streptophyta > Magnoliopsida > Solanales > Solanaceae > Solanum > Solanum dulcamara. The sequence continues at coordinate 19,282,619 of NC_077246.1, forward strand.
GCCTTAAGTTATATATATACGAAATTTGGGAGTTATTCCATTTATAGAGAGTTGAGTAGGAGTTAAGACCGTTGTTTACTTTTGGATGTTAGAACTCCTGCAATAAGTGAACTCATCGCCTTTCAAGTTTTCTGTAGGATGATAAGTAGTACATATAATGCTTGCCTATTTTTGTCTTTGAAAGGGGCTTAAGGTAAGGGGAATGATGTCTTATATGTGTTTAGAGATAATTCCATTTACAGTTTCCAAACGTAATTTGGGACTCGTAGTCACCTCTTAATACTAAGGGTCCTATTCTGAAAGGCTCTAAGAGGACAAATGTCTCTGATTGCATAAGTTGTATCTCTAATTGCATAAGCTATGTGTCTGATTGCATAAAATGTGTCTTTGATTGCATAAACTGTGTGGCATTATCTTGGTACACGCCTGTGGTTCCTGAGGCCCTAATTGATGAAATCCCTAATAACATCTAAAGGGTACCTCAGAGAATTACTTCCCAGGTCTTCAAGTGACGGTTTACTTGACTGTTTCCTTGAGTCTCAGGAGATGACCTAGTTGCATATGGTTTCTCACTACTCTACTCGTGCATATGGTAATCCTTCTTTCACCGAGTCCCATGATGGGCCGGGAACGTTATCGTGCACAGCTTTATTACTCCTTCACTGAGTCTCAGGATGGCTATGTATATGTATGTATGAAGTATAGGATGATGAAATATCATCTATGTTAAAGTTGAAGCATACGATAATGCCATATATGATGAAGTTATTCACCAAGTCCCGGGCTGGTATATATATATATGATAATATAAATAAAATATGGATCGAGTCGTACGTTCCCTAGTGTTGTTTTATATTATGGATTGGGCCAAATGTTCCTCAGTATATTTTACTATGTGATAATGACACCAAGTCGTATAAAGGGTTCGGGTTCGGTACGTTATGTATACTACTCTTTCATCGAGTCCCTCACTAAATGGTCGGATACTTACATAGGCATGCATATGAAAATATAGGGATACACTTGTGACCCCGAGCCCCATAGTGGATCGGATGTACTATGATGACATACACGATAAGATTATATCATATACGATGATATGATATCGTATATGATGACCTGATAAATTAATATACATGATAAGAGGGGATGATGATATAGTGATATGGGAATCTGATGAAATAGTTATGATACCGAGTTCCTTAGCGAGCCAGGCACAGCGTATGATGATGTATATGACAACGTGTCCTAAGGTGCAGGTACATTAATTTGTTAATTGTTACACTTGTCCCCTACATCTTTATTTCAGTTATGGTCTCAGTTATGATATGTTATGATTTACATAATCAGTACATATATTGTACTGAAGTCGCTTTCTTCGGGCAGGGGGGCTGCATTTCATGCCCGCAGGTATAGGTACCTACTTTGGAGATCCGCTAGCTTAGGACGTCCATTAAGCTATGTTGGAAGTGCTTCACTATTTTGGAGCCTAGCTTTTGGTGTTGATCGTATAATGTATATAGTTGTTTATTTAGGGGTACGGCGGGGGCCTTATCCTACTATATGTCAGTGTTAATATTCTTAGAGGTCTGTAGACATATGTAGGTGGGTTGTTTAGGGGTTTGATTCAGTTGTGCCTATATGGCATATTATAAATGTTATTATGTTAAGGCAGCCTTGTCGTCCCCTACATGACATGGTGCAAATGAAAGAGGCTATATGTAGACGAATTTGCTATTACCCTCTGGATTCTTGAGTATAATTCTTATAGTTGAGATTTATGTATATGGGGGTCCAGGTCAGACCCCAATCACAGCCTACGAAGTTGGGTCATGACAGAAGTGGTATCAGAGTCGTCCTTCCATGGAATGTCTATAGACCGTGTCAAGTAGATTCTTATTTATCAGTGTGTTATGCGCTACATTTATAAATAGGAGGCTACAGGGCATTTAGGATTTCAGCTTTCCTTTATATCTAAGATCGTGCGATAGAGCTTAGCCATAGAACATGAAATTCCTTTTTCTAACCTTTGGTTTCAGCTGAAGAACGACATCGACAGAACAAAATGATAGATGATATTGGAAGCTACCCAGTATACAGGTAAGTAATGGTGTGAAGGAGGCATGCTGGATAAGGTAAGAAGATTGAAATTTGATTGAAATATAATGTTACACCCTGTACTTTGGTACCTTGGAACGCTCCTTAAGCTTCTTAAGTTTCTGGGAGGGATCTTAAGTTTCTTAGAAGTCATCATGTAAGTCAGATAATCTATAACTCTATCAAATAATCCTAAGGAAAGGAGAAGGAGATACTCCATAAGAGAGAAGATTGGAAATGGGGTTATAAGAATCCGGAAGAAGTTGGAGGTTAAGTATTGAGTCATAGGACTCGACTTACTTCTGAAAGCTATTACTTGGGAAATTATACATACTAAGCTACTTGAGTACACATCGAGATTAAGTAACAAGGAATACATAGGCTTTTGAAGTGAGACGAGATTACGAGCTCACGAAAGAAAAGTAAGGAAATGACATGCCTACTCAAAAAAGTAGGTGATGCACCTACTTAGGGTCAAGTAGATGATGCAGCAGCTTAGGGTAGACCCCATACGCCATGTGGCAGCATATGATTGGTTACATGAGATGACGTGGCTTCCTAAGGGGACTACACGTGTCACTCTCCAAAAAGGTTATATGCATGTGTAAATATGACTAATCTTTACTTTGGACTTCATTTTACAACCAGAAAATGTGAGACAGAGGGAGAGAAAAACGTGAAGAACAAGAGAAAGAGAGCCACGGATTTGGCTCTATTAAAGGTAAGGTTTCGGATTTCGCTCCATGAATTAATTATTTAAGAAATCCTATGGTTATATAACAGTTTTTAATAACGTAAAATATTATTTTAGGGCAGTAAGGAAGAGATACAAACAGCCCGTTAATTTTCAGCATGTTAAGAGAACTTCCGAGACAAGTTTTAGCAAGTTTTAGCAAGGTATGGCTTGGTTATGTTCTCCCACATTTTGATAAGGGTTTGGAAATGACATCAAGGTTTTAATAATGTAAATTTATGGTTTGGATCACCACAAAAGTGATAGAAAGCAGCCACAATATTTCAACCGCAATTAAGGAACTTTCGACGCGAGTTTTGGCAAGTAAGGTAAGAGTTTTTCTTTCAATTTTGAGTTTATGGTGTGGTTATGGAGTGTATTACACGCTTTATATGTGGTTTGAAGTATAAAATTTCACAAGGATGGTTGACGTTAAAAATAAACTAAACTAAGGTCGTTATAGTTAAACTGAAGTCGAGTAGTGTGTTGTGGTTGTTGTGTTGTGCTTGCAAGTGGTTTGATTGTGTGTTTCAGGGCTGGAAAGTGTTCTAAAATATGTGTATGTTCTTCTGTTTTCAGCCACACGACACTCCATTTCGTAGGGTTAAAGGTTTTACAAAATAGAGACTAAACATCCTATTTTGGTATCGTAGTTTTGAACGAGTTATTTGGAGTTTGTATGTTGTAATGTTGAAGTGAATTATTTGTATATGTTCTGCAGGTTATTTTTGTTGGTTGTCTGTTGTAATTAGGTGTGTAATTGGAAGTTCAGATAGGGCATGTTATAGGGGAGGTGCTGCCCAATTTCCATTAACTCCTTAACTAACTAAGGAACTAGTAATGAACTAGTCTAAGGAAATGGATAAGGGATTTGTTCCTATAGGTAAATGGTGGTAGTATTAAAAGCTGGGAAGTTGAAGGTCACTAACCTTAGAATTACTTTCATATTAAATAGGTTCAAGAGATGATGAGGCGAACGTGTTAAGAGTAATCCGTAAGAGGTATGTAAAGCTAACGTTTCCTTCTTTTGACATGTTTTGGCATACGTATGTAAGGCTTATACTTTCTTTTGGCATGTCTTTTGGCATAAGTGTATTAAGTTTATTCTATCTCTTGGCATGTTTTGGGCACAATTATGTAAAGTTAATCTTCCTTTTTGGCATGGTTTTTATAAATCGAGTATGTGACTTTTATATGGTTCCAAGGAAGTTCCTATTCGTAGAGCCGCTAGGATGGCCAACTTCTTAATTTTCCAAAAGATATTTTGTTATTCCTTGATATGTGTATATGATTCCCAAAGTTTCTAATTTGATATAGCCCATAGTAACTTTTAAAAGGTACTGGATATGACTCTTGTCTTGATTTTTGAATGATAGCTCATTTTAAGTACCCCATCGAGTCTTAGATATGATTTAAATTGCATCTAGTTTCTCACTACTCCACTCGTGGATGCCTCAATGCTTTTTTCACTGAGCCCGGGATGGGATTTGTTATCATGCACACTTCTATGCATTGTTTGTCGTGCCCCGATATGAGGGGGCAGGTACGACCTGTACATGGGATTTATGGAGTTATGATATGGCATGTACACATATGATATGATATGATATGATGTGACCATCTGATATGATATGATCTGTTATGGAGATATTTCCTACTCTAGATTTATGATGTGTTATGGCGCCAGTGATGGGACGACGACCATAATTTGTTCACCGAGTCCCATAATGGGGCCGGATATGGTATATGTTTTCTGCATACATTATCTGTGGTTATGAAAAGCATTTTGATATTCTAGATATTTTTCTCATTTTACCACCTTCTATTCTGGTAATCGCTTTACTTATGATAGTCCATGCTTTACATATTCAGTGTATTTTCCATACTGACCCCCTTACTTCAGGGAGGCTGCATTACTTGCTTGCAGGTACAGATGCTCGGTTTGCTAATCCGCTCGCCTAGGACATCCACCATGTTGGTTGGCAGTGCTCCTTTGTCTAGAGCCCTATTTTGGCACTAACGTTTTTGCTGTATATTTATACGTAATAGTTAAGGGTACGACGTGGCCCTGTCCCATCATATGATTATGATATCATTTTGTAGAGGCCTGTAGACTTGTGTTGTGTGTTATACCCCACATCTTTGAACTCGAAAGGTCCCTTTAGTTACTTAGAAGCTAGTATGTGAGCCACTTAAGTTACGCCCCTATTAAAAAACTCTAAGGAAAGAGGATTGTGATACCTCATTAGAAGGAATGTTGGAAATAGAGTTATACGAATCCGGAAAGAGTTGGAGGTTAAGAAATGAGTCGTAGGACTCGAGTTACCTACGTAAGCTACTAACATAGAAGTCTTACATACTTAAGCTATTGGAGTACATACCAAGCTTGAGAAGCATGGATTACATAGGCTCTTAAAATGAGATGAGATTACGAACTCACGAGGAAGAGGAGAAGATGACATGTGGCAGCCAATAAGGAGGTACCACGTGAAAGCACCTCAAGCAAGTAGGTGACCTACCTTCTTGGGGGTAAAGTAGGTGACCCCCCTACTTGAGGGTGGGCCCCACAAAGACACGTGGCAGCCTAGGAGACAAGGCAAGGATCCGTGGCCCAATAGGAGATGGACACGTACCACCCTTAGGGGATGACACATGTCACTTCTTAAGGAAATATATATATGTGGGTTGATGACTATCAAGTCATTTTTCATCCCAAACAAGTCCAAAAAAAGGAGAAAAAAAACGTGAGAGAGGGAGAACACCTATGGCAGCCATGGTTCAAGAAGAACTGAGGTAAGTTCTTCACTTTTCTTCCGTGAATTAATGATCTAGGGTGTTCCTCAATTACGTGGAGGTGTATATATGTATATTACGATGCCTACGGAACCATATTTTCAGTTCTTCACTTCGAAAACTAAGAGAAACTTAAAGAGAAAATGCTAGGGCATAGACCCATTTTTGGAGGGGACAGTTATTTGTAATATTGGTGTAACTTCTTGTGTATAGCTTAGTGCTTGGTGATTCAATATGTTTTGGAAATTTATTTCATAGGTCTATAACTTTTATTTATACTTTAAAATCCAGTTTTGCGTTTATCTTCGCAAAAAAGGGTGATGAAGTGTAGAGGAGGTACTGCCCAGATTTGGTTTTGGAAATCCTACACGGACAGTTGTGAGTATTTTGGTCATATATTTTCATACAAAATTGATGTAGGGGTAATTCAAAATTTTTTGCGACCTTGATACACATATATGTAACTTTCATTGAGGCCCCAAATCTTGTTTCCTTCAATTACCCCTTCGAAACTAAGCGACAATACAAGACAGTAGGCTGTCCAGAATTTACGTTTTGATATGTTTGGCGAGTTTTGGCCAATTTTGGGAAAGGTAAGGTTTTTACTTTCAATTTGAAGTTTATGGTGTTTTTATATGGTGTATTAAACCCCTTGTATGCTGCTGAAAGTTTAAAAATGTTGTAGAAATGCTCGACGTTCAAAATAAACTAAATTGGAATTGCTATAGTTAAATTGTCATCGAAGGATAGTGTTGTTTGTGTGAGGTGCTGTTGCAGGGGTGTGAGGTGCTGTTGCAGGGCCTAAATATGTTCTAATGTGGGTTAGGGTGCTGCTGGTTGAATCCACATGACCCCTCGTTGCGTATATTGAAAGGCGTTATAAAATAAAGGCTAGACGTCCTATTGTGCTACCGTATTTTTGAATAAGTCATTAGGAGTTTATGTTGTATATTGTTGGTGTGAATTGCTGAAGGTTGTTGTTGTTGGTTGACTGTAGGTCTTAGGGACCTAATTGAAAATTTAGATAGGGCACATTATAGGAGAGGTGCTTCCTAATTTTCGTCGACGCCATAGCGAATAGCAGAACTAGTTAGGGAAACGACTAAGGAAATAGATTCCATTAATACTAAGATGTAACCTAGGGTGCTGGAAAGTAAAAGGGGTTGATATTCATACTAATCTCATGTTGAATAGGTTCAAAGGATGGCGAGGAAAGCAAGATAAGGAATAATTCAGACAAGGTATGTAAAGCTTTCTCTTGGCATGTTTTGGCTAAGCTCGTACAACTATCTTTCTTTCCTTTTGGAAATGTTTAGCCTTAAGTGAATTGTGTATGAAGTGCGGGGATAATTCCATTCCTAGAATTCCGAGTATGCCGCATAACCCCTATCCACTATTCAGTATTAGAGTTCCTGTGAAGATTAAGTATTGCCTAGTAGGGCTTCTAGGTGTTAGAATGTAGTGTATGGGAAGCTATCACTCATTTCCATTGAGATGTATTTGATACGAAAATGATATTACGATGCCATAATGGTACACCGAGCCCCATGAAGGGCTGGGTATAAAATATGTATATGAAGATCACCTGACGGAAAGTACATACTATATAGAGCTTATTCTCTTTCTTCTTTTGGGGCATGTCCTTGTTTTAGTTGTAAGTTGAATCTGATCTGAACTCGGAGGTAACTCCATTCCTAAACATCTCTTAATTTCTTTTGAATATCGAACTCTGATAGTAGTTGAACTATTTCTCTAGAAACTTTTATATGTTAAGGAGGTAACAAATGTACAGGCTCCAAGTCTTAAAGACTGTATGAGACTAAGTGTTCTTGATTTCATAAATGATTTGGCACTATGTTAATACATGTCTAGAGTCCCCGAGATTACTTTTGTGACAGCCCATAATGGTATTTAGAGGACACTCGAGATAACTAAACCATTACTCGGGTCCTCAAACAAAAGCTTAACTTTCTTATTTGGTCGAATCTCTAATAATGATTTAAATTGCATATAGTTACTCACGACTCTACTCGTGCATACTGTAACACTTCTTTCACCCAGTCCCAAGCCGGGTACGTTGTCGTGCACAATTCACTACATTGTTCACCGATCCCCTCACTAGAGGGCCGAGTACGTATATATATATATGATGATGTGTTGTAATAAGGTGGTGATGGCGTCGGGCCTATGATGGTCCTACAAATATTATTCCCCAGACCCCTGAAAGGGCCAGCTTTATTGTATAAATTGAGCATGCATGCTTATGTGATTCACAGAGTATGGGTACATGACTTTGATTTAATAATTTGTTCCCCTGCTTCTCTATTTTGAATATACCTCCAGTGTATTATGTTACATTTTACATACACAGTACATATGTCGTACTGACCCCCTTTCTTGGGGGGCTGCATTCATGCCTGCAGGTACAGATACAGATTTTGGGAGTCCGTCAGCTTAGGATTCCATGCAGCTCAACTGGAAGAGGCTCCATTATATCGGGGCCTAGATTTTGATACTGTCCACGGATGTATAAAAATTGTTTTATCCATTCAGGGGTATGTTGGGGGCCATATCCCGCCATATGTTGTCATTTATATATTTAGAGGTCTGCAGACGTGTATATGTGTGTTGTGTATGTCAGTTTGATTCAGCTGGGTCTAAATGATATATGATATATGTTATTATGTTATGGCAGCCTTGTCGGCTTATGTGCCCTGTCATATTGTGCTACAAACGAAAAGGGTTATAGGTTTATGAAAATGTTATTGTCTAGTGGGGCTCTGTTATATGATATTATCTTATTTACGATTCAATATGACCCCAGCTAATAGATATGTGTATGGGGGGTCAAGGTCGGACCCCAGTCGTAGCTTACAGGGTTGGGTCGTGACAGAAGTGGTATCAGAGTAGTTCATCCTTGGATTGTCTATAGACCGTGTCTAGTAGAGTCTTGGTTATCGATGTGTTGCACGCCACATCTATAAACAGAAAGCTATTAGACATTTAGGATGTTACCTTTCTTCTACATCTGAGATCGTGCTTTAGATCCGAGTTATAGGAAAAATTCCTTATACTAACATTGGATCTTAACAGAAGGACGACACCAACAGAAGGAAGTAATTGGCGACATGCAAAGTTACGAAACATGTAAGTAAGTGAAGTAAAGACACGGAAGATATCCATCGGGTAAGGTATTGAAATATAAAGTTGAAACCTGAAAGAAAAGCAGACAGAAAGTGCAACAGATGTAGTTTGAAGTGAGACATATGAGGTAAGTCTAGTATTTTTATATTATTATTGACGTTGAAAGCCTTGTGTGGCTACGATATGAGATGACATTGAAAGTCCTGTGCGGCTGTGATATGATATGTATATATATATATGTTGGCCCTGTGAGGCATTGTTGGTATTTTCTGCGTGCAGGTTTTGGGATAAGTAAGAAATGTAGAGGAAACTTTGCCGAAATTTTCCCAAAACAAGGAAAAGGTAATGAAGCATAGATTTTTGAGATGTCCGAGAAATTGATACCAAATACCCCTACTGTGTTTAACTAAAGCTGTAAGAGGTATCCTTCAGGTCGCTGACAAGGGGCACCCTTTTTACTTGAAGAATTTTATTTCGGAGGAACAAAAGCTTAATTAAGTAGTAAAGCTCAGATTACGGTATCTCCAGCCGTATTTGTATTGTAGGAATATAAACAGAGGGCTCAGAATGAAGGATAAGATGTCCCGCGAATGAGTTTCACTCTTTTGAAAAAAATACCAAGCCCTCAACTCCTAATTGTAAATTAGACGAGTTGTTCATAACTCAAGGATAAACTCAGAAGGAGACCAGGTAGGTTAAGTACTAAAAGAAGTATTGTGATGTTTAAGAGGTTTTGATTTCTTCCAACAATGATTGGAAAATGATTTATGATAACCATTTATAGTTCTCCACCGACTAATTGGGGAAAGAGCTTCGAACAGAAGCACCATAGAGAGATGTCAGGAACTGAATGCGAATACGAATTAAAAGGGGGATATTTAAGTATGAATTGAATAGTGTGATACGAGTATGCAGGGATAAAGTGGAACCACTAGTCAGACGCACATAGTACGCATTGACTAAGTTAAAGGCCTGCGTTGAGAATGCAGTAAGAGCATGGGGCTTACGATACAAAAAAATGACGCATGTACACAATGTCGCCCCAAAAATAGTGGAACCCTTAAGGGACGAGGATGGAAAACTTAAGGAACAAATGACGCAACTTCTATTCGCCCCAGGAAGCAAAGGATATAGGTTGGGACAAAACCACTACTTCGAGAAAACCTAGAATAGTTGTTGTTAGAATGCTAGCACTGCCTAATGGAAATTAGAATGACTACAAGTACAAACAGCAGAAAGTACGAGTACCCTCTAAAGGGGGGAAGTTAATGAGAAAATGGAAAAATTAAGGTGAAGGCAATCGATATGGAAATATATTTGAGATGGGTGTATAAACTTCAATAAGATATCCTACCGAACCAAGTTAAAAAGGTCCGGAGGCCACCGATAATTGGATGGAAGCCAGAATGCTATATAAAGCAGCGTTAAAAAGGTTGTGACGAGACCCTAAACAACATAAAACTAGAAGGCAGCTGCGTATAAAATAGAAGAATGTACCAATAAAAGGATATCAAATAATTTAAGAGACACTACGAAGGAGAATGACAGCATGCTAGACCAAAAGCCAAAATGTTGGTCATAGAGTTAGTCGCAAATTATGTTGCGATAGATAAATAACCAAAGGAAAAGGAATAAAAAGCCTCCTGTGGTAGTAAATGAGGAGAACACAAAGTGAATGGAGGATAGTGGAGCTAAAGGTCTATGCCGACACTGGATGCAAGATAACAGACGAAAAGACATGGCAAAACATAAAGACTCGCGAGACAACGCTGAGGTAAATCTGGAGCTAAGTTGAGTGCCCGCACCTTGTGGAAAAGGTTACAATGAAATGCAACACGAAGACTTCCCATGGAGGTCACCCATCCCAATATTACTCTCACCCCAGCATGCTTAACTTCAAAATTCTGATGGAACTTAATGCGTTAGTGCTGGTGTGATCGCGTGAGATGGAGGAATCTGAACTAGTGACGGAGAAACGATATGAGATTATGTACCCAGAGTATTATAAGATACGTTAAGGAAATTGTAATAAGGGATTAATCAAAACAAGAAGGATTAGCTAATTGCTAATTGACGACGCACTCGAATGCCACAACTTTTCAACATAGAGCTAGATAATGAGAGGGAAACCGCAGAATGGCTATATGGGCCAGTGGGCGAGGGAATTTTGACCCCACTTGGTAGCCAACTCTGAGGGCAAAAAAGCAGGACCCAAAAGATTAAATGTCAGTTAAAGTTCTAAAAAGAGTTGAGAAGGACTATACGAGGCTAATGGTTCCAAAATTATCTATGTTATTATGAACCTATTTTGTACTCTGTAAGAGTAGGGTGCTATATGGGTTATTGTGAGTAGGCTAACGAATCAACTCATTTACTTCCAAGCAAGACCACCTATGCCACTAGAACTAGGTGAAGTTATATAACAAGGAAGTAGTAAGGTTCCGTGAGGTTTCCTCATCTAATATCCCAGATAAAGGGACTTCAATTATAATTAACTCCTTGAGATCAGTCCAAGAAGAGATCAGGAGCACAGAAAGGTCTAAGTACTGCATTTCTCCCTCGAGCTACTAAATAGACTGAGCGCACTATTAGACGCTATAAGATATGTCACAAGCCGGGAGATTAACTGCGAAGGTAGCCGGAATGATTATCCATCACTTATCAAGTTGACTACAATAATAATTACTACTCCAGTATTCTAATGGCCCCGACATGATTAAGTAAGCTATTGACTAAAAGCCTAGAGTCGGCAGGAATGATATACAGATAATCGACATCGATATACAGAGTTCAAGTTGATGATTGGATGTTCATCATAGGGTCACCTAGAAAAGGAACTTGACCCATAATATGTTAGACAGTATCAAGTTACTCATAAGGTGGGCAATGTGGCTGGTAAGTTAAGCTTACCACCTCATTTGGAAACTATATGCCTAGTCCATCAGATACTGATGAGTCACCCAGGGTATATTCCATAAATGAGGTCCAGTAGATGGAATCCTATGAGGAAAATCCTACCACCATCCTAGATCGGCAAACTAGAAGATTGTAGACTAAAGACGTACCTTCCGTCAAGTTTCGGTGGAAAAACCAAAACCAGAAAGAGGATGATCGGGGAATTGAAGAGAACATGAAATACAAGTATTCACACCTGTAACCGATGTCTACAGGTAACTCCAACTCTTGAGCACTTGTCTGATAATAATATAGATGGGAATGTATGTGATAGCATAAAGAAAAGGAACCCCTCTATAATTTATATAAAGTCTTAAAGAAAGTTGCATTTAACATTCGAGGACGAATGTTCTAAAGGGGGGAAGGATGTTACACCCCACATCTTTGAACTCGGAAGGTCCCTTAAGTTACTCAAAAGCTAGTATGTGATCCACTTAAGTTACACCCCTATTAAAAAACTCTAAGGAAAGAGGATTGTGATACCTCGTAAGAAGGAATGTTGGAAATAGAGTTATACGAATCCGGAAAGAGTTGGAGGTTAAGAAATGAGTCGTAGGACTCGAATTACCTACGTAAGCTACTAACTTGGAAGTCTTACATACTTAAGCTATTGGAGTACGTACCAAGCTTGTGAAGCATGGATTACATAGGCTCTTAAAATGAGACGAGATTACGAACTCACGAGAAAGAGGAGAAGATGATATGTGGCAGCCAATAAGGAGGTGCCACGTGGCATCACCTCAAGCAAGTAGGTGACCCACCTGCTTGGGGGTCAAGTAGGTGACCCACCTACTTGAGGGTGGGCCCCATAAAGACACGTGGCAGTCTAGGAGACAAGGTAAGGATCGTTGGCCCAATAGGAGATGGACACGTGCCACCCTTAGGGGATGACACGTGTCACTTATTAAGGAAATATATATATGTGGGATGATGACTATCAAGTCATTTTTCAGCCCAAACAATTCCAAAAAAAGGAGAAAAAAAACGTGAGAGAGGGAGAACATATATGGCAGCCATGGTTCAAGAAGAACTGAGGTAAGTTCTTCACTTTTCTTCTGTTAATTAATTATCTACGGTGTTTCTCAATTACATGGAGGTGTATATATATATATTATGATGCCTACGAAACCATATTTTCAGTTCTTCACTTGGAAAACTAAGAGAAACGTAAAGAGAAAACGCTAGGGCATAGACCCATTTTTGGAGGGGACAGTTGTTAGTAATATTGGTATAACTTCTTATTTATAGCTTAGTTTCGGGTGATTCAATATGTTTTGGAAATTTATTTCATAGATATATAACTCTTATTTAGACTTTAAAATCCAGTTTTGCTTTTAGCTTCACGAAAAAGGGTGATGAAGTGTAGAGGAGGTACTGCCCAGATTTGGTTTTGGAAATCCTACACGGACAGTTGTGAGTATTTTGGTCATATATTTTCATACAAAATTGATGTAGGGGTAATTCAAAATTTTTTGCGACCTTGATACACATATATGTAACTTTCATTGAGGCCCCAAATCTTGTTTCCTTCAATTACCCCTTCGAAACTAAGCGACAATACAAGACAGTAGGCTGTCCAGAATTTACGTTTTGATATGTTTGGCGAGTTTTGGCCAATTTTGGGAAAGGTAAGGTTTTTACTTTCAATTTGAAGTTTATGGTGTTTTTATATGGTGTATTAAACCCCTTGTATGCTGCTGAAAGTTTAAAAATGTTGTAGAAATGCTCGACGTTCAAAATAAACTAAATTGGAATTGCTATAGTTAAATTGTCATCGAAGGATAGTGTTGTTTGTGTGAGGTGCTGTTGCAGGGGTGTGATGTGTTGTTTCAGGGCCTAAATATGTTCTAATATGGGTTAGGGTGCTGCTGGTTGAATCCACACGACCCCTCATTGCGTATAATGAAAGGCGTTATAAAATAAAGGCTAGACGTCCTATTGTGCTACCGTATTTTTGAATAAGTTGTTTGGAGTTTATGTTGTATATTGTTGGTGTGAATTGCTGTAGGTTGTTGTTGGTTGGTTGGCTGTAGGTCTTAGGGACCTAATTGAAAATTTAAATAGGTCACATTATAGGTGAGATGCTGCCCAATTTTCGTCGACGCCTTAGAGAATAACAGAACTAGTCGGGGAAATGACTAAGGAAATAGATTCCATTAATACTAAGATGTAACCTAGGGTGCTGGAAAGTAAAAGGGGTTGATATTCATACTAATCTCATGTTGAATAGGTTCAAAGGACGGCGAGGCAAGCGAGATAAGAAATAATTCAGACAAGGTATGTAAAGATTTCTCTTGGCATGTTTTGGCTAAGCTCGTACAACTATCTTTCTTTCCTTTTGGCAATGTTTAGCCTTAAGTGAATTGTATATGAAGTGCGGGGATAATTCCATTCCTAGAATTCCGAGTATGCCTCATAACCCCTATCCACTGTTCAGTATTAGAGTTCCTGTGAAGATTAAGTATTGCCTAGTAGGGCTTCTAGGTGTCAGAATGTAGTGTATGGGAAGCTATCTATCATTTCCATTGAGATGTATTTGATACGAAAATGATATTACGATGCCATAATGGTTCACCGATCCCCATGAAGGGCCGGGTACGAAATATGTATATGAAGATCACCTGAAGGAAAGTTCAGACTATATAGAGCTTATTCTCTTTCTTCTTTTGGGGCATGTCCTTGTTTTAGTTGTAAGTTGAATCTGATCTGAACTCGGAGGTAACTCCATTCTTAAACATCTCTTAATTTCTTTTGAATATCGAACTCTGATAGTAGTTGAACTATTTCTCTAGAAACTTTTATATGTTAAGGAGGTAACAAATGTACAGGCTCCAAGTCTTAAAGACAGTATGAGACTAAGTTTTCTTGATTTCATAAATGATTTGGCCCTATGTTAATACATGTATAGGGTCCCTAAGATTACTTTTGAGACAGCCCATAATGGTATTTAGAGGACACTCAAGATGACTACACCATTACTCGGGTCCTCAAATAAAAGCTTAACTTTCTTATTTGGTCGAGTCTTTGATAATGATTTAAATTGCATATAGTTACTCACGACTCTACTCGTGTATACTGTAACACTTCTTTCACCGAGTCCATGGCCGGGTACATTGTCGTGCACAATTCACTGCATTATTCACTGAGCCCCTCACTAGAAGGCCGGGTACGTATGTATATATATAATGTTGTGTTGTAATAAGGTGGTGATGGCGCCGGGCCTATGATGGTCCTACAGATGTGACTCCCCGGACTCCTGAAAGGGTCGGCTATATTGTATAAATTGAGTATGCATGCTTTTGTGATTCACAGAGTACGGGTACATGACTTCGATTTAATAATTTGTTCCCCTGCTTCTCTATTTCGAATATACCTCCAGTGTATTATGTTATATTTTACATACTCAGTACATATGTTATACTGACCCCCTTTCTTGGGGGGCTGCATTCATGCCTGCAGGTACAGATACAGATTTTGGGAGTCCGTCAGCTTAGGATTCCATGCAGCTCAGCTGGAAGAGGCTCCATTGTATCAGGGCCTAGATTTTGATACTGTCCACGGATGTATAAAAATGCTTTTATCCATTGAGGGGTACGTCGGGGCCCCTGTCCTGCCATATGTTGTCATTTATATGTTTAGAGGTATGTAGATGTGTATATGTGTATTGTGTATGTCAGTTTGATTCAGTTGGGTCTAAATGATATATTATATATGTTATAATGTTATGGCAGCCTTGTCGGCTTGTGTGCCTTGTCATGTTGTTCTACAAACAAAAAGGGCTACAGATTTATGAAAATGTTATCATCCAGTGGGGCTCTATTACATGATATTATCTTATTTACGATTCAATATGACCACAACTAATAGATATGTGTATGGGGGGTCAAGGTTGGACCCCAATCGCTTCCTACGGGGTTGGGTCATGAGAGAAGTGGGTTTTATATATGTGTTTTGGGACCAAGCGTGGCTCAATAAGCCATCGAGAAGGTGAAGTTTATTTAGGAGAGAGTGTTAGAAGATCAGAGTCGACAGAAGTGATACGTAGGTAATCGATATTGACTTCTAGAGTTTCAAGTTAATGATTTGGCATTTTCGAAGTTACCCCCATAGAGAAACTAATGAGATCCAGTAGGAAAGGGGACCTTAGTCCCAAATACATTGACCTTATCAGATCCTCTGCCAAATAAGCAAGGTTGCCTACGAGCTATACTTACCAGCGAATCTGGAAGTGGTACATCCAGTCTTCTATGTATCAATGCTTTGCAAGTTTGTTGATAATCATACCCGGGTATATCCTGCAGAGGATATCCAGGTCACAGAGGAGTTATCCTATAAGAAGCAACCGATCGCCATCCTGGATCGGTGGATTAGAGGGTGGTGAATTAAGGACGTAGCTTCCGTCAAGGTGTTATGGTGAAAGAGAGTAGCAAAGAAATAACTTGGGAAGCTGAAAGTAAAATGAAGAACAAGTATCCGTACCTATTATCTACTTCTATAGGTAATCCCAACCTTTTGAACTCTGATATTGATTGCCCGGTGAAAGTATGTGTTATTGCAATGGAATAGAGAAACACTCAATATAGTCGGTATAAGTTCTTGAGAAGGGTTTTGGTTCACATTCGAGGACGAATGATCTAAAGGGGGAAGGATGTTACACCCCATACATTTGTACCTTGGAAGGTTCTTAAGCTTCTTAAGTATCTTGAAAGGTTCTTAAGATTTTGGAAGGATTCTTATGTTTCTTAAAGCTTGTTAAAGCTTCTCAAGCTTCTTAGAAGTTACCATGGGAGCCAGATATTCCATAACACTATCAAACAACTCTAAGGAAGGGAGAATGTGACACCTTATGATAGAGAAGATTGAAAATAGCGTTGTAAGAATCCGAAAGAAGTTGGAGACCAAATAATGAGTCGTAGGACTCGACTTACGTAAGCTAGCAACTTGGAAATCTTACATACTTAATCTAATTGAGTACATACCAAGCTTATGTAGAAATGATTATATAGGTTTGTAAAGTAAGACGAGATTATGAACCCACCAGGAGGAAAAGAGAGTGATACGTGGAAGCATGAGAGGGTGCCACTTGGCAGCAAGGGAGAGTGCCATATGGCAGCAGCTGGATAAAGAGGGTGGACCCCTCCGCTACCTGCCACGTGGAATCCTATGGTAGGAGAAATGTATGTGTTGGCCCAATGAGGGCATGACACATGTCACCACTTAGGGCTTGACATATGTCATCACTTAGGGGTTGACACGTGTCACCTCCCTAAAGTAGCCTATATATATATATATATATATATATATATGTTATGACTCATTATTATCTACAAGAAAGTCATTTATCTTCCTAGTTCAAGAGACTTGTACAGAAAGAATGAAGAGAAGAACAAGCTAGAACAAGAGAGAGAGTAGGTTCGTCCAAGGAAAAAGAAAGGTAAGCCTCTGATTTTATTCCGTAAATTAATTATATAGGGTATACCATGATGTTATGAAGATGTTAGTAATATAAACTTATGGTTTGGAGCAGCACCAAAATATTAGCAAGCAACCACAAAATTTTAGTCGCGCTAAAGGAACTTTCGAGGCAAGTTTTGGCGAGTTTGGCGAGTTTCAGGCAAGGTAAGGTTAGGTTGTTCCTTTTAAATTGGAGTTTAGGATGATGTTTTAAGGTTTATTATATGTCTTAAATAAGGTTTTAAGTGGAAAATTACACAAGGATTCTTGACGTTAGAAATAAACTAAATTAAAGTCGTCATAGCTAAATCGAAACCGCGTAGGGTATTGTGATTGTGGGCCGCGGTTGTAGCTGGTGTGGTTGTGTGTTGTAGGGATTTAAAGGGTTCTAAAAAGGGTGTGGGTGCTTCTGTTTGCATCCACACAACCCCCACATTTAGTATGATTAAAGGTTTTATGAAATAAAGGTTAAAAACTCTATTTTGGTATTGTAGTTTTTAGATAGTTGTTTGGAGGTTTATTGGGTAATGTTGAAGGGATTTATTTAAATATATGCTGCTGCTGGTTGTTTTTGGTATGGTTTTTGACATTTTGGCCGAGTGAAATCTCAGGGATGTTAAATTTATACAGGAGATGCTGCCCGATTTTTTGTAACTTTGGAACTAGTAACAAACTAGTTGAGGGTATTGGATAAGGAAATGATTCCTATGGGTACTTGGTTTTAGAATTGGAAATCAAAAAGAGAAAGGTCATTAACTTCAGTATTACTCTTATGTTATTAGGTGAAGGAGGTAATGAGGCGAGCTGGATTACAATTAATCCACAAAAGGTATGTGAAGCTTACCCTTTCTTTTCTTTTAGCATATCTTAGACTTAAGTTATATATATATGAAATTTCAGATTCATTTCATTCATAGAGCATTGAGTAGGAGTCAAGACATTTGTTCAATTTTGGATGTTAGAACTCCTGCAATAAGTGGACTCATTGACTTTCAAGTCTTCTATAGGATGATAAGTAGTACATATAAATCTTACCTATTTGTCTCTTTGAAAGGGGCTTAAGGTAAGGAAAATAATGTATGATATGAGTTTAGAGATAATTCCATTTATAGGCTCCGGACGTAATTCGTGACTCATAGTCACCTCTGAATACTAAGGGTCCTAAATTAGTTAGATTACTACTCCCAAGCCACCTATATGTTGAGTAGTAAGTGAAAATATAAGCTCCTACTCTGAAAGGCTCTGAGAGGACAAATGTCTCTGATTGCATAAGTTGTATCTCTGATTGCATAAGCTATGTGTCTGATTGCATAAATTGTGTCTTTTATTGCATAAACTGTATAGCATTATCTTGGTACATGTCTGTGGTTCCTGAGGCCATAATTGATGAAATCCCTAATAACATCTAAAGGGTACCTCGGAAAATTACTTCCCTAGTCTTCAAGTGATGGTTCACTTGACTATTTTATTGAGTCTTAGAAGATGACCTAGTTGCATATGGTTTCTCACTTCTCTACTCGTGCATACAGTAACCCTTCTTTCATCGAGTCCCATGATAGGCTGGGAAAATTATCATGCACAACCTTATTACTCCTTCATCGAGTCCTGGGCCGGCTATGTATATGTATGTATGAAGTAAATAATAATGAAATGCCCTATACGATGAAGTTGAAGTATTCGATGATGCCGTATGTGATGAAGTTATTCATCGAGTCCCAGGCTGGATATATATATATGATGAAATGATAAAAATGTGGATCAAGCCGTACATTCCTCAATATTGTTTTAAATTATGGATCAGGCCAAATGTTCCTCAGTATATTTTACTATGTGATAATGGCATTGAGTCCCATAAAGGGGCTGGGTGCGGTATATTATGTACACTACTCTTTCACCGAGTCCCTCACTAAAGGACCAGATACTTACGTAGGCATACATATGAAAATATAGGGATACACTTCTGACACCGAGCCCCATAGTAGACCGGATGTACTCTGATGGCATATATGATAAGATTATGTCGTATACGATGATATGATGCCGTATATAATGACCTGATAAAATAATATACATGATGAGATGGGATAATGATATGGTGATATGGTAATATGATGAAATGGTTATGATACTGAGTTCCTTAGCGAGCTGAGCACAACATATGATGATATATATGACTACATGTCCTAAGGTACAGGTATATTAATTTGTTAATTATTACACTTGTCCCCTACATCTTTGTTTCAATTATGGTCTCAATTATGATGTGTTATATTTTACATACTTAGTTCATATATCATATTGACCTCTCTTTCTTTGGGAGAGGTGGAAGGGGATTCATTTCATACCCGGAGGTATAGGTACCTACTTTTGAGATTCGCCAGCTTAGGACTCCAACTCAACTATGTCAAAAGTGCTCCACTCTTCCGGAGCCTAGCTTTTGGTGCTGATAGTATAATGTATATAGTTGTTTATTCAGAGGTACGACGGGGGTCCTATCCCACCATATGTCATTGTATTCATTGATGACATTCTAGTATACTCCAGGAGTAGAGGGGCAGCATTAGCAGCACCTGAAGATAGTACTTTAGACCTTGCGGGATTAACAGTTGTATGCCAACGATTAGATTATGGTAGTTTTTGGTAAAGATAGAAGCATTTCATGATTGGCCTAGGCCTACTTCTCCTACTGAAGTTCGTAGTTTCATTGGGTTGGCAGGGTATTCCAAACGGTTTGTGCAAAGGTTCTCATTTATTACAGCGCCTTTGACTAGATTGACTCAAAAAAATATTCCCTTCTAATGGTCCAGCGAGTGTGAGGCGAGCATCCTAAAGCTTAAAGTCTAGTTGACTTTAGCTTAGATTCTTGTTCTTCTTGTCCAGGATAAGGGATTTACAGTGTATTGTGATGCTTCAAGTATTCGCTTGGATTTTGTTTTGATACAATAGGGTAGAGTTATTGTATATGCTTCCAAGTACCTGAAGGTGCATGAGTGGAACTATGCCACATATGATTTAGAGTTGGCGGCAGTAGTATTCACATTGAATATTTTGAGGCATTACTTGTATGAGCCCATTGTGAGATTTACATTGACCACTATAGTCTTCAATACATATTCAACTAAAAATAACTTAATTTGAGACAGCACAAGTGGTTGGAGTTTCTGAAGGACTATGATATCACTATTCTTTATCACTTAGGAAAGGCAAATATAGTAGCATGTGCTTTGATCCAGAAAGAAGTGAGTATGTGGAGTTTGGCATTCTTATCAGTTGAGGAGCGGCCTCTAGCTTCAAATATTCAATCTTTAACTAACCAGATGGTTCGTATTGATATTTTTGAGTCGGGTAGGGTACTTACTTTTTTAGAGGCTAGGTCTACCTTGATGGAGAAGATTCAATCACAAAGGTTTGAGGATCCACAGATGAGGGTGATTAGTGATAAGGTAATCAGTGGGGAGGCAAGGAAGGTGAACTTAGATCTGGAGGGAATTTTGAGGATTGAGGGTTGTATTTGTGTTCTTGGAGTTAGAGATATAGTCAGGCTCATCCTTGAGGAGGCCTATTGTTCCAGATATTCCATTCATCCTAATGCGGCAAAGATGTATTGCAACCTACAACACATTATTGGTGGTGTGGTATGAATGGGACATTATAGGTTTTGTGGCTACGTGCTTCAACTATTAGTAGGTTAAGTTCGAGTATCATAGGCCAGGTTGTTTAACCCAGTGACTACCTATTTCTGAGTAGAAGTGGGAGCAGATAGCTATGGATTTTGTAGTGGGTTTACCACATACCTCCTAATGTTTTGATTCTATTTGGGTTATTGTAGATTCATTGACCAAGTGTGCTCACTTCTAACCGGTCCAAACTACTTACACTTCACAGAGGTTGGCCTAGATTTATATCCGAGTGGTGGTCCAATTGTATGGGGTGCCACTATATATTATTTTATACCGTGTTACTTAGTTCACATCACATTTTTAGGAGTCTATTCATAGAGAGTTGGGTACCCGAGTCGAGCTCAAAACACCCTTCCACCCCCAGACCGATGGTCAGTCAGAGAGGACTATTTAGGTCTTGGAGTACATGTTACGCCCCTATTTTATTGATTTTAGGGGTAAGTGGGATTAGTCTTTAACTTAGGCAGAGTTCAGATATAATAATAGATACCATTCAAACATTGAGATGGCTCCCTTTGAGGTAGTGTATGGTAGGAGATGTTGCTCCGTAGTAGGCTGGTTTGATGCTTTTGAGTTAGGCCTCGGGGCACCAATTTTTTGCGCGATTAGATGGATAGAGTTTGTATAAACCAGGAGAGGCTCCGTACTACCAAGAGTAGGTAGAAAAATTATACTGATCGAAGGGTTTAACCTTTAGAGTTTATGGTTGGAGACCGAGTATTACTGTGTGTCATGACCCAACCCCGTAGGCCGCAATTGGGGCCCGACCTGGACCCTCTTATGTGTGTTTATCAGCTACACTTAAGTTGAATCGTGTGTGATGTGATACTATACACAAAAACTTTAATAGTTTAAAACTTTTTCATGTATCTGTAGCCTCTTTCATTCGTATTGTATCATGAGAGGGCACGCACCGATGAGGCTGCCACAAGATAACAAAATATTTACAACATGCCATATAGGCACCGTCGAAACAAACTTATAAACAACCCACATTCATATATCTACAGACCTCTAGGAATAGCAACAGTAACATATGGTGGGACAGGGCCCCCGCCGTACCCCTGAATGTACAAATATATACATTAAGTGACCAACATCAAAATTTAGGCTCCAGAACAGTGAAGCACTTCTGACACAGCTGAAAGGAGCTCCTACGCTGATGGATCTCCAGAATAAACATCTGTACCTGCGGGCATGAAATGCAGCCGCTCGAGAAAAGAGGGTCAGTACGATATATGTACTGAGTATGTAAAGCATAACACATCATAACTGAGACCATAACTGAAATAGGGATGCAGGGGACAAGTATAACAACTTAACGAATTACTGTACCTGCACCTTAGGACACGTAAATCATACACATCATCATATGCCGTGCCTGTCCCTCTAGTGAACTCGATGTTATAATCACTTCTTGATAATCACATATCATCGTATCATAATGCATTTCATTTCATCATATCATCGTATACGGTATCATCTTATCATGTATGTTATCATATTATACCCGGTTCACTACGGGACTCGGGGTTACAATGTATCACTCTAATCTTATATGCATGCCTACATAAAGTATCCGGCCCTTTAGTGAGGGACTCGGTGAATGGAGTGGTGTACGTCTATAGCATACCATCATAATATACATACGTACCCGGCCCTCTAAGGAGGGACTCGGTGGTTCCTCCCTTATTTCGCCATATATACTATCATATTATAGCCGGCCTGGGACTCGGTGAATAATCGTATCATCATAACATATAACATATATCACAACTCACGTACGGCATTGTCTCCTCGTGCATGGAACTATACACATCCAGCCCAGGACACGGTGAAAGAATTAGTAAAGCTGCGCCTGATATAATATCCAGCCCATCGTGGGACACGAAGAAAGAAGGGTTACAGCATGTACGAGTAGAGTAATGAGAATTTATATGCAACTAAGTCACCCTCTGAGACTCAATGAAACACTCAAGTGAATCATCACCTGAAGACTAGGAAGGTACTTATCCGAAGTTCCCTTTAGATGTCATTATGAGTTACATCAATTGGGGCCTCAAGAATCAAAGACATGCATCAAGACAATGCCACCTAGCTTATGCAATCAGAAACATGGTTTATGCAATCAAAGACACGATTATGCAATTAGAGACACAGTTATGCAATCAGAGACACAGTTATCTAGTCAAAGACTCAACTTATGCAATCAGAGGCATTTACCATTTTAGATCCTTTAAAAAGAGAGGAGCTGGTACCTCCACTTACTAATCATTATATAGAAGGCTCGAGAATAGTAGTTTGACTACTTTCAGACTCTTAATGTTCAGGAGTGATTACAAGTCCCGAGTTACACTCAGAGCTCGTAAATGGAATTACCTCTAAAGCTATATCATATACCATTTCACTTAAAATCAAACCTTTCCAAAGGAAAGGAGAAATGGGCCTTACATGTACTAATTTTCATTACATAGAAGACTTAAAGGCAATAACTCAGCTATTGCAGAAGTTCTAATATCCAGAAATAAATGAGAGTCTCGACTCATACTCAGGGCTTTACGAATGGATTGAATCCCAAATATCATATACATATCATTTATAGACTATATCTAAGACATGCCAAAAGAAAATAAGAATAGCTCTACATATCTATTCTAAAAACACGCCAAAGGAAAGCTTCATATACCTTGTATGGACTTCTCGTAATCACGTCCACATCATTGTCCTCGAAACCTATTTAATGTGGAATTAATGTACGTATTAACAAACTTGGACCTTTCAGCAGCTTAGACTACCCACGAGTATTCATAACATTCATCCCTTCGCTCGCCTTCTCGACTAGTTCCTTAACTAGTTAAGATGTTAACGGAAATAGGGCAGCACCTCCCCTATAATGTGCCCTATTGGGCCACCGTATCCATGCACTCCATGCGGGGGATGCCACGTGGTAGTGGGGACCACCCCAAGCAGGTGGGTCACCTACTTGACCCCAAGCAGGTGAGTCACCTGCTTGCTTAGGTGCTGCCATGTGTCACCCTCCCATTGGCTGCCCCGTGAAATTTGTTTTTCCTCCTCGTGGGTTCGTAATCTCGTCTCACTTTTGAGAGCCTATGAAACCCTTGCTATGTAAGCTTAGTATGTAAACAAGTAACTCACGTACGTGAGACTTCTAACTTAGTAGTTTACATAGATAAGTCGAGTTCTACGACCCGTTACTTGGCCTCCAACTCCTTCCGACTCCTCTTGACGCTATTTCCAACCCTCCCTATCATGGGGTGTCACATTCTCCCTTCTTAGAGTTGTTCAATAGGGTCGTAACTTAAGTAGCTCACATACTAGCTTCTAAGTAACTTAAGGAACCTTCTGAGTTCAAAGATGTGGGGTGTAACATCCTTACCCCCTTTAGAACATTCATCCCCGAATGTTAACTATAACTTCCCTTAAGACTATATATAGATTATAGAGAGGTTTCTTTCTTTTATGATATCACATACTTGTCTATCCATATCTTTAATATACAAGTATTCAGGAGTCAGGTTACCTGTAGATATCGGGAATAGGTACAAACACCTGTGTTTCATGTCCTCTTCAACCTCCCAGGTTATGTCTTCACGATTCTTATTCTGCCATAGTACTTTGACGGAAGCTACGTCATTAGTTTGCAACCCATTTAATCTGTTGATCTCAGGTGGAAATGGGTTGCCCATTGTAAGATAACTCCCAGTTACGAGGACCTCCTTCATGGGAAATATTCTGGGAGCGTCGTTTACATTTTTGCAGAGCATTGATCTGTGAAAACTGAATGTATTGTTTCAAATCGGACGGTAGGTCCCACTCATAGGCTGCTTTATCTATTTTACAAATGTCTTGAGAAGGATCAATGTATCCCCTTCTTGTCGACTATAAGATTCTAATCGAAATCTTATCCCGGAACAAGCTTTACTTTATCACTAATTTAGTGGATCACATCTAGGCATGTACCTTAATCGAAGGGCGAAATGTCGTATTAAGATTCATTTGTGTTCCTCAATACCTTCCGGAATGATTTCCAGCGGTTAGCTGTAAATTCAACTTCCCCATCCGAGATAATAGATGTGGGAACCCTATGAAACCTTATTGTTTCCTTGATATGTCATCTCGTATAGCCCTTAGCTAAATTTAACTTCCTAATTAGAAGAACGTGGGTTAATTGCGTTAGCTTATCTACTATAACCCATATGAACTTATACTTCCATAGCGAGCGAGATCAGCCTGCACTATAACCTACATTAATCGCCTTCCATTTCCAAGTCGGGACTCCCCTCCCGCGTAACAGGCTATCAAGCTTCTGAGACTCCATTTCCTTTAAGCTATTATACAACTCCTCTTAATCGAACTTGTAATACCTTAGGTATCTATCTTGCTCTTTTACTCAGATCTTCTTTCTAGTTTTATTACCACACATTATATTGTAATTCTTACATAAACGTGTGTAGGTACGTAGAACCATTAAAAAAATGCTTTATTGTCGCTATACTAGTGGCTTACCTCCTTCGGTCGAGGTCAGGGCTCCGCTATGGCTTTTGTCCTTAATATCGATTATATCTTAATAGTTCTGCCTCGATCTATCTTACACTTTTCCTGAATAGATTCTAAATATGGTAATCATATTGCTATTACTGACTTCCTTTTATCAAGTAATCATTTGACCTTGCTCTTAGTATGCCAATGTTCATAAGCAGCACAATTATTCTTATGCCATTTTCACAAAGTGCGCTGCATTTCAGTCATAATCTTTTCTGCTCTTAGCTTACTCTGTTCTGTATATGTCATTGCACTAACACGCATTTACAATCTCTTTTTTCCATTCTTGTGTCGTTCCCTTTTTCACTTCCCAGGGGGTCACCCATCTCAGTGCTACTCTCATCCAAGCATGCTTAACTTCGGAGTTTTGACAGAATCTAGTATATTAGTGCGGGTATGATCGCGTCCATCCCATAGGGGGTCTCGTTTGAAGGGTAAGCGTCCCCATTTACATGCGATAGCATCAGTTGATTTTGTTTTACGCTTGTACTTCATTTGTCCACTTCCCCTCTTTTAGGGTGTACCTATGTCATTCTCCGTATATCTTCAGCTATTTACACGCGAATGATTCTATTCCAACATATTTAACGGGCTGCACCATAACTACATCTTCTGTTAAATCATCCCCATGTTAGGTTGCCTTTCTAGAAAACCCTAGCACAACCGTAGGGTGCTTTATTATTTGGAATAACTCGAATCGAATCTCCTCTAACGATTGATACTTGAGTAGTATCTGTAATGTAGCAGTGCACTCAAAGCCACATTCCATTCATCCCAACCAGTAATTAGTGAGGGCTTATAATTGGTGCCAATTCCCCACTCGAGTGTACTTATACTTTAATGACTCGTGTTTCAAGCTTCATCATTATACTAACTTTACTCACGTGAATATAGCTTATTCTTGTAATAACCTCGTAATGCAGCAGTTGTTCTGCAAATCGACATACCCTCTCCTTGCAAGATCTCACTAAACATCAAGGTGAAGTCACGTATATTAACCTCGTTATGCCTTCTGATCTTTTATCTTTGTCATGTGCTTCAGGCTCTCCTCTAATCCTGCTTAAAACCATATTGACTTCGTTATAGTAGGGACCTTATCTTATTACTTTTTCATTATATTATACTTTCAATTCGTAGTTGTCTTCTTAACACTTCATAGCCATCACAATTCTTTATCCCTCGTAGTCTTGTCTTAGTCATACTGTTACTTCCTTCAACCATAACTTGTCATAGTTTATCCCTATGTATCAATTCAGGCGATTCCTTACTATATCATTTCATCCCGATCTATCCATCCTCTCTGGGTCATCTTCTTTGGCTTATAGGTCCTTTCTAACTTCATTATACTATTCCGGTATCAACTTCCTAGTTTCTATTGCCATTAATTCAACAATTAACTTATTTCTCGAGGTCAACCATACTCGTTTAGTTAAATCTCATCATTGTTATGAGCACAACCTTTCAAGACATACTACAACCCTGTATCTCATTCTCTTTTTATTTCTACGAAAATTTGGGCAGAGTTTCCTCTATATTTCTTACTATCTCAACACCTGCACGCAGAAAATACCAACAATGCCTCACAGAGCACACATATATATATATTCATATTGTATAACATCTCAGCCACACAGGGAACATACATATAGTCATATCATCTCATATTGCAGCCGCACAGGGTGCCCACAATTAGCAGTATGAAAATGGACTTACCTCGTATGTCCCCTCGAACTATGCCTGTTGCATTTTCCTGTATAATTTTCCTTTTATTTTCCAACTTTATATATCAATTGTATTGCAACACCTTACCTGACATAGGTCTTTCGGGCCTTTGCTTACCTGCGTGCGTCATAACATCCAATATTGTCAGTTACTTTCTTCTACCAGAGTTGTCTTCCTGCTAAAATCGCAGGTTAGTATGAGGAATTTCATTTCCTATGGCTCAGCTCTATCGCACAATCTTAGATATGAAAGAAAGTAACATCTTAATGTCCTCCAGCCTCCTGTCTATAGATGTAGTGCACAACACACCGATAAACAAGACTATACTAGACACGGTCTGTAGACATTCCAAGGACGAACTGCTCTGATACCACTTCTGTCACGACCCAACCCCGTAGGCCGCGATTGGGGTCCGACCTGGACCCTCTTATGTGTGTTTATCAACTACACTTAAGTTGAACCGTGTGTGATATGATACTATACAAAAAAACTTCAATAGTTTAAAACTTTTTCATGTACATGTAGGCTCTTTCATTCGTATTGTATCATGAAAGGGCACGCGCCGATGACGCTGCCACAACATAAAAAAATATTTACAACATGCTATATAGGCACCGTCGAAACAAACTTATAAACAACCCACATTCATATGTCTATAGACCTTTAGGAATAGCAACAGTAACATATGGCGGGACAAGGCACCCGTCGTACCCCTGAATGTACAAATATATACATTAAGTGATCAGCATCAAAATTTAGGCTCCAAAACAGTGAAGCACTTCCGACATAGCTGAGAGGAACTCCTATGCTGATAGATCTCCAGAATAAACATCTGTATCTGCGGGCATAAAACGCAACCCCCCGAGAAAAGAGGGTCAGTACGATATATGTACTAAGTATGTAAAGCATAACACATCGTAACTAAGACCATAACTGAAATAGCGATGTAGGGGACAAGTATAACAACTTAACGAATTACTGCACCGGCACATTAGTACACGTAAATCATACACATCATCATATGCTGTGCCCGACCCTCTAGTGAACTCGATATTATAATCACTTCTTCATAATAACATATCATCGTATCATAATGCATTTCATTTCATCATATCATCGTATACGATATCATATCATCGTATACAGTATCATCTAATCATGTATGTTATCATATTATACCCGGTTCACTACGGGACTCGGGGTCACAATGTATCTCTCTAATCTTATATGCATGCCTACATAAAGTATCCGACCCTTTAGTGAGGGACTCGGTGAATGGAGTGGTGTACATCTATAGCGTACCATCATAATATACATACGTACCCATCCCTCTAAGGAGGGACTCGGTGGTGCCTTCCTTATTTTACCACATATACTATCATATTGTAGCCGACCTGGGACTCGGTGAATAATCGTATCATCATAATATATAACATATATCACACCTCACGTACGGCATCGTCTCCTCGTTCATGGAACTATATACATCCGACCCAGGATGCGGTGAAAGAAGTACTAAAGTTGCGCCCGACATAATATCTGGCCCATCGTGGGACACGAAGAAAGAAGGGTTACAGCATGCACGAGTAGAGTAATGAGAAACTATATGCAACTAAGTCACCCTCTGAGACTCAATGAAACACGCAAGTGAATCGTCACCTGAAGACTAGGAAGGTACTTATCCGAAGTTCCCTTTAGATGTCATTAGGAGTTACATCAATTGGGGCCTCAAGAATCAAAGACATGCATCAAGTCAATGCCACCTAGCTTATGCAATCAGAAACATGGTTTATGCAATCAAAGACACGATTATGCAATCAGAGACACAGTTATGCAATCAGAGACACAGTTATCTAGTCAAAGACTCAACTTCTCCAATCAGACGCATTTACCATTTTAGAGCCTTTAAAAAGAGAGGAGCTAGTACCTCCACTTACTATTCACTATATAGAAGGCTCGAGAATAGTAGTTTGACTACTTTCAGACTCTTAATGTTCAGGAGTGACTACAAGTCCCGAGTTACACTCAGAGATCGTAAATGGAATTACCTCTAAACCTATATCACATACCATTTCACTTAAAATCAAGACATTCCAAAGGAAAGGAGAAATGGGCCTTACATGTACTAATTTTCATTATATAGAAGACATAAAGGCAATAACTCAGCTATTGCAGAAGTTCTAATATCCAGAAGTAAATGAGAGTCTCGACTCATACTCAGGGCTTTACGAATGGATTGAATCCCAAATATCATATACATATCATTTATAGCCTATATCTAAGACATGCCAAAAGAAAAGAAGAATAGCTATACATATCTATTCCAAAAACATGCCAAAGGAAAGCTTCACATACCTTGTATGGACTTCTCTTAATCACGTCCACATCGTTGTCCTCTAAACCTATTTAACATGGAAGTAATGTAAGTATTAACAAACTTGGACTTTTAAGCAACTTAGACTACCCACGAGTATTCATAACATTCATCCCTTCGCTCGCCTTCTCGACTAGTTCCTTAACTAGTTAAGATGTTAACGGAAATAGGGCAGCACCTCCCCTATAATGTGCCCTATACGAATTCCCAACCATGTACTTAGCACCTGAATCCAACCAAAAATGCAACCAGAAGACCATACATATGCACCTGAATTCACTCGAAACTAAGATACCAAAACTAGAGTTTTTAATCTTTATTTCTTGAATTCTTTAATTGCAAAAGCGGAGGGTCATGTGGATACAACAAGAAGCTCCCCCACCTCATTTAGAGAACTTTTAGACCATGTAACACGCCACAACATAACCAGCAGCAGCCCCTACACGTACAACACCTTATTTCGACAACAACTTAACTATAGCGATTCCAAATTCGTTTATTTCGAACGCCGAACTTTTCAAACCTATTCCGCAACTACCAGCAGCTCCTAAGTTGTGTAATACACCATAATTTAACCTCATAAACTTCAAATTAGAGGGGAAGAACTTACCTTTCCAGAAATTGGCTAGAACTCGCCGAAATCGCGCCTCGGAATTATTTTTAACGTGCTGAATCGTCATGGCAGCTTGCTGTCCGTTTTTTGGCTGCACAAAACTCTAATTTTACTCTACTAATACAATCCATATCATCGTGGTATACGCTATATAATTAATATACGGAACGAAATTGGGACTTACCTTATTTTTCTCCCAAGCCGTCGCAATTTTCTCCTTAGCCCTAGGGTTTGTTTTCTCACGTTGCTGCTGGAAATTTGTGAATGAACGGAAGTCATTAGGATACATATAAACTTATATAGGTGATCCCAAGGGGTGACACGTGTCATCCCCTAAGGGGGACACGTGTCCAGCCCCTATTAGGCCACCGTATCCATGCATTCCATGTGGGGCTGCCACATGGCAGTGGGGCCCACCCCTAAGCAGGTGGGTCACCTACTTGACCCCAAGTAGGTGAGTCACCTGATTTCTTAGGTTCTTCCACGTGTCACCCTCTCATTGGCTGCCCCGCGAAATTTTTTTTTCCTCCCCGTGGGTTCGTAGTCTCGTCTCACTTTAAGAGCCTATGAAACCCTTGCTAAGTAATCTTGGTATGTAAACAAGTAACTCACGTATGTAAGACTTCTAAATTAGTAGTTTACCTAGATAAGTCGAGTCCTACGACCCGTTACTTGGACTCCAACTCCTTCCGACTCCTCTTGACCCTATTTCCAACCTTCCCTACCATGGGGTGTCACATTCTCCCTTCTTAGAGTTGTTCAATAGGGACTTAACTTAAGTAGCTCACATACTAGCTTCTAAGTAACTTAAGGAACCTTCCGAGTTCAAAGATGTGGGGTGTAATACTGTGAGTGTTCCACATTAAGGGCATGATGAGATTTAGGAGGAGGGGTAATCTTAACCCCAGGTTCATCAGTTCTTTTGAGATCTTGAGAGTCGTAGGGGAGGTAGGTTATAAGTTAGCCTTTCCCCCAGCAATTTCAGATGTTCACCCTATTTTCCATGTGTTTAATGCTATGATGGTACATCCCAGATGAGTCTCACATTCTTCAGTGAGATTCGTTTCAATTTGATGAGTCCGTAGCCTTTGAGGAGGAGCCTGTGACTATTTTACACAAGAAGGTTAGGAAGTTGAGGTCTAAAGAGATCCCATTAGTGAAAGTCCCTGTGGAGGCATAGTTCGGTCTAGGAGGCTACTTGGGAGATTGAGAAAGACATGCAGACTCGATATCTTCACCTTTATGAGTCACCAAGTACCTTTCTTCCTTGACTTTTGAGGATGAAAGTCTTTTTAGTAATGGATATTGTAATGACCTCCAAGGTTATTTTAGTTCTTTTGCGTGCTTTTACAATTTTACCCCTTTTCATAGCTTTTTTATAGCTCATATGTGATGTTGGCATGGTTGGTTAGCTATCCAAGGTTTTCGATTGAGTTTTGAGGTGGGTTAGCCATATTTGAGGCTTAAGGCTTGAAAGAGTTGACTTTAGTCAACATCTTGAGATTCTGGTATCGTATGGGAATCCTAATGGTTCCATACTCTAGAAGGTCCATTTTGTTCTAGAAGGAAGGTTGTTTTGTGCTTTGGAGTCTTCGTTTTGAGTTTAGGTGGCTTTACCATTTTAACTTTAATGTTTTTACCATATTTTACTTCAGTCAACATTTTGAGTAAACGCATTCTGATTAAAATTTTGTCAGTGCGGTTAGCTCTGAAATGCCGAATTTGCTCTAGATCAACCTTTGATTTAGTTCCCGATATTCTCGTATTGAGTTTTAGGTCATTTGTGCTTTGAATGCTTTCTTTGGAAAGTGTTGACTTTGGTCAACATTTCAATATTGAAAATTTCATTAATTTCATTAATTCTAGAATATCGTTACTAGTTGGGTAGCATATCTCGTTTGCACGCACGAGGTTTTGAATGAATACGGAATACCCTATTGGTGAATTTAGCATGTCAAGCTCATTATACACTAGAAGGGATCTGGTGTTGTTGCAAAACCGACTCACGGTAGCTAAAGTGAGTGCCGCTAAAGTGTATAGGTAGTCGCTAAAGTGACTAGGCACCTGGGGAAAAGTATCACTAATGCGACCACTCATTGCTAAAATGACTAGTCGCTTAACTGACCTTGTATCGCTAAAGCGATGTCCGCCTCTTTGAGGTGGTCGCTTAATCGAACACCGGGGGTTCTCTTAAGTTACATTAAAGACCTATTTTTGAGCCCTAACTTCTAAACTCGATTTTTCTCTCAGTATTTGGGTGATTCATAAGGCAATATTTTGTGAATTTTCGACGGGAATCCATTATGGGTTCATAATTAGAAGCAAAGGATTCTTTAGAGGTAAATTGCTCTTTTCCCTGAAATTTTTATAGTTCTTGTTCTAAGTTATAGACCTCGATGGGGTTGGTTGAGCTCTTTCGGTGCTCGGAACGTGCCCATTTTTGGGGAACAATTTCCTTGAATTATTTGGGACCATGTAACATAAGTTGTTTTTTCAATCTCGTTTGTGGATCCCAAAGTCAAATCTTGACTTGATTTTGGTTCCATTTTAAATTATAGTAATATGGGTAACGTTGTCTTTGTTTGAATGTGTTCTTCAATAATTTGATACAGTGGCATCATTTGGAGGCAGATCAGAAGGAAAAAGCTCAAGTTTAGCGGTTCCTGAGTAATTTCAGCTTTGAGGTAGGTTATGGCTTCCTTTGGTAAGACTCGGCTAGGTTGTAATTGATATATTTTGGGTATTAATGTGTGATTAGGTTGTTTATTTAGATATTGATATCCTATTGAGAATTTTGGAGTCGATGATAACCGTAGTATCTAGTTTTGGTTTCAGCCGTTGAAGCCTTAGTCTATGTGATAAGTTGAATTGTTTACATCATTTAGAATCCTTAGAAATTGCTCCTAGGTGTTTTGAACTTATGATTCCACTTGTTTGACTTGGTTGGTTTCGGTTGGCTTCTTGTCATGATTTTGGGCTTATGCGTATGCCTTATTGCCATATGATATCGAATAGTTGGGTTCGAGGTCGTGCTTTCAGTGCACCGGAGTTTTAGGTTAGTGGTATGGTGTATTTGGTGAGATTTTCCCGGCTTGAATGATATACGATTTTGACATGCTACTTGTCTTATTTACCTCACTGGTATTAAAAATCTCTTGAAAGAAAGAATAAAAGGTGAGGTTAAGACTTTCGTTGATGAATAAATATGAGGAAATTTAAGGAAATATCGGTAATATATTATTTAAGGCATTTAAGTGTTGATGAGATCGAGGTATGATTTCGGGTGACACTTTTATTGATAAGATCGAGGGTTATTTTGGGTGCTTCATGATATTTTTAAATGAATAATGATTCATAACTACGAGTTTATATTTGGGCATTCTTTTGGTATTTTTTAAGTTGATATTATTGATTTGATTACATTATATGTTGGATTTACTTGATTATTGGATGATCTTCATGTACCCTTTTCTCCGAGATCATAGATTTTATGTTTCTTCCCTGTTATTGTTAGTATAATCATGTTGCTTATTATATATTCATTCTTTTTGAGCTTGATCGGCCTATGATGCATAATGGGTACCCCGTGTTTAATACTCATACTGCACTTTTGCATCTTTTTGATGCAGCTCCCAGTTCATTCCACCCTCAGCATGTGTCTGACCATCCATAGCTGTGCTAGATTTGGATTGTGGTGAGCTCCTGGCGTTCAAACACTTACTGCACTTCCTCTTTTGCTCTGACTTATATATTGTATTTTGGAAAGCCAATTTTGCATTGTATATTTGTATATATTGTCAACTTTTGTACTTAGTAGCTCCTATATAGGTGACATCAGGTCTGGGGTTTGGGCTAGTATCAGTCCGTTATTTTTGGTCACATTCAGGCCTTTTGTATATTTTGTATCGTATTTATATATATATACATTGGTCCAATTTCTTTTGTTAAATTTATCTTATTTCCGCATTCTTATGTTATTAATTGGTTATCGAATTTGAGTTTGACTTCCGCAGTAAATGGGTTCGGCTTGCCTACTCGGGGGTTATAGTAGGCACCATCATTGCTCGGATATTGGTTGTGACAGACAATTGCTTTGGTATAATTCTTTTCAAATTTGTAATGTGTAGCTAAACTCCATCCTACTAAAGGGTGCTAATTTAGTTGACTTTTAGTTTTTGAACATGGAAATTTGTACTAGCTCAATACCTTGTTAATTTGATATGTGTTTTATTAATTCAACATGTTTTCATTTATTAATTAAGGTTGCAAATTAGTTCTACTTTTTATCTTCATATTTTCTTGAGAATGTTGCACGAAATGGGTGATTTATGAATAGCCATCGATGTATGTCTATTGTGAATTTGTCCCTTGAGTGGAAATTATACTAAGGTTTGGGTTAATTTATGATAGAACCCATATTTAGGTTTCAGAGAGCTTGCACGAAAAGTCAACTAGTTATTGAAAGATGTTTGTCGACTGACTGTTTAATCTAACCTACTAACCAATAATTAACTGTATTGAGCTGCACTTTTACTCTCGTTCACACTATAATTCTAACTATACTCCTTCCCATCCTAGTCTAAACTCCGTGATCATTGACCTTGTTGGTGATAGAATATTTAACTTACTTTATTTATTATTGAAACTTAAAGATTTATTTTATGTCACAATTTCTTTATTTTAACTCTACAAGAAGTTAGAATACTTGCATACTTCGTATTTGAATTCTTTTCAATATCGTTCTTTCTGGAATTCGACCCGGACCTTATACATTGAGTTTATAATTGCTAAGAATTGCCTAAACCTTGAATCATAAGAGGTATACTTGAGCGTTACCAGTTATTATATAGTTATCTTAGGTACTATGCATGATAAAGGATATTATTAGTTGGCTCGCATACCACACCTTAATAAAGCTACTCATTGGTTGGATTGGGTACTATTCTTGGTACATATTTAGTGATTTTTACATGTGTGGGTTCCTTGAGTGAACCGAGTTTGTCTATGATCATGTGGGACATGTTTCATATGTTAGTTAAGCCAGGATCAGTGATTTAGAGTCTTATTATGTTGTTGACTTATTATTGCATGCGATGACTTGTATTACTATGTTTGGTTACTTGATTACATTCATTTCTTTTGAACAAGTCAATTATCCTACCAGTACACTATTTACTTTGTGTACTGATACTACACTTGCTCTTTATTTGTTGAGTACATGGCATATTCAAGTGGTTACGTATGACATCAACTCTGAGAACTCCATTATCTAAATTCAATGTTGAGCTACTTCTTCTGGGTTGCCTTGGATTCCTCTTTTTACTCCTTAGTCCATATATTTGGACTTGTACTTATTGGAATTATGTTTTATTACTTGGGGTTGAATCCCCTTAGTTTAGATGATTTAGAGTTTTTGTACACGACTTTCAATTTTTAGGGGTTTACTTTTTGCTTGGTTTGTTTAACTTTATGGATATTAACTTTAATAACTAAGTTTGTTTCCTTTTAATGGGTTAATTGGTTAAGTCTTTGGTTAGTAATTGGTTCTCCCATCGGGGATTTAGTGTGGGTGCCACTCATGACGGTCTAAGTCATGACAAAGTTTGTATTAGGGCCTTAGGTTTGTTTATCTCATCATACCAAAATGAGTTTTGTAGAGTCTTGTGGAATAGTACAATGACATTTATACTTTTCTTCGAGAGGCTACATGACTTGAGAAAATTGTTGTCTCTTCCTTCTTTCATGCTATAAATTGATTTCAATTGGTGACTTATGATACAAATTGGTATTTGACATCTTTCACTCTTCTCCTAAAGATAGTACACTAAAAACAATAATGCAAGGGTAGTAGCTCAAGTTTTGGAAATGACAATACAAGGATAGGGTAGAGGCAGAGGAAAAAAAAGGGAAGGGGAAGAGGCAGGAAAATACTCATCACGGTGGATCTTGAGATATAGTTGAGCCAAGGCAAGAAACCCCTCCCCCACTCCAAGATCATGTTAAGGAAAAGGTTGAGGTAGAAAATAAGTAGGGTGCTAAACCATAGGTAGCAACACAGGTTGGGGGTGCTGTCCTTCCTCTATGGATTCTGAGGTGGTTCACCAGGTGCTGGCATTCTTGAGTAGTTGTATTGGATCCACTCCCACGATGCCATCTACTTAACATCGAGGTACTCATCCCATTGCTACTATAGGCCCCAGGATATATAAATATTTGAGCATTGATGTATTTTTTTCATCTATTTTTGGTCATTGTTATGAATACAACAAAACTTTAGATGTTGACTAAGTTCCTGAAATTAAAGCCTCCAACATTCCACAATTCATAGAATGATGACGTGTTCGAGTTCATCCTGGACTACTATGGGAGGTTACATAAGTTGGGCATTGTGCAGCAACATGGGGTAGAGTTTGTTACTTTTTAGCTGCAAGGGGATGCTATGTAGTGGTGGAGAGCTCATATGGAATGTAGATCATCAGTCTTGCCTCCACTAACTTGGACCCAGTTTCACCTATTAGTTCTAGAGTAGTATGTGGCTTGTACCCTTAGAGATCATAAGAATGATGAATTTCTTGAACTTAAGTAAGGCAATATGTCATTTGCAGCCTATAAGGCTAAGTTTCATGCTTTATCCTGCTATGCTACACAGTCAAGGACTGAGAAGGAGAGGATTTGATTATATATTAAGGGACTTAACACTAAATTACAGTTCTTATATGTGCACATGAACTGCACAAAAAGATCTTCAATAAGGTGACCTACTATGTAAAAAGAACTAGAGAGAGTTAGGTAGGTTGGACAGGCCAAGGTACTGGGTAAGAAGTCCAAAGGTGTAGGCAACCTCAGTGGTTCATATTCTAAGGGTTCTGGTCATCTATATATTTAGCTCATCCAATACAGTTGAGTTTGCGTGCTACAATAGGTGACTATTCAGGTATGTGACCCAGGGTGGTCAAACAGCTTCTTATTCATTAGCCAACAGGCCCTTACTTGACTGATGGTGCTTCAATTAGGGTGAGCAGGAACACTTTAATCAGGAATACCTTAACAGAAAGGTGAGTATCCAGATGCAGCAAACAGTAAAGGCTGTGGTGATAGCATGTGAAAGAGGCAATGGAAGAGGATGCTCGTAGGATATGAGAGGTGGTAATCAAGGAGGCCATGGAAACCTAGGAAATGGTAACACAAGGAGGGGAACAACATATCCAAGTAGAGAGGTTGTCCAAAATAATTATGGAGGCTAATGTTATGCCTTTATGGGCAGGTTTGAGGTTGAGGCATCTTACATGGTGATAACCAGTATTATTTTTGTGTGTGACTAGATGGCTCATATTTTATTTGATTTGAGTTCTATGTACCCCAACATACCTATTATTTTCCTTGACTTGGTTCATTGTTTATTAGTTGTGCTAAATTGTACCACTAAGACAGTAACTATAGAGATCTTGGGTAGGGATATATTTGAGTGGGAAGGTGTGTACAATCCTAAGCCAACAAAGATCATATCTTTTATTCAGGCTTAAAGTCTAATTGGGGAAGGGTTATTTGGTCTATTTGGCTCATCTTTGGGATATTAGTACGGAATCCCCTTCTCTTAAGTCAACTTCTCTAGTTTCATAGTTTCAGGAGACATTTCCAATATCCTTGCCTCGTATGCCTCAAAGTCAACTCTTGTAGTTTCTATTTGGCTCATCTTCGGCATATTAGTATGGAGTCCCCTTCTCTTAAGTCAACTCCTGTAGTTTCATAGTTTCAGGAGGCATTTCCAATATCCTTGCCTCGTACGCCTCTTATTAGGGATATTAATTTCTATTTAGATTTTGAGTCGGCCATTCACCAATCTCTATTCCTCCTTATAGCATGGAAACTTTGTGATAAAGGATTCATTCATCTTAGAACTTTGCCTTATAGTTCTCCAATATTGTTTGTGAAGAAGAAAAATGGTAGTACGAGGATGCGCATAGATTATAGACATCTGAATAAAGTTATAATCTAAAGAATGTACCCATTATAGTTGACCTCTTTGACCAGTTGCAATGTGCTTCATTTTTTTCAAAGATTAACTTGATATCAGGGTATCTTTAGTTAATGATTAGCCATAAGGATATACCTAAAATGGCCTTCACTACTCGATATGGGCATTATGAGTTCTTGGTAATATTGTTTGGGTTGAGAAATGCACTAGCGACTTTCATAAGCTTGATGAATGGTGTCTTCAAGTAATTATTAGATTCCTCCTTGATTGTATTTATAGATGATATCTTGATCTACTCTAATAGTAAAGAGGAGCATGCAGATAACCTACTATGTATTGTTCTGGATATAATAGGGAAACAAAAATTGTATGCTAAGTTTTGAAAGTGCAAAATATAGTTGTCTTCAGTTTCCTTATTACAGAATGTTGTCTTTGAAAAGGGGTTGATGTTATATCCCAAAAATATTGGGGCATTTAAGAATTGGGTCTATCCTAGCTCTATGATAGAGGTTAGAGCTTTATGGGTCTTCCTCTCTACTATAGCATGTTTTTCAAGAACTTTTCTTTCACTTCTACCCACTTGACAAGATAGACCCAGAAGTAGGTACCCTTTGTATGTTCTAACAATTATGAGGAGAGCTTCCAAAAATTTCAAAATGCTCTTCACCACAACTTCGATCCTAGCATTACTAGTTGAAGGTATAGATTTTGTTATTTATTATGAAGCTTAACATTTGAGTTTGGGTATTGTGTTAATATAGGATAGAAATATCATATCCTATTCTTCAAGGAACTTGAAGTTTCATGAGAAGCATTACCCAACATATAAATTGTAATATCCCAGAAGTTGGAGAGTTAGAACGAAGGAGGAATCGTGGGAAAATAGAACAATTCCAAGATTTACGACTAACTCTACGAGTCGAGCTTTCCATGACTCGTAAAAACAAGCCATAGAGGGAGCCTTTGCACTTGTTCAGGGTTACCCTCAGGAGAAGTGCTATGACTCAACAGGATGAGTCATCCTTCTATTAATGACCCATAATGCCGAATCATGCACAATACTACAAAGAGTAGAATTTTAAGGTCTTTCCCAAAGCCTGCAGTGACAACTCGTCACTGATTCTCTTATGTTAAGTTCAGAAGTGGTGAATTTCCTCATTTTTTCCAAAGGTACTCTGGCCAAGAACCTTCAAATGCTACTACTCCAAGCTTTGACAAAGATAGGGTGCCCAACCCCTAAGCCTCAATGAGGTACTCCTATTTATCCAAGTGATCCCTGCATGCAAGAAGTGTAGGAAGAAATACAAGGGTGATTTGTAAGGATCCCAATCTTTCTAGTTATATGTGGGACAAACATCGTTCTAAGTTGTAGTGGGCTTAAATATGTGTTATAGATTTGGCAAGCCGAGTCATCATTCTAAGGAATGTATGGTTAAAGATGGTCGTCCTCATGGCCAAGTTTCTAATGGTGGCCAAGCTCGACCAAATGATGGTCAACACAATAATAGGTTTTATTCTCTTCATGGTAGGCAAGAGGTGGGGAAGACTCCTAATGTTGTTACTGGTATGTTATGAGTCTTTCACTATGATATTTATGCCTTACTTGATTCTGGTGCAAAATTGTCTTTTCTTACTCCTTATGTAGCCATGAGGTTTGATGTTAGCCCCAAAATATTGTTAGAGACCTTTCTCCATCTATACTCTTCTAGTTGAGTCGGTTGTGGCTATAAGAGTCTATAAAATTTGTTCAGTTTTGGTTTTCCATAAATTTACTATATGTGTTGTAGTTGAGCTTGATATGACCGATTTTGATGTTATCCTTAGTATGTATTAGCTATATGCATGTTATGATTCTATTGATTGTAGAACCCGAGTGGTTAAGTTTCAATTTCGAAATGATCCAATCCTAGAATGGAAGGGTAGTAATTCCTTATTTAAAGGTCAATTCATTTTGTGCCTTAAAGCTCAAAAAATGATTTTCAAGAGTTGCATCTAACATCTTGTGAGGGTTAGGTATAAAAATTCTTATGTCCCTACTCTAGAGTCGGTCCCTATTGTTAATGAGTTTTCGAATGTGTTTTCTAATAATCTACCCGGTGTTCTCCCAAAAGCGAAATTAACTTTGGCATAGACTTTCTTTCAGCTACTCAACCCATTTCTATCTCTCCTTACCGAATGGCTCCGACGGAACTAAAGAAGTTAAATGATCAATTGAAAGACTTGTTAGACAAAGGTTTTATTAGACCAAGCATATCCTTATAGGGTGCTCCTGTTTTGTTTATTTGAAAGAAGGATGGTTTCCTACATATGTGCATTAACTATCGACAATTGAACAAAGTAACAATCAAAATATAATACCCAATTCCAAGGATAGATGATTTGTTTGACCAATTGCAAGGTACAAGTTACTTTTCTAAGATTGACTTTCATTTTGGTTATCACCAACTAAGGGTAAGGGAGTGTGATGTTCCTAAAATAGCATTTCGAAAAAGGTATGGTCATTATGAATTCTTGGTTATGTCATTTGGTTTGATTAATGTTGCCGTGGTATTCCTGGATTTGATGAATAGAGTGTTCAAGTAATATTTGGGCATGTTTTTGATTGTGTTTATTAATGACATTTTAGTTTACTCTCGGAATGAGGAGGATCATGCTAATCACTTGAGGATTGTATTGCAAACTCTAAGGGAAAAACATTATTTTCCAAGTTCAATAAAAGTAAGTTTTGGTTAAGGGAGGTTTCCTTCCTTGGTCCATTGTGTTCGGTGAAGGGATTAAGGTTGATCCTAAGAAAATTGAGGTGGTTAAGAATTGGCCTAGATTATTGTCCTCTTAGTATATTAGAAGTTTCTTGGGCCTAGCCAAATATTATAAAAGTTTTGCAGAAGGATTTTCATCGATCTCATTACCTTTGACTAAGTTAACGTAGAAGAAGGTGAAGTTTCAATAGTCGGAAGCTTCTAAGAAGAGTTTTTAAGAGTTGAAGGATCGTCATACTACCGCTCCTATTTTGACCTTGCCGAAATGGTCTGATGGTTTTGTTGTGTATTATGATGCTTCAAGGGTAGGAATTGGTTGTGTTTTGATGCAACATGGTAAGGTGATAGCCTATGCTTTTAGGCAACTTAAGGTGCATAAAAGAAATTATCCAACTCATTACTTGGAACTAGCAGGGTTTGTGTTTGCCTCAATAATTTAGAGACACTATCTTTATGGTGTCCATGTGGATGTGTTCACCGACCATAAGAATTTACAATATGTGTTTAATAAAAAGGACTTGAACCTTCGACAAAGAAAATGGCTTGAATTGTTGACGGACTATGATTTGAGTTTGATGTACCATTCAGACAAAGCCAATGTAGTTTCTGATGCCCTTAGTCAGTTGTCCATTAATAATGTTGCACATGTTAAGGAACCTAAGAGAGAATTAATCAAAGATGTTCATAGATTGGCACGTTTAGGTGTGCGTTTGATTGACTCTAATGATGGTGGTGTCCTTGTGCATAATGGTTTGGAATCGTCTCTTGTGATGGATGTTAAGGCAAAACAAGACCACGATCCGGTGTTAGTTGACTAAAAAAAGTCGGTCACCGAAAAAGCCTTTGAGGCTTTCTCCCAAGGGGAAGATGGTGTGCTGTGTTATCAAGGTCAATTGTGTGTGCCTATTATTGATGGTTTAAGAGAGTTGATATTGAATAAGGATCATAGCTCTTGATATTCAATTCATCCGGGTTCTATCGAGATATGTCATGATTTGAGGGAGATGTATTGGTGGAATGGTATGAAAAAGAACATAGCGGAGTTCATGGCTAAGTGTCTAAATTGCCAACAAGTTAAAGTTAAGCATCAAAAACTAAGATGTTTAGCTCAAGACATTGAAATTCCTAGTTGAAAGTGGAAAGATATGAATATGGACTTTG
Source organism: Solanum dulcamara (assembly GCF_947179165.1). NCBI lineage: Eukaryota > Viridiplantae > Streptophyta > Magnoliopsida > Solanales > Solanaceae > Solanum > Solanum dulcamara. The sequence goes on from NC_077246.1 coordinate 19,324,642, forward strand.
TAACGGGTTTGCATCGTACTAAGAAGAAATATGATTCCATTTGGGTTGTGGTGAATCGAATGACTAAGTTGGATCATTTTCTACCGGTTAAGACTTTTTATGGTGCCAAAGACTATTCCAAGTTATATGTTTGTGAATTGGTAAGACTTCATAGAGTTTTCTTATCCATTTTATCGGATCGAAGTACTCTTTTCACTTCACACTTTTGGAAGTCATTTCAAAAGGGTCTTTGTTCAAAGGCTAAATTAAGTACCTCTTTTCATCCTCAAACTGATTGTCAAGCCAAAAGAATGATTCAAACTTTAGAGAATATGCTAAGGGCGTGTGTAACTGATTTTAAAGGGAGTTAGGATGAGCATTGACCATTGATTTAATGTTCCTACAATAATAGTTATCACTCTAGCATCCTAATGGCTCCTTTTGAAGCATTTTATAGAAGAAGATGTAGGTCCCTAGTATGGTGGTATAAAGTAGATGAGATAGCCTTTATTTGTCCTGATTTAGTAATAGATGCTATGGAGAAGGTGAGACTCATAAAGGAGAGATTGAAGATGGCTCAAATTCATCAAAAGTCCTATTCCAATGTTAGGAAAAGAGACCTTGAATTACAGGTGGATGATTGGGTCTATTAAAAGGTTTTACCCATGAAAGGTGTAACACATTTTAGCAAGAAAGGTAAATTGAGTCCTAGATAGGTTGGACCTTATAAGATATTGAAACATGTTGTCAAGGTGGCTTATAAGTTAGAGTTGCCATTTGAATTAGCTATGGTTCATCCGGTATTTCATGTGTAGAGGTTGAGAATGTTTGTGGGTGATCTCAATTCCATTCTACCATAGATAGATATGAGGGTTGAAGAGAATTTGACTTATGAGGAGGTTTCGGTGGAAATTTTGGATTGTCAAGTAAAAAAACTAAGGAACAAAGAGGTTGTGTCTATCAAAGTAATGTAGAGGAATCAACGAGTAAAAATGCTACTTGGGAAGCGGAGGCGGTTATGATGAGACGATACCCATATATATTTCCATTTACTCAAGCCTAATATAGTAAGTTGTTCTTATTCAAGTCAATTGAACTCAGACGTATTCAGTTCCTCCTATGTCATTCATACATGAATGCTCCTGAAAGTTGATTTTAAAGTCATAATTTATGTTAAGTTTGAAATTTTCATGTTATATGCATTTTAAGGCGTCGTCATCATCATGATGGATTGCTAGTTCTTTTTTCATTTCCTTCCTATAATAGTTGAATTGCATTTGAGGAAGAATGCTCCTAAGAAGAAGTTATTGTAAGACCTAGAAGTCAGAGAGTTAGAATGAAGGAGAAATCATAGGAAAAGGGAATAATTCCAGGATTTACAACTCACTCTACGACTCATAGAGCTTTCAATGACTCGTAGATGGAGCCTTTGCACTTGTTCCAGGTTACCCTCAAGAGAAGTTATACGACTCAACAAGACGAGTCATCATCCTATTGATGATGCATAAGGACGACACATGCACAAAATTTAAGAGACTAGAATTTTAGGGTCTTTTCCAAAGCTGGCATGACGAGTCATCTTGACGACTCATCACTACTTCTATGATTCATAGAAGGCTTTCCATAGGTCTAAATTCCAGAATTTAATGAAGGGTATTCATGTCATTTCCCCAGGTTCGATTCAGTGTGCCTAGACACTATTATGGAGAAGTTCAAAGTCTCTATGTACCTAACCGTTTAATTTTCCCTCTATTCTAAATAAATCTTAAAATTTCTCTAAGGCAAGAACTCAATTCCAAAGTTCCTATTCAAGTTTAAGCTAGGGTTTCAAATTTTCATCAAGGTTTCTCTTCAATTCTAAGTGATTTCAACCAAGGTATGTGGATATTAATTCATGGGTTCCTTTCACCCATGGAGTCCCAAGTTTTCCTCAAAGTTATTCTTCAATTTCAAATTGTTTATGAAACCTTGATTTAATGAATTTCATTGGGCTATTTCAATTTCATTTTGAATTGTTATGAATGATTATTCCAAGCATGTTTATACATGAATTTCTAGATTTTAAGATGAATTACGAATGCCCATGCATAGAGCTATTTCCAATTATGATTACGAAATTAGAGATGATTTTCATGAGTTGATTATGAGTTCAATGATTTTCAAGGAAAGTTTTCATGAATGAAGTTGGATTAGGATTTAATGATGAAATTTGTGATGCTGATCAATTAGGATCCAACATAGCTATTATGGTGTGGTAAGTATAATTCTAACACAATCATATTTAAATATGGTAATAAGGACAATTCTCACAGAAGTTATGGATTCTTACGAATCACTAAAGTTAATGAGCTACTCCTAATTAGTTTTATAAAAATGGATTGATAGGTAGTTACTATGTTTCCCTATAATGTTTATGATCATATTTTAATGAATTCTATTGAGATATTTACTAAGCACCGAGAGGACTTCTCGGTAGGTTTCGGTCTGGTAACACAGTTAGTTAACCAAGGAAATCCTAGTAGAAACCTCATATCTCAAACAACGTTTCCCATGTAAGTTGCCTTTATGGACTAGCTAGTCGATGCACATATAACTATTGATTTGAAGTTGTTTCTCACAGAGTCTACCTTGGCAATTATCCTCTCTCTTCTCGATGTGGGAGTTACATCGGATTCCATGTTATAACTCTCATGGTCTTAAGATTTCAGTTAAAGTTCTTATCCCACACAAGCTGAATGTTAGGCTATGAGAATTACTATGAAGTTTTATGATGCATCAACCATAAGTTTTCATACGTTCTTAAATACTTTTAAGCTTTTTTCATGTTCATTATGTTGGTCATGCTTCCTATGTCATATTTCTCACATTCCATTACTTCTTCATACATATCTCATATACTTAGTACCTTTTACGTACTAACACATATTTTGCCTATAACATCTCATAATCTAGGGTGGGCGATGACTATCCTATTCATGGCTAGAGTTTCTTTAGTTATCAAAGAATTGGTGAGCCCTCATTTCATTGAGGACATGAATTTCTTTTCATATTGCTACTTTGACTTTCTTTTTATGATTCAAGTGAGCTAGGAGCTTATCCTACGCCCCCATCAAGCATAGACTTAGATGCATGTTTAGATGTTACTTCGATGTAGTCCATTTTGGACACTTATTGAGTAATTCTATCTCTTAGACTTCACTTTTGAATTTTTGCTTCTGCTTATCTTGTTAGGTTTCTTTACCTTATGTAAGTGATGTATGATACAATGGTTTGGTTGGGATCCATCGTAATCCTGATCGCCGTATTACATCTAGGACCTAGGCATGGGTCGTGACATAACATAGAGTTGGCAATGGTAGTATTTTCCATTAGGATGTGGAAATGCTATCTCTATAGTGTTAAGTGTGAAGTCTTCACTGATCATCGCAGTCTTCAACATCTGTTTACTCAAAAGAATTTGAATCAGAGGTAGTAAAGGTGAATGGAGATGTTAAAAGATTACGATGTGACCATTTAGTGTCATCCAAATAAGACCAATATAGTGGTAGATGCATTTAGCTGAAAAATTGTTAGCATGTGCTTGGGGCTGTCAAAGTGTCCCTTGGAGGGATAAATTTAAAATATTGCATCAAAGTTCATGTAGTTGGGAATTTAAGAGAAGGGGGGATATTGGCAAATATTTAGTTTAATTGCACATTTATAGAGGAAATCAAGACTAAAAAATTTGAGAAATAGAAATTAAACAATCTCAAGAACAAGGTGGTAACTACAAAGTCCCAGGATTCCCTTCTTGATGAGTGTGGGGTGTTCTTTTTTATAGGGTGGATTTGTGTTCCTCAATTTGATGATTTGATTCACAATTGTGTTGCGAGAATTCCATGGTTTGCGATATTCAATTCATCTAGGTATAACCAAAATGTATGGGGACTTGAGGCTACTTTATTAGTGTCCTGGAATGAATAGGGACTTAGCGGAGTATGTATCCATGTGTTAGAATTATCAGCAGGTTAAGTATGACAACCAAAGGCCTACGGGTTGGCTTGTGATCATACTTCTTCCTGAGTGGAAGTAGGAAAGTATAGCTATGGACTTCGTGGTGGGTCTTCCTAAGACCTTGGGGAAGTATAATTCAATTTGGGTCGTTATGTATCAGTTGAATAAATTAGCTCACTTTATTTCGGCTAGGTCAACTTCAACTCCCCATAGTTGGTGGAGATCTACGTCAAGGAAATAGTGAGGTTGAATGGGGTGCCTCTCTCCATCATTTCAAATAGAGGTACACATTTTACTTCTAAGTTCTAGGGAAAGTTGCATGTACATTTGGGTACTCAACTCATTTTCAATATACCTTTCATCCTCAGATTGATGGACAATTGGAAAGGGTTATTTAGGTGTTGGAGGACATTTCAACATTGGGATCAGTTCTTACCCTTGTGTGAATTTTCATACAATAACAATTATCACTTCAGTAGATATGAGACCATTTGAGGCACTTTATAGGAGGGGATGCCGATCTCCCATAGAGTGGTTTGAAGCAAGTAATGTAAAGCTTTTGGGCATTTAATTAATAAGGGAAGCTAAAGAAAAGGTGAGGGATATCTAGACCAAAATACTGGTAGCCTAGAGTAAACAAAAGGAGTATACGAATTGTATTGTAAGGTGGAATTTTAGGTTAGTGAGAAAGTTCTATTGAAAGTTTTACCAATGAAAGAAGTCATGAGGTTAGGCAACAAGGTAAGGTTTGGCATGATACGTTGGTTCCTTTGAGATTTTTAAAGTGTGTGGCCAATAGCTTATAGGTTAGCAATGCCGCCCAATTTTTCAAGATTCTATCTGGTGTTCCATCTATTCATGTAAAAGAGATACTGTGGGGATGGATAATACATCATTAAGTGGGTTCGATCTTGGTAGATAAGGACCATTAGTATTGAGGACAAAGGAAATTAGATTAGTAAAGGTTTAATGGAAACATCATTTGATTGAGAAAGCTACTTGGGAAACCAAGAAGGATGTACAGGACAAGTACCATCACTTGTTTGAGGATTTATGTACTACCTTATTTTTGAATTAGCTCATATTTTCTTATTTGATCACTCGAGGATGAGCTATGGGTAAATTGGTATATATTTCAATGATCCTTCTTATCATTATGGGTGAGCTAATGGTAAAGGAAATTGGGTTAGAAAAGTTTTGCAATAGTAAGTTAAAAGTTTTAGGCTAGGCTATGTTCAGATGATTTCTGGATAAGGTGAAGTCTAGGAAAATCCAGAAAAGGATTATGGATAATATATAATCATGGGTTGGGTTTTCATTATCTAAGATTATAAGGATAGCATAGGACCTTTCAAAAGTGAATTTGGGTGAGTAAAATTTCTGATATCGAACTTGGCATAAAGGGGTTGGTTTGGAACATCAAGGTTTGAAGTTTTGTTAAAAAATGGGCATATTTTTCGTGATATCCATGTTTTTTTTGTCATGCAATATGCTATAGTGGGTGACACACTGCTATCTTGGTAAAGAAAATTCTCGTTGTAGTAGACAATTCCTCCATGGAGGCAGAGCGATCATGGGATTGAGCTATTATAGAGGGATTAGATGCAATTAATGTAGAAATTCCCAAAATTGTTCATTATTCTGCAAGTGTATTTTGAAGAAGCAAAATAGAGAACTAGGGAAAAAATCATTGGTTCGCCATTAAGAATATTTATATTGATAAGCAAATAACTCATTGATACTTTGTTTTTAAGGACTTAGAAGCAATCTTGTGGCCCTAGGGAATGGTTTGGGTTTATCCTAAGGTGGGAAAAGTTCAAGTTAATAAGGATTTTTGGGTACAAGACCTTGAGTTATTCTTATGAATGATTATTCTTTTATTATTTACCTTAATTCACTAGTGTAATCATGAAATTTATAGTTCAAGGTGAATTAATAGAGGGGAAGACCTGGATTGGGTAAGAAGATCATGAGTTTTGCATGGGGTTTAGGATTAAGTTGTAATCTGGGAAAATTTTGGCCATTTGTCATTGATTGTTGCATTATGTGTTGTTTCTAAGCCAAGAACATGCTAGGATTCATAACAAGGGGAAGGCTCATGTCTGATATAGTTTCCAAGGCTTGATTCAAAATAGGTGATAATTATTTATTTTCCAAGTTATGTAATGTGTGCATGTTAACTAATTTTATAGTATTACTTGTACATTGCAGGTCGGGGAAAACTTAAAGGATAAATGTAAAATATTATCATATTTGCTCGGGTAGCACACCTGGTATAGGTTACTCATTTATTGGGTTGGGTACCATGCCCGATATATATTTAGTGATGCTTATATGTGTGGTTCCTTGAGTGAATCAGTTACTACCCCCTAATATTCATGAACCAACATGTAGAACAAAACATCTCCTAAGTTGATGACGATCAGGATGGCATGACAGATAATCTCAATGTTCATGTGTTTTTTAAGTCAGGATTGGTGACTTAGAGTCTTATTATGTTTTTGACTTATTGTTTCATGTGATGACTTATATTACTATGTTTGGCTACTTCTTACATTCACATCTTTGGAACTAGTCAGTGGTCCTACTAGTACACTATTTACTTTGTGTACCAATACGTTTCTTGCCCTTTCTTTTCGAGTGCATGACATATTCCTTAGAAGAAGTCCTAGGACGTCCTTAGAAGAAGTTTCCATGAAAATAGAATAAAACCCTCAAAATTCATGAAAGAGAATAAAACAAAAAGATTATTTAGCAATCCTTCGCCATAAGGAGACCCCTTCACATAGCAAAGGTTGTTGACCGATCGGGTTTTGACATGCTGGCCAACAAAAATTTAATGAACCCAAAGTTTTCTTAAAAACTCTAATTTACATTTCCGTTTAAAAGTAATGTCGGAATGGATCACTTCTAATTTCTGTCGAGAAGCTAGAATGATTGATATTCCTATATGTAATTTTTATAAAAGTAAAATGATCGTCCATTCGTCTTTGAAATATAGAACATATGCTCTCAACATATCTTTAAGTGTATGAATAGTGTTGTCACCTTAGCCATTTATATACAAATGTAAGGTTGTACCAATACCTTTCTGAAAAAATTTCCAGAAGATAGTTGTGATTTGGGCACCTTTATCATAAATAATCGACATAGGTGTCCCATGAAGGAAAATAATCTCTTTCACATGCAACTTATCTTAATCCTCTATTGCGCTAGTGAATTATACATGTAAGAACTAGTATTCTTTTGTAAATCGATCAATTATTATCAAAAAATCATGTTCATGGAAAGAAGTAAGCAAAACTCGAGACAAAGTCTCTATTAATGGGCTCATATTTTCACATTGAGCTTTTTATAATTTGTTCTAGGTCGCCAGACCTATGGTGCTTTTCTTTTATTTGTTGATTAGGGAATTGTGCTACATATTCTTCTATATTTTTCTTTATATTGTCCCACCAACATATCTCTTTTAAATTATGATACATTTTGTTGACCTTGGTTGGCTATAATACCACAAACAATGCTTCAATCATAATATTCTTCCATAGTCTGTCCATATTAGGAATGTACAATCTGCCTTGGCACCTTAAAATGCCATCACCTGCAAGCTCAAATGTTGCGATTCTATATTGGAAAATCCTTCTCTATACTATTCTAATATATAATCATTATATTGTCTCTCTTTTACTACAAACACTAATAATGACTTTGTAATAATATGAACCACTATGCCCCCAAATTTCGAGTCCATTACCGGACAACTACATTTTTTTAACCAATGAACATCTATAATTATATTCTTATTTCATATTGGAAAATATTCTATACTTCCCATAGATCATTGACTAAGAGCATATATTGTAATATTTTCTTTACCCTGGTACTAGAGAATATCTACATCATAATTTTTCAAGTGTTCTAGCCACTTTTTCAACCTTAAATTTAACTCGCTTTGATTAAACATGTAGCAAAGACTTATGATTAGTGAAAATATCAACATGAATTTCATATAAATAATGTCACTACCTCATCAGTGCAAATAAAACCGTGACCAATTCAAGATCATGTCTTTGATAGTCTTGCTTGGGTGTTATGACTTGCGTCTAGTCATATGCTACAGTCTTACCATGCTACATTAACACACAACGTAGTCCAAAACTTAAAGCATCCCAATAAATAACATACCCTAGTATACCTTCTAAAAGAGTTAATATAGATATTGTAAACTTATCTTTAAATTCTTTGAAACTCTGTTCACACTTCTCTAGCCATTGAAACTTTATTACTTTATGTGTTAATTTAGTTAATGGGGTGGTGTCACGACCCAACCCCATAGGCCATGACTGGGGTCCGACCTGGACCGCCGTATACGTACCTATCAGCTACACTTAAATTGAACCTTGTATGATGTGATACTATACACAATTCCAATGGGTCAAAAAGGTTTTCCATAAACCTGTAGCCTCATTCACCTGTATCATAACAGGAAAGGGAAGGCGAGCCGACGAGGCATCCATACCACAAAAACATTTGCAATATGTCATATATAACTACATTATATGGCGGGACAGGGCCCCGGCGTACCCCTGAATCTACAAATATATACATATTATATGACCAGTATCAAAAATTAGGCTCCAGAACAGTGGAGCACTTCCAACATAGCTGAGAGGAAATCCTAAGCTGACGGATCTCCAAAATAAATACAAGTACCTGCAGGCATGAAATGCAGCCCCTTGAGAAAAGAGGGTTAGTACGATATATGTATTGAGTATGTAAAGCATAACACATCATAACTGAGACCATAACTGAAATAAAGATGCAGGAGACAAGTATAATAGTTTAACCATTTACTATACCTATACCTTAGGACCTGTAAGCATATACATTATCATATGTTGTGCCCAACCCTCTAGTGAACTCGGTGTCATAATCATTTCCTCATATTCACATGTCATTGTATTGTAATGCATTTTATTTCATCATATCATCATATACGGCATCATATCATCGTATACGGTATAATCTTATCATGTATGTCATCATATTATATTCGGTTCAGTACGGGGCTCGAGGTCACAAATGTATCACTTTAATCTCATATGCATGCCTGCATAAAATATCGGGCCCTTTAGTGAGGGACTTGATGAATAGAGTGGTGTACGTCTATAGCATACCATCACAATATACATACTGTATCCGGCCCTCTAAGGAGGGACTCGGCGTTCTTTCCTTATTTCACCATATATACTATCATATTATAGCCGGCCTGAGACTCGGTGAATAATCGTATCATCATAACATATAACATATATCATACCTCACGTAGGGAATCATCTTCTCATGCATGGAACTGTACACATCCGGCCCGGGATGCGGTGAAAAAAGTAGTAAAACTGTGCACGATAATATTCTCGGCCCATCGTGGGACTCGAGAAAGGACGGGTTACAGTATACACGAGTAGAGTAGTGAGAAACCATATGCAACTAAGTCATTATTTGAGACTCGATGAAACAGTCAAGTGAACCATCACCTGAAGACCAGGGGATTACTTATTTGAGGTACCTCTTTAGATGTCAGTAAGGCTTACATCAGTTGGGGGTTCAGGGATCACAAACATGCATCAAGATAATTCCACACAATATATGCATTCAGAAATATAGTCTACGTAATCAGAAACACAATTTATCTAGTCAAAGACTCAACTTATGCAATCAGACGCATTTATCATTTTAGAGCCTTTAAAAAGAGGAGCTAGTACCTCCACTTACTATTCATTATATAGCAGGCTTGAGAATAGTAGTTTGACTACTTTCAGACTCTTAATGTTCAGAAGTGACTACAAATCACGAGTTACAATCAGAGCTCATAAATGGAATTACCTCTAAACCCATATCATATATCATTTTACTTAAACTTAAGTCATTCGAAAGGAAAGAAGAGATAGGCTTTACATATACTACTTTTCATCAAATAGAAGACTTAAAGGCAACAACCCAGCTATTGCAGGAGTTCTAACATCAAAAAGTAAATGAGAGTTTTGATTATATTTAGGGCTTTATGAATGGATTGATTCCCAAATATCACATACATACCATTCATAACTTACATCTAAGACATGCCAAAAGAAAAGAAAGATAGCTCTACATACTTATTCCAAAAATACGCCAAAAGAAAGCTTCACGTACCTCGTATGGACTTCTCTTAATCACGTCCATGTTGTCGTTCTCCAAACCTATTTAACAGGGAATCAAGGCGAGTATCAAGAACCCTAAACTTTTCATAACCTTCGGTTGCACCTTAGTATTCACATAACCCATTTCCTCTCTCGCCTCTTCGACTAGTTCCTTAACTCATTTAAAGAGTTACCACAAATTGGGCAGCATCTCCCCTATAATATGCCCTATCTAAATTCCCAAGTACATACCTAATTACTACATACAACCAACAACAACAACCTGCAACTCATATACAAGTAAAACATTGCAACATTACACAATATAAACTCCACCCAACTTGCTGAAAATTGTAACACCAAAATAGGGTTTCTAATCTTTATTTCGCAAAACCTTTAATTATACGAAACGAGGGGTCATGTGGATGAAACTAGAAGCACCCACAATACTTTTAAAATACATTTAGGCCCTGAAACACATCACCACACACCTTCAGCAGCACCCCACACGCACAACACCTCATTTCGACTATAATTTAACTATGACGACTTCAATTTCAATTATTTCTATCGTCGAGCATTTCCACGAACTTTTTTATAATTACAGCAGTATTAAAGGTATATAAAACACTACATAACAACCCCATAAACATTAAATTAGAAGGTAAGACCTTACCTTTCCTGAAATTGGCCAAAACTTGCCGAAACCTGCCTCGGAAAATCTCTTGATGTGCTGAAATGGAGTGGACTGTTTACTGTCCATTTGGTGCTGCTACAAACCTTAACTTTACATTATTAACACCCTAAAAACATGTCCAAACCCTTAACAAAACTTGGGATAAGATAATCAAGCCATAGCTTATCAAATGGCTTTCCAAACATTCTGAAAATTAACTTCGGAACCTCCTTGACGCGGCTGAAATGTTGTGGCTGCTTGTTTCTCATTTTTTCTGCCCCAAATAGATAAGTTACGTTATTAAAAACCTCCACTTGATAGAATAATACCTTAGCTAATTAATTTACTGATCGAAATTGGGATGTACCTCCTTTTTTCTCCTTAAGTCGTCACCCTTTTCCTTTAGCTTTTAGGGTTTCTTTTCCTTTGCTTTTGCTGCATATTTTTAGATAGAACTGAAGTATAAGTTACATATACATACATATATATGGTCCTAAGAGGTGACATGTGTCATCCCCTAAGGGGGACATATGTCCAGCCCCTAAGGGGGATACGTGTCCAGCCCCTATTAGGCCACCGTATCCATGCATTGAAGGAGGGGCTGCCATATGGCAGTGGGGCCTACCTCCCCCAAGAAGGTAGGTCACCTACTTGAAACCAAGTAGATGGGTCACCTGCTTGCTTGAGGTGCTGCCACGTGTCACTCCTCTATTAGCTGCCACATGTCGTCTTTTCTCCTTCCTCGTGGGTTCGTAATCTCGTCTTATTTTAGGAGCCTATGTAATCCATGATACATAAGCTTGGTATGTCCTTAAGAAACTCAAGTGTATAAGACTTCTAAATTAGTAGCTTACGTAAGTAAATCGAGTCCTACGTCTCATTACTTGGCCTCCAATTCCTTCCGGATTCTTATGACTCTATTTCCAACCTTCTCTACTATAGGGTATCACAATCTCCTTTCCTTAGAGTCGTTTGATAGTGTCGTAGCTTACCCGGCTCACATAATAATGTCTAAGAAACTTAAGAGACATTCTGAGCTCGAGAGTGTGGGGTGTAACATCCTTCCCTCCTTTAGAACATTCATCCCCGAATGTTGAATAAAACTTTCCTAAAGACTTTATACAACCTGTAGGAAGATTCCTTTCTATTGCGATAACACACACTTTCATACAAGTAATTAATATACAAGTTCCAGGAGTGGGGGTTTACCTGTAGACATTGGGAATAGGTACAGATACCTGTGTTTCATGTCCTCTTCAGCTTCCCAAGTTATTTCTTCATAATTCTTATTCCGCCACAGCATCTTTACAAAAGCTACGTCCTTAGTTCGCAACCTTTTTCATCTGCCGATCCAGGATGGCAGTAGGTTTCCCCTCATAGGATAACTCCCTATTACGTAGACCTACTCCATGGGAAATATTCTGGGAGGTTCATTTATATACTTGCGGAGCATTGATCTATGAAAATTGAATGTATTATTTAAAACTGGATGGTAGGTCCCACTCATAGGCAGCTTTATCTATCATAACGCATATAAACTTATACTTCCATAGAATGCGAGGTCAGCTTGCACTATAACCTACCTTAATTGCCTTCTATTTCGGAGTTGGGATTCCCATCCCCTGTAACAGACTATCAAGCCTCTGATGCTCCAATTCTTTTAAGCTATTATACAACTCCTCTTAATCCAACTTGTAACACTTTAGGTATGCTATCCAACTCCTCTTTTTTCTAGTTTTATTACCATACATTATGTAGTAGTTCTTACACAAACATGTGTAGGTACTTAGAGTAATTCATAAAATGCCTTAGCATCGCTATACTAGCGGCTCACCTCCTTCAGTCGAGGTCAGGGATCCTCCATGGCTTTTGTCCTTATTACCAATTATAGCTTAGTAGTTCTGCCTCGAACCATCTTACACTTTCCTTGAATAGATTCTAAGTATGTCAATCACATTGCTATTATGATTTCTTTTTATCGAGTAATCACTTGATATTACTCTTAGTATGCCAATGCTCGAAGTCTGCACAATTATTTTGTGCCATTTGCACAAGGTGAGTTCCAATTTAGTCATAATATTTTTTGTTCTTGGCTTACTCTGTTCTATATGTGCCATTGCACTAACATGCACTTACAATCTCTTTTTGTCATTCTTGTTTCGTTGCCTTTTTTACTTTCCAAGGGGTCATCCATCCCAGTGCTACTCTCACCCAAGCACGCTTAACTTCGGAGTTTTGACGGAATTGGGTGCATTAGTATGGGTATGATCGCGTCCATCCCTTTTGGGGTCTCGTTTGAAGTTTAGGCATTCCCATTTACATACGATAGCGTCAGTTGATTTTCTCTTACGCTTGTACTTCTCTTATCCACTTCCCCCCTTTTAGGGTGTACCTATCTCATCCATTATTTATTTTCAGCTTATTCACACGCGAATAATTCTACTCCAACATATTTAATGTGCCGCACCATATCTACACTTTCTGTTAAATCATCTTGCATGTTAGGTTGCCTTTATAGAAAACCCTAGCATAACCATAGGGTGCTTTAATATTTGCAATGTATTATATAAAATTTCATCTAATGGTTGATACTCAAGTAATATCCATAATATAGCAGTGCATTCAAGCCACCTTCCATTCATCCCAATCAGTAATTAGCTCGTGCACATAATTGGTTCAAATTCTTCACTTGAGAGTACTTATACTTTGATGATTCGTGTTGCAAGCTCCATCATTATACTAACCTTATTCCAGTGGATACCACTAATTCTTATAATAACTTCATAATGCAGCAGTTGTTCTGTAAATTGACATTCCCTCTCCTTGCATGATCTCACTAATAATCATGGTGGAGTCATGTATACACAATACTTCTTTATGCCTTCTGAACTTTCATCTTTGTCATGTGCTGGAGGCTCATTTGTAATCCTGCTTATAACCATATTAATTTCATTGTAGTAGGGGCCTTATCTTATTACCTTTTTATCATACTATACTTTCAATTTGTAACTGTCTATTTCCCTTTTTGTTCGGTACTCATACTTAATTAATCACATCTATCTTGAACGCCTATATTAGAACCTCTCTATTATTCCTCCATCTTATATCCATTTTTGGTTAGGCGCAAGGAATTCCATATTACTCTTTATTTCCTTGCACTAGCTATCCTTTTTGTCGTCACATAACCTTTATTCAAAACTTTCCCTATAGAACTTGATAAATCTTATTTATTTGTTCCATAGCTTGCTTTTTCGTTTCACACCTATCTTTACATTCCATTCGCATGGACCATGTCATACCTTCTAGTTATTTCTTTACTAAGCTTTACTTACTCTCATAATGGTTTTTGTTATATTCACCTAGTACCCTGTTTGTATTCAGTCCCACAGTATAACATCGCTTGACTTTATTCACGATTATTACTATGGGCTACTTACCCTTCTTAGTTAGTCTTATCCTTAAAGTTTCACAAGCTGTCTTATTAACACTTCACTTTCGTCATAATCCTTTTTCCCTTGTACTCTTGTTGTAATCATATTGTTACTTTTTTCAACTATAACTCATCATATTTTATCCCTATGTATCGATTCAGGCGATGCCTTACTATATCATTTTAGCCCGATCTATCAGTCTTCTCTAAGTCATCTTGTTTGGCTAATAGGTCCTTTCTAACTTCGTTCTACTATACCAGTATCGAACTCTTAGTTTCTATTGTCATTAATTCAACAATTAACTTATTTCTCGAGGTCATCCATACTCATTTAGTTATATCTCATCATTGTTGCGAGCACAACCTTTCAAGACATACTACAGCCATGTATCTCATTCTCTTTTTATTTCTAAGAAAATTTTGGCAGAGTTTCCTCTATATTTTTTACTATCTCAATACCTGCACGTAGAAAATACCAACAATGCCTCACAGGGCACACATATATATTCATATTATCTCATATTGCAGCCACACAAGGTGCCCACATTAGCAGTATGAAAATGGACTTACCTTGTATGTCCCCTCGAACTGCACCTGTTGCACTTTCCTGTATATTTTTCCTTTTATTTTCCAACTTTATATATCAATTGTATTGCAACACCTTACCTAACACAGGTCCTTCGTGCCTTTGCTTACCTGCGTGCTTTGTAACTTCCAATATCGTCAGTTACTTCCTTCTATCAATATTGTTCTTCTGCTGAAATCACAAGTTAGTATGAGGAATTTCATTTCCTATGACTCGGTTCTATCGCACGATCTTAGATATGAAAGAAAGGTAACATACTAAATATCATGTAGCCTCCTGTCTATAGATGTGGTGCACAACACATCAATAAAAAAGACTCTACTAGACACGGTCTATAGACATTCCAAGGACAAACTGTTTTGATACCACTTTTGTCACGATCCAACCCTATAGAGCATGACTAGGGTCCGACCTAGATCATCGTATACGTACCTATCAGCTACACTTAAGTTGAACCGTGTGTGATGTAATACTATACACAACTTCAATGGGTCAAAAATGTTTTCCATAAACATATAGCCTAATTCACATGTATCATAACAAGAAAAGGCATGCGAGCCGATGAAGCTGTCATATAACGAAAATATTTACAATACGTCTTATGAGCACAACTAGAATGAACTTACAAATAACCCACATACACATGTCTACAGACCACTAAGAGTAATAACTACATTATATGGCGGGACAGGGCCCCCGGCGTACCCCTGAATCTACAAATATATACATATTATATGACCAGTATCAAAAATTAGGCTCCAAAATAGTAGAGCACATCCAACATAGCTGAGAGGAAATCCTAAGCTGACGGATCTCCAAAGTAAATACAAGTACCTGCAGGCATGAAATGCAGCCCCATGAGAAAAGGGGGTTAGTACGATATATGTACTGAGTATGTAAAGCATAACATATCATAACTGAGACCATAACTGAAATAAAGATGCAGGAGACAAATATAATAGTTTAACCATTTACTATACTTATACCTTAGGACATGTAAGCATATACATTATCATATGTTGTGCCCAGCCCTCTAGTGAACTCGGTGTCATAATCATTTCCTCATATTCACATGTCATTGTATTATCATGCATTTTATTTCATCGTATCATCATATACGGCATCATATCATCGTATACGGTATAATCTTATCATGTATGTCATCATATTACATTCGGTTCAGTACGGGACTCGAGGTCACAAATGTATCACTCTAATCTCATATGTATGCCTACATAAAATATTAGGCCCTTTAGTGAGGGACTCGATGAATGGAGTGGTGTACGTCTATAACGTACCATCACAATATACATATTGTATCCGGCCCTCTAAGGAGGGACTCGGCATTCCTTCCTTATTTCACCACATATACTATTATATTATAGCCGGCCCGAGACTCAGTGAATAATCATATCATCATAACATATAACATATATCATACCTCACGTAGGGAATCATCTTCTCATGCATGGAACTGTACACATCCGGCCCGGGATGCGGTGAAAGAAGTAGTAAAACTGTGCACGATAATATTCTCGGCCCATCGTGGGACTCGAGAAAGGACGGGTTACAGTATACACGAGTAGAGTAGTGAGAAACCATATGCAACTAAGTCATTATTTGAGACTCGATGAAATAGTCAAGTGAACCGTCACCTGAAGACCAGGGGATTACTTATTTGAGGTACCTCTTTAGATGTCAGTAAGGCTTACATCAGTTGGGGCTTCAGGGATCACAAACATGCATCAAGATAATGCCACACAATTTATGCATTTAGAAATATAGTCTATGCAATCAGAAACACAATTTATCTAGTCAAAGACTCAACTTATGCAATCAGACGCATTTATTATTTTAGAGCCTTTAAAAAGAGGAGCTGGTACCTCTACTTACTATTCATTATATAGAAGGCTCGAGAATAGTAGTTTGACTAGTTTCAGACTCTTAATGTTCAGAAGTGACTACAAGTCACGAGTTACACTCAGAGCTCATAAATGGAATTACCTCTAAACCCATATCATATATCATTTTACTTCAAATTAAGTTATTCTAAAGGAAATAAGAGATAGGATTTACATGTACTACTTTTCATCACATAGAGACGTAAGGCAACAACCCAGCTATTGCAGGAGTTCTAACATCAAAAAGTAAACAAGAATTTCGATTATATTCAGGGATTTATGAATGGATTGAATCCCAAATATCACATCCATATAATTCATAACTTACATCTAAGACATGCCAAAAGAAAAGTAAGATAGCTCTACATACTTATTCCAAAAATACGCCAAAATAAAGCTTCACATACCTCGTATGGACTTCTCTTAATCACGTCCACGTCGTCGTCCTCCAAACCTACTTAACATGGAATCAAGGCGAGTATCAAAAACCCTAAACTTTTCAGCACCTTCGGTTGCACCTTAGTATTCACATAACCCATTTCCTTGCTCGCCTCTTCGACTAGTTCCTTAACTCATTTAAAGAGTTACCGGAAATTGGGCAGTATCTCCCTTATAATATGCCCTATCCGAATTCCCAAGTACATATCTAATTACTACAGCCAACCAACAACAACAACCGGCAGCTCATATACAAGTAAAACATGGCAACATTACACAATATAAACTCCACCCAACTTGCTGAAAATTGTAATACCAAAATAGGGTTTCTAATCTTTGTTTCGCAAAACCTTTAATTATACGGAATTAGGGGTCGTGTGGATGCAACCAGAAGAACCCACTACCCTTTTAAAATACATTTAGGTGCTGCAACACATCACCACACACCTGCAGCAGCACCCCACACGCACAACACCCCATTTTGACTATAATTTAACTACGACGACTTCAATTTCAATTGTTTTTATCGTCGAGCATTTCCACGGACTTTTTTATACTTACGGTAGTATTAAATATATATAACACACTACATAACAACCCCATAAACATCAAATTAGAAGGGAAGATCTTACCTTTCCCAAATTTGGCCAAAACCCACCTTGGAAAATCTCTTGATGTGCTGAAACGGAGTGGACTGTTTGCTGTCCATTTGGTGCTGCTCCAAACATTAACTTTAAATTATTAAAACCCTCATAACATTTCCAAATCCTTAAAAACGTGGGAGAAGAGAATTAAGCCATAGCTTATCGAATAGCTTTCCCAACATGCTGAAAATTAACTTCGGAACCTCCTTGACGCGGCTGAAGTGTTGTGGCTGCTTGTTACTCATTGTTTCTTCACCAAATAGATAAGTTATGTTATTAACCACCTCCACTTGATAAAATAATACCTTAGCTAACTAACTTATAGAGAGAAATCGGGATGTACCTCTTTTTTTCTTCTTAAGCCGTTACCCTTTTCCTTTAGCTTTTAGGGTTTCTTTTCCTTTCCTTTTTTTGCATATTTTTGGATAGAACTGAAGCATAAGTTACATATACATACATATATGTGGTCCCAAGAGGTGACACATGTCATCCCCTAAGGGGGCATGTGTCCAGCCCCTAAGGGGGACACATGTCCAGCCCCTATTGGGGATACGTGTCCTGCCCCTATTGGGCCACCGTATCTATGCATTGAAGGAGAGGCTGCCACGTGGTAGTGGATCCCACCTCCCCCAAGAAGGTGGGTGACCTGCTTGCTTGAGATGCTGCCATGTGTCACTCCTCCATTGGCTACCACATGTCATCTTTTCCCCTTCCTCGTGGGTTCGTAATCTCATCTTATTTTAGGAGCCTATATAATCCATGCTACATAAGCTTGGTATGTACTTAAGAAACTCAAGTGTGTAAGACTTCTAAATTAGTAGCTTACGTAGGTAAATCGAGTCCTACAACTCATTACTTGGCCTCTAATTCCTTTGGATTCTTATGACTCTATTTCCAACCTTCTCTACTATGGGGTATTACATTATCCTTTCCTTAGATTCATTTGATAGTGTCATAGCTTACCCGGCTCACATGATAATGTCTAAGGAACTTAAGAGACATTCTGAGCTCGAGAGTGTGGAGTGTAATAGGTGGCTACATGATTTGGGATCTAATTACACATTCAATCACCATATTTTACCGATAATTTAGCATTAGATCTCAAATACAAGTGTCATAGACTAAAATGCTGCCAAATAGGTTAAATAAGAGGAGTATACGGTATCTGGAATGCACCACACATTTTCCTTTAGGCCAATCACCTGACCAAATGCAATTCCAACACAAAAATTTCTTGCATTGTACTAAAAAGCAAACATATAGTCATGATGTGTAACATATTGAAAGTTTATAAGTTATATTGAAAATGAAAATTTGCAGAATTTGCTGGTGTACTAGTTCTACAAGCCCCTGTATGGACTAAATGGTTGTATGAGTCGTGAATACCATTTGTGGTTGATAGCTTAGAATTTTAGAATGCGGTTCAGTGTTGTACATTTCCTGGATATGGCTCATGGAGTGGATTTAAGGAAGTTGAAAAATGTAAACTCTTTGACTTCTTTTTACAATCCAACAACACGACTCGTAGAGGGTGCTATCGGACGTAGATGGTCTCATGGTTTTAGTATGTAAAAATCTTAAAATATTAGTACCTTGGGTCTACGGATGGCATTCTACGGGTTGTACAATGCAACATGACTCGTGAATGGGTGGTCTTGGTTCATTCTTCTAAGAGTTGAAGCTTTAGTAAATGAGATATATGGGTGGACCGTACGGGCCATAAAAGTGTATACAAGATGTATATTGTGTTTGTGGTTAAAGTTCTTGAACTGGGAAATTTTTAGTGGCTTTTTAAGGATGGAATATACGGTCCATAAAAAGAAGTATGGTCTATAGTTTGGCTCATAAAGCATGTTCCACATTTATTTTTTCAGAGTTAATTGAGAATTTATCTACTTTTTTAATTCTTATACTACATCATTCCTAGCCTATTTTGAGGACCTATAAAAAATTCTAATACTCAAAACCACCCAATTCACTCTCATTCTAAAAACCCCAAGTCTTCTTATCCAAGTACTCTCTAAAGGTGATTCTAGGGTTCCTCAAGCAACAAGTCTCCTCTTCCAAGTTTAAGGTTAGGGTTCATCAAGGTATGTGGGAAATTCATCAATGAGTTCCTTTCACTCATTGAGTCCCAAACAAACCTCAAATTTTTGCATATGATTCTCACCTAATTTTAGGGTTTTGATGATTCTTACATAGGTTTCAATTGATTTCAACTTTACATGTCATTATTGATCTTATTATACATGATTTGATCTTAATTTAATATTTTCAATGATTTTATATGAACCCATGCCATATGAATATTTTGATTATGCAATCAAGCTTTGAGATTAGGCATGATGTATGAATTGAAGAGTTTATGAACTAAGAATGCTTTAGAATAAAGTATCAACAAGGTTTTTTCTTATTTTATGAAACTAGGTTACTTCTAATTGAAGTATTCTTATTATGAAAGATAATTGTGATTTAGCCACTTCCGATTGAAGTGTTGTTCCACCATGAAAAGATTATCATGATTTAAATGCTTTCAATTAAATGTCTCTGACGAATGGATTATGTTATAAAATTATGATATTTTAAAGAAACTATTCTTATGATGTTGAGTCTTCATGAATGATTCAGTATTACTAGACTCCTATCATTTCAAAGCCTAAGAATATGAATATGATATGGTTATGCATGTTTTCATTGGGAGATTACTTAGCACTGAGTAGGACTAGTACCAATTAATCAGGTCCCTAAACTATGTGCCCCTATAGGATTATTCTGATTGGACATTAGCTACTGTATCAACCTAAGCTTAAGATTATGGTTCTTACCTTGGCAAGTAAGGCACTCTCTTTTTGTTGTGGGATAAGAACATTGAACTCCAAGTCATAGTGTACATGGTTTATATTGGTTAGCGGTATCTCCCACAAAAGAATATGGTTTACTCAAACATACATCAATGCTTCTACTTATGATATGACATTCAGGATATTGCATTGACCGTGTGTATAATTTATGAACTCAACTTATTAGATTTCCATATTCTTTAATTGGTCATTCATTATCATATTTTTAGACTTATCATGTTATTATGTTAAGTTTATACATGTTCTCCATACTAGTACATTCTATAGTACACACCACATGCTTTGTCCTATATTATCTTATACTATAGGTTGTGATGCACATTATTTGAGCCATGGTTAGTATTAGATCCTGTCAGATTACACTATCTTTAGTGAGACCTCATGATTCTGAGATGTACCACTTATGAATTTGTATGTTCATTCTAGACTATTCTTCAATTTTTGGATTTTTTGACTAAGCTAGGGACATGTCCTAGAAACTCACGTATGTTTAGAGGCTATATCAGACATTACTATTTTCGCGTATGTTAAGTTTGTACTCAGTTTTATATTATGCGATGTCAAACTATATTTGAACTTTCTTGATTCTTTCATGTTATTTTAGTTCAGTATGTTATCTTTATGCCACGTGATTTAGCTTAGGGTCTTTAGGAACTCTAGGTACCATGTCACATATAAGGGGTAGTATTGGATCATGACAAACTTCATATTTAGAGCACCAGGTTCAAATGTCTAAGGGTGTGTGAAAGACGTGTTAAGTAGAGTCTTTTTCATAGTTGTGAAATGCGCCAAACCTATGAATAGGATGTTATGAGATGTTTAAGAAATACTTTACTTTTTTAATACCTCTCATCGTGCGATAGAGTTGAAATCCATAAGGTTTCCTTATATCTCAAGTCCAGAATTATTCTGTGCACCCGTTAGGCTTATGGGGGTCCACTGGGGCTTCAATTTAAATTTGCACACTAGTGTACCTTTTGGGGGCCCATTAGGTGTATTTAGCTTATAGATACTTTAGTTCAATTTTTTTACAATCGTGTGCATCACTAATTAGAAATCCCTTCATTTACTTCTTATTTATGTTATTCCTACTTTTCACATTGCTTTTACTTTTCTTAGCTTAATTAGTTTGTGATGCCTACTAGGTGCCTATTGTTTAGATACTCATACAAAATTCTGCATTTATTTTTGTGATGTAGGTCTGAATAATAGTTTTTAGCACTGATTTAAGCCAGTCATACTTTACATCATAGGTTAGGGTGCGTCCTAGATTTACCTGTCTATATATGTATATTATTGACTAGTATTTTGCTTTTTTCGACATGTCTTTATTTTTATGGTCCACTTTTGGGGATTGTATATATTTTGTAGCAGTGTTATACTTGTGACTTCCACATTCTGGGAGGGATCCTATTTGTATGTATATATTTTTGGTTTGTTTCCAATTTTGTTCTTATCATTCCTGTTATTGTTTAATTTCTACCCTTAATATTTCTTGTAGTTTCGAGATATGGGTCTACTTACCTAGTGGAGGGCTATAGTGGTTCCATCATGACTAGAAAAATCAAATGATGAAATAGAAGCATTTAGCTTAGGGATGAGACAAGAAACTTCAAACACCTTACAAAGGAAGCACTGCACATGTGTTGACTAATGTTTCAAAAGAAGGTGGTTCAATGTCCAAACCATAATTTAACAATGAGGTATTGCTAGAGAGATTCTATAGATCCTTAGATACATTCAACAAATTTGTCACCAACAATGTTGCAGAATGGTCACTGATGGATCACTCTTATGATGAGTCTAGTGCTATGCTTGATTGTATGAAAAATACAAATAGAGTATGGCATGCTAGAGATATTGAGGTAGTAGGTAGTGCTTCAACAAAAAATCGATCAAAAGAGGACACACTCAAAGAAGAGGTATAACACAACTGATTAGAGAATAAAGTAATAGCAAAACATATGATGGTTACACTAATATAGAAGGTAATGTTGTGGCTTCTTACGATTAAGGGTACATGAATGATAAATATTTCCATACTACAAGAGAGGAGATTAATTTTTGAGTGATCAATTAGACGGTTCTCGATAAAACTTCCAAGGTACCAATTAGGAGCCTTGGAACAAGAACACGGGAACCGAGGTTGCAATTGCAGACAAAATCAATTTATTACAAGATCGAGAGACAGAGATAAAGGCTTTAATAATAAAGGAGCACAACTGCGTCTTCCTTTCCTAAAAAAAGTTTCTAAAGTGTATATTTATCACTTAGTCTGAGTTAGGAGTTGTAGTTCCAAATCCCCATATCTTTAGTCAGTTCTTGTTGCTAACCAATCTCTACAAATCTTTAATGATGATCTTCTCAAAGTCCCTTTTTTCAAGAAAATAGTCTTTGAGATAAATATCCTTTCCGATACTCAGCATATCTCAATTTATCCATATAAAATGTATCCATCTAAATTGAAAGAGTTGAAGTAATAGTTTAAATACCTCCTTGATAAGGGATTTACTAGACTATGTATCTTGCCATAGGGTTTCTATAACACCCCAAAAGTTTCTAAGCTAAGACCCAAACCATGTTGCATATGTATATAGACCCATACTGGATGATTCCTAATTGTGCATAGGTGTTAATATAAATTTCTAAGTGTGCGAAGTATTTTGTAGATGAATTAAATTCATAAGAATCCTCTAGCATAAAGTTGAGTTAAAAGCTTCCTTATTAATTGAGTTTCGATTCAAGATTTTACTTGGGTAATTTCAAATGAATATATCTTTTATAAAATGAAGAGTTATGTGTCAAATTATAAATAAATTAAAGATCTTTCACATAATAAATAAAATTAAAGGTATTTGAGTCCTATTTTCAATGTCATTGGCCCCTCCTCAATCTGAGGTCCAAGCAAATTTTATGATCATTTTAGATTTCTTAAACAGATTGTTATTGACCAGAATTTCACTAGTGTTGAAAAATTCAAAACATGAGAAATGCCAGTCTAACACTGATGGAGGAAAAATTATAGGTATTAGAAACATGCATTTTACTTGCGTTAGACAATCTTGGATTTGCAAAATGCCAGTGGTAATGCTAGCGGTTCGATATATAATCATTTAAATCAGGTTTAGTCCACTTTTCTCACTTTAGTCCATTCGTTCAAGCCCTAAAAATAATTTTCTCTCCTCCTCTTTTTCTCTTTCATCAAGGTATGTCCTCCGTGGAATTCAAGTCTTCATACCCATATTTCTTCATCTATTTATGGATTGTTTATAGAAATTTTAATCCTTGACCATAGAATTTTCAAGAAAACTAATTCAAGAATATCGAGAAAATGATTTCTTGATCATCCTTTATCAAGCTAGGGTTCTTAATATCTCAAGTTCAGTTCAAAAATTTTATCAGGTGTTTTTATTTCTGGTATGTGGGGTTTTATTAATGGGAATTCTTTCACCCATTGAGTCATTTGTGAACTTAATTTCTTCATTTTAACTCTTTCTTTAGGTCCAGGGTTTCTTGAAAAGTATGAGTTGCCTTGTGTTTCAATTCTTTATAATGAAGAGTCCATGAATACATGTTTCCCATGAAAATCCACTAGCTTTACATGTTAATATTTTGTGAACCCTTATTATGTAATTAATTCATGATTTTGGTCTTGTGTTGTATAAATTCATATTTCCATTCAAATTATGGCATTGCCATGAGTAGTTGCACATTTTATAGATGGCGAGATATGAACACCCAAAGACTTCAAATTTCATGCATTGGTAATTAAACCTTTAGTTTCACAAAAATTTGGATGATTTCAGATAAAGTGTCTCAGTCTAAAATATCAGAGCTCATGAAGTTCAGTAGTATAAGTTTTGCGCACCATCAGAGTGAATTCTAAAGAAGTTTAATCTCAACAGTATTTTTAGATAAAATATATTATTCGACTATTAGTATCTTCATGAGTCACATTGAGGATTTAGGTTCAGCCTTGTAGATTTCTTTCAAAATCTAAGTTCTTGTGCTTTTATTTTATGCACCTTACTCCAACCATATCATGTCTTCTACACACCTACAAGTCTTGTGATTCGAAAACACATGACTTGTATATATGTACTCATCTCAAAATTAGGAACTTAGGCTCATAACAGTAAAATACATGACATCCAGCTATATCATCAATACTTTTGAACACTTTCCCTGAAGTAACTTCTTGATTAGTATGATATCCAAAATTCCATCAATGATCGTGGAGCAGTATTCATATAAAAGAAAAGTTCACTAGTAGTATCACAGGTAGGTATGACATTCCTTATTAAGGACAACATTCTCAAGAGCTATTTGTTATGTTACGTTAAGAGTAGTACTTAGCACCGAGTTGTACTAGGATTAGTATACCCAAGTCCCATATTTACGCGCTATCATAGGTTAATTTAGACCACTACAGCATATTATTTCAGTTTAAATAGTACCACATCATATCAACCTTTATCCCTTGACAAGGTATCTTCTCAATTTCTCCTATGATTTCTTCAACTAAAAGCCCTAATTGTATAATTTTCAATGGGTCTTGTCAATTATGTTATGCATATATGATATTATCCTAATTATGCATAATTCACATCATATTGCATGATTTCAAGTTAAATTTTAATGACCCATGCTATAAGCTAGTTTCAAGTATAATTTATGAGATATAATCATGATTTTCAGATTATTTCAATGAAAGCTTTAAATATGAGTTAAAGATGCTTTATGCAAAAAAGTTTATGAAAGATAACTCTATGATGTTTGTACAAAGTTGATGATAGGGCATGTTAAGTCCCTAAAAATATTTTATGATAAAAGATATGTAATGATAGAAGGCCTAGAAACACATTGCATGATTTATATTATAGATGAGATAATGCTATGAGTTTACTATAATGATGATAGATGAGATATTCTTACATAATTTTATAAAGATAGATTGATATCAATTATTATCTTTTCCTATGATTATGATCATGTTTTATAAGTTCTGTTGATATAATAACTAACTATCGAGAGGAATTTTAGGTGGGTTTGATTCGGTAACGTAGTTAGTTAACCAAGAAAATTCTAGTATCAACCTTTAGTCCCAAACTATACTTCCTGTATAAATTAAAAGATGCCAATATGACGAAGCTAGTAGATCCTCATAGTAAAGTTAAAAGAGTTACTTAATGGAGTATGACCTTGGAAGGTAGCCTCATCTGTCTCGATGTAGTAGTCATCAGAATTCATATATTAGTTCGCATGGTCTTATTGTCGGTTAAAGGTCCTATCCCACACAATTTTGGTTAAAATTATGATTTCCTATGATAGTTAAGAGATTTTCATGCATCGACCAATGAGATAAATGTTTTAATGTTTTCATGACTTTATTCAAGTTTTCAAGATATTGGTCTTGCATCCATGATTCATAATGCCTATGTCCTATGTTTATTGTTCATGCATCTTCTCACATACTTTGTTCATTCCATGTACTAACGCATACTTTTTATCTACATTGTATCATAATGTAGGGACTGACAATCATGTTTATTCTCCTCCAGCTCATGTCTAGAGTTTACTATTAGCTTATTATTATTGGTGAGTCCTCATGTTTTGAGGATGAGACTTTTTTTTCTGACGAGTTTATGACTTATTTTACCTTTTATATTGGGTGATCTAGGAGATTGTCTTATGCCCCCATCAAGACTAGTAGAGGCATTTTAGATATTCATAATGTCTATATAGTCTCTTATTCTACATTTTTGATACTTATGTTCTATATTGATATTATACTTTTGTATCTTTGATCTTAATTATTTACTTTATTTACCTTATGTATGTTCATGAATGTTATTCCAAGAGGCATGGTTGGGGTCCTTCAATATTTTAATCATCGTATTACAACTGGGCCCTAGGTCAAGTCGTGACAAATTTTATATCAGAGAATAAGGTTCAAGTGTCCTAGGGAATCTAACATGCTGCGTCATTTAGAGTCTTTGTTCATCGATGTAAAGTGGGACACATCTATGAATAGAAGTCTATAAGGAGTCTTAGGAAACAACTTCTTTCATGATCTCATCGTGGTATAGAGTTGAACTCTAAGGTTTCCTCCTCTAATGCTTTCTCTTTGTGATTATAGAATCATGCCTCCAAGAAAAGCTCCCATTTGAAGGAATGTTGAAGAGGAACTACAAGCTCCAAATGCTCATTTTAATGAACAAGTACTAATGCGGAGTTCCAAGTCACTTTACAAATGCTAGACCAAGCCATTATTACTCAAGTGAATCAAGGAGTAGATGTTCCTCCCAATGTAACTACTCCAATTTCAAGGGTTAGATACTTCACGAGGATGGACCCTTCTAAGTTTCATGGATCCAAGGTTGATGAGGATCCCCAAGACTTTATTAATGAATCGTACAAGATTATTGAGATTATGGGAGTGTCTTCGGAAGAGAAAGAGGAATTGGCAGCCTACCAACTCAAAGATGTAGCTCAAGTATGGTACAACTAATGGAAAGCCGAAAGGATTGAAAAGGGTCCTATAGGTTTGGAAAACTTTAAAGTTGCATTTCCTGATCACTTCTTTTCGCTTGAGTTAAGGAAGGAGAAGGTGTTGGAATTTATCAACCTCAAACAAGGAAACATGAGTGTGAGGGGGTATACCCTCAAGTTCACAAGGTTGTCCAGGTATGCTCCATCCTTGGTAGCTTACTCCCGTGCCCAAATGAGTAAGTTAATTTCAGGAGTGTCAGACATGGTAATGAAGAAGTGTCGAATTGGTATACTCATCAAGTTGATGGACATATCTAGGCTCATGACTTATGCCAAGCAAATTGAAGGAGAGAAGCTTAAACAGAGAAATGTAAGAGAGTCCAAGTGGCCTCGATTTCAAGGTGAGTTTTCTAACAATAAATTTGATGGTGGTAATAGCTGTTTCCGACAAGGTTGAATGTTTTAAGACAAAGGTTTCGGCTCTAAAATTTCAGAATGACAAGGTAGAAAATCCTAAGTCAAAAGGTGGAGCTCCAGGTGGTCAAGTCATCCCTCCATCTAAGAACAGTGAGAAAAAACATAAAGGAGAGTGTTTAGAAAGAATGTATGTGTCTTATAAGTATGGGAAGTCGGGTCATCATGCAAGGAAATGTAGGAGTGGGGCTA
Organism: Solanum dulcamara; assembly: GCF_947179165.1. Classification (NCBI taxonomy): domain Eukaryota; kingdom Viridiplantae; phylum Streptophyta; class Magnoliopsida; order Solanales; family Solanaceae; genus Solanum; species Solanum dulcamara. The sequence continues at coordinate 19,352,484 of NC_077246.1, forward strand.
GAACCCAGGCTCATACTCAGAATACCAGTTTTCCAGATTAATGTGCTACTTCTTCGAGTGGCGATTAGTGCCAAAATAGATTTTATGCCCTTCAGACTCATCAAGAGTTAAAGGATTCCCCAAATGTTATGACTGGAATGTAGAAAGTCTTTGACTTTGATGTTTTTGCATTATCAGATCCGGGTGCTACTCTATAATTTTTTACTCTTTATCTTGCTTTGAGATTTATTATTAGTCCCGAGATCTTGCTAGAGCCTTTTTCGATCTATACTCTGGTTGGTGATTCAGTTGTGTCAAAATGTGTTTATAAAATTGTTCGGATTTAGTTTTTTATAAAGTCACTTAAGTTGATCTTGTCGATATTAATATGACCAATTTTGATGTTATTCTCAGTATGGATTGTTTTATGTATTTTATGACTCTATATGTTATAGAACTCATCTGGTTAAGTTTAAATTTACTAATGAACCAGTCCTAGAGTGGAAAAGTAGTAATTTCATGTTCAAGGATCAATTCATCTCATGCCTTAAAGCTCAGAAAATGATTTCCAAAGGTTGAATCTATCATCCAGTTCGGGTTAGAGATACTAACACAAAAACTCCTACTCTTGACTCAAGTTTCGGTTGTTAATGAATTTCAGAAGTTTTCCCTGATGATCACCCATGTATTCTTCTTGAAAGGAGAATAAAATACGGTATCGATCTTCTCCCCCAATACTCAACCTATATCTATTCCTCCTTAATGAATAGAACAGGCACAATTGAAAGATTTAAAGGATCAGTTGAAGAATTTGCTAGATAAGGGTTTTATTAAACCGAGTATCTCTCTATGGGGTGCTCCAGTTCTCTTCTTTAGAAAGAAAAATATTTCTCTCTGTATGTGTATTGATTACCATCAATTGAAAAAGTTCACAATCAATAATAAGTATCCTATTCCAAGGATTGATGACTTGTTCAACCAACTTCAAGGAGCAAGCTACTTTTCAAAGATTGATCTTCAATCGGGTTATCATCAACTCCGAGTAAAGGAATCTGACATTCTGAAGATGGCCTTTAGAAATTGATATAGGCACTTTAAATTTTTGTTTAGACTAACGAATTCCCTCATAATTTATATGTATTTGATGAATAGGGTGTTCAAGCAATACTTGGATATGTTTGTGATTGTTTTCATTTATAATATCTTGATCTATTCATTAAGTGAGGAAGAGCATGTCGATCATTTGAGGATTGTGTTACAAATCCTCTAGGACCTTTAGTTGTATGCAAAGTTTAGTAAGTGTGAATTTGGTTAAGGTCAGTTGTGTTCCTTGGTCACATCGTCTCTGATGAAAGAATTATGGTTGATCCAAAGAAGACTGAGGCGGTTAAGAATTTACCAAGATCATTGAGTCCTTCTAATATTCAGAGTTTCTTGGGCTTAGTCAATTATTATAAATGGTTTGTGGAAGTTTTTTCGTCCATTGCATCGCCCTTGACTACTTTGACTCAAAAGAAGGTGAAGTTCCAATGGTCCAAGGTATAAGAAAAGCTTCAAAGAGTTGAAGGATAGGCTTACCTTCGCTCCGGTGTTGACTTTACTAGAAGGTTTTAATGGGTTAGTTTTGTATTATGATGCTTCACGAGGTTGTCTTGGAAACTCAAGTAACATGAGAAGAATTACCCAACTAATGTCTTGGAGTTGGCAGTAGTGGTATTTGCTTTGAAGTTGTACAAACACTATCTCTATGGTTTCTATATAGACGTTTTAACCGATCACAAGAGTTTGCAATATGTGTTCACTCAAAAGGACTTGATTCTTCAACAAAAAAAAAGGCTTGATTTGTTGAAGGATTATGATATTAGTGTGCTATACTATTTGGGTAAGGTAAATATGGTTATCAATACTCTTAGTAGATTGTCCATGAACAGTATTGCTCATATTGAAGATGAGAAGAAAGAGCTAGTTCGAGATATGTATAGATTAGCACATTTGGGTGTCCGATCGTTTGATTCTTAGGATGGTGGTGTTATTTTGCAAAATTGATTTGAATTATCTCTAGTCAAAGATGTTAAGGCAAAATAACGTAGGGATCCCACTTTGGTTGAATTGAAGAAAGCGGTTGCCGAAAAAGCCATTGAGGCTTTCTCTCAAGTGGGAGATGGTATGTTGAGGCATCAATACCGGTTATGTATTCCGAATATCGATGGTTTGAAAGATATGATATTGTCTGAAGCTTCATAGTTCATGGTATTCCATTCATCTAGGTTCCACAAAGATTTATCGATATTTCGGGGAAGTGTATTGGTGGAATGGCATTGTAACACCCTAAAAAATACTCACAAGTACCTTAATAATGCCTTGGGATTAGGCCGCTAATGTAACGCATTATCCTTACTCTTTTTGAAAAATCTTAGTCTGGAATATCGATCAGGGGGTCAAAACTTGCAGGAAAATAGTTTCAATGGATTTTTAGGACCCGTAGATTGAAAGATAGATTTCTCAAGGAATTGGGCAAACTAGTAAGGTCCGCGACAAGTCTGCATTACGGACTTGCTGGCCTCCGCGTTGCGGACCTGGCAAGGGTTTTCTGGATGAATTTAGTTTTCAGTAAGGGCACTTTAGAGTTTTTCCTAAATTGTTAGCTAATGAACCTAGATGTTTTTAGGAACTAATTCAACTCTATAAATTAACTTAAACCCCTAATTCTATTCATTCTTCTACAATTCACCTACTCAAATATTTCTCTCTTTAAAAAAGACTCTCAAGGACTCCATTGAAGACTTCAAATAAATTCACTCAAGCTCTCCATTAAAACTCTCAAGTTCTTCCAAATTAATTGGTGTTCTCACTTAAGGTATGTGGGTATTGATTCATGTATCCTTTCATCCATAAAGCCCAATCAATTTCTCAAGGTTTTCTATCAAATTAAAGTATGGTTTTTTATTGGTTTTATGGTCTTTATTCCTATTGCATGCATTATGATTTAAAGTATGATCATTAGTCTATTTTTATAAAAATTGATGGTTATTGCATTAAATTGAAGATTTTCCCCATGTATTCTCCTATTTTGATTTTTAGGGTTCATGATGAAAATTATGAGTATTTTTAATTATACTTCCTAATGATACTATCTATATGAATTATGTATGGGCTAATATAAAGTTTATGATCAACATGTTTTTTAGTTAATTTCATGATTCTCAAGTCAATTGATCATACATTCATGTCTTATCCTAATTTCAATTATAAGCTATGATCATGAATTTCCAAGTATGAATTATGTTTATGTATGTATGATTTTGTAATATGGAAGGACAATTCCCGCATTGCACTTATGTTATGAAATGAGTTACTCTATGATTTCAAACCTATGATAATGACTATGATATATGGTATTATGATTTTTATGTTATGTATGTATTCCGTGGAATTTGACTTAGCACCGAATGTGGACTTGAGGTGGGGCTCAAAATAAGGGGTCCTTATATAAAGTCTCTTATCTCATAAATACGTGCCATCGTAGGATTGCCTTTTTGGCCTAGCTAGTGGATCCACATATAGCATATGCATGACCTGCCTAGTGAGTTAGAGTCTACCTTGGCAAGTAGATTCCCCTTTCCTTTGATTTAGGGGCAACATTGGGATTCCATGTTATAGCTCGCATGGTCTTATTATCGGTTATGGTTCCTATCCCACATATGTATGGTCCTTGTTATGTTTTAAATGAATAATCCTATCTTTTACTTTATATGATACTTTTATGGTTTATTATGCAATGATCCTTCTTAAAGACTACTTATGATTTTTACTACTTCTCCTATCATGCTATTTTAAGATGGTCATTTGCACAAACATGGTTTTCTATGCATTGCATTGCCTATATACTTAGTAAATTCCAACGTACTAATGCATACTTTTGCCTATATTGTCTCATAATGTAAGGGTTGAGGTTGAAGATCATATTTTTCTCTATGTGGCTAGTTAAGCTTTCCTATCGGCAGTGTTTATGGTTAGTCCTTATCTATCGGGTACTAGTCATCGAGTTGGTTAATATTTTTTCAAAAACTTTTGTTATGTTTCATATTGAGGGTGATCTAGGGACATGTTTTATCCCCCACCTATGTTCATGAATAGAGACATCTAGTTGGAAAAATGTTTCTAGTCTATGTTGTCATGTGACATTCTTAAATTTCTATTTATAGTTTAGACTCTCTTATGATGTTTCTACTTTTATTTTACCTTGTGTATGCTTATGATATGTACAAGAGTCTTGGTTAGAGCACTTCAATGTTTCGATTGTCGTGTTATGACTAGGCCCTAGGTCGGATCATAATAGGCATAAAGAGGGGTTATTGCGAAATTCGTGGCTAAGTGTGCTAATTGTCAACAAGTGAAGGTTAAGAATAAAAAATTGGGAGGTTTGGCTCAAGAAATTGATATTCGTACATGAAAGTGGGAAGCTTTGAATATGGACTTTATTACAGGTTTGCCTCGTTCTCATAGGCAACATGACTCTATTTAGGTGATTGTTGACCAAATTACTAAGTCGGCTTATTTTCTTGCCATTAAGACTTCCTATACAGCTAAGGATTTTGCTAGATTGTATATCCGAGAGTTGGTTAAGCTTCACGGTGTTCCATTGTCTATTATCTCGGATCGAGACACTCAGTTTACATCTCAATTTTGGAGATCTTTCCAAAAGGGCCTTGGTACTCAATTGAAGCTTAGTACAACTTTTCACCCCAGATAGATGGTCAGGACAAGCGTACTATTCAAACATTAGAGGATATATTAAGAGCATGCGTTATTAATTTTAAGGGAAATTGGGATGATCATTTTCCATTGATACAGTTTGCTTAAAATAATTTTCATCACTCTAGCATTAAGATGACTCCATTTGAGGCTTTGTATGGTAGGCGGTGTAGGTCCCCTATTGGTTGATTTGAAGTAGGATAAGTTGCTTTGATAGAACCCGAGTTGGTATTTGAGGCTATGGAGAAGGTAAGACTTATTAGAGAAAGATTGAAGAAAACCCAAAGCAGACAAAAGTCCAATTCTAATGTGAGAAGGACAAAACTACAATTTGAGGTTAATGACTGGGTCTACTTTAAAATTTAACCCATGAAGGGTGTGATGCATTTTGTTAACAATGAAAAGTTAAGTCCCCGCGAGGTTGGGCCATATCAGATTTTTAGGCAAATTGGTAAGGTGATTTATGAGTTGGATTTTCCTTCCAAGTTGGCATAGGTGCATCTGGTGTTCCATGCGTCGTTATTGAGAAAGTTTATTGGTGATCCTAGCTCCAGTGTCATTGGATGGATTTGAAGTTAAAGAGAGTCTTTCATATTAGGAGGTTCTGATTGAAATCTTGCACCGACAAGTTAAAGACTTGAGAAATAAAGAAATAGCTTCAGATAAATTGTTATGGAGAAACCAATAGGTTGATGGTGCTATATGGGAAGGTGAAACCGATATGATGTCCTGATAACCTTATATCTTTCCTTCCTTTGCTTGTTAAGGTATTAAGTTCCATCATGATCCAATCAACCCAAATCATATGTTTCAGTTGTGCTCATAGTTTCTATTAATTCATATTCGATGAATGACTTTTAAAAGTCATATTTTAGCTTGAGATTAAAGATTTAATGTTTTATGCATTATCAAGATATTTTGCATGCATGTTGGGATACTATGTTATTTTCTTATTCCATTCATTCTAGATTGAGTCCGATTCGAGGAAAAAAGTTTCCAAGGAGGAGATATTGTAAGATCTCGGGAGTTGAAAAGTCATAAAATGAGGATCAAAAGATGAATTTCTTGACAAATACTACTTTTGACACGAGGTGATGTCCACAAAGGCCATCACGGATCGTATTCAACACCACGATTCAGTGTGCTGCAGTGGTGGTGATTCAGAAACTTAAAACTTGTAGGGAAGGGTCCATGACAGGGATTGATACGCTCAAATTACACCTCTCTAAAGAAGTATAAAGTGATCATTGATCAAATATAGTACCTAACAAAGGTTAGGGTCGATCCCATGAAAAATATAGTTTAGACATTAGATTAATCATTTATTTTTTGCTTTAGTAATCTATTTATTTTCGTAAAGAAAGGGGGAATTTCTATAAACTAATGAACAAATCAAATAGCAAGCATCAACGAACAAAAGTATGATTTAATGTGGTTCAAATCAATATGAAGTGAAACTAGGGTTTTAGGTGTTCCCCATGAATCCTTAACTAAGTAGACTTTTTTATTAGTAATCCTTTCCTAGTGTTTACCTATATAATCGGTAACTTAATTTCACATATGTCCTTGATCCAGCAAATAAGTGAATTTTACTATGCAACTTGATCCTTCTATGAGTGTATGCTTTACTAATCCTTACCAATGATCCCATATTTAGCTATCCCTTGCTCCTTTCAAGCTAATTAGATGAGGATGATTAGCCCCAAATCTCGTTGTTTAATCCATTTTCCCATCCGTTACCTCATTGACCCAGCAAATAAGGATAAAGCGAGTTTTAACATTGGCCGCCGTTAATAAAATCAAAATTAACGGAAAAATAATAGATATATTCACACTATTCAAGAATTACTTTTTATTAAGTTTTACGTCGTTAATTACTCATGGTTCCCACAACCCTAATTGTGGAATTAGCTACGTATAACTATGTGATCAAAATCAATAATATTTGGGTTAAAAGCAATCATGAACTTACAAAGTAATTTTGAGAATCCAAAATCTTCAATAAAATCTAAACGTAAAATATCGATAACAAAAATCAGAGTTCAAGATTAAAAGCCCAAAGGTAGTTCAAGCTCTATTATCAAACCCAAAAAACGTGCATAAAATAAACTAAATGTAAGAAGTGAATTTATAGATAAAATATCCTAAGTAAATATGAATTTAGAGAACATAGGAAACTTTAAGTCGTTTCAGGTCTACGGATCGTAACAACTCTGACGGGTCGTAGACCCAGCTCATAATTCTTCATATTTCACTGAGGAACTTTTCTTCTTCACGACCATTTTCTACAGCAGGTAACTCTGAGGAAGACTCATTAACTGGAGTCGTGGACTTCATCATCAGTAACTTCAAGCTACGAGTGTTTTCTACAACTCGTAGGAATATGGACTAGCCGTAAAATTGACTCATCTTCTTCACTTTTCCTTCAGTCTTTCACTTCTTCTTGGTGACTTCACTTGACGACTTGTAAGGCTGAAAATGAGTTGTTTACTTTACTCGTAATCTTCAGTTCAATTTTATTTTTCTCTTCTAACTTTGATGATTTGATACCTACGACCCGTAAAAACAAAGATGAGTCGTAGAATGAGCTCATAAACACCAAAAATTTCAAGATGATCTTGTAAACACAAAAAAATTCTTCTTTCAGTTCTATGATTCCTCAACCAATTCTCCGACTTAGTTTCCTGCAAAGGAAGCACAACTAACATCAAATATGCTAACAAATACTAAAAAGACATGCACATTCTTAAGTTTAAAGCATTAAAATTACCGTAAATCCACGGTACATCAATACACTCAACTTAAAATTGTTGCTTGTCCTCAAGCGACACTACTGTACTATAATGACACGATGTAAAATAAGATTAAGAATGTACAGAAATCAAAGGCTATTAACCCCCGACCATTCCCAATTTCCATCCATGATTCCATTGCAACCACTTTTTCAAATCAAACTAACTTATGTGGATCAATATTAGACATTTCAACACAAATAGACAAATTCACAAGCCAAACACAACAATTACCATTTTCATGACTATTTAGACAATGTCACTTATGCCCTGACTGAAAAGAAGTCCCTTTTTTCACTCATTTTTGCAAATATTTATTTAAAATAAGGGATGTGGGAAATACTAATACTCACAAAAGAAAGTTAGACTTTCATGCACAATACCATAGGCTTGCCGTTATTTTCAATACTTAGACTCTTGAACCGTTGAAATGGGATTACTATAGGACTTTTTGGGCTTGTAACATAGGCTCGGGGACAGGTGTGGTATATTTAGATTTTAGTGACTTTTGTCCCTCCTTAAACACTACATTACCCTTGAGTCCATATCTTACAACCTACAATTTGTTTCACTATTTTTCTTAGCTTTTTGCTTTTGCCATATGTGTGGCTTTTGTTTGTTTAGTTCACAACATTTTTCTTATCTTTGTACTTTTCATTGCTAAATCTTGCTAAACCATTTATTTTTCATAGACAAAACACCTTTTTATTCCTTTTCACACATCTCTTTTCAACCTTTTTATTTTCTTTCTTTTCAATTCTCATACCTCTTCTGTTCTTTATTTCCTCTCATAGTAGCCACCCTCAACTTAGGCTTTTGGCCTGAGTGGAGGTACACATTATCCTAGGAGGGACCAAGGCCAAAAGAAGAGGTTACAATCAAGATTAGGGACATTTGAAACACGCATTTATTTGATCATAAAGGTCTTTTAAAAGATCATATCTTTGGTTCAAAGGGTAAAACAATCTTTGGTTTGTTATTTTAAGGATAAGTGGAGTAATTCAAAGATATACCATGATCGTTTCCTAATAAATAGTTCAATTATCACAGTATGACCAACGGGGAAAGTTCTAGATTGACACAAACAGTTTGAACACACAAATACCTCACACACACTTGGCATCAAGTTTCATTGTCAATCATCAATCTTTGGTTCACATTTCAGTCTAATTCATGTGTTATCATACCGGTTTACATTATGTCATACAAAGATTCTACATAGTCAATAAATCAAAGAAGCAGTCATAATATTTCAAGTAAATTTTAAAAGGGTCTATTTGTTTTTGTTTAAACTTTTTAGCCATCATGCCATAGATCCCTACTCTTATTTCACATTTACATCCTAAACATGCTGGTTCAACAAAAATTAAAAAGGTCCTATTGGAAAAAAGGACACATAAAACAAAACCCCAACAATTAAATGAGTGCCTAGGGTACCTAGACTTTTCCTAGATACTCCTGCATTCATAACCACCCCACCCCTACTTGAAAAAGCCTTGCATTATCCTCAATACAATATAGCAAAATGTAAAAAGTACAGGGGAGAATAAAAGGAACCTATGGCATACAAGTGACGAATTCTATATGGTGGCATCTGAGTCCCTACGTATGGATCTCGGTGAAGTAGCATGTGGAATTATGGAAGTCTATGCGTCATCATGAGCGTCAACTCATGAGCTCGATGCACCAAAAGTACATTGTCTCTCCTCCTCGTATTGTATCTCCTCAAACAGTTTAGAGGCTTGTGTGGCCTCTTGTAGATCTTGATGCTCCTTTCTCTTTTTTTTCTTGACTTGTCCCTTTCTAAAGTGACATGATCAGTACAGGGCTGTATATCTCTTTCCACCTCCATGTCATCATTCGTAAATAGATCAAACAAGTTTGGTGGTTGAACGACGGGCAAAGCTAATGGTATATGGGCTAGTGTAGCCAAAAATGTAACCTCCGCACATAGTACTCCAAGCTTAGTCCAAATGGAAGCAATGTCAGAACTGGATGAGGACTGAAACATCGCATTCACCCTCAACTCAAAAGCATCAGTACACACCTAAATCTTTTACTCTCGATCAACCAATGTATATTCAAACTTAGATGCCACACGCTCCTCTAATTTAATAATGGTTTTTGGACCCATTGCTTAAGTTGTTGAATCAACTGACCCAATTGGGCCTTATTCTGTAGTTGTCCCTGCATCAAGGTGTGTAAAGCTTCGGCTAAGATAGTGACCAAGTTTATGTGTTGTGGATACAACATACTCATAGATAGGACTACCGAGGAAGTCAGGGTAGCCTTTGATGGAACCATAGTGGTGTCTCAAGTTCTGGAATAGCTACAGAATCACTTACACAGTAAGCTGAATATCTCAAACTTAGTTATCTCCAAGTTTAGACGGGGAGCATATTGTGGTCTGGTCAAATTTGTATCATCTTTAATGAGCCCCAGTTCTATAGTCCTGTTCACTCTAATCAGTAGGTCAACCTCTGCAATCAATGGAACTATGGCATCTCGGCATAATGCAAACATGAGGTAGGGAAAAGGTATTATGGTGTTCTACCGAATAACCTACTCATGAATTTAAAAAATGATGATCTTTACACAATCGACTTCATATCCATCCATCAAGATGGCTATAATCACAGTTTAATCCAGAGTCAAATGGTTGTCTGCATTGTCAAGTAGAGTCGGTGTCGGACAATGGCCTACCAAAATTTTGCCATGAAGTTCAATAATGCTTTGTTGATCGGTGTTTGGTATAATACCCAATCTGTTGCTTTTCCATACTCAATTATGTATCTTTCTACCCATCTAAGTATCTATCCACATTGCACCGGGTCTCTTAGAGTATTTTTATCACGCACCACTTTTATTTTTTGATCAAACTCCACCAACAAGGTTATCGATTGAATATTTGGGCCTTAAAGGATGGACTGTCTCCTGTAATAAAATAACTGGGATCTCCTAAACAAGTATGGTCAAGAGTACAGGCTTTTCCAGTTCCTTCTCTTTGGAAGGAGATATCTTCTTTATTGTAGCCACGTATGAAGCATAGAACTTACATACCATGTTGTTGTTGTAACTCCTGAAGTTCTCTGCTATCTACTGTAGTTTTTGGCGATGAAAAATATCATAAATCTCCAAGACTGCCTCTAATCCGGTTGTTATCACACGTGGTTCCTCATTAATAGGTTGTCATAAGTTATGATGATTGTTCCTCTCCTGCCTCATCCGGTACAAATCAAGTAGCCCTAGAACACAACACAGCATTAGTGGTCCTCCAATGTGGTTGGTATGAAGAGACGCTCGAGTGTTGACTTGCCTTCGAGTGACACAGATCCTAAAATGGATTGGGGTACTAAGTCATCATTGCTCTCTCCACCTCTACTGAATCCCTCTCTCCAGACAGGAGAGGTGTAGATAATGTTGACGTATTGGAAGTGAAGAAGTCTCCACTTGGTTCTGTGATGAGATGACTTATTTGGAGTGATTTGATTTGGGACTTCAAACAAGCAGCGTCTCAGATTCATTTGTGTGTTCCTCCTTAGACCCAGTATTTTCGACGTTATTTTGTTCATCCCTATTAATTTCTTTAGAATCTCTACAGCTTTTTTTTGTGAAATTTGTGTCTTTCTACCACCTTTATTTGGAGTTCATTTGGGAGGCATGTTACTTGTGGAGGAAGAGTTAGTACATAAACATAACAAGAAAAGAAGAAAAGAGAAAAAAGATTTAGTAAGAAAGGACTGTATTTTTTGGTTTTACGAGGGGGTATCTATAGGCCGCAGAGAGTCTACGACTCATAGAACAAACCCATAGACTCAGACTTGAAGATTTTAGTCTCTGAATTTCTTCTAAGGATGAACCTTACGACATAAGGATCATTCATAGACTCAGTTCTATGGCACTAAGTTTTGGTACTTGACTTGTACATGTCAATCCTATGACTCGTAGATAAGTCTACAACCCGTAATATGTACCCGTACAAGTAAAGTGTCAAAACACTGAAGTACTGGAATTTGACCATTTAGTTTTGATGAGACTTAAAAGATTCTACGACTCGTAATTAGACTCATAACACTTGTTTGTTTGTGAACACTGATCTTGAGGTTGTCATTTACTAGGGGTAACTATGACTCGTAGGTTCGTCTACGGCTCATAGAAAACCCTCATCTAAACATAACTTCAAGATTAGCGATCATCTTAATATTAGCACAACAACACAACTGATATGACTTCAAACCATTGCATTTAAATAACATTTTAATCAAAAACCTAGTTTCCCACTCCCCAAATTAGTTCAACAAGTAATAATCAAAATCTCCAAATACCTAAATTCTGGAAGCTTGCCTATTCTATTGACCAGTCTAATTGATGAGACACAGAAAAATCTATGATTCGTAACTAGACTCGTACAGTTCATATCATGTGAGGGTTCAACTTCTGAACTTGAGATATCCTTGATGAGGGCTAACTATGAAACATAGAATTATCTACGACACGTAGAAAACCCCCGACTAAAAAAATCTTCAACTTTAATTGGTGAACTTACACAAGCAACACAAAAATCTAGTTCAATCACCCCATAATGAATCAATTTATTTATTTAACATAATTTCATTAAAAACTCAGAACCCCAGTTCACACATCATTTCAATAATTGAATTTTGAAATATGAAAAACCCTACCTTGGCAACAATTGTTCCTTATAATCCCATTACACTATGAAATAAAGTAGGACATGGTTGAAGTGTATTAACATGATGAGTTCACTTACCACACTGGGAAGGTTGGATCCTTAGAGTTTTGAACTGGGACTTTTGAGACATTGAAGGGCTTAGGAAACTGGGCTTCTTGACTGTGGTTAATCTTCAATTGAAGGAACGAGATTTGAGTGGTTTTGGAAAGGGTAGGAATTTGAGAAGTTGTTTTGTGAAGGAGAAGGTGAAAAGTGGTAAGTTTATGTATTGAAAAGAATGGAGGTGATTTTTAAACTTCGTATCTTTTATTTAATTCAGCACGGGTCGGGTCAGGTGGGTAGCTTATTAAGTTTGTGAAAATGGCTAGTTACGAGTCATAATACTTATTATGATTCATAAACTAGCTTCGTAAATTGCTTTAATATTTATACTTAATAAAAGGAAACATACTTGGAGTCCACGAGTGTAGGATACTGGTCGTAGAATGTTCTATGAGTCATAGGGTAAACTCATAAACTTAAAACTATGTTATGTTTTTAATTTGAAGTTTGACGACTCATGCAAGTTTCTACGACCCGTAGAAATGACTTGTGTGTCTCTCTGAGTCTTTTTCAGTTCCAGTATTTTCAATTCGACATGGGCACATACTCAACCTTTGGCCTATTATTTATTCCTTTTTTTACTCCAATTTGACACGGACCCTAACAAAGTCTAAGGTATCCTAAACACTAATAAGTGGGACTAGAAAGAGACAAAAATTAAAATAGACTAAATAAATAACAAAGTAAATTGGTTTGACTCCCAAGTAGTTCTTGATTTAACTTTGCGGCACGATTTAGACTTTCTTAGTTACTCAGACTTCACTAGATTTCCATGCTTCCACAATTTTGATTTCATCTTCTATGTCCATGTATTCGTTGATTCATTGACCATTAACTTTGAACTTTGTACCATCTTTCTTTTCTAGCTCAATTGCCCCATGTCGAAAAGCATGACTCACTTGGAGTGGTCCAAACCATTTTTGACTTGAGTTTCCCAGGAAATAAATGCATCATTTAGTTGAAAAGAAGGACTAAGTCTCCGGGTGAAAATGTTTGCTTTTCAATTTTTTGGTCGTGGTACTTCTTCATTCGCCCTTTGTACAATGTTGCACTCTCATATGTATTTAGACGTAACTCATCAAGCTCATTTATTTGATTTATCCTTTTCTTTGATGCGGCATCCCAATCCATATTCAATTTCTTCAACACACATACGAGTAGATGATAAAATTTCCTAACGATAAGTTGATAAGGTGACATATCTATGGGAGTCTTGAATGTATTATGTTAAGCCCATAGAGCATCATCAAGCTTTGAATGGCATGCTTCCAAAATACTCATCATCTCAACTTTGGGTATACAGCGACGAATAATCCCATTGGCATAAACATGGAACAAGTATGGTTCTTCCCAAAAAAAAACCACATCAGACATGAACCTGCGAAGTTGATGAACATTCAAATAGGAGGGCACTATACCACTTTCTAAATAGTTAGCAACCTCGAAAAACCATGGAATTAATCCTTGTGATGCTGCCAATACTTATTTATCCGGAAATATGTCATCTATCTCAACTCCATCTTCCAATTTTAACATTGCCTCTTCTTCAAGCTAGATAGATGGTTAACAACTTGATTTTTTGTTCCTTTTCGGTCTTTCACTTCAAAGTCAAACTCATGTAACAATAATACCCAACGAACAAGTCTTGGCTTAGCATCCTTCTTTGACACGATACATCTCAATGCTGCATGGTCTATGTGTATAGTGACTTTGGTTCCCAACAAGTAGGATCTAAACTTCTCGAAAGAGAACACAACGGAAAGCAACTCTTATTCGATCACGGTATAGTTTCTTTAAGAAATAGTAATAGCTTTGCTAGCATAGTTTATTTGTTGTAGAATATTCTCATGTCTTTGTCCTAATACTACGCTAAGTGATACTCTACTTGTATCACAAATGATTTCAAATGACTGCTCCCAATCTGGTGCAAGGATGATTAGAGATGATACTAACCTTTTCTTCAGCTCCTCAACTGCTTTTAGATAGGCCTCATAAAAAATAAACTTCGTCTCCTTCTCTTATAAATTGCATAAAGGATGATCTATTTTGGATAAGTCATTGATGAAGCGATGATAAAATCCAGCGTGTTCCAAGAAGCTTTGAATGCCTTTGACAAAGATGGGAGGGGATAACTTTGTGATAACCTCAATCTTTGCTCGATCTACCTCAATGCCTTTGTTTGAAATCTTGTGACCCAACACGATGCCCTCTTTCACCATGAAGTGATACTTCTCCCAATTGAGCTCAAGGTTGAACTCTTCATACCTTTTTGTACATCTTGGAGATGATCCAAACAATCATCGAATGAGTAACCAAAAGCTAAAAAATCATCCATGAAAACTTCGATTGTATCTTCCACCATATCTGAAAAGATAGACATCATAAAATGTTAAAAGTTTGCCGGTGTATTACACAATCCGAAAGGCATCCTTTTGAAGGTGAAGGTCCCATATGGGGATGTGAGCGTTGTCGTTCCTTGGTCTTCGAATGCTATGGAAATCTGATTGTAACCCAAATATCCATCAAGAAAATAGTACCATTCTTTCCCAGCGAGAAGGTCTAGCATTTGATCCATGAAAGGCATTGGAAAGTGATCTTTTTCTTTCCACGAGTTTAGCTTGTGAGAATCCATGCATACCCTCCAACAGTGACAAGCCTCGTTGAAATGAGCTCATTCTTCGCATTTGGCACCACCGTTGTCATGACCCAACCTAGGGCTAGTCATAACATGGCGATCGAAACCACAAAGGGCTCCAACCAAGCCTCTTGTTCATATCATAAGCATACATAAGGTAAAGTAAAATAAGAAGCATCATAGAGAGTCTAAACCATGAATAGAAAATGAAGAATGTCATGTAACAATATAGACTCGAAATATTTACCCAACTAGATACCTCTAGTCATAAACATGGGCGGGGGCTAAGGCATGTCCCTAGCTAACCCTCAAAATGAAACTTAACAAAAGTCTTTAGAAAAAATTCGATAACTAGTCCTTGATAAATGAAGATTCACCACAACTTTGTCGGATAGGAAAGCTTAACTAGCCACGTGGATGAATATGATCCTCAACCTCAACCCCTACATTATAAGACAATGTAGGAAGAAGTATGCATTAGTATGTTGGAATGTATTATGTATGCAGGCATGACATGCAACATAAATCATAAATGCAGTGATCAAGATTATACATGATAAAAAGGTTAAGTAAAGTGATGGGAATACCATGATGATCAAAGCATTTAAAGGACATAGTTGAAGATCATAAGATAGCATAATAGTCCTAAACATATGTGGGATAGGAACCATAACAAAAATTAAGACTATGTAAGCTATAAAATGAAATCTCATTGTCTCCCCATACAATGAAGAAAAGGGGAATCGACTTGCCAAGGTAGACTCTATCTCTCTAGGTGGGTCATGTACATACAATATATGTGGATCCACTAGCTAAGACATAAGGAAACCTACGGTGGAATGTAGTTTATGGGACATGAGGCTACTAAAGCTTTTGGTAGGGCCCCCACGGAATACATACATAGCAAAGTAATCATAGTTAACATATCATAGACATGATCATACATTTAAAATTAATAGAGTAGCTCATTTTATAACGTAGTGGAATGTGATTATTTGCCTTCCACATTACAAATTATGTATACATAATTCTTATCATTAGACCGTAAGTCACCACAGAGGTCCTTAAGTCATATTTTCCATAATTTATATGAAGAAAGCATTATTCAAAACATACTTGAAAATCATACTTGAATAGTCATGCTTGAAAGTAAGTTCATATAATGGAGGAGTAATTCATTCTTAGTTGAGAGTTTAAATCATAAATGAAATGTAATTCATGCACTTGAAAGAGTCGTTGATGAGAAGTAAGGATCAGCAAAACAAAACAAAAGAATTTTATCACATACGTCGTGTTTGGTGAATGTATTTTATGGAAAACTGGGCGATGGCCCTATAGTAGTGCATCGCGCCAAGGCATAAAAAACTAGGAACTCTACAGACACTACAGTAGAGTATCGCGCCATGAGGAAAACTATAGAGACCCATTCCTAGTGCGATAGTGGCGTGCCACCCCAGTGTTTTCCCTGTAAATTACCAGATTTTTCATCATTTTTCATGAGTCTTCATCTCATATAATGATATCCTAAGCCCTAATTAACAATATAATAAATATATATGAATAATATACCAATTCCAAGAAATTACCAATTAATTTATGCCAAAATAGATTTGAATTCACAAGATCCATCATAGCTCATGCAATTAAAATTAAAATTAAGACGATTCAAAGTTTTAATTGAAACTTATGGAAGATTTAAGAAATTCTTTGGGATCCATGGGTTAAAGGTACCCATGGATGAATCCCTCAAACCTTGGATACAAACTTTGAAGAAAACTTAAAGAAGAACTTGAAGATCAATGGAGAATCTAAGAAGATTCTTGCTAGGTCTTCAATGGAGGTCTAGAGAACCTTTTGTGAAGAGAAGATTTATAGGATGGGTGATTAGTGAATGAAGGAGGGAAAATTAAGAGCTTTGGGGATTAAATAGATTAGCAACCTATCCCAAAAACTGACTAGATTCATTCCCCCTATAAAAATAGGGAAAAAACTACTTTTCCCTTAATGAAAATCTCCCTTAACCTACCAATGGATTTACTAAGGCTAATTATTCATCTTATTCTATCGTAGTCTATCTTTGTCAGACCCGGGATATTACAACCATAATACCTCCCTTCTCTGGCACATATTGGACAGGACTTACCCAATTACTATCTGCGATTGGATACACAACTCCAGCATCTAACCACTTGATGATCTCCTTTCTGACTACCTCTTGAATAGGTGGGTTGAGAGGCCGTTGGTGTTCAATTCTTGGTTTGCAATCTAGCATGAGTTGGATTTTGTGAGTAAATATGCCTAATGGTATGCCAATGATATCGGTTATGGACTATACTATTGCTCTTTTAAAATGCCTCAAGATGAATATAAGACCTTCCACTTGCTTTTGGTGAAGATCAGCAGCTATTATGACCGATAACATGTTATTGGGTCCCAAGAATGTATATTGCAAGTGAGATGGCAGCGTTTTGAGTTCCATAGTTGGAGGTTCCTCAATGGATAGTTTCGCGAGCGGAGTTGCTCTATTCTTTAAATCTAAGTTGAATATCTTTTGTTATACCCCACATTTTTGCACTTCGGAACATCTTCTAAAGCTTCTTAAAGGTTTCCCTGTGACCCATATTATCTATAACATTATCAAATAACTCTAAGGAAGGGAGGACATGATGCCCCATAAGAGGAAAGGTTGTACATAGGGTTATAAGGATTTGAAATGAGTTAGGAGAAAAAATAACAAGTCGTGGGACTCAACTTACTTGAGCTTACGTAAAAAAGATTACATAGGTTCTTAAAGTGAGACGAGATTACAAACTCATGCAAGAGGCGGAAGAAGGTGTAGCACCTACTCGAAAGCAAGTAGGTGCATCACCTACTTGGGGTGGACCCCACGCTACCACGTGGCAGCATGTGATTGGGCGCATGGTTGAGGTGGCGCACTAGAGGCTGCCATGTATCACCCCTAGGGGATTTCATGTATCACCTCCTAAGGAGGTGTGTATATGTATGTTATGCTGAAATATGCTTCATTTTCAGCATATTATCCTTGAAAAAAAGAAGAGAAAAATGTGAGGGAGAAAGGAAAGGAAGCTATGTGTTTGGCCTAGGCAAGGTAAGCCTCCGACTTTCGCTCTATGAATTAATTATTTAAGGTATCCTATGGTGATATAGAGGTGTTTAATAATGTAAATTACCTATTTGGAGTAGCGGAGAAGTGATACAAATAGTCAACTACTTTTCAGCACGTTAAGGAACTTCCGAGGCGAGTTTTGGCAAGCTTTGGCCAATTTAGGGAAAGGTAAGGGTTTCTCTTTCAAAGTGGAGTTAATAATGTTGTTATGAAGTGTGTTACATGTCTTAAAAGAAGTTGGATGTATGGAAATTGCATAAGCATACTCGGTGTTATAAACAAACTAAATTGAAGTCATTTTAGCCGAGTTAAAGTTGTTAAGATTGTATAGTGTTGTTGCGCTTGTGGCATTGTCTTTAGAGATGGTTTTATGGATTGTTGAAGGTATGGAACGTGGATAAAAATATGTGTGGGTGATGCTGGTTGCAGCCATCTAACCCTCCATTCCACGTGGTTAAAGATTTTATGGATTAACGATTGAAAACCCTATTTTGGTATCTTAGTTTTAAGCGAGTTGTTTGGAGTTTGTGTTGCAAAATGTTGGAGTGGTTTACTTGTATGTAAGCTTCTGATTGTTGTTTTTTGTTGGCTGTAGTAATTTAGTATGTAATTGAAAGTTCGTATAGGGCAAGTTATAGAGGAAGTGTTGCCTGATTTCCGTTAACTTCTTAACCGATTAACAAACTACTTGAGAAAGGCACATAAGTAAATGATTCCTATGGATGTTTGGTTATAGTTTGAGAAGCTCGAAAGTTGAAGATTATTAATGTTAGTATTGACTTCGTGTCAAATATGTTCAGAAGGCGACGAAGCAAGAGTGGTTACGATTACTCTAAAAAGATATGTGAAGCTATCTCTTCTTCTCTTTTGGCATGTCTTAGCCATAAGTGGCTGATATATATAATGTGGGACAATTCCATTATTAGAACCCTGAGCATGATTCGTATATCTTATTGACTTCTTGATATTAGAATGTCACGACCCAACCCTGTAGGCGCCGACTAGGGTCCGACCTGGACCCCCGTATACATACCTATAAGCTATAGTCAAGTTGAACTCTGAATAATGTGATGCCACACAAAAAAAAACCAATGGGTTAAAATCTTTTCATGTACATGTAGCCACTTGCATTCGTATCATATCATGAAAGGGCACGTAAGCCAACAAGGTTGTCATACGTACAAACATTCACAATGTGCCGTATAGACATAACTGAAGCAAACTTATAAACAACCCATATACATATGTCTACAGACCTCTAAGAATAGTAAGGGTAACATAAGGCGGGACAGGACCCCCGCCGTACCCCTAAGTAAATAAATATATACATAGGAGGACCAGTACCCAAAGGCTAGGCTCCAGAATAGTGGAGCACTTCCAACATAGTTGAGCAGAAATCCTAAGTTGGCAGATCTCCAAAATGAACATCTGTACTTGCGGGCATAAAATGCAGCCCCCCTCCCAAAAAAAAAGGGGTCAGTACGATACATGTTCTGAGTATATAAATCATAACAAAATATAATTGAGATTACAAAAAAATTAGGGGTGCAGGAAACAAGTATAACATTTAGTAAATCACTGCACCTACATCTTATAAAATGAGGGCATGTATGTCATCCTCCCATACCGCACCCGACCCGCTGTGGGACTCGATGTTATCATATCATTGTATACGACATTATACCATCATATACGGTGTCATCTCATATGTTACAAATACATCATCATATTTTCATATGCATGCCTATATACTGTATCCGGCCTTTTAGTGAGGGACTCAGTGAAGAGACTAGTGTACCTATAGCGTACAGATATATTGTATCTGGCCCATCACGGGATTTTGTGTCACAAATATTTCATTAGGTCATCATATGCATAGATGTGTCATAACTTGCTATCAACAATAACAACCAGCATCCAATACACAATTATACCATCTCAACATCACACCAAACAAGTCCCAAATAGCCCGCTCAAAACTACGACTCCAAAATACGGTTTTCAATCTTTATTTCATAAAATCTTAACCACATGAAATGGGGTGTCATGTGGCTGAAACCAGAAGACCTTATACCCATATTTAGACTTTTTTCCATCCCTTAAACACTACAAAACAATTCCCAATACGACACTACAATAACAATGACACTAGTTACATTTGAAACCACTAGAATACATCAAAATAATCCCTACATGACCTGCAACTTTTTTCAGCCGTAACATCCATATTTTCATGCCTCCAACTCATTTTTACACACCCATAACATTCTTAAACCTTTACCAAAACGTGGGAGAAGAGAATCAAGCCATACCTTAACAAACAGCTTCCCAAACTTGCTGAAAATTGGCTTCGGAAGTTCCTTAACGTGCTGAAACTTTAGCGGACTTTTTGTATCCTTTTAGTGATGCTCCAAAACATAAATTTACATTAATAACACCTTCATTTCATATAAGTATACCCTATATAATTAATTAACGGAATGAAAGTCGGAGGCTTACCTCAAATTGGCCAAATCCGTGGCTGTCATTTCTTGTTCCTCAACATTTTTCTCTTCTTTTTCCAAGGATAAACATGCTGAAAATGAATTATATTTCAGCATAATGTACATATATACACCTCCTTAGGAGGTGACACATGGCATCCCCCTAGGGATCCACCTCACGCCATGCCTCCAATCCTTGGCTGCCATGTGGAAGCGTGGGGTCCACCCAAGTAGGTGAGTCACCTACTTGGTCCAAGTAGGTGCATCACCTACTTGCTTCCAAGTAGGTGCTACGCCTCCTTCCACCTCTACTGTGGGTTCGTAATCTTATTTCACTTTAAGAACCTATGTAATCCTTGATATGTAATATCAACAAGTATTCCAGTATCTTAAGTGCATAAAACATCGAAATTGGTAGCTTACGTGAGTAAGTTGAGTCCCCGACTTGTTATTTTAGCTCCCAACTTGTTTCAAATCCGTATAACCCTATCTCCAACCTTTCTACTTATGGTGCATCACATCCTTCCTTTCTTAGAGTTATTGGATAATATTATAGATAATCTTGGTCACATGGAAACCTTTAAGAAGTTTAAGAAAGCTTTTCAAAGTACAAAAGTACGGGCATAACATCCTTCCCCTTTTAGAATATTCATCCTTGAATGTTAACTAGCCTCATAAGGTCTTGCGAGGACTTTAGGAATTCTTCATAATAGTTGTCATCCATAGTCCTTTTATTCATAAACTCAACTAATCTAGGAGTTTAGACTTCTTGTATACATAGGGAACCTGTGTTGCCAATCCCTTCCGGAATGATCTCCAGCGGTTAGCTGTAAATTGAACTTCCCTATCTAAGATAATAGATGTGGGAACTTCATCAAATCTTAATATTTCCTTAATATATCATCTCGCATAACCCTTAGCTGAATATGTCTTCCTAACTGGAAGAAAATGGGTTGATTCTGTCAACCTATGTACCATAACCCATCTTAACTCATGCTTTCGTAGAATGCAAGGTCAACTTGTATTATAATCCATATTAACTGCTTTTCATTTCCATGTCGGGATTTCCATTTCCTGTAATAGGCTACTAGGCATCTAATGCCTAATTTTGTTTACGTTGTCATACAATTTCTCTTACCCCAAATTTCAATACTCCAGACATATTCTACTGTGCCTTTACTCAGCTCTTCTTTCTAGTTCTCTTGCCCCACATCATATTGCAATCTTTACACAAACCTTAGTAGGTACTTAGATCAGCCTAGCAAATGCCTTAGCATTTCCCCACTAGTCTTCATGCGGTCTCTATATTATCTATTACCTTTTTCGGTTGATGTTAGGGCTCACTATGGCTTTTTCCCTCAATACTAGTCATGTCTTAATAGGTTTTCCTCAAGCCATTTTATACTTCCCTTTGATGTATCCAAAATATTGCAATCACCCTATTGTTATTGAATTCTTGTTGTTTTTATCAAGTAACCACTTGATCTCACCCTTAACATACAAACATTCGTAGGTTGCATAACTATTCTTGTAAAATTTGTACTAGGTGCGTTCTATTTTAGTCATAGCCTTTCCTGCTTTTGGCTTACTTTTCTCCACACATTTTATTTTACTGACACACAGTTGCAATCTATTTTTTTATACTTATTTCACTTCCTTTACTTATTTTAAAGTTTCTCATACCAATATTGACCTCCTCGTTACCATTACAATTACTTCAGTAATTAACTTATTTCTCGAGGTCATCCATACGCGTAGTTTAGTCAAATCTCATTCTTACTATGGACAAGGCATACTACAACCATGTATCTCATTCTCCTTTTATTTCTAGGAAAATTTAGGCAGAGTTTCTTTTGTATTTCTTCCTATCTCAACACCTGAACGCAGGAAATACCAACAATGCCTCGCAGGGAACGCATGTATATATTCATATTATATCATATCACAGCCACACAAGGAGCCTAATATCAACTGTATGAAAATGAACTTACCTTGTATGTGCACTCGAACTACACCTGTTGCACTTTCTTGTTTACTTTCCTTTTCACCTTTCAACTTTACATGTCAATCGTATTTACACACCTTACCTAACATATCTCCTATGTGCCTCTACTTACCTGTGTGATCGGTAACTTCCAATATCATCAGTTACTTTCTTCTATCGATGTTGTCCTTACACTGAAACCATAGGTTAGTATGAGGAATTTCATCCCCTATGACTCGTCTCTATCGCATGATCTCAGATATGAAAGAAAGTAATATCCTAAATGTCATGTAGCCTCCTGTTTATAGATATGGTGCATCACACACTAATAAACAAGACTCTACTAGACATGGTCTATAGACATTCCAAGGAAGGACTGCTTTGATACTACTTCTGTCATGACCCAACCCCGTAGGCCGCGACTAGGGTCCGACCTGGACCTCCGTATACATACCTATCACCTATAGTCAAGTTGAACTATGAATAATGTGATCCTACACAGAAAAAACCCAATGGGTCAAAAAAAAATCATGTACATGTAACCCCCTGCATTCGCATCATATCATTAAAGGGCACATAAGCCGATAAGGTTGTCATACATACAAACATTCACAACGCGCCATATAGACATAACTGAAGCAAACTTATAAACAACCCACATACATATATCTACAAACCTCTAAGAATAGTAACAATAACATAAGGTAGGATAGGGCCTCCACCGTACCCCTGAGTAAAGAAATATATACATAGGACAACTAGTACCCAAAGGCTAGGCTTCGGAATAGTGGAGCATTTCCAACATAGCTGAGCGGAAATCCTAAGATGGCAGATCTTCAAAATAAACATCTATACCTGCGGGCATGAAACGCAGCCCCTTGAAGAAAGGGGGTCAGTACAATACATGTACTGAGTATATAAATCATAACACAGTATAAGTGAGATTACAGTAGAATTAGGGGTGCAGGAAACGAGTATAACATTTAGTAAATCATTGCACCTGTATTTTATAAAATGAGGGTATATATGTCATCCTCCCATACCATACCCGGCCCGCTGTGGGACTCGGTGTTATTATATCATCGTATATAGGATCATACCATCGTAAATGGTGTCATCTCATATGTTACAAATACATTAACATGTTTCCATATACATGCCTATATACTATATCCAGCCCTTTAGTGAGGGACTCGGTGAAGAGAGTAGTGTACATATAGCATACAGATATACTGTACCCAGCCCATCATGGGACTTGGTGTCACAAATATTTCATTAGGTCATCATATGCATATATGTGTCATACCCGACCATCTAGTGAGAGACTCGATAAATAATCATACTATCATATATCGTACCCGACCCTTTATGGGACTCGGTTAATGCGCATATCATCATATATCGTACCCGTCCCTTTATGGGACTTAGTCATACCTGGACTTTTAGGGGACTCGGTGAATAATCATGTTATCATATATCGCACCTGGCCCTTTATGAGACTCGGTCATACTCAGCCCTTCATAGGACTCGGTGGAAGATATATTAACAGCATACATAAGTAGAGTAGTGAGTCACCATATGCAATTTGCTCATCATCTGAGACTAGATATAACAATCCTCATGAACTATCATTTGAGGATCAAAATGATCATCATCTCAAGTATCCTCTAAGTGCCACCAAGGGCCATATCAAATAGAGTCTTAGGAATCATAGACTAGCATCAAGATAATTCTACACAGCTTATGCAATCGGATACATTTATACTCATAAAGTCTTAGAAATATGAGCTTACGTACTCTGTCACTACTCAATATATAGAAGACTCGAGGGTAGTAGTTCAACTACTTTAGGACTTCTAGAATTCAAGAGCGAACATGAGTCATGAGCTATGTCTGAAACTTATGAATGGAACTCCTTCCAAACTCATATCATATATCAATTCACTTACATTTAAGAAATTCTAAAGGAAAGAAGAGATAGGCTTTATGTATACTACCCTTCATCATAGAGAAGCCTTAAAAGGCAATAACTCAGCTATTACAGGAGTTCTAATACCAAGAAGTGGGTAAGAATTATGAGTCATTCCTGGAGTTTTATGAATGGTATTATCACCACATTTCATATATAAACCACTTATGGCTAAGACATGCCAAGAGAAAAGAAGGATGGCCTCATATACTCATCACTTTCTAACGTATGGAAGGCCTGAGAAACCCTTGTTCAATTTCTGTAAAAGTGATTTCATCAAGAAGTAAGTAAGGAGCATGGATTATGCCTGACATTTATGAGTAGATTTACCCTCAAGCTCATATCATTCATTACTTAACTTGAAGACATGCCAAAAAAGAGAAAGATAGCTTTACATACCTTTTATAGAGTAATCATAACCACTCTTGCCTTGTCGCCTTCTGAACCTATTTAACACGAAGGTAGTACTAACATTAATAATCTTTAACTTTCCAACTTCTAACTCCACAACTAATAACCCATAGGAATCAATTCCTTATTCACCTGTCTTGACTAGTCTCGACTAGTCTATTAGTTAGTTAGGAAGTTAACTGAATTTGGACAGTATCTCCTCTATAACTTGCCCTATCCGAACTTCCAATTACATTTTAAATTAGTAAAGCCAACCAAAAACAAAAACCATTAGCCAATACACAATTATAACACCTCAACATCACACCAAACAAGTCCCAAACAGCCCGCTCAAAACTACGACTCCAAAATATAGTTTTCAATCTTTATTTCATAAATTCTTAACCACACGAAATGGGGTATCATGTGGCTGAAACAGAATCCCTTATACCCATATTTAGACATTTTTCCATCCCTGCAACACTACAAAACAATTCCCGATATGACACTACAATAACAACGACACTAGTTACATTTTAAGCCACTAGAATACGTCAAAACAGTCCCTACACGACCTGCAACTTCCTTCAGCAGTAACGTCCATATTTTCATGCCACCAACTCATGTTTACACACCCATAATATTCTGAAACCTTTACCAAAACGTGGGAGAAGAGAATCAATCCATTACTTAACAAACGGCTTCCCAAACTTGCTGCAAATTGGCTTCGTAAGTTCCTTAATGTGCTGAAACTTTAGCGGACTGTTTGTATCCTTTTGGTTCTTCTACAAACCATAAATTTACATTACTAACACCTTAATTTCATCTTGGTATACCCTAGATAATTAATTCACGGAATGAAAGTCGAAGGCTTACCTCAAATTGGCAAAATCCGTGGCTGCCCTCTCTTGTTCCTCACCATTTTTCTCTTCTTTTTCCAATGATAAACATGCTGAAAATGAATTCTATTTCAGCATAATGTACACACCTCCTTAGGAGGTGACACGTGGCAGCCTCCTATGGGTAACATGTGGCAGCCTCCTAGGGTGCCAACTCACTCCATGCCTCCAATCCTTGGCTTCCATGTGGCAGCATGGGTTCCACTCAAGTAGGTGAGTCACCTATTTTTTCCAAGTAGGTGCATCACCTACTTGATTCCAAGTAGGTGCTACACCTCCTTCCACATCTTTCGTGGGTTCGTAATCTTGTCTCACTTGAAGAACCTATGTAATCCTTGCTACATAAGCTCAACATGTACTCCAGTAGCTTAAGTATGTACGACATCCAAGTTGGTAGCTTACGCGAGTAAGTCGAGTCCCACGACTTTTTATTTTCCCCTAACTTATTTCAAATCCTTATAACCCTATCTCCTACCTTCCCACTTATGGAGCATCATATCCTCCCTTCTTTAGAGTTATTTGATAACATTATAGATAATCTTGGTCACGTGGCAACCTTTAAGAAGTTTAAGAAAGCTTTTTGAAGTACAAAAGTACGGGGCATAACATAGAACTCCTGTGATAGATGATTTATTGTCTTGTAAGCCTTTTTTGTGATGAAAAGTATTATACGTGAAGCCTATTCCTTCCTTCTTTTGAACTGGATTAACGTAAGTGAAATGATGTATGATGCGAGTTAGAGATGATTCCATTTATAAGTTTCATGTGTGACTCAGGACTTGTACTCTCTTTTGAAAGGTGAGGGTCTTAAAGTAGTTGAAATACGACCCTCGAACCTTCTATACACTGAATAGTGATTGGATGCATAAACTCCTATACTTAGTGGCTCTTGGGCATACTTTGTGATGATAGGTGAGACATGTTTGCTATGTTATCAAGTTTTACATGTACGTATATGCATTATAATATATATATATGGATCAATCCGAACATACCTCGGCATATTTTATGATATAAAGATCGAGGGGCATGTACCTCAGTATATTTTGCTATATAGGGATTGCGCCATACGTTCCACGGCATATTGCATTATATATGGATCAGGCTGTACGTTCCTCAGCATCATTATACTATATATGGATTGGGCCAAACGCTCTTCGTGACTAACCTATTATATATATATGGATCGGGTTGTTCGTTCCACAGTGCTAATAGTATGCATATACCTATGATGATGAAATGATGCATTTGTAACACCGAGTCCCCGAGAGGACCGGATATGGTATGTGATAATGGTATACATGACCTTATTTTGTAAGGTGTAGGTACAGTACTCTGTTAAATGTTATACTTGTCGTATGCATCCCTATGGAAACTGTAATTTCCTTATGATGTTTTGTACTTTACATACTCAGTACATATATCGTACTGACCCTCTTTTCCTCGGGGGGCTGCGTTCATGCCAGTAGGTACAGACACAAGTTTTGGGAGTCCGCTAGCTTAGAATTCCGCTTAGCCAATTTGGAAGAAGCTCCATTGTATCGGAGCCGAGTTTTTAGTACTCAATATTTGATGTATATACTTGCTTATTCAGAGGTATGGTAGGGGCCTTATCTCTCCATATAATATGGTTGTTATTCTTAGAAGTATGTAGACATATGTATGTGGGTCATTTGTAAGATGTTCCAGTTGTGCCTACATGGCATGTTGTAATGTTATTACGCTATGGCAGCCTTGTCGGCTTGCATGTCCTTTCATAATTTGAGTTATGTAACTCCTTAAGAGACAAATGAAAGAAGCTTTGTGTGTGTGAAAATGTATGACCCATTAGGGTCCCCATGTATGAGTCTTATATTTGTTATAACAGCTGATAGTTATGTACACGGGGGTCCCAGTTGGACCTCAATTACGGTCTACAGAGATGGGTCATGACATCTTTAGTGACTGATTGAACGTACCTAGGCCATTTAGTTCACACACTATCTCATCATACTCTCCAATGTGATCTTTATCAAAGTTCATGATGACAGCAACTAGAGCTTCAACATCCATCCTCTCTTTAATAGGTATTTCTAGTTGCAAATCGCCAACAACATCAATCACAGAAACAACTAGTAGGTCATTGTGATGCTTCATTGACCAGCATACATCAAATATCACCTCTTCAATGTTTAGTGAAAAATTTAGTTGGCCAGTTTCCATGTCTACCAAAGCATGTTTGGTTGCCAAGAATGGTCTACCTAGAATGATAGAAATATCAAAGTCTACTTCACGGTCAAAAATGACTAGTGAGCAGGGAATATGAATGATTCAAGCTTAACAAGAACATTATAAATAATACCCATAGGCTTCTTCATAGAACGATATGCCATCAACAACTATATTAACATCGATATAGGGGCTCCTAAGCGCAATTACCGAAATAGTGCTACCAATATCAAGTTAATGCTAGTACCTATGTTGCGCAACACATTTGAAAAGTTGAATACCCCAATGGTACATGGTATGGTGAATGCTCCTGGATCTTCTTTCTTTTGCAAAAGAGATCTAGTGGCGGTTACGCTATAATGATACAAGTTATCGGCTGATTCAAATCTTACCATTCTCTTCTTTGTGATAAGATCCTTCATAAACTTGGCATATCTCCACATTTGTTCTAGTACCTCTATTAAAGGAACATTCACCAAAATTTGTTTGAACATGGAGATAAACTTAAGGAACTTTCCATCTTTAGCCTTTTTCATCAATCCTTGTGTAAAAGAAGGAAGAGGTCTTGGCATTGGAATTAGAGTTGGAGCAGCGTCTTTTGCATTGCCTGCTTTCACACCATGCTTTGAATCTCCTCTTTTAGGTTGGTTGATGCTTATCTCTTCACCTACTGCTTCTTCCTCAATTTTGCTTTCTATTTCATCCTTACTAACAATTGCGTTGTGTGCATCATCCTCAAGTTTGGCATAGGTGGATCTACTATTTGAATGACACTTTGGGTGGTTATAGATAAGCATTGCCCGTCATTCTTTGGATTTTGAATTATATTTCTTGGGAGAGTTTCTTTCTGGCGTGGATTCAAAGATAACGAAATCTGCCCCAATTGTTGCTCAATAAGCTTAATGGATGTAGAGTGTCACTCAACTTTTCTATTCATTCCAGAAAGATCATTACGTATGTCGTTAAGGTTATCCTCTATTGAGTCATACTTTTTCATCATATTTGCCATCATGTCTTCGATTCTTGCAAGTATGGATCCCGCATCTCTATTTTTGGGAGGGATGTATGTACTACTATTGTTGTTATCTCTCCTTCTCAAATCACTTTCTCTTTCTTACACGCGGTTGCAATCATTATATCCATTTCTATTGTAATTGTTCTCGTGATTATAGTTTCCTTCATGATTGTAGTTGTTGCTGTAGTCGTAATGGACTTTCGATTGATGTTGTTATAGTTCCGACCTTGGCCTTTCCACTCTCATCAAGTGCGCAGTAGAACAGCTTAAGAAGTGACCCATCTACTATTCTATGATTTTGCATGCTTCATAGATACTTTACAAATCTCTCCCAAACTCCACAAATTGACTCTCCTAGCAACTATTGGAGATTATTGATTTTGTCTGTTAGTTTCAATTTCTTAGACAATGAGAAATACTTCTCCATGAATGCCTTATGTAATTCATCCCTAGTTGTGATGGAGTTGTATGGAAGTTTGGATAGTCAAATTGAAGTTTTTCTAGTAAGTGATAATGGAAAGACGCATAGTCCGATGATATTGATATTTAAGTCTGGATCGCCAACACTGCTTTGGCAAACATACATGATATTCTAGAAATGAATGTGTAGATCTTCGGATGGCAATCCAGCAAATAGTCCTCTACTATGAACCATTTGAATCAGCCTGCTTGTGATGCTAAACTCAGTTCCTGGAGGTAATGAAGGTAACACAATAGCACTCGTAGTTCCGATGGTGTCAAGGTTGACCCCATAGTTATTCCATCTGCCGTATTCAGGGCGTTGTCTAGGTGGAGGATGTTGTTTTTTTATGTGTGGATTGTTAAGGATATTCTGTGATTGATGTTGCGGAGGATGTTGTGGTGCATTGTCATGTTACTCTCCAAGATGCTCCGCACCATCACCAAGTTCGCGTACCTTATTATTATTATTGTTGTTCGCCATCTTACATAATGCTCTTTCAATTGTGGGATTAAATGGAATCTAAGGAATTCCTTGACTTCTAGTATTGGGTATGAACTAGGAATCAAAACCTATTTCAGTACAAATAAAAAAAATAACGTAAAATAAGGAAATAATGACTACAAATCAAATAATAAAAATTAATCTAAATCTAAAAGCCAAATTCCATGGCAATAGTGCCAAAATTTGATACGCTCAAATTTCACCTCCCTAAAGAAGTATAAAGCGATCGTTGATCAATTATAGAACCTAACGAATGTTAGGGTCGATCCCACGAGGAATATGATTTAGACTTTAGATTAATTATTTATTATTTTCTTTAGTAATTAATTTATTTCCGTAAGAAAGGGAGAATTTCTCTAAACTGATAAAAAAATTAAATAACAAGCATCAATGAATAAAAGTACGGTTTAATGTGGTTTAAATCAACATGAAGTCAAACTAGGGTTTTATGTGTTCCCCATGAATCCTTAACTAAGTAGACTTTTTTGTTAGTGATCCTTTCCTAGTATTTTACATGTAGAATCATTAAGTTAATTTCACCTAAGTCGTTAATCTGGCAAATAAGTGAGTTTCACTACGAAACTTGATCCGTCTACGAGTGTATGTTTTACTAACCCTTATCAATGATCTCAGATTTAGCTATTCCTTGATCCATTCAGGCCAATTAGATGAAGATGATTAGTCCCAAATATCATTGCTTAATCCCTTTTCCCATCCGTTACCTCCTTGATCCGAAAAGTAAGGATAAGGCGAGTTCTAACATTGGCCATCGTTAAAAAGCAATCAAAACAAAGGGAAAAATAATACATGCATGCACACTATTCAAGAATTACTTTTTATTAAGTTTCATTAATTCTTCTTGGTTCTCACAACCCTAGTTGTTGAATTAGCTACGCATAATTATGTGATAACAATCAATATATTTATGTTAAAAGCAATCATGAACTTACAAAGTAACTTTGAGAATCTAAAATCTTCAATAAAATCCAAACATAAAATATCAATAACAAAACTAGATTTTAAAAATAAAATCCCAAAAGTAGTTCAAGCTTTATTCTCAAACCCAAAAACGTGCATAAACAAAATTAAATCTAAGAAGTGTATTTATACACAAAAAATCCTAAGTAAATATGAATTTGGAGAACATAGGAAATTTTAAGTCGGTTCAGGTCTATGGCTCATTTCTACAGATTGTAATAACTCAGACGAGTCTATGGCTCATTTCTACGTGCATAAACAAAATTACATTGAGGAACTTTTCTTCCTCACGACTATTTTCTATGGCTCATAACTCTATGGAAGGAGCATCAACTGGAGTCGTGGACTTCATCATGAGTAACTTCAAGCGACGAGTGTGTTCTACGACTCGTAGGAATATAGACGAGCCATAGAACTGACTCATCTTCTTCACTTTGCCTTCAGTCTTTCACTTCTTCTTGAAGACTTCACTTGATGATTCGTAAGGCTGAAAACGAGCAATTTACTTCATTCATAATCTTTAGTTCACTTTTATTTTTCTCTTCTATGTTTGACGATATGATACCTACGACATATTTAAATAAAGACGAGTCATTGGATGAGCTCGTAAACACCAAAAATTTCTTCCTTCAGTGCTGTGATTCCTCAATGAATTCTCCGACTTAGTTTCCTGCTAAAGAAGCACAACTAACATCAAATATACTACCAAATACTAAAAATACATGCACATTCTTAAGTTTAAAGCATTAAAAGTACCATAAATCCATGGTACATCAGGCACCACGGGTCGTGGTGAGTACCACGATTTGTGGTGAGTACCACGAGTTGTGGTGAGTACCACGAGTCGTGGTGCCCTCTGTGGTGACCCCTCCCTTAATACCCTCAGATTTCACTCTATGGGAGTGTCACAACCCAACCTCGTGGGCCGCGATGGGTGTCCAAGCTGGACACTCGCGTATACCCCTGTCGTATGGTTACGTATTGGCATAACCTGTCCCCCGAGGGGTCATTACTTATCATACCTATTATTTAGGAAATATAATACATAAGCCGATGAGGCTACTATAGCATGTGGGGTCATCCTATGATATACATGCACGTGAGCCGACAAGGCCGCCACGATAATAGGAACGTCCTAAACTAAATCATATAGACACGAACGAGCACACATATAAACACAACCCACTTCCATGTCTACAGACCTCTGAGAGTATAATAACAATATATGGTGAGAGAGGGCCCCCCGTCGTACCCCTGAATATACAAATATATACATAGAAAGTCTAGTACCAAAAAGCTTGGCTCCGATTCAATGGAGCTTCTCCCAAACTTGCTGAGTGGAACCCTAAGCTGGCAAATCTTCAAAACGTGCGTCTGTACCTGCGGGCATGAAACGCAGCCCTCTAAAGAAAGAGGGGTCAGTACGATACATGTATTGAGTATATAAAGCATAACATAGCATAAATAAGCTTTCAACTGAAATAGGAATGCAGGTAATAAATGTAACAGTTAACGAATTATTATACCTACACTGTGTGAAATAAGGGCGTGTATATCTTCCTCACATACCCTACCCGGCCCACTGTGGGACTTGGGGTTACAAATATATCCCTATGTTTTTATATGCATGCCTATATACTATATCCGACGCTTTAGTGAAGGACTCGGTGAAGATGTCATTTCATCGTGTATCATGCCCGGCCCTTCATGGGAAGCAGCGAATAATCATTTCATCATATATCATGCCCGTCCCTTCATGGGACGCGGTGAATAAGCATTTCATCATTTATCATACTCGGCCCTTCATGAGACGCAGTGAATAAGAATTTCATCATTTATCATGCTCGGCCCTTCATGGGATGCGGTGAATAAGTATTTTATCATTTATCATGCTCGATCCTTCATGGGATGCGGTGAATAAGCATTTCATCATTTATCATGCCCGGCCCTTCATGGGATGCGGTGAATAAGCATTTCATCATTTATCATGCTCAGCCCTTCAAGGGATGCGGTGAATAATTATTTCTTCATTTATCATGTCTGGTCCTTCATGGAATGCGGTGAATAATGTATTAGCAGCATGCGCGAGTGGAGTAGTGAATAACCATATGCAAATGAATTCATCATTTAAGGCTCAACAAAATGGTCAAATGAACCGTCACTTGGAAACTAGGGTAGGAATCATCTCCAGTACTCTCTAGATGTCATTAGGGACTATGTCAACTGGAGCCTCAACTTCATAGTCATACTTAATATAATATGAACCATCTTATAGAAGTTCAAGTATTAGCTATCTCAGAGCCTTTTAAGCAGAGGAGCTTTTTTGTACCAATCCCTATTCAATCGTATAGAAGACTTGAGGAATAGGATCTTAACTCCTTTGAGAGTCTTAACAGCTACAAGTGAACCAGAAACATGTATCAAGGAAGTGCCCAACAACTTATGGAACCAAGTACATTTGTTATTGTAGGGTTCTTAGGAATAAGAGTTTATATCTCCACTTACTATTCAACACATTAAAGATTCGAGAGTAGTGGCTCGACCGCCTTTAGAGTTTTAGCATTCAGACGTGGATAAGAGTCCTGAGTCGTGCTCGAAGCTTATGAATAGAGTTACCCTAAGCTTCATATACACATTGTTCGTAACCTATATCTAGGACATGCCAAAAAAGAAAAGGGATGGGCTTTACATACATTTGAAACATGCCAAACCAAGGGAGAGATAGGCCTTACATACTTACTACTTCCCTTCATACAGAAGACTTAAGAGGCAATATCTCACTTATTGTAGGAGTTCTAACATCAGGAAATAGGTCAGAGGCATGAATCATTCTCGAAGATTTATGAATGGAATTATCCTCAGAGCACATATTACATTCCACTTATAGCTAAGACATGCCAAAAGAAAGAAAGCGATAAGCTTTACATACCTCATATCGATTGCTTTTAACCCGGCTTGTCTCGTTGTCCTATGAAACTTTTTAACACAAAGGTAATACTAATATAAATAATCTTTAACTTTCCATATTCTAAATACACAACCAAGCACCCATAGGAATTAATCCCTTATTCACTTTTCTCGACTAGTCTATTAGTTAGTTAAGAAGTTAACAGAATTCGGGCAGCATCTCCTCTATAACTCGCCCTATCCAAACCTCCAATTAACCTCAATACCTTAGCATCCATATTAACCACAACAACCAGCATCCAATACACACTTACACCACTTACATATTACACAAAACAAGTTCAAAACAATTCGCCCAAAATCACGATACCAAAATAAGGTTTTTAATCGTTAATCCATAAAATCACTAACCATGCGGAACAGAGGTTAGGTGGATGCAACCAGAAGCACCCACACCTATTTTAACCCATGTTCTAGCCCTGAAACACGCAATTAAACCACCCCCAACCTGCAGCACCATAACAATAACACACTACTCGACTTTAACTTAACTATAACGACTCTAATTTAGATTTTTTTCTAACGTCAAACATCTCTATAAAATTTTTATACTTCCAGCCACATAAAAGTCCTTTAATAAACCCCATAACCACATCATAAACTCCAAATTGAAAGGAAGGACCTTATCTTACCCGAAATTGGCCAAAACTTGCCAAAACCCGCCTCGAAAGTTCCTTAATTGCGGCTGAAATGTTGTGGCTGTTTTATATCCATTTGGTACTGCTCCAAATCATAAATTTACATTATTAACACCTTGCTAAAACTTATCTCAGAAGTTCTCTTAACATGCTGAAAATTAACGGACTGTTTGTATCTCTTCCTTGCTGCCCCAAAATGAGATTTTAGGTTATTTAACATTGCTATATAACCATAGGATATCTTAAATAATTAATTCACGGAGCAAAAATAGAGTCCTTACCTTGGCCTAGCTACTGCCATAGCTACTCTCCCATGTCTCTCTAGTTTTTCTCCAACTTTTCCAAGGTAAAAGACTAAGGAAATGAATCCTTAGTCATCAACACATGTATATATACACTTCCTTAGGGTGGGAAATGTGGCAGCCCCTAAGGCAGTGTGGGACCCACCTCAAGTAGGTATGTCATCTACTTGTTCCAAGTAGGTACATTACCTGCTTGCTTCAAAGTAGGTGCATCACCTACTTGCTTCCGAATAGGTGTTACGCCTCCTTTCGCTTCTTCTATGAGTTCGCAACCTCATTTCACTTTAATAACCTATGCAATCCTTGCTATGCAAGCTCGACGTGTACTCAAGTAGTTTAGTATGTAAAATATCCCAAGTAATAAATTTCACAAGTAAGTAGAGTCCTACGACTCACTACTTGACCTCCAACTTCTTTCGGATTCTTATAACCCTATTTCCACTCTTTTCTATTATGGAGTATCTCCTTCTCCTTTACTTAGGATTATTTGATAGAGTT
Organism: Solanum dulcamara; assembly: GCF_947179165.1. Classification (NCBI taxonomy): domain Eukaryota; kingdom Viridiplantae; phylum Streptophyta; class Magnoliopsida; order Solanales; family Solanaceae; genus Solanum; species Solanum dulcamara. Next base: position 19,387,862 of record NC_077246.1, read on the forward strand.
ATAGATTATCCGAATCACATGACGACTTCTAAGAAACTTAAGAGCCTTCCCAGAAACTTAAGAAGCTTAAGAAGTATTCTAAGGTACAAAAGTATAGGGTGTAACAGGCAGGGACTATTTCCCAACCACCACGGGTCGTATTGCCCTTCATGGACCATGGTAGGTTTACCATAGTGAACACCTCTACAGACCCCCCCTCCTCAGATTCCTTACTACGACCCTCACCACGGATGTGATGACCTTCACGGACCGTTATGGTCTCCGTGAAGAAGGTCCTGTAGATTTCCCAGAAACTTAAGAAGCTTAAGAAGCATTCTAAGGTACAAAAGTACAGGATGTAACAGGCAGGAACTATTTCCCAACCACCACGGGTCGTATTTCCCTTCATGGACCATGGTAGGTTTACCATAGTGAACACCTCTACAGACCACTCCTCCTCAGATTCCTCACCATGACCGTCACCACGGATGTGATGACCTTCACGGACCGTTATGGTCTCCGTGAAGAAGGTCCTGTAGATTTCCTTTCTCTGCAATTTTAAGGCATTGACCACGGACACCACCACGATCTGTGGTGAATTTCATTGACCGTGGTGGGTCCTTCATGTAGCCCCAGCTTTCAGTTTTAATGAATGGTATTTTGATCATTCCCTATATTTTTATTAATGAATATAGACGGTTTTTAGGACTATATTCTTACCCATTAACTACACTAAAGTTTTCTAACCCTCACATTCTCAACATAACTCCTAAAATCCAAAACCTTCTCTCCTAAGTTTTTCTCTAAATTGTCTTCTTCTTCCCAAGAAATTCAAGGGATTCCTCCAAGGTCAAGTTTCCATTCTTTTTAACTTAGGTCTCATAAAGTTTAAGGTATGTAGGACTTCATCCATGGGTAATTTTCACCCATACAATAAAATTTCTCCTCAATTTCTCTTATGATTTCTTCAATTAAAAGCCCTAACTACATGATTTTTGTTGGGTCTTCTCAATTATGTTATGTATCAGTGCTATTAGCCTAATTACGCATAATTAACATCCTATTACATTAATTGAAGTTTAATTTCAATGACCCATTCTATATGATAGTTTCAAGTATGATTTATGAGATATGCTCGTGATTTTTAAGTTATTTCAATAAAAGCTTTATATATGAGTTAACGATGCTTTATGCAAAGAAATTTATGAATGATGACTCTATGATGTTTCAAGCAAGTTGATGAGAAGGAAATTTTAAGTCCCTAAAGATATTTTAAATCAAAGATATGTAATGATGGAAGTCTTATGCCCATATTGCATGAGTTATATGATAGATGAGTTCATCTTATGAGTTTACTATGATGATGCTAGGCGAGCTATTCTTACGTTATTTTATAAAGATGGATTGATATCTATTATTATATTTCCCTATGATGTTTATGATCATATTTTATGAGTTTCATTGGGATAATAACTAAGCACTGAGAGGACATTTAGGTGGGGTTCAGTCCGGTAACGTAGATAATTACACAAGGGAATCCTAATAGGTAGGGTTAGGTCATGACTTTATTCATATTTTAAAGATATTGATCTTGTATCCATGATTCAGATTGCCTATTTCTTATGTTTATTTTTTATACATCTTCTCATATACTTAGTGCATTCCATGTACTAACGCATACTTTTTGCTTACATTGTATCATAATGTAGGGATCGACAATCACATTCATCCTCCTCCCGCTCATGGCTAGAGTTTGACATTAGCTTCTTATTGGTGAGTCTTCATGTTCCGACGATGAGAAATTTTATTTCTTACAAGTTTATGACTTCTTTTACCTTTTATTTTGGGTGAGCTTGGAGATTGTCTTACACCCCATCTAGACTAGTAGAGGCATGTTAGATGTTCATGGAGTCTATGTTGTCTCTTATTCATCATTTTTGAGACATATTCTATATTGAGATTATACTTATGTATCTTTAATCTTGATTATTTACTTCATTTACCTTATGTATGCTCATGAATGTTATGCTAAGAGGCTTGGTTGGGGTCCTTCGGGATAGTATTCATCGTATTACTACTAGGCCCTAGGTCGAGTTATGACATTATCAAACCGGCAAATATCACTATGAGCCTCATTATAATACAATGTCTAGCCCATGTTTCCAAATATATTTTATACATTTCTAGAGCATAGGACAACAACTTTGCTTATGGATCCATCTAAAAGTCCTCTTTTAAGACTGAGTGAGGAGTCACCCCAATTAATGGTACAATCCTATCTACTCTTTTTTTTTATGGGAACAGACCCTACACGAGGCTCCCACCTCTCGTGTACAGTCAGGGGTTGAGTAACACCCCCAAGCCTTATCCTAAATAAAATTAAAGAAAAATATATGGAGGGGGACATAAACCTTACCTCAGAACTTAGGATGGTCATGAGTCGGCCGACCTACTCAGGTCGTCCTACTCATCCCCATTACTAGATGGAAAATGATAAACCTATGGGAGGACTCCTCCCGGTACAAGTCGACTAAGAAAGCATAAATGAGGGAGACTCTCCCCTTCCATGAGAAAACAAGAAAGTAACTACACTAGTCCTATTCAACTACGCTATGTATAATCCTATCTACTCTAGTGATGCAAGTATGGGGTTTGAGTTATCTTAACTCATACCCAAATTGGTGCTCAGTACTACTCCCAAAAGTGCTCTATACTCAATAATATTGAAACTTACTATGTTGAGTCCTCAAAAATTCTTCTTAAAGCTATACTGAACTCTTATTTTCACTGACTGAAACAACTTTTGAAACTATTTATGCTCTTTTTAAAAATAATAAGGTTTTCTCAATACTAGTAAGAATTTAGAACCTTTTAGTTCCCTTAAAACCCTTTACTGATGAATATGAAAAATACCAGACTTTTCTTATATTTTGAGGATCATGCATTATAAATTAATAATCATAAATACTTTATTTACTCAACTTCAAAAACTCATACATAATAAATAACAATACAACAACTTTAACTTCTCAATTTGGTGGGTTTCATATGAGAAATAATCATGAACTATAATCCAAGAAAATCAGAATTCATATGAGGAAATATATACCTAATAACAATGCTCAAAATTTAATAGAACCAATACACGTTCAAATCAAAAACCCAAAGAAAACTTGGGTTAGAATCCTAGGTTAATATTTTACTAACTGAATTTAGACGTATGGCATGAGGAAAAACTTAGTCGAACACTCCGAGTAACCTTACATACCCATAAGAACTTAATTTTTGAAAAACTTCAAAATTTCGATGAACCCTTTTAAAAGCCTAGCTTTTCTCCTCTTGGAACCTCACTCTAAAGTCTTGAAAGTGATTATGAGGAGAAAAAGGTTGAATGACACTGATACGGGACTTGATTGGGTTCAAAAATATCGAATCTTGAACTAGGAAAGGGTGGGAAAAGATCCCACTACCCTTCATTAAAATTGACAAAAGCTATCTACGAATGGCCATCTACAGTCCGTAGAAGCATCTCAGGTCATAGAAGTCAACTATATAAAATAGGTTAAAAATTGGATCTCTGAACTTTGGGTCTATAGGACCCTTTTACATCCCATAGACCCATCTACGGGGTCGTAGACCTTAATCGTAGAAGGGGTGCTGGGGAGGGTCCTCTGAAGTTAGGTCTATAAAACCTTTTATAATCCGTAGACCCTTCTATTGGTCTTCCTGATTGCTCGTATAAAAAGTACTGATGGTGGGGCACAGGACTTTGATCTATGATTTATAGAAAGGACTATGGCTAGTAGACAGGGCCTGTCCTATCAACCTAAAAAATAAGTTTGTGAACGTCTTCTATGAACACCTTATACGGTATATGGTTCATTCCATAAGCTGTAGGTAGCATACGTAGAGAGGGAATTGAGGCTAGAAATTTCATCAAGTCAAGAGACAACCTATAAGTCTCGTCTATGGCTAGTATTTCCATCTACGGTCCATAGATTCCACTCATAAATCTCATTTTCTTCAGAATTTCAGACTTCAATTTTTCATTCACTGTCTGACTTAGATTAAAATTTTAGGGGTATTACAATAAAATAATTACATAGTATGGGTTCATAAAAATATCATTAAAACATTGTATTATGATCACATCATGTATAATAAGATCAATTAGGAAGAATAAGTGGAAATTCAATAGAACCCATATAGAAATCATGAAATCCTAGAATAGAGAAATTGAGGTTTCTTTAGGCTCAATGGGTATAGAAGAACCATTTATGAAGTTCCCACATACCTTGAGTGAAACCCTAGTTTTGATATTTAATATAGACTTGAAAACTTGAAGCCCTATGTTACTAGAGACAAAAGAAATCACTTTAGGGTGAATGAGAGTAAATGTGATTGTTAGGGGTCTTAGGAATCAGTTATACTCCTCTCAATAAGCCCAAAATGACATAGTATGGAGTTAAAAAAATGGGAAAAGACTAAAGGACCCTCGACTTAAAATTTTTGGAACACCTTTCGCGGAGTCCTCCATGGACCGTACAACCCTTCAGGATCTATGAAGGTGCTCATAAACTGAAGAAGAACTGGACTCCTAAATGTTTCTTCATACAGACCCATCCGCGATCCATTTACATTTTCATAAACCATACATGTCATATTTATTTACCAACCAAAATCAAACTTTGCTAAATAGGGACTACAGATGTGTATACTGCATGTAAACCCTCATAAGAACCATACCAGCTTCCATTCACCAAAGCCCTGAAAACCCAACTTTTGAAGTTCATTTCATTATGGCTTCCATGGACTGTGAAACCTTATATGGAATTCCTTCGTACCATAAAAGTTGCAGACTTTAATAACTTTTTGCATTTTCCAACTTTATCTGTGTTAGGAATTTCTGAGGTGTTATAACAATGCACCTTAGTACTGCTTTCCATTCACAGGGCGATGAACAGACAAAATACACTATTCAATTACATGAGGATATATAGCTGGCTTATGTTATAGATTTTAAAAGTAATTGAAATGACCACCTACCACTAATTGATTTTGTATATGGTAATGGTTATCTCTCTAGTATTTATATGGTACCATTTGAGGCCATTTAAAGATAAAGGACTTGGTCTCCTATTGAATGATTCGAAGTGGGTATAGTTGCATTGATAGTTCCTGGCATAGTTCACCAAGCTATGGAAAAATTTAATCTCATCCAGCAGCGACTGAAAACTGCTCAAAGCTAACATCTTACTCAGACATGAGACAAAGAGATTTGGAGTTTGATGTAGAAGTTTGGATTTTCTTAAAGGTTTTGCCTATGTGTCACGCAATTTTGTAAGAATGAAAAATTATTCCCCAAATTTATTTTCTCCTACCATATTATTAATAGGATTGGGAAAGTAGCTTATCAATTAGATTACCTATGGAATTGGTATCTGTACATTCTGTGTTTCATATCTCTCTGCAAATGAAGTGTGATGTTGGCAATCCTTCACTAATCGTTCCTATAGAAAGTTTTGGGGTGAAAGAAAATATATTATATGAAGAAGTTTTGGTGATTTTGGATTATCAGATTCACAAGTTGAGAACCAAAGAGATAGTGTCAGTTAAGGTCTTATAGAGGAATAAGCTAGTCAAGGAAGCTACGTGGGAAGCTGAATATTACATAGCTTAGGTATCCATATTTATTCACTCCTTTAGATGAGAATGTATAAGGTAATTTTCCTTGTGTTATACCAAATCCTAGAAGCTCTTGTTTCATGAATGTCAAGTTGTAGTTTATGTGTATCATGAATCGAGACTACCCCTAGTCACGACATAGTTCCTAGAGACACAAATGACCCCAATATAAGCTCATGGCATGGCATAACACTAATATATACAAGAAATAGATAATTGAACATAAATACGAAAGCTAAAATTGAAATATCATAACAAGCCCATAGTAAGGTTTATGTCCCCCTCCTTGTAATTTTATTTTTAGGTATAATAAGGATTGGGGGTGATGCTCAACCCCTGAATGTGCACGAGAGGTGGGAGCCTTGTGTAGGGTCTGTTCCCAAAAAAAACAAGCCCATATACTGAATACGCAAATATCTTATAAATGCCAATAAATTGATACTGACTCTAACCGTCTGAAAGCCTATGCTAAATTGAGTTTCTAGGATAATCGCCTAGCTAACTTTAAATGTATGAAATTGAAAATAGAAATACTTAAATGAAGGGCAGCATCATCCTCGAAACATGAGGACTCACCAGCTGGCTACTGAACTGGTTGTATCTGTACTAACTGTGGGAGGAATGAGAAGTGTCAAGATGTATATTATAAATAATATAAGCAAAAAATATGCAGTCAATATTTTGAATGTACTAAGTATGAGGAATATACATAATCAATATGATAACGACATAAAACATGTTGATGGAATGATCAAGTAAATAACATGAAAATTGATAAGCATAACTAAGATAACTGAAATACTTGATCATGCATAACTGAAAGGTCTGATACTACTAACCTACATATAACCATGTGAGCTACAACATAGAGTATTGTGTATTACTCCACCAAAATGACCCAATATACTTGCCAAGGTATAGAGGCTGAATTTGAGCTAATATGGATCTACCAAGCTAATGTCTATTCGAGACATTCTATAGTGGCACGTAGTTTTATGAAGTAGATATTTCTACTAAAGGTCCACGGACACTAACCAAAAACCTTCATCCCTAAATCCGCTCGGTGTTAAGTATTATTCCAATCAAAAATATGCATATAACTGATACAATAATAATCTGATAATACTATAATTATGAGAATATGATAATATACCAATTATCTCCTGAATCATGATATATGATCATATACTTAAGGATACCTTATCTAAAAGCATCATAAATCATGAAAACTAATAATCTAAAATCATGCTTCTGGAATTACAATGTTCTAAATCATAAAAATACATGTATATTGAGGATTCACTTAAAATACCATTGAAAGCATGGAATTATAAATCAAATCATGAAATCGAAGATCATACTTCAAGAAGAACTGAAATTCAATAGGAATCCATGAAGATCATCGAAACCCTAGGCTTGGAGAATCATAGAACTTAAAGAGTTAGGATTTTTCTCAGCACTCAATGGGTAAAGCAATACCCATTCATGAAATCCTACAAACCCAGAATGAAGAATCTAAGCTTGAATTCCTTCAATGGACACTTGAAGCTTGAGACCTAAACCTAGATTAAAAGGAAACTTGAGAGAGGAGAAACTTGATTTCGAAAAGTTATGAGAGAATGAAAGGTTAGAATCACTAGAAATCCCTTAATCCCACTTAGGCTAGTCCAAAATAACATAGTTTAGAGACTAAAAGAATGATAAAAGATTAAAACACCCTTAACTTAAAACTGTCGGAGGTCATCTACAGATGCCTTGTATTGACCACACAAGCATACATAGAAGACAAAGAATGTTGGGTTTTAAGGGATCATTCAATGGACCATTCCATGGCCCGTAGATCTATCTTGTCATGACATAAGCTAGATCCTAGGTGCAACATGGTGATTAGAATCCTGAGGGACCCCAACCTAGCCTCTTAGCATATCATTCATGAGAATATATAAGGTATGTAAACAAATTAAGCAAGATGTAGATAAAGAAAATAAAGTCTAAATAAAAGAGCATAAGTCTCAACACAAAAAGAAACACAACATAGACTCCATAACATTTAACATACCTCTACAAACTAGATGGGATAGGACTAGATCCTATCTCACCTATGATGACATAAGAAAGTCATAAAGACATAAAGTAAATAAAATGTCTCATCCTCAAAACATGAGGACTCACCACAATGAATGACAAGCTCAACTCTACTCACGAATAGGAGGTGCGTGATGATTGTGTATCCCTATATTATGATACAATGTAGGCAAAAAGTATGTGTTAGTATATGGAATGCACTAAGTATGTGAGAAGTACGCATAAACAATGGATATATGACATAATCAATATGAATCATGAGATGCATGACCAATATCTCAAAACAAGAGTAAAACCATGAAAACCTTAAAACATCACAATCATTGGTCAATGCATTAAAACATCATCATGAGAATTTTATAACTTTTCTTTCACCTTGATGTGGGATAGGACCTTTAACCAATATATAAGACTATGTGAGCTATAACATGGAATTCGATGTACCTCACATCGAGAAGGGGAAGACTACTTTTTCATTGTAGACTCCATGATTTTTCTTTCTATAAATTTGTGCTATATGTGGATCCACAAGCTATGCCATATTGGAACTTTAAACCTACACAGGCAATGTAGTTTGCGACTAAAGGTTTGTACTAGGATTTCCTTGGGTAGCTTCTATGGCTATCAGATCGAACACCACCTTAAAGTCCTCTTAATGTTTAGTCATTATCCCAATAGAATTTCATGAAAAACATAGTCATTAACATCATGAGGAAAGACAATAATAGATACGAGTCCTCATCATAGTAAAGTCGTAGCAATAGCTCATTAACATGATTGATTCATAAGAGAACATGAGTTAGTGAGAACTACCTTATTACCTCTTTAACATAATTTTTTGAGAACTACCTTATCAAACCATAACTTATTGCCTAAAACATCATTCATAATCTTTCATGAGTCATTCATAAACCTTGGTAATTATTTATAAAGCTTCCATTGAAATCCCTTGAAATTCATGATCATAATTCATCGAAAACATACATGAAACTAGCATATAGCATAGATCATTGAAATTCATCTTAAAATCATAAAATATGATGTTAATTAAGCATAATTTAATCAATAATCATGATAATTATCATAAGTAAGATGATCTGATGCAAATTCATGAAACTAGGGACTTTAGAAGAAGAATTCACAAGAGAATTTGAGAGATAACTTGGGATTCCATAGGTGAAAGGGCCCATGGATAAATTCCCATATAACTTTGATATTAGGATCCCTAATTTCAATAAATTGATGCTTTGACGTTGAATAAATCCTTTGAGTTTCTTGAGGAAGAAAAAGACTCTTGAGAGAACACTTTAAAGAGAGGATTTTGTGTTTTGAGCATTTGGGTGAGAATGAAAGGCTTAGAATGGCTTAGGGTAGTTAATAGTTTAATATAAATCCCAATAATCATCCACATTCATTAATGAGAATGTAGGAAAAGACCAAAATGTCTCTAACTTAAAACTAGAAATTCACCTGGATGGGGGGACCCACTACGGTTGTGAAACCCACTATGATCCGCAGTGATGGTCATGGTGATGGACTTGAACTAATTTGTGCACTAGGTTAGGAGGGGGTTTCTTCCATGGAGACCACCACGGTTCGTGGAGTCCTACAGGAATCATGAATATCCTACGTGGTAGGAAATTCTTAGGACTCCTGAGGGGGTCAGACCAAGGGATACCACCACAGCTCGTGGTGCTTCCTATTGTCCTTGAACCTCGTTGTGGTCCTCCACCTTTAAGTGTCTACTTTCATATTTGGACCACATGAGCTCTTCACGGCCTGAGGTCCTTTTTACATCTTGTGAAGGGCTACGTTAAGTTAACCCGATGTTAAAAAGCTAAGATTTTCTGAAAAACTTCCTTTGAACTCTATTTTCCGAATTTTTAATTTCCGGGGTCATATAATATCTCCCTCTTGAGAACATTCATCCTATCTAGGATGAATGGAATAGTAAAGAGACATAGCAACCCAATATGAATGCAAAACATCTCAAAAATGCATAAAACATGAAAACTCAATCCCAAGCTAAAACATGACTTTAAAACTCATTTCATGCACATGAATGCATATGAAAACATGAGAATAAATTAAGAACATGGTTTGAGCTGAGTGGATCATGAAGTAACTCAATACCTTAAATAGGAACGGAAGAAAAGATATGAGAATATCGTGACATCATATCAGATTCGGCTTCCCATGTAGAACCTTCAACCTCTTGGTTCCTCCATAATACTTTAACTGAAGCTATTCCTTGTTCCCCATACTTCATAACTTGTTAGTCTAGGATCTCAACCGGAACCTCCTCATGTGAAATACTCTCATTCACACCAATGCTTTCCTAAGGCACAATGGAGCTAGGATCACTTACTAACTTCCTCAACAAAGACACTTGGAACACCGGATGCACCAATGCCAAATTAGAAGGAATTTCCTACTCATATGCCACCTTGTCAATCCGCCTCAAAATATTTTATGGACAAACATAGAAGGGACTAAGTTTCCCTTTGTTTCCAAAATACATCACACCCTTCATGGGTGAATTTTAAAGTAAACCCAACATTTACCTCAAATTCAAGTTTTCTCCTTCTTTTATTTGAATAGGACTTTTATTGACTCTGGGTAGTCTCAAATTTTTCTCTAATCAACCTCACCTTCACCATAGATTCATAAACTAATTTGGATCCTATCATGGAAACTTCACCCACCTCAAACCAACTAATAGGGGACCTATACCTCCTACCATAAAAGGTCCCAAATAGAGCCATCTGGATGTTGGAATACTAACTATTATTATAGGAAAACCCTATCAATGGAAAATGATCATCCCAATTACCTTTAAAATCAATGACATAGGCTCTTAACATGTCTTCCAAGGTCTAAATAAAACAAACTCTTAACATGTTTTCTGAGGTCTAAATCATACGCACGGCTTGACTATTCATTTGAGGGTGAAAAGTTGTGTTAAGATTCACTTGAGAGACAAGACCCTTTTGGAAAGATGTCCAAAATTGAGATGTAAATTAGTATCTCGGTCCAATATAATAGACAACGGGATGCCATTATTATGCCCTGTATGTTTGTACTTCGAAAAGCTTTATTAAGCTTCTTAAAAGTTACCACATGACAAAGATTATCTATAATGTTATCAAATAACTCTAAAGAGAGGAGAATGAGATACCCCATAATAAGGAAGATTGGAAATAGGATTATAAGAATCCGGAAGGAGTTGGAGTCCAAGTAATGGGTTGTAGGACTAGATCTACTTGCGTAAGCTACCAACTTGGATGTCCTACGTAATGAAGCTACTTGAGTACAAGTTGAGCTTAAGTAACAAGGAATACATAGGCTCTTGAAGTGACACGAGACTACGAACCCACGAAAGAGAAATAAGGAGATGACGTGCCTTCTCGAAGTAAGTAGGTGATGCACCTACTTGGACTAAGTAGGTGACTCACCTGCTTGGACGAAGTAGGTAACTCACCTGCTTGGGGTGTACCCCATTACCATGTGGCAGCATATGGGTGGCTACATGGCGTGAGGTGGCGCCCTAGGGGGCTTCCACATGTCACCCCTAGGGGAATGCCATGTTTCACCTTCTAAGGAGGTGTATATATGTGTTATATGCTGGAGTATATCTCATTTCAGCATCTTAGCTTTAAAGAATTGAGAGAAAAATGTGAGAGCAACAAGGGAGGGAAGCCACCGGTTGGCTCAATTTAAGGTAAGGTTTCCAATTTCATTAGGTGAATTAATTATATAGGGTATAACATGATGGAATAAAGGTGTTAATAATATAAATTTATGATTTGGGGCAGCAAGGAAGTGAAGTGAGCAGCCCCGTCAATTTTCAGCATGTTAAGAGGACTTCCGAGGCAAACTTTGGCAAGTTTTGGATAAGGTAAGGTCTTCCATTTCAAAGTGGAGTTAATAAAGTTTTTGTAGAGTATATTACATTTCCTAAACGAAGATGGAAGTAAGAAAATTGCATAAGTATACTTGGCGTTAGAAACAAATTAAATTGGAGTTGTTCTCGTTGAATTAAAGGTGTGTAGTGTTGTTGCAATTGTGGTGTTGTGGTTGGAGACGTTCTTGTGGTGTGTTTCAGGTATGAAACACATTCCAAAAGGGGTGTGGTAGATTTTTTTTTCAGCCACATAGCCCTCCGGTTCGTGTGGTTAAAGGTTTTATGAAATAAAGACTAAGAACCCTATTTTGGTATCGTAGTTTTAAGCGAGTTATTTGGAGTTTGTGTTGCGTAATGTTGAAGTGGTTAACTTGTATATGAGCTGCTGATTGTTATTGTTGGTTGGTTTTAGTGATGGAGGATGAAATTGGAAGTTCGGATAGGGCAAGTTATAGGGAAAGAGCTGCCCGATTTCCGTTAACTTCTTAACCGATTAATAAACTACTTGAGAAAGGCACCTAGGGAAATGATTCCTATGGATGCTTAGTTGTGATTTACAATGCTAGAAAGTTGAAGAGGATTAATGTTAGTATTACTTTTATGTTAAGTAGGTTAAAGGAGTAACAAAGCAAACTTGGATGCGAGTAATCCATAATAGGTATGTAAAGTTTATCTCTTCCTTTCTTCTGGCATATCTTCAAGTTAAGTAATGAATGATATGAGCTTGAGGGTAAATCTACTCATAAATTCCAAGCATAATTCACATCCTTAATTCTTCTTGATGAAAGCACTTTTATGAAAATTGAACTAGGGCTTCTCAAGCCTTCCATACATTAGGATGTGATGAGTATGTAAAGCTATTCTTCTTTTCTCTTGGCATGTCTTAGCCATAAGTGATGGATATATTAAATGTGGGGGTAATTCCATTCATAGAACCCCTAGTATGATTCATAATTCTTATCCACTGCTTGATATGAAAACTCCTGCAATAGTTGAGTTATTGCCTTCCAAGTCTTCTAGGTGTTGAAAAGCAGTATACGTGAAGCCTATCTCTCCTTTCTTTTGGAATGTCTTAAATGTAAGTGAATTGATATATGATATGTTTTTGGAGGGAGCTCATCCATAATATTTGGACATAAATCATGACTCATGTTCACTCCTGAATGCTAGAAGTCCTAACCTGAATGCTAGAAGTCCTAAAGTAGTTGAACTACTACCTTCGAGCCTTCTATATGTTGAGTAGTGACTGAGTACATAAGCTCATACTTCTAAAGACTCTGTGATGATAAGTGTCTCTAATTTCATAAGTCATTTGGTATTATCGTAATAAAAGTCTATGATTCCTGAGACTCCATTGATATGGCTCCTAATGGCATTTAGAGGATATTTGAGATGATGATCATTTTGATTCTCAAATAATAGTTCATGACGATTGTTATACTGAGTCTCAGATGATGAGATAATTGCATATAGTTACTCGTTACTCTACTCGTGCATGCTATTAATACATCTTCTACCGAGTACCATAAAGGAACGGGTATGATAATACTGATATGAGCATTCACCGAGTTCCATAAAGGGTCGGATACGACCGAGTCCCATAAAGGGTCGAGTATGATATATGATGGTATGATTATTATAATAGTATAATTGTTTACCAAGTTCCTCACTAGATGGACGAGTACGACACATATATGCATATGATAACCTAATGAAACCTTTATGACACTAAGTCCCACAGTAGGCCGGGTACGATATAGGAGGATGATATATATGCCCTCATTATATAAGATGCAGGTGTAGTGATTTATTAAATGTTATACTTGTTTCCTGCATCCCTAATTCTATTGTAATCTCGTTTATGTTGTGTTATGCTTTATATACTCATTATTTGTATTGTACTGACCCCCTTTCTTCGGAGGGCTGCATTTCATGCTGCAGGTACAGATATTCATTTCAGAGATCCGCCAGATTAGGATTTCCACTCAGCTATGTCGGAAGTCCTCCACTATTCTGGATCCTAGATTTTGGTGCTGATCTTCTAATGTATATATATGTTTATTCAGGGGTACAGCGGGGGGCCCATCCCATCATATGTTGATGTTACTTTTCTTAGAGGTGTGTAGTTATGTGTATGTCGGTTAAGTGTAAGTTGTCTCAATTGTGCCTATACGATGTGTTGTAAATGTGTTTATGTTATGGAAGCCTTGTCGGCTTGTGTGCCCTTTCATGATATGGTATGAATGAAAGAGGCTGCATGTACATGAAAAAAAGGTTTTGACCTATTGGGGTTTTTTGGGTGTAGTATCATATTATGCATAGTTCGATTTGGCTATATTTGATAGTTACGTTTACGGGGGTCCAAGTCGGACCCTAGTCGCGGCCTACGGGGTTTGGTCGTGATAGAAGTGGTATTCGAGCAGTTCATCCTTGGAGTGTCTACAGACTGTGTCTAGTAGAGTCTTGTTTATTGGTATGTTGTGCACCACATCTATAAACAGAAGGCTATAGGAAATTTAGGATGTTACCTTTCTTTCATATCTAAGATTGTGCGATAGAGTCAAGTCATAGGAAATGAAATTTCTCATACTAACTTATGCTTTTAGCAGAAGGACAACATCAATAGAAGAAGTAACTGATGGTATTGGGAGTTACAAAGCACGTAGGTAAGCAAAGGCACGAAAGATAAAGGGCAAGTAAGGTATTGAAGTACGATTGACATGTAAAGTTAAAATGGAAAGAAAAAATAAACAGGAAAGTACAACAGGTGCAGTTCGAGTGGACAATGAGGTAAGTCCATTTTCATACTATTGATATTGGGTGCCCTGTGTGGTTGCGATATGACATGATATAAATGTATGTGTTGGCCCTGTGAGGCATTATTGGTATTTCCTGCATTTTGGTGTTGAGGTAGGGAGAAATACAAAGAAAACTCTACCCAAATTTTCCTAGAAATAAAGAGAGAATGAGATACAGGGTTTTAGTATGTATTGAAAGGTTGTACCAATAATAAGAAGTTTTATACTATGGAACCGAATGCAAATAAGATATCACGTGAATATAACAAGGATTGTTATAAAAATAAGTAAGGCCTAGTAAGGAAGTAACTAAAGGATATGATGAGGTTTGTGGAGAATGGGAAAGCAAATAGACAATGAATGAGAAGGACTTGCACAGATTTATAAGGAAGGGAAGTACAAGATGGCTTGAGGCAAAACTATTGAGACATGACTAGTATTAAGGGAAAAAGCCATAGTGATCCCTGACATCAACCGAAAGAGGTAAGAAATAATATAAAGCCTGCATGAAGACTAGTGGGTCAATGCTAAGGCATTTTCTAGGCTGATCTAAGTACCTATTCAGGTTCGTGTAAAGATTGCAATATGATGTGGGGCAAGAGAACTAGAAAAAAGAGTTGAGTAAAGGCACAGTAGAACAGGTCTGGAGTATTACAGGTTAGATTAAGAGAAATTGTGTAATAGCTTAAACAAAATAGAGCATCACAAGCTTAACAGCCTATTATAGGAGATAGAAATCCTGACTTGGAAATGGAAAGCAATTAATATAGATTATAGTTCAGGCTGACCTCACACTCTACGGTAATATGATTTCATAAGGGTTATGGTAGATAGGCTGACGGGATCAGCCTATTTTCTTCCAGCTAGGGATACATATTAAGCTAAGGAACATGTGAGACTGTATATCAAAGAAATAGTAAGTTTGTATGGGATTCCCACATCGATTATCTCATACAGGGAAGTTCAATTTACAGCTAAACGTTGGAGATCATTCCGGAAGGGATTGGGAACACAGGTTCCCTATGTCTACAGGAAGTCTAAACTCCTGGATTAGTTGATTTGATGAATAAAAGGACTATGGATGACAACTATTATGAAGAATTCCTAAAGTCCTCACAATACCATATGATACTAGTTAACATTCGAGGACGAATGTTCTAAAAGGGGGAAGGATGTTATGCCCCATACATTTGTACTTCAAAAAGCTTTCTTAAGCTTCTTAAAAGTTGCCACATGACCAAGATTATCTATAATGTTATCAAATAACTCTAAGGAGAGGAGCATGAGATACCCTATAATAAGGAAGATTAGAAATAGGGTTATAAGAATCCGAAAGGAGTTGGAGGCGAAGTAATGGGTCGTAGGACTCGATCTACTTGACTAAGCTACCAACTTGGATGTCCTACATAATGAAGCTACTTAAGTACATGTCGAGCTTAAGTATAAAGGAATACATAGGCTCTTGAAGTAAGACGAGACTATGAACCCATGGAAGAGAAACAAGGAGATGATGTACCTTCTCGAAGTAAGTAGGTGATTCACCTACAATGAACAAGTAGGTGAATCACCTTCTTGTACCAAGTAGGTAACTCACCTGCTTGGGGTGGACCCCACTACCATGTGGCAGCATATGGATGGTTGCATGGCATGAGGTGGTGCCCTAAGGAGGCTGCCATATGTCACCCCTAAGGGGATGCCACATGTCACCTCTTAAGGAGGTGTATATATGTGTTACATGCTGGAGTATATCTCCTTTCAACATCTTAGCTTTAAAGAATTGAGAGAAAACGTGAGAGCTACAAGGGAGGGCAGCCACGGGTTGGCTCAATTTAAGGTAAGGTTTCCAATTTTATTACGTGAATTAATTATCTAGGGTATACCACAATGTAATAAGGTGTTAGTAATATAAATTTATGGTTTGGGGCAGCAAGAAAGTGAAGTGAGCAGACCCGTCAATTTTTAGTATGTTAAGAGGACTTCTGAGGTGAACTTTGGCAAGTTTTGGATAAGGTAAGGTCTTCCCTTTCAAAGTGGAGTTAATAATGTTGGTATGGAGTATATTACATGTCCTAAATGAAGCTGGAAGTAATAAAATTGCATAAGTATACTTGGGGTTAGAAACAAATTAAATTGGAGCCATTCTAGTTGAATTAAAGTTTTGTAGTTTGTTGCAATTGTGGTATTGTGGTTGGAGACGGTTTTGTGGTGTGTTGCAGGTCTGGAACAGTTTTTCTTTAACCAAAGCTATTGCCTTGTTTTCATTAATGGTTAAAGGTTTTATGAAATAAAGACTAAGAACGCTATTTTGGTATCGTACTTTTAAGCGAGTGTTTGGAGTTCTTGTTGCATAATATTGAAGTGGTTTACTTATATATGAGATGCTAATTGTTGTTTTTGGTTGGATTTAGTGATGGAGGATGTAATTGGAAGTTCAGATAGGGCAAGTTAAGGGGAAGTGTTGCCCGATTTCCATTAACTTCTTAAGCGATTAATAAACTACTTGAGAAAGGCACCTAGGGAAATGATTCTTATGGATGCTTAGTTATGATTTAAGAAGCTGGAAAGTTGAAGATGATTAATTTTAGTATTACTTTCATGTTAAGTAGGTTAAAGGAGTAACGAAGCAAACTTGGATGTGAGTAATCCATAACAGGTATGTAAAGCTTATCTCTTCCTTTCTTTTGGCATGTCTTCAAGTTAAGTAATGAATGATATGAGCTTGAGGTTAAATCTACTCATAAAGGCCAAGCATAATTCATGTCCTTACTTCTTCTTGATGAAAGCACTTTTACAGAAATTGAACTAGGGCTTCTCAGGCCTTTCATACATTAGAAAGTGATGAGTATGTAAAGCTATCCTTCTTTTCTCTTGGCATGTCTTAGCCATAAGTGATGGATATATTAAATATGGGGGTAATTCCATTCATAGAACCCCTAGTATGATTCATAATTCTTATCCACTGCTTGATATGAAAACTCCTGCAATAGTTGAGTTGTTGCCTTTCAAGTCTTCTATGTGTTGGAAAGAAGTATACGTGAAGCCTATCTCTCCTTTCTTTTGGAATGTATTATATGTAAGTGAATTGATATATGATATGTGTTTGGAGGGAGTTACATCCATAAGTTTCGGATATAAATCATGACTCAGGTTCACTCCTGAATTCTAGAAGTCCTAACCTGAATGCTAGAAGTCCTAAAGTAGTTCAACTACTACCTTCGAGCCTTCTATATGTTGAGTAGTGACTGAGTACATAAGCTCATACTTCTAAAGACTCTGTGATGATAAGTGTCTCTAATTTCATAAGTCATTTGGTATTATCGTAATAAAAGTCTATGATTCCTGAGACTCCATTGATATGGCTCCTAATGGCATTTATAGGATACTTGAGATGATGATCATTTTGATCCTCAAATGATAGTTCATGACGATTGTTATACCAAATCTCAGATGATGAGCTGATTGCATATGGTTACTCGCTACTCTACTCGTGCATGCTGTTAATACATCTTCCATTGAGTCCCATAAAGGACCGGGTATGATATATGATGATATGAACATTCACTGAGTCCCATAAAGGGCCGGGTATGATATATGATGGTATGATTATTATGATAGTATGATTATTTACTGAGTCCCTCACTAGATGTCCGGGTATGACACATATATGCATATGATAACCTAATGAAACCTTTGTGACACCGAGTCCTATAATGGGCCGGGTACGATATGGGAGGATGATATACATGCCCTCATTTTATAAGATGCAGGTGTAGTGATTTATTAAATATTATACTTGTTTCCTGCATCCCTAATTCTGTTTTAATCTCGTTTATGTTGTGTTATGCTTTATATACTCAGTACATATATCGTACTGACCCCCTTTCTTCAGGGGGCTGCATTTCATGCCTGCAGGTACAGTTATTCATTTTAGGGATCTACCAGCTTAGGATTTCCACTCAGCTATATTGGATATGCTCCACTGTTCTGGAGTCTAGCTTTTGGTGTTGATTTTATAATGTATATGTATGTTTATTCAGGGGTACGGTGGGGGCCCTATCTCGCCATATGTTGATGTTACTATTCTTAGAGGTCTTTAGTCACGTGTATGTAGGTTAAGTCTAAATTGTCTCAATTGTGCTTATACGATGTGTTGTAAATATGCTTATGTTATGGCAGCCTTATCATCTCGTGTGCCCTTTCATGATATAGTATGAATGAAAGAGGCTGCATGTACATGAAAAAAATGTTTTGACCCATTGGGGTTTTTTTGGGTGTAGTATCATATTATGCATAGTTCGATTTGGCTATATTTGATAGTTACATATATGGGGGTCCAGGTCAGACCCCAGTCGTGGCCTACGAGGTTGGGTCATGACAACCATGATTCTTAACCAACTCTAAGATATACAATCTAGCATAGTTTTCAACTAAATATGAAGTCTTAATAGGAAGAAAATGGGATGACTTCATCATTTGATCAACAACCACTGAAGTCCAATCATGTTGCCTATGAGTACGAGGCAAACCTGTAATGAAATCCATTTTCAAGGCTTCCCACTTCCAAGTAGAAATCACAATATCTTGAGGAAAACCTCCTGGTTTTATGCTCAACTTTCACTTGTTGTCAATTGGGTTACTTAGCCACAAACTCAGCAATGTCCCTCTTTATGTCATTCCACTAATACATTTCCCTTAAATCACAATATATCTTTGTGGAACTAGGATGAATAGAATATCGAGAACTATGAGCTTCAGACAATATCATTTCCCTCAAGCCATCAACATCGAAAATACATAATTGGCCTTGATATCTCAAAACACTATCTCCCCCGTGGGAAAAATCATCCATGGTTTTTTTGTCAATTGCTTTCTTCAATTCAACCAAAGTAGGATCATAATCTTTCTTGGTCTTAACTTCGCCACAAGAGACGATTCGGAACCATTTTGATCAATAACACCACTATCCTCAAAATCAACTAATAAAACACCCACAAGTTTTCTCTCAAACCCTAGTAATCATTATCTCAAGGAAGGGCATTTTAGTCACAAAAACGAAATGGGGAGGGACTCACTTCCGGACCTCGAAAAATTTCGTTCGAAAGATGGAATCATAGATTCCGTCGATACGAACACAACGAAAGTTACCTCACCCTCAGATTCCATCTACAGCTCCTCAAATTTTCAAAAGACTAAAGTAATCACTATTCATTGTTCGAGTGAGGAGCTGCTGCAAGCTGAAAAAATCATATCCTTGAGAAATCGTAGATTGCTAAAGGTTATAAACAATATTGGAGATGATTCTTCATCCCATATGCCAACTACAGTGCAAAATTCACAAAAAAACGTAGTCCCAATTGAGAGAAATACAAAGGCGCATCAGCTCAGCATCGCCGCCAGTGCGCCACCACTGCGCCTTCAATTTCCAGCCACCTCCGGCGATATTCGAGCCTTCGCACCACCTGGGCTTTGTTCGCAAGGACAAGGCGCCCCGCTAGGAACAAAAATCTCTGGCGAAATCAACTCCGGCGAACAAATTGTTGTCGGCGCTGGAGCTCCGGCAAGCCATAACGTACAAGATGAATGCCAAAATATTCCTCAAGCTGTTATCAATCTCCCCAGCCATGTGCGCCATCTCGAATCACTGCCACACTCTTCGAATTTATCCTTGAGCTCTGACAACAATGGAGTCGCCGGAGCTCCGGCGAGCCAATTCATCCAAGACCAATACCAAAAGGTGCATAACAGTGTGGATAAGGTTTCTAACTATAACACATGTCTCGAATCTCTACAAACAAGTTCAAATTCAAAAAGTCGTCAAGACGACTTTGGTGGTGCCGGAGCTCCGGTGAACCAATTGGCAAGAGACCAATTCCAAAAGACTCATCAAGGTGTTATGAAGCTTCCAAGCAATATAGAGTGCCTCGAATCACCATCAACAAGCTCAAATTCAAAAAGTCGTCAAGACTTGCATCTCCTTGAAGAATACTGTCACAGTGTTATTCGATCTGAAGCTGTGGCTATTGTATTGGATCATGTTCAAAATCACCAACAAGGAAATAGAATGCTAATATTGGAAGGCATTGAAGAAAATGGTCATGCCCTAAAAGAAATTTCGAAGGGGAACTTCACTGATAAGCAATGGAACAGTGCTCCTACTGTGGCTCATCCAGGTAAGTCTTCTAACTATTTCAACCAATATCTAGTAAAAAGTGCTGATCATAGTAACGATGTTGTTCAAATGCATAGTGACACTGTCGAACCTCATGAACTTAGCTTACTTGATAATAATGTACAAAAAGGAAATTTAGCTAATGCTGCTACTGTTAAGCCTACTAATTTGCATCTTGCTGTGACCAAGAATAATGAGGAAATTCAGAATTCTACTCACAATGTTGATGTTGATCTTGTTGCTAAGCACAAGGAGCAGGGGAATATAATACTTGGTAATGTTGAAAAAAAAAACAACCTGCCCAGTTGAACAAGGGGCTCAATGTGAAATCTCAACCTGTCCATAGACCTTATGTTCCTAATAGCAATCCTATGAAAGTGTCAAATAATTTTGATGCTATTAAATCTACTAACAAACCTGTTGCTCTGAATACTAGAAGCAACCTAGGTTCCAGA
The DNA here is from genome assembly GCF_947179165.1 of Solanum dulcamara. Classification (NCBI taxonomy): domain Eukaryota; kingdom Viridiplantae; phylum Streptophyta; class Magnoliopsida; order Solanales; family Solanaceae; genus Solanum; species Solanum dulcamara. The sequence goes on from NC_077246.1 coordinate 19,408,937, forward strand.
AACTCAAACCAACTTAGAGCTCCAAGTTTTAATACTCCTACTCCTAATAATCATGTGGTGCTTCCCAATACTAATTTACCTGCCAAACAAACCAAGCACCCCAATACTAATACTCCAACCCCTCATAATCCTGTCATCCACCAAACTCTGGCTACTAAGTTGAGAGCCCAAGAAGCTATGAAAATAGACATTATTGATATTACACCTCCCAAAATTACCACAAAGCAAGGCTATCCAGCTGTAGTATTTATAGAAGAAGATTTCCTGGTGAAATTGGCTAGTGATTGTAAGTATACTCTAATAGGAAAATTCACAAATACTATGCCTAAGATGGAAACCATTAGAAAGGAATTCATCTTGCAAACAGAGCTCAGAGGAGGAGTGAAACTTACCCATTTTAACTCTAGGCATCTGTACATAGACTTGGACGATGAGTATGATCACTCTACTGTATGGTCAAAAGGAAGAATGTACATAAATGGACAACTTATGAGACTCCAGCTGTGGACCCCCACCTTCAAGCCTGAAGAAGAAACATCTCTAGTTCCTATATGGGCTATATTACCTGAATTACCTTGGCACTGTTATCGTCTTGAAGTGGTAACCCCATTACTATCCCCAATTGGAAAGGTGTTGTTCTTGGATTTGGCAACTTATAAGAAAACAAGGGGTAGTGTTGCAAAAGTCAAAGTACAAATTGACCTTACAAAACAAAGACCACAGCATATATGGATGGGTTATGGTGAAGATGAAAATGGAGCAGGAAGGTGGCAGTCTATCCAATATGAGGGGGTGCCAGATTACTGTCAACACTGCAAACATCAAGGTCACACCATTCATGTTTGTACTGTGAAAAGAAGGGATGAAGATAATAAGAAAAAGCAAGTTCAAGAAGAAGAAGCAAGAAACAAAGATAAGTCCAGCAATGAAAACAATAAGGAACAATAGAACAAGGAGCTAAAACACCAAGAAGACAAACAAAATAAGGAACAACAAAACACTAGCAAAGCTGAAGCTGAAAAAAGAGACCAAAAACAAACAGGTTGGCAAATTCAAAGGAGGAAAGGCAAAACAGATAGACAACACAACCAATAACAACCACAACAACATAAAACACAAGTATCCATGACAAAAGGGGAAAGTTCAGTACCACCCCAGCATATTATCAGCAGCAGCAAAGAAGGAAAATCTCAACAGCAGGCAGGTATGCTTAATAACTCTAACTTTAATACTTGTAATATCCAAGCTTGTAATGTAGACTCTGGAGTCCAGAGCCTACTCCCCACTTCCCATACAATATTGGATCCCAGCCCCCATAATCCCATACAGCATGTATTACATGTTAATAAAGATAGCAGACCTGCAGACAAACAAAAAGAGCAAAATTTTACTGCCAGGTGTGCACCAAATACTGGTTTGAATAATGTGGAAAGCAACAAAGCCAATGGAAAAATCCCAGGTATTGACTTAATGCTCCCACACCCTCATGGCTCCCCCAATTACTTTAATATCTTAAATAGTATTAATGTTGTGGCTGAAGAAGTCTATGGAGGTCAGGTTAGAGGAATACAGGAGCAAATCACTAATCTGCAAGAAGGGGAAACTAAGGGGAGGGAAAGTCTATTGGTTGACCATAGGAAAGACCCTAGAGCCCCTGCCACCACTATTCCAGCAGATATAAGGTCTAACATGCCATTGCAACAAGATGATGTTCAACAGTTTTCAAAGGACAGTGATAAGGGAGGTGTTGAATCTCCAAAAATTAGTGAACAAAATACAGGTGCAGTGATTCAGCTACTGAACAATAAATATACTCTTTCTTTGAGTAAAAAGAAGAGGGAGGCACTGAAGAAAAAGATAGAAAAAAAAAGTAAAAAATCTCTGTCTGAAAAGACACAACACAGAGTGAACTATGTGTTGGTTGATGAACAAGCAGGGATTCATGCTACACCTCTTCAAATTCAATCCAGCTCTACTGAGTTGTGTGTGCTTAATAAGAGAGCCATATCAGATGACTTGGAGGATGAATATAGACCTATTCAATCTGAAGATGAAGAGGACCTAGATCAAAGGGAACAAACTCATGATGAGGATGAGGAAACTAGTGCCTCTACCATTAGAGCACTGGATGATATCACAGATTCTACAACTCAGGATGAAGTGTTGCAGGTCACTGAGAAGCAGGGTTTATCACCCAGGGGTCAGCAAGCAAAGAAGAAGAAGAAAAAACAGAAACAAGACATCTCCACCAGTTCAGATAATGCTACTTGTAAGAGTGGCATCAACACAAGGTCCAAATCCCTAAAACTTTGACGATGAATACAATATGCTGGAATGCAAGGAGTATTGATACTCAAGGTGCCTTGGATAGACTCCAAAAACTCAAGGATTATCACAAATTAACTATGTTTGCAATCCTGGAACCATTTGCTAATCAATCACATCTCAACCACTATAGAATTCAGCTAAGAATGGACAGTGCCATTCATAATCCCAATAACAAGATTTGGTTGTTTTGGACTAAGGATGTGGACTGCTCTATTGTAGACCAAGATGAACAACAGTGTACTTGTGAAATCAAACATGTGGCTAATCCTAATTCTCATATTATTACATTTGTTTATGCCAAGTGTAAGGATTACCTGAGAAGAACTCTTTGGGATAAAATGCTGCAGTATGCTGACACAGACAAGCCATGGTGCATTATTGGAGACTTTAATGTGATCACTGATGTTGATGAAAAACTAGGAGTACAACCATACAACATGAACAAAAGCTTAGTTCATAAGTGTAATTGAGGCATATGGTCTCACTGATCTGGGATTCCATGGGCAGAAATTTACATGGTGCAACAACAGGGACATGGAAGTTAGAATTTGGAAGAGATTGGACAGGGCCATGGTGAATGATAGGTGGTTAGAGATGATGCCCATGACTACTGTGGCTCATCTTGCTTCAACAGGTTCAGATCACTCCCCCCTATTACTTGAATGTAAGGAGACTCACAGTAATCCTATCAAATACTTCAAGTTCCTCAACTGTTGGGTGGATAATGAGACTTTCCAGTACACTGTTAGAGTCTGTTGGGAAAGACCAGTAGAGGGTAATCCAATGAGAATATTCCACTTGAAACTTAAGAGGGTGGCTAACACCCTTAGTAGCTAGTCAAGGCAATAGTATGGGGACATATATAAAGCTGTCAAAGAGTTTGAAAAGAAGGTAAAGCAAGATGAAGTTGATCTCATCCAAGACAAGTCTGAGGATAACAAGATCAAGCTGAATCTTGTGAATGCTTAGTACATTAAATACTTGAAGACTGAACAATCCATCCTTAAACAAAAAACTAAGCTTCAGTGGTTTAAGGAGGGAGATGCCAATTCCAAGTACTTTCATGCTATTATTAGAGGAAGGAGAAGAAGATTATTCATCCATCAGATTACTGATGAACAGGATAATACTATTCAAGGTGATCAGAATATAGCTACTGCTGCATGTGACTACTTTGAGAAGATCTTTACTGGTAAGGATGATGTTATCAATGAAGATATCCTCAGATGTATCCCCAAATCCATCACAGATAATCAAAACCAGGCTCTTAATGCTATGCCAACTAAAGAGGAGCTGAAAGAAGCTGTATTTTCCCTCAGTGATGTATTTGTTGCAGGTCCAGATGGTTTTAATGGCAAGTTCTTCCAAACTTGCTGGGATATCATCAGTGAAGACTTATTCAATTTGGTGAAATACTTTTTTTGTGGGCATTCTATTCCCAAGTTCATCTCACATGCTTATTTGGTCCTACTCCCAAAAGTAGATCATCCTAATAAGTTATCAGATTTTAGGCCTATATCACTAAGTAACTTCACCAATAAAGTTATTTCAAAGATCCTATGTCTCAGACTTGCTCCTATTCTTCCTCAACTGATCTCTGAAAATCAGTCAGGTTTTGTTAAGGGAAGAAGTATATCTGAAAACATTATGTTGGCACAGGAAATCACTCATAGCATTAAAAAACCAAAGCTTGGAGATAATGTTGTGATCAAATTAGACATGGCCAAAGCCTATGACAGGGTGTCCTGGGCATTTATATGTCTAGTCATGAGAAGGTTTGGATTTGGAGAAGTATTTATTGACATGGTTTGGAGACTTATGGCTAATAATTGGTATTCAGTTATTGTGAATGGAGGTAGGCATAGTTTCTTCCACTCTACAAGAGGCCTCAAACAGGGAGATCCACTATCCCCAGCCCTATTTATTTTAGGTGCTGAGGTACTATCAAGAATGCTCAATAATCTTCATCAACACTATTTGTACAAAGGTTTCCACATGGAGAAGAAAGGTCCATTGATTAATCATTTGAGCTTTGCTGATGATATAATCATTTTCACTTCAACATGTAGTTACTCTCTCAAGCTGATCATGAAGACACTGGAAGTGTATGAGCAGACTTCAGGCCAGCTTATTAACACACAAAAGAGTCAGTGCATGATCCCTCTGAATGCTGATCCTGAGATCACTGAAAGGGTCACTTCTACCACTGGTTTCAAAACAACTCATGGCCCTATTACTTACTTGGGTTGCCCCTTATATATTGGAGGTCAAAGGATCATATACTTTACTAGTATGGTGTCCAAAGTAACATCCAGAATTAGAGGATGGCATACCAAAATTCTCAGTTATGGGGGGAGAGCTGCTCTTGTGAAGTATGTGTTGCAGTCCCTCCCAATTCATCTCTTATCTGCTGTGATTCCAACTTCCACTACACTCAAACAAATAAAGTCCCTAATAGCAGACTTCTTTTGGGGATGGGACAAAGAAAAAAGAAAATACCATTGGGCATCATGGGAGACCCTCAGCTACCCAACAGATGAAGGAGGTGTTGGCATGAAAAATCTGAAAGATGTCTGCCTAGCAATGCAATATAAACAATGGTGGATTTTCAGGTCTAAGAAGACTCTATGGGGGAGCTTTCTGAGGGCCAAGTATTGCCAAAGGGAAAATCCAGTAATCAAGAAATGGGACACTAGTCAATCAATTATGTGGAAACATATGATGACAAACAAAGCTGAGATTGAGCCTCATATACAATGGCACCTTAACTCAGGCTCTTGCAGTTTTTGGTGGGATGATTGGCTAGGAATTGGCCCCCTAGCTTATCACAAAGACTGTCTACCTAGACTTAATAATAGCACTGTCTCCAAGTTCCTGAAGAATAGAGAATGGGATGAAGATAAGGTGAGGCAATATGCACCACAGCATCTGATACAGAAGATTCTTAGTTTTTCCTTCAAGTATCAACCTAACATCCCAGATACAGCCTACTGGAAGCTGACCTCAGATGGAAACTTCACTTGTGCTTCAGCTTGGAACAAGATCAGGCCAAAAAGGAACAAAACCATGACTGACACTTATGTATGGCATAAGAATATACCTTTTAAGATATCCTTTCTAGTTTGGAGAACTCTTAGAAGCAAGTTGCCCACTAATGAAAGTATTGAGAAATTTGGTCATGCACCTGTTCAGTGCTCTTGTTGCTACAGGTCAGGATGGGTTAATATAGATCATATATTCATCTCAGGACACATGGCTAGACATAGATGGAATTATTTCTCTGGTTGTTGGGGTATACATCACAGTAGCAGCCCCATGAGGAGCACTCTGATGAAATGGTGGTTGGTTAAACCAAATAATGAAGTCCATAAACTATTAATGCAAGCTACCCCCATATTCATCTGTTGGAATCTATGGAAGAACAGATGTGCTAGCAAATATGGAGGAAAAAAGTCAAGCAATACTAGAGTGAAGTTCTCAGTTATCAAAGAACTTTACATGCTGATCTTCACAGCTTTCCCTTACCTTAGCTGGCCAAGTGACTGGAAGGAGCTAATAATTATAGTGGAAAGCTGCAGTCAGGAGCTGAAAATTACCCAAGTTAGTTGGCACAAACCAACTTCCAATGTGGTTAAATTTAACACTGATGGAAGTGCTTTGAATAATCCTAGGAAAATTAAAACTGGGGGCATCCTAAGAGACCACAAAGGAAACCTCCTTTATGCATTTGCTGCACCACTTGGAGTTGGTTCTAACAACCAAGCTGAGGTACAGGCTGCACTTCTGGGCATCACTTGGTGCATTCAATATGGCTACAGCAGGGTCCTACTGGAGGTTGACTCTGAATTACTTGTGAAATGGCTAAAACAAGAGACTACACCACCCTGGAATATCAGGAATTACATCACAGACCCGCAGGAGCTAATCATAATGCTGGATTTCTTTCAATGCAAGCACATCTATAGGGAAGCTAACTATGTTGCAGATACACTTTCCAAGTATAGCCACAGTGTAGACAGCATGGTTCAATTCTGCAGTCCTCAACAGCTTCCTAAGGAAATAAGAGGATACTACACCCTAGACAAAATGGGGATGCCAAATTTTAGGAGGACAAAACTGAAGAGGATCAAACAACCTCCTTGAATTGTATACCATTAATAGTAGTACAGAACTCCCTATGTATAAATTCATAGTTAGGAGTTTTGTAAAGGGGAGAGTCTCCCTTGTTTATTGCCTTCCTAGAGCAATCAACCTACCCCTAGAGGTAAGGATTAGAGTAGATAGTTTCTTTTTTCTTTTCATGCTTGATTGTGTAGGTAACAACAGATTTGGAAAAAGGGAACAAACAACTGCAAGCCAGGTGAGGTTTGCTTCTTGGAACAGCAGCTGCAAAATGAACCAATGGATAACTTGGAGATGGCCTTGGAGCTGCAAGAATGCTGTAGAGATGCAGCACAGGAATCAGCAAAGGGATTTTTCCTTTTGTTTGTTTATCTGGTGCAGGTATCATGAAGCTTTGAGCCTGGTATTGGAGTTTCAGCAGCTGAGATTGGAATTCTTGGACCAACAACCTACCATAGACCTGCAGCATCTCAGCAACATCACTTGCATATGCTACACTACAGCAGCAACAGTGAATGTAACTGAGCCACAGTAGCAGCAAATCAACAAATGCATCATGACACATCAAAAGGCCTCCAAACATTGCAGGATTGCAGAAAATACTATAGGGATAAGGTCCAAGAAGTTTTATCACAAACGGACAATTGGAGACGTTAGGCGAGCGACCTTGAAAAAGTTAGCCGACTTAAGTCTCCAAATGGAGCACTCCACAACTTGGAGCTTCCATCTTATCAAACAAGCCTCCAAATGTTGCAAAAACATAGAAAGTACTGTAATTACAAATCCCAAGAAGTTTCATCCCAAACGGATAATTGGAGACGTTAGTCGAGCGACCTTGAAAAAGTTAGCCGACTTAAGTCTTCAAATGGAGCAATTCACTACTTGGAGCTTCCAGCTTGTCCAAAAGGCCTCCAAATGTTGCAAGAACACAGAAAATACAGTAACTACAAGGCCCAAGAAGTTCCACCTCAAATGGATAATTGGAAACGTTAGTCGAGCGACCTTGAAAAAGTTAGCCGACGTAAGCATAATGAGGAGGTTGGTGTCTATTTGTTTTTGGTCTTGTTGGCTTGTCTCTATGCATTTGTAGGTATCTGGAGATACATTAAAGCATGTTACAGTTGGGGACATGTTTACAAGCCACAACACACAAAAACTCCAACAACATGCAGCATACAAGGATAAACTACAAGTCCACAATGGACCTGCAGAACCACAGCACAGTGTTTGCTGTGCAGGAGTATTGAAGGTACTTTTTTTCTTGTTCTTTTACTTGTGCAGGTACAATACACAACTACAATCCCCAAGAACAAGTACTTCAGCATACAACCACCCACTAGAACATAAAGCAACATCAAGACAGACCTGCAACAGATGGGCTACATCTGCAGCAACAGCAGTGGCAACAAGGTCGTTTTTCTTTGTAGATGCAGGGATTACAAAGTGCATGGTTGCACTTGTAGATGCAGCCAACAGCTACCATGCTACAACACCTGCAACAGCCCTCCTGGATTCTATACAGGCACACAAAAACCCTCCAATATCCAAGGCACCATCTGTTAAACCTCCTGGCAGCAGCAGCACCCATCAACACTCATTATGGGAGTCTAATCTGGGAGGCCATTGTTCTTGTTTGTGTGGTTGTTTATTTGTGTATGCAGGCTGTTGGAACATCAGAAGCTATAAATTCCATGAAGCTGCAGTTGCAGATATCATGCCACAGAGTGCTGAAGCTGAATTTGATTGGAAGCAACAACTTCACAGCTGTGCAGTGCAGCAACTATCAACAAGAGGAGTTGCAACCAACCACAGCACCTTGAAATTCAGAAGCTACAGCAGCAACCATACAACTACAACAATCCAACACCAACAATCTTCAACTTCCATCTACTTGCAATTGAGGAGCCCTCCAATGGGCACTACAGAACCACCACACACTGGTTTGCTTCCTTGGCTACTTCCTTGTGCAGGTCCACAAAGAATCAAACAAAGGGAGACAGCAACCATTCATGTAGGGGCCTTCTTGCAGCAGCTCTAAGTTACTTTGAGCTCCTTGACACCCAAGCAACTGCTCATGCCATGACTGCATCACCTACAAGTTACAATTTGTTGCTCTTCAGTCACTAGTTTTCTCAACAACAACTCCAACGTTGCTGGTTATTATAGCTCTATATACTTCCTCTCATTTCATCCTCCTTAGCGGATAATCATGATTGCGATGCTGTTGCATACTTCCCTTGGACTTACTTGGTACGACAAGACGAAAAAGGGCAAAGATGAAAAGAGCTTCTTCACCCCATGTGAGATAGAAGGTTCATATACTTGTTCTTCCTCAATTTAGCTATGTATGGTACGTAGCATAGTTGAATAGGACTAGTGTAGGTTACTTTCTTGTCTTCTCATGGAAGGGGAGAGTCTCCCTCATTTATGCTTTCTTAGTCGACTTGTATCGAGAGGAGTCCTCTCATAGGTTTACTGCTTTCTAGTTATAGATAGCTCTTTTTGCTACGGGGATGAGTTAGCCGACCTTAATAGGTTAGCCGACTTATGAACCAACATAGGATCGGAGGTAAGGTTTATGTCCCCCTTCTTGTATTTTTCTGTTTTATTTTATGTTAAGGCTTGGGGGTGATGCTCAACCCCTGACTGTGCACGAGAGGTGGGAGCCTCGTGTAGGGTCTGTTCCCATAAAAAAAAAAACTAATAAAACACCCAAGTTGGCTAATCTATGAACATCCCGAACTAACACTTTCTTCTCATACTCAACATGGGCAATATTGTTCATGGACAATCTACTAAGAGCGCCGGCAACCATATTTGCTTTTTTGGATGGTATAACACACTCATGTCATAGTCTTTCAACAAATCAAGACACCACCTTTGTTAAAGATTCAAATCCTTTTGAGTGAACACATATTGCAGCCTCTTATGATCGGTGAATACATCAACATTGACACCATAAAGATAGTGTCTCCATAACTTCAAAGCAAAAACCATTGCTGCTAACTCCAAGTCATGGGTCGGGTAGCTCTTTCAATGAACCTTAGGTTGACTACAAGAATAGGATATCACCTTACCATTATGCATTAGAACACAACCAATACCAACTCGTGAAGCATCATAATAGATAACAAACCCATTGGAACCTTTCGGTAAATTCAACACCGAAGTGGAGGTAACTCTATGATTCAACTCTTAAAAACTCTTCTCACATCTCAGACCATTGGAATTTCACCTTCTTTTGAGACAAAAGTAGTCAAGAGTGATGCAATGGAAGAGAAACCTTCCACAAAATGCCCATAATAATCGGCTAAGCCCAGAGAACTTTGAATATCAGAAGGAGAGAATAGTCTAGGCTAATTTTTAACCACTTCATTCTTCTTAGGGTCAACCATAATACCTTCACCAGAGACAATATGGCTAAGAAAAGTAGCTGACCTCAACCAAAATTCATACTTGCTAAACTTGGAAAATAATTTACGATCCTTGAGAATTTGCAAGAAAATCATCAAATGATCGGCATGCTCTTCCCCACTCAAAGAATAGATCAAAATATCATCAATGAACACAATCACAAACATATCCAAATATTGTTTGAACACCCTATTCATCAAATCCATAAAAGTTGCAGTAGCATTCATTAGTCCAAAATACATAACTAAGAATTCAAAGTGACTATATCGAGTTTCAAAATCCATCTTCGGAATGTCACATTCCCTTACTCGAAGCTGATGATAACTTGATCGCGGATCATTTTTCGAAAAGTAGTTTTCTCCTTAAAGTTGATCAAACAAGTCATCAATCCTTGGGATAGGATAATTATTCTTAATTGTGACCTTGTTCAATTATCGGTAATCAATACACATATGGAGAGAACCATCCTTTTTTTATACCCCATACTTTTGTACCTTGGGACGTGTTCTTAAGCTTCTTGAAAATTGTCATGTGACCCCTACTGCTACAATGTGACTAAACAATCCTAAGTAAGGGAGGATGAGGCCGTCCTAAGTGATTGGAAATAGATTTGGAAGTGGAAGGAGTTGGAGGCTAAGTAAGAAGTCGTAGAACCCGACTTACTCGCATAAGCTACCAACTTGGATGTTTTACAAAATTAAGCTATTTGATTATACGTAGAACTTAGATAGCAAAGGTTATATAGATTCGTAATGTGAGATGAGACTACGAACCTATGAAAAGGAGCAAAAACTAGGTTCCAAACTTATGAAAAGAAGCAAGTAGGTGACAAGTAGGTGATGCACCTACATGGGGTAAGTAGGTGACCCACCTACTGGGGGTGGGCCCCATGCTGCCATATGGCAGCCAAGGATTGGGTACATGCATGAGGTGGTGCCCTAGGGGCTGAACTCGTGTCACCCCTAAGGGTTGCCACATGTCAGTTTTAAAGGAAGGGTATAAAACCCTAAGTCATGACTAAGGTTCTATTGAGAGCAACTTGAAGAGAACAAGAACAAGAGGGAAACGGCCACAGAAGCAAGGTGAGGCCTTCAATTTCACTCCATCAATTACTTATCTAAGGTATTCTTTGACTAAATAAAGGTTCTTAACAACGTAAAGTTTGATAGTTGGAGCGGCAAGGAGGTTTGATGTAAACCTATAACTTTTGGCAAGTTTTGAAAGCTCGCTTGCTAAGGTATGGCTTGATTCCCTTCTCCCACATTTGGTAAAGTGTTTAAACATGTTGTGAGCTTATAAATATGAGTTGGAAATGTGAAAATATGCACATTACGTCTGAAGGATGTTGCAGGTCAAGTAGGGACTGTTTTGACGCTATACTAGCAACTAAAAGTTTGGCTAGTATTGTCGTTAGCATGGTGTGGTGTTTGGAGGTGGTTTTTCTATGTTGCAGGGATGGAACATGGTTAAATATGAGTATATATGCCACTGGTTTCAGCCTCATAATACTCCATTTTGTATGGTTGAGATTTTGCAAAATAAAGAGCTAAAACCCTACTTTGGGTGAGTTGTGTAGAACTTGTATTGCATGATATGGTAGTGATTTGATGGTGTATGGCTGATGCTTGTTGTTGTTGATATGGATGATAATATTAGAGGTTAAAATTGGAAGTTCGGATAGGGCAAGTTATAGAGGAAATGCTACCCGATTTTTCTTAACTTCAGAACTAGCCAACAGACTAGTTGAGGAAGGCGAGCAAGGAAATGGTGCCTATAGATACTTGAGTATAGATTGGGAAGATGGAAAGTTGAAATTTAGTAATCCTGGTATTACTCTCATGTTAAATAGGTTCAAGGAGAAATAAAACAAGCTGGACTACAATCGAGCTACTACAGGTATATAAAGCCTATCTTTTCTTCTCTTTTGGCATGTCTTAGATGTAAGTGTTATGTATGTGAAATTTGAGAGTTATTCCATTCCTAAAGCTCTGAGTATGAGTCCAGACTCCTATTCACTTGTTGATGTTAGAACTCCGATAATAGTTGAGTCACTACCTTCCAAGTCTTCTAGGAAATAAAAAGCAGCACATGTAAAGCATGTCCCTTCTTAGTTGTAGAAAGACTTGATTGTATGTAATGTAGGATATGGATTTGAAGGTAACTCCCTTATAAACTCTGGGTATCACTCGTGATTTGTAGGCACTTTTGAATATTAAGAGTCTTAAAGTGGTTCGACCACTACTCCTGAGCCACCTTATGTTGAATAGTAAGAGGAGATACAAGCTCCTCTTCCTAAAGGCTCTGAAATGATAAATGTCTTTGATTGCATAAACTGTGCGTCTGATTGCATAAGTTGAGTCTCTGACCATGTAAGTTGTGTTTCTTATTGCATAAATTGTGTGGCATTATCTTGATGCATATATGTGATTTTTGAGGCCCCAACTGATATGAGCCTAATGACATCTAAAGGGGTACCTCAGATAATTACTCCTTGGGTCTTCAGATGATGGTTCACTTGACTATTTTATCGAGTCTCAAATAATAACTTAGTTGCATATGGTTTCTCACTACTCCACTCGTGCATGTTGTAACCCTTCTTTCTCTGCATCCCACGATGGGCTGGAAACTATATCGAGCACAGCTTTACTACTCTTTCATCGAGTCCTGGGCTGGCTATATATATATATATATATGTATGAAGTATACGATGATAAAATGTCGTATATGATGAAGTTGAAGCATACGATGATGCCGTATATGATGATGTTATTCACCGAGTATCGAACCAGATATATATATATATGATGATATAATGAAAATATGGATTGAGTCATATGTTCCACGACATTGTTTTAAATTATAGATTAGGCCGAACGTTCCTTGGCATATTTTACTATGTGACAATAGCACCAAGTCCCTCACTAGAGGGTCGGGTATGGTATGTATATATATATGATGATGGTACGCTATAGACGTACACTACTCCCTTCATTGAGTCCCTCACTAAAGGGCTGGATACTTTATGTAGGCATGTATATGAAAATATAGAGATACATTTATGACCCCGAGCCCCATAGTGGATCGGATATAATATGATGACATATACAATAAGATTAGGTCGTATACAATGATATAATGTCGTATACGATGACATGATGAAATAATATACATGATGGAAAAAGATGATGACATAATAATGTGATGATATGGTAATATGATGAAATAATTATGACACCGATTTCCTTAGCGAGCCAAGAACAGTGTATGATAATGTATATGACTACGTGTCCTAAGGTGCAGGTACAGTTATTTGTTAATTGTTATACTTGTCCCCTGCATCCCTGGTTCATCTATGGTCTCAGTTATGATGTATTATGCTTTACATACTCAGTACATATATCGTACTGACCCCCCTTTCTTCGGAGGGCTGTGTTTCATGCATGTAGGTACAGGTACTTACTTGGGAGATCCGCCAGCTTAGGGTTTCCACTCAGTGATTTGGAAACGCTCCATTGTGCTAGAGCCCAGATTTTGGTACTAACCCTTGATGTATATGTTTGCTTATTCATGGGTACGGCAGGGGCCCTGTCTCGCCATATATTACTATTGATATTCTTAAAGGTCTGTAGATATATGTACGTGGGTTGCTCACTAGTTTGTTTTAGTTGTGCCTATATGGCATATTGCAAATGTTATTATGTTAAGGCATTCTTGTTGGCTTGCATGCCCTTTCATGACATCATGTAAATGAAAGAGGCTATATGTATGCACCTATGTTATCACCCATGGGGGTTCTGGTATATAGTCCTTATATTTGATAGTTAGATAGATAGGGGTCCAGGTCGGACCCCAGTCATGGCCTGTGGGGTTGGATCGTGATAAAAGTCCAAAAAAGAGTACCATAGCACCCCATGGAGAAATACTCAATCTAATGAAACCCTTATCCAATAGATCCTTCAACTGGTCCTTTAACTCTTTCAATTCTGTTGGGGCCATTCGATAAAAAATAGTAAAGATAGGTTGGGTATCGAGAAGCAAATCGATACCTGTTACACCCCACACTTTTAAACTAGAAATGTCTTATAAGTTCCTTAGACATTATCATGTGAGCCGGATAAGCTAAGACACTATCAAACAACTCTAAGGAAGGGAGGATGTGATACCCCATAGTAGAGAAGGTTGGAAATAGAGTCATAAGAATCCAGAAGGAATTGGAGGCCCATTGATGAGTCATAGGGCTTGACTTACCTACGTAAGCTACTAACTTAGAAGTCTTACATACTTGAGCTACTTGAGGATATACTAAGCTTACAAAGCACGGATTACATAGGCTCCTAAAATAGGATGAGATTACGAACCCACGAGAAAGGGGAAAAGATGACATATGGTAGCCAATGGAGAAGTGACACATGGCAGCACCTCATGATAAAAGGTGACCCACCTACTTGGGGTCAAGTAGGTAACCCACCTGCTTGATGGAGGTGGACCCCACTGCCATGTGGAAGCCTCTTATTGGCAGCATGTATGTGTTGGCCCAATAGGGGCCGAACACGTGTCACCCTTAGGGGCTGACATGTGTCACCCCCTAAGGCAACATATATATACATGTTAAGTGACTCTTAACCTCATTATTCATCCAAAAACAGCATCCAAAGAAGAAGAAAAACGTGAGAGAAGAGAAGGAGGCAGCCATGGCTTGAAAGAGTTCAAGGCAAGTTTTCCAACGTTTTCCTTCGTGAATTAATTATCTACGGTGTTCCTAAAGCACATGGAAGTGTATATATGTGTATTAGGATGAATAATAAGTCATTACTTCAGCCTTACACTTGGAAACTTGATATAAAGTTGAAAGAACAAAGGGAGAAAACGTTAAGAGCTAGTTAACAAACCCGTTTTTGGAAAGGGACTTTTGTTAGTAATATTAGCATAACTTCTTGTGTACAGCTTAGTTTCGAGTGATTAAATATGTTTTGGAAAGGTATTTCATAGTTACATAACTTTCATTTATCCTTTAAAATCCATTTTTGTTTTTATCTGCTCGAAAAAGGGTGATGAAGTATAGAGGAGGTACTGCCCAGATTTTGGTTTTGGACATCTTACACGGACTACTGTTGGTACTTTAGGCATATTATTTTGTAAAGAATTGATGTAGGGGTGATACAAAATTTTATACGACCCTAAGACACATGTCTATAACTTTAATGAAAGACATAAAGCCTGTTTCCCTCAATTACCCCTTCGAAATGAAGCGATAATGCAAGACAGTAAGCTGTCCAGAATTCACGTTTTGATAGTTTGGAGTGAGTTGTTTGGGGTTTGTATTGTGTAATGTTGGTGTGAATTGCTTGTATATATGTTGCAGGTTGTTGTTGTTGGTTGGCTGTAGTTATTAGGGGTGTGATTGGAAATTTAGATAGGGCATATTATAGGGGAGGTGCTACCTGATTTCCATTAACTCTTTAACTAGTTAAGGAACTAGTAAAGAAGACGAGCGAAGAAATGAGTTCTGTGAATACTCATGTATAATTAAAGGTGATGAAAAGTAAAGGGTTGTTGATATTCTTATTTCTTTCGTATTGAATAGGTTGAAAGGACGACGAGGCAAACGGGATAAAGAGTAACTCATAAGAGGTATGTGAAGCTTCTCTTGGTATGTTTTTGACATAGGTATGTAAAGCCTATCTTTTCTCTTTCTTTTGGCATGTCTTAGATGTAGTCTATGGATGATAAAAGCTTCGGGGCAACTTCACCCTTAGGTTCTGAATATGACTTCAGGACTCTGGATCACTTCTGGATGTTAAGACTTTTAAAATAGTTATACTCCTACTCCTCGAGTCTTCTATATGACTGTATAACGATTGGTTACACTAAGCTCTTTTCTATAAAAAAAAGGCTCTGAGATAACCAACGCTCGGACTGTTAAGATATTTCATACTAGTATATGTCTAAGATTTCCAAAACTCCGTTTTACCTAGTCCTTAGTGACATTTAGGGGATATACGTTAGATACTTTCTACCCTGATCTCTAGGGATGATTCACCTGATGACTTCATTGAGTCTCTGTTAATGATTTAAACTGTGTTTTGTTTCTCACTACTCTACTCGTGCATATTGTAACACTTCTTTCGTCGACCCTGGGGCCAGGAATAGTAATCGTGCACAATTTCACTGCATTGTTCATCGCGCCCTCACTAGAGGGCCTAGTACGTATGTATATATATAATGATATGAGGATGTGTTGTAATAAGGAGGTGATGTTACTATAGTTATGATTCACCGGATCCCTGATAGGGCCTGCTATATTAAAAATTTAAGCATGCATGATTTTACTTTTTCAGGTACAGGTTTCTAATTTAATATTTTATCCCCTACTTCTCTATTTCAGATATGCCTCTAGTCGTATTATGTTATGTTTTACATACTTAGTACATATGTCGTACTGACCTCTCTTTTCTTGGGGAGGGGGGGTTGCATTTCATGTCCGCAGGTACAAGTACAGGTTTTGGGAGTTTATCATCTTAGGATCCCTCTCAGCTCAGCTGGAAGAAGCTACATTGTATCAGATCCTAGTTTTTGGCATTAGCTGTTGATGTATAGTATTATTTTGTTATTCAGGGGTACGGCGAGGGACTTGTCCCGCCATATGTTGTCATCGATATTGTTAGAGGTCTACAGACATGTATATGTGGATTGTGTATATCAGTTTGATTCAGCTGGGTCTACATGATATAGGGTATATGTTATTATGTTATGGCGGCCTTGTCGGCTTGCATGCCCTTTCATGTTACGACACAAACGAAAAGGGCTAAAGGTTTATGAAAATGTTATCGCCCAATGGGGCTCTGTTACATGATATTATTTTATTTATAGTTCAATTTGACCACAGATGATAGTTAGGTATACGGAGGGGTCTAGGTCGAACCTCAATCGCAGCCTATGGGGTTGGGTCATGACAGAAGTGGTATCAGAGTAGTTCGTCCTTAGAGTGTCTGTAGACTGTATCTAGTAGAGTCTTGGTTATCGATGTGTTGCGCGCCACATCTATAAATAGGAGGCTACAGGACATTTAGGATAATACCTTTCTTTTATATCTGAGATTGTGATATAGATTCGAGTCATAGGACAATTCCTTATGCTAACCTTGGATCTTAACAGAAGGACGACACCAACAGAAGGAAGTAATTGACAATATGGGAAGTTACGAAGCATGTTGTTAAGTAAAGTAAAGTCCCGAAAGATATCTTTCGGGTAAGGTATTGACATGCGATTGAAATGTAAAGTTGAAACCTGAAAGGAAAGCAAACAGAAAGTGCAATAGATGCAGTTTAAAGTTGGACATACAAGGTAAGTCCATCACTTTCATACTATTGTTAACGTGGAAATCCTTGTGTGGCTGTGATATAATATAAATATACATGTGTTGGCCCTATGAGGCATTGTTGGTATTTTCTACATGCAGGTTGTGGGATAGTAAGAAGAATAGAGGAAACTCTACCGAAATTTTCCCAAAACAAGAAAAAGGGAATAAAACATAGCTTTATAACATGTATTGGAAATTGATATTGAGTACCCATATTATGCTAAATTAAAGCTGTAAGGGGTACTCTTCATGTCATAAATAAGGGACACTCTTTTTACTCGAGGAAGTTTATTACGGAAAAATAAAAGTATGTCTGAGCAGTACAGTTTAGACCACAGTATCTCCAGCCATAATTGTGCTGTAGAAAAAAAAGGAGAAGCTTAGGTTAAAAGGTAAGATGTCCAGTAATTGAGCTTCACTCATTTTGAAAGTACCAATCCCCCAACTCCTAATTGTAAATTATATGAGTTGTTCAACTCGAGGATAAACTCGAAATGAGATCAGTTAGGTCAAGTATTAAAAGAAGTATTGTGATGTTTTAGAGATTCTGGTTTCTTCCAACAATGGTTGGAAAATGATTTACGATAATAGTTTTAGTCATCCACCGACTAATTGGGGAAAGAGCTTAGAACAGAAGCACCAAAAAGTGATGTTAGGAACTGAATATGAGTACGAACAAAAAGAGGGATATGTAAGTATGAATTGAACAGGGTGATACAATTATACAGGGATAAAGTAGGACCACTAGTAAGGCGCACTTAGTATACGTTGACTAAGTTAAAAGCCTGCATTGAGTACGCAGTAAGAGCATGGAGCTTAAGATACAAAGAAATGATGTGTGTACACAACGTCGCCCCAAAAATAGTGGAACCCTTAAGGGACGAGGATGGCAAACTTAAGGAATAATTAGTGTAACCTACATTCACTCCAAGGAATAAAGGATATAGGTTGGGGTAAAGCTACTATTTCAAAAGAACCTTGAACAGTTATCGTCAGAATACTAGCACCGCCTAAGTGAAATTGGAACGACTATAAGTACTAGTTAAATTTTGCTGAAGATAAGTAAAATGTGGCCTTGGACGAGTATTCCATGTGTCCCCTTACTTAAGTACAGATTAATAGATGAGACGTCGCACTATGCATGGAAAGGTTCTTATCGTTTTGTCATTTAGACAAGATTTCGTATGCGGATAATTAGGTTATGAAATATATAGAAAGATGGGGACACGATGCAATACCAAGTAGATTGGGGAAAGAGATTGGATAAAATGGAGAATGGCCATAAAGACATAGAGCAAGGTATAAGAAGATACAGGTATAAGTACCCTCTAAAGGGGGGAAGCAAGTAAGAAAACTGCAAAGGTAAGATGGAGGCAATTGATGGGGCAACATACTTGAGACGGGTGTGTAAACTATAATAAGATCCCTTGCTAAACCAAGTTAGAAAGATCTAGAAACCACTAGTAATTGGATTGAAGTCAAAATGGTGTGTAAGACAGCATTAAGAAGTTTTGACGAGACCCTGAATGATATAACACTAGAAGGTGGGCACGTATAAAAGCAAAAGAATATACAAATAAAAGAATATCGAATAACTCATGAGACACTACGAAGGATAGTGGCAGCATGCTAGATCGAAAGCCAAATGTTGGTTGTCGAGTTGGTTGCAAATGATAGTGCGATAGATTAATAAACAAGGAAAAGAAATAGCAAGACTCCTATGGTAGGAGATAAAATGAGCAAGGAGTAAATAAGAAAATAGAAAGAAGTGCGACAAGGTATTTCTTGCACTTTCTCATATTCTTGTAAAGGTAAAGAATGACACGAGAATGTGTTAAGAAGGTTACAAGCAAGGGTAAGGAAAAATTGTGAAATGTTTTAAATAAAACTGACAGGACTAGCTGGTTACTATAGGATTGGCAAGATTATATGTCAAATTCCATTAAAACTATGCCAGCTAATGATAGACAGAACTCAAGTGGCTCTAAAGGTCACTATATGAATGAACTTTAGCGCTACTTAGTAGCCAACCCTAATGAATGGGTGCGTACAAAAAGGGGTGAATACAATAGGAGGAGTTAAACCAAAATGACCAAAAAGGGACATGGTAGTAGTGGAACTAAAGATCTACCCCTATACCGGTTGCTAGTTAACAGAGAAAAGGGCAAGGCAATACATAAAGACTGGTGAGACGACGCTAAGATAAATCTTGGGCTAAGTTGAGTTCCCCGCACATTATTGCAAGGATTACCATGAAACGTGACATGAGAACTTCCCAAGGAGGTCACCCATCCTAGTATTTCTCTCGCCCAAGCACGCTTAACTTCTAAATTCTAGTGGAATTTAGTGCGATAGTGCGGGTGTGGTCACGTGAGATGGAAGAATCTAAACTAGCGGCGGAGAAACAACATGAGATTATGTTCCTAGAGTATTATAAATTACGTTGAGGGTATTGTTAAAAGGATTTAAGAAAGAAAAGAAAGATTAGCTAATTGGTAACTAACGACGCACTCGAATGCCACAGCTCTTCAACATAGTACCAGTTAATGAGAGGCAAACCACAGAATGGCTATACGGGCCAGTGGGCGAGAGAATTTCGACACCACTTGACAGCCAACTCTTAGGGAGGAAAAAAAAAAGCAAAACCCAAAAGGTAAGGATATAAGTTGATGTAATTTAGGAAGACAAGAAGTAATACGCAAGGTCAAAAATCCCATAATATGACCAGGGCTACAAGACTCACTTCGCACTCCAGCGCCAGATGACTCTAGAGGGAATGTTACTTGTGGATTAACGATATTAGACCCTGCTCCGTCGATCAAAGGTTACCGACTCAGCCGAGGAGGTGTAAAATTATAGGGTGAAAATATAGTAGGACCTTACGGAGTACCCATAGCTATTATCCCAGACGAAGGAGCCTAAGTTACAGTTAACTATCGAGGATCAGTCCGCGAAAAAAAAAAGGGAAGACACATAAGTCTTTGTACACTACTTTACCCTCAAACCTGATGAACAGGCTAAAGCGTACCATTTAAACGCTAAAAGATATGTCATGAGCTGGTATTGTTAACTTCAAAGGTAGTTGGGATAATTATCCATCACTTATCAAGTTTCCCACCATAATAACTACTACTCCAGTATCCCAATGGCCCCGTACAAGACTGGTAGAGCAAGATGTGTAACTCCCCTATTGGATGGGGCAATATTAGAGAGACTAAGGTAAAGAGACCGACATGATTGAGCAAGCTAAGGATTAGCAGCCCAGAGTTGAAAAAATGGTATACAGATAATCGACATCAATAGTCAAAATTCAAATTGATGATTAGGTGTTCGTAACAGGGTCACCCAGGAAGGGAATAATAAGATTCGGTGAGAAAAGGAAACTTATCCTAAAATATATTAGATGGTATCAAGTTGCTCGTGAGGTGGGAAAAGTGGACGGTAAGTTGAGCTTACCACCTTATTTGAAAACTATACGCCCAGTCCATCAGATAGGGATGCTTCGCAAGGGTACTGACGAGCCACCTAGGGTATATTCCATAGATGATGTTCAGGAAATAGAATCCTGCGAGGAATAACCTATTGCCATCTTAGATTGGCAAACTAGAAGATTGTAGACTAAAGACGTGCCTTCCATCAAGATACTGTGGCAAAATCAAAACCAGAAAGAGGATAACCGAGGAAGCTAAAGAGAACATGAAACACAAGTATTCGCACCTATTCCCGGTGTCTGTAGGTAACCCCAACTCTTGAAACTCGTATATTAAGTACTTGGATAGAAGTATGTGTTATGGAAACAGTAAAGAATCTCCCTACGATTTGTATAAGGTGCTAAGGAAAGTTTTGTTTAACATTTGGGGACGAATGTTCTAAAAGGGGAAGGATGTTACACCCCACACTTTTAAACTCGGAATGTCTTATAAGTTCCTTAGACATTATCATGTGATCCAGATATGCTAGACACTATCAAACGACTCTAAGGAAGGGAGGATGAGATACCCCATAGTAGAGAAGGTTGGAAATAGAGTCATAAGAATCCGGAAAGAATTGGAGGCCAAGTGATGAGTCGTAGGGCTCGACTTACCTACGTAAGCTACTAACTTAGAAGTCTTACATACATGAGCTAATTGAGGACATACCAAGCTTATGTAGCATGGATTACATAAGCTCCTAAAATAGGACGAGATTACAAACCCACGAAGAAGGGAAAAAGACAACACGTGCCAGCCAATGGAGGAGTGACACATGGTAGCATCTCAAGCAAGCAGGTGACCCACATGCTTGGGGGAGGTGGACCCCACTGCCACGTGGAAGCCCCTTATTGGCAGCATGTATGTGTTAGCCCAATAAGGGCCAAACACGTGTTACCCTTAGGGGATGACATGTGTCACCCCCTAAGGAAACATATATATACATGTTAAGTGACTCTTAACCTCATTATTCATCCAAAAATAGCAGCCAAAGAAGAGGAAAAAAGTGAGAGAAGAGAAGGAGGCAGCCATGGCTTGAAAGAGTTCAAGGTAAGTTTTCCAACATTTTCCTCCGTGAATTAATTATCTACGGTATTCCTCAGGCACATGGAAGTGTATATATGTGTATTAGGATGAATAATGAGTCGTTACTTCAGCCTTACACTTGGAAACTTGAGAGAAAGTTGAAAGAACAAAGGGAGAAAACGTTAAGAGCTAGTTAACAAACCCATTTTCGGAAAGGGACTGTTGTTAGTAATATTAGTATAAATTCTTGTGTACATCTTAGTTTCGAGTGATTAAATATGTTTTGTAAAGTTATTTCATAGCTCTATAACTTTCCTTTTGCCTTTAAAATCCAGTTTTGCTTTTATCGGCTCAAAAAAGGGTGATGAAGTATAGAGGAGGTACTGCCTAGATTTTGGTTTTGGACATCTTACACGGACTGCTGTTGGTACTTTGGGCATATCATTTTGTACAGAATTGATGTAGGGGTGATTCGAAATTTTATGCGACCCTAAGACATATGTCTATAACTTTAATGAGGACATAAAGCCTATTTCCCTCAATTACCCCTTCAAAATGAAGCGACAATGCAAGACAGCAAGTTGTCCAGAATTCACATTTTGATAGTGGGTATGATTGGAAATTTGGATAGGGCATATTATAGGGGAGGTGCAGCCCGATTTCCGTTAACTCTTTAACTAGTTAAGGAACTAGTCGAGAAGACGAGCGAGGAAATGAGTCCTATGAATACTCGTGTATAATTAAAGGTGATGAACAGTCAAGTTTTGTTGATATTCGTATTTCTTTCATATTGAATAGGTTCAAAGGATGACGAGGCGAATGAGATAAAGAGTAACTCATAAGAGGTATGTGAAGCTTCTCTTGGTATGTTTTTTACATAGGTATGTAAAGCCTATCTTTTCTCTTTCTTTTGGCATGTCTTAGATGTAGGCTATGGATGATGAAAACTTCGGGGAAACTTCACTCTTAGGTTTTGAATATGACTTCAGGACTCTGGATCACTTTTGGATGTTAAGACTTTTAAAATAGTTATACTCCCCGAGTCTTCTATATGACTGTATAACGATTGATTCGACTAAGCTCTTTTCTATAAAAAAAAAAGAAAGGCTCTGAGATAACCAACGCTCGGACTGTTATAAGATATTTCACACTAGTATATGTCTAAGATTTTTAAAACTCCCTTTTACCTAGTCCTTATTAACATTTAGGGGATATACGTCAGATACTTTCTGCCCTGATTCCAGGGATGATTCACCTGATGACTTCATTGAGTCTCCGTTAATGATTTAAACTGTGTTTTGTTTCTTATTACTCTACTCGTGCATACTATAACACTCTTTTCATCGACCCTGGGGTCGAGAATAGTAATCGTGCACAATTCCACTACATTATTCATCACTCCCTCACTAGAGGGCCCGGTACGTATGTATATATATGATGATGTGTTGTAATAAGGAGGTGATGTTACTACAGCTATGATTCACCGGATCCCTGATAGGGCTGGCTATATTAAAAATTTGAGCATGCTTGATTTTACTTTTTCAGGTACAGGTTTCTGATTTGATATTTTATCCCCTACTTCTCTATTTCAGATATGCCTCTTGTCATATTGTGTTATGTTTTACATACTCAGTACATATATCGTACTGACCCCCCCTTTTTCTCGGGGGGGCTGCATTTCATGCCTGCAGGTACAACTATAGGTTTTGAGAGTCCGTCATCTTAGGATTCCGCTCAGCTCAACTGGAAGAAGCTCTATTGTATCGGAGCCTAGTTTTTGGCATTGGCCGCTGATGTATAGTATTGTTTTGTTATTCAGGGGTACGGCGGAGGCCCTGTCCTGCCATATGTTGTCATTGATATTGTTAGAGGTCTGCAGACATGTATATGTGGGTTGTGTATATTAGTTTGATTCAGCTGAGTCTACATGATGTAGGGTATATGTTATTATGTTATGGCATCCTTGTCTTCTTGCATGCCCTTTCATATTACGACACAAATGAAAAGGGCTACAGGTTTATGAAAATGTTATCGCCCAATGGTGCTCTATTACATGATATTGTTTTATTTACAGTTCAATTTGACCATAGTTGATAGTTAGGTATATGAGGGGTCCAGATCGGACCCCAATCGCGGCCTACGAGGTTGGGTCGTGACAATACCAAAGTCTATTTCCCTTTTGGGAGTGATACCTGAAGATCATCGAGAAAAACTTCCAGAAACTCATTAACAACATAAACTGACTCAAGAGTATGAGCTTTGGAATTGTATCTCAAACCCAAACCAAATGATAAATGCAACCATTTGAAATCATTTTTTGAGATTTAAGGAACGAGATATATTGACCCTTAAACACGGAATTACTACCTTTCCATACTAGGACTAGCTTATTAGGAAATCGAAACTTGACCACACGAGTTCTAAAGCATATAGAGGCATAGCATGCATGAAGTCAATCCATACCAAGAATAACCTCAAAATCGGTCATATCAAGATCTATAAGATCAGTTGTGATGATTTTATGAAAAATTGAAGCAAGAAATTTTGATAGACTCTATTATCCACAACTTAATCACCAATAGGAGTATAGACCGAAAAAGTCTCTACCAAGATCTCGGGAGTAATAATGAATTTCATAGCAAGATAAGAAGTAACAAATGATAGAGTATCACCTGGATCTAATAATGCATAAATATCAAAGTCAAAAACTTTCAACATGTGGGTTCCCACATTGGGGCGAATCCTCTAACTCCTGACGAGTCTGAAGGGCATAAAGTCTATTTTGGCACTAACCGCCACCCAAAGTAGTAGCACACTGATCTAGACGATCGGTAGCCCAAGTCTACGTCTGGGGTCTAGCTCCACTCCTACACTTATTCACATGATAACCCGGTTTTTCAGATGATCCCGCTTTGCATTCTCCCTTGTGATTTTTCCCACACTTCTTGCATGAAGGGATGATTTGACCATTCAGAGCTTTTCCTTGTGCCTTAGAATTAGACACCTTATCTTTATCAAATTTTGGAGCCAGAGTTTTAGATGAAGCTTGGTCGGAATACTTTTGAAGAAACTGAGGACGATCGCCATTTTTAGACTTACCATGAGAGAAATTACCACCATCAGCTTGAGCCCACTTGGACTCCCTTCAAGACCTCTCCTTCAACTTTTCCTCCTCGATTTCCTTGGCATGTGTCATAAGCCTTGAAATATCTATCTCTTTGATAAGCATGGAGGTTCTACATTCTTTGACCACCAAATTAAATCCACTCGAAACAAACTTCCTCATGCGAGCCCTTGGATCCGTAACCATAAAAGGAGCATACTTGGACAACTTTGTAAATTTGAGGGCATACTCCCTCACACTTATATTACCTTGGCGCAAATTGATGAAATCTTGCATTTATCCTCTTCAACTCCAAAGGAAAGAATCAGCCAAGAAAATCACCCTTGAATACTTCCCAATCAACGGGACCATTATCTCTACCTCTTTCATCCTTCCATTGATCACGCCAAACTTGAGCAACCCCTTCGAGTTGATATGTTGCTAAGTCCGCTTTTTCCACTGGGATAACATCCATAATGTCAAAAATCTTACCAATACCTTCCATGAACTCTTATAGATCCTCATCAACTTTAGAACCATAAAACTAGGGAGAGTTCATTCGGGTAAAATCATGAACTCGTCTAGCGGTCGTACCCATATTTGGGTTCACAGAAGCTACCACCTCTTGGTTAACTTGAGACGTCGTGGCTTAAGAAAGAACTTGGAAAGCATCTCGAAACTCCACATGAGACACTTTTTAATTTAAAGGGTCAATTTGAGCTTGTTTCTCCTCCTAAATGTTCCTTTGAACGGGGTTCCTTCTTGCAGGCATATTTCTAAAATTGCAAAGAGAAATTTTTAGAGGAGGAAGCCTTAGAGTTCAACTCTATTGCAGGATGAGATCATGAAAAAAGTGATGTTTTTCCTATGACGCCTCATAGCATCCTATTCATAGATGTGGCATGCTTTACACCGATGAACAAGACTCTATTCGACACATTATGTTATACTACCTAATACACGTTAAACATTATGCTCTAATACCAAGTTTATCATGATCCAAGCTAGACCCTAGTGCGACACGATGATTTGAATCCTAAGGGACCCCAACCAAGCATCTTAACATATCATTCATGAGCATACATAAGGTAGGTAAAGTAGTTAAGCATGACATAAATGTAGAAAATAAATTCTAAAAAAAAGAGTATACGTCTCAACTCGAAATAAAAGAAAACATACATTAATAACCTACAACATGGATCTACAAACTAGATGGAGGCATAAGACAAGCTCCTAGCTCACTCACGATAAAATAAGAAAGTCATAAAGACATAAGAAAATAAATGTCTTGTCCTCAAAACATGAGGACTCACCATAATAAAAGTACAAGCTCAACTCTACTCATAAATAGGAGGTGTACAATGATCGTCTGTCCTTATATTATGATACAATGTAGGCAAAAAGTTTGCATTAGTACATAGAATGCACTATGTATGTGATAAGTATGCATGAACAATGGATATAGCACATAATCAATATAAATCATAAGATGCATGACCAATATCTGAAAACATGAGTAAAATGATGAAAACCTTAAAACATCATAATCATTGGTCAATGCATCAAAATATCATCATGAAAACTTAATAACTTTTCTTTGACCTTGATGTGGGATAGGACCTTTAACTGACATATAAGACCATATGAACTATAACATAAAATCTATCGAGAAGGAGGAGACTACTTTGCCATGGTAGACTATGTGATGATATTTTCTCTAACTTTGTGTTATATATGAATCCATGAGCTACATCATATTGGAAATTTAAACCTATGCGAGTAATGTAGATAGAGACTAAAGGTTGCCACTAGGATTCTCTTGGGTAGCTACTATGGCAACTGGACCGAACCCACCTTAAATTTCTCTTGTTGTTTAGTCATTTTCTCAATGGAATTTCATGAAAAACATAGTTATTAACATCATTAGAAAAGAAAATAATAGATATTAATCCTCATCATAGTAAAATCATTGGAATAGCTCATTAACATGATTGATTCATAAAATCCATGAGTTGGTGAGAACTATCTTATCTCCTCTTTAACATGATTGTGTGAGAACTACCTTATCATACCATAACTTCTTAGTTAAAGCATCATTGAAACATCGTTCATAATATTTCATGAGTCATTCATAAACCTTTATAATCATTCATAAAGCTTTTATTGAAATTCGTGATAATTATTCATTGAATACACATACTTGAAACTAGCATATAGCATGGGTCACTGAAATTCATCTTGAAATCATGCAAAGTAATGTTATGTCATGACCCGAAATAGGACGTAGCCGTGACACGACGATCGGAAACCCGAAGGATTTCAGCCAAGACTCTTAGCATACATTGCATTCATATGGTAAGTAAAACATACTGAAAGCAAATGGAAGAACAATCTCAATCATGGAAGTCTAGGAATGAAAACGAAATCCCAAGTCATATGTCCAAAACGGACTACATCAACTCTATGTCTAAACATGCCTCTATCATACTAATATATATGGGGGAATAGAACAAGCCACTAGCTCACCCAAAAAAAGAAAAGGAATGTCTCAAAATAACAACATAGTCTAGAGATAATAAGTATAAGCTTGATAGGTAGTCCCTAAAGCTTGAGGACTTACCAAATCAAGTGAACTAGTCTTATATCTAGCCACGATATAAGGTGTTCACCAAGCCCTACATTATAAGACAATGTAGGCAAACAAAAGAGTATGTGTTAGTACTTTGAATGTAGTAAGTATGTGAGCAATGCAATACATGAAATAAAAGCAATGATGTAATGATCATGGTTCGAACACCTAATAAGTAAACCATATATACATGATAGTGAATCATGAGTAAGGTTAATGTCATTTAAAACCATAACGCAATCTTATAAAGAGAACTTGTACAATGCATGGATAATCATAAGTCATAATGGAAATCATAGAAGAGCTTGTAAGTTCATAAGTAGTAGTAAGAATCTTAAATATGAAACCATGTGAGCTAAATCATGGAGTCCCGATGTTTACCCATATACCGGCGGAAAGGGGGAAGCTACTTGCCAATGTAGGCTCCTTAATTCCTAAGTGTATCCACTAAGTGATTGTGTGAACTGGGTACTCACCCCTAGTTCTTAGACTCGGGTACTCACCTCTTAGAAATTTGGGTACTTGCCTCAAATTCTTCATTACCTACGGTGACACGTAGTTTTGGGACATGGGTATTCGTCCCTTGTCCAACTAGGTGCTAGGTAGTACTCTCACAAGAATAGAAAAATTAAAAGTCATAAAGTCAACATCATGTGGGAGGGGCCATATCTATTACCCGTCCATTCTTTATAAAAACACAATCATAAGATAGCTCCTTAATCATTAACTAGGTGAGAGATCCTCCACCATCATTCATACTTAACTCAAACTTCATCATCAAACTCAATTCATACCTTTCATATAACTTGCTTAAAAGCCTTGCAAGTACATAATCATGACATGAAGCTTATCTTTGGAAAATATAGTCTTGTGCATGAATCTATGTGGAATCATCTAAAAATCATGTAATTGACTTGAATCATGCATAAACATATTGAATTAGGTCAATGGAAATCATAGTTGAAGGAACCCTAAGACATTCATATATTCATACTTGACATTAGGTCAATGGAAATCATAGCTGAAGGAACCCTAAGACATTCATATATTCATACTTGACATTGGTATAGTCTATGTGTCTAGGTAATACTTTATGGAAGTCATGCAATTAGGTGGTAATTCAAGCTTAGTTGAGAAATTAAATCATAAAGGAATCTTAATTTATGCACTTGGAAGAGTAGACGATAAGAGGTAAGGATCAATTAAATTCTTTTTTAACACATAAATCACACTTGGTGAATGCGATTTAAGCACAAAACATAAATTGCATTCACTGAATGAGTTTTACGGCTTACTGGGTAATGGCGCACAGCTGGCACATCGTCCCAGTCCCTAAACTACTAAGGGTTGTTCCTGGCGTGATGGTGGCACTCTGCCCCAGTGTTTCCCTGATGAATTTCCAAATTTTTTAGCATTTTTCAAGAGTATTCATCCCCCATAATGAGTTCTTATGCCCTAAATAGCAATATAGTGATTATGTATATAGAATCTACCTATACCATCCAATTACTTATCAATTCATGCAAAAATAGATAAAATTCACAAGATACGTCATAGTTCATACAATTGAATTTGAAATTGAGAAGACTCAAAGATGTAACAAGAATTCATGGAAGATTTAAGGAATTCTCTCCATGGGTGAAAGGTACCCATGGATGAAAACTCACATACTTTGAATAAGAAATTGAAGAAGCTTTAAGAAAACTTGAAGATTAATGGAGAATTGGGGGAAAATCCTTGCTTGGCCTTTAATGGAGGTCTTGGGAGCCTTTTGTAGAGAGACAATTTTGTGATGAGTGAATTGTGAATGAATAAGGAGAAATTTAGAGCTTTGAGGATTAAATAGGTTAGAAATCTAGTCCCAAAATTGTCTAGGTTCATCCTCTACAATATAAGAAAAAAAACCTCTAAGGAAGGAAAATTTGGTCCCTAAAAGGCCAAAGCTTGTCCTAAATGGTCTATTGTGACAGGAAAAGGTTGGTCGACACCCGTCCTAATAGCCTTCTTAGCTAAAATTTAATTGTGACGGGCTCTCTTTTTTGATCGTTAAATGATTTTAGAGCCGAAAACAAAGTTGATCGCAAAATTACTTTTAGAGACTACATATCCCGTCCCAATAGGCTCCATTGCTAAAGACTTATAGGATGAGTTTAGGTGTTGGTCCCTAAAATGTCTTTTGCGACCAATATAATTCTAGTCCCTAAATGTTTTAGGGACCACATTTCTGGTCCTTAAATATAGATTTCAAGAACTTCACTAGTCTCTAGTATCTTTTGGGACTAACAATCCGGTCCTTAAAGAGTTTTAAGGACCAAAGCAATACTCATCGCTAAAAGTGATTTTACATTTTTGTTCAACATATAATTTATTTACAATATGATATTAAAGATTATTTATGGCCAAAATATGTGGCAACTAAATAATACATGCTCCTTTTCTAAAATATTATAAAAATTTTAAATATAGATAATGAAATGCACATATACAAAATTATCGATCGTATTATTTAAAACTATAGATAAACATCTCACATGCAGTACTGATTACACAACACTATATTCCCACTGGTATGTTGTTGTTGTAGTTGTATTAGCCAAAAAGCTAACATCTCTAAATATATAATGAAATGTATTGCCAAACTATCCAAGCGAAAGGATGACCGATTTGGCAAAACTTGTTTAATTTCTTCAAACTTGCATCTCGACTTGTAAACGGAAATATTCAAATCCTGTGGAACGTATAAAACAAAATTTGCTTAGAAAAAAGAACAATACACAATCAAATCATACAATGTATTTCAATGTAGACAAAAAACAAGATATTGCAATCTAGATTTTTGGTTCCTAGTTACTCTGCAACTGGCATAGATACAAAATATTTCTATAACAAAAGAAGATAATTTGATAAAGTAACTGCTAATATTCAACCATACATAAGATTGCAAGAAATATAAACATACGCATTGGCAAAGAAAATGAACAAGAAGGACATCGAGATGAACAAGCGCCATGGGAAAACAAAAGAGGAAAGAAGATAAAAACGGTACGGATGTTCTTTTCACCAATATGAACTAATTTGTCTATAATAAGAGTAAAAAATATCAAAGAAACACCCTATAAAGGAAACAAGAGTAGAAATATACCTGAGGAAATCCGAAAGCACAGGAGTAGATGTTAGAGCTTCACACGTGTAGAATAAAAGTCCATATCCAGCAGCTCTCCATGAGCTAGAACCATAAGAAAAAATGTAGGGTGATATGCCATGATATGAAAATTTCAAATTATGAAGATAGCAGTATAATCAAAAATAGTTGAAAATGAAACAAAGAAATTAATTTTGCTTTAGTTTGCTTTGCCAAAGTTAATTCTTGCATTTCTCATCATCGTAAGTTCACTTTAATATAAGCAGTTGCTACATTTGTGAATTGTCTGCTTGAACAAGTGGACAAGAAGTCTTATAATAGAAGAATGAGAAATAAAATAGGATGTTATTCAAGGTTTTCATACAACACCATAAGATTCCCTAGTCAATTTCTATGTCTTTCTTAACAGCTTATATAAGCTCAAGTTTAATGGAACTACAAATAATTGATAAAATGTAATTATGTACATAAGTTATGTACATTTTTTTTTATGACAAGGGAAACCCACAGGGTAGAACCCCCTCTCTTTTGCAATAGCTCGTAAACCACACAAGAGAGGTGACCCGCACTAGACAAGCCCGGCGTGATGAGCCCAACCCAGAAGGCGAACCCCTTGCTTTCGTTGGCAAGGGGTTTCGAACGCAGGTTATGTACATTGTCAATCAGTAGATTCATACTTTGCAGTAAGTAATTCAATAACATCCAGTGTTTTGAGAAGCGAGAAGCGGAAAAAAGCGATGGGGGCTCGCTTCACAGAAGCGTGAAGCGAAGCGCATGCTTTTTTCAGAAAAAGCGTTATTTAGTATAAAAATAAAAAATATAAAATATGCATAGATAAATAATCAAGAATTCAAAAGACTTAGATTAAAAAGTAAATAGATAGTCAATAATCCTCATAAGTAACAACATATAAAGCAAATGCATAACTAAATCACAAAGAGAGAAAAATCCTATTCTTCAACAAGATCCTCAAACTCTTGAAGTGCCATCAACAAGGGTTCTACTTGGTCCTCATCTTCTTCATCGGAGGACTCATCAACAAGAGTTCTACTTCTATTTGAACTTGAACCTGTAGCTACTCTTTTTTCCTTGCCCCTTAAAGTACTCCCCCTAAAACTATAAGATTAAAAGATCTTTAAATACAATTAATATATCTTTAGTTTAAGATCACAAGGTTCATAAGTTTTTTTTAATACTTTGTATCAAGTCAAAACCAAACAATCAAATTGAAATGAAAAGAGTACCAAATCGAACCTTTAGAAACTGTGAGTGTAAGCATATCATAGTATTTGTGTAGAAATAAAAGCTTTTAATTAAGAAATTATAAAAATATTAATATTATATCTGGACGGACTAATAAGAAAAATAGTGTCAAATAAAAATGAAATGGAAAAAGTAATATAAAGTGAGCAGATCAGTAGTATTCTTATAAGTAATTTTGATTAGCTTTCTAATTAAATATTAATATTATATCTGGATTGAATAAAAAAAAATAGTTTCAAACAAAAATGAAATGGAAGTGAGCAGAGTATTAAATTAATATATACCTAATTATCAATCCTCTAAGTGTAACCTTTTAGACTTTGTGGCAGACAAGTGATTCATGCTTTTGCTTTTAGACCTTCCTGGCAATAGCACTAAGTTAACTTTATAATTTTTCTTAATATACAATTATGAGGAAAAATATGAATGATTTTCTCTATAAATTTTTTAATACTGAGATTATTTTCTTCACTACCCGCTTTTTCCAAATAAGCGAGCTTTTTTCTCGCTTCTACATGAAATGGGCTTCTCGCTTCTCCCATGAAGCGCACGTTTTTCTGAAATCGCTTCGCTTCACGGTATTGAAGCGCTAGAGTCTCGCCTCGCTTCGCTTCACGCTTAAAGCGAGCGCTTCGGCGCTTTTTCGCAACACTGATAACATCACAAAATGAACAACTAAATAGAGAAGCGGCAAATTCTCTAACCTAAAACTGGACATATTTTTTTCTCACACTGTACAGAATTCTAAAGCAATTAAGAACTAAGCACTGTATAATTTGGATAAACTGGAGCAAGTGTAGTAAAACGAAACTTAAGTGTAGCTTTTACAAAAGAATAGAGTTCAAAGGTCCTGACCAGATGGAATATCAATAACTGAATCACATTTTTAGCATGGACTCCTAAATCTTCACCCAAAGAGACTTTGAGAGAGGGACATTATATGTTAATCAGTCATACAGTCCCTAGATTAAGCTTCAGCTAAATATTCAAGGGATAAGAATGTTTTATCCAACATATTTTTGTAATAAAGGGGTACATATATTTCAATAATACAACAACTTACAAAAGGAGTTGAAGGAGTTGCAGCTGCAATTATTGAGGACTTAAATCTTAATGAGAGTTAACTATCCCTCGTTGAAGATGATGCAACAAAAATTGTCTCTTCAGCACCTGTAGCTTCTACAGTTAATATACATCATGGGGCATAAGTTGGGAATAAGTTGTAATCAATAATAAGTTGTATTGTTTGATAAAAAAAGTGTAATCCCATTAAGAATAAGCTGTTTTTAATAAGAAATTGTTTTGTTCGAACAAACAAAGCTTTGGCATTTAATTTCAGTTATATATGTAACTAAAATCTCAATTGATTTAAAAAAACTTACTTGTTTCAACTTCTTGGGTGTGTTGGTTAACTTGATTAGTATATGAAGGAAAAATAGTATTAACTTGCATATATACTTTCTCAAGAACCACGAAGTTTTTATGTATCACTCTCTCACTTTGGTCAATTGGCAATAGTATCTCCATGGACTACTAGGAATCTGTTTCATGTTCCTTGTGCATAACGGCCTTCTAACATGTACTTACTAGTTCCTAAAATCCTAATGGTGGCATATGTTTAACCTTTTACAGCTCAAATCCAAAACAGAAATCAAATCAATTACAATTTACAATCATGAACCAAAAATATAACCATTAAAAGTACCATTTTCACTTCACCGGAATACATTCACCCCCAAAGCTAAAATTTCATCAACTGAAACTATACAGTTTCAACATTCCAACAAAAAGCAGACACATACATAAAACCCCAAAACCAACATACACCAAAAGATCCATCTAAACAAACATAAAGAAAACCAAACCTTACTTACACAGAGAAAACAAAAATCAAAAAACTGAAAATGCAAACATGCAGTCATGAACTCACCATCACTAAATTACAGAACCAGTGTACACAACACTCAGTATAATGCACCAAAACTTTCCAAAAAAAAAAGAGAATCATCTAAACAAAAAAAACAAAGATCAAAGTTTTAAGCATACACTAACACAAGCGCAAGCACAACCACCAAAACCCCTTTAGGTGAAAATCAAGTACCCCCATCTAAGCACTCGGTACAATCCAACAAAAGCTCTAAAAAAGAGTCATCCTAAACCTGAAAATGCAAACATGAACCCACCTTCACCAAATCGCAAAACCGGTGTATACCCACTAAAGCACTCAATACAATCCACCAAAATTTCCAAAAAAAGTAGAATCATCTAAACAAACAAACAAAGATCAAAGCTTTATGCATACACTAACACAACCACAACCACCAAACCCCTTTAGGCCAAAACCAAGTACCCCCATCCAAGCACACCGTACAATCCAACAAAAACTGGAAAAAAAAGAGTAATAATAAACCAACAAACAAAAATTAAAGCTTTATACCATACTAAAACACACATAAAAGCAATACCTGAAAATGCTAGATTCGAAAGTTCATTTCACAGCTAACACTCAAAAAAAAACAATAGGAAAATGGAACTTTGAGCTGTAAAGTTCAAGATGAAGAGTTACTTGAGTAAAACAAATAGTAAAGCAAATTGGGAAAAGAAAAAAGACCAACTCGCAGAAGAGAAATCATACCTAATATTAGAATAGATGAAAATAGATTTGAGCAAACTAGATGACATACAATTTGTTGTGCTTTCTCTGTTTTGAGAAACTGTAATGTTTTTTATGAATGGTAGCTGAGAATAGAGATCTGCAGAGGAGCTGCTGCTAGGGCAAAGTATAGCAATGGGATCTGTATTGAGAAACAAAGAGTTTTTTTGCTTTTTCTTTGAAAAATAATTCTTAGTTTTGGCGATGGATGTTATGGTGAAAAATTTTATGTTTTTTAATATTTTAGTATCACCTTTAGGACACCTTTTTCCCGCTCCCACGTATAAATTGTATTTTGGGACCGGGTACTAATTTCTTTAGAGACTAGATTTAGTATCTTTCCAATAAAATATAGAATTAGGGACCAAAATAGAATGCCGTCTCTGTACATGAACTTTTAGAGACTAGATTATTATCTCGTCCCTAAATGTTGGTCTTAAATAAACTTTTTTCTTGTAGTGCTACTAAAAATAGGAAAGAGTCTATAATGTCCTTAATTAAAATCATCATTGACCCATCAATGAATCCACCCATGCCAATTAATTTCCTCATTATATCATATTCTAACTTTCACATACCCGAGGTATTACATGTGAATAATGCATAATTTAATCAATAATCATGAGAATAATCGTAAGTAAGAAGACCCAATGCAAATTTATGAAACTGGGGGTTTTAGAAGAAGAATCATAAGAGAATTTGTGAGAAAACTTGGGATTTCGTAGGTGAAAGTTCCCATGGATGCATTCTATCACGATCCAAGACTAGGGCCTAGACGTGACATGGCGAATGAAGAATCCAAAAGTACCTAAAAAAGTCTCTTAGCATTCTTTTAGCCTTTTATAGGTAATGAAAATAAATAAACAAACGAAAATCATAATAGTAAATCTTCAACTTACATATGTCCAACAATACCTTCAACTTTTAGATTTAACGGGGCTAAGACAAGTCCCTAGCTCACCCTCAATCATATTAGAAAGAAATGTCATAGTAAGTGTCTAAAGATCTCAACATATCATAAGCTAGAAAAATAAAGGAGTATTGTTCCCGGAACATGAGAACTCACCAAAAGTAGTCTTCAAACGAAATCTCAACTAGCCACGTAGAGGAGAACGAGGAGGAGTACTGGTCCCTACATGGTGATATCATGTAGGTAAAAGAGTATGCGTTAGTACTTTGAATATACTAAGTATGTAAGCATGCATGAACAATTGAGGAAACATTAAAACATTTATGTAATATGAAATATGATGCAATGCATGCATAATCAATCATATAGATATGCTTTAAAACATTCATTTTGTGGGAAGATAACCATAACCGACATTTAAGACCATGCGAGCTATTATATGGAATCCAACATAATCCCCTACTTTTGTCGGGGAGACCACTTACCAGGTAGAACTCCGTCAACTTTATTCATTTCTTTAACTTTAACTTTAAGGGCTATTTGTGGATCCATTAGCATAAGCCTAAAAGGGCTCCTATGTTGGTACATAATTAATGAGATAAAGGGTTGCTACTAGGATTCCCTTACCGAATTCCACCTCAATGACTTATTCGGTGTTAAGTCAATCCCACGGAATAGTTTAATACTTCAAAATAGTCATAGCATATATCTTGAAAATTCAAAACATCATATTCGGTAGAATAGCTTATTAAAACCTTTGATAATTCAAATATGCAAGAATTGTCCTTATTGCATAAAGAATCCATCATTCATATCATTTCATCATTCTTTCATTTCATAAGACTCCCTTTTTATCATAGACATTGCTTTCATAAATATTTATTTCTAGTAAAAGTTTTTAAGTCAAACTTCATGAAAACATAGTAAAACTAGGTGGGTTCAAATCACTTCAACTTTCAAACATGAATGTAAATGAAATTATACATAAATACTTTGAAATCCATCAATTAAAAATCATGTTTTAAACAACCCACCGTGAATTTCAAAAACCTTTAAAGAGCTAAATAAAAAAATACTTGCAAACCATCAATTCATACATATAAAATTATTGTGCATCAAAATATATAAATAATTATTAGTTTAATCATGATTCATGCTATTAAGTAAAAATAAGAATTACCCATAAGAAAATATTACTTGAAATTAAGAGATTTAATTGAAAGAATTTTTGGACTACATGGGTGGAAGGGCCCATGGATAAACACCCACATAACTTAGAGTAAAGTTTAAAGAAAATAAGAACAATTTATCATATAATCAAAATACTTTATCATGTCAAATGGATCTAGATCTTTTCATGGTTGGTGAGATGAACTTTCTTTTAACAGAATACCCTTTTTGGAGCTGCGTTTGAAAAACGATAACTTCTTCATTAGGATTTGGTGTCTACATATGAATTGTTACTCTAGAAGTATTCTTTCATGTCGTTCAAGAATCAACCGATTCGGAGCATCCTATAGTGAGATATGATTTTTCTTCTACAAATACTCTATTTCATCACAAAACCATATCTTGCAACAATTAATTTATTTGACCTACTTAACCTCTGAAACTTAAAGTATGATCTCACAAAGGTTATATGTAATGATGTTCGGATTATTTAAAAATTTGAATCACCTAATTTGGACCATCCTATAAAACTTTATGCCCAAAATACAGAAGCGGTATCATTTTCATCGAGAATTGGAACATCATATACAACGTTTTTAGGGGGTGTTACACTTTCCCACATACATTTGATCTTAGAAGCCCTAATTTGTAAGGAATTGAAGTTTTGACCATGAAGAATTACTTTGAGGTACGTGAGGAAGAAGAAGACTCTTGAGAGAACACTTTAGAGAGAGGATTTTGTGTTTTGAGTGTTTGGGAGAGAATGAGAGGGTTAGGAGGGCTTAGGGAAGTTAATAGCTTATTATAAAACCTTAAAAATCATCCAAATTCATTAATAAAAATATAAGAAAAGACCAAATCACTGCTAACTAAAAATTGGAAACTCACTTGGACCGACGGACCCACCACAGTCCGTGAAACTCACCACGACCCGTAGTGGTGGTCATGGTGAGGTACTTGAACTAATTTGTGTGCTGGGTTAGGATGGATTTTCTCCACGGAGACCACCACAATTCGTGGAAGCTTACACGAATTGTGAACATCCCATGCGGTGGGGACTTCTCACGACTCCTAAGGTGGCCAAACCACAGGACACCATCACAACTCATGGTACCTCCCACATTCTGTGAACCCTCTTGTGTTCCTCCACATTAAGTGTTCATTTTCATATTTTGATCAATTGATCTCTCCAAATCTTTTGGTCCTCTTCACGGCCCATGAAGGGCTCCGTGAAGTTCACCTTATGCCAAAAAAT
The DNA here is from genome assembly GCF_947179165.1 of Solanum dulcamara. NCBI lineage: Eukaryota > Viridiplantae > Streptophyta > Magnoliopsida > Solanales > Solanaceae > Solanum > Solanum dulcamara. The sequence continues at coordinate 19,446,782 of NC_077246.1, forward strand.
TGAGATTTTCTAAAAAGATTCCTTTGAACTCTGTTTTCCAACCTTTCAAATTTGGGGGTCTTACATACCAACGATCCATATAATTTTCCATAGAAGACAGAGTTTTCCTAAGATTCTGGTCTTAATTTACAGCCAGATCTACAACCCATGAAAGCTTCTATGGTTTGTAAAAAAGTTCGTGAATTCTTAGAAAAATTTCGCAAATTCTGAACTCTGATCTACGAATCCCATCACGCTACGTAAATACTTCTACGGATCATATAAGATTTTGTAAATCAACAATTTTTCCAAACTTTCACGTTTCTGACTTTTTGAGATCTGATCAAGACTTAGGAACTCTTTAGGGTGTTACAATATGCTTATACTCATGCTCATGTATTTCCTAGTTTTTGGTCCCTAGACCTTGATATGATGCAATTTAGTTCATACTAGTAAGGATAGTTTAAGATAGCCAAAGGAAAACATGATTTATTTCCATTCGTTCATGTATTCTAATTTTGATCATCATTTGAGGACAAATAATTCTAAGAAGGAGATATTGTAACACCTTGAAAGTTCCTAGCCTAGATCAGACTAGAGGAAGTTTAGAAATTGCTAAAGTTTGCAAAAATATGTCTTTTTCTGTATGGACATAGAATGTTTTATGGGTTGTAGACCAAGGTTTAGAAATTTCAAAAAAATTGCTTGAAAAGGACGAGAAGAACTATGGGTCATAGATAGTTTTACGGACCATAGATGGTCTGGTAGAACTAAATCCTGAAACTTCAAAATCATAAAAGAAAACTGATTTCCACGAACACCTTTTAGGCTCGTAGAATATTCTACAGACTGTAGATTGATCTCGTTGAATCAAAGTTTAAAAACTCAAAAATCAAGCCTAAATTTTACGATCAGCCAGTATGAGTCATAGATTAGTTTAGGGACCATAGTCATGTCTCGTAAACCCAATCTACAAAAACCTAAAATTTCCATCTACTTTCTACAGACAGGGTTCTACGGTTCGTAGATGGAACTATGGTCCGTAGAAGACCCTCATAGAAGTTGTTTAGCAGACTTTAATCAAGGGATTTTCAATATTTTACCCATTATTTAAATCCCTATACTATATCATTTTGGGCTATTCTAAGTGGGATTAAGAAATTCTTATCACCCTAAGTACCTCATTCACTCCTAACTCACCAAAAATAGATTTCTTCTCTCATGCAAGAGCTAGGGTTCAAAGCTTCAAGCTTCTAATCCAAGAATCAAGCCAAGGTTCTACTCTAGGTATGTGGGATTTCATCAATGCGTATCCCTTCACCCGTTGAGTCCCAACAAAAACTCAGATTTTCAAAATTTATAATTTCTCAAAACTTAGGGTTTTTATGATTTTCATGGGTTCTTATTGAACTTCAATTCTTCTTTAAGCTTTAACTACATGAATTCAATTATAATTTCTTTTTTTCAATGGTATTTTCATGAACCAATAATTATACAAGTATTTTCATGATCTAGAATTATGTAATTTTAGAAGCATGTCTAAGATTATATGATTTTCATAAATTAGATACTTTCAGATAGATTATCTTTCAGTGTTTAATCAGTTATCATGATTTAAGAGCTACTTAGTATGTTTGTAAAATTACCAGTTTAAGTCAATAGTATAAGATATTACTGTCTTCATTCTATTGTATGTTTTCGAGGAGAGAAATACTTAGAACCTAGCAGATGGAGGGATGACATTTTCGGTCATCATCCGTGGACATTTAGTAGAAATCCCTACTTCCTAGAATTATATGCAACTATAGGATTTTTCTGAGGTAGACATTAGCTTAGTGGATCCATATTAGCTAAGCTTCAGGTCTTTTACCTTGGCAAGTATTGGAAACCCTTTTTTTTGTATGGCGGCAGTACAATAAAATCTATATAGTAGCTCACATAGGTTATGTCTATTTTAGTATCTCTCACAGTCAGTCAGATTTCAGTTATTGCATGATCAAGTATTGTTAATTCGGTTTAGTTATATATTTTCATGTTATTTACTTAATCATAGCATTAGCATGCTTTATAGACAACATATTATGATATCATGTTTCTTTATTCATACTCTCATACTCAACACATTCAAAGTACTAACCGCATACTTATGCTTACATTATGTTATAATATAGGTTCTAATGCTCCCCGTCCAGCACACGGTTAGTGTTATATCAGATCAGCTAGTGGCCAATGGTGAGTCCTTATGTTTCAAGTACAATTCTATCTTTTTTCTATTTTGGATTTTGAAGTTAGCTAGGAATTTGTCCAAGAAACTCATATGCTAGTAGAGGTTTTTCAAACAGTCAGAATAGATGTTGCTTAAGTATTGTTCAGATTATATCTTTTATGATGTTAAACTCTCTTTTACACTTTATGATATAGTCAAGATTCCAGTTATACTCTTATGTTGTTTTGTAAACATTAGCGTCATTCCATTCGATGAGATTATCATATGGTCACTTGTGGCTTTGAGCACCGTGTTTCGACTAGCGGGTAGTATCGGATTGTGACAAATTTCATATTAGAGCATTAGGTTCAAGCGTCTTAAGGTGTCTGAAAGTCGCATTAAGTACAGTCTTATTCATGGGTGTAAAACATGCCATATTTATGAATAGGAGGCTATAAAACATTTTAGGAAATAATTAACTTCTTTGGTACTCTCAATCGTGCAACAGAGTATAACTCTATTCTTGGGAATCCGTAACAATTATTATGGACAAGTACCCATATCTCTGTAACGCCATAAATTTTAACTCAGACCAACTCAGAAAGGGTGAAAATAAGGTGAGAAAAGTCCCTCAGAATAGTGAACCATGAGGAAAACCTACAAACCGTAGATGGAGCTATGGGTCGAAGGTAGGGCTCGTATCTCACTTTTAAACTTAGGAAATTTTGGCTTATGTCCTAACTTTTCTGCGGATGGCTTCTACGGCCTATAGGAATTCCTACGGACGGCAGGTGGTATCTATAAAAAAAGTTCAAAGATTCAGAATTTCAAGTGTACAGGATGAAGGGCTTCTACGGCCTATAAAAGGGTCTACGGACTGTAGAAGGTCTCATAGACGAAGTCCTAATACTTCGAAATTCAAGTATGCAGGATGCGCAAGGTCTACGACTCATAGAGGGGTCTGTAGACCCAAATGTCAAAGCCTTCCCCTCCTGTACTGGTGAGCTTCCACAAGAGGACTTCTATGGCTTCTATGGACTGTTGATGTCCCCTCATAGGCAACTTTAATAGCTTTTAATGAAGGATATTTAGGTCTTTTACCACCATTTCCCTGTCCAAGCTTTGACATTGCAGGACCAAAATAAGTCCCTTATCAATATCATTCAACCCTTTCCTCTTAATACTCACACTCAAGACTTAGAGCAAGGTTCCAAGAGGAGAAATGCTAGGGGTTCAAAAGCATTCATTGAATTCTTCAAATTTCTTCACGAACATTGTTCTTCTAGGTATATGATCTTAGGTACATTTATGTGCCCAATAGCAAATAAAACCCATAAATCATTAGTCAAAGTGAGAGAAAATGCCTAGAGTTTAGTTCATATTTTCCATATTTTGTTTTGTTATAAACAACCAGCATGATTAGACACTTTTAGGGTTAATTCAGTGAAAATGGATATTGAAAGCATGATTAGATTGAAAGTGAAGCTCAAAGGAAAGGTTGGGAGAAAAAGATGAAGAAAATACACTATAACAAAGCATGTACGCATCGCGCACTTGGATCCTGAGCTTTAATTCCAAGTTTTGGAGTTGATTCGTCGAGATAGCAAATACCACGCTAGGCCCACATCGCGGACTGGTTCTATATAGAGCAATTTTCAACCGACACAAGAAATAAAAAATTACACTGAACTGTCAGTGTGTCTACTTTAATTCCTCATTTTTAGTGCTTTAAATAGAACCTTTACATATTTTATTAAAGACTAGATCAGATTGTCATGAGAAAAACTGAAGAAGATGAAGAAAGAGCTAATTTTGGTGATATTTTCTTCTTTTCTTTCATTTTGGATTCAAGTTTGATGTTATTAATGATTTATGTAAACATGTTATACACTATGAGTGGCTAAATCCTCTTTTTTTTTAGGGAATAGACCCTACACGAGGCTCCCACCTCTCGTGCATAGTCAGGGGTTGAGCATCACCCCCAAGCCTTAACATAAATAATAAACAGAAAGGTACAAGGAGGGGGACATAAAACCTTACCTCCGATCCTATGTTGGTTCATAAGTCGGCTAACCTACTAAGGTTGGCTAACTCATGCCCGATACAAAAGAGGGCTAACTAAAAAATAGAAAGCAGTAAACCTATGAGAGGACTCCTCCCAATACAAGTTGACTAAGAAAGCATAAATGAGGGAGACTCTCCCCTTCCATGAGAAAATAAGAAAGTAGCCTACACTAGTCTTATTCAACTACACTACGTATTATACATAGTTAATTGAAGTAGAACAAGTATACGAGCCTTCTATCTCGCATGGGGTGAGGAAGCTCTTTTTATATTTGCCATTTTTAGTCTTGTCGTACCAAGAAAATCCAAAGGAACTATGCAACAACATCCAGAGCATGAATATCAGCTAAGGAGGGTGAAAGGAGGAGAAGTATATGGAACTTAAGCAGTCAGCAGCCTTAGGATTTTTGAAGAAGAAAGTGGTGGGCTGAAAAGAAGCATCTTGCAAGTCCTGGCTTAACCAGCTGCTTGGATGTTTAACTGTTGGTGCCTTGCAAATTAGAGAGATTCTTTTGTGCCTGTAATTAAACAAATAAACAGACAAGGAGCTCCAAGAATTTTAGATGCAAGGGGCCTGCTGCAAGTGTGAGACCCGTACATGTATGGGTGTTATCTCCCTTTGTTTGAAGCTTTGTGGGCCTGCATAAACAAGTAACCAAGCAAGGATCTCCAAGAATATTGTTACTAGTAGTGAATGCAGCCTTCTGCATCTCAACCATGTAGTTGTTGGTGCTGTTATGTAGCTTCTACATGTGTTGTCATTGGGGAGTTGTGAGACTATATGTATTTATTGGTGTAGGACTTCCAAAACCAGTTGCAGCAAGTCTAACACAAGGCTCAAAGTTGCATGATGCCTGCATAAAGAGATATACAACAGAGAAGAAAGGTAGAACTGAAGATTCAGTTTTGATGTCTGCTGAATGGATTTCCATGTGTTGGAAGTAGTCTTGCTGATCTGGAGAGATGTTGTTGGAGGCTCCTGAATGTTGTTGAAGGTTGAAGTTCTTGTTCTAGGGAAATGGAGCTGTGTAGAGAAGGAAGAACACAACCAAAAACTGGAGCAATTGTTGTGGGGTTGTTGCTGTGTGAGCAGCTCCAAGTTGCTCAGCTGGAGATCCATGTTGTTGCCTTGTGGCTAAATCCTCTTGCTTTTGGGTTGTAGCCATAAGATGAAGATTTGAATCCTGTTTGTTTTGGTTGAAAATGAATTTGTGTATGTGATTATTCTTATATTCTTATTTTGATTGTTTTAATAAGTGATCACCATTAGAACAAAATTTATTGTCCACCCGGAACTCGGAAGATGGAAAGGGGATACAACACTAGAATATAAGAAGCATGTTTGTCCTAGAAGTGCCTAGAATAATTCGTGTATAGAATGACTGTGACACATAGATATACACCATATTTGGTTACTGTCACGACCCAATTCCTTAGGTCATGATGGCACATACTATAACCCACCAGTAGGTAAGCCAACCCGTCAGCCCGAAACTTCAAGTAATGGGTTTGAGGGCAGAAACTAAACAAGAGTGGTGAAATATAAAGATAGGCAGAAAGAATAAGCGAAAGTAAACCAAAACATGATATAAACAACTAAAGATCCCTCCCAAAACCCGGAAGTCACAAGTACAGAGCTACTACAAAATAAAATATGAGTACAAGTCCTGAAAGTAGACCGAAAATATATACAACAACTGACTAGTCTCAAAAGACAAAAGATGGGTCATCCATACTGAAGGAGATAAGAATGATCCAAAAATGCCAAATGCTCACCCTAGTCTCCGAAGCTGACTACAACAGGCTCGATCTATCCATGGCGGTAGCTGATGCTCGGTCCTGTATCACAAAAGTAGATGCAGAGTGTAGTACGAGTACCAAGACAATAGGTACCCAGTAGGCATCACAGGCCGAATGAGCAGGAAAGGTAAAAACTATATGAAAAAGAGGAATAGCCTAAATAGGAGTCAACATAAGCATCAAAAAAGGGAAAGAGTACTACCTATGAGAACTAAAGCTAACTATACCCAACTGATCCCCCATAAGACCAGTCGGGACACTCGTGCGCAAGTTAAATAAAAATCTGGATAAACCCCCATAAGCCCGCTGAGTACACAGAATAGCTACAACTACCAAGGCTAGAAACCAACAATCTGCGATGTCAGGAGCCAAAGTACTGTATCATTTCCAAACCCAAAATCTCTAAGAGTCAATCAATATAGGGGTGACTTAGGGTTCGAGGCCTGGACTGGGACCCAGTTGCTCGCCCGAATATTTAAAGTGGCCAAGGACAGAACTGGATACTCAGATGCTTTCCATAATACATAAGTGCGGTCGAGGCCGGGATTAGGTACCCGGATGCTCACCGTAATACATCGATATGATCGAGGCCAAGACTGGGTACCTGGATGCTCGTCATACTAGCAAGCCGGTAGAGGCCGGGGATGAGTACCCAGATGCTCCCCGATAATTTAAAATGGAGGCCAGGACTTGGTATCCGGATGCTCACAGATAATTTATCCCATGATGCCAAACATTCTACTTCCCAACTAGAGTACAACAATACCAAAAATCTTTTCCCAATTGAGTTAACTGATATGCCGCTAAAACTAGAACTGGAGCCAAAGTCAACGATCACGAAATCTAGTGTTGCTGATGTATCAAGAAAGTCACGAGTATACCGACTTATGGATGAGGATATTTTTAAGAGCAAGGGTAATGTCCAACTAAGACCAAACTACCAGGCACTAGCCCGCTACACCATTCTACAAGGATCTAAGTCCGCCGGAGCGATGTCGGGGCATCTAAAGCAAGTTTACATCCCATACTAAGGACAACATACTCCACAGTATCCAAAACATGCTCATTCAACTCTTCTTATAATACTAACAAGTAACGACAAGATACACATGCTTCTAAATATCCAGAAAAAAACTGATAACGAGCCTAAAACATGATTTCTAACAGCTAAAATATACAATCAAACTACCCAACCCAAATTCCAACTATTTCAACATGCTTTCATACATTCTAGCTCAATCTAAAGAAAGGTAAAAATGTAGCCTACATGTAGGCTAAACACGCGAGCTTCAAACCACTGTGCTGGAGTTTTTCCTTTTTGAACGACCTCGAAACACTTCCACACTGTCAAAAAAAGAACGACAAGATCGATACGGTCGTTTAGCCACTAATTTCATAATTTTTGGAGACAGACCAATTTCGGAGTCTAAAATGGGAATTATGGGACCCACATATGAAATTTTGGATTTGACCCCCCCCCCCCAAAAAAAAACAGGTTCCAAACATCACTCTGAGATCACAAATTATATTTATAACATAATTTAGGGTGGAAAACTACGCGGGACGAGCATGCAACCAAAACTCATAAATTCTGACTAAATGACAAAAAATGGCAGCATCAAAATTAGCTAATTCTGAAGAAACAAGACTCTTTCAACCCAAACAAATTATACTATGATGATCTTTGTGAAAAACCACATAATCTAGCCTCAATAATCACTCAAAACTGAGTTATATTGACCAAGATACACTTTCAAAATTCAATAAAATTTTATTCAGAAAAAGACTAAATCAGTAACTAAAAATGCATTTTTACCTCGAATGATGTTTCCCCTCATATTTCTGAAATCAGCATGAAATTCCTCACAAAGGTTTCTTGAAATTAGACCCTTGAATCACAAAAATCGGATTTATATAGGTCAAGAAATAACTTCTCAAAGTTCTTCAAAAACTCAATCCGAAAATGGACACTGCTGCAAATAAAATCATGATTTTTACTTGAATTGAATGCTCCAAATCAGTTTTCAAGCTCTCCAATGCGTTCTTCACGAAATATCTCACAAGTTTGCTTTTTGAATCACCCAATTTGGAGCTCTATAGCCCAACGTAAAGGGTTTTAAAGTTGAGATAACCCCCCCCCCCCCCAAAAAAAAAGAAGGTAAAGTTGCTGTAGTTTTTTTGCAGATTTTGGAAAAATCCAAAATCTCCGACGAGGTGCTCGGGATTCATTCGAATTTCGATAAAAATAAACCAGATATGCTACCCCACTAAATTCGATGTTTTGGACTTAATGTCGCATTCAAAATTTCCATACGAGATCGTTTTAATAAAAAGTGGGTCCCACATCTAAGAGCCATTTTAAGCCACATTCCACAATGGGCCTCGATATTAGTTTGAAAGCCTCGAAAAGCGAATGAAGGGTTGTTCTAGACCAAAATCTGTATTTCAGAACTAACCGCGCTGTCAGAATTTTTATTCGGGCGCATTTTCCAAGAAGGTTGATCAAAGTCAACCATAGGCTAACTTTCAAAGTCAAAAGCGCCAAATGGCCCAAACTCGTATCGATTACCTCGATATATATTCGGGTGCGTTTTCCAAGAATGTTGATCAAAGTCAACCATAGGCTAATTTTCAAAGTCAAAAGCTCCAAATAGACCCAAACTCGTATGGATTGCCTTGATATATATTCCAACAATGCTACTAGCCTAATTTGGCCATTTCGGAGCTGATGGAACTATCAGAATTCAAATTCGAGGTTTTCTTGACCCAAAATTCTAAAAGTCGCAACTAAGCTAATTTATGCCTTTAAAATACCAAAATGGGCTCGAGACCTCTAAAAATTCAACCAACATTTCTTTTAGACCAAAAATTATCTCCCGAACCCAGCATAGTCGTCGTAATTCCATTCTGAGCATCGAAACTCCAAAATTTGACCAAAGTCAAACCTTAACTTAAAATTCGTCAAATTCTCAACTCAAGGCCTCAAATCTTCATTACAACTCCAAAACTGATTCTGTAAAGTCTCTTATGCCAATTTCGACATTTCGAAGCTGCTGGAATCGACGCAATTCAATTCCAAGACCTGCAGCTTTGATTGACCCCAAATACCATTTTTAATACTTAAATCTTATGAAAACTCAAAATTTCCAAAGACTTAACTTTTCATAGAATTTTCCAAAAATCAACACCCAGCACTAATTAGAAACAACTCGGGACAACTAAAGAGAGGGGTAAAATGGTCATTTTATAAAAATTCCAAAAATGAACTTCAAGGTCATTACAGTTACTAAATAAGATGATAAGATTAATGCATTTTTGTTGGTTCATGCTTATCCCCGTTCAATAATGTAGTTTAGCTGTTAATAGGAGTAGGCAATTAGAGATCGAAAGATCATAATTGTATAATCAACCTTGTAAATCAGTTATCGAAAAACCCATTGGATACCAAAATAAAGTATTTTAGACTAGAAATCTATGAGTGCTACAACCTGGGGACTCTTCTTTAAAGTTATAAAATTTCTCTCATAATATTAAATCAGATTTTCATATCATTTTTGGTATAATTATTTTGTAAAATTTAAATGAACTCAACTCTTTGAAAACACACATGAATAATTGGATTCATTGAAAAGTTAACTAATGCCTAATTGCATTTTTCTTTTGGGTTCGATATATGTCTCTTAAAAAGGGTCACTATGTTACTTTTGAGACCGCGTACACTTGTGTGTGCGTTTGGACGCAATAAGTTTTTGTCGTCGTTGCCGGGGAACATTTGTTTAATTTGGCAATAGTTTTCTTTATGAAGTTTTTTTATTATTTGTATTGGTGTTAAACAACTTGATTTTAATTGTTATTTCTGGCAGGAGAACTCAAAAAGGTACACTAGACAGAAATGGGAACATTGTAGAGACGCTAGCTGAGCCTGAAATATTTCTGCATCAGCAAAGAAGGAGAGAAGCCTCACTATATCCTGTACCATAGGTAAATCTAGCTGATACTGATGAAGTGCCTGTAGACATCCCTGTGGAGATGGCAGCCAGGATAGTACGTGTATGGACATCCCTCCAACATTCAGAAACCGCCAGCTGGAGGAAGATTTGAACTGAAACAGAACATGATGCAATTTTTGCACTCTAATGGGTAATTTACATGTTCGCCTCATGAAGATCCTCAAGTTCACATAGAGAACTTCTTGGATATTAGCGACACTTATACGCCTAATAAGGTATCTTCTGACTATGTGAGGTTAACATTGTTTCCCTTTTCTTTGTTGGGGGAAGCTAAGAGGTAGTTGAAGCCAGAACCACCAAACTCAATCACTTCATGGAATGATTTAGCTCGCAAATTTCTTATCAGGTTATTTTCTTCGGGGAAGACAGCTAAGTTAAGGGCTGAAATTTTAAGCTTTAAGCAAAAATCTGGAGAAACTTTATACCAATCTTGGATAGGTTTAAATTGTTACTCATCAGTTGTCCTCACCATCATCAAGCTAATGAGGTGTTAGTCCACACCTTCATAGAAGAGTTGGAACCCAACACCAAAATTCTTCTTGATTTTACTACAGGTGGATAGGCATTAGGGAGCTATATACGTTGCTTAATCACATATCTCAGGGAAATCCTGAGTGGAATGGAGGAAATTCTAGACCTGTGGTTCAAAAACAAGCAGGAATGTTGGAAGTTGATGCGGTGACATCTTTGCCGGCACAAATTGCAACAATGCAAAATATGATGACAACGCATTTTAACACTTTAGAAAAAAGACAGCAGCAAGCTTTGGTGGACATGGTTCAGCAACAACGCATGTGATGTGAGGTGTGTGGCAGTAGTGAACATGTGGCAGAATACTATGGAGGTAATCCTGAGTCAGTGAATTTTGTGGGTAATGTACCTAGGGGTGGTGGTAACCAGAACTATGGAAACACTTACAACCCAAATTAGAAAAACTATCCCAACTTCTCATGGGGTGAAAATCAGCAAAATTAGCAGTTAGGGAAGACACAATTCAGACCACAAGGAGGTGGGAAACAATACAACAATCAAGGTCAAGGGTACAATAACCAAAATCAAGGTAATGAAAGCTCAAGAAAATCAGAAAGCATGAGTGTAAAGGACATGTTGAAGCAGATCATGATGGACCAAGCCAAGTTAGCTGCAGATGTTCTTTAGAATCCGTTAGCCACTCAGAATTTAGAAAAATAGCTTGGGCAATTGGCAAGTGCATAGGGTTCGCGTCAGCAAGGGGGTTTACCAGCTAACACTGACCCAAATCCCAAATAGGTGAATGTTGTGAGTACTCATAGTGGTCTCCCCTTCACTGAATTGGCTCCAAAAGTTAAACCGTTAGAGGTGAAAAGTAAAGAGCGAGTTGGGGAAGAAGGTGAATCCAGCAAACCAAAAGCAGTGGAGGAACCAAAAATAAAACCTCCTCCTCCTTTCCCACAAAAGTTTAAGAAGAAAAAGGAAGAGGAGTGCTTTGCGAAGTTCATAGACTTTCTAAAACAAGTACAAATTAATGTACCTGTAATTGATGTTTTGCAGGGAATCCCTAATTATGCCAAGTATGTCAAGGACATTGTGGACAACAAGAGAAACTGGGCTGAGTAGGTAACAGTGGCACTCACAGAGGAGTGCAATTCCAGAATCTTGAATAAAGTTAAGCTTCCAACCAAGTAGAAAGATTCGAAGAGTTTCACGGTGCAAGTTGCGAGAGGACTCTGTAACTTAGGTGCGAGTATAAAATTGATGCCAACCTACATGTTCAAGAAATTAGGCTTAGGAAACCCTAAGCCTACCACCATCTTGTTATAACTGGTAGATCGCTTTGTAGCTAAACCGGACGGAGTCATTAAGGATGTCTTAGTCCAGGTGGGATCTCTCATTTTCCCTATGGACTTTGTTATCCTAGACTTTGAGCCAGACCCGAAGGTTCCCTTCATTTTGGGACGTCCATTCTTAGCAACAGGAGGGGCTTTGATAGATGTAGCGGCTGGACAACTCACAATGAGGGCTCATGATAAGGTGAAAATATTTAATGTGTACAACTTATTGAAATTGTCTGTCATATATGAAGAGTTATTTGCGATAACGATAATTGATGAAGCAGTGGCCGAGAATTTTATGGAATTTAGGGATCCACTTGAAAAAGAGTTAGTGGGTCAAGGCATAGAAGGTGATGTAACAACATAAGAAATTGTTGGTGTATTAGATGCTCACAATATGAGCATGTGGAAAAAAAAAGGATGAACCATTGAATATAGTGTTGGGTCCTTCACCCAAACCCTCGACGGAAGAACCTTCTAAATTGGAGTTAAAACCATTTCCTTCCCATCTCAGGTATGCATTCCTTGGTCCCAATGACATATTACCGATAATCCTCGCATCCTCTTTGTATGAAATGCAAGTCCAACCAGCTATGGAGGTGCTTAGAAGAAGAAAAAAATCTATGGGATTACAGATGGCTGATGGGATTAGCCCAGCCTTGTGCATGCATAGGATCTTCATGGATGAAGGTCATAAACAAGTTACACAACCTTAGCATAGATTGAATCCAGTAATGAAGGATGTGATGAGAAAAAAGGTTATTAAGTGGCTAGATGCAGCTATCATATATCCTATCTCAGATAACAAATAGGTAAGTCCAGTGCAGTATGTGCCAAAAAAGGGAGGAATGACTGTGATCACAAACAAAAAAGAGGAGTTAGTCCCAACTAGACTATTCACTAGATGGAGAATTTGCATGGATTACTGCAAGTTAAATGAAGCTACAAGAAAATTTCACTACCCAATTCCTTTTATTGATCAAATGCTGGACAGGTTAGCAGGGCAGGAGTACAACTATTTCTTGGATTGATATTCAGGATATAATCAGGTTGCAATTTCACCTGAAGATTAGGAAAAGACTACATTCACTTGTCCATATGGAACCTATGCCTTTAAGCATATGGCATTTAGGCTATGCAATGCTCCAGCAATATTTCAAAGGTGTATGATGGAAATCTTTCATGACATGGTCAAAGATTCTATGGAAATTTTTATGGATAACTTCTCCGTCTTCAGGAAATCATTTGATTTGTGTCTGCAGAACTTAGACAAGGTGCTAGAAAGGTGCAAAAAGACAAATCTTGTCCTGAGCTAGAAGAAATGTCATTTTTTAGTAACAGAGGGGATAGTCTTGGGTCACAAGGTGTCAAAACATGGGTTGGCAGTAGATAAAGCTAAGATAGAAGTGATAGAGAAGCTACCACCCTCGATTTCAGTAAAAAAAAGTGCGTAGTTTCTTAGGACATGCAGGGTTCTATAGAAGGTTCATCTAGGATTTTGCAAAAATATCCAGACCCATGTATAGTTTATTGGATAAAGAAATAAAATTCACATTTGATGAAAAATATGTGCAGGCCTTTGAGTTGTTATAGAAGAAGCTCACGGAGGCTCTAATTTTAATTACTCCCAATTGGGAGCTACATTTTGAGCTTATGTTTGATGCTAGTGATGTAGAAGTAGAAGCAGTGTTAGGGCAGCAAAAAGAGAATATCTTTCACTCTATTTATTATGCAAGCAAGACCCTTGATTCAGCTCAAGCCAACTACACAGTCACTGAGAAGGAGATGCTGGCGCTGGTTTATGTATTTGACAAGTTCAGATCCTATCTGGTAGGTACTAAAGTAATTGTTTACACTGACCATATAGATCTTAGGTACCTATTCAATAAGAAAGATTCAAAGCCAAGGCTCATAAGATGGATCCTGCTACTACAAGATTTTAATATCGAGGTCAAGGATAGCAAGGGTTGTGAAATCAAGTTGCCGATCACCTTTCTAGGTTAGAGAGTTCAACACATGTTGGAGAACAACTGCAGATTAAAGAAGAATTCCCAGATGAGAATCTATTGGCCCTAGAGGTAACTAAATTGCCATGGTACGCAGATGTCGTCAATTACTTGATTAGTGGAGTGTTTCCTCCTGATGCTACCTCACATTAGAAGAAAAAGCTTATGCATGATGTCAAGTTCTACATATGGGACGAGCCTTATTTATTCAAGCAAGATATTGATCGAATGGTTAGGAGGTGTGCTCCAGAAATTAAGGTGCGCTAAGTGTTGGATAGTTGCCATTCATTACCATAGGCGGCCATCATAGAAGGGAGCGTACTTCCCATAAAGTACTCCAATCGAGTTTCTTTTGGCCAACTCTGTCCAAAGATGTTGCAGGATATGTAAAGAACTATGATCAGTGTCAACGAGTGGGCACAATATCAAAAAGACATGAAATGCCTTCAAACAACATTCTAGAGGTTAAAATCTTCGATGTATGAGGAATGGACTTCGTGGGTCTGTTTACTTCATTATATGGAAACCAGTTTATCTTAGTGGCAGTAAATTACGTGTCCAAGTAGGTTGAGGCTATAGCTCTTTCCACCAATGACTCAAAGGTGGTGACCAAGTTTCTCAAGAAGCACATCTTCACTCGATTTGGCACTCGTAGAGAAATTATCAGTGATGGAGGGTCTCACTTCATAAATCAAACAGTGGAAAATATCTTGGATAAGTATGGGGTGAGGCATAAAGTAGATACAACATATCACCTGAAAACCAGTGGGCAAGTCGAGGTATCCAATAGAGAGGTGAAGCAGATATTACAAAAGATTGTAAATGCACAAAGGAAAGTTGGTCAGAGAAGTTAGATAAAGCACTTTGGGCATACCGAATGGCATACAAAACCCTCATCAGGATGTCTCCATATCAGATGGTATTTGGTAAAGTATGTCACTTACCGGTTGAGTTAGACCACCAAGCATATTGGGCAATCAAGAATTTGAATCTTGAACCATAGTTAGCAGGGAGAAAGCAGTTGGATCAATTATATGAGTTGGAGGAGTTTAGGCTCCGGGCCTATGAAAATGCCAAGTTGTACAAGGAGAAAACAAAGAGATGGAATGATAAACACATCATCACTCGCACTTTCGAACCAGGGAAAAATATACTTCTTTTTAACTCTAGACTCAAACATTTTCCAAGAAAATTAAGATCCAAGTGGAGTGGCCCTTTTGAAGTAGTAAGTATGATGACTCATGGAGACGTGGAACTATTGAATGCATCAAAAATGTCCACGTTCCTAGTTAATGGACAAAGAGTTAAACATTACTTTAGTGAGGATGTTAACCGTGAGGAGGAAGCCATTGAACTAGAAAATGAGTGAAGCAATAGCTAGGTCGTGTCGTGACGATAAATTAGGCGCTGTATGGGAGGCAACCCGTGAGATATTATGTGTTTTTAATTAGAAATTATAATTGATCTTCTTAGTATTGCTAAAATTTCATTTTATTTCAGTATATAAGTGAGTTTATAAAATAAAAGAAAATTAAAAAGAGAACTTGGACGAAGACGGAACAAAGAGGACTTGTTCCATCTCAGTGCAAATTTTCCCAGGTATGTTTTCAATCAATTTTTGTAAAAAAAAGTTCCAAGTACGGTGTGCACCAAGTCCGCATTATTTCAGCATATGGAATTTGAAATTTTGGGTCACTAAACAGTAAGGTCCACGATAAGTTTGCGTCACGGACATGTTACATCTCAGTTCAAATTTTTTTCAGGTACGTTTTTGAACAATTTTTGGTGAAAATAAGTTCCAATGAAAGTCTGTGCCAAGTCCGCGACGTGGACCTGGCTCATTTTAACACAAAATACAACTTGGAATTTTTGAAGCTAAAATAGTGAGGTCCGCGACAAGTCCCCGTAGCGAACCTGAGACAATTTTTGGGATCTTTCAATTAAAAAGATGGGTTTAACCCATTTTAAATGGGTGTACCAGACCAATTTAGTTTTAAAACACTAAAAAGAATCTATTCAACTCCATTTTTTCTCAAAATTGAACCGTTTCCTCTCTTCTCAACTCTCAAAACGCTTCTCTTCTAAGGTAAATCCACGACGCACTCTTCAAATCCAAGCAAATTTCTGTTGAATGTATACTTCATCACCAACAAGGTATGTATTCTTGAACTAATTTTATAATATGAATGGTTGAACTCTACATAAGTAAGTTTTGGGCCTCAAGTTTGGATTCAATATAATTGATTGTCATAACTCTTGGATTGAAATGCTCATGGGTATGTAAAATTGGTTAAAGAATTGCTTTTTGTGGTTAACTAATTAAGGGTTATGTTTTTGAACTTTAACCCTACTTTTGATGATTAGAACAAACTGGGTTTTGTAATTGTTATGGATATTGTGTGTTGAATTCTTGAGTAAACATGTATAAAGTAATGATTTGAAGTTAAGTTTTATTTGTGAACAAATGTGGGGTGAAGTTTATATTATTTCAAATCATGATTTGAAAACATGCATCTAGTAAGGATATATGCCCATTTATGATTGACTTTGAATAATATGTTGGGTCTATTATAAGATTATCTATGAGTTCATTTGGGGTGATGTAGTAGTTCTGAAGTTTGGGTTGAAATAGTTGTAGTATTGAATTATGTATGTGATTGTTTATGTTTTAAAGATATGCTAGAAAAAGGGTACTGTTTTGAACTCATAGAGAATGGGACTCACCATGTTGATTGTTTTGAAGTGTGGGTTGATTTGTTAGCATGTATGTATACAGTGTTCGAATGAAGGAAAGTCTGATTACCTTTATATCAACTACATCCTAATGGAATGCTTAAGTGATGGGTATGGGCTTGAAGTTCTAAGGATATATAGACTCTTATATGTTGTTTTTGGCTGGTTTACTTTCATAAAAGTGTGGGAATTCTACATGAACTATCAACCCGATCAGCACACGCATTACATCACAGTAAGAAAGGTTGATGCCCTCTATCTCTAATGGAAATAAATGAGATTTTGGGAATGCTAGATTTGCCAACCACTGCCTTAACAAATTTGAACATCCAACCGCTATACAGTGATGTCCGACATACTTTATGTGGGCCTAGGTCGATGGCAAAGTAGGTACGTCACGGTCTGCGTGGCTATCACAACACATTCCCATACGCACATCTTAACAAAGAAGCATGTGTATGGGTGAAGATTGTCATGCACAGTCTTATTCCAGGCCTCCACTATACTGAATTGACACGGGCAGAGTATGATTGGTCTATGCCTTTATGAAAGAGATAGACGTGAATGTTGCCGTTGTGATCAAATCTACCATCCGGAAGTGCAGAGTTCAAAGAGGCAGGGGGTTTGCATTTGGAGGCATCATTACAGAGATATGCCAAAGGGTTGGGGTCCCAAAAGAACAACATGATTATATGGTCCCCTCCCCTTCGATTATTATGATATCACCAACATAAAGGGGCCAGATTACACTCACGTCCCAGTCCTCACTACTCAAAAGCGTGCAAGGTGTAATGATATGATCACAGTCCATATGTTTGGGTTTGAAAAGATTCGACACCGCACAGGAGGAAGATCTTCAACTTAATAGGAACTCCGTGAGGTCGAGAGACAATACCCTCTAAACGAGCATTCTATGGATGTCCTCAGACTGGGATCTAATTTTTATGAGCAGACTGAAGAAGACATCCCCACAAATAAGAATAGGAGGAGGATCGGCTCAGAGGTAGAGTCAGATCTGGAGGCCACAAAATTTGACCCTTTGGTAGTGGAAGATCTGGATGCTGGTGGACAGATGGATAAGTAGGCAGGGAAGTCTACTACCTTCAGCTCTGAGGACAGTGCCCAACTATAAGTGTGGGATGGAGTTTGCTTAATTGAACTATATCTGTATATTTTTATTTGTGATTGATTAAGTTTGATGTTTTGATGGTTGAATTGTTAATAGTTAATATTTTATGTAGTTGGATAACTAATTGTCTTTGCTTGTGTTAGACTTATGTTGTGATTTATCTACATTGGTATTTGTTTAATTTTGGCAGCACTAATATTTTAAATTTATAAAAAAAATATGAATTTGATTTTCATGGCATTTGTTTTTGGTTCTTTGGCCATGAATAGTTCCTTTGAATCATACAAAAATATTTAGATAGTTGAAATGTATATAAAGTATTTTGCTAAACCATCAGATTGCATAAGGTAGCATATGAAAATATGAAGAAAAGAATTGACTAAACTAATACACCTAAGACTCTGTTGTAGATTTTGAATAATGTTGAATTCATATGACAGTGGTTGAAATTTCTGAAGAATTGTCGTTCTGAAATTAAACATGTGCAGTGTGAGTAAGGTAAATTGTATAATCCTTGGTTTCTTTCGATTGCTAGAACTTGCCCGATGTGTATGAGTGATGACAATAAAGGAAGTTTAGAATTTAGGGAAAGGATCTAGGCATTTCTTTGATAACCTTGCTTTAAAACCACTTGTGTACCCACCTTAATGTAAATCCATAGTTAGCCCTTTTGAGCCGTTAACTTGATTCTTTGGCAACCTAGTTTGAATCCTATCCCAAAATTTTCTTTTTTGAGACCATAAATTTTTATCCAAAAAAACGCCAAGCGCTTTGGAAAAGATAAAGTGGAGAAATAGGAGGTTAAGAACCTTGGGTTATTAAGAATAAAACCATTGGTGCTATTGATTGAAATAGAATCTTGTGAAGAAAAGACAAACTGGTGGAAAATGAAAAGAACGTCAACTATCACATGATTGAAGTTAGTAAAGAAAAGAAGAATGCCTCTACACAGATAAACGAAGTGAAAGGTTGAGCTAACGGCATAACAAAGTGGTAAGAATAAGGTTATGAAGTGCTTGAATGGAATTAAAGAATGTAGTGTGTTGAAAGCTCTTAGGAATCAAGTAACTATACATGCCCAGATTTCTACCTACCCGTCCCCTAACCCACATTACAACCTAAAAAGGTCCTAAGTGATCCCTAAGTCTTAGATACCTTAATAGAGTTGCTTAATACATTAAGGGCAAGCCTATGGTTCATCTTGAGCAACTTGTGATTTCATTTGAGAGTGTGAGAAATTTTGTCCAAATATCCATGAACAAAACTGTGAGAGTATGGGTAATTCTTTCTTGGTAAAGGCACATGCTTAATGAAGAAATGGTAATTCTACATGAATTTTAATTTAACAAAACATGTGAGTTGTTTCTTTAAAAAGTCAACTCTCGAGTCTGTGGTGTTGAGTTAGTCAGTTTCTTAAAACAGAAAATTAACATGTATATGTAAGATAAGCTAATTGTGCAATCAGTATGGTTTGGTACAATTGCTTTGTATATCATGTATTTGTCATTCTAGGAATAAAATTGGGAATTTGTTCAAGGACTAACAAAGTTATAAGTGTGTGGTGGTGATCTTGGGTACATTTATGTGCCCAATAGCAAATAAAACCCATAAATCGTTAGTCAAAGTGAGAGAAAATGCCTAGAGTTTAGTTCATATTTTTCATATTTTGTATTGTTATAACCAACCATCATGATTAGACACTTTCAGGGTTAATTGTGTGAAAATAGACATTCAAAGCATGATTAGATTGAAAGAGGAGCTCAAAGGAGAGGTTGGGAGCAAAAGATGAAGAAAATACACTACTACAAAGCATGTCCGCATCGCGCACTTGGACCCTGAGATTTAATTCCAAGTTTTGAAGTTGATTCGTTGAGACAGTAAGGTCCGCGCCAGGTCTGCGTTGCGGACCTGGTTCTGTATAGAGCAATTTTCAGTCGAAAAAAGAAATAAAAAATTACACTGAACAGAAGCAAGTCCAAATCGTAGACTTCAGTGCGTCTACTTTAATTCCACATTTTCGGTGCAATAAATAGCACCTTTACATATTTTATTAAAGAGTAGATCAAATTATCGGGAGAAAAACTGAAGAAGATGAATAAAGAGCTATTTTTGGTGATAGTTTCTTCTTTCCTTTCATTTTGAATTCATGTTTGATGTTATTAATGATTTATGTAAACACATTATACATTATGAGTGGCTAAATCCTCTTGTTCTTGGGTTGTAGCCATAAGATGAAGGTTTGAATCTTATTTGCTTTGGTTGAAAATGAATTTGTGTATGTGATTACTCTTATATTCTTGTTTTGATTGTTTTAATGTTTGATCACCATTAGAACAAAATTTGTTGTCCACCCCAAACTCGAAAGACAGAAAGGGGATAGAATACTAGAATATAAGAAGCATGTTTGTTCTAGAAGTGTCTAGAATAATTTGTGTATAGAATGACCGTGACACATAGCTATACACCATGTTTGGTTACTAAATAAGATGATAAGATTAATGCATTTTTGTTGGTTCATGCTTATTCCCGCTCAACAATGTAGTTAAGATGTCAACAAGAGTAGGCAATTAGAGATCGAAAGATCATAATTGTATAATCAACCTTGTAAACCATTAATCGAAAAACCCATTGGATACCAAAGTAAAGAATTTTAGACTGGAAATCTACGAGTGCTATAACCCAAGGACTCTAATATTGTTAAATCAGAATTTCATATCGTTTTTGGTATAATTATTTTGTAAAATTTAAATGATCTCAACACTTTGAAAACACACATGAATAATTGAATTCATAGAAAAGTTAACTAATGCCTAATTGCATTTTTCCTGTCGGTTCAATATCCGGCTCTTAAAAAGGGTCACTATATTACTTTTGAGACCACGTACACTTGCGTGTGTGTTTGGATACAATAGTATAAGGCTAATCATACTGTTGCGCTGAGATCGTCCTCACACTCTACATCAAAACTCAGTCAGTAAGAGTTTATCCTAGGGGTTTTAACCCAATCCTTTTATTGAAATTCGAGTTGCTATGATTCTTTATTATTGAATTTGATTCTATCATTGAGTTTATGATTCATTATGTGAATATAGTTATTGAATGGTGTTCATGCTTATTTTTCACATAAATCCGATTAAAGTTGTTGAAGGTCTTACATTTCTATACATTATGCATGTTTTCAGTTAAAGTAAAAGTATTTCAAAATGATGAGTTAAAGAAGAGTTTTAAGGAAAATTAGTGTCCCAAGTACATTACTTGATTTTGAGTTTTTGCATTACTATTCATTATGCATGATTTTCAAAGTTTCAAGTGAGTTGAAGTATTTTGGATTTATCATCAAGAATGAGTTTTGAGGAACTTGAATGGTCCCAAATGCATTACTTGTATAAAGAAGAGCATGAGTATTTTAATAGAAACATAAAGAGTTAGAGAAAGCAATTTCAATCAGATAAATAAATTCAATTATGACTTCAGAGAAGTATTTCGAGTATTAACTCAACCCAAAGAGTTTTATGAGTATGCGCATTATTGCATATTTTGGGAGTGGCATTGAGCACCGATTTGGATAAGAGTTCAGATAAGTCAAATCCCTTAAACTACATAGCCAGCATAGGAAAGGATTGTTCTATTGATTTGGGTGACTCCTCACCAGCCTCAGTAAGGGATTTTTATATGGATTCATGAGTTGAGTTTGCATCCCTTATCTTGACAAGGTAATGGATGGCTCTAGAAACCTTAGTAGTACTTTATATCATCAGAAGTCTCATAGTGATGGTTATCGATTAGAGAAACTCCCCAAGAAGAGAAAATACTATTTTCAAGAGTTGCATTATTTGTCTTATTTCATTTATAAAGCTTTGAGGTTTTCATTACACTTGCATGCTTTACTTTTCAGTCAAGTTATTTTTAGCATTTCTTTCAGTTGAATATTTAGTGCAATTATGTTTCCTTTAGTTATTTTACATACCATACATTCCATGTAGACGTCTTTCTATATTGCATCATTTCACGATGCAGATACAGGTACTCAGGATCGTCAATAGATGCTCCGTTGAGATCACACTTCGTCATTTTTTGTTAAGGCCTCCTTTTTTTAAAGGGCTCCTTAACAATTATTTTATTCAGTATAAGTAGTTTCATTTGAGGTAGCCATGGTCTTGTTTCGATACTTATTCATAGTTATAGAGGTTTCGTAGATAGAGTTGAGATTGTCTAAACCTTTCGGAGTATGTTTTGAACTTTTATTTTTATTATATTTATTCAGACTTGCATGAGTTTACATTTAAGTATTTGAAATTCTCACCCCATTTAAATGCTTTAGCTATTGAGTTTAGTCTTCCGCTAAGTAGTCATCTAGGCCAAGGGTATGCTTAGAACCAGCAACGATTTTCTAGTTTTGATAATGCCTAGGGTGTAGTTTCGGGGTATGAAAATCTTTTTCCTTCCAATTCAGTTCCAAAGTGAGGTAATAGTTCCTCCATAGTACTCCCATCAAATTCATGTCTATCAAGTATTCTCACATTTCAGTATGCATGCATGTTCATGAAATAAGCTCAGCCTTCATATTTTAGTTCGGAGTTAGTCACTCCATCAGTTTTCATGTTTATCTTTTCAATATTGGGTTGCGAGTATTTTTTCTACTATTTTCAGCCTTGTCAGACTCCATTCGAGGATAAATATTACCAAGGGGGAGATATTGTAACACTTTGAAAGTTTCTAGCTCAGATCAGACCAAAAGAAGTTCACAAATTGTTGAAGTCTGCAGAAATTTGGCTTTTAGGAGTAATCTATGGATCGTAAAAGAAACTACGGACCGTAGATCAACTTCAGAAATAATAAAAATAGGTCCAAAGCTTACGAGTCAAGTTTATGAACTATAGAAAGGTTTACGGGTCGTAGACTTGATCATAGACCAAGGTTCAAAAACTTGAAAATTTTAACTTGAATAGGACTAGAAGAATTACAAATCGTGGATGGTTTTAAGACCGTAGATGGTCTTATAGAACCAAGTTCTGAAACTTCAGAATCTTAAAAAATCTTTGAATTCCACAAACACCTTTTATGGCTTATAGGATAGTCTACGGACCATAGATTGGTATCGTGGAATTAAAGTTCCGAAACATAGAAATCAAGCCTAACTTTTACGATCAGCCAGTACGAGTCGTAGATTGGTTTATGGACCGTTGTCAAGTATTGTAAACCCAATGTTCAAAGATCTAAAATTTCCCTCTGTTTTCAACGAACAAGGTTCTACAGTCCGTAAAATGAACTATCATTCGTAGAAGGCCCTCGTAGAAGTTGTTCGATAGATTTTAATCAGGAGCTTTTCAATCTTTTCACATTCTTTTAATCCCTATACTACATCATTTTGGATATTCTAAGTGGGATTAATGGATTCTTATCAGCCTAATTTCCTCATTCACTCCTAACTCACCCAAACTAGATTTCTTCTCTATCAATCCTTCTCTCAAGCAAGAACTAGGGTTCCAAACTTCAAGCTTCCAATCCAACAATCAAGCCAAGGTTTCTAGGAAATTTTAATTAAGGGTGACAAAAGTATTTTAAAATTAAGAAAAAATGACTCAAGTCTTAATTATTGAGTAGTAGGTGATAATATTAAGATAAGTCCTAATGATACTAATGTTCAAACCTTCAAGTTCTATTATTTACACAAAAGTCGTATCTTTACCATCTCATCCCTATCCCTTCCCACCCTACCCTTCTGCTGCCACTATTATTTCCCTTCTGCCTCCGTCACAGCCGTTGCCACCACCTTTACTATCATCAATTTCTCCTCTTCTTCCTCTATTAACACCACCTTCTTGTCTTCTACCACCACCACTTCCTCCTCCACCACCACCGTTGCCATCTCCTTCTCTTTCATTGTTGCCGACATAAAAACCACCATCTCTACAAATTCTTCCTCTTCTTACTCCATCACCACCATCTCTTCGTCTTCCACGACCACCACTTTCTCCTCCACCACTAATTGTTCCACCTCCTTCTCCTCCACTGTCGCTGCCACAACAACCATCACCTTCACCTCTTCTTTTACCACCAAAATCAACACATTTTTATTGTAATAACCATCCTCTTCTTCACCTCGAAACTACTAAAGTCAGGTAAGTCATATATTGCAGCAGGTGTCCTATTTGTTGCAACATATGTCATCACCTGTTGCAACATATTGCTAATCTATTTGCAACATGCAATTTGTTGCAACATATTGCTAACATATTGTGAAAAGTTGTAAAAGTAAGGACGCACAATAAAAATTGATGAACGTCAGAGGCGATGACGGTGGCAACAAAGACCATAAAAAGGAGAAGGATGAGGAGAGAAAGGAAGATTAAAAAGATAATGAAGAGGTACATTTTAAAATTTGAAATTTAAAAGGGGAGGGAAGACTTTTCAAAAAATGTAAAATATTAATATACCCCCCCCCCCCTAAATTTTTTTAATTACTCTAATCAAGTCTACTTTTCATTTAATATCATTTGACCAAGTCAAAGTCACCAATATTAAAAACAAGACTTAAAAAGACATCTTTTGTTAAATCTTCATAGGTTTCTACTCTAGGTATGTGGGATTTCATCAATGGGTATCCCTTCCCCTAGTGAGTCCCAAATAAACCTTAGATTTTCAAGCTTTATGAATTCTCCAAATGTAGGGTTTCTATGATTTTAATGGGTTCTTATTGAACTTCAATTCTTCTTCAAGTGTGATGTTTAATTGCATGAATTCAGTTATAATTTCTTGCTTTCAATGGTATTATCATGAACCCATAAGTATACAAGTAATTTCATGATCTAGAATTATGTAATTTTAGAAGCATATTTCAAATTATTAGATTTTTTTTATTTAGATGCTTTCAGTTAAAGTATCTTTCAATATATGATTAGTTACCATGATTTATGAGCTACTCAATATATTTATCAGATTATCTGTTTAAGTTAGTAATATCAGATTATTACTGCCTTTAGTTTATCGCATGTTTTGCATGGAAGTAATACTTAGCACCGAGAAGATTAAGGAATGAAGATTTTTTATCAGCATCAGTAGACCTTTAGTAGAAATCCTTAATTCTCAGAACTATGTGCCACCATAAGATTTGTCTCAAATAGACATTAGCTTAGTGGATCCACATTAGCTCAACTTCAGACCCTTTACCTTGGCAAGTATTGGACACCCTATTTTCAGTGTGGGAGAAGTAAAATGAACTCCATGTAGTAGCTCATATGGTTTATTTCATTTTTAGTATCTCCCACCATCATTCATATTTCAATTATTGAATGATCAAGTATTTGAGTTTAGTTATTTAATTATCATTTTATTTACTCGATCATTGCATCAGCATGCTTTATAGACTTAGCATATTCAAATATCATGTTTATTTATAGATATTCTTCATACTCAATACATTCAAAGTACTAATTGCATATTTCTGCCTATATTGTGCTATATTATAAGTTCTTATGCTCCCCATCCAGTGCGCGATTAGTGTTACCTCAAATCAGCTAGTGCCTAGCGGTGAGTCCTCATGTTCCAAGGACAATGCTATCTTTTCATTATAATATCTCTATTTCAGATTTAGATTTTAGAGTTAGCTAGGGGTTTGTCCCAGAAACCCATATGTTAGTAGAGGATTTTTAGACAGTCAGATTAGATTTTGCTCATGTATTGTTCATATTTTGTCTTTCATTATATTAGACGCTCTTTTAGACTTCATGATATATTTCGCATTCCAATTAGACTCTTATGTTGTTTTATAAATCTTAGTCTCATTTCATGCCATGAGGTTATCTTGGGACATTTGTGGCTCTAAACATCGTGTTGTGATTAGGGGTTAGTCTCGGATTGTGACACACCTCCCAAATTTATTTCATGCTTTGTGTAACCTAACATTCCTTTTGAGCTTGCAATTAAGTCATTTGGCCTTTAAAATGGTTGTATTCTATTTGGAATAGGTTCCGGTACTTAAATAGGAGTTTTTAACGTAAGAAGTGGATATGCACCGCATTTATGGTATCCCTCATTGAGACCCACACTGCATTTGTCACTAAACTCCAGTAGCCTCGTGTGATGAGGGCACGATGTGAACCTCCCTTCTCTTGTGTGAAATTTTCTCCTACTTCATTATATAAGGGTAATTTGGTCCTTTTCTTGTATGATTTTAAGTCTCTTATAGCATAATATAATTAGATTACATCGACCATTATTTCATTCATTCTACCAAAAATATTGAGACACAGATTGTCTCTCAAAAGCTAAGCCTTGTAACTTCATTTAAAGTTCTTGTCTTCTTTCAGGTATTTAAAGATTCAATGTGGAAAACTTTGTTCATTTCCACGTCCATGATTTTCAAAGTCTTATATTACTTGGAAATAAAGTAGGTGTTTAGTCCCCAAATTTCCAATTCAATATCTTCAAATTATAGTTTATGTTTTGTGACTGCTTTAAGGAATCTTGAAAACCTAACTTAGTAATTTTTAAGTAAAATTACATTTAAAATTGATTTTCACCGTACTAAAGTCGTTTTGAAAGGAAAACTCTATGTTCATGAACGTCGAAACATAATTTTAGAATACATAATTTGAGCATTAGGCTTAGTAGAACAATTAACCCACACCCCAAAACTATGTTCCACCATAGGGTAGGATCGTACTGCTAGTTTAGATGACTCCTCTATAGTCTAAGAGGCTTAGTTTTGAGTCCACAGTAGCAGCTTTTCGAATTGCTCCATAGGTTGGATATCATGAGCTCACATGGTGTATGCCGGCTATAATAAACTCCCCAAATAGAAAACTTGTATTCTTTACTTAAGTATTGATTATGATCTTTTATGCAAATGCCAGTTATGATGTTATTTTAGATATCTAGTTTTAGTAATTGTTTCAACTTTACAATTAAGATCTTATTTTATGTTATTAGCTTATTGATAATTTTAAATGATTATTTCACATGTCTCAGCCTTGACTCTCTTCATTGAGTTATTGTAATTATATTGTTGATGCTCAGATTTATTCTCTTTTAATTATGATGTATATTTATTCAGTCCTTGCCTTAAATATCAATACATTCAATGTATTGACGCTTCTTTGCACTACATCATTTTATCATGTAGATTTTGACGCTTAGACTTAATCCTGCGATCAGACATTCCACTAAGCTATTTGCACTTATGGTAAGTCCTCTTTACTTCCAAAGGACATAGCTATGGTTAATTAATTTACAGTATAGTTCCTAGATTGTTTTTGTTTACAAGTAGCCCAAGGACTTGTCTTGATAGACTTATTTAGTTCAGACAATAGACTTTATTATAAACTAGCAATTTCAGTATTGACATTGTTTCTGCTGTCTTCAGTATTGATTATAGAGACTAATTCATTTTCAGAAGTTCAACCCATAACTATTATTTCTCAATTTTTGCATAATTTAGTGTTTAATCTTATAGCATGCCAGGCCAAGAGTTTGCTTGGAGTCAGTAGTGATTTCGAGTAGACCACGTCCAAGGTGTACACTCGATGCATGACAAATTATTTCTAATGTGTTGTTTGATTTGATTTATTAAGGAAACCGTTCTATCTTTATTCATACTTATTCATATATTTATCACCCTTATATTACTAATATCATGGTATTTTCTAATACATCCTGTCAAACGACCCCTTAGAGTTGTATACTTATGGTTATGAATTTACATGGGAGATTGTTAGAATATATAATTAACCATATGTTTAGTTATAGTATTATTTATGAAGAAATTATCTATTTATAGTCAATCAATAAAATGTTACATTAAATAGATAATTATATTATTTGGTGTGTAGAGATTGAACTTATACACAAAATTATACTATCGATTCTTGAAAGTTGAAAGTATAGTTCACAATTTAAGATGAAATTTGGACAAATCGTTAAAATGATTGTAGCATGAAATTAATGGTAATTTATCTTGATAACGAGAAAGATAAAAATCTAACTTCTGTGCTAGTGCATTTTTTATGTAGTAAAAATAAATATTTCGAGCTGACTCAGAAATATATATCTTCTAGACTATTAAACATTCTTATTTTCTCAATCTTGTTATAATTATTACGAGTTGCATATGTTAGTTATTATTTTTACTTATTAAAAGGTAAGAATTCGTAGGTGGATCAATATGTCAAGTAGATTGGATGATAATAATATATATTGATAAAACACTAAGTTGATAGAATCCATATTTCGATATAGAAATTGATAATGTCTTTTGGAAAGCTTTCAATATTGTAACATCCCCTAAAAACGTTGTATATGGAGTTCCAATTCTGGACGAAAATGATACATCTTCTGTATTTTGGGCATAACGTTTCATAGGTTGGTCCAAATTAGGTGATTAAAATTTACGAATAACCCCAACATCATTACCTATAACTTTCGTGGACCATATCTTAAGATTCAGAGGATAAGTAGGTCAAATAAATTAATATTTGCAAGACATTGTGCTGTGACGAAATTGAGTATTTGTAGAAGAAAATTCATATCTCACTGTAGGATGCTCCAAATCAGTTGATTCTTGAATGATATAAAAGTAGACTTCTAGATCAACAATTCATATGTAGACACCAAATCCTAATTAGGAAGTTATATTTTTCAAACACAACTCCAAAAAAGGGTATTCTGTTACAAGAAGGTTCATCTCACCAACCATGGAAAGATCTAGATCCATGTGACATCACCCATGACATCAATAGTCCTCCATTTCACATCATCCATGACATCACAAACTTTCATTAAATTTTCAGATTTTTCTTTATAATTATTTAATTATTGTTAGGTCCCTCCTTCACACCTATAAATACTCACCTTATTTCATCATTTTGTTCATCAAGCTTTCTCAAGAAATTCTTCTCTCTATACACTTCTTTACTCATTCTCAAAATATAGTTTTAGTTCTTAGTAGTGTAGAAATACTATTCTGGTGATTCATATACGCCGGATAGTACACAAAATGTTCCGGCGAGGAGAAAAGACTAGAACTCAAGAGTGTTCATTAAGTCTTTCGATTCTGAGTAAAACGTCGGATTTCAGGTATGTAAGGCTTCAATGAGAGTATTCCTTCCACTCTCATGTCTAAAGTATTTTTATTATATGATAAATTATGTTTATTTTCTTTAAGCTTTACTCTAAGGTATGTGGGTATTGATTCATGGATCCTTTCATCCATGAAGCACAAATGAATTATCAAAGTCTTCTATTTAATTCAAGTATGAAACTTTATGGGTTTTTATATCATGATTCCAAATGCATAGATTATTAAGTATTTGAAGTTTAATTACCTATCTTATATTAGTGTATGTAAGGCTTCAATGAGAGTATTCCTTTTACTCTCATGCCTAAAGTATTTTAATTATATGATAAATTGTGTTTATTTTCTTTAAGTTTTACTCTAAGTTATGTGGGTGTTTATCCATCGGTTCTTCCACCCATGTAATTCAAAACTCTTTCAATTAAATCTTTTGATTTCAAGTAAGATTTTCTTATGGGTAATTCTTATTTCTACTTAATAGCATGAATCATGGTTAAAGTAATGCTTATTGATCTATTTTGATGCAAAATGATTTCATATGTATGAATTGATGGTTTACAAGTATTTTCTCTATTTAGCTCTTTAAAGGTTCTTGAAATTCATGATGGGTTATTTAAAACATGATTTTTAATTGATGGATTCAAAGTATTTATGTATAATTTCATTTACATTCATGTTTAAAAGTTGAAGTGATTTGAACCCACCTAGTTTTACTATGTTTTCAATGAAGTTTCACTTGAAAGCTTTGACTCCAAATGAATGTTTATGAAAGCAATATCTAGAATCAAAAGGGAGTCTTATGAAATGAATGAATGATGAAATGATATGAATGATGGATTTTTTATGCAATAAGGACAATTCTTGTATATTTGAATTACCAAAGGTTTTAATGAGTTATTCTACCGAATATGATATTTTGAATTCTCAAGCTATATGCTATGACTATTTTGAAGTATTAAACTATTCCGCGGAATTGACTTAGCACCGAATGGGTCATTGAGGTGAAATTCGATAAGGGAATCCTAGTAGAAAACCTTTGTCTTATTAACTATGTGCCAACATAGGAACCCTTGTAGATTTAGGCTAATGAATCCACAAATAGACCTTAAAGTTAAAGTTAAAGAAATGAATGAAGTTGGCGGAGTTCTACCCGGCAAGTAGTCTCCCCGGCCAACGTAGGGGGTTATGTTGGATTCCATGTAATAGCTCGCATGGTCTTAAATGTCGGTTATGGTCATCTTTCCACAAAATGAATATTTTAAAGGATATCTACATGATTGATTATGCATGCATTGCATTATTTTTCATATTACATAAATGTTTTAATGTTCCCTCAATGTTCATGCATGCTTACATACTTAGTACATTCAAAATACTAACGCATACTTTCTTTCTTACATGATATCACCATGTAGGGACCAATGCTCCTCCTCGTTCTCCTCCACGTGGCTACTTGAAATTTCGTTTGAAGACTACTTTTGGTGAGTTCCCATGTTCCGAGAGCAGTACTCATTTATCTTTCTAGCTTATTATATGTTAAGATCTTTAGACACTTACTATGACATTTCTTTCTATTAAGATTGAGGGTGAGCTATGAACTCGTCTTAGCCCCGTTAAATCTAAAAGTTAGAGATATTGTTGGACATATGTAAGTTGAAGATTTACTATTATGATTTCTGTTTTTTTATTTATTGTCATTACCTATGAAAGGTTAAAAGAATGCTAAGAGACTTTTTTGAGGTACGTTCGAGTTCCTCATTCACCATGTCACGTCTAGGCCCCTAGGCTTGAGTCGTGACAAGTTTGTCAAACCCTATAAGTTAATCATACTCTAAAAGTGATTCATGAATGAATCAAATTCATCAGTAATTTAATTTATTAATTAGTACCTGCAATTTTAACATGAAAAATCAATAAGTGTTTAAATAAACATTTATATATATATATAAGAGTGCAACTACGAAATTTAATCATATTTCTGATTTATAATAAGAAGCCTCAATAATTAATTGAAAAAATTACGTGGATCGGCAAATATTATTACTATAATTATGCGATAAGGATATAGTTCAATTAATTACACGAATTGACTATAGTTTAATGAAATTTACTATTATACAAATATGTTGCTCATATACAAATTTGAAAGTTAATATACAGATCTCTAAAGAAAATATATAAATCTTAAAGTGAATATACAAATCTAGAAACGAATATATAGCGAATATACAAATCTGAAAGTAAATATATACAATCTCTTTGAAGCCCAATTTGTATAATGCAACGAAATATACAAACGGGAAAGCTCAATTTTTGTAATGTAGAGAGATATACAAATGTTAATAACTATGGAAAACATAAATATAACTATGAAGAGTAATTAAGGAAACTATATCTATAGAAAATTATTAAGCTTAATAAGTTTGGCATTTCTGAAATTTACCATAATTAATTTCACAATCTCTTTTGGACCCCTATTTTATTAGAACTCAAAATCTCATTTCCTGGTGAAAAAAAAAAATCAAACTCAATTTTTGTCTAGGTTTTCAAGGCTAAAAATGTGTATAAAATAGTGGGTCTTCCAACCTAGAAAGAACACCACTTTTTCGCACATTACGTACCTCCCCGCCCAAGCATCGAAAGAATTCTCAACTATTATTCTTCACTATATAAAATCATGAAACTGAAAACCAACTTCTTGGAGGACATTTGTTACACATTTTTTAGAAAGATTTCTTGAATTATATTCTAGTATGTTGGTATATGTTGTCTATTATTCAAATAAACGATCATTCTGTAATGCTTTCGTTGGGTATATTTTCAATCAATTTCTTTGACATAATCTATAGTAGTTAATGCTCCATTTTTTCCGGTCTTTCCTATCCTGACTTTCTCGCTCTCATTATTCATATTTTTATATTGTTTTCGATATGCTTGGCTCTACTGACCTATGTCTTATTTTCCTTGTTTTTCCTCTCTTGTTCTTCTCTCTTAAGCCGATGGTCTTTTGGAAATAGTCGCCCTACCTTTCAAGGTGGGGGTTAGGTCTGCGTACACTTTACCCTCCCCAGACCCCACATGGTGGGATTATACTGGGCATGTTGTTGTTGTGTTGTTGTTCTTTGACATAATCAGTAGCAAAACTCTATTTTGTTCAAGTGACAGCAATTTGGTAAGACTCAAAAGTGAAACGTCCAACTCAACGAGGAAAAAGGAATTTTCTTTCTATACAATACTTATTGACTTGTAGAGACAACTGGTAAAGGGTAGCAAACCAATTTCTCAGAATTAGTGCTCAAACTGCATGCCTATCATTCAACATTCCAGCCTTAAAAATTGCAAACATCAACCTCTGTACAAAAGCAGCAAGTTCAACATGCACAGAACAATGCAGAGAGCCCCTCACGACTAATTTACTTACAGTGGCTTAAGCGGAAAAAACAGAATAAACAGAATGGCCCTCCTAATCTGCAACAATCCCACTAAACTATCATACAGACAATCACAACTCACTCTTGCTTCTAAGAACAAACATCCCTCACTGACGTCCTCTAGACTGCACAACACTATCCCAAACCTCAAAACCATCAATTCTTCGGCTTTCTGATATGGTTGATTCAGAAGGATCAGATTCAACTCCCTGAGACTTCTTTAATTTTGCAATGAGAACCCACATATTTGCCAGTTCGTTTTCGAGATAGGCTTCTCTTTGTTTGGATTCTTCAACCTTCCTCTGTAATTCAGCCTCTTTCTGATCCCTTTCCACAAGAGCAGCTTCATATGAAAGCTCCCTTTCGTGGCTCAAAGCCAGTTCTCTTTTCATATCTGCACTCAACACATTTTGCTCATTTCGTCTGAGATTAGCATCTCTTCTTCCATTTCGCATGGCAACACTTGGCTTACGCTGGGTAGAGGTACTCTTCTGGGTGGCTAGCTCAGCAGCTAATTTCTCATTATGATTCATTAGCTTTGCAACTTCTTCAGAAAGTGCCTTTAATTCAACCGCTGCTGCAGACGCTAGCCCTTTGGCATATGTACTCTCTTCTGCCAATTTCTGGTTCCGGAGCTCCAGTTGCTCCTTCGCCTCAACCAGTTCCGTCACTTTCTTGTGGAGTTCTTCAATCTCTCTTGCCTAACAGGAGCAAAAGCAACAATTCAGTTGACATATTGTTGTGGACGAGGATAGTGGATTCATAACACAAGAATGTTAACAACAACTTCATATGTATGGGGTACTTGTCGGTACCTTAAGTATTTTGAACATTTTGTGTGTAATACAAACATGTATGCATAGACATAAAATCGGTAATCGTCTCCAAGTGCCATAAAAGGACAATGCCTCACCAGTGAAGTGTTCATATCTTTTGGCTTTTACCTTTACAAAAAACAATGTCATGTTTGTAGTGCCAATCCAACACAAGTCCTTTTTTAAAATATTTTTATCGTTTTCAATTGAATTTGTTTTTGTTTATTTCATTCTATTTTTTTTCTATATTCAAACTTTATATTGATAACACTGGAATTGAACAAATATAATTCATTGTGATAAATGAAGTGGATTTGTTTAGTTTTATTTTATGTTTTAAATTAACTAGAAAATATGAATGTATTTTGTTAGATTTCTTTCTTCAATGGGTTTTGGTTGTCTGGTTTGTCTAATCTCTTTATTTCTTTTTTCCCGGATTGGATCTACACAACTTTTTCGATATTTTCTTCGGGTTGCTATCTCAACTTATCCTGAAAGAGAGTGAATGATAAGAATAGCATGTCGTATCAACGGAAAGTTATGAGAATATTCATTGTTCCTAGATGGGTATAAAAACCACGTTAGAATTCTTGGACGAAACAAAATAATGTTGGGTTAAATGAATAAATGGGTAGGGTTGCGACTTAATAAAAATTACACGAAAAGATAAAGCAACGAGCTTTGTTTTTAATTTGAATGATTCCCGATCTAATTAAACATTAAAAATTTATTAGTGCCTTATGCGGGAATTGGTTTCTTGTCTCATGAGTGGATTCTCAATTTTTTAAATGAATCCAACCTATTACCACTTTCTATTATGGAGATATGTGTACGAAAGACTCAGGATATTGATAAAGAATTTTTTTTCCAAAGATAAAAGAGAGATTAGGTTGAAATTATAATGTATTGTTTTACCAAATTATGCATGTACGGGATAATTTCAAATTTGGGTAAATTTTATGTATGCAGAAATGAGGTAATCTCTCGTTCAAAGTGAATCGGAATCTAAACTATTGTTTGGTAAGTACTTTTTTAAAATGAAAGAGTGGTAACAACAACAAACACACTGTAATCCCACAAGTGGGGTCTTGAGAGTGGTAAGTAAGCATCTCTTCTTTTTTTGGAGAATGAAGTTCACACTGTATTGTGTAAGATTGATACTTATTTATTACCATGGTCCATTTAAGAAGTGAACATGTTAAGTTTCTCTCTCTCACACACACATAAAAACAGGAGAACACTGAGAACAACTTACAAGTTTCATTAAAGACTGATGTTCCTACATTCCCATTGAAATTACCAATGAGGATAACAACACAACCAAATGTTGCATGAAATCACAGAGATGGAGGAGCTCTACCTCTACACCAAGTTACTCAGTTGGAGATCAAAAGAAAAGCTTCCCAGAGTTATGAACGGAAACTCAGTGATCTAAGCTGTATCAGATCATGTCACTATTTTTTTTCAAGGTAACTATCTGTAAATAAATCATCAACACAGAAGTGTTGGTAGCCAAAAATATTTATCAGTGAATCCACAACCAAAAGAGAAACAGTAGACTAGCACTAAGTCCTATATCATCCTTATAAGGAACCAAGGATGTCTAAAATAGAAACTGGATCATTTATATACTCTGAGTTGCAACAATAACAAAAACTAAGAATGCAATTCATTTTAATCCTTTGCATAGAACTACTATTGTCCTTAAAACACCTCGAATTTTTTCCTTTCCAAACTGTCCACCATATTACTGTAGGCACAATTCTTCATCTGTTTTTGTTTGTGTTGTGTTGCCATCACCCTCTGTATTCCAAGCACGTCTGATGTTCTTCGTGGCATAGTCCATCTTATATTTCTGAACTTGATAAACAGGTCCCATAACTGACAGACCACTTTACAATGAAGGTACAGATGGCTAATTGCCTCTACATTTTGTCCACATAAAAAGCATCTTGAGCACAGTTGGTTTCCCCTTTTCGTGAGATACTCGCATGAGTAAGGAAGATTCTTTCACAACCAACCAAGTAAAGATAGCCACTTAGTATGGAATTTTGACTTTCCATATTAGTTTCCAAGGAAAAAATCTGATCTGTGAGCCCAACTGATTAATGTTTTTGTAGGCAGAATTTACAGTAACGAGCCCTTTACTGTGATTGTTCTATCTTAACGAGTCTTTCCCTTCATGCAGCTGCAGTCCGTTGCACTGGTCTAGTGTGCCAAAGAAACTGGTCAGTCTTTCCATCTCTCAATCTTGCATTATTCTTTTGAAAGTCAGGAGCCATCCATGTGGAGACCTAAGACCCTCCATGACTGGAATTAAGTGTGTCAAAATGTTCCCTAATATAGGTAACCCGCACAAAATTTTATGGGTTGGCCTCAAGATAATTTGAATTGGATCAATCTAAACTCACTCAGGTCTTAACCCATTTTCACTCAGGTCTTAACCCATTTTAAAAGAATCTTCAATTGAGCCCAATCTAGTCTCCAATTACAACCCGTTTTAAGGCTCTTTATTTGCATTGGTATAATGTATGTTCTCATATTGTAAGTATGAATTACTATCTATTTTATATCTTCTAGGATTTATCTTTCCATTTGTAGCTTTTGTTTTTAATTTTCTTGAGTTGAAATTCAAATTGTAGTTATAAAAGGTAAATAACAATATGTTAAAATTATTGAGATTAAGAGAGTCAAATTGGGAGGGTTATAACCCAATCCGATTTTTAGTCCATTGGAGCCCAACCATTTGAGCCCAAAGAAAATTTGGGCAGGTCATGACCCAACTTGATTTCTATTTCAACCCATTTTAATATCTCCAATTTCAACTCAACCCGTCCATTTGACACTCTTAGCTAGGATAAGTAAGAATGAAGAGAGAGGATCCCCCTGTCTAATCCCTTTTTGACGGGACAAGAAACCAACTGGGGATCTATTAACTAAAACTGAAATTTTACAGTAGTAACACTGAATTTAATCCACCTAATCCACCTATCTCCAAACCCCATACTCCTCAGCATTGTGATAGATAAGACCAATTGAGTTTGTCAAAACCTTTCTCCACATCGAGTTTGCATAGTGTTAGAATCCTAGGAATACTCTATAGCATATGTGTAAATATAGTAGGTAGCTTGATTTACTCCTAAATTTATTCCTATGTTAATTAAGTATTGATTTGTATTGATTTTCTTTCCTTTTTAGGATATGTATACTTAGCTAATTAAGCCCCAGTAACTTGTGGCAATAATCAAGCTAAGTTTTCTCTCAAACTCGTCTTCTCACATGGTATCAAAGCTATCTTTAGTTAGAAAACAAGAATAAAATAAAAGAACAAAATTGCCAAGCATAACCCAGCAAAACCTCCACTGTTCTGCAATTCCGCCAACATAACAATTTCTCATGTCCTTCGTCTTCGTAAACTAGACCTTCCCCTGGAACAGATTTTATGTATTGAAGAATGCAAATAACCGCATTCCAATGACTGACACAAAGAAAAATCAAGAACCGACTTCCAACACTCTCCGAAGGCGGGGTATTGTGCATATACCAACACCACCATTATGATTGGAATCCTCGCATGTGGCCGGACACTTTTCTGGCAGATTCCTTTTTAAACTGTAACCTTTTCCGACAAGACAGCAAGAATTTTTCAGTTTTCCAGATCTATTCTTCAGCATTTTTTTTGGAATTTACCTTATATTTGGACACTAGTAGATCTATTTTCATGCCTCTTAGATCCAATATGCTCTTGCACTAAATTTGTGGGCTCCAGCAACCCAAACCATGGTATCACCACAGATGCTTTGACAAGTAGTGCGAACTATTTATCTTGGTCCTCTTCTGTTAAGTTATGGTGGAAGGGACAAGGTGTTCAGGATCACAATCCTTGGTTACACAGGCTAAGGATATTACTGAAAAAGATAGGGGCGAATGAGAGAAGATAGATTGCTCAATTGTGTACTCTGTTATGGAAATCTATTGATTCGAAGTTGATGCCATTTTTCCAACCATTCCAAACTTGTTTCTTAGTTTGGGGAAAGGCTTGTGCGCTATACACAAATGTCATATCTCACTATTATAATGTGATTTCTCGGTTGACTAACCTTAAAAAGTAGGACTCGGATATGTCTACTTATCTTGGACAAATTCAGGCGGTTATGGAAGAATTCAATGAGTTAATGCCCGCCACTAAGAATTCAATGAGTTAATGCCCGCCACTAAGTGTTCAAAAGCAATTGAAGCAGCGTCAGAAGATGTTTCTAGTTGTTACATTTGCTGGACTTCCATCTACTCTTCTCTTTGTGTGAGATCAAATTTTGGCTAGCTCTATTGTTCCTATTGTGGATGACATATTCGCTCGATTTTTACAACTAGTTGTTCCACCTATGTCATCTAGTCATCCGGTACCACCTACAGATTCTTTTGTTCTAGCATTTCAGACAACAAATCGACATGGAGGCCGATAGGAGAAACGACGACCAAGATCTGGATACTGTAACAAATTGCACCATACCCGTAATGTGTGCTACTCTCCCCGTGGTAAACCAAAGAATGCTCATGTTGCTCAAATTGAATCCACTGGTAATCCAACCAGTCAATTGTTCTCTTAGTCTGAGGATACAGTGACTTTCTTCAATGTCAAGCAAGTAAGCAGACATCTTCATAAATAGCTTCCATTGCCCAAATTGGTAATCTTGTTGCTTGTATCTCAGAGTCCACCATACTTGGCCCTTAGGTCATGGACTCAGGTGCTTTGTGACAACATTTTTGGTAACAAATTTTCATTGTCTAAAATTACTTACTCACAATTCCTTCCCACTGTTATTTAGCTAATGGTTCTCAAACCATGGCAACCAGAGTCTGTCAAGCCAATCTCCTACCTTCCTCAACTCTAAATAATATTCTTTTTGTCCCCGGATGTCCCTTTAGCTTCCTGTCAATATGTCGTTTGGCTAAGGCTTTAAATTGTTTCGTCTCATTCTTTAGTGACTTCTTTCTTATACATGACCTCAGTACGAGAAGTATGATTGGAAGGGCATGAGTTGGATGTACTTTATTATCTCAATTCTAATAGATCCAATACAGTTTGTTCAGTCTCCCACTCTCCAGATTTAATCCATAGACAAATGGGACACCCTAGTTTATCCATACATCAAAAAATGGTACCTAGCTTGTCCAAATTATCTATGTTAGATTGGGAAGAACACCCGAGCTACTTTTCCACGTAGTCCTAATAATTGTGCAGAGTCTCTTTTTCATTTAGTTCATTATGATATTTGGTGCTAGTAGAGTTAGTTCTACATTGGGTTTTAGGCATTTTAGTACTTTCATTGATGATTAATCAAGGTGCTCTTGGATGTTCTTAATGAAAGATTATTCTGAATTATTTTTCATATTTAAAACTTTTTGTGCTGAAATAAAAAATCGGCTAGGTGTTTCTATTCGCACTTTTTGTAGTGATAATGCACATGAATATTTATCATCTCAATTTAAACAATTTATGTCTTCCCATGGAATTCTTCATCAGATATCTTGTCCTTACACTACACAACACAATGGGGTTGCAAAGAGAAAAACTAGCATATTGTTAAGACTACTCAAACAAGCAAATGTTCCATAGGCCTTTTTGGGGGGACGCAATGCTCACCTCTTGTTATCTGATTAATAGTACGCTTTCCTCTGCTATTCAAAATCAAGTACTACACTCTGTTTTGTTTCCCTAGTCCACCTTATTCCCTCTTCCACCATGCATATTTGGGCGCACATACTTTGTCCATATACTCACTCTAGGAAATGAGGTCGCTCCTGGTGCTCTTATATGTGTATTTATCGATTATTCAAGGTTACAAAAGGGATATCCATGCTTATCACCAGACCTCCAACGATACCTTATGTCCTCTAATGTTACTTTTTGAATGGTCAGACCTACTAGATATCCATGCTTATCACCAGACCTTCAGCGATACCTTATGTCCTCTAATGTTACTTTTTGAATGGTCAAACCTACTTTCCATCCTCTCTTGCTGAACAATTAGGCATTTATGAGGTTCTACCGGTTCCATCTTTTAGGAATCCTACCATAGTTTATCATTCCATGCCATCTACTATAACTCCATCCTCCTCCTCTGTACCTCCACCACTATTAACCTATCATCATCGTCCGCGCCAAAATGATCCACGCCCGCCACCAAAATCCTTGCATGTTGAGGACTTGTCTACACAGTCCTTCCATTGCCACTCGAAAAGATAATCACTCTACTCGTAACTCTCATCCTATCTATACTTGTTTGAGCTATCATCGTTTGTCAACAGCCCACTCTACCTTTGTATCACACTATCATTTGTGTCTATTCCTAAGACTATAAGTGAAGCTCTTTCTTATCTAGGCTGGCAACAAGCTATGATTGAGGAGATGTTTGCCTTCCACTCTAGTGGTACTTGGGAGCTTGTTCCTCTACCTCCAGAGGAATCTACAATCTACATTTGGTTGTAGTTGGGTATGTGGCCCTGATGGACAAATTGATTGCCTAAAAGCTCAACTAGTGGCCAAGGGTTATACACAAATTTTTGGTCTTGACCATGGTAATATCTTAGACAGGAAAGTGTGGAGGAGTGTTTTATCTTGTTGCACTTATTAGTAGTTGTTGGAACTCTTGTAGTTTCTTGTTCGTCGATTTCTATGAATATTATTTCGTGTAGTTTGTTTGTAGTAGTATTTTGTTGTAGTACTATTATGTTCCTATATGTTGTTTAGTTACTATCTATTGTATATTGTACTTTCATTATGTCTTTTCCTAGACTTTTTTTTGCCTTAAGTCAAGGGTCTATCAAAAATAGTCTCTTCCTCACCTTTGAGGTAGAGGTAAGATTTACGTACACTCTACCCTCCCTAAACCTCACTGTGTCGGACTACACTGGGTATGTTGTTGTTGTTGTTGATTATGGTGATACCTTCTTTCCTGTGGCCAAGATTGCTTCAATCCGTCTCTTTTTATCCATGGTGGTTGTTCGTTATTGGCCTCTCTAGCAGATGGATATTAAAAATGTCTTTCTTCATGGAGATCCCAAGGATGAGATATATATGGAGCAACTATCTAATTTTGTTGCTCGAGGGGAGTCTAGTAACATGGTGTGCAAACTACGACAAGCACTCTACGGCCTGAAGAAGTCTCCTCGAGCATGGTTTGGGAAGTTTACCATGGCTATTCAAGAGTTTGGCATGGCACGAAGTGAAGCTGATCATTAAGTGCTCTATTGTCACTTTGCTCCAAGTTTGTGCATGTATTTGGTAGTGTATGTTGATGACATAGTTATCACATGCAATGATGATAAGGAATTACCAAATTGAGACATCACATTTTCCAGCACTTTCAGACTAAGGATCTTGGTTGGTTGAGATACTTTTTGGGCATTAAGGTTGCTCAATCCTTTTCCAGCACTTTCAGACTAAGGGTCTTTATTGATTGAGATAATTTTTGGACATTGAGGTTGCTCAATCCAAATCAGGAATTGTCATTTCACAAAGGAAGTATGCACTTGATATTCTTGAAGAGACAGGGATGACAGGTTGTAGGCCTATTGATTATCCAATGGATTCAAATGCTAAGCTCTTACCGGGTTAGGGGGAGCCTCATAACGATCCAAGAAGATATAGAAGGCTGGTAGGAAAGTTAAATTATCTAACAATGACTCAACCTGATATTACCTTCCCGATTAGTGTTGTAAGCCAGTTCTTGAATTCTCCTTGTGACAGTCATAGGAATGCAGTTATTCGAATTCTTGGATAGATAAAATCTGCTCAAGGGAAAGGACTACTTTACAAAGCCCGAGAACATGAGAAAACTATTGGATATTTAGATCACCTCTGACGGGTCACTCTCAGACAGACGATTATGTTCTAGTTGGGGGAAATTTGGTGTCTTGGAAAAGTAAGAAACAACATGTAGATGCTAGATCAAGTGTAGAAGCAAAATATCAGGCTATGGTAGTGGCAACATGTGAACTCAAATGGATCAAGCAACTATTGAATGAGTTAAAATTTGGAGATACTAAAGGAATGGAACTTGTGAGTGCTAATGAAGTTGCACTTCACATTTGCATCGAATCAAGTATTTCACGAGAGGACCAAACATATAGAGATTGATTGTCATTATGTCAGAGAAAAAGTACTCTCAAGAGACATTGTCACAAAGTTCGTTTGTTCGTTCAAGTGATCAACTTATAGACATATTCACCAAGCCCCTAGCCAATCCCATAACAAGTTATATATGTAACAAGCTTGGTACATATAATTTGTATACACCAGTTTGAGGGAATATTAGGATCCTAGGAATATTCTATAACATATGCTAAAACATAGTAGGTAGCTTGATTTTGTAACACCCTGTGTTATCCTAACTTAAACTAGGCTCGATCACTGTGAGAAATATTGAGGAAAAGAAATGACTCTAAGGACCACGAGTGTCCTCTACGATTCATAGACTATTTTACGAGTCCTAGGGACGACTCGTACACCTCCCCAACACTTGGTAAATTCCAGATCCTGAGAACCTTCCCTACGATGGACCTCTACGACTCATAAAACAATGGACACTTAGCCAAAATTCCAAAACTTCAATGTCACTTCTACGAGTGGATTTGACGACTCGTCAAAGAGCTTACGAGTTACGACTCGTATGGAAAGTTCAAAGACTCTATTTTCTCTGATTTTCAACGACCTGCAGGGCGAGTCGAGTCTACGACTCGTCGAGTGGTTTACGACTTGTAGACCTGAGTCGTAGACCACAACCTTTTCAGCCCAGTTCCACGAATAGGATTGACGATCCGTCAAAGTTTCTACGAGTCATAATGACTACTCGTAGATGACCAATTTCAGGTTTTAACGAAGGGTAGATTGGTCCTTTACCACCCTTCCCAAACTCCAAACTAAAACCCTGACGTTTTAGGACTAAATTAAGCCCCTTAACAGTATCCTAAACGTCAAAAACCCTCAGTAACACTTGGTTTAACTGAGAGAAAAAATTGGAGAGGAGAAGACAGCAAGGGTTCAAGCGTGCACTTCCACCCTTTCAAGTTCGATTGTTCGGCGAATCCCAGGTATGTAAGGCTGAACTAAAACATGGACTTGTTCATCCATGTGCCTATGATTGTGATAGATTGATTGTGAATGGATTGAGTCCCTGTGAATGTGTTTCTTGAAAAGGTTCTTTCTTAAAGTTAACATGTTTTACTAATTGTTGATAAATTCATTCTTTTCTACGAATTAATTACTTGAACTAATTACTTCATGAACCCGAATAGCATATTGATGGATATTGAATGCATATGCTTAAGAATTGAGTCTAGAGCCTTGAATTTGTGAATGTACGAATGTTATTGTGATGTGAGTAGGATGATAGTGTTGATAAGCTTGATAGTCATTTATATTTTCATAATTGAACCCAAGTAATTGGTCTCAACTGAATGTTGTCATAAATGATTGTCTAAATTTCTCTTAAATAATTGATGGGGAATGATTTGGAAATTGATTGGTTGAAAGGGTTGATTTGATAGAATTGATAAACTGAAAGAGACCATTTGAGACATTGATTTGGATTGATTGTCTTATGAGCTTTGAGTCTTGGGAGAAGTATCAAGCACCGAATTGGGTAAGAGTAAGTAATAACTCGAACCCAATAACTAGGTCGCCAAACATAGGAGATGATTGAACCGTTAAGTCGG
This sequence comes from Solanum dulcamara, assembly GCF_947179165.1. Classification (NCBI taxonomy): domain Eukaryota; kingdom Viridiplantae; phylum Streptophyta; class Magnoliopsida; order Solanales; family Solanaceae; genus Solanum; species Solanum dulcamara. Next base: position 19,489,554 of record NC_077246.1, read on the forward strand.
ATGCTTCCTAAATTATTGTCCTGACATGACAGGACTTGATTGGTTTTAGATCCATGATTAGTTGATTCGTTCTTACGCTGGCAAGGTAATAGACGGACATGGCAACAACGTCGACTTGTTGTACTATCACTGGCTCATAAGTGGTGGTTGTCGGATGAGTGAAACTCCCACATAGGTCCCAATAGTACTCTGATTGGATTGGATTAGATTGGATTGTATATGATTGGTCTTTGTCTAAATTTTATTCTTATTTCGACTTAGGACATCTTGATTGAGTTGTTCACCTTTCTGATTTGAGATCTATGAGCTGGTTTGATTATACCTTGATGCATGTTTCATTCTGCTATATTACATACTCGTACATTCCATGTAGTGACGTCCATTTGGGCCTGCATCGTTGCATGATAGGTACTAGGGATCGTCAACAGGCACATCGTTGAGGATCTATTCACATCCAGCTATTTGATGAGTCCTCCCTACATCTGTAGGATACCACATTTATCATTCTAGCTTGAGTTTAGATTTCGTCATTTAATTTAAGATAGTCATGAACCTGTCATTAACACCATTTAGACATTTGAGAGAGGCTTCATAGACTAGATTGTCATAGACTAGATTGTTGATGTTGTCAATTGGTTTTATTATTGGCTAGTTTCATTCATGCTAGTCTTGTTGATTCGATTGACTAGAAGGATTGTTGGTCCTTGACCTCATTTATGAGTAGTATTCTTAATGAGTTGAGTCTTCCGCTGATAGAATGTGATTGAATGAATGTGTGATTGGACTAAGTGGTTCAATTGAGGACCAACAATGGTCTTTGAGTGCCAGCCACACCTAGGTTACCCTCCCGATGCGTGACAAATTTACTCCTATTTTAATTCGGTATTGATTTGTATTGATTTCCTTTCCTTTTTAGTACATGTATACTTAGTTATTTGAACCCCAATAGCTTGTGGGAATAATCAAGTTGAGTTCGCTCTCAAAGTCTTGTCTTCCTCCACATAGGATATCAGGATACACACTTTTTAGACTATTGCTTTTAAGGAAAGCACTATAATCCCCTGATACTAACTTCCCAATGACTGCCTCTCATCTCTCAGCTAAGACTTTAGCAATGATCTTGTAAACAATTCCCATGAGGTTGATGGTTCTAAAATTGCTCCTTTCTTTTGTCGATGGGGGATATAAAAGACGCATTATTGTATTTAACCATATGACATTGCTGATGAAAATGGGTAAGAGCCCGACGCTAATCATCCCAAAATCAGATTTTTTGGTTGAAAAATATGTTTCCACAAATAAGTGGTCTATTTCTTCTTCATCGGTGACTTGGGTACCTGCTTTATAGTTTGGAGATTTGATTTTGCAAATCACATCTTCATAACCAAGTTGGTTGCAGATCTTGCACTAGGCATCTAGCATATTCCAACATTAAAATGAAGATGATTTTTTCTAACATAGTGCTAACAAAGTGGGTAAATTTTTTATTTAATTATTACCGTTGCTTTGAGTCCTGTAGTTGGTTGTCAAGGCTCCGTCAACTATACCATCTTGCCTTATAAGCCTCCTTTGTTCTTGTGCCTGCAATGTATTTAACAATTCTGCCAACAAATATTTTGTGTTTTTCAATGTAGTTATGGATACTTCATATCTTCCCGTCACTGTAACAAGAATTTTTTCAACAATTCTTGAATCTTTAAATTTATTACCAAGCAATCTTACTTTGTTAACAATTCATGAAGTTGGCTGAGTACTCTTTGACGATCTCGGATGCCTTTATCTTTTGCAACTCGAATTCCCTTAGTAAATTCAACACCTTCATGCCTTGTATTTTTATCTCATGTGTATTCTTCCTTCGGATAATGCCAAATTTCTTTTGCTGATTTGAGAGTCGTAACTCATGAAAATTATTGCAGACACACCAACAAACAACGTAGATTTGGCCTTTGATTTTCTGATTTTCTAATTGTCTTTTCCTTATGGCTTTAATTTGGGTTACCATGGGATTATTGGTCAATGGAAGAACATCATAATCCTCTTCCACAGCCTACTAAAGATCTAAAACCTCAAGATAAGTCTCCATTCTTACTGCCCATAAATGATAATTTTCACCATCAAAGACGCGAGGAGCTATCTAGGAAAAGCTATTTTCAGATTTCATCTCACACACAGGTTCCTCAAGAAAATGGCTCTAGATACCAATTATGGGTTTATAGCAAAGAAATTAGTGAACAACATAGAAAGTCTTAGAGAGAAAATACTGCAATGATGACAAAGGAAATTGTTTTATTAACAATTCAGAGACATACATTTATAGCTGCAATCCTAACTTAAAAATAGAAAAATATGCTAATGAAAATAATAACTCCTAAAATGAAATCACAAAAAAGTAGGAAACTAACTCCTAAATTCACTTAACAAAATAATAATTTGAAATCCTAAAAGTTAGCTACTGATAGATTTACTGCAAATATTTTAGGATAATGCACCTATCTATTTTATTTTAGAGATAATGCAGCTATCTATTTTATTTTAGAGATATACTGAGATATATTTTCAACAAATGAGTTGGGCCTCCGTAGATAAAACTAGGCCTGCTTTAAAAGCTAGTTCTTTTGTTCGTTCAAATGTGGCTTCTTGCTGACCCAAGAATGGCCCTATATTTTTAAATTGTGTGCCCCACCCCTCCCTCAGGTACACGTGTCTCTTGGTCCTTGCTAGCAGTGTAACTTAAAAAGGATGCTTGTTCATAATCCACAACTATATACAATATCCCTCTCTATGCAGGGTTTCTTTGCACATTGGTTCTTATACAGAACCAAACCATCCTCTCTGGCGACCATCATGGTCTACGATTCGCACCAAATGGGATTAATAAAGGTAAGACCATTATCATCAACCTTAACCTCTTTCAGAACTTCACCCCCATCTACTTTGATTCTCATCTTAGCCCATTCAAGTGATTCTTTAATGATGTTCCCTTCTCTATTTCCAACCAACCTCCACAGAGGTTCCCAATGGCTTTGAATATTTTTTGATATCCGAGAAATCTGTCTATGGCCCGCCCTTTGGACCAACCATAGCCTTCTAAACTCGTGGATAATGGGCCCGCCCCTCCACCCTTCTCCACTTAAATACCAGGCTTCGCTTTGCATGGTGTGGGCTTGAACCTGTGACCTAAGCCACTATTCCTCCACCCTTTGCCACTTGAGCTAGGCCCTGACGGCATGAATATTTTCTGTCCAAAGATGGAGAGGAAGACCCATTACTCTTACTCATGTTGAGGTTTTCCCACGGTCGCAGCATCCAGCAGTCAGCAATCATCATTCCAAATGGATCTTCAGATGCTTCCAACCCCATTCTCCCTGTAGGATGTGTTCTGCCATGTGTTTGTTTGGGAACTCAAATAAGGTGCAACCACCCATTTCATTTCTGTTAATTCCAAAAGCATTCCTCCAAGTGCTCACAGCCCACTTCTGTTGGTTCTTCAAATTTACATTGAAATTCCCCATAACACACCTGCCTAACAGTCCATTACAATGATTGCGGCACCTCCGGAAATGACATGTTGATATGAGATTCATTCCCCCCTTTAATGAAGGACCCTCGCCTCGCTTCCTATTCATTTGTGGGTCTGGACGCCTCCTTAGTCTGCCATTTGCTGGCCCTAACTGAGTCTCCATAAGGAGACTTAGGATCTGCTTGCCAAGGAATATTTGTAATAAATGGTCCTTTATATTCATTGATGAAGTTATCAATCTAAAATCCAATGTCTCCCCCACCCTGCATAAAATGTAATTTCTGGAATAATAATGACGGATCTATTCCCTCCTTGCACTGTAACAATGCTTATAAATCTTCCAAACATGTGTTTTCTCGAGCACAAGAAGTTTGTCTGTTGCTTGGGTAATTACCACCTTCTCGTATGAGTCTTGGAATCTTTCGATGCCTCTCGTAACACAAAAATCATCTATTCCATGATTTCCTGCTATAGGTTGTTCTGTGCATCAAATCTCTACTTCTTTCAACCCATTCATACCAAACTTCAGCTCTGGCTGCTAGTCTGGTAAGACGTAAGACTTAAACCTACTACAAAGCAGATTCTGTTTTTCCCCATGAAACTACACCAGTTTATAGATTAATCATTAAGAGATAATTCATAAACAAATTGTAGAAGGACGCCGGAAATAAACCAGAGATCACCGGAGAAAAAAGATTCCCCTCCCCTTGAAAACTGTGCCTAAGAGCTTTTCTACTTTTAAAATATAACTTTTTTTGAACATGCACATAGATCATGTCACTCTTTTTGGGATTACACTTATTAAAAGAGTAGGTTATTGAAAGAAACATTTTCTGAAGACAACTTGAGGGCTCTAAATCTGATCTACTACAATCCATCCCTCTAATTTCAGAAACTATCTATTTCGTATGTTTCCCAAAAATGAAATGTTCTAAACCAACCAGATAATCTCTCCTTCTCATCTTGTCTGAAAAAATGTTCTAAGCCAAATATTGGAGTACTTATTCAAAACATCAAAAAACTCACTTTAACTTACACAGTATTGGAGCTCCATCTTAAGTAGAGAATGAAACAACACAATCATCAACTAGAGCACTTAGTTCGCATTACTATTAAAGATGAGAGACTTATTGAATATGAATATATCGCAAGAATAAGCCATTCCATAGGATATATACTTGTGGCAGAAGCTGGAAACCGGATACAGGCAGCCTCTTTCACTCGGAAAATAAAAATAGCTTAGCCTCAGAGATTAGGTATTGCAAGGAGAAAAAGATAACAAGCCAAAAGTTGCATACACGTACATTTACATTTAAACAATAGCAATATGATTATCAGGGAATGTTGCATCAAAAAGAAATATGATTGTCAGGTTGCGTATTTAACAGTAGGTAGCAAACGCGATAAGAAATCCAAAAGACATTTGCAGAAGGTTTTCTAGATGTGGAGAAACACTTTGCAATTCAACATGGGAACAAAATGTAAAACGCTGAGAGAATGACCTTAAGCTTGAAGCTGATTTTATCCCTCTAGTAAGATTCTTTTAGTTTCATCTTTCTCATTCTAGCAAATCATTTTCTTTTGTGTTGCAACATATATATATATATATATATATATATATATATATATATATATATATATATATATATCCCAAGGTATACAAGCTGAGTGGCCAACAAGACAGTAGGTGATATACAAGAGTTTCTACTCAACAGAGAAAAACAGATAAGAACCTGCGCCTGTAGGAGTAATGCTTCTTTTGCATCCTTTAAGGTAACACTCTCCTTTTCAGCTCTTAGTTCCACAAGTAAACTTTTGGTCTCAGATAGACGCTGTGAATGGGCAACTGATGGACTGCAGTTTCTCTGGTCTAAGGCATCAGAAAGCTGTTGTTTTAAGGACACAATTGCTTCTTGTAGATTCTCGCATTCATGGGTCTATCAAAATAAGAAATCTCATTAGAACTGATTCCTTGGATCAATCAAAATTCCATGAGGAAACAGCAGAAAGAGGTAGTCCACCTTTTGATTTAGCTGGTCCTGAATTATTCGATTATCAGCAGCTCTAACCTGGCAAGAGCAATATAACTGGATGATGTTTGCTACAATTGAAAAGATATGCATAAAATCGTACTACAAGGAGAAATGGAAGAAATAATATTCTTAGTGAAGGCATGCAAATCATACTACCTCAAGTTCAAAAGACTTCTCATTCAACTGTGCCAAGAGCTCAGCAACAGACTGCAGAGTGCAGACAAAAGCAAAAAGAGTGTAAATAGAGAAATATACTCACATATCTTCTGCCATTCAATAGTAGAAGATTCCAGACTCTTTTATTTTTTGATGAAGGAAATCAGACTCTTTTATTTGATAAGGTAATAATTTTATTGCTGTAGAAGAAGCCAAACTTACCACAGTTTCTTCCTGGTTCTCCATCTTTTCACAAGGGCTAATAATGGACTCAGCAATTTGCATCTCCAGTGAAGCTATTTGTTCATTCTTCATTCTTATTTCATCCGTCAATGTCCTAATCTCCATCTTAGGCACTCAAAGAGTTAATAGTCGGAAAATATAATAGCTGCATTTTAAAAGAAAACAATAAGATGCAGAAGATATTGTTTCATGACTTATACTTGCACTTGTTCTTTCTTTGGACTGTGTGTAGCTTCCTCTGACAACCGTTTTAAAACACTTGTATGCAGTGCCACTTCACCAGACAAAATCTTTTGCTGCTCTCTCAGGAGGTCAATTTGATCAATTGTCTTCATGCTAGTCTATTACATAAGAAGCAAAACTATGAATAACAAGACCATGAAAAAGCACTGTAAACATGAAATTGTCTATTTATGCTTAAGCACAAAGCTGCAGTGATTCCATGTGGGAGCTTTCTAGTATTTATTTCATGAGGTAAAACTTTGGATCCAATCACTAGTTTCCTCATCTGGGACTTCTCAGAGAAACTTCACACAGACTAGGAATGGAAGAATTCAAGAGCAGCTTTTCCAGATCAACACTATAGTTAACTTAATCTGCTAATCCAATATTGGGGTTTGCTACATGACATTATAGATATACTTATGTTCAATTCTTTATCAAACATTGCAAAAAATATTAACTTCCATACCAGAGGAGTTTCCTGGTCCAAAAGGTTGTCCTCTGGAACTTCTTTATCCAATCTAACATCAGATAAACGCTCTGCAGATGGCGTGCTTTCAGTGGGTATAGAGTGTGAGTTTCTCGATTCCATGTGATTTTCAGCTTGAGGAGTGGATGGTGTACTAGTTGACTTGAGCCCACTGGATCTATCACTAGTGCTAGCCAAGGTACCTGACCCACTGTCTCGTCTCTGCGAATAAGAGAAGAAGAATTTGAACCAGCACATGTAATAAGCTAAGAAAGTCCTGTTGAAAGCAGTAACTCAGATTATGGCGACTATTGTCACAAGTTTCGAAGGCTTGATTGACCCTTGGGATTGAAAGCCTACAGCACTAGAAATCATTGCAATATAAACTGCAGTAAAAATGCAATCAAGTTACGGATAGAATTAAACCAACCATGCTATCCTTGATCAACACAAACTTCTTGTTTTTTGAAACTGGTAACTTTATATATATATCTCATTCTGAGCAAAACAGTACATAGGTTGCACTGAAACCATATTTACAACATTTACTTCAAAATCCTACTATCTTTATCTAAATAGAATCTAGAACATCAATTATAGAGATAATATCATTAGAGTATAACTGATTACACCAAAATCATAGCATTAAAAGACAATTTAGCTCTAACCATTGATCAACACAAACTTCTTTTTGAAACTGGCAACTTTGTATGTATCTCATTCTGAGAAAAACAGTACATAGGTTGTACTCAAACAATATTTACAACATTTACTTCAAAATTCCACTATCTTTATCCTATATTGAATCTAGAACATCAATTATAGATATAGTATCATTTGAGTATAACTGATTACACCAAAAACATAGTATCAAATGACAGTTTAGCTTGATCTTTTGCACACTATCTCTATACTATCAAAACATCTAGAGCTCGTCCTCCTTCCAGATTTTCCACCAAATGCTAGCAGGGACAATTCTCCATTTATTTCTGTTTTTTACTTGCACAGCAGCTTCCTCCCAACTCTTGATTGTTCGTAATCTTTCCAGGCATAGTCCAAAGTATTCCCTCGAGATTTAAGAATATCCTCCATAGTTCTCCAGTGACTTTGCAGTGAAGAAATAGATAATTAACTGTCTCAGCAGTCTCACCACAGAAGAAACACCTAGAGCATAATGATATCCCTCTCCTCATCAAATTATCTTGAGTCGGTACTGCTTCCTTGGCCAACAACTATACAAAGCAGGCCACTTTGTGTGGTATTTTGACTTTCCAGATACCTTTCCAAGGCCAATTGATTGGACCCTGGGTGGAGTGGTTCATCCAATTGTAAGCATTACTCACTTTGAAAAGGCCCTTTGTGCTTCCTTTCCACCATAAGGTATCTGGTTCTTCTTCCTGAACATTAAACTCGTCTATGTTGCTGAAAATGTCTGCCACTCTTTGAATCTCCTGGTCATTTAACTGCCTTCCAAAAATGAAGCTCCATCCTTGAGGTGTCCAGTGCTCTGTGCACTAGTCTTCTTCTGGTGAGATACTAATGAATGTATGTATGGAAAAAGGGTTCCTAGTTTGCCTGCCTCATGCCATTAATCCAACCAGAAATCAATTTTTCCCCATTACCCACTTTGATCTTAGTGTTGACGTTGAACTCACACCACAAAAATCTGATAGACCTCCATAAGCTAACTCAATAGGGTGTGGTTATCTCCTTGGTCATCCAATTGTCTTCCTATTCATACTTTGCACTCATGACATCCTTCCAAAGAGACTGATTCTCATTGCTATATTTCCATAACCATTTCATTCTAAGAGCCTTAATCGGAATTTTCAGATTCTTGATTCCCAATCTCCCTTGCCTCTTTCTGGCTATCACTAAAGTTGTATCCTTTCCTTTCATTGTTTCCTTGCCAGAGAAATTTCCTCCTGATTTCATTCAGCCTGCTGATAATCCCAATTGGGATTGTTAACACAGACATCATGTAGGTTGGAAGGAATCAAGGACTGAGTTGATGAGAGTCAATCTGCCACCCTCTAGATAAATGCTGTGTGTTCCATCTTGCCAATTCTTTCCACACTTCTCAGTTACACTATTCCAAAGTTCTGAAGGCAGAGATTTGACTCCCAGTGGCATCCCCAAGTAGATGGTTGGAAGATCCCCTACCTCACCACCTAAGATTTCATTCAGTGTTCTCCATATTTTGCACAGCATTAATGGGGCATAAGAAGCTTTTCCTCCAGTTAATGTGTAAACCAGAAATCCCTTCAAAAAGCACCAAAATCACTCTCAAAGGTTTGAATTTATCTTCATCAGCATCATAGAGTATAAGTGTATCATCTGTATATTGTAGATGAGTGATCTGCAGACTGCCTCCTCCACTTCTGGCAACATCAAAACCTCTAAGCCATCTATTCAATTTTGTTATCTTGATCATATTGTTAAGTCCCTCCATGGCTATTTAAAATAGGAAAGCTGACAAAGGGTCTCCCTGTTTGAGGCCCCTTTGTGCACTGAAAAAGCATGTTAGTGAGCCATTGATGAGCACAGAAAATCTCACAGTTGAGATGTGGTATTTAATCCATTGGATCCATTCTTCCCAAAACCCATTGTCTCATCGCATCCAAAAGATATTCCCAGTTGACATGGTTTAGCTTACACAAAATTCCAGGCTTCTTTCGCCTCATTCTGTAATCTACTGCCTCATTGGCTATTAGGAATACATCCATGATTTGTCCATCTTTAATGAAGGTCATTTGTTGTGAATCAACAAGTTTGGCCATTACACCTTTTAGCCTTTCGGTTCACACTTCGGGAAATATATGCTTCCTACCAAGCTAATTGGCCTGAAATCCCTCAACTCTTAGGCTCCTTTCTTCTTTGGGATGAGAGTTATGAATGTAGCATTAAGGCTTCTTTCAAACACTTTTTGTTCATAGAAATTTAGACGGCCATCATAATGTCCTGCTTCAACATATCATAATGTCCTGCTTCAAAATCTCACAACATTTTAAGAAAAATCCCATGGTGAAACCATCTAGACCAGGTGCCTTGTTAATTGCACATAGGTTTAGGCACCTCAAGATCTCACTTTCCTCAAAGTTTCCTTGTAGTGACTCCTTTTCCTCCTCTGTCAATCTGGGACAATTTGTGCATAATTAGGGAGGTCTCCATCTTGTGGTTTCTGAATATATCTTCTTATAATAATCCACTATCCCATTCAATTCTAGCTGGATCCTAAGATAATTCCCCCTGAATTAGATGTTGGTCAATGCTAATGTATCTCTTGTGTGCATTTTCCATTTTGTGAAAGAACTTGGTGCTTATATCACCCTCCTTTAGCCACAATGATTTTGATTTTTGTCTCCAAGAGATTTCTTCATTGTTAATCAGCTCCTCATATTCCAGGAGAGTTGTTTCCCTTCTTGCTGTCAATTCTTCTGTCAGTCTTCACTCTTCCGGAGTATCATCAAAATCTGCCTACTTTTTGAGTAAATTCTTCCGTTTTGACCCCAAGTTTCCTGGCTCACTTTTGCTCCATTCCTCAAGCTTGTTTAAAGGCTTTTAAGCTTGGATGCAAGAATGAAATCAAGTCTTCTAGAGAAGTTGAAAGAGCTCCATCACTCCTTGATTCTATCATTGAATCCTTCTGTACCTGGCCAACAGTTTCAAACATGAAGGAATTTTTGTTCTTGTTCCATACTCCCCCTTGTAAAGCAAGTGGTGTGTGATCTGATCTTAGACTCGGAAGAGGGATTTGTTTAAGCTTGTCACCCACTCCTCTAAGATTAGTATCCTATCTGTTAAGATTTCGCACATCGGAAGAGGGATGGGAAATTGGACTCTTTATATGGATTTGGACAATCCTCTCCTCATGTACTAGCTTTTAGGGTAGAGTTAGGCCCAGGTGCCATATCTTTACATGATATCAGAGTCGGCCCATCCCAATTCTTTGTTCACTGATGTTGGGCCCCCATATTATAGTGTCCACGCTCCAGTTGAGGCCTAGGTGTGCGGGGTAGTATTAAGAATTCCCACATCGGTAGAGATGGGAAATTGGACTCTTTATATGGACTTAGACAATCCTCCCCTTATGAGCTAGCTTTTGAGGTTGAGTTACGCCTAGGTGTCATACCTTTAAACTATCAATCCTAAGCTATCTCTTGGTGATCCCCTTTGAACCAAGTAAAAGTGTTGTCTTCTAGCTTATATAATTTAGCTTCAAATCTTCAATGAAATCAGAAAATTCTATCATGCCCCTTGTTCTTCTCAAGCAATTTCATTTCTCTGATATGAATCTAACAACATTAAAGTCCCACAGACAGCCCAATGCCCTTCCATTAACCCCCTTACATCTCCAATCTCCTCCCACACTAGCCTTCCTTCAATATAAGGAGTTAGGAGAATACACCCCTGTGATGTCACACGAATAATTATACAATTGTGCCTCAAACTTGCAGGTTAAAGTGCTAGCACCTGTTTCCAGAATTTCACCCTTCCATACCCTACTTTCCCGCAGCAGCAGTATCCCCCCTCTAGTTCCAGTAACCTCCATGCATGCAAACCTGACCCATCTAACTCCCCATATCTGTTTCACCTCATCTGATAGCACAACTTAAAGAACAACTTACTCTATTGATGTAATATTCATTCATTGTGGCCAGGCGGACCGTTCTGATGACGGAGCCCCCTCCAGTTGGTTTCTTACAGACATATGATATCTGCATTCCATTCTACCACTAAACACTTACTATTTTTATATTTGTTGTTCAATCCCCTTACAATCCAAGATACAAATTTGAACTTCATCGATAATAGTTTAGCTGATTCCTCCCCTTGCTCCTATTCCCACTTTTTTTTTAAATTCACATCAAACTTCACAAGACTTTACAGCACTTGTTAGCCTTTGAATCTTGTTCTCTTACAAACAGCCTCAACCTCCATTCTTCTTGCTTGTCTAGAACTATCTACTTGTAAAAGTAGTTCCAAAACTCCTCTTTACAGGCCTGAAAATCTGTCCCAATACTTTGCCCAGTTTGATCATGTTTTGTTGCACCCAAAGATATCTCCCTTTCCTTGTTCACTATCGCTTGTTGTTGAATTTGAAGTGGTTTAGCCTGCTCGACCTCCAATTCCCAACTATTGTGATTGAATTTTGTTCCCCTGCCTTAGGCAACCTTTCTTTGTCTTTTACGATATCATCATCTCCCAATTCCTAGCCATCTGTCTCTAGTGTATTTGGTTCATAGATTATTCTATCGAATCTCCCATCGTATTCACCACCTCCTTCTCCTCTAATAGTGGTTGTTATGTGGCTTGCATGTCTTCTTGAACTAAGTATTGGAGAAGACAATCTTCTAGTGCTTCCAGAGAGATGACTCTGTTCTGAATCAAAAGGCTGCTCTTTGAGACTGGGCTCTTTGTGTTGGGCTTCTGAAGTTAGCCCAAACATGGGTGATGGAACTACATTTAAAATACCCATGTGCCTTTCACGTGCTTCTCCTCCAACCTTTTCGATAGTTGTCGGTCTGACCCCTCATATGTGTTCTCTAAACTCAAAATCCCTAAATTGATGGGATTCTTGTACTTTGTTACAATTAGCAAACCCAGTTATCATTGGGGTAAAAGGATGGACTGGGTTTTTCTCTGCCCTTTCTTCTCCAAGATCTCTCACACCATTTCCATTTCCTCTTCAATGGCCATCCATCGCCCATATAAGTTTCCAATTTTTTGGAACACTTTATGCAACCATAAGTACAGAAGGATTCCGACAACTCTGATCCATGTTTCAGTTTCCAGAGTAGTTTTTGGTACACAACCCACCATTGGGCTCCACCACTCCAGGCAGAATCTCTGGTTCTTTGACTCCTACGCCATTCTAGGGTTTGTTCCGCCATGTGTTTGTTAGGAAATTCAAAAAGGAACTTGCCTCCATACATCTCGTAGATATTCACACCAAAGACCTTCCATGACAATGTCTACCATCTTCCAAACTCTATCATAGATAGTTTTTCTTTTCATTCCCCTTCCTGATGCCCAGCCAGACATCTCTTCAATAGCCCTGCATCATGGTTGTCCATGTATGTCAAGACTCAATATTGCCCTCCTTGGTTTTTACTTCTGCTTCTCATAGGTCTTTTGATAGACATTTACTATCCCGTACAACTCTCACATATGGGTAGTTAGCTTCAGTAACTCTCGGCGGGCCTACCATTTACAACCTTTTAGGGCATTTAATGAAGTTCTCAATTTAAAATGCTATGTCATACCATACACCATTCATGGCAAGTTCTGGAATGACAAGGACAGATCTCCCCCCATTATTTATTGTTAGAACACTAATAAATCTCCCATGCTCGTTGTAATTTCTTGTGTAGAAATGTTTGGCCTCTCTTTCTGCAATTTTCCACCTCCTGATCACCTTCTTTTGGTCCCTGAATGCTTCTTAAAGTGAAGCAGATCCACTTCATGATTTTTCTAATCATGGATGATCTTCTCATCATCTTGCGGCTCCTTTCCACCCATTCAAACCATACTGAATTCCACCTTGTAAGGTCCAACGATTTGAATCCTGCGCTGAAGTATATTCTATTCTCTCCCGTTGTTGATGTACTAGGATGATGAAAACCGAGGTAAAATGAATGAGAAGAACAGGTTAAGCTATCATGTAAGGTAATATCTCATGTTAAAAGAGGAAGAAAATGGAGATTCCAGCAGAAATCCTACCGGAGGAGCTATCGCCCCACCCCCCATCCCACCCACCACCACCAGCAAGTAGGAGAGGGAGTGTTCTTGGGGTATGTGCCTGAGAGCATTTACTATCTTGGAGAGAACTTTTTAAGTTCAGCAAGTTCTTTAGGACAACTGTTTCTTAAAATTCCGCACAGCCTGACGAGAAAATTGATCAACACAAACTTCTCAAAATGTTACTCTATCAGTGGAATGTAAATATATCTTTCAACTAAAACGTCTGAAAATCCTTCTCTTTCCATGAGAAGATGACAAATGGTCCTTATGTTTGAGGGAAGATTCAAAATCGTCCCTTAGTATGCACTTAACAATTTTGGTCCTTTTAAGTTTACCACAAGTTACAAAAATGGTCCCTTAAGTATGCACTTAAGGGTTTTGGTCCTTTACACTTGCAAAAAGTTGACACTTTTAGTCTCTGGCAAAGTATTTCTTGAACTCTATCTGTTAAATTTGACGGGAATTATGACCAAAAAAATTAGTTATAAACACCAAGAAACTCCCATCAAATCCAAAAATATGTACTACAAAAATCTACATTAAATACTAAGAAAATATTTTGAAATTTGGCAGAAATTTCACCTCAAGAAACGGCACCAGACTTGAGAAATAAATTACAAATAGCAGAAACTAGAAAAACTTTCACTACTAAAAACAAGATGAAAACCGAGGGAAACTATTGGAAAGCCAATGATTTTTTCAAATGTTATTTTACAAAAAGTGACGGACGGATCTTCGGTTAATTTAATGCAAAATACGTGGAAACTATATTAAAAAAAATAAGAAAAAATCAACGGATGTTCGTCAGTTAATTTCACGCAAAATGCAGAAAAACTATGATTGTTTTTTAATTTTTTTAAATGACAGAGGGAGTTCATCAAAAAAAAATTGAAAATTGACCAACGGCCGTTGGTTTTCAAAGAGCAAAACTGTAGCTAAAGAGTGTAAATAAAAACAACAACAACAACAACCCAGTGAAATCCCACATCGTGGGGTCTGGGGAGGGTAGAGTGTACGCAGACCTGACTCCTACCAATGTAGGACGGCTGTTTCCGAAAGACCCTCGGCTCAATAAAAACATAGAACAAGGTCAAACAAGAATATTAGAGTAAATAAGTAGATGATGAAAACGGTCCAAACAATAGTATAATCAAAGCACAAAAAACAGTAGATATTATTATTGGATAATAACATAAATACCATAAATAACATACAGCAGAGTACAAGAAATCATAGTGTGCTAATATGCCTACGAATAAGGGAGAATAAAACCACTATGTACTAGCCTTCTACCCTAATGTGTGTCCTCCACACCCTCCTATCTAGGGTCATGTCCTCGGTAAGTCGTAAATGCGCCATGTCCTGTCTGATCACCTCTCCCCAATATTTCTTCGGCCTACCCCTACCTCTTCTGAAACCATCCATGGCCAGCCTCTCACATCTCCGCACTGGTGCATCTGGGACTCTCCTCTTCACATGTCCAAACCATCTCAGTCGCGTTTCCCGCATCTTGTCTTCCACCGAGGCCACTCCTACCTTTTCTCGAATAGCCTCATTTCTAATCCTGTCACTCCTGGTATGCCCACTCATCCATCTCAACATTCTCATCTCGGCCACCTTCATCTTTTGCACGTGGGAGACCTTAACTGGCCAACACTCCGCCCCATATAACATAGCTGGTCTAACGACCACTTTGTAGAACTTGCCCTTAAGTTGTGGTGGCACCTTCTTGTCACATAACACACCGGAGGCAAGCCTCCATTTCATCCATCCTGCCCCAATACGGTGTGTGACATCCTCGTCGATCTCTCCGCTGTCTTGCATGATAGAACCAAGGTACTTAAAACTACTTCTCTTTTGGATGGCTTGGTCCCCGAGCCTAACTTCCGCGCCAACCTCTTGAGGTGTCTCACTGAACTTGCACTCTAGGTACTCTGTCTTGGTTCTACTCAACTTAAACCCCTTAGACTCCAAGGTGCATCTCCAATCTTTCAGTTTAGCGTTAACTCCGCTACGAGTCTCATCGATGAGGACTATGTCGTCCGCAAAAAGCATACACCATGGCACCTCACCTTGAATTTGTCGCGTCAATCCATCCATCACCAAGGCAAATAGGAATGGGCTAAGAGCTGATCCTTGATGCAACCCCATCATAACTGGAAAGTGTTCTGAGTCCCCTCCTACTGTCCTTACCCTGGTTTTGGCACCCTCGTACATGTCCTTGATCACCCTTATGTACGCTACAGGTACACCTTTAGCCTCCAAACATCTCCATAGTATCTCTCGTGGGACTTTATCGTAAGCCTTTTCCAAGTCGATGAACACCATATGCAAGTCTCTCTTCCTCTCCCTATATTGCTCCATTAGTCTACACATAAGGTGGATGGCTTCTGTAGTTGAGCGTCCCGGCATAAAACCGAACTGGTTCTCCGAAATAGACACGCCTCTCCTCACCCTCATCTCTACCACTCTTTCCCACACTTTCATAGTATGGCTTAGAAGCTTAATACCTCTATAGTTGTCACAGCTCTGGCTATCCCCTTTATTTTTGTAAAGCGGGATCATGATGCTCGATCTCCATTCTACGGGCATCGTTGCCGTCGTAAAGATGACATTAAATAACCTAGTCAGCCATTCCAAATCTACCGAGCCCGCACTCTTCCAAAATTCTCCAGGAATCTCGTCAGGTCCGGTCGCTCTTCCCCAGCGCATCCTACGAACAGCATCCTTAACCTCATCGACCGTAATACTCCTACAACCCCCAAAATCGTGACTCCTTCCTGTATGTTCCAAATCTCCCAACACAATTTCTCTGTCCCCTTTGTCATTCAAAAGTTTATGGAAGTATGACTGCCATCTTTGTTTGATAAGGGTCTCCTCTACCAATACTTTTCCGTCTTCGTCTTTAATGCACTTCACTTGATCCACAGTATTTATTTCTTTTATCGGTTTTTTCAATAAAAATCCAGCTTAGCGTATTTCACCTATCCGATGGACTCTCTTGGTTTTTGTGTTTCGAGGCACTATTTTCTGATATCATCAAGTTGGTTTCCTTGGTTTTACCGACGTCCATCGGTTTTGTCCCTCAGTATTTAGCTTTTTTAGTAGTGTGTACCTCTAAATGTGAGTTCTCGCTAATTTCTTCTTATTTTTCATAGTTCCCATCAAATTCAATCGATAGAGTTTGATAAATATTTTGTCGGAGACTAAAAGTGTTAACTTTTGGCAAACTTAAAGGACCATACTTGTTAAGTGCATACTTTAAGGAACCATATGTTAACTTGTGGTAAATTTAAAGGACCAAAGTTGTTAAGTGCATGCTTAAGGGACTATTTTGAATCTACCCTCAAACAAAAGTGATCATTTTTGTCATTTTTCTCTTTCTTCCACTGTTCCACATCCATATGTTACAACTTTTTAAGTAAAAGTTGTGAACACAGAGAAAAAAAGGGAAAAGAAAGTATAACTAGGAACATAATAAGCTGTCCCTTCATTGATTCCATACAACAAATATTTTCCTCATCTGATATAAACGGCATGATTCAGAATCTATCCACATTACATTCTGTGTATACTTTCATCTGAGTATAAAATGAGATTTTGAATAACCACTGAGATAACAAACTCTTATGAACCTTGTGATATGTCATAAGCTGGAAAAATTCATGTCACATATAGCCATATAGAAGAGTTTTAGATCGTCATTGTTAAGTGTAATGTGCTTATTAATTGATAAATAAACACAGTTCCTATGTCCATGCCACTAACATAATTGTAGAAACATGAAACAGACATGTAAGAAGTGAAGCAGTTGTAATAACAATAGAGTAGATTCCAAATACCCGTGGCTTAAACCAGTTTAGCAATCCATTTTTCCGAGTTTTCTTTTCCTCTTTAAATGTATCATCAGAAGTGTCCACATTGCCATCAACCGAAACATACAAATCAACATTTTCATCTTCCAAGATGAGATCTCGTCTTCGATGCGGAAGATATGCAAGCTATACATTCAATAAAGGAAAGGAAAAAGGGCAATTAAAACCTTGTAAAAGCAGTACTAAAGTAAGTAAAGTCAGGTTCCTTCCTTGTGTCAAGTGTTCCATCATTTTATAACCAGGTTACCTTTAGAAAGTCTACTAAGTACTAGAACTAAATGCACATACTGCAAAAGGCAAGTACCAAATAAAGAATCATTACAAGTAACAGCACCTCTTCTTCTCCAAAGGAATGTCTTCTTCTAGGACCAGCCCGATGAGGAAATCTTGAGGACTGTGAAGTTTTAGTGGATACTAGAATTAGCTTTGTTAGACGCTGTATTCTACTAAGCAAAGCTGCTTTAGCTTCCTCTTCTTGTTCCAACCTCGACTGTAGTCTGACTTGACCATCTTCTAGCTTTACAAAGTATGTCAAAATAGATGGACTTTAGTTAGATAACGCATTACACAATAGTCACAAACCATCGTACACTCCAACACAATATTTAAACAAAAACTTCCAATTTACTATAAACCAAACACTGTTAATGACAATGATGTACTAACTGTAGAAAAACGCAACATATTCCGCAGTGATTATTCAGTGAGAGCCAGATGTCTAAGATAGACAACAATGATTTCAAGATTCAGCCAGATAGCAGGAAAGCTGCTAAACCTTTGTATTCTTTACCATATAAAGGCTTCAATCAAACAACAAACTCATATAGAATCTACAAAAAAAAATACAGGGCAGGAACAACATAATAAACATCAAATATGCCAGTGCATAAGATTTAAATCTAGTAACTGTTTGGCAGCTAAATTTTTATTGAAAGGATTGTTAAATAGTTCAAAGAGGGCTTCACAACATAGCACCCTATAACCAGTAATAAAGCATTAGAAGCCCATTATCAGTTGAGGAAATCAGTAAGTTATAAACCATATAACAAAATAAACAACTATACCTCAATCCCAAACTTGTTGAGGTCTCTAAAATCTATCAAAATAATTCAAATAAATCTTGAACAAAGAGAAAGATGAAAAATACTGACAAGCTACCACTATGACCACCCATAAATGGATACCCTAACTAATTATGTTTGCACTATTCATTTTTATTTGTTAATTAATTATGTTTGCCCTATTCATTTTTATTTTTATTTTTCAGTAAGTATGCTTGACCTATTCATTCACATTAGCTTAGCAGAAGGTATTCCTTCCCACTCCCTTCCTGTTATCACTTCATCGAAGACCCTCTTCAAGAAAACCAGAAATTCATATGCAAATTGATAGTGAGGAAACGGCATCAACTCAATCTCACTGAAAAGTATCTGCCTAGCTGTATTATTTTATAAAGTTGAATGAAACAGAAGTATAACCTTTACCAGTCAATGTTGCTGACTGATGAAAGGGAATAATATACAGGCCAGAGGAGAAAGCAACATCATCCAAGGTTACCTTTTGTTTCAGGAGCACAAGATCTTCTCCGCTATCTTTCATATGTGGAACTGTAACGATGCCTCTCTTCAGTTGTTCTAACTCTTCTTTTAGACGACGAATTTCATTTTGATATTTCTTGATAAGTGATTTTTCATCAATTATCTGCAAATTGACAGTTTCCATTTCAAGCACTACTGACAATCCACAATAAAAGACGACATGTATCTGGACTTGTCTGACCTTGTTTTGTGCTGCTTGAATCTCAATGTGTTTAGCACGGTGAGCAAACTTTAATGTGTTATGTGTCTCTTCAGAATTGCTTGACGAAGGAGTCACAGTGCAGATAAGCTATTAAAGACGAAGAAAAAACATATTGGTAAGGTATTCCCTATAATTCAAATATCAGTTTAATAACGATCATTTGTATGATAGCCATGGTTTCATCAGAAGCCACAATGCTGGTAATATCAACACATAAAGAAAAAAGAACTTACAGATACACGTCCTTGACCACTTAATGAGGATTGAAGAAGCCTAGTCAATTTTGAATCTCTATATGGTATATGAGTAGCTTTCCCATCAGTTAACTTAGAAATAACCTGCAATGAAAACAAGTAAATATTACCCCAAAATAAATGAAAACCAAAGATAGGAACCTTCTTTCCTTTCTTCCTTCTTGTTGTTCTATTAATCACAAGCCTCATCTTGTGTAGTTATTTTGTGCAGAAATGATTTAAATAAACTTTCCATTAGTCACAACTAAGAATAACAGCATCTGCAAAGCACTCATGTATCATACAATGCTCACACAACATTTTCTAAACCCCTTTCATAAAGTCATTATTTACCAATATACACTACATACCTCTTTTAACTTGACCTTGATCATCAAATATTTAAAATGATATAACCATAGTTTGGTTCTTCAAAAATAAATCATCAAAAATTCCAGGTTTTAAAAATCTTTTGTCCTTTGTGCACATTACAATTGTGAGAACTATAATTAAAAAGTATTATTGAATTGTCTATCTGCATTATTACATTGAAGTAGGATTCTTCATACTATTCATGCTCCTGTTCCTATTCTAAGACTCCCCTTCAAACTGGTGCATACAAGTCATATGTACCGAGCTTGTAACAGATGTAAACTAATATGAGGACCGGTAAGGGACTTGGTGAAGATATATGCAAGTTGATCACTCTACTTCACAAATTTTGAAACAAATCTCTTGAGAGTATCTTTTCACTGTCATTGATAGACAATCTCAATGTGCTTAGTCCTCTCATGAAATTCCGAATTTGATGTGATATCAAGGGCTACTTGGTTATCACACACAAGTTCCATTTAACCAATTTCTCCAAATTTTAGTTCTCTAAGAAACTGTTTAATCCAAATTAGCTCACAAGTTACTACAATCATTGCTCCATATTCTGCTTCTGCTCTAAATCTCACCAGAGGTGACAACCTTCTGGGAGGTGCACGGTAGGTCATTTTGCGGTGGCGTTGGTTGGGGTTTGGTCTCTGAGAGACATTGGACCTCTTTGTGGTGTTGGTTTTCGCACAACACTAATGAAAAGTGGAACTACACAAATCAAATCTAAAGAGTCACCATAAAGGCGCAGGTGACTGCTTTCTCTGTCCCAGATAATTCTCAAGTTGACTTTGATACCATGTGAGAAATATAAGAGAAAAATATTATTGAATTGTGTATCTATTGTTACACCGAGCCCTATTTAGAGACACTACATTACAATCCTTATCCAAGTAGAATTCCATATACTATTCATGTTTCTATTTCTATTCTAACAGAATGTCAAGTCAAATACCTTATGAGTGATCATAAAAACGGGTACTTCGTGTATATAAACTTCTCTTAAATAACTAAGCAACTTTATTACTGAAATGCAAAAACGATGATATTAGTCCAGAAAAACTATTTCACTGATGATAAAAGAAAGTGGGTTTGGCCCTTACAGTTCCAAGAGTCAGTAGGCTTTTGTTGATGTAAGATCCCTCCTTTCGGCGCACACCGGTGGTTTCAGCCTTTGAGCTCTCAGAGCCTGCCAAATCAATAAGGTGCTGCAAGCATTTTTTTTTTAAAAGAAACAGAAAAGTGGGAAATGAAGAGTTAGAAGTTCTCAATCAAAACGAAGATGAACTCTTTCAGACAAATAACAAAACTTGACCCAATAACTAGTTGTTAAGAAGTGAGGACTAGTTTAAGCCAGTAACATCTTGTTTGGATGGTTGTTACGCATCGTTCCATAATGTATCGTATTATATTGTTTTGATACATATAACGGTGATTGATTGTATCGTTTCATAATACCACACACCAGTAATATGAATAATAAACTCACAATATTACAAAGACAAAGTTGGGCACGAGTAGGATTATTATAAAAAAAGATGGGTGACGGGTAAAATAGAATTATAAATAATAAGTACAGACAAAATGAGAACAAGAAAAAAAGGTAACAACACATACACCAAATCAGTTGTTACATAGAATAGCACTTTTGATTGTTACATAACAACGAATTTAACAATACGATACAAAAAATTAAAGTAACAATCAAAACATATATTGTATTTAAAGTAATAATACAACATAATACAATAGGTAAAAACCATCCAAATAAGATGTAAGGAATGTATGATTTGTTCAAAGTAATTACGTTGAAGTCTAACAAGTCTACAGCAGAGTTTTTACCAGTTGTGACAAGGTAACTGCCCCTCCTTCACTATATTCACCGCAGGGGCTACTTTCTATTGTCTGTTAAAAGAAGATTAGTTAAAATAACTATATACACATTGTTTCGATGAAACTCTATATGCAAGTAATATCAAATAGCATAATGAATCACGGATTTATTGTTCATTAGTGAAAACATAAAATACCAGCGTAAATATTGTATGACTTCTACTACTGAGTAGATTGAAGTTCGTGGAACCAACATGCCGATGCTCTGCAAGAAGAAAACCAATTTTCAAAAAACTTAAAGCATACTCCCTATGTGCTAATTTATGTAGCACCCTTTCCTTTTTAGTCAGTCCCAAAAAGAATGTCGCCTTTTTATAATTGTGAGAAATATAGGAGAAAAATATTATAGAATTGTGTCTCTACATTATTACATTGAGACCTTATTTATAGACACTATATTAGACTCCTTTTCCAACTAGAACACTACAGTACAATCCTTTTCTAAGTAGGATTCCATATACTATTTCTATCCATGTTCCTATTCAAAGTAGGATTTTATATATTATTCTTGTTCCTATTCCTATTCTAACATTCCCCCTCAAGCTGGTGCATACAAGTCATATGTACCTAGCTTATTGAAAATTACAAATGTAATTAATACGAGGACCGATGAGGGGCTTGGTGAGATATTTGAAAGTTGATCACTCGAAAAAAGGGCAGCCCGGTGCACTTAAGCTCCCGCTATGCGCAGGGTCCGGGGAAGGGCCCGACCACAAGAGTCTATTGTACGCAGCCTTACCTTGCATTTCTGCCAGAGGCTGTTTCCAAGGCTTGAACCCGTGACCTCCTGATCACTCGATTTCACAAAATTGACAGTCAATCTCAATGTGCTTAGTCTTCTCATGAAATATTGAATTTGATGCATAATGTCGATAAAACACTAAGTGATAAATTCATGAATTATAGTGTTGAACTTCCCAAACCAAGCTTGAGAATATTGTTTCTGACCATAGAGTGACTTACGTAATTGACATACAAGGCTACTAAACTCCCCCTAAGATACAAAATTATGTGGTTGCTCCATATAGACTTCTTTACAGTGCAACGGTCACCCGAAAAGTGCTCAAAATCTGATATAAAATATATGGATCGTTTTGGAATTCATAGATGAGTCAATATCAAACAAGAAAGTAATTAAAAAACTAGTCGGAACATGCTCATGCGTCGGAGTATTAGATTTGAAGGCTGAAAGTGGTCATAATCAGAGAAATAAAATTATGTGGTAGGGTCGGAATGATGGCACAAGCCTATTGAGAAAGAGAATTATATGGGTAGGGTCGGAATGATGGCACGACCCTACACAAATAAGAAAGTAGTCACCGAAAAGAACAATGCTACACAAATCAGATATGAAAAAGTAGTCATCGAAAAAATGGCACGGTGCTACACAAATCGGATATGAGAAAGTAGTCACGAAAAAAATGGCACGGTGCTACACAAATAAGATGTGAGAAAGTAATCACCGGAAGGATGGCACGGTGCTACACAAATTAGCTATGAGAAAGTAGTCACCAAAAAGATGCACGGTGATACGCAAATCGAATATGAAAAAAAATAGTCACCGGAAAGATGGCACGGTGCTACACAAAACTAATGGATACGGGTTGACACAAAATAGTCTCAGAAAGTCACCAAAAATTGAGGCACCGTGACATGTCTGACTGAGTTCTCTTCCACTGAATGTTGGGTTCATGCATATATCATTGATCCTACTTTTGCTAACATAACCAGTGAAAGACAGGCAGCATATATGAGTTATAGCCGCCCGCCAACAGCGAAAGCTCTTTGATTCTCTGCCAAGATCGTATAAGCTCTGATACGATGTGAGAAATACATGAGAAAAATATTATAGAATTGTGTCTCTACATTATTACATTGAGACACTATATTAGACTCCTTTTCCAACTAGGACACTACAATACAATCATTTTTGAAGTAGGATTCTATATACTATTCCTATCCTTGTTCCTATTCTAAGTAGGATTGTATATATTATTCTTGTTCCTATTCCTATTCTAACAATAATTAGAAACAATTCAACTTTAAAATTCCTCATTTACCCTTAATTAAATGATTTATAGCTAATAACGAATGAATATTCATCCTACGTTTTAGCTTATTCTTGTTTTAGTAGCTTTTTAGTTTCTAGAATTAGAGTTTATCTCAGTCACTTCATTATTCTATTTTATCAGACTCTGTATAAATCAAGTTGGGTATAGCCCTTTATATACCGCATAACACAAGTTAATAAAAGGATTGATTTATTCTTTAATATCGCTTTTCTCTTTTTAATAGCCACAAATATCTAAGTAGACCACAAGTTTTAAAAGTCTTCCTTCTCTCTTAAACAAGGTGTCAAGTCAAACGGTGACACATAAATTAGGATAGAGGGAGTAATATAATTGTAAACTCTAACGAAGTACATAAAAGAGATGAACAATTCCTAATAGAATGTACTTCACAAAGGAATTGAGAAGACAATAAGGAGGATCTACAGCCTTTATTGTTGCGTTTATATGTTTGGTGTAAGTAACTGTTCCTTTATATATAGGTCGTAAAACTTGGCACTGCCTTGGTGCAATTAATAGAAATATTTTTCAAACTTTAAATTACCGTAACTATGAATACACACTACCCTCCCCAGACCCACTTGTGATTATGGTGTCAATTGCTTTCCATATATAGGAGACATCAAATTAATGTAGCATATTTTCAAAGATATTACAATTAGGAATAACAAATATTTAAGGGTGTAAATAGCCGGGTTTTAGGCATGATAATCAAAATTCTTTCTATTTAATGGAGAACTCTCCATTTGAGAGCATTCATTCAGCAAACTTGACAAGAATTTGCCTCCTCCCTCCCTTATTGTTTATAAAAAGAAAGAAACGATTGTAGACATAATTGTTGTACGAACTCACAGACGATGATTGAAAGCCGTGAGCTCAAGTTTTTCTTTTTGTGATTGAGTTGCATTATATGTATTGTTGTCTCTAAAATTGGAAGCCTCATGGGAGGGGTTGATTGTGGCTGTTTTGGGCGGTAAATGGAGGATGTCGAGTTTTAGGTTGTGGTGGACTGTTTTGAGGGCCCCACGTTGTTATTAGCTATTAGAAATGTGTCCATTATGTGTTTAACTTGTGGCTGTAAAAAGGAAAAAAAAAAGGTAGAAAGAAGCATATGTATAAGAAGGATGCGACGAGCAAGTCGCCGCCTAATAGCCAACATATTGCTGAGATGGCTCAAATGTGTTGATGGGATGTTTGTAATGATAGTACCACTTGATTTTGTTTAGAATACCTAGTGCAGGGAATTGATATGATCCTCATGGCATTATCAAATTTAGGAAACATTAATAATATACATATGCTCCTTTTGGCATGATATGTTTAGCAAAATTTTGTTTCTTAACTTGTAGTGAAGGAACTTCCCAACAATGGAGAAAAAAACTGGTTTGGTATGAATTATGCAGAAATATTAGTGTGAAATGTGGACAATTGTTGATCAACATCAGTTAATGGTGTGCTTTTGCATGGATACAAAAGTAGACAAGGAGAAAGTAAATCATGAAAATGGAAACTGTGAGAAATATAAGAGAAAAAATATTATTGAATTATATATCTACATTATCACACTGAGCCCTATTTATAGACTCTACATTACAATCCTTATTCAAGTAGGATTCTATATACTTTTCTTATTCCTATTCCTATTCTATTCTAACACCCCCACAAACTAGTGCATACAAGTCATATGTATCGAACCTGTTACAGATGTAACTAATATGACTAGTGAGGAACTTGGTGAAGATATATGCAAGTTGATCACTCGACTTCACAAATTTTGTACCAATATCTCTCAAGGGTATCTTTTCTCTGACAAAGGGACACTTAATCTCAATATGCTTAGTCCTCTCATGAAATACCGAATTTGATGTGATATGAAGGGTCGCTTGATTATCACACACAAGTTCCATTGGATCGATTTCTCCAAACTTTAGTTCTCTCAGCAATTATTTAGGGAAAGAGATGTCAGGTCTAGTCATTGTTAGATAATTCATCTTTCCAACTAGCCGTCTATACCATCTAAGACTGCTGAGTAGCACCCCCCGTCCTGACAAGAGTTTAGCATTCGGATCCATAGGAGTGTCAATGGGGTTTACATCCCATCATTCTTGTTCCTCAAGAATGTCTAAGGCATATTTGCATAGCAAAATAACAATACCTAATTTGGATTGAGCAACCTCAATACCTAGAAAATAATTCAGTCTGTCGAGGTCTTTGGTCTGGAAATGATGAAAGAGATGTTGCTTCAAATTAATGATATCATACGGATCATTGCCGATGATAACGATATCGTCGACATAAACCACCAAAATAAATACACAAATTTTGTGCCGAATGTCAATAAAACACAAAGTGATCAGCTCCACTACGAATTATGTCAAACTCCTGAATTACTGTGCTGAACTTCCCAAACCAAGCTCGAGAAGATTGTTTCAGACCATGAAGTGACCTGCACAATCGACATACAAGGCTTCTAGACTCCCCCAAGCAAAAAACAAGTGGTTGCTCTATTTTGACTTCTTCCTCAAGATCATCATGGAGAAAATCATTCTTGATATCCAACTGATGAAAAGGCTAATGGTGAACGACAACCATAGATAGAAAATGGTGGACATATGTTATTTTAGCCACTGAAGAGAAAGTATTACTGTCATCCAGCCCAAATATTTGAGTATACCCTTTGGAAAAAGTGAACCTGAAATAGAGAGAAAACACTATTGGAAAACTCAACTCTACCGAAAACAGTGCAATGATCAGCAGAAAGTGTTCAAAGTCAAGTATAAAATATATGAATCATCTCAGAATCAAGAGGTGAGTCGATATTGAACAAGCCGCCGAAAAATTGGTCGTAAAACCTCACACACCAATGTGTGGTACTAACGAAGTCATTGGAACCCTAGATGTAGCCGAGCATGAGGGCGCGTGAGGGATATGCTATCGGCGAGGCTGGTTGGACTTTGGTCGCTGGAGGTTGCTGGACCTTGTGGTGGTGTTGGATTTTGCGAAATACCAACGGAAACAAAGATAGGTACTAATTTTCACCGGAATTTGCATGATGACTGTTGATTTCACTGGAATGATGCATAGTGATACTATTCGAAGAAGTGGCCGAAAATATGCTCGCACGCCTGGCGCGGTTGTAGATCTTGGCATCTCACCAGAGAAAGGTGCTTTTGATGGCGTGTGGAAGGTTTTTTGCTAGTGGAATTTAGTGGGTTATGATCACAAGAGGCAGGGAGACCCTGTGGTGGTGTTGGTTTTTGCACAACACTCACGAATACAGGGTTGACGCAAAACAACCTTAGAAAGTTGTCGGAATTTGACCCACGGCAGCTATTTTAACCTAATTTTCTTTCACCAGATGTTTCTCACCATGCTCTGATACCATGTGAGAAAATAAGAGAAAAATATTATTAAACTGTGTATCTACATTATTGCGTTGGGCCCTATTTATAGACCACATTGCAATCCTTATTTTAGTAGGATTTTATATACTATTTGTATTCCTATTCTAACTCTAACAGAAACATTTCTGTTTATATTTTCTTTTTTGAAGATAGTTATACTGACTTATAAAAGCATAAGCTTATACCTTCCCCAGCAGCAATAAGGGATAGAGCATGAGCAGGGGATAAAACAACTTCTTCCTTGATTCCATCCACAAAGGTCCCCTAAAATTAATAAGGAGAACAACAAATGAGAACACTGTATTTAGAAATAAGAACATTGAAGGGCAGTGTGCTATAAAATTTCAAAGCAGTTAGCATCAAATAAAATATTTCAACATACTAAAATAGCTTAGGATGGAGAAAAATGAGCATAAGCAAATACTTTACAAACCAGCCGAGCATAAGCAATACTTTACAAACTAACCAGAACACTGCAAATTACTTTAATTTTAAAAAAAAAAGACCATTGCAGATTGAAAAGGTAAGCATTTAATGCTTTGTTTAAAGCAGTTAGAAGCTCAACAAATGTCAATCTCTGGAGGCTGGATGTATGATCATAAGCGTGTGAGATTGGCTTGTAGGAGAAGGCCCTTATTGTAGATTAAGTAGCACCCTGGCCATCCCATCAGGAGGATGCTTAGTAGCATTTAATACAAAAAAGCTGGCTGGAGAACCCAGAAGAAGCCAATCAGAGAATGACTCTACAGGTGCTATAACCATCATACTGGTTAATGTGTGCACTACCAAGTATAATAGTGATGTTAGATAACAGTGACATCAAATAAGGTATAAGCAGCAAACGGAACCCTAGATTGTAGCTCACAATAGAACCATAGATGTACTGGTTTTTATAAAATGCCTGCAATACTAAATTAATTTATATCCAGTCAACATTCTTATGGAGCTGTGAACTACAGTAATCCAGCAAGTCCCTCTATACATATATATCAGTTATATAAGTACAATCCCCCTTCACTGGAACTTCTGTTCTCAACCGACGAACCCTTAAATTTACACAAGTCATTAAATGTTAAGAAAGACGCGACCACTTTATGCCGAAATATTTTTTAATCCGAAGGAGGAGGTATCCGTGGTGATATATATTCTTTATCAGATCCATAGTTGTATGTATACCTTGCAGTAGATATGTTATTTATGTGAACTTACTGTTGTCCTGTTTATTATCTCAAGGGGGCTCGCACAATTTTTACTATGTGCCAGCAAAATCATTCAAGCCAAACTAGGGTCACTTTACATGGGGACTATATATTCATGAATAGAGATAATTTATCTGTTATGTTCCCATTTAAATAAAAGAGAAAATTTCTAGCAGAGTTCAAAAGCTCTTTTTACTGTCTACTCAATAGTAGTTCAAAAGTAGCTTTGCTTCGCAAAGATTTCTCAATTTCAAAGTTATCTTAGTAGCCAAGTAGTTCATGCAACTACTTAACCCCCAAGTTATCACATGCTCCATGGCCTGTTATGGTAAATACTACTAACCAATGAGGCAATGATTAGTCCCAAGCAACGGAAATAATGTGCAATAACCAGCATCTTCTTTCAGATAATAAAGTTTGAGGTGTTGTTGTTGCTGAGGTGAATCTAGTTTTTGGAACAAACTGCTGACAATGCCATCAATGTAGCATTCCTAAGGAAGCAGCTATTCATGCATGTCATTTATGATTGTTCTCTATTGCAGGTTCACAACAATTTACATGTGTAGATATATGTGTCCAATTGGTTAATCCCTGAACCTTTTTTTTCTTTTGGATTAAGTGAAATTTCATTGAAGGAACCAAGAAGGTGTCAATAATAGATTGATCATGCTAAACTAAACTGCACTTCCTCCAAGATGTAGAAGTGGCAGTTTCCTTTTATTGAAAGGGATACCTAGCAGAAAAAACAAGAGCTGCCAAGTGAATGGAAGTTAACAAAGCAACAAGGAAGTCGTACAGTTAATGACTTGATGCAGCATCATAAGGAAAACTAGGTGTTTATCAGCATTGTTTACATGAACATGCATAAGAATCTTAATGGAAATGAAACCTGAGTGTCCTCTCTGATTCTTAAATTCTGTCCAGCTGGATTTAGCAAGTCATTAACAACCTGAATAAAGCAGACATTATGGATACTATCAACTAACAGAAAACTGCTTCATCTTTAAACACCTAACACCAAACTGTAAGCATCAACCCTGTAGTTCTCAAGTAACCACAGTTAAACAGAAGAAATTAGTAATCTGAATGCATGGATTTTTTTGGGGTAAAGCAAACAACTCAAGGAATCATCAATATGATGTCAAAGCCTTATGAAGTTACACTATACACGAATCATGCTTACACATCAGATGATTGATAGCTTATTTCTAAAAAGCAGAAAACGGAAATGCATGGGTCATAGTTTTATTGCTCATTCCACCCATACATTTTCAGATTAAAGAGAATTTTCAAAAAGAAAATTGCTTCAAAACTTTTGTATGATTGGTAATGGTGTTACATAATAAATACATGTTACACATTTTTTAATATTTGTATAGATGAATTCTTATAAACCATTCTCGAGTTTTATCTATATGTGAATTTATATTTGGCGGAATGGCCTAAGAGACCCTCATACTTATGTCGGTTTGGCATCCCCACTCCTGTACACTACGAAGTTTCTATTAAACACCTGTAATTGTTAAATCACATTATTTTAAACCCCTATTACCATTAACCAATCCTATGTGGCAATTTGATGGTTGAGTTGGAACAAGTGCATGAATTTCACACGTATAATGAGGTAAACATGAAAATTTAGACTAGAAAATAACAAAAAAAAGAAAGAAAAAGACCAACAATAGAAAAAGAAAAAAAAATTGCCACCTCTTTCTTCTTTCTCCCACCCCACCCTCCACTCTTTCCCCATCAGGCTCCCCCATTTCATTTTCCTTTCTCCCCTTCCCCTTTCTTCCCCCACCCCATTTTCACCACCTGAAATCAATATTTGAGAAAAACAATTAGGAAACCTTCAAACTGAAGACATATTTTTTTATTTTGAAAAAGGGTTCTGAAATTGTTTGTTTATGATGCCGGTGAAGATGGTTTTCATTTTTGAAAAGGTTTTTGAATCTGTTTGGTTGAAGCTGAAATCCTTCTTCATCTTCATTCTTTTATCTTATTTTTGCCGTTGGTGGTGAAGGAAAATTGTTTCAGTGAATCTCTTTTATTTTTTATTATTTAAAGAAAAAATTGACAGTAAAATGGTGGAACAAAAGAAGATGAAGATGGTGGAAGGAAGAGGAAGGTTCAGTGAAGGAAAAGGTGGAGAATGGAGATGGTGGGTGAGTGGGGTCGGTGAGTAGGTGGGGGTATTCTTAAGGTGGTGAAGGTGATGATGGATTGAAAAAGAAAAAATTCAAAAAAGTTGTTTTTTTAAAAAAGTAATATAAAACTAATAAATTAATATGAAGTGTAATATAAAATCCGATGTGGCCACTGATATGTCATTCATATCGGAAAGTCTTAAGAGCACGCAAGGTGAGGAGGGCTTAAATAGTGTGATTTAACAATTACAGGTGCTTAAATGAAACTTTGAAGAGAACAGGGGCCAGAATGACAAACCAGAACAAGTACAAGGGTCTACAAAATCATTCTGCATTTATATTTAATGGAAGCTATTTGTTGAAAAGATGAAAAATCAAACTTTATCATTATCCACAGTGATGGAAATCAAGGATATGGAAAAAGTTCACCATTTAATTAAAAGCGGTCAAGTAATTAGGATAAACAAAAGGAAAGTAGATCAAGAAAGGGGATTAACAGTTGAAATGGTGAACTGTTGAAATTCTAGATGTATTAGACTCCCTCTAGAAGACTAGAATAGCTCCAGTTTCTTAAGAGTCTTTCGATGTAAATATGGAGCAAGTACAACCAATGTACTGTTTGATCTTGATTATTTATAGAATATACAAAGTTACCAATTTCATAGGAAAAAAAGTAGATCAAGAAAAGGGATTAACAATTGACAGTTACTAAACGATACACCGAGCAGAACTACAGACTTAAAGTAAAACAGCCAATTTCATCATAAATGGTTGGAACCTCACCTCATTGTAGATCTCCAGGTATGAGACACGAAGCAGAAATTCTCGGCTTGGAGTCTAAACCAGCAACAAATTCAGCCAAGTATTTATGTTGGAGTATAATCCATAAAGTTTGCACTAACAAGAAGTACCTCTTGGATAATACTGAAGGCATCCTTCACAGCCAATGGTATAATACCAGGAGATCTTTGATCACCCTATGATGAGACACAAGTTACGTAGAATTATCAGATTTGTCCCTCAAATGAACAGTAAGTTGATTAGATAGGCCCCTATATAGCATAATGTACAGGGAACTGTAACAGCAGCTCCAATTTTCAAGCAAACAAAGAGCCAGCCTATCATGTGAAACCTACACTTGCCAAAGCAATTTAAAGATTTATGAACTCCTTGTAGAATGAATCAGCCCTATTAAAAGCCATCACTTGTAACTTAAAGCAATGAAAAGGGGTTATCGCTTCATGGGTGATGCCATCCACTTTAGAGAAGTTTGAGCTTCAAACAGCGGTGCACAAAGTGATCCCAACAAGGATCTCATTGCCTCTTTGAATTTCAACTTTGAGGAGTTGGATTAATATTGGCATTGGATATTGGATGCTGAAATTAGTTATTAGAATTACAATTTAACTTTTTTTGTACTAAACCCAAAGATGCTTTCTATTTTTCCCCATAAATTGTGTGCTTCACTTCTCTCTTTTCACTTCAAGCCCCATGGACCTTGTCGCTTTTTACTGCTTTTCGCTTTTAAAAAAACTAGTAGGATGACGCATGAGTTCAGATATTTCAGAAACTAGACACAATGGTATGCTATCTGACAATGTTCCCAGGTATACATTACACTGTCTATTCCTGAAGGTTGGCTTCATTTTTTTTCTCACTCCAATGTTTGTAATCAACAGACACCCTAGACACCCTATCTTCCAGTATGTTCTTTTCAATTTTATCATTAAATATCTTTATTCTTATAAATAGTACTGTCAAACTGTAAAATTAGATCTTACACCTAACTCACATCCCAAAAGTTAGCTCAAAGGGAGGAGGATTGCCTAGGGGTGGCAAAATCAAACCCAACCCGCCCAACCCAACCCGTTTAAGTTTGGATTGGTTATTGACCCGTCCATTCATTAGTTCAACCCATTTCAACCCATAAAATATTGGGTTGTTATGTAACCCAAATTGGCTCATGAGAAATTTTGTTAAAATATTTTTAAAAAACTTTTTTTCCCAATTTGATATGTTATATATAGCCATAATAAAGAAAAATATAATTTTATTAGGTACTAAAATAGTTTAAAAGATCAAATAAAACAATTAAGCTTAGTAAAAATTCGGTTGGGTTGGGTCTTGACCCATTATATAACCCATTACCTAACCCATTTTGACCCAACCTGTTTTGACCCAAACTAATTTGGGCTGGGTTGGGTTGGATCTTGACTCAATTGTTGTCTTAACCCATTATGACCCGTCCACACTTGACCCAACCCGCCCAACTGCCACCCCTAGGATTGCAAAAGCCTTATAAGGAGTCCATCCATCTCATTAACCACTAATGTGAGACTTTTGCCATTCTTCTAACACCTCATGCCTAGTTCTTAGCACCAGGTGCATGCGCAATTTTTAATTTTGGGGGCCCAACATTGGATGAGACAGGTCCTGCTCTGATACCATTTAAAATTAGGTCTTAGGCCTAACTTACACCCCAAAAGCAAGCTCAAAGGGAGGAGGATAGCCCAAGCTTTATAAAGAGTCCACACATCTCATGAACCGCCAATTGGGACTTTGTCATTCTTCAACATAGACAATGATCTGATGTAGTTTTTAACTGCAATATCAGTAAGAGACAAGAAACTGCAGAGAGAGAATGTCAATTCACCCTGACAGACAAAAGCCAAGACATTGGAGACAAAACTGGTGACTCATTGGTAGATCCGGACACAGCCAAGGTGTCGGAAGATCCACGCAACCAAATCACAAATTGGCTTCCCAGACAGAACAGCCACGCACTGACACACATCGGGAGAAAGGAAGTAATTTCCGTGAGTCGCAATCATGCTCGGCACTTGTAATGGATTCTAGTGCAACATCACAGTTTCCAGCCCATCCAGTTTTCAACACATTTTATTGTCTGAGATTCAGTCGGCTTGATTTTCAGAGAATATTTTGCCATCTGGCTAAAGAAAAAATTGTCTAGAGAGAGACCTTTCTTGACAAGCCAAGAAATTCAAATCAAGGAAGCACAGGCATGGCCAGCTTTGAACCTGGAGGGTATAGGAAGATAGAAAGTGGAAGAAATCGGGTTTCAATTGGTCTTGTGAACAAATGCAGTTGAGAAAGAATTCTTGAAGACCTGGTAGGAAGCTTTGCAATATGGGCTGAATCAGCTGAAGCTACAGAGGACTGGGCAGTGGAGGCTAAAGAGTAGTAACAGCACTGAAAGTCCCACTCCTAGGGCATTCGATATCTCCCCGGGTTCGCTAACCAAAGGGAAGCACCAAGGGTGTTGTAAAGGGGGAACAAATTTAAGCAAACAAGGAGAGAGTAGAGGAACAAATAAGGAGGGGGATGAGGGAATGGCTGGAGAGGGAAATAGGTAAAGAGGAGGTTGGGCAGGTGGCGAATAGCTGTAAGCAAGAGAAAACTCCTAGGTCTGAAGGTTTATTTTCGGCTTTCTTCCAACAGTACTGGAACACGATTAAAGGAGAGATGAGGGGAAACATAGCTCCACTCGACGAAATCGAAAGTTCGAGAAGAGACTCAAAGCATCCTTAATTGCCATTTTTTCGTAAAGGGAAGGAGCAGCGAGCATCAAAGACTATCAACAAAATAGTATTTGGTGGGTCATTTGGAAATAAAGGAATCTTAAATGTTTTGAAGGCAAAAGAGCACGCACACACAAGATGAAGTTCAATTTCTTATTCGTCTTAGCCTTTTGGTGCAACACGCAAAATGTATATGCTGTAGCGACTTTCTTCGATATTCTCAGTTTTCTCCCAGGCTAGAGCAGGTAGGAACTGAGTTTTTGGAAGGTTCCTGGATATGAAATTGAAATACTTATAAGGCTCCTGATATAGTCACTGCAAAATCTTGGTGCTTCTTTTGCTTATAAAATGTTCACGTATCCAAGAAAATTAAAAATAAATAGGAGGGTGTTTGAAGGGATAGAGTCTAGCTTTATTCATTTGAGGAATAGCTTCTCTCCTTTAGTCAATTTATTTATGCACCCATGAAGTTCCTTTTTCTATAGAAGATTGGGTGTTTTTGCTAGAGCATAGGTTCCCTACTTTTAGATTCTTTACTTCTTTTTATATTGGTTGTATATAGGAGTTAACCTTACAGCTTTATATATTCAATATAAATTATTTGCTTTACCAAAAAAAAAAACAATCTTACCAGTCTTGTTATCATAACATTGAAGTCCTACAAGAAATTTGAGAACTTAAAAGTTCCTTCACAATAATCAGTCATACCATTCAATGAACATTAGCAAGCAGTTTCGATATCTGCTACCGCTTCTGGTCCTTATTTTCACGTGGGGATAGTTACTACAAAAAAGTAAAGTTGAGCTGTCTTAAATCCTTTCTATGATAACTAGATTCTAGCCTAATATAATCTTTATTTCTTTCTTTAGCACGAATGTATTACCAATTAAAAGAATAAGAAAGAACGGAGTGTTTCAACTGTGAACCACCTTTCATCTAATCCCGTTTGTTCACCTGGTTTTTTGAGTTCTTCAATATGATATGTTATAATGTGTTTCCTTTAGATATTTTCTTTTGTCATGTAAGTTCATATGTTTCCTTTGGATATTTTCCTTTTTCCTTTTAGGGATAGGCCACTTTTCCTTTGGCATCTACTCAGTCCAACCTTCCATGAGTGGCATGACAACAACAGGCATATCATCCATACATAATTTTAGAGAGAAAATGGCTATTTATTTCATTTACACACGCAAAGAGGAAATCATTAAAAATATGTCCAATAAATAATGTCAAAGCAAGAAAAGCAAAGAGTAGATCTACTAGGCAGCTATGAACAGGTAATAATGTGGTTGTGTAGCACTTGTCCAAAAACACTTGCTTAATGAGATCATCTACACAAAATTATGATCAAAGCCTGTTTACAAAAAAAATAAAAGAAAAATTCCCAATCTAAACGGCATAGCAGCATATATATATATAGTAGCAAGTTTAACTAGAGATAAAACCAACTTCTACTGTCCAATTCTTGCATAAGTTTTTTATTTAGGCACAAACATAGCTATCTCCAAACAAGACAATGCACAATCCTTCTCCAGAAGAACGGGCATGTGAAAACCTAAAAATAAATGCAAAGACCTAATAAATAAAGCTAAAAGAAGTAATCAAATAGGCTTTCCATTCCTCCAAATGTAAGATCCTTATAGATAAATTTCCACTCCTAAATCATGTTCAACCTGTACACTCACACCAGTGTTATCAAAGGCGAAAGGCGCAAAACAGCTCTAAGGTCCGTAGGGCTTTAAGCACAAAGCGCAAATAAAGCATGGGCCTTAATGAAAAAAGGCGCAAAGGGAGAAAAAAAACAAATATTTATGTTTAGTCCTAGACTAATAATTATAAACATGAATGACAAATATATGAACAAAGAAATTGAAAACAAATTATGATAAAGTGAAATATCAATTGTTTAGCGTCACTTCTTAAGAAGAGGCTCATTGGCAAGGAAAAGTTGGTCTTAGAACCTTGATGATGACACTGAAGCGCACATAAAGCGAGGCGAAGTGCTCAACACGTTTTGAGCCTCGCTTCAGGGCTTAAGCGCGCTTAAAGCGCTCCTTTGACTACACTGACTCACACAAGGATGTCTACAAAGATACATGCTGGAGGAGGAAAAGATATGCTCTATGTGGATAAAACCAACAATGTAGAAACAATTATCTTACATGCATCGTATGGGTTTTCCCACTGCTCGTAACCCCATACGCAAAGATCGTGCCTGCAATTGAAAACAACGAGGATGAAGTATATATGGTAATGGATGACGGGCTCTCATAACAAATGAATACAACAGTTAGTCTCAGAAGAAAGACTAGGATGAAATTACAACAATTCCGAGTTTATCAAATAATGTTCTCAATATAAAATTACACTCTAGTAGGTCATTTATATTCTCCTTTGCCAATCATTATATTCAATACATTATACACAAGCGATAAATTGCCACTTCAAGAAGTAAGCTATAGATATGACCACATATTTCTCCCAGTAAGCAATTCAGAGTGGTGAACATTGAACACAACACCAGTCTATATGTCACTACTTGCTTTGAATCATAATTCCTTCATCCCAGTCAAGGTCAAATAGTGCTTTGAATTTACAGATATCCTATGCCTACGTTACATACTAGGATTCTAGCACTCAATCTTTATGCTTGACCTGATATTGCTCAAAAATCATAAATTCTCTCAGGTCACAATTACTAATAGCTATTCTAGAACTTTTTCTTTTTGAAACTGGTAATGTTGTATAGTTCAGCATTAAGGATATGCAGGAGACCTTCAAAAGAGGAACAAAAGAGAGAGTTAAGGGAGAAACTACTTACAGAGACCCCAACAGAGCTACAAGTTATAATTCCTCTACATTTGCTTCTTTACACCAAAAAAAGAAAGATACAATACAATTCCATTTAACTCTATGAATGGAATTGGACTTATCTTCGAAAGATCTGCCATTTCTCTCTCTCCACATAGTCCACCAGATGCAATGTGGAATGATTTTGCACCATTTCTTCTGGCTCGTGCTTCAACCTCTTCTAATCCAGCAGATCTGCAGTGTGCTCAAGCATGGTCCATTTTGTGTCTGTGAGAGTAAGAAATAAATTCCATAACTGAAAAAGATGACTATTTGTGTCATCTGTTTTACCACAAAGTTGACATCTGGATACTATAATTCTCCTCATTTTCTTCAAAACCTCTTGTGTCAGACAAGCTTTTCTGACAACCAACCATGTGAAACATTTTACTTTTGATGGTGCGATGTTTTTCCAGACATTTTCCCATAAACCCTGTTGTCTTCTGTTTTGTTGTGTATTAACTATTTCATAAACCCTTTTAACAGATCCTATCCTTTTTGTGCTTCCACATCACAGCATCTGGAGCTGAAGTAGTTCCTGTGAAGTCCCCTATTTCATGGAGTAGGTTGGCCACTCTGTCCACTTTCCAATCATTGAAGAGTCTCCTAAAAGATCGATCCCATTCCTGTTCAGTCCAACACTCTTTGCCAGTTGCTTCAGGGTTGTTAAAGATGGTGAACAGGTCGGGGGAAATATCTTTTAGAGGGATCGGATTGTTCCATGTATCTCCCCAAAACTTTGTTTTTTTCTCATCTCCCACTTTAATTACCATGTTCTCTTTTATCATTGACCAAAGATCTCTGACTGTTCTCCATACCCCAACCCCATAAGGTAAAGAGCCGTCATTACTGCACAAAGGGTTGTCCTCACCATATTTGCACCTAATTACATCCTTCCATAGAGCCTGTTTTTCATCATTATATCTCCAGAGCCATTTCATCAGAAGGCTATCATTTTATTTCTTTAGGTTTCTGATGCCCAAACCTCACAAGTATCTATTGTTCAGTGTAGTATCCCATTTCACCAGGTTGTATCCATTGTTCTCCTTACAATCATGCCATAGGAAATTCCTTCTAAGTTTGTCCAGTTTCTTCAAAACCTTCTGGGGAAGGGGAACAGTGACATTACACAAGTAGGTAAGAGTATCAAGGGCTGATTTTATGAGAGTGAGTCTTCCTCCTAGTGATAAGTATTGGGTCTTCCACCTTGTCAATCTTTTTTCTGTCTTCTCTATTATGGTATCCCATATCACTATCTCTTTATGTTGGTAGCCAAGAAGCATGCCCAAGTAAACTGTAGGCAGATGTTACACTTAGCATCATAGTATATCTGCCAAACTCTGTATGTTTAGCACCTCCATAATTGGAAAAATAATGCTCTTTCCCCATTTTATTTTCAGGCCAGAAGTGGATTCAAAGAACAGAAGTAGCAATCTAATGTGTCTTATATGTTCCTCGGTAGGTTCACAAAAAATCATTGTATCATCTGCATAAAGTAGATGACATTTTCCTTGTATTGACCTCTAGCACCTCCTATTTGAAAGCCATTGATCCTTCTGTCTTGAATTGCTCTCCTCATCATACTATTAAATCCTTCCATCGTCAGCACAAAAAGAAAGGGGGATAGAGGATCTCCCTATCTACAACCCCTAGCGGATTGGAAAAAAACAATTGGTTCACCATTCACCAAAACAAAAAATTTGACTGTAGTGATGCAAAAATTGATCAAGCCAACCATTTTTCTCCAATTCCCATTTGTCTGAGTATACTCATCAAGAAATTCCAATTAACATGGTCATAAGCCTTTTCAATGTCTAGCTTGCACATGACACCAGGTTTATCTCCTTTCATTCTAGAGTCCACACACACACATGATAGCTATTCTAGAACTGGATTTGTCAAAGCCTTGTTTCAATGCATGTATCATTTACAAGAACCTTACTGCACCTTCAGCTCAAGCTATTCTTTTTTACACTGCCCTTCTTCTTCTTTTTTTTTGGTTTGATAAGTGTAGTTAGTAAGCTATTGACTATGTACTTACAGCACATTTAGGTTATTGTCATGGATGCTACACCTTCAGCTCAAGCTATTCTTTTTTACACTGCCTTTCTTCTTCTTTTGTTTTGGTTTGATAAGTGTATTTAGTAAGCTATTGACTGTGTACTTACAGCACATTTAGGTTATTGTCATGGATGCTGCTTACGATTAAGAAGTTTGAAAGATCATAGATAAGAAGATCTTTTGGTTCAATCCCAGCAGAGGCAGAAAACACTGGGTGCTCTTCCTATCTATCCAAGCCTTGATCGACATAGTTACCGTGTTGGTGGGAGGTGGCAGGAACCCGTGGAACTAGTCATGATGCATTCAAGTTAGCCCAGATATCACGGTTAAAAGAAAGATACGGAGATCTTTTCAAGAAACTGAAATTACATTATTTAAATAGGTAAGAAACCTGAAGCTACTTTTGGACAAGGAAAACACCCTCTAAGGATTGTTTGCTACAGATAAACCAGCTACCTAACAAAGGTCTAACTACAGGTCAAATTCAATGGAAAAAATATCATTCCTCAACTTTCTGGTAGCTTGCTCACTGAAAACCACAAGCCATGTCATAGATGGTGAAGGTTTCATTCTGGCTACCATTTTTCTTTAACACAGGTATTTGCATTTGATAGGCACTAATTCAAAGTCAAATGAGCATTCCATTATAACAGTGTTAGCTTTCTGTATTCTTTTGTAGTACAGATTATCAGAAAAATATGCAAGCAAAAAATGGTAGTGTTCATGAGCAGCAAATGCACATTCAAGGCTACATGAACTTCATTTACTTGTGTAAACATAACCCTTGATCATAAGATAAGAGCTACATACCGTTTATGCCTTCCATGGAACCACCAACAACATGCTGTGCAGCAACATCATAGACATGACGTGTTGTGGTGGTAGGACCAAAAACCCTATCTGTAGAGTGAAAACCACATTTGTTAGTTAAAGAAGGACCAAGACATTATAATGCACAAGATAAGCATGTCTCACAATCAATTATTGAAGCAATTGTCAGACACAATGCACAAAAAGAATTAAGACTGAATAATGATTATGGTTTTAGCTGAAATAAACAGTCTGGTAGTGAATAATGAGCTCAAACAGTCTAACTGCTGTGAAACACTAACGCTGCAATAAACAATCAAACAACTGACTCAAACAATCAAGTCTGATATAGGATACTGAAGTGTCCTTTTTATGCTAAATTTTCAGTCGCAGACCCAATTTCTTGAGATGACCTCAATTGACAAAGTGGCCCAAGTTTCAACTTCTTGTACCTTCTAGCTCAAGGAACTCATATACCTTCAGCAGCACGCAAGATGAAGCAATTGGTGATTATTTTTTTTCGGAATCATTCGAAAATGTTATCACCAGATATATGATTGAATTTTCCTTTCTACCATTGAATGCAAATAATGATATCTACAATTTGTTGATTTGTCATGCTAATTTATCATTTGCTCAGGAATGTCACAAACATTACTACTGCACTACATATTTTATATTATTTTTTGATAAGTACTGCTGCACTTCCTAATATTATGACGTAGTGGACAAACATTTCTATATCATTAGAAAATGTCAATTCTTTTATTGATGAAGTAAATAGCTTCATATGATGTCATCGAGAAGAAGCATGGCAGTACAAAAGACGTTAGAAAATGTAAAGACTTGGCTCCATCACATGAGTAGCAATTTTGAACCAGGGAGCTAACAAAATGCAAAAAATTGTCAGTTATGTAAAGGCGACGCATTGTGCCAGCTAAATAGATACTAAAGACATGTAGCCTTAACGGAGTGAGTTGAAGTTGATAAACCATCAAAAGAAATTTTCAAGTCTAGCCATAAATTAAGTTAACTGCTAACTGAATACCACTTTTGGTTGAATAATAGGGAATAAGAAAGATATGAACTAGTAGCATCCAAGCAATAAGGAAGCAAACTCTTACGTTTCTAAAATAAGAGCAATGCATTGTCTATGCTATACGCAAAGAATAGCAATAAACATCAAGACATACCATACGCATAAGCTAGTGAAGGATTATGCTCATTTCTAACAATAGTTTCTCCATCTGCGTACCATGAGATTTCCTCTCCTTGTCGAATCTCCCTCGGGCTAATCACAGTAACGACCAAATTAATTTCAAAAAAAATTGATGCCAATTTCCAAAACTGATGGAGTAAAATCAGTTCCACCTTAGAGGTCGGAAACGCACTGTCACGGTTACATTCTCTTTGGGTCTCTCCGTCTCTGCTGACACACTCTCTGAGTAGTATAACTGCGGCTTACTCTTAGCTGATGAGGAAGCCGGCGAGCTCACACCGTCTATAGAATGTTCTGGAAACTGCTTAGATGATGATGTGGTTGATGAGGTAGGCGAATTAGCTACTCTTGAGCTCAATTTTTGGAATTTCGAAGCTTGTTTTGTCGCCATTTTATCTGCACAAATTTATCCATTAGAAACGAAACAGATAATAAAGGTAAAAGGCTGAAAACACGGACAATCAAAACCTACATTCAGAAAAAAAATTACAGGCTCAAATTTCTTATCTTGATTTGAGACTCAAGATATAATTACGAACAAGAAAAAGTATAAAAGTGAAAATTGCTGATGTAGCGGCATGCATTTAGAGTGGAGATTGGGGGAAAATACCTTAATCAATAAATGAACGAGTACATCTTCACTTTAGTTTAAGATCTAAAAAGTTAGGTGATGAAAAAACATCATTATTCTCTGAGTATCAAAAAGAATGCCTTTTAGGTGAGAGGATTGTGTTTGGATTGGATAATCTCTTTCTCTCTCTATCTATTTTAGCTTGCCTTGGAAGCGATGCACACTTTTTTTTATGAAAGCTTAAACCAACTCCACTGTTTAGCACAATGACACCATAACCGTGTCGTGTGTATAGAGAGAGAAAGGGAGAACAGACAGAAAAAGGACAGTCCCACACTAATGCGTTGTGTGTGATAACTGAGTGTAGGTATAGAGTAGGCTAGCGAGGGGGGGGGGAGTGCGACTCCGTGAAGTTGTGTGTGTGTGTGTGTGTATGTGTGTATGTGTGTGTGTGTGTGTGAGAGAGAGAGAGAGAGAGAGAGAGAGAGAGGAAAATAGTGAAGGGGAAAGCTGGGAGGGGTGGATATGCTAGTTTTAGAAACTGTGAGGGCGTTTTGTTTCATTTATTTGTTTTCCTTTTTGTTATTATTGCTTAAATTGTGGAGCAACAAGAGCAAATTTATGACATTTTACATATACCTTCACAAGAATGTTGTGCTAGAGGATGGACAAAAATTACGGGTTTTCCTACTACTTTCTAAACATTCTCGATCATACCCCGTTCCAATTCACATGCCATAATGGAAATTTAATTTCAATATAAAAATTTAAGTTGTTTAAAAAAGAGTTTATAATTATCATAAATTATATTTATTAATAATTTAAAATATTTTGAAAAAATATAGAGAAATTTTGATTTTAAAAAATTGATTAACTTCTAAAATTTCAATTATACCATATAAATTGATTTGAAGGAAGTATTAGCTTTCTGAGAACAATAATAAATAAATATATTGAAAAATCAACACAAGAAATTAGTACAATATATCAAAAGATGAAAGCAAGACCAATAAAGAGGAACATGAATTATAGGGAGCAAGAAATGAAAGTTTTTCGAATTTCTTCCAAGTGTCTACAATATGATTTTTTTTTTATACATTAACCATGAAGATCATAGGGAAAGATCACGAGAAAGAATGGAGATGTGGCAGTTAATATCATAATGTCCCTCCGTTTTAATTTATGTGAGTTAATTTGATTTGGCACAGAGCTTAAGCAAAAAAAAAATTGGAATCTTTTGAATTTTGTGGTCTAAAATGAGTCATAAATATTCGTGTAACTATAAATTATTTCATTAAAGGTAAAATAAATATTTTAAAAGTCAAATTGTTACTAAATATAAAAATATATTTTTTTTATCAACTAAAAAAGAAAGTAGGTCATATAAATTAGGATAGAGAGAGACCGACTAAAAAGAAAAGTAATTGTAAAACCCCGTAAGTCAAAAAGTCAAAACAAAGGAAGGATTTCTAGAAAATGGACAATATGAGCTTCTACGACCAATCTACGAGCCGTAAGTGCTTCTACGAGTTGTAGGACTTGTTATACCCCGTGCTTTTGTACCTTGGAACATGTTCTTAAGTCGCTTGAAAGGCTCTTGAGTTTCTTGCAAGGATCGTAAGCCTCTTAAGTTTCTTAAAGCTTCTTAAGATTTCTTAAGAACTCTTAAGCTCTTAAGAGTTACCATGTGAGCCGGATAATCTATAACGCTATCAAACAACTCTAAGAAAAGGAGAATGCGATATCCCATAGTAGAGAAGATTGGAAATGGAGTTATAAAAATCGGGGAGAAGTTGGAGACTAAATAATGAGTCGTAGGACTCGACTTATTAGCGTAAGCTACCAATTTGGAAATCTTATATACTTAAGCTACTTGAGCACATACCAAGGTTACGTAGTAGGGATTACATAGGTTCGTAAAGCAAGACGAGATTACGAACCCACGAGGAGGAAAAGAAAGTGACACATGGCAGCCCATGAGAGAGTGTCACGTGGCAGCATGAGGGAGTGCCATGTGGCAGCAGCTGCAGAAAGAGGGTGGGCCCCACATGCCATGTGGCA
The DNA here is from genome assembly GCF_947179165.1 of Solanum dulcamara. Lineage (NCBI taxonomy): Eukaryota > Viridiplantae > Streptophyta > Magnoliopsida > Solanales > Solanaceae > Solanum > Solanum dulcamara. The sequence continues at coordinate 19,533,050 of NC_077246.1, forward strand.
GCCCTTAAGTGGAGGAGGGGGTGCGTTGGCCCCATGAGAGCTTGACATGTGTCACCACTTGGGGCTTGACACATGTCACCCCTAAAGTGGTATATATATACATATTTGATGACTTTTCAACTATTCTTATCCCTTAAGTTCATCTTTATCAAAAAAGAACTACAAGAAAATTCTAGAGAAAAGAAAGGAGAGAAACTTGAAGCTAGAGAGAAAAAGAGCTCGGATTTGGGAGGAAAAAAAAGGTGAGTCTCCGATTTTATTCCGTAAATTAATTAACTATGGTATACCACGAAGGTATGAAGGTGCTAGTAATATAAATTTATGATTTGGAGCAGCCCCAAAATATTAGCAAACAGCCACAAAGTTTCAGTCGTGCTAGAAGAACTTTCGAGGCAAGTTTGACGAGTTTCGGGCAAGGTAAGGGTTTTTCTTTCAAATTGGAAATTTATGATGTGGTTGTGAGGTATATTACATGTCTTAAATAAGGTTGGAAGTGGAAAAATTGCATAAGGATGCTAGACGCTAGAAACAAACTAGATTAAAGTCGTAGTAGTTAAACCGAAGTCGCGTAGTGTGTCGTGCTTGTGGTGATGCGGTTGCAGCTGGTTGGATTGTATGTTGCAGGGATGGAAAGTTTTCTAAAAGAGGTGTGGGTACTTCTGGTTGTAGCTACACGACCCTCCGTTTGGTATGATTAAAGATTTTGTGAAATAAAGATTAAAAACTCTATTTTGATATCGTAGTGTGGAGCTAGTTGTTTGGAGCTTGTATTGGGTAATGTTGAAGTGATTTACTTGTAAATATGCTGCTGGTTGTTGTTGTTGGTATTATTGTTGATGTTTTGGCCGAGTCGAAATCTCGGGGATGTTGAAGTTACAGGGGAAATGTTGCCCAATTTTTGGTAGCATCGGAACTAGTAACAAACTAGTCGAGGGTAATGGATAAGGAAATAACTCCTATTAGTACTTAGTTGTAGAGTGGGATATTGGAAAGTGAAAGGCTATTAATCTTAGTATTAATTTCATGTCAAATAGGTTAAGGAGGTATCAAGGCAAGCCGAATTTCAATTAATCCCGAAAAAGGTATGTGAAGCCCTTCTTTCTCTTGGCATGTTTTGGCACAAGTATGTAAAGCTACCCTTCTTCCCTCTTAATATGTCTTTGGCATAAGTATGATGTTATAATTCTATGATTACTCACCGAGTCCCATCATGGGTCGGGTATGTTATATGATGGTAAGGTAAAGCAATGAAAAAGCTATGATACCGAGCTCATGACGGGCCGGGTACAGTATATGTATATAATGACTCTATGAGGGAAAGTAGAGGGTATGTAAAGCTTATTCTCTTCCTTCTTTTGGCATGACCCATAGAAAGCCAACGAAAAAAGAATGCACGAAGTCTACAAAAAGCTCTTATTCTTAAGTACACTAGGATGGCCAACATTTTAATTTCCTAAAACTTATGTCTTTTTGCCTCGATTCATGTGAAAGTGTCCAACCATCCTAAGTTGGTATAATTTATGTTGTGGTATAAAGCATGACTCTTATTCACTCCTTTATGCTAGAACTCTTCCAATAATGGAACTATGGTTTCTCAAGTTTTTTTATACCTTGGGAAGTAGTAAGTAGGTAAAGTTAATCTTCTTTTCTTTTTTTTGGCATGAACTTTATAAAACGAATAGACGAAGTATATGTGATCCCAAGGAAGTCCCCATTCTGAGAGCCACTAAGATGACCATTTTCTTGACTTCTAAAAGATATTTTATCATGCCTTGATACGAGTGGACGATTTCAAAAGTGCTACTTTGATGCAAACCATAATGACACTCCAAAGGTACTTGATATGACTTTTGTCTTGGTTTTTAAATGATAGCACATTTGAATATTCCATCGAGTCTCAGATACGATCTAAAATGCCTATGATGTCTAAGACTCTTTTGATATGATCAATAGTGATATTCGAGAGATGATTGATATGACTATCTTCTTAATTTTCAAATGAAAATTCATTTTTACTACTTCATTGAGTCTTGATAATGATTTAAATTTCATATGGTTACTCACTACTCTACTCGTGTATACGGTAACCCTTCTATCACCGAGTCTTGGGCCGAGTACATAATCGTACGTAGTTCATTGCATTATCCATCGATTCCCTCACTAAAGGGTCGGGTACATTATATGAGGAAATAATAATGCGATGACATGAATAACTCACCGCGTCCCTCACTAGAGGGCCGGGTACGTATGTATATATATATGAGATGATGATGTGATGTGATAAGGTGGTGATGGCGCCGAACCCTATGATGGTCCTACAATTATGATTCACCGGGCCTTGAAAGGGCCGGCTATATTGTATAAAATGAGCATGCATGTTTTTATGATTCACGAGCTACAGGTACATTGTTTTCTTGCATAATGAATTTATCCCACTGGCTCTCTTTACTTTAGATATATTTCCAGTTATACTTTGTATACTCAGTACATATGTCGTACTGACCCCCTCTCTCTTCGGGGGGGCTGCGTTTCATACCTGCAGGTATAGATACATATTTTGGGGATCCGCCAGCGTAGGAGTCCCACTCAGCAGTTTAGAAGTGCTCTATTATGCCAGAGCCTAGATTTTGGGTACTAACCCTCGATGTATATGTTTATCTGTTTACGGGTACGACGGAGGCCCTGACCCACTTTATGTTACTGTTCTTACTCTTAGAGGTGGGTGGACATGCATGTGGTAGTATATGTATGTGTGTACAATTGTTCCTATATGTTATGATAGCTTCGTCGGCTTATATGTTATTGTGCCTATTGATGCATTGTAACTTAAATAGGGGGTAGGTTTACTTATAGTTGGTAGAGGTATATGCGAGTGCCCAATTCGGATACCCGTCATGGCCTACGGAGTTGGGTCGTGATAGGACTGACTCTAGAAGTGATGTTGAGGTTGTAAATTTGACTAAGGGAGGAAGTGAGTCAGCCAAGTTATGACTTGTACAAGGTATTACAAGTCGTAGAAGTGACTCGTAGAGAAACTTCAGAGACTTAAATTTGCAAGTTTCTTAGACCCTATAGGACGAATGGGTCTTACGACCCGTAGACTCGATGATGACTCGTGGGAACGAGTGGTAGAGAAAGATCAGATGCTCAGATATTTTCACTCTACAGGACGAGTCACTTCTATGACTCATCGAATTATTTATGAGTCATAAGGACCAATCGTAGGGTCTGTCCAGCTCAATTTAAAAAAAGGTATTTTAGTCGTTTCTTATATTTTATCAGTGAAGTGTGTTCGTTTTGGGACTAAATCCTCCCTATCTAATCCTAAGCCTTTCCAAACCCTTCATTTTCACCAACTCTCAAACTCACAAAATCCTTGCCTTCTTAAGGCTCCTTTCAAGGTTTCCTCCATTCCCAAGCAAAATTCTAGGGTTTCCTCAAGAAATATCAAGTCTCCTTCTCCAATCTCAAGGTCGAAATTTACTAAGGTATGTGGGTCTTTATTCATGAATTCTTTCACCCATGGAGCTCAAAAACCTTTCAAACTAAGTCCCTGATTTTCAAGTAAGATTCTCTTATGGGTTGCTCTAATTTATGTTCAAAAGCATGAATCATGAGTAAATTAATGTTCATTGGTCTATTTTGAAGTAATATGATTTTAAATGCATGTATTGAAGGTTTGCAAGCATTTTTCTTAATTAGCTCTTTAAAGGTTCTTGTACTTCATGATAGGTTATTTAAAGCATGATTTCAATTGATGAATTTCATGGTGTTTATTGTAAGTCCCCGAAAGTTGAAAAGTCGAATAAAAGAGAATTCAAGGAAATTTGAACAGTTTCTGAGTCTACGACTTGTAGGGACTCTTACGAGTCATAGAGGTGACTGTGGAAGTGAATTTAAGGGTGGAAATTTGATAAGGCAAGTGTGTGGGTCTACGATCATTTGATGACTCATAAAGTAGTATATGACTCGTAGAAATCATTCGTAGTAAAGGGTTTGAAACTCTACAACTATTGATAAGGCAAGTGTGTGGGTCTATGAGTCATTTGATGAGTCATAATACTAGTTCGTAGGAAAAGATCAGAGGCTCAGATTTGCAGGTTCTTAGGACCTGTAGGATGACAAGGGTCTACGACCCATAATCCTTCTTACGAGTCATACGAACGACTCGTAGAGACAACTTTAGAGAACCCAAAAATCTCAAGGTTTCAAGGACCTATAGGACAAGTCATTCCTACGACTCGTCAATGTATTTACGACTCATAGAGTCAAATTGTAAGATCAAAATTTAAAATTTAATGAAGGGTATTTTCATCTTTTTTTAAGTTTGATTCAATGAACCTAGACACTTTTATGGCCAAGTTCAAGGCTTATAGTTACCCTACTCCTCAAATTCCCCTCTTATTTTATTCATTCTTCAAAATTTTCATAAGGTAAGACTATCAAATCTCTCTCAAGCTTCTTTTACAATTTCAAGCTAGGGTTTCAAGTTCATCAAGGTTCCTCTTCAATTCCAAGTTGATTTTATCAAGGTATATGGGGATTGATTTATGGGTTCCTTTCACCCATGGAGTTGCAAGGTTTTCCTCAAAAATCTCTTGAAATTCCATTACTTTCTAACCCTAGTTTTGATGAATTGCATTGGATTGTTTCAATTACATTTTTAATTATTATTAATGATCATTATAAGCATGATTTTACATTAATTACATGATTTCAAGTCGAATTCTGAATGCTCATGCATGAAGCTATTTTCAATGATGATTTACATGAACTATGATTATGAAGTTGAATGATCTTCAAAGTATTTCCATGATTTTCACTCAAATTGACTGTGTATCCAAGTTATACCCTTATTTCAAGTATGAATTATTATCATGGATTTCAATTATGTTCAAGATATAAATTTCATGCAAGTTATGAAAGAGGTGACTTAGGATCCTTAATCGGTGACCTAGGAACCTAATGACATGAATTATGCAAGTATGGTTTGTGATGTTGAGAGGCTATTGCTCACATTGCAATTATGACATGTAAATGAGCTATTCTATGAGTCTTAAGCCTATGAACAAGTTTATGATAAATATTAAGTATGATTACTATGTTATGTATTCTGTGGGATTTGATTTAGCACCGAATGAGTCTTGAGGTGGAGGCTCGACCTACGAAGTCCTTATATAAAGTCTCTTGTCTCATAACTACATGCCACCATAGGATTTGTCTTAATGGCCTAGCTAGTGGATCCATATGTAGCACATATTCATGAAACTCGCTTAGTGGGGTAGAGTCTACTTTGGCAAGTAGATTCCCCTTTCTTCCGTTGTACGGAGAGACATCAAGATTTCATGTTATAGCTTGCATGGTCTTATTGTCAGTTATAGTTCTATCCCACATAAATGCTTTGATCATTATAGTTTTCCTTATGATTTTACTTATCCTCTTTATCATATACATTGATTGATCATTGCATTCTACGATTTATATTGCATGGCACGCCCAATGTAACACCCTGTGTTATCCTAACCTAAACTAGGCTCAATGACTAGGAGAAAATTGAGGAAAAGAACTGAACTTGAGGACCACGAGTATCCTCTATGATTCGTAGAGGGTTCTATGAGTTGTAGGGATAACTCGTAGACCCTTCTTAACACTTAGTAAAATATGGAATTCTGAGAGGCCACCTACAACTATCATTATGAGTCGTAATGATTTCTACGAGTCATATAGATGACTCGTATAGACACCTGACACTTATCCAAATTTCTAAGTTGAATGTCACTCCTACGAGTGGAGTTGATGAGTCGTCGAAGTTCCTACGAGTCGTAGAAAAGATTCGTAGAGAAACTTTAAAGACTCTAAATTTCAGATTTATGATAAAATTTGCAAGACGATTCGTGTCTACGACTCATCGAGTGGCCTACAACTCGTAGACCTGAGTTGTAAACTCTTACCTTTTTCATCCCAGTTCAACGATTGAAAATGATGACCCATAGAAGTTTCTATGAGTCATAGAAATGCTTCGTAAATGTCAAATTTCAGGTTTTAATGAAGGGTAGTCGTGTCCTTTCCCGCCCTTCCATAACTAAAACCTTTATATTTTGAGACTATTTTGAGCCCCTTATCAGTAACCTGAACGCATAATACTCTCATTAACACTTAGATTATTTGAGAGCGAGGATTTGAGAAGAGGAGAAAGATTAGGGTTCAAGTTCTTCAAGAGAGGTCTTCGAGTTTTCGATTGTTCTTTGAGTCCAGGTATGTAAAGCTAAACTAAAATATGGACTTTGTTCCTTCATGTGTTCAATGATTGTAATAGATTGATTGTGATTGAATTGGGTCCCCATGATTATGTTTCTTGAGAGTTTCTTTCTTAAACTATATATGTTTACTGATTATTAATAAAATTAAAGCTTTTCCTTGTACTAGTTTATTGAACAAATGATTGAACTGCTTGTTTCATAAATCCTAATAGCAAGTTGATTGATATTGAATTGTGTATGTATATATATATATATATATATATAAAGATTGAGTCTATAGCTCGAATTTGTGAATGCTTGATTGTGATTGAGATGTGAACATAATGTTATTGATGATGAACTTGATAGTCCCTTATATTTTTCATAATTGAACCCAAGAGAACGGTCTCAACTGAATGTTGTCATAAATGATTGTCTAAAACTTCTCTTAAAATAAATAATTGGGAATGATTGGGAAATTGACAATTTTTCTTCTCTGCACTTAACTCTACAGCATTATAAAAATACTCCTAATACCAACTTGTAAGTTTACACATAGGAGTATTATGATATCTTTCGATCGTAAATCCTCATACAAACTGAAATTAGATAAATATACTAAGACAAAGAATGATTTTTCTAAACCAGCTTGATAGATAAAGCTCCAAGAAGACAACTCACCATACCAACAGGAGATATAGATCACACATCTCTATTTTAAGAATTTCACTTTAACAACTGCAAATAATTATCATATGCAAAAATATTACTAGATCAAGAAAGAAACAAAAAACTTAACGTTGAAACGCACTGAAAGGAGCAGGTGCGCGAAGATAGAATTGAGACCTATATAAAATAAAATTGGCAATCACCAAAAACAAAAGTTATACATAATAAAAGAGAAAATGTAAGAAAAAAAATCAAAAAAATCAAAGGCAACCATAAACAAAAGGTAGAAGAATTGATTCATTCAATGACATACAAAAAAAAAATCAAGAAGGAATGAGAGAAATTGACCTCTGCTACAAAATTGTTCCTCTAAAGACTTTGTAGATTAAAAAAGGTACGATACTAGACATGGAAGAAGAGAATGGAGAAATGGAAAGAGTTAGATTATGTGTCTAGCAGGAAGGAAACTTGTGTTTGAAATTCATGCATGATTTATATTTTAATACAATCTTATATCTCCGTTAGTCACTTAGTCCCTCCCCTGATACAACTTGTTGACACCCAATTTTGATCATCCACAATGCAAATTAGCTATCGAGTTTCTTTGAATTCGAACATTTTGAAATAATTAGCTTTTATAAAAAATAAAAATATTTTTATGTTATTCTTAACTATTTTTTTTATCTTTTTTTATTTTTTTTAAGTATAATATACATATTTCTATATTACTATATCTTTGATTAATATTTATTTGGTTGTTCGAAAATCACCTCAAAAGATTTTATATTTTACTAAATACAATGTTGGTTAGGTTAGTTTAATTATAGTTTGCATTTTTGAAAATTTTAGTTTTTTCTAAAAAAAAAAATAAAAAAAATATCTCAAACTCCCACATCAAAAATTGTATGAAAATTTGAAGTCTTTGGAGCCTATATAAAGCCTCATATTCTTATTAAGAAGGAGGAAGAAGTGGAAGGTTTTTTAGCCACCCAAAGTTAAAAATTTTCTTAACTTGGCTAAGATTTTTGGACTCTTATCCCCAGCCTAAAAGTTGTGAAATTTTTTAACTTTCAATCTATATTTTTTTTCAAGGAAAATAGGAGATTGAAGTCAAAATTTAGGCTAAGAACAGTGTTCTTATAACGTCGAACCCACGAAGGTTCGAGTCTAAATTTTTAATTTTTTTTTTAGATTGGAGTTCCATCAAGCTCTTGGATGGTGGTGAATGTCTTCCGCTCATCGTCTTTCATCTCGTGGCCCGAATAAAGGTAAAATATTTTCTTAGCTTTATTTTATTTAATTATTTCATATTATTTCATGTTTTATAGTTAGTTGATTTGTAGTCTTGTTTTTCTTAGTTAGCATGTATTAAAAATAGCTAGATTAGTGATAGAAATTCATTATAGTTAGCATGCGTTAGGATTAATTAGCTAGCATGTGTTAAGATTATCTAATGAAAACACTTAGTTTTGTTCATTATTTTTTCAAGTAATTTTCCTTGACAATATATGTTTTCATGTTTTCAAAATCTTTTTTTAACATAATGTGGATAATAAAATATGCTTAAGTTATATTTAGTTAGAACCTTTACAGCCTAATTGATTTGATTCTTTCTTTAAAATTGAGCTAGTTAGCATGTTGTTAGTCACTTCTTGGGTGCCCATCAATTTAATAACTCAAAATGCCATGATATATTCCTTGATTTAGTTTAAAATGAGTAAATGCTTCTGTAATTTTATTTTTGGTGCATGTGATATCAATTCGAGTCATCTTTGGACTTCATCCTTGCATATCGTTGAGTTTTGAGTCTTCTATCATCTTGATCAAATGACTGAAAATTGATACATGGAAAAAAAGGTAATATCCATGATTTGAAAATTGATATTGGGTTGTATACACGGAATACAAGCGGAAAATAATTCCGTATACACTGATATACAGTGTGTATACAATTTGATGTAAAGAAATAATGTTATATACATTGTATACAGTGTATACACAATGATATAGTATGTGCAGGGGAAGAAACACTGTATACAGTGTTATATACACTTTATATACACTGTATATAGTACGTATGCAGTGATATACGGTAGATAAATGGGGTACAACACTGTACACAAGTGTTATATATACTGTATATACACTATATACAGTATATATGCTGTTATATACAGTAGATACAGGGGATAAACACTATATATAGTGTATATACAGTAATATGCAGTAGCTACAAGAAATAAAAATTGTATACAATATATATACAATCTGATACACAGTGATATAAAATGATATACAGTGATATACAACATCTACAGGAAACAAACACATGGTATATGGTGTATATACAATCCAATACAGTGTATATACAACTGCGATATATAATGGAATTGGGCTTAAGGCCCAAAATACAGATGGGCCAATAACTTAGTCCAGGCGTACAGAAACTAAGTGTTAGATCAAATTTTCATACTTTATTCATTTATATTTAATTCGGGTTGTAATAATTTATTTATTTATTTACGTTTGTTTATACTAACGTAGAAGTTGATTAGTTTGATTTAACTTAATTGAATTTCCCTAAGGATAAACAAATTCATGTTAAGTTTAATCAATTTTGTTTCTAAAAAATAATTTCAAAGTCTTCGTTTCTTTTAAATTAATATTTCTCAAAGTTAGTCAAATAATTTTCAAATCGTTGGATAACCGCATGTTAGCGGCTATTTTAAGTGCTAAAACCTTCTTAAAATAGTAATATGAACCTCGAACCCTTTTTCTCTAAATTTTTAAGACTTAAATCTGTTAGAGTCTTTTAAATTAAGTTTTCTTAATTTCTTTAAAAAATTAAATGGCGACTCCTCTTTTACTAAAATTGATTTTTTCTTATAAAAATAAAATTAATTTTACACTTACTTTGTCCATTTTTCGACATAACACAACTTATATATTGTTTGTCCAATTATTAGATGTCTTTCTCACTATATAAGTGGTACTTATGAATACCTATTTTTGACGTATTCAAATTACTCCTACAATATATATATATATATATATATATATATATATATATATATATATATATATATATATATATATATATTTGTATTTGTATTTATATTTTTTAAATTTTTGATTTTTTTGTTATTGTTAATTTTTGACTGTTTTTCTTTGTAAAAAGAATGAATTAACCCAAAGGACTCAAATTTGATTTAATCTGATCAATTTGAACCAATTCTGACAACCCAATCAATTTACCCGATCCAATAACTATAGCTCAAGTTTAATCTTAATCGTTTATAATTTTTTGATTCAATGGCTCTCATTTGAACCTATCACAAGACAAAATACCTCTAAAATAAGATTTTTGGTCCTATTATTTCTTTTATTTCTCCTCTCCTATTTTATAAAACCCCAGAAGTTGAAAAATCAAACGGAAAAATAACGTTGTAGAAAACTCATCTAGTGCAGTTTTCACTAGCCTACCTACGGATCATAGGAAGTCCTACGGACCGTAGAAAGGTGTCATAGAAAGGGTACTCGAAGTTGGAAAATTTGGCAAGTTAAGGTTCAAGTTACGGATGACTTCTATGGACCGTAAAAGATCCTACGGTCCGTAGAAGAGGGTCGTAGTAAGGCCTTGATGAATGGAAAAATTGACTAAGTGTATGGTATTTCTAGAGAGGGTCCTACAAACCGTAGAAAGTTCTATGATTCATAGGGATCTATCACGATCCGGATTCGGGTCATGATGGGGTCTACTATTACCCCCGAGTAGGCAAGCCAACCCCAACTAATGCGAAAGTCAAACCTCAATTTAAATAAATAATTAATAACATAAGAATGCGAAAGTAAGACGAGTATAACGAAAGAAATTGGGCCAATATATAGATATGTAAATACTATACAAAATATACAAAAAGTTCTAAAAGTGACCAAAAATGACAGATTGACGCTAGACCAAAACCGAATCTAATGTCACCTATATAGGAGCTACTAAGTACAAAAGATGATAAAACATGAATATACAACGCAAAACTGACTTTCCAAAATACAACAATACAAATCAGTGCAAAAGGGGGATGTAGCAAGTATTTGATCGCTGGGAGCTCACCACAATTCGGATCTGGCATAGCTACTGATGATCAAGCGTGCGCTGGAGGTGGATCGAACTAGAAGTTGTATCAAAAAGATGCAGAGGTGCAATATGAGTACCAAAACACGGGGTAATTAGTAGGCATCATAGGCCGATCAAGTTCAGAAAGAATAAATATATAATAAGAAACATGATGATACTAATAATAACAGGGGAGAAGCATAAAACTACATTCTTAGTAAAAGGGGTAAGGGAAGCTCATCCAATAATCAAGTAAATCCAACAAGCCATATAATCACATCAATAATCTCAACTCGTTATATCCCAAAAGAATGCAAAAATGTAAACTCGTAGTTATGTCTCAACATCCTCCAAAAGTATCATGAAGCACTCGGTATAACCCTCAAGCTCATCAATAAAAGGGTCGCCCGGAATCATACCTCGAGCTCATCAATATCAAAATAATAACCCGTATATGTATCAATAGGCCACCCGAAATTCACACCTCAAGCTTATCAAATGAAATAAAGTGTAGCCCAAAGTCAATAAAAGGGCCGCCTGAAATCATACCTTGAACTCATCAACCATGAATTTCCATAAGTAAGATATCACCGTATTTTCTTAAATTCCTCATATTTATTCATCAATCAAAATCCTATTCTCATCTTTTACTCTTTCTTTTTAAAATGGGGTTTTAACACCGGTGAGGTAAATAAGACAAGTAGCATGTCAAAATTATATATCACTAACCTGAGACTCCGGTGTATCGAAAGCACGGCCTCGGGCCCAATATTTCCATATCATAAGCAAATAAGGCAAAGCCTAAGCCAAAAATCACAACAAGTGGCCAACCTAAACCAAACGAATCAAACATGCAGCATCCTAAGTTCAAATCACCTAGGGGCAAGTTCTAAGGATTCTAAGCGATGTAAACAAGCTAAGCTAGCACTTAGACTAAGGCTCCAACGGCTAACATCCCAATCTAGATACTAATGATGAACATCGACTCCAAAATGCTTAATAGGATATCAACAGCTAAATCACCAACCTAATCACTCGTTACCACTCAAAATATATCAAATCCAACCAAGCCAAGTCTATCAAGAAGAAGCCATAATCTATCTCAAAGCTAAAACCGCACACGAACCGCTAAACTTGAGCTTTTTTCTTTCGAGCCATCTCTGAACGATGTCACTCTATCAAATTATCGAAGAACACATCAAAACAAAGCTAATAGTCACGACCAGATTTCTCAGGTCATGATGACGCCTACTACGACCCACTAGTAGGCAAGCTAACTCATATTCCGAAACATCGAGTAATGAGATATCAGGGTAGAAGACTAAAAATACAATTTAAAACAGTAAAGAAATAATAGGAGCATACATGAATGGGCGGAAGCAACTAAATATATACAAACCCAAAAGATCCTTTCCAGAACCTGGAAGTCACATGCACAGAGCTACTAGTAAAAGAGTACAAGTCCCAAAAGTGGACCATGGAAATGGAGGTGTCTCAGAAAGAAAAAGACAGGCAAAATGTAGAAACAGATGGAGACAAGTAAGTCTTGGATGTAATGTGCTCACCCTTGCCTCCGATCACAACCGCAACTAGCTCAAATCAATGCCGGTAGATAGTACTCAGATCTACATCACCAAAATAGATGCATAGTGTAGTATGAGTACCAAAATAACAGGTACCCAGTAAATATCATAGGCTGACTGAGCAAGATAAGCAAAAGTAAACTGATGTGAGAGTAAATGGTCACAACCAAAGACAGGGTAGAAGTAAATGTAGGTATGTACATGAGCATACTTAACAAACAAAAAGGCAGAGTCTAACTAAATTCGCCGGACTCCCATAAACCCGATGGGTATGCTCATGCATAAGTATAAGGTAACCACCTGCACGGACTCCTATAAGCCCAAGATGTGCAAGAAAAGCTAAAGTAAAATAAACGGAGCCAAAAGGATTCCAATAATATCACCATTTCTCGAACTTGAACCGAACCATCCACAAACTCTCATACCTTAACCTAAAGCTGAGGAAAGATGAAGACTTGAACCACAGATTCATCAAGGAATCAGGAATTGAACTATGTGTAAGCTGGACCATAGACTTCAACCCAATATCTGTAGTTAATGAGTCAACACGAGTAAGCTAGACCACGTACTTCAACCGGGTAACTGTAGCCAAGGGGTCGAACACGGGGAAGCTAGACCTCGAACTTCAACCAGGTAACTGTAGCTAATGAGCCTAAACACAAGTAAGCTAGACCACAAACTTCAATCAGGTAACTATAGCTAAGGAATCGGACACAAGTAAGTTAGACCACGGGCTTGAACTAGGTATCTGTAGCTACGGGATTGAACCGAATTAGAATCAACGACTAACCGAGCATCACAGAGAGTGCCTCCAAATCGAGTGCCATCAATATATCAGTCCGATAGGAGAATAGAGCAATATGGAGGTAAGGTCATAAGCTGAGTTACTGCCTAGCTAAAGCTCACACTATCAGACTCAAGTCTGTTATATAAGTCTATAAGGAACTAACTATCAGAAATGACGGCAGAGAAGTTCTAAGGCCCAACGACTCTAAAATTGTGCAAGATTAAGGAAATCACTAGTCTAAGCCTAAACTAGGGCCCAACATGCTTCCAAATATATAACCACAGGAAAAACAATGTACAACACAAGGCGCGAATAAACGATAATAATAAGAGTCATGCTTAAACAGTCAAACAGTTTCCTAAAATAGTGCGTAGGGCATGAATTCTAGGAATTTAGCATGCTTGACATCCCAAAACCTCCAACTCATACAAATTAATATATAATTACCTAAACATGCTCAATCTCACGAGGGGAAAACCATAGCCTACCTGTAGGCCGATCACGCATTCTCCAACTTTTGAAATCGAAGCTTTTTCCTTACGAGTGGCTTTCAAATGCTGCCATGCTATCAATAAAAGAATCACAATATTAATATGGTCGTTATGAAACTAAATTTATTAAATTCGGAGATGGGCCAATTTTGGAGTAAAAAATCAAGAATTGTGGGACTCGCTCCATAATTCACGGAATTGACTCAGAGGATCAGTTCCAACTACTACGCCCGACTCATGTTCCACAAGGGAATACAATTCACACACCAAAGTAGACCCAAACTTTACATGCACAAGTGATCAGCTAGATAAACAAAGAACACTAGAAACACAGGAAAAGGGGAAATTACTTCAAAGAAAGCCTCAACTCCTAATTCTGAACACAGCACTCAGTGCAATTTGCAATAGCACAAGTTTTGGTGCACTTTTTCTATGACTCTATCCTTACGACCCGTAGATCCCAATCATAGGTCCCATCCGATAGTTTTTAATGAGTTTTATTTTAGGTATTTCTTGTTTTTTTACACCTAAGCTATGTTGTTTTGGGTATTATGCTAAGCCTACAAGTACCCAATTCCTTCAAAATTCCCTCATGCCCTCTCATTCTCTCAAATTCACCCAAAGATTTCAAGGTTTTCTCTCTAGTAGTCCTCCCCACACCAAGAAAGACTTAGGGTTTCAAGAAAAAGTCAATTCTCCATTTCTTAGAGCTTTCTTTTGTAATTTTATTATAAAGGTATGTAGAAATTCATCCATAGATCCTTTTCAGTCATGGAGTCCCAAAGATTTCCTCCTTTTTCTATTAATTTCAATTTAAAAGATTATAGAGTTTTGATCAATTTTCATTGAGTCAATTTAATTATGCTCTTACTTAATTCTAATAGTAAATTTCATGCATGATTTAAGTTTAATTACTTGTTTTCAATAAGTTTTGCAAGGACTCATGTATTTTTCTATGAATTTATGACCAAGGATTAATGAAAGATTTATGAAAGTTATGAATTAAGTTTTCAAGTATATTTCAAGCAAGTAACCATAAATTATGACAGGTTTTCTCAAAATATGAAGGAATTTATAATTGGGATACGTAGAAAGGTAAGTGTCCACATATTATGTTATGATCATGGTTTTTAAGAAGGTATTATTATTATAATATATTTTATGAATGTGGATTGGTGTTTAATTGCCTTTCCTAATGATTATGTTTTTTATTAGGAATGACTTAACACCGAGTGAACTTTGTTGTGGTAATCCATGTAGGAACCCTAGTAGAAACCTATAGTTCTAAAACTACGTGCTATCGTAGAAGCCTTAGTGACTGTCATGCTCCAAGAGGGTACCCTAGACATGACCAACACTCGAAGACCATTATTGGTCCTCAAGTGAACCACTTAGTATAATTACATATTCATTCAATCACATTTTATCAGTGGAAGACTCAAGTCATTAAGAAACTACTCATAAAACAAGGACAAAGGCCAACCATCTATCCCATCAACTCAATAAATAGTATGAAAGAAACTAGTCAAAAAACACGAATCAATGTCATCAATACTCTAGTCTATGAAGCCTCTATCAATAATCTATGAGGTGACAATGACAGGTTCATGGCTATCATAAATCAAATAAAGAAAAGCTAACTCAAAGTTAGAAAGACAACTATGATATCCTTCAAAATTAGGGAGGATTCACCAATTAGCTGAAAGCGAATAAATTCTCAATGATGCACCTGTTGATGATCTCTAGTACTTGTCTCTATATCGTGAAATGATGCAAGACCAAATGGAAGTTAGTACATGGAATATATGAGTATGTAAAATGACAGAATGAAATATGTATCAGGGTAGAATCAAATCAACTCATAATCTCAAATCAGAAGTATGAATAACTCTATCATGATGTCCTAGTCTAAACAATAATAAGATTTAGACAAAGTCCTATCATACACAATCCAGTCCATCCAATCTATTCCAATCCATGTCAGAGTAGTATCAAGACCTATATAAGAGTTTCTATTATCCAATAATCATCACTTATAAGTCAGTGATAGTACAACAAACCGATATTATTGCCACGTCCACCCTTACCTTACCAGGGTGGGAATGAATCTATAATCATAAATCTATAAGCAATCAAGTCCTATCATGTTTGGATAATACTCGAAGAGTTTGAACCCTAGCCTTTATCCTCTTCTCTAATCCACGCTCTCAATTTATCTAAGTTTTAATAAGAGTATTATGCATTCAGGGTACTATTAAAGGACTTAATTTAGTCCTAAAATGTCAGGATTTTAGTCTAAGAGGGGTGGGAAAAGACCAATTTACCCTTATTAAAATCTTAAAAATAGTCGCCTCTGAGTTGCCATTATAACTCATAGAAACTTCTATAAGTCGTCATCTTCAATCATGGTACTGGGCTGAAGAATGTTGGGGTCTATGACTCAATTCAACGAGTCATAAACATCTTCATGTGTCGTAAACATGACTCATCCTGCAGGTTTCTCAGAAAAATGAAATGATAAGTCTCTGAAGTTTGTCTATGGGTCATTTATACGACTCGTAGGAACTCTATGGCTCATTATTTTAATTCATCGGAGTGACTCCCTTTTTCAAAATTTAACCAATTATCGAGTGGGTTCTATGAGTCATTTCTATGACTCATAGTCCTTCCTACCATTCGACATCGTACTTAAAGTACTGAGGGTAATGTTTCTCATAAGTCATGCAATAATTTTATTACTCATTCCTATGAGTTGTCAATGTCTTTACGAGTCGTAAGGTCAGTTCATAGGGAGGCTTTTCAATTCCAAAATGCCAATAAGTATTGGCAGGATCTATGAGTCATCTCTACGACTCCTAGAAACCTTTGCGAATCATAAAGGACACTCATGATCCTCAAACTCAGTTCTTTTCCCAACTTTTATCATCGTCATCAAGCCTAGTTTAGGTTAGGAAAAAATAGGGTTTTACAATATCTCGCCCTTGGGATTATTTATCCTCTAATGAAGACTAAGCTAAGGGTTTACTCAAGGCACGAATATAATCAACCTCTCCTGGATGATCTTCACTTTCTCCATAGATTAATAAATCAAGTCTGGTCCAATTAACTCAGCTTTAGTAACCTCAAACCAACCGATAGGCGATCGATATCTCCTCCTATAAAGAGCTTCATAAGAAGCCATTTGAATGCTCGAATGGAAGCTATTATTATATACAAACTCAATAAGATGTATATTATCATCCCAATTACCTTTAAAGTCTATCACATAGGCTCTCAACATATCCTCCAAAGTCTAAATCGTACGCTCTGCCTGGCCGTCTGTCTATGGATGAAAAATAGTACTAAGGTTCACGCTTGAACCCAAACTTTCTTGAATGACTTCCAAAATTAAGCTGTGAACTGAGATCTCCTATCTGAAATGATAGCCAAAGGAACTCCATACAGTCTAACAATCTCTCTAAGATACAATTTGTGTAATCCTCTATTGTGTCCGTAGTATTAACTGGCAAGAAATGGGCAAATTTGGATATTATGTCCATAATCACCCAAATAAAGTCATGCTGTCTGTGGGACCGCCGTAGACCTATAATGTAGTCCATATTTATCATCTCCCACTCCCATTCTGGAATCTCAATATTTTGGGCTATTCCGTAAGGCCTCTAGTACTTAACTTTAACTTGTTGGCAGTTCAGACACTTATACACAAACTCTGCTATATCTCTCTTTATTCCACTCCGCCAATATACGTCTCTCAAGTTATGGTATATCTTTGTAGAACCTAGATGGATGGAATACCTAGAATTATGGGCCTTTGCCATGATCCTCTCTCAAATTCCATCAATGCTTGGAACACATAATTTCCCTTGATACCTCCACACTCTATCTCCCCCTTTGGTAAAAACCATTTCCTTTTGCTTATGTACATCATCTTTTAGTTGGAGGAGAGTGGAATCTTGATCTTGTTTTTCTTTTACCTCCGCAACTAAAGATGATTCAGCTCTATTCCGAACTATTGTACTACCCTTACTAGAGGCGATAAGTTGAACTCCCAAACGCCCTAGTCTATGTACCTTTGTGGGCAATTTTTTCTTTTTCTCTTCTACATGGGTAGTTCTCCCCATAGATAACCTGCTAAGAGCATTAGCAACAACGTTAGCTTTACTTAGGTGGTAGAGAATGCCCATATCATTATCTTTGAGCAACTCAAGCCATCTCATCTTCCTTAGGTTCAACTCTTTTTGAGTAAACACATACTTAAGGCTCTAGTGATTTGTGAACACATCAACATATACGCTATAATGATAATGGCGCCAAATTTTGAGAGCGAATACTAAGGCGTTCAACTCGTCCAACTCAAGGTCATGAGTTAGGTAGTTCCTCTCATGAATGTTGAGCTGTCTAGAAGCATAAGATAATAGTTTTCCCTTCTTCATCAACACATATCCTAATCCTACTCCGGATGCATCACAATCGATAATAAACCCATTTGTTCCCTGGGGTAGGGATAACACTAGAGCAGTAGTCAATCTTGTTTTCAACTTTTGAAAACTCCTCTCACAAGCATCTGACCATTGAAACTTAGCCTTTTTCTGAGTTACCTTAGTCAATGGTGAATATATGAATGATAACCCTTTAACAAATCTATGGTAGAAGCCAGCAAAATCATTGAAACTCCTTATGTCTGTCGGGGATGTAGACCTCGGCCAATTCTTAACCATTTCAATCTTTTGCAAATCAACTCGTATACCCTCTCCAGATACAACATGGCCTAGGAATATTACATAAGCAAGATAAAATTCACACTTTGAAAACTTCGCATATAGTTCCCTATCCTTGAGAGCCTACATGACAATTCTGAGATAATAGCATGCTCCTCTTCACTTCGCGAATAAATCAGTATATTATTTATAAATTATCACAAACATGTCTAAATACTTTTTGAACACTCTGTTCATCAAGTCCATAAATGTTGAAGGAGTATTGGTCAAACCAAAGAACATAACAAGAAACTCAAAGTGACCATACCTGGTTCTGAAAGCAGTATTTGGTATGTCACATTCTCTCACTTTCAGATGGTGGTAGCCTGATCTGAGGTGTATCTTTTAGAAGCAAGTGGCATATTGAAGCTGGTCAAATAGATCATCTATCATTGGAAATGGGTACTTGTTCTTTGTGGTGACCTTATTTAGTTGACGATAATCAATGCATATTCTCAATGACCCATCTTTCTTTTGCATAAATAGGACCGGAGCCCCCAATTTGAGACACTCAGCCTAATGAATCCCTTATCTAGGAGATCTTTCAGCTACTTTTTCAACTCTTTCAACTCAGTAGGAGCCATTCTATATTACGGAATAGAGATGGACTACGTATCGGAAAGAATATCAATCCCAAAGTCAATCTCTCTATCAAGAGGGACTCTAGGCAGATCCTCAAGAAACACTTTAGGAAACTCATTTACAATTGGGATAGACTCAAGAGTGGGGGACTTAACACTATCATATTTGACTTTAACAAGGTGATAAATACACTCTATAGAGATTAACGTTTTTCCATAGGATAGGAGATAAACTTAACCTTAGGCACAATAAAACTATCCTTCCATTCTAAGATAAGCTCATTCAAGAAATTGAACTTAACAATCCGAAATCTACAATCAATAGAGGCATAAAACTATAGCCCGTCCATGCCAAGAATTACAACAAAATCATCAATGTCCAACTCAGCTAAGTCAACCATGGTATCCTTGTGATAGATAGACACCATACAATCTCTATATACCCTCTCAGCTAGGATAGTCTTGCAAACATGAGTAGATATGCTGAAAGGCTCAAGAAGACACTCAAAATTTTATCAAATCTACTAGACACATAAGGAGATACAAAGGATAAAGTGGCAGTTGAATCCATCAAATCATAACAATTAAGAGTAAAGACTCAAATCATACCTGTCACAATGTCTGGGGAGTTCTCCTAATCCTAGTGACTACCCATGGCTTATAGATAATTTGTAACTCTGCTCGTACTTGAAGTAGTGCCCTTCTAATTACCTCTAGTCGGTGGTGCTGTGGTAGAAGACTAGGCTCCATTGCCCCATGTCAGACACTCCCTCTGAAAATGGCCCACTTGACCATATTTGTAACAACCATTCTTCCCCTCTCTACACTCTCCCAAGTGAAGCTTAGCGCATTTGTTATAAGACGGCTTTCCTTTCAAACCCTGAACCACACTAGCCTGGGATTGAAAACCCTGGGCTCTGGAATTTTGGTGACTCTGTCGCTACTGATCATACATGCTATGCGGTGCAAGTGCACTTGCTGCTAATGGGGCTTAGTTAGAAGACCTCTTTTAAAAGAAGGATGTGTTGCCCTTGCCCTGCCTTTATTCATTTTCATGCCCAACTGACTTTGCCTTCTTACTCAAGTGCTCCTCTTTGTCTTTCCTCTTATCATTCTCTACTTGCTGTGCATACATCATCAACTTGGAAATATCCATGTCAGAAATTAGCAGTGACGCTTTGCACTCCTTCTTCTCATATTTGCCCAAGCGGAAGACAAACTTTCATTTGTTTGATCTCATATCTGAGATCATCTATGGAGCATATCGGGATAACTGGATGAACTTTAAACTATACTCTTTCACTACCATCCATTCTTATTTTAGCTTCACAAACTTCTCTACCTTTGCTTCCCTCAACTTTCTGGGAAAGAAGTGATTAATGAAGGCTCCCTCGAATTATCTTCGATAGCAGGCTCCAAATCTTCACCTCTACTTTCTTCCCATTGGTTGTTGTAGACATATGCCACATCCTTAAGTTGATAAGACACTAAATCAACCCCCTCAATCTCCGTAGTATGTATCACTTTCAAGATCTCCCACATCTCATCAACAAAATTTTAGGAATCCTCCTTAACCTTGGAACCTTTGAAGACTGGTGAGTTCATCCTCAAGAAGTCTCGGATCCTTACCGAAGTGGATGAATCTTGAGAGATAGAGGTGGGAGCTGGTGAACTTTGGTTACCCCTCTGGCCAGTTATTAAGTGGGTGAGCATAGTGATGACACCTTAAAACTCGGCTTCTAAAGTAGGAGCTAGCTGAGTAGTAGGCTCTTGTAGTGCCTCAATAGACTTTGTAGGTCAAACCCTAGTTCTAACTCTAGTAGGTGGGGGCATCTTGGATTGTAGAAACTCAGTATTAGCAGCTTTCCTCTCCCTAGCGGTATGTTTAGGAGGTATTTTCTATAAATGTGTAATGCACGAATTAGGAAGGATTTTTTAGAGTTAAACTCTTTAGCACAAACTCAGTATATGAAAGAAGTGAAACAATTTTGAATGTCCTATAGACTCCTGACTATAAGTGTGGTGCGCAATACACCCATAAGCAAGACTCTAATAGACACGACTTCATAGACTCTATAGTACTCTTGTACTTTTTGCTCTGATACCAAGTTTGTCATGCCCCGAGAGGGTACCCTAGATGTGTCTGGCACTCAAAGACTATTATTGGTACTTAAGCGAACTACTTAGTCCAATTACACATTCATTCAATCATATTCTATTAGCAAAAGATTCAAATCATTAAGAAACTACTTATAAAAGAAGGCCAAAGCCCAACTATCTATCCCATCAACTAAACAAATTGTACAAAAGAAACTAGTCAAAATAACAAGAATCAACGTCATCAACACTCTAGTCTATGAATCCTCTATCAACAATCTACAAGGTGTTAATGGTAGGTTCATGGCTACCACAAATCAAATAAAGAAAAGCTAACTCAAAACTAGAAAGATAACTGCGGTATCCTTAAAAAATAGGGAGGACTCACCAAATAGCTAGAAGCGAATAGATCATCAACGATGCGCCTGTTGATGATCTCTAGTACCTGTCTCTATATCTTGGAATGATGTAGGCCCAAATGGATGTCAGTACATTAAATGTACAACTATGTAAAATAACCGAATGAAACATGCATCAGGGTAGAATCAAATTAACTCATAATCTCAAATTAGAAAAATGAACAACTCTAACTTGATCTCCTAAGTCTAAACAAGAATAAGATTTAGATAAAGACCTATCATACATAATCCATTCCAATTTATTCCAATCCAAGTCAGGGTACTATCAAGTTTTATATGGGAGTTTCTTTGATCCAACAACCATCACTTATGAGCTAGTGATAGTATAACAAGATGATTTTGTTGCCACGTCCGTCCTTTCCTTGCTAGGGTAGGAACAAATTAACAATCATGGATCCATAACCAATCAAGTCCTATCATGTTAGGCCATAAATTTAGGAAACATCCAACTTTAACGGTTTAATCCTCTCTTACATTTGGCAACATAGTTATTGGGTTGGAATTATTACTTACTCTTACCCAATTTTATGCTCGATACTCCTCCTAAGACTCAAGCTCATAAAACATTCAATTCGAATCAAACCAAACCAATAAGTCTCTTTTCAACTCTTTCGTTATATCAAATCAATTCTTTCAACCAATCAGTTTCCCTATTATTCTCAATTATTTATTAAGAGAGGTTTTAGACAATCATTTATGACAATATTTCAGACTATCAACTTGTCAATACTATCAGTACTATCATCACACTCAAATTCCAATCACAATCGTAAACTCACAGTTCAAGGCTCTAGACTCATTCTTAAGATGTATATAATTCAATATCAATCACCATGATACTAGGGTTAAGTAAACAAGTATTTCAAATCATGTGTTGAAGGAATTAATTTGAAAAAATTAATATTTCATCAATAATTCATAAAACATATATATTTTTAAGACAAGAATTTCTCAAGAAATACAATCATGGAGACTCAATCCGTTCACAATTAATCTATCATAATCATGGGCACATGGAGGGACAAAATCCATATTTTAGTTCAGCCTTCATACCTGGAGTGAAGAACAATCGATGATTTGAAGACCTTACTCGAAGAGTTTGAACCCTAGCCTTTCTCCTATTCTCCAATCCTTGCTCTCAATTTGCCTTAGTGTTAATGAGAGTATTATGCATTCAAGGTACTATTAAAGGACTTAATTTAGTCCTAAAACATTAGGGTTTTAGTCTAAGAGGGGTGGGAAAAAACCAATTTACCCTTATTAAAATCTTAAAAACATTTGCCTATGAGTTGCCATTACGACTCAAACAAACTTGTACAAGTTGCCATATTCAATCATAGAACTGGGTTGAAGAATGTTGGTGTCTATGACTCAATTCGACGAGTCGTAAACATGTCCTATAGGTTTCTCAGAAAACTGAAATGATAGGTCTCTGAAGTTTCTCTATAGGCCATTTATATGACTCGTAGTAACTTCTATGCTCATTATTTCAAATTGTAGGAGTGAGTCCCCTTTCCAAAATTTGACCAATTATCGAGTCGGTTCTGTGAGTCATTTCTGTCATGACCCAATTCTGTAGGCCTTGACGGGTGCCCGAACTAGACACATGTGTGTACCCCTGCTAATTATAAGTAAAACCATTTCCTGTTCGACTCTTAGTATACCAACAAATAAGAAATCATATAATCCGACAAGGCTGCTGTAGTGTAATAATGTTACAACACGCTGTATAGGCACAACTGGAATAACTTACAAACAACCACATACATATGTCTACAGACCTCTAAGAATAGCAACCATATCATATGGCGGGACAGGGCCCCCACCGTACCCCTAAATAAGTAAACATATACATCCAATACTCAGTACCAAAAACTCAGCTCCGGTACAATGGAGCTTCTTCAAAACTGGCTGAGCAGAATTCTAAGCTGGTAGACTCTCAAAACCTGTGTCTGTACCTACGGACATGAACGCAGCCCCCCGAATAAAGAGGGGTCAATACGACATATGTACTGAGTATGTAAAGTACAAAACATCATAAGGAAATTACAGTTACCATAGGGGTGCAGGGGATAAGTATAAAATTTAACAGAGTATTATACCTGCACCTTACAAGATAAGGTCATGTATACCATTATCATATACCGTTTCGGCCCGCTCGGGGACTCGGTGTAACAAATGCATTATTTTATCATCATAGGCATATGCATACTATTAGCGTTGTGGAACGTACAACCCGATCGATATGTATATTAGGTTAGTGCCGAGGAGCGTTCGGCCTGATCCATACATATAATAGGTTAGTGCTAAGGAACATTTGGCCTAATCCCTATACATATATTACGTTAGTACTGAGGAACGTTCGGCCCGATGTCTATACATATAATAAGTTAGTATCGAGGAATGTTTGGCCCGATCCCTATACATATAATACGTTAGTGCCGAGGAACGTTCGACCCGATCCCTATATGATATAATAATGCATATATGTACACGTAAACCTTAGTAATATATCAAACATCCCTCAAGTATCACCATAAAGTATGTTTAAGAGCCCTTAGGTATAGGAGCTTACGCATCCGATCACTATTCAACCTATAGAAAGCTCAAGGGTCGTAGTTCAACTACTTCAAGGCCCTTATTATTCAAAGGTGAGTATGAGTCATGAATCACATCCAGAATCTATAAATGGAACTAACTCTAACTCACATCCCATAGCATTTCACTTACATTAAACCATTTCAAGAGAAGGTAAGGATAGGCTTCACGTATAATACTTTTCATTACGTACAAGGTTTACAAGACAATAACTCAACTATCGCAGGAGTTCTAATATCAAGAAGTGAATAATATGTACGAATCATGCTTAGGGTTCTATGAATGGAAATATTCCCACATTACATACACAATCCACTTAAGATTATGACATACCAAAAGAAAAGAAAGATAGACTTTACATACTCCTCACTTCCTAACGTATGGAAGGCTTGAGAAGCCCTAGTTCAATTACTGTCAGAGTGCTTTCATTAAGAAGTAAATAAGGGTCGTGAATTACGCTTGACATTTATGAGTAGATTTACCCTCAAGCTCATATCATTCACTACTTAACTTGAAGACATGCCAAAAGAAGGGAAAGATAAGCTTTACATACACTACTTTTCAACATATAGAAGACTTGAGAAATGGGAGCTTAACTACTTTAAGAGTCTTAACATTCAGAAGTGAACACGAATTATGAATCATGAATCATGTTCAGAGCTCATGAATAGAATTACCCCAGGCTTCATACACATATCATTTGTCACTTAAATCTAAGACATGCCCAAAAGAAAAGAGAGACAGGCTCTACATACCTCTTACGGGCTTCTCTTAACCACGTTCACGTCGTCTTCCTCCAATCCTATTTAACATGGAAGCAATGCAAGTATCAACAACCTTAAACTTTTCAGCATCTTAGACTACCTACGAGAATTCATAGAACTCGTTTCCTCGCTCGCCTTCTCGACTAGTTCCTTAATTAGTTAAGGGATTAACGAAAATCGGGCAGCATCTCCCTTATAATATGCCCTATCCGAATTTCCAATTACACTCCTAATAACTAAAGACAACCAACAACAATAACCTGCAGAATATATATATGTAATTCACATCAACATTATACAACATAAACCCCAAATGACTCGCTCAAAACCATAATACCAAAATAGGGTTCCTAGTTTCGATTTTGCAACACTTTTAACCATACAAAATGGAGTGTCACGATCCAACCCCGTAGGCCTTGATGGGTGTCCAAACTGGATACACACGTGTACCCCAACCAACTATACATAGCCTGTCTCCTGTCTATACTCAAAATACACTAACAGGTAAGAAAATATACAAGCCAATAAGACTGTTGTAACATATAGGGTCATTCCATAATACACATATATGCAAGACGACAAGACCGCTATGATAAGGGAACGCCCCAAATTATAAGTTATATCAGCACAACTATACATACACGCATATGCAACTCATATACCCCTCATATATAATTTATATACACACACCCCACATATGTACAATACACATCCGTATCTACAGACCTCTAAGAGTATGTAGAATAGTAACATAAGGCGGGACAAGTCCCCCACCATACCCGTGAACAAAATGAATACATACATCAAGGTTTAGTACCCAAAATCAGGCTCCATCATAATGGAGCACTTCTGGACCACTGAATGGGACTCCTATGCTGGTGGATCCCCAAATTGTGAACCTGTACCTGCGGGCATGAATGCAACCATCCGAGAAAGGGGGTCAGTACGATAAATGTACTGAGTATGTAAAACATAACATAGCATAACTGGAAACATATTTGAAACGGAGGAGCAAGGAATCAAGTACACTATAAAAGAAGCCTCTGTACCTGTACTCTGTGAATCATAAAAATATGCATGTTTAAATTATATCATATAGCTGGCCCTATCAGGGGTCTAGTGGATATATCTGTAAGATCATCACAACCCAGTGCCATCACCACCTTATTACAACACATCATCATATATATATACATACGTATCCCGACCCTCTAATGAAGGGCTCGGTGGACAATGCAGCGAATTATGCACGATTACTATTCTTGGCCTGGGATATGGTGAAAGAAGTGTTACAGTATATACGAGTAGAGTAGTGAGTAACTATATGTAGTTTAAATCATTATCGGAGACTCGACAGTATATGAAGGCTAAGCTAGCGTCTGAGAATCAGGGTGGTAATATGATCAGCTCAAGTGACATCTAAAGGCCATTAGGACTATATTAATTAACATCTTGGGGTATTTAGGCCCATACCAAAGTAGTGCTAACCGCTTAAGGATTTCAGAGTACATGTAGTCATATAGTCTCTCCGATTAGAAACTTGTATATTCATTGTCTGTTTAACGTATAGTAAGTTCGAGGAAAGTAGTTCAACTAAAGTGAGAGTTCATAATCCAGAAGAGAACAGGAGACATTTAGGAATGGAATTACTTCAGAGATCATATTACTTTTTACTTACCTCTATGGCATGCCAAAATAAAGAGAAAGAATAGGCTTTACATACCTCTTACGGGTTACTTTTTATCCCGTTCGTCTTGTCTTCCTTTGAACCTAAGTAAGATAAAAGCAACATGAATATTAATAACCCTTGGCTGTCCAGAACCTTAGGTTACACATGAGTATTCATAGAACTCAACTCTTCGTTCGCCTCCTAGATTAGTTCTTTAACTAGTTAAAGAGTTAGCGAAAATCGGGCAGCATCTCCCCTATAATGTGCCCTATCCGAATCCCCAATTACGTCCTTAATACCTAAACCCAAACAAAAACATAACCATAAGATCATATATATGTATATCATGGCAACATTACACAATATAAACCCCAAATGACTCACTCGAAACTACAACGCCAAAATAAGGTTTCTTGTTTCCATTTTGCAAAATCTTTAACCATACGAAGCGGGGGTCATGTGGCTGCAACCATAAGATACCCCACCTATTTTATGGAACATTTAGACCCTGAAACACGCACCACCAAACCAGCAGCAGCCTCCATACCCACAATGCCTCATTTCGACTACAATTTAACTACGACGACTTCAATTTAGATTGTTTCTTTCGCTGAGCATCTCCACGACTTTTTTATACTTACAGAAGTATAAAATATAACTAATACACACCATAACAAACCCATAAAATCCAAATTTAAAGGAGAAACCTTACCTTACCCGAAATTGGCCAAAACTAGCCAAAGTTGCACCTCGGAAACCTCTTTAGCGTGCTGGAAGTTGTGTGTACTGTTTGCTGTTTGTTTTGGCTGCACCAAGCCATGATTTTATATTTCTAATACCTCCATATCATCGTGGTAGATGATGGATAATTAATTTACGGAATGAAATTTGGACTTACGTACTTTTTTTCTCCAAGCCGTCCTTTTTTTCTCTCTAGACTTAGGGTTTTGTTCTTCTTTTTTTTGCTGAAGTTTAAGTGCAGAAACTGAAATTAAGCCAAAATATACATGTATATATGTGGTCCTAGGAGGTGACACGTGTCATACCCCTAAGAGGGACATATGTCCAGCCCCTATTGGCCACCGTGTCCATGCAAGCAAGGAGAGCTGCCACGTGGCAGTGGGGCCCACCTCCCCTAAGCAGGTGGGTCACCTACTTGACCCCAAGCAGGTGGGTCACCTGCTTGCTTGAGGTGCTGCCACATGTTGCTCCTCCATTGACTGCCATGTGTCTTTTTTTTCTTCCTCATGGGTTCGTAATCTCATTTTATTTTAAGAGCCTATGTAATCCGTGCTATGTAAGCTTGGTATGTACTCCAATAGCTTAAGTACGTAAGACTTCTAAGTTAGTAGCTTACGTAGATAAATCGAGTCCTACGACTCGTTACTTGGTCTCCAATTCTTCCCGGATGCTCATGACTCTATTTTCAATCTCCTCTACTATGGAGTGTCACATTCTCCCTTCTTTAGAGTCGTTTGATAGTGTCGTAGCTTATCCGGCTCACATGATAACGTCTAAGAAACTTAAGAGACATTCCAGGTTTAAAAATGTGGGGTGTAACACGAAAGGTCAGGTGGATGAAACTAGAAGCACCCACACCTCTTTTAGGCCATGTTCCAGCCCTAAAACACACCACCATACACCTGCAGCAGCACCCCATACGCACAATGACTCATTTCGACTACAATTTAATTATAACGACTCCAATTTAGTTTGTTCCTAATGTCGAGCATTTCTACAAAATTCTTACACTTCCACAACATACAAGGTGTATAATACACCCTACAACAACACCATAAACTTCAAATTGGAAGGAGAAACCTTACCTTATCCGAAATTGGCCAAAACTTGCCAAATTGCACCTCGGAACTTCTCTAAACATGCTGAAATTTTGTGGCTGCTTGTTACCCTTTTGATACTTCTCCAAAAAGCAACTTTACATTATTAATACCAAACCCTTACCAAAATGTGGGAGAAGAGAACCAAGCCATACCTTGCTAAAACTTGCTAAAA
The DNA here is from genome assembly GCF_947179165.1 of Solanum dulcamara. Lineage (NCBI taxonomy): Eukaryota > Viridiplantae > Streptophyta > Magnoliopsida > Solanales > Solanaceae > Solanum > Solanum dulcamara. The sequence continues at coordinate 19,561,831 of NC_077246.1, forward strand.
CTTGTCTCGGAAGTTCTCTTAACATGTTGAAAAGTCGCAGACTGTTTGTAACTCTTCCTTGCTGCCCCAAAATAAAATTTTACGTTTTTAAACACCGCTATATCACTATAAAATACCTTAAATAATTAATTCATGAAATAAAATCGGGCCTTACTTTTTCTTTTGCTCAAACCCGTGGCTGCTCCCTCTAGCTCCTAGCGTTTTTCTCTCTTTCTCTGTCACTTTCTAAGGTTGTAAAAAATTTAATATGATGACTTAGTCATCAAATGAAATAGATATACTTTCCCTTAGGAGGTAACATGTGTCATCCCCTAAGGGTGATGCGTGTCAAACCCTTATTGGGCCACCTCAATCATGAAACCAATAAGGGGCTGCCACATGGCAGTTGGGTCCACCCTCAAGCAGGCTGGTGGGTCACCTCCTTACTTCAGCTGGTGCCACATAGCACTTCCTCCTGTGGCCATGTGGCACTCTCCTCTTGCTGCCACATGTCATCCTTTTCTCTCCCTTGTGGGTTCATAATCTCGTCTTAACTTAAGAACCCATGTAATCCCGGCTACGCAATCTTAGTATATACTCATGTAGCTCAAGTGTGTAAGACTTCTAAGTTAATAGATTACGTAGGTAAATCGAGTCCTATGACTCATTACTTGTCTCCAACTCCTTTCGACTTCTCATGACTCTATTTCCAACCTTCCCTACTATGGGGAACCACATTCTCCCTTTCTTAGGATTGTTTGATACTGTCGTAGATTATCTGCCCCACATGATAACTTTTAAGAACCTTAAGAAACATTCTGAGCTCAAGAGTGTGGGGTGTAACAATTTCTACGAATCGTAGTCTTTCCTATGATTTGATATCATACATAAAGTATTGAGGGTAATGTTTCTCGTAAGTCATGCAACAACTTTATGACTCATTCCTATGAGTCGTTGATGTCTTTATAAGTCATAAGATCAATTCGTAAGGAGGCTTTTCAATTCCAAAATGCCAAATAAATGTTGGCAGGATCTGTTAGTTGTCTCTACGACTCCTAGAAACCTTTACAAATCATAGAGGTCACTCATGGTCCTCAAACTCAGTTCTTTTCCTCAACTTTTCTCATCGTCATCGAGCCTAGTTTAGGTTAGCACAACATGGGGTATTACAATAGTTTAGATAGTGGATTGACATATAACTCATATTCATATTTATATGGAGTCTACCTTAGAATATGCTCACACCGCGAGCCTACACACTAGACATGGACGACACTCAAAAATCATTGCTGGTCCCAAGAGAACCACTTGGCCTGGCTTAACTCATTCAGCGGAAGATTTATCTCATGAAAAGGATTTCATATAGGCACAAATAGTATATGCAAACTTAACTTCTCATAATAAAATCTCAATACTCAAATATATATAGATTACAGCTCAATGGTTTAAAAGTATGAACTTAGAAAATAACAAAATAAACTTTGTCTGTGACTAGTCTATAAAGTCTCTAAAATGGTCTATGAAATAGGTACCAGGACAGACCCACAACTACCTTAAAATAGTTAGTAAAAAATAAAAGATAAAGACTCAAGGGTACCTTTGAATGTAAAAAGGTCTCACGAAAATAGGGATGGAAATTTGATCTCCAAAGATGTGCCTGTTGAGGATCTCTACCATCTGTGTTTGCATCATAAAATGATGCAGTGCCAAATAGCATCAGTACATGAAATATACAATGTGTAAAATAGCTGAAAGGAAATTACTCAAAAATTACTAATCTTAACTCAACTCATATAACTATGAAAATAGCTCAACTCAATAAGGTAAGCAATATATGTAAAACAATGCTTTAGAAAATATGGATACGTGAATGCAACTCAGTATATAAAAATATAATATTTTACTCTTGGAGAGTTGTTTAACCAACAACCATCACTTATGAGCTAGTGATGATACAATGAACTTCTATCGTTGCCACAATTGTCCAACACCTTGCAAGGGTAAGGGATGCAAACTCATCTCTAGATCGAATGAAAGCCGTCTTTTGGGACAATGAGGAGTCGCCCGATTGAACGGTACTATCCTACCCTATGCTAACTACATAGATCATGGGGTTCGAGTTGTTGTATACTCTTACCCAAATTATTTTTCAATACTACTCCCAAAATATAATTTATTATTCTCATAACTCAAATAAGTGTATTTACTCAATTAACTCATTTAGTCTCTTTCTGGACTTAGCTCAAAACTCAACTCATATTTTCTCTCTAAAATAGTCTTAAACTCAACTCAATGAATGCATGTTTTAAAACATAATTAGACTCCTCAACTCAATCTCAAAATAAATGTTCAATAAACTAATACTCATGCTCAAAATAATGATAATGAGACTTCTTAGCCCATGCTCAAAGTAATAATTAAAATACTTCTCAAACTCATACTCATGTCAAACTCTTTCTTAATTAAATGTTGAAAATAATCATTCTGTAAACTATTAATAGTGCATAAAATAATTAATACAAAACTCAACTAGGGTTTATGTGAATGCAAACATGAATTCATAATCTCAAAAACTCAACCTATGAAACTCATCAAGTTATATTTGAATATATACAAGAATACAATGGAATTTATATATATAACTTAAGAATTCACATTATAAGAATTAAAAAAATCGAACTTGAAACTCAACTTGACTATATAGATATGTAAGGAATGAGGAAGAATTTAGTCCAACATTTTGATAGCTTTACAATACTGGAATGAAGATTATCTTTCATGCCCCAAGAGGGTACCCTGGGCGTGCCGACACTCCAAAGCCATTGATGGCTCCCAAGAGAAACACTTGGCCTGATCACACTTTCATTGATTCAGCGTAATACTTACTTTAAGAGAAAAATAAATCTTAGTGCGATAACTTAATCATCAATCTCCATCATTCAAATCAAAAACATAGTTTGAAAGAAAACTAATCAAGAGTTAAAGACATCAAAATAAATCCATCACTATCTAGTCTATGAAGCCTCTATCTCTATTACCTAAATGGTGCCAATGACAGGTTCATGACTAGCTCAAAAAAAAATAACTACTCATAAGCAATGGAAAGAATGAATATGATCCCTCCGAAGGCAAGGAGTTCTCACCACTATTAGGAAATAAATATATCTTCAATGAAGCGCCTATTGATGATCACTAATACATGTCCCTGCATCATAAAATGATGCAGGCCCAAATGGACGTCAATACGTGGAATGTACGAGTATGTAATATGGAAAAATGAAATAACAATACATTAGAGGTACTCAAGATAGAATAAAACTCACCAAACTCAGTATGATATGCAAGTATAAAATATAACAATGCTTTAAGAAGGACTCAGTATTATGCAGCTTGTTCAAAATATGTCATATACTTTCATGCATAATCTGGGACTCTCTTTGAACCGACAACAATACCACCACCTATAAGTAGGTGATGTACAATGAACAGACGTCATTTCCAGTCCATCTAATAATTGCCAAGGTAAAAGATGAATCGACCAATCTGGATCCACCAATCAATGTAGTCCTATCCTTTCAGGATAGTGAAATAGGAAAATATCCGACTTTAATGATGCAATCCTCTTCTACGCTGGCTACGTAGTTATTGAGTTTTACCCTCACTCAATTTGGTGCTTGATACTACTTTCAAAACTCAATATGCTCGTGCAACTTAAACAAATGAGTTCAATAATAACTTTCTACTAGTCTCATTAGACTCCCATCGAAACTCAATCTCATCTCAATCATTATGCTCTTTCTAATCACCTCAATCCAATCCAGTTATTGAGATTAAATGCTCAACTCTTTTAAATCTCTTTAAAATATTTAATTTTGACTTAAAATAATGCATAGCAAAAAAAAATTAAAACGATTAAAATCTTAAAGACTCTTTCAATTCAACTTAGGCTCGACACATGCTCAAATCATCAAGTTCTTTCAGAAATAAAATTTTGAAAATCAATCACAACTCATTAAAATTTTGTCTCAAAATAATCATTTATGCCCAAGTATCCATTTTCAAAATAATGAAAAAAATCAACTTATGTGAAAACTCAAACTCTTGTACAATCAATGCTCAAAATTAAATATAATCTTCAATTAGGGTTCATGTGAATGAAGACTTGAACATGCATCCAAATCAAGTAGTCAACCTATGAACAACATCAATATGTATTTTAAATATGTACAAGGACCCCAAAATACAATATATAATTCAAGAATTCAATTTAAGGAACTCAAAAACTCCTACTCAACTCAACTTGAATCAATAAAGATGAAGGGGCACGTGGACGAACTCAGTCCAACATTGAGTTAGCTTTACAAACCTGGAATTCAAAGGAAAATCAAGACTTGAAGCTTGAAACCTAGCTCTTCTTCTTCTTCTCTCTTATCTCTTTTCTCCAAGGTTCTAAGGGTGAATGAGAAAAAAATACCCCTAGAAGGCAATTTTTTAGTCTCAAAATGTAATAGGTTAGGTTTGGAAAGGGTGGGAAAAAGTTCGAAATGCCCTTCCTAAAATAAAAACCTAAAACACGAGTCTAGGACCCTGGAGGCGCTATAGTGGGCACCGCGCCATAGCCCAAACTGCTGCAGCTAATTTCGGGTGCGTTAGTGGTGCTCTGCGCCAAGCCCCCAAACTGCTGCAGCGGTAGTCTTTGGTAAAATGGTCATAACGTTTTACTCTCAACTCATAATGAGGAAAACTCGGTGGCATTGGAAAGAGAATTCAAAGACCTTTAATTGTATAGGTTGTGGGACACCTAAAGCATAATATTAGCAATGTTATGATCCTTTAAAGTTGATCTTTCTTTCGAACTCATCCGAAAACTTAGCCGATAGAAATTCTTTGGACTTGACTTGGTCCTAGAGATCTCTCATTAACCTAAAACACATATAATCATATTCAAATAGTTAGGAATTGATCCTAAATCCTATATACAATTAGAAGTCATTCAGTTCGAGTCTAGATACATATGAAGAATTATTCGAGTCTTGACGAATGTTTTTTGGGGTATTCCATTATCTCCCCCTTTAGATCATTCTTCCTCGAATGAAGATCAAATTGAGCTGGACTCAAGGAATGAATCACAATCAAAACTCTATCAAATCAACCAATCAACCAAATCAAGCAATCTAGACAATCAACTATTCAGACTCAAAAATTGGCAAATCAGTTCAAGTCAAGAGTAGGGACATTACCTTCAACATTCTCATCATTAGGAAAGAATAGAATATCAAAACTCTATCAATCAAATCATTCAAACATCTAGATCATCAACTATCACACTCAAGAAAGAAGTCATCAACTCAAATCAAGAACAGAATATTACTTTCAACATCATCGTTGATTGCACGAATAGAACTGGATATTTGGTATTCATATCATCCTCATAAGATAGACTATCCTTGATTTCAGCACTATCCTAGGAACTACCAATAAAGGATCTCCCAAGAACTCTTTCGATCATCGAGACATGAAGCACCGAATGAATGGCGGCTAACTCAAAAGGTAATTCCAATTGCTGAATGACATCTGCAATCCTCTTCATGCTTAGGTAAGGCCAATATATCGGTGCCCAAGCTTTCCCTTCTTGTGAAGCCTCATACAACTTTATACTATCTCGGATACACATATTAAGTCTCTTTCTTATCAAATGACTTAGCCTCAGTTCACTATTTACATCTGATGGTCACATACCTCCCATTCATAACACATACTCCTCGCAAGTTAATATTTTAATATCTCATATACATCATGTCAAGCCTACTAAATAAAATCTTAAAACTAGCACTATCACACTCATAATGCTATCTCTTTTGTCTTCACACCACTTACCTTAAATTCAAGCTTAGGGTGTAGTACTACACTAATCTACAACTAGCAGGTGAAATTAAGAAACACTCTCCTACTAAGACCTTATAATTAGTAATCGACCCTCATCTCGCTGTTTGTCTAATTATAATTTATCACCTCATTTCCTTTCATAACATAAGTACTATTTACTCATTTATTACACCTCATTATCTAGTTATATTCATATCCCTCTAAATTACATAGGGCTCTCTCTTCAAAATCATAAGCCTAACTTAGATCTATCATCTTATGACTATTCATCCCTTCCGTTCAATACTTATACTAGGTCTTTACTATCATAAAGACATCCCAATGTAACACTTCTCTATTGGTTCAAGTGTATTCTAACTCATCCTAACTAGCAAACTCGTCGTCTACCTCCTATCATGAAAGTTAGACGATACTTACTACTCTCTAGTCAAAACCAAAAGGGACTTCATTTATGACCCCATCACCTACCTTATAGCTATATAACTCTAGTTACATGCCTCAACCAACCACCATTCACGTACATCCAATCATTTACCTCAAACTTTAAGTTTTTTCCCCTCATCTCAATTTTCACACTCTCTGACTCTATAACTTGGTGAACTAAGTCTAGTCCAACCAACTCAAAAATAGGGAACTCACTCACTAAAAGACATAATACTAGGGACGAGAGAAGAGCTACAACCTCGAATGCTCCCATCAATATTCCTCTTACCCAGCTAAAGCCTAGCTCTAAGTCCTAAGGTGCTAATCCTAAGATGATCATACTTATTCAAATCTAACCCTCGAATTCATATTCTATACCTCCATAAGAACCTTTACTTAGAGAGTACTACTCCTTGTCACCACTTCATACAAACACTCACAATCATCACCTAACAGTCATCAATATCCTACTACTATAACTCTCAAAGGGACAACTACACACTCAAGCCTATCAGTCTAACTACTTCAACCACATCTAAAAATGGTCAAACCTACTTTAAAACTTCTACCTCTATTATTGCATGAGCTCTTACAAGAGACACACTAACATACTCTTACCTATCTATTGTATATCAGAAGGTCTCATCTCTCTTCTCTTGCTCACCTCTATCCTTCACTATACAAGTACAACACAACTATCATAATCAAGAAACACTCACTCTCCCCCATCTATTCTCACTCAACTCAGTCTGCTATCATCAACATCTCTATTAGAATTGGGAGGAGCTCATTATCTCCCCCTTTGGTAACAACCAATACTACTATCTTTCACTTTATGATAAGTATGATCAATGTCTAAAACTAGACATCCGAAATTCTACCATCAATGGTGTAATAATAAGTCTAAGGCCAGTCCATGCCTAGAACGACATCAAAATCAGTCATATTGAACTCAAATCAGATTAACCATGGTATGTCTATAATAGATGGGAATAGTACAATTATTATCGACTCACTCAATTAGTATAAACTCATCCATTAGCATCACATAAGATGTGGCACTCAGATCAAACAAATGATAACTATTATATGAAAGGATTCGAAACATACCGATGACATCATCTGGTGAGTTCTCTTGATCTTGGTGACTATACATGGCATACAAACGGTTTGTACCCCCGCTTATACTAGAACTAGCACGCCTCTAATTTTCTTGAATTGGTGGTACTAGAGTAGAAGATTGGGCTTTTCTGGCCCACTTCAGACAGTCTCTCTGAAAGTGACCCCCTTGACCACATTTATAGCATCCACTAGTTCCCTTTTGACACTTCCCCAAATGAAGTTTTCCAGAAGTACTGCATGGCAATTTTCCTTTTAAACCTCAAGCTACACTTCTTTTGAAATAAGGATTTTGGACTTTGAAGTTCTGATTTCCACATGGTCTTAGATTATACCTGTTATTAGATGTAGGTGTCCTCACTAATGGCGGTGCATAACTCGAGGACCTCTTGAGAAATAAGGACTTCTTTTCATTCCCTTGCTTCTGTTAATAATGCTTACACCCTATAGTTTCTCCATTTTTGCCCCAGAGCTCCTCTCTATCCTCCTCCTAGTCCTCTTCTACCCATCGAGCGGGTATATTAAGCTGAGTAACAGGATCAGGCTTCTCTATCGAACCTTGGTCCCTATTCCAGATTGTGAGGGCATGCTTGGCAAGGAAATCCTGGTCCTGATGGCATCTCTCTGGCTAATTGTGTGTTTTGAAGTCATGATATAACAATAGCGCGTAAACACATGAGTTAGAAGGAATTATACAGAGTTAAACTCTGAAGCACAAAATACAATACCAAAAGAAGGTCAACACTTCTTAATGTCATATAGCCTCCCAATTATGGATGTAGTGCGCTTCACACCAATAATAAGGACTCTACTAGACATAGCTTCATAGGCTCCCTAGGACACTTAAACTCTATGCTCTGATACCAAGTTTGTCACGCCCCGAGAGGGTACCCTAGGCATGACCAATACTCTAAAGCCATTGCTGGCTCCTAAGTGAACCACTTGGCCTGGTCACACATTCATTTATTCAGCGGACGACTTAGTTTAAGGGAAAAAATCTTAGTGAGCTAACTCAATCATCAATCTCCATTATTCAAATAAAAAACATAGTTTGAAAGAAAACTAATCAAGAGTTAAAGACATCAAAATAAATCCATCACTATCTAGTCTATGAAGCCTCTATCTCTACTACCTAAATGGTGCCAATGACAGGTTCATGGCTACCTAAAAAAAAAACTACTCATAAGCAATGGAAAGAATGAATATGATCCCTCTGAAGGTAAGGAGGTCTCACCACTATCAGGAAAGAAATAGATCTTTAACGAAATGCCTGTTGATAATCTCTAATACCTGTCCCTGCTTCATTTTATGGTCGTCAATATGTGGAATGTACGAGTATGTAATATGGAAAAATGAAATAACAATACATTAGAGGTACTCAAGATAGAATAAAATGCACCCAACTCAGTATGATATGCAAGTATAAAATATAACAATGCTTTAAGAAGGACTCAGTATTATGCAGCTTGTTCAAAACATGTCATATACTTTCATGCATAATCTGGGACTCTCTCTGAACTGACAACAATACCACCTCCTATAAGTTGGTGATGTACTACGAAGGGCAAATTTTTAACTCCAGGTCCATGATGCAGACCTATTCCATAAATTCAGGTTTCCAAAATAAAAGAGACGTCATTCTACTTAGGTAGTGAAGTCTGTATCCTCTCTGCATCGTGGACTTCTGCCAGGTTAGAGCGTCTTTGGTAAAATAGCCATAACCTTTTACTCTGAACTATGATTGATGCAAGCTTAGTGGCATTGGTAAGAAGACTCATATAAGTTTAATTTGGTAGGTCATGGGCCACTTTACTCATATATTTAATGATATGGTCATTTGAAGTTTATCCTTTACGGACTGATACGAAAACTTAGCCGATATAAATTCTTTGGAAATGGTTTGGTGTTAGAGATCCCTTATGAACCTAAACAACATCTAATCCTCTTCAAATACTTAGGAATTGATCAGAACATATATATACAATTAGAATTCATTGAGTTTGAGCCTATACGTATATGAAAAATAATTCGGGTCTTAGCATAAATATTTTTGGGGTGTAATATTTCCCTTTTTGGATCATTCGTCCTCAAATAATGACCAAGATGGGAAGCTATACAATGCACGAATGCAATGTTGGAACTGAAATATTTATTCATGAATAGATACTGAATTTGAAACATGGATAGAATTATTACCTCAAATGCTTTCATCAAAATTTCTCATAAATTTTGGGAAAAGAATTATAGGATTGATATAATAATAGGACCACTATGTATTAAGTGATACAATTGATTGCTCTTGATCTTAGCAACTCTTTCCCACTATGCTTTTCTTTCATAAAACTAAACCTCATTTCCTTGAATGTTTAACCCCACCAAAGCCTAAGTATAACCGCATGCTCTCACGGATTTTAAGCCTAACTCAAAGTCAAAAGGTATTACACATAAGATGATTATGCTAATCTAAACCACAAGCTTCATGTTCTATACCTCTATAGAGAATTTCATCTCTAGACTACTCTTCTTTACCATTACATTCAACCAACCTCAAGTCCAAATCAAGAAGTACCTAATGCATCATACATTCATACACATGCCATGAATACCACTTTCAAGCCTAGTAATATAACCATTTCAATGCACTTACTTAAAACCCTTAACAAGAGGACATCAAAGCCTGCTGCAGTCACTCATGTACAACCACTTATTAAAGCCTATTATTCTAATCACTTCATAGGTTCTTTAAGGTCAACATCTCTTAAGAGTTTTCATGCCAACCATATCATCTCTACACCTGCAATTGCATCAATTTCTACTAAGAGGTACATCAAATATACTCTTACCTATCTATTGCTCATAACAAAATATCATTTCACTTCTTCTCTACATTTATAATCTGAAATGGAATAAGTGCACCACAACTATCATAATAAGGAACACTCACTCTCTTTCATTTTCCATAACTCAACTACTATCATCAACATCCCTATCAAGAATGAAAAGAAATGATAACTGAAAAGAGTTCAAAGTAGAAGATCATAAGGACAATTCATTTAATATTTCTTATCTGAGAACATTCATGATGTAACATTACTTTGAGAGAAACTGAGGGTAAATGACTAATCCTCGAGACTGAATATACTATGAGATCTAAGTAATTATATGATATATTGATCTCTCATGAGACTGATATTCGAAATCTTATGGAGTAAAATTGAGATCAATGGGTTAGAGTATCCACCTCTTATTCTGGTAACTGAGCATATACGTGAATATATTTGAAATGTATGAGCGTAGGCCATAGAGATACTGCTGATGTACGGGACATTAATAAGGTATTAGGGAAAAAATATAAATTCACCCCCACACAAGCCTGAGTTATTTACACATGCCTGCCAGATCTTTTTGAGCTTACACGTGTAATTTGTTTATTTATTCAGTTCTTTTTGTTCAGTTATTTTTGCCTTTATTTTCTCTCTCATTCCTTACATTAATGACTCCATTTTCTTTTCCAAAAAAAATAAGCAATGTCATCTTCTTCCTTTATTTTCTCTCTCCATCTTTACATGAATGACTCCATTTTTATTTTCTAGAAAATCATCACTACCAATCATCTTCTTCTTCCTCCATTATTGACACAAAAATTAGCAAAGTCAAGCAATAATTATATCTAATTTAATATTCTTTTCTAACCACCATCAAACTCACCATCATTAAATATTTCAGCACCATCACCACCTAATTGCCCACACACATCATCAATATCACACTCCATCAGTGCCATCAAATCACCATATCTAACTACCAATTTCACCACCCTACATCCAAATAACAATTATAGATTCAATTTAAAAATTAGTGCTTGATTTACTACCACTGATTTTGTGGAAAATCTAGAGAGAGTTTTTTTCCAGAGAGAGAAGAAAGATCTATTAAATACATTAAAAGATTGAATTTTGTGCAAAACCCAGATTTTTTTATAGAGGAATATGAAGATCTGAGAATTTTCTTATTTCATGTGCTTACAAGAAATAAAAAAATATAAAAATAAATTGAATAATTGGTGCTCGACTTGACGAATTTGATCGTGAAAATAGAAAGCTTGATTAATTTTGGATGTCTTGCCAAAATTTTTCTCGAGTAATAAACCTCATATATTGAACAACTTCACTGATCTTTGAGATGAGTTTTATTCCTCAACCTCGTGTTGTATTGTTTTCACTCAAAAGATTATCATTAAAAAACTATTTTTCCCATAAGCCATAGCAAAAAAGTGTCTGTGATAAGAAAGAATGAAAAAGAAGAAAAATGGTGTGAAGGAGAATTGGAGCATAAAGTAGGAGAAGGGGTGAGGGTGGGAAAAAATATCTTTGGGTTTATTTTTGACTTTTGATATGCCTCATTTTTTGTATTTAATTTTATTTCCATGTCAGTTTTGAGGGTGATATTAATTTCACTTTCAGTAAGAATATGTATGTAATAGGTTTTCCAAATAGTTTAAGCGTGTAATTGACATTTTAATACAAGTTTAGGGGTGAATTTATGCCTTTTCCCTAAGGTATTATAACAGTTGAAATTTGAGGAATGCGCTAGAGTAGGAATGGACTGTTATGCTACCAAAACTTCTTTTTCTAAGTACATGACTATTCGATTGTCATCACTTGACTTGGTTCCTCACTCATCATCTTCCCCTTAGTTCTAAATCTGACACTCTAAGGCTTTGAACCTATTCCACATCCTCTAAACTGGTCTATATTCACTTTAATCTAATACTTGGATTTTTTTTATCTCATTTCTGCTGAACTATCCAAGTACAGGTGCTAAGATACCTTCTAGGGCTTCTTTTTGAGATCTTTCTCCTAACTTCATATGGTTTCTATGGAGGTCTTTCTATAATTGTCACTCGCAAAACCTTATAAAGCCACATTACTCAACTCTTAATAGTGTGACTTCTCCTCCTTAGCCCGCTAATACCACTCTTCTATGTTCATATATACCTAACTAGAACACTTGAAATATATTTAAGAGGCTCATTATTGTGTATATATGATCCCTTCGACCAAACTCTTAAAGCTAATTAGGAAAGCTTACATCAACCTACTCCACATTGACAACTCAAATATACTACTTAGGAACCCATAGAAAATCATAAACATAATTAGAGCCTCATCTGATTGTATACGAACCTGGGTACACCTCTTAATACACTTGCTTATCTAATGAGTAAGCCATACTTTATTGTTCTTATCTAGGAGTCATGATACCACATTTGTAACATTCACATTATTTCAAGTTAACTTCTTAATTCCTCACCTACTCTATGTCAAGCCTTCTAGATGAAATCTTAAAACTAGATCTGCCACACTCATAATGCTATCCCCTATTTTATCACAATACTCATCTTAAATCCAATCTTAAGGTCTAGTACTACATATACATCACCCACTTCGTGCATACTATGCCAACTTGCAGCTGCTAGGTGAAATTAAGGAACACCTACCCACTAAACCTCATGACAAGTAGTAAATCTTTATCTCACCGCCTGCCTAGTTATAATCTATCATCGTATTCTCTTTCATAACTTAAGTACTATTTACTCACTCACCATACCTCTTTGCCTAGATATACTCACAACTCTATGAATATCTTGGGTCTATCCCTTCAAAACCACAGGGCAAGCTTAGATCTATCACTTCATGACTACTCTATCCTTATTTTCAACATATATACTTAGTATTTACTAACACAGTGACACACCAACCTAAACACCTTCCTTGGTTTTGGGTGTACTCTAACTCATCCTAACTAACAACTCTTTCTCTTCATCCTATTATGAAAACTAGGTGATACTTACTATTCTTGTTATCACCTTATTACTTACCTTTTCGATACACAACTCTAATTACAAGCCTTAATGTAAGACCCCGTAAGTTATAATGAAGGAGAAACGTCTCAAAATGTTGAACCCATCCGTATGAACGAGTCCCTCTATGGCTCGTTAAGCTTTCCACGGCTCATAAGGTTGGGTCGTAGAGTGACCCTTAGAACAAAAGTTGAAGTTTCCCTCAGGAGAGGTTCTGCGACCTTTCGGGATGAGTCATCCTCAAGAAGATGGGTCATAGAAAACCCTCATCAATTAATGTTCAAAGGCCTTTTTCAAACTTTCCCTAAGTCCAAGATGACGACTTGACATGATGTCTTGTAGAAGTAAGGACGGGTTGTAAAGACCACCCATCAAAAAACTTCAGAGACTCTATTTTCATACTTTTTCTCAGACCTGCAGGATGAGTCGTTTAGACGACTCATCATTTCCAAGATGGCCCGTATAATGGGGTTTGTAGGGTCAATTTTCCAAAATTAATAAAGGTCAATTTTTCAATAAATCTAGACACTTTTATGGCCAAGTTCAAAGTCCATAATTCTTCAAAATCCCCTCCTACTCAATTCAGTCTCTAAAAATTTCCAAGGCAAGAACTCACAAGGTCTCTCAATGTTTCTCTGCAATCTCCAAGCTAGTGTTTCTAGATTTTCTCAAGGTTCTTCTTCAATTCCTAGTGGATTCCAGCAAGGTATGTGGGGATTGATTCATGGGTACTTTTACCCATGAAGTCCCAAGGTTTTCTCAAAGTTTAATTCAATTTACAATTAATTATGAACCCTAGTTTTGATGAATTATATTAGACTGAGTTGATTTTATTTTTAGATGTTATCAATGATCTTTATATGCATATTTTTATATGAATTGCATGATTTCAAGTTGAATTATAGATGCCCATGCACAAGATTTATTTTCAAGCAATGATCATGAGTTAAAAATGATTTTTATAAGTTAATCATGAGTTAAATAATTTATAAAGATAGTTTTCAATGAGTTAAAACTGAGATTATGGTTTTAAAGTTAAAGTTGAGATAATGATCAGAGTTAAGATCATTAGATGTTTTGAGATAATAATCAAAGTTAAGATCATTAGATGTTTTGAGATAATGATAAGAGTTAAGATCATTAGATGTTTAAAGATGGTGATAAGGACCATTCTCACCGAAGTTATAGATTCTTATGAATTACCAAGTTAGATAAGCTATTCCTAAATATTTTAAAGATGGTTTGATCGGCAGTTAATATCTTTCCCAACTATGTTATGAATATGTTTTTACGAGTTTCTGTTAGGATATTGATTAAGCATCGAGAAGACTTCTAGGTGGGGTTCTGTTAGATAACGCAGTTGGTTATTCAAGGAAATCCTAATAGCAACCTAAAGTCCCAAATTACATTTCCCACCTAGGTTGACTTCATGGCCTAGCTAGTGGATCCATATATCCCAGTTGAGTTGAGTTGAGTTATCTTTGGAGTATGTCCAGGCAAGGTAGCCTCCCCTATTTCGATGCAGGAGTCATCGACATGTCTCAATGCCGGAGTCATTGGATTCTATATAGTAGCTCGCATGGTCTTAGTTATCAGTTAAAGGTCTTATCCCATACAAGTTCAAGTTAAACTTTAAGACATGAAGTAATGAGTTGAAAGTTGAGGTTTATGATATTTATTGACCAAGAATTTCTTATGTTTAAAAATTGCTTTTAAGCTATACTCATGGTCATTATGATTGGTCATAAATCTTATGGCATATTGATTGTGGCATATTAATTATGTTCTCTTACTTTTCATGCATATCTCGCATACTTAGTACATTCAAACGTACTAACATATATTTTGCCTATATTGTCTCATAATGTAGGGACGGATGGCACTCATGACTGCTCCGCTCATGACTAGAGTTTTTTTAGATTTCCAAGGAGTTGGTTAGTCCTTATTCTACCAAGGACAAGACTTTAGTTCATGTTTCTATTGCTAGGGTGAGCTAGGAGCTTGTCCTAAGGCCCCTGTCAAAGCTTAAACGAAAGGTATGTTTAGATGATGTATTGTTGTAGTCCAGTTTGGACGTTTATAGAATTGGGTTTCCCTAAGTCCCTTACCCCACTTATTATTACTTTTGCTTATTTTTATATTGTTCTTTACCTTATATATGCAATGAATGCTAAGATGGCTTGGTTGGGATCCCTCGCATCCTGGTTGTCATGTTACCATTAGGCCTTAGGTCAGGTCGTGACAGGCAATTAACAACCATTATCACTTTCTATGGGTTCTACTCTTCTAACTCCATCTTTCTAGGTCTAGGATCATTCTACTATTATAGCTTACAATGCCTTAAATCACATTTTCTTGGGTGGTAACACTTAGTATTTAGATACATAACCCTCATATGGATAACATCTGAATCAAAAATTAGAGAAGAGATTTTGGAGATATATCTTGCTTTGGCTCAAACGCACAATTCATATGAATAAGAGTACATTCTTTCAAATTAATAGACTTAAGCACACTAATTGACGCCCTCAAGCCTTGTGCAGTCTCTTTACTTTATAAATACTTTATCTGAGGGTAACTCATCAACAAGGATATGAGGTTTATTATTTCAACCACTTTGAATATGAAAGGTTGTCGAATGGATTTGAGAAATGCATAAGTTTGAATAAGTTTCTTATGGAACAACTCTATTGCACACCTAGAGTATAAAAGAATAGGAAAAACTCTTAAATGTCCTATAGCTTCGTGATTATACGTGTGGTGCACAACATACCCATATGTAAGAATCCACTAGACACGGCTTCAAAAAAACCTAGGACACTTAAACTTTGTGCTTTGATACCAAGTTTGTCATACTCCAAACTTACACCCTGGACTTGGCCGACACTCAAAAACTGTCGCTGGTCCCAAGCAAACTACTTGGCCTAGCTAACTCACTCAGTGGAAGACTTAACTCATGAAAAGTATTTCAAATAGGCATAAATAGTATATGCAAACTTAACTTCTCAAAATAAAATCTCAATACTCATATATATATATATATATATATATATAATATAACTCAATAGTTTAAAAACATGAATAAAAATAACTGAATAACCTCAGTCTGTGACTAGTCTATGAAGCCTCTAAAACTGACTCTGAAATAGGTACCGAAACAAGCTCACAACAATATCAAACTTGTAAATAAAGATTGAAAGATAAGACTCAAGAGCACCTCTAAATGTAAAAAGGTCTTACCAAAACCTGGATGGAAATCTATTCTAACAATATGCCTGTTTAGGATCTCTATAACCTGTGTCTGTATCATAAATCAATTTAGCACAAAATAGTGTTAGTACATGGAATGTATAGTATGTAAAATAGCTAAAAGGAAACTTACTAAAAGATACTCAAATCAACTCTAAAAATAGCTCAACTTATTAAGGTGTGCAATATATGAATGTGAATGCATCTCAATATATAAAAATATAATATTTTACTCTGGAGGAGTTTCTCTAACCAACAACCATCACTTATGTGCTAGTGATGATACAATGAACTGCTGTCATTACCACAGCCGTCCAATGCCTTGCCAGTGTAAGGGATGCAAATTCATCTCTGAATCCAATAAAAGTCCTCTTTTGGGACAATGAGGAGTCATCCGATTAAACAATACTATCCTATCCTATGCTAACTACGTAGATCATGGGGTTCAAGTGGTTCTATACTCTTACCCAAATTGGTATTCAATACTACTTCCAAAATATAATTTATTATGCTGATAACTCAATTGAGTGTATTTACTCAATTAACTCATTTAGTATTTTGTTGGACTTAGCTCAAAACTCAACTCTTTTCAACCCATCTCTTGTCTTAAAAATAGACATAAACTCAACTCGGTGAATGCATTTTTTAAAAACATGATTAAAGTTTTCAACTCAATCTCAAAATAAAAGTTCAATAAACTAATACTGATGGTCAAAATAATGATCAAGAGACTTCTCAACCCATGCTCAAAATGATCATTAAGAGACTTCCCAAACTCATACTCATGTCAAATTATTTATCAATTAAATGATGAAAATAATCATTCTTTAAACTTGAAACAGTGCATAAAATAATTAATGAAAAACTCAACTAAGGTTCATGTAATTGCAAACATGAATCCATAATCTCAAAACTCAACTCATGAAACTCATCAAGGTATATTTGAATATATACAAGAATACAATGGAATTTTTATACATAACTCAAGAATTCACATTAAGGGAATTAAAAAAAATCAAACTTGAAACTCAACTTGACTATAAAGATATGTAGACCATGAGGACGAACTTAGTTCAATGTTATGATAGCCTAACATATCTGGAATGAAGGTTATCTAAGAGAAAATTGAAGACTTGGCTTAAAATTTGGAACCCTAGCTCTTCTCCTTCTCTCCAATTCTTTCTCTCAAGTTTTTTTGGTGTTAATGAGGGAAAAACCTTATTGGGTACTGATAAAAGACTAATTTTTATCCCAAAATGGGTTGGATTAAGTTTGGAAAAGGTGGGAAAAAGATTGGAATACCCCTCATTAAAAAATAACAGGCAAAGTTTTAACTCCCAAGTTTGCGACACGAACCTATTCCCAAAATTCAGGTTTCCAAAATAAAAGAGATATCTTTCAGCTTAGACAATGAAGTCCGTATCCTCTCCGCATCGCGGATTTCTTCTAGGTTGAAATATCTCTAGTAAAATAGCCATAACATTTTACTACAAATTTTGATTGATGCAATCTTAGTGGCATTAGAAAGAAGACTCGTAGACCTTTAATTTGGTTTGTAATGGACCACCTAACTCTTTATATATTGAGAGATATGGTTGTTTGAAGTATACCATTATACAGACTGATATGAAAATATAGCTGATAGAAATTCTTCGGACATGGCTTGGTGTTAGAGATACTTTATGACCCTAAACCAAATCTAATCCACTTTAAATATTGAGAAATTGATCCTAACATATATATATAATTAGAAGTCATCGAGTTCGATTATATTCGCAAATAAAGAATGGTTTGGTTCTTAATATAATGTTTTTTGGGGTGTTACACAAGTAGCCTCTTTCTTCTCAATATGGGAGTTACTTAAGATTCTATGTTATATCTCACATAGTCTTAAATGTCGGTTAATATTAGTATACCACATATATATATGCAATGTATTATAAACTCTTATGATGTTTTATACTGCATTGACCTTATTAAATAATTTTAAGTGTCTTCAAGATTTATTTCATGCTTTTCAAGTTATTTGGTCATGCATCACATAATTATATTGATTATGTCTGATTATTCTGGTTCATACATATTTATCATATACTTAGTATATTCTATGTACTAATGAATACTTTTTCCTACATTATATCATAATGTAGGTACTAGCGATTATCACTCTACGCACCCTACTCATGGCTAGATTTGGAGGTTTCTATTTCCCTTAAGCTTGTTGGTGAGTCCTCATGTTTCTAGGATGCAACACTTATGATTTCATTATGTTTCTTATGACTTTAGTTTATTACATCTTGGTGAGCTAAGAACTTGTCCAAAGCCTCATCCATAGTAGTAGAGGTATGTTAGATTTGTTATGTCTATGTTATCCCAATCATTTAGAGATTTAGTTTGATTTCTCTTATATTGAGACATTCATGGTGAGACTTCTTTTCTACAATTATGATTTACATTTTTTTCTATTATTTACCTTATGTATGCTCCTGTATGATATGTCAAGAGGCTTGGTTGGTGTCTTTGGGGATCGTAATTGTCATTTCACGTCTAGGTCATAGCCTGAATGGTGACAAACTTGGTATCAGAGTATAATATTTTAAGGTGTCCTAGGGTATCTAACATCCTACATTGAGTAGAGTCTTGTTCATGACCGTAAATTATGCCACATCTATGAATAGGAGGCTATAAGGCATTTAGGAAATTTCACTTCTTTCATCATTCTTTTATTGTGTGATAGAGTTGAACTTTGAGGTTTTCCCTTCTCTTTACAACTACAGAATCATGCCTCCAAGAAAAGCTCCCGTGAGAAGGAACATAAATGAAGAGCAACAAGCTCCCCAAATTCCTAATGACCCTTTGATCGAATAGGTGTCACATGCCGAGTTTAGAAGGGTGTTTCAAGTACTTTTCAAAGCAACAACCACACAAGCTAATAAGGAAGTTGTTTCTCCCATGAACCCAAATATGGGTATGATGGCTATTCAAGTTTGTGACTTCACTCACATGAACCCTCCTAAATTCCATAGTTCTAAGGTGGACGAGGATCCATAATAATTTATTGAGGGCATTTTCAAGATTGTGGATATTATGGGGATTGGTTCAGTTGGGAAGGTGGACATAGTGGATTATTAACTTAAGGGGGTTTCTCAGATTTTATATCAATAATGGATAGGCAAAAAGGGTAGACATGATGGTCCTATTGTTTGGAAAGAGTTCAAGGGTGCTTTCCTTGACCATTTCTTTCATTTAGAGTTGAAAGAAGCCAAGGTCCAAGAGTTTATAAACTTGAGACAAGGTAACATGAGTGTGAGGGAGTATTTCCTCAAGTTTATCAAAATTTTGAAATATGCTACATTCATAGTTCTCGATCCTAGAGCTCGTATAAGGAAGTTCATTTTGGATGTGTCTGACTTGGTGGTCAAAGAATGTAGATCCGCTATATTGATCAATTAGATGGACATCTTAAGGCTTATGATACATTCTAAACAAATTAAGGAGGAAAAGTTAGAAAGTGAGAGCCAAGGATTCCAAGAGGGCTCAAATTAATGGTGGTGAATTTTCTCATGGTAAGTAGGGTAATGGTGGCCATTCTCAATTTTGCTCTAAGTTCTTCAACCAAAATTCTTCTAACACTCTATCTCCAAAGTTTAATAAAGATAGGGTATCTAACCCTAAGCCCCAAAGAGGAGCTCCAAGTGGACAAACTATTCTCCCATGTAAGAAGTATGGTAAGAAACATATAGGAGAATGTATGGAGGGATTGGGTGCTTTCTTTGGGTGTGGCAAGATTGGTAACCAAGTGAAGAATTGTCCTACGAGTTCTACTAGAGGTAGAGATGGTCAACCCCAGGATCTGACTCAGACTACTACAAGCCAATAGGCTCAATATGGTACTACTTCAAGTGGCTGTTAGTGTCAAAATAGATTCTATGCTTTACAGATTCATCAGGCATTGGAGGATTTTCTTAATGTTGTGACATGTACAATAAAGGTCTTTGAGTTTCATGCTTATGTATTTTTAGATTTGGGTTCTACTCTATTATTTGTTATTCCTTATCTTGCTATGAAATTTGATTTTAGTCTCAAAATCTTTTTAGAAACTTTTTCAATCTATACTCGTATTGTTGATTCAATTTTGGCTAAAATAGTCAATAGAAATTATCCAGTTTCAATTTTTTATAAAATTATCTTAATTGATCTTGTAGAGCTTGATATAACAGATTTCGATGTTATCATTGGTATGAATTGGCTTTATACATGTTATAGTTCCATATGTTATAGAACCCATGTTCTTAGGTTTAAGTTTCCTAATGAGCCTATCCTAGAATGGGAAGGTAGTAATTTCATGTTTAAAGGTCAATTTATCTCATGCCTTAAAACTCAAATAATTATTTCTAAGGGTTGTATATACCATCTACTATGGGTTAGGGATACAAATGCCGAGCTCCTATTCTTTAGTCAGTTACTGTTGTTAATGAGTTTTCTATTTCCTGATGATCTCCCAAGTATCCCTCCTAAAATAAAGATAGACTTCTGCATTGATCTTTTTATCAATACCAAAACTATCTCTATTCCTCATTACCATATGTCCAACTTATGGAGTTAAAGAAGTAGTTGAAAGATTTATTGGATAAGTGTTTCATTATATCGAGTATCTCTCCATGGGTTACTCTGGTTCTCTTTGTTAGGAAGAAGGATGATTCTCTTTACATATGTACCGACTACTGTTAATTGAACAAGGTTACAATCAAGAATAATTATCCTTTACCAAGGAGTATGACTTATTCCATCAACTTCAAGAGGCAAGTTACTTCTGAAAGATCGATCTTCAATCTAGTTATCATCAACTTTGAGTAAAAGAATGTGACATTTGTAAGATGACTTTTAGAAATTGGCGTGGTCACTTTGAATTTTTGGTTATGTCTTTTGAGCTAACGAATGTTCCTGGAGCTTTTACGGATTTGATGGGCAATGTATTTAAAAAATATTTAGACATGTTTGTTATTGTGTTCTTTGATGACATATCTATTCTTAGAGTGAGGATGTGCATGCCGATCATTTGAGGATTGTTTTGCAAACTATCAAGGACCGTAAACTATTTGCTATTCTTAGAAAGTGTGAGTTTCTATTGAGATCGATTACTTTCCTTGTCATATTGTGTCCGGTGAAGGTTTATGGTGGATCCTAAGAAGATGAAAGTAGTAAAGAATTAGCCTAGAACTTTGTCTCCGTCCAACATTTGAAGTTTCTTGGGTTTATCCGTCTATTATAGATGATTTATGGAACGATTCTCCTCCATTGCTTCGTCCTTGACTACTTTAACTAAAACGAAGGTGAAATTTCGATAGTCTGAGGCATATGAGAAAAGCTTCCAAGAGTTGAAAGATAGACATACTTTCGCTCTAGTGTTGACTTTATCGAAAGGGTTCAATGGATTTATTATGTATTGTGATGCTTCAAGGGTTGGTCTTGGTTGTGTTTTAATTTAAAATAGTAAAGTGATAACTTATGATTCTAGGTAACTTAAGGTACATAAAAAAAACTATTCGACTCATAACTTGGAGTTGGCGGTAGTTGTATTTGCTTTGAAGATTTTAGAGACACTATCTTTATGATGTATATGTTGATGTATTCACTGATCATAAGAGTTTACAATATGTGTTCAACTAAAAGGACTTGAACCTTCGACAAAGGAGATGACTTGAGTTGTTAAAGATTTATGATATTAGTGTGTTGAACCATCCGAGTAAAGTGAATGTGGTTACTGATGCTCTTAGTAGGTTGTCCATGAATATTGTTGCTCATATTGAAGAAGAAAGATGGAGTTAGTCATGATGTTTATAGACTAACTCGGTTGGTTGTTCTCTTGGATGATTCAGAGGATGGTGCTGTCAATGTACAAAATAGTTCTTAATCATCTCCTGTGGTGGATGTTGAGGAAAAACAGGATAATGATCCAACTTTGAATGAGTTGAAGAAAGCAATTGCCGAAAAAGCCATTGAGGCTTTCTCCTAAGGTCAAGATGGTGTACTTATATATCAAGGCTGATTGGGTGTTCCTAATTTTGTTGGATTAAGGGATATGGTATTTTCTGAAACTCATAGTTCACAATATTCTATTTATCCGGGTTACACAAAGATGTATCGAGATTTGAGAGAAGTGTATTAGTGGGATAACATCAAGAGGGATATTGCAGAATTTGTGGCCAAATGTCTTAATTGTCAACAAGTGAAGGTAGAATATCAAAATTGGGAGGTTTATCTCAAGACATTGAGATTCATACTTGGAAGTGGGAGGGTTTGAATATGGAATTCATTATGGGCTTTCCCCATACCTATAGGCAACATGATTGAATTTGAGTTGTTGTTGACCAAATGACTAAGTTGGCGCATTTTTTTCCTGTTAAGACTTTTTATTCAATCAATGATTATTCTTGACTTTACATTCAAGACTTGGTTAAGGTTCATGGTGTTATGTTATTTATCATTTTTGACTCGAGGTACTCAGTCACATCTCCAATTTGGAGGTCATTTCAAAATGGTCTTGATACTCAAGTTAAGCTTAGTACATCTTTTCACCCTCAGACTGATGGTTAAGCCGAACATACAATTCAATACTTGGAGAATATATTATGAGCTTGTGTAATTGACTTTAAGGATAATTGGGATGACCACTTTCCATTGATCGAGTTTGTTGATGAGTTAGGAATTTCGACTCATTTAGGGTTTATAATCTAATAGAATAGTGTTCTCTTTGCCTTTATTGTGTCCATAATTGTCATTAAAGTATTTCTTTGCAATATAAAGGATTAAGGATAAGGTAAAGGCACTATATTGCAAAACGAAGCAAAAAAGTTTGAAAATGGTAAAAAAGAAGGCTAGTACTCCAAAAGGAGTACTTAGCGCTTCTCCAAGTTGATCTCTCTAATCTCCCAAGCGCCCTGAAATATGGGCCAATAGTGAAATAATATTGGCGATCCAAAATATTGAAAGGTGACTTTCCTAGGTAAAAGGTGAGAGCAATCGAGCTCTCAAAAGGATAATAAAAATCCTTCTTAGAGAAAGAGACAAAACAATGAGAGGAATGAGAAGACGACAACCCTCTGACTTGGAAGGTGAGCTTGACTGAGCTTACCAAAATATCTTGCGAGTTCTGAGCATTCTGAGAAGATAAAGGGCGAGTAAGAGCTCCAAATGGCGACTTTCCAAAATGGAATGTGGGCTTCTTTGAGCTTGCAAAAAGGATACTTGAAAACTGAAGAGCTGAGCGACTGAAATGCAAGACGATCCTCTCTTTGTTGACTTGCCAAACCCTTTGCCGAGCACGACTAACATTACCGAAGTGGTTTAGACTTGATTTTTCTTCTAGATTCTAAGGAACATATAAATAGTCTGGAAGAAAGAGAAATTAACATCTTTACACTGCTCTAAATTCTGGAAATAAAACATTCCAACTCATTGGGGTTTTGAGCATTATTTTTGTGTGGAATTTGGGATTTGGGCATTAGGAACTTGAAATTGAAGTGTAATTTAACTTAAACCGATGGTAGATAATTACTTTGGTATAATTCTCTTTTGTTTTGCAATGTGTAGGTAAAATCCCTGCCTTCTGGGGTGCTAATGTAGTTGAATTCTAGTTTATGAACTTGGGTTTTATGTAATAGCTTAATACTTTGTTAATTTGATTTGAGTTTTATAAATTTAGCATGTTTTCATTTATGAGTTAAGGTTGCAAACTTAGTTCTTCTTTTTATCTTCATATTTGCTTGAGAAGTTTATGTGAAGTGGGTGAATTAATGAATAGCCATTGATGCATGTGAATTGTAAAATTCTCTCTCTCGAGGAAATTGTGCTAAGGTTTGGGTTGATTTGTTAGAGCACCCATGTTTAGGTTTGAAAGAGCTTTCATGGCCAGTCGATTAGTGATTGAAAGATGCTTATCTAATATTTATTTAATCTAGCCTACTCATCGATAATTAACTATGTTGAGATGTAATTTTATCCTCTTTCAAACTACAATTCTAACTACGTACCTCCCCTAGAAGTCCATCCTCTACTTGTTTAAACTCCATGATCATTGATCTTGTTAATGATAGACTACTAAACACTCTTTATTGATAATCGAAATTTAACAATTTACTTTATGATATGTTTTCTTTATTTTGACTCTACAAGAAGTTAGAACTCTCAATTCTTTTCAATACCGTTCCTTGTGGGATTCAGCCCTAATCTTATAGTTGGATTTATACTTTCTAACGATATCTTATACCTTGATCATAATAGGTATACTTGATTGTTATAAAAATGGCGTCATTGTTGGGGAAAGGTAATTAGAGTTCTTTTATTGAAGTTTGTTTGTGATCTAGTTTGATTGTAGTAGATTTCCCCTACTATTGTTTTCTTATTTTTTCTTGTTAAGTGAGGATATGAGTGTTCACGGGAGTAACTCTTCTAGTTTACATGGCTAAAATGATGATATAAGAAACTTGAGTAATGTCAATGTTAACCAAATGGGCAGTTCTAGTGCAATAAGGTAACCCCCAACAGTGGGCAATATGAACTTTCATATGACCGGGATGATGCAATAATTTCTATAGATGAAAGACTTCTTGGGGGGAATTTCTCATGAGGACTCTCATGACCACATTAGAAATTTCTTGGATGTGTATAGTTTATTCTTCTTCGGGAAAATCTCTTAAGAGTCCATACGATTGAGGTTATTTCCCTTTTCTCTATTGGGGGAAGCAACAAAGTGGTTGTCCGAGCTCCTAAGAGACTCTATTACTTCTTGGGATGGGCTTACATATGCATTTTATGAAAGACTTTTCCTTCCTTTGAAGACGTTGAAATTGAGGGACAACATTCAAAATTTCAAGCTAGTTGATGGTGAGCCAATTCATGAAACATGCTTGAGGTTCCAAAAGTTTATCTTATAATGTCCTACACATGGGTTGCTGGATAATATAATGCTACAATATTTCTATCCTAGACTTGATACCATGAGAAAATGAGTAGATGATAAATTCATTAGAGGTGGTATTATGCATCAACCATTTGTTGTATCATCTACATCACTTGATGAGATGACTAAAACCAATCGTGCATGGCACACAAGAGAGGATCATGTGGCTCCTATCAATATTGGGCTAGCCAATGAATAATTGGAGAATAACCATGAGCGTGATGAAAATATGGCAAAGACGACCTAAATTGACTTGTTGTCGAGACAAATCATGGGTGATGGTTATAAGGCCATGAATGCGGTAGATTCTAACAGTGGGTTGATCCCAGATGATGCTAAGTTTGATATGATGCTTAATAAAGATGTCCAATTTTAGCAAACCAAGTATGTGTGTCGGGGGGGGGGAGGGGGATGAGGGTTCTTATATAAGATCTAAGGCCAGGTGGAAATCAAGGTTGGAAAAAAGATCGTGAAGGTTATTAGAGAGAAAGGGAAAGAGATCGGTGTGATAGAGGCACCAACTGGAGAGAACGAGATGATGATAGAGATCGTTATGTGCCTCCTCATGACCGTCCAAATCCTAAGAAACAAAATATCGACCTCAAGAGCTTACAGACTAAGAATATGCTTTCTTTCATTATAAATAAGGTGGAAGTATCGAATAAAGTGATTAAGGAGATGAAGGTTGATTTCTCTACTTTAAATCAAATGGTAATCTCTCATTCGGTATCTATCAAGCAACTCAAGGAACAAATATATCAATTTTCTACTCACTTGAATCCAAGACCAAAAGAGGTCTCCATAGTGATACTGTGGCTAATCCAAATAACGATAATGCACAATGTATAAAAATCTTAACCCAAAGTGGTAAGGTTGACGGAGAATTGTCTAATGATGAAGTGGCTAGCTTAAGCAAGGGGAAAGCTATTGTATTTGAAAATGATAAGCTGGCTGAAGAGGTGAATAATGAAGATTATAATGATGTGGATGACACACCAAAGATTTTTGATTCCAGTGAGCTTAAAAATTCCAATGTGTGAGTTTTTCCACCCATGGTACCTACAAAGCTGCTTTCCAAGGTAAATCCTCCATTCACTCAATGATTGAAGAACAGGGATGAAGATGCAAAATTCTAAAAGTTTCTTTCCATCTTTAAAACCATTTCTATCAATCTCTTGTTGGTTGAGGCATTATTAGAAATACCTGGTTATACTAAATTTATGAAGGAGCTGGTGACGAAAAAAAAAGCATAGATTTTGAGACTATTGAGGTATCTCATTGTTGTAGTGCTATTATATCGAGCAATATGGTTGTAAATAAAGATGATTTAGGTGCATTTACTAATACTTTTACTATTTGCCTATACCAATTTGCTAAAGCACTATGTTATTTGGAGGCGAGCATAAATTTGATGCCCTATTATATCTCTAATCAACTTGGGCTGGGAGCCTAAACCAATCATGATGCGTCTTCTTATGGATGACTGCTATATCAAGTGCCATATCGACATCCTCCATGATATTTTGATAACATTAGATAAGTTTATTTTTCCAACTGATTTTGTAATTCTTGAATGTCCAATTGATGCCAAAGTTCTTATTATTCTTGATAGGCCATTCTTGGATACTTGTAGACTTCTTATTGATGTGGAAAGTGGTGAATTGAAATTTTGAATAAATGGTGAGCGAATCACATTCTCAATGTTTGTAAGTCTATGAAGTGACCAAATGACCTCCATGTATTTCCAATCATTGTGAGATTGATGAAGCGGTTGTAAGTGGGAATGAAATTTTAAGTGTGGGTGAATTGTTGCCTGCTGTGTTATAGAACTTTGATGGGTAAGAAATCCATAATTATGATAAAGTTGTAGATGCTCTTTCGGGTCTTGGTTCATATTCTAATAATCCCGTGAAGCTTTATATTGATTTAAAGAATAGAAAGACTCCACCCGCAAAGCCATCCATCGACGAACCACCAAAGCTCAAATTGAAGGTTCTCCCTTTCCATCTTCGGTATTGCCAATATTATGGGATTTACTCTTGGTATTTGCACCCATAAAATTCAATTGGCTAGTGATTGTTAGCTAAGTATTGAGCATCAAAGAAGGTTGAATCCTCCAATGCAAGAAGTTGTTAATAAAGAGATTATTAAGTGGCTTGATACAAGTATTGTCTACCCTATTGCAGATAGCAAATGGGTAAGTCCCATTCAATATGTTCCTAAGAAAGGTGGTATGAACATTGTCTCTAATGAGAAAAATGAATTAATGTCTATGAGATCAGTGACTTGGTAGAGAGTCTATATGGATTATTAGATGTTAAAGTTTGGACTGAACCCTTCATATACCAAATGCTTGATAGACTTTCAGGTCATGGCTGGTATTGTTTCTTAGATGACTATTTCGGTTATAATCAAATATATATTACTTAGGAAGACCAAGAAATGAAAACCTTCACTTATCCATATGGAATGTTTGCTTTCAAGTGTATGCCCTTTGGTTTGTGTAATGCTCCTACGATATTTCAAAGGTGTATGCTATTTATTTTCGTTGATATGGTGGTGAAAACAATGGAAGTCTTCATGGATGACTTTTCGGTTGTGGGAGATACATTTGAATCTTGCCTTGAACACCTTGGGAGAGTTTCACAAAGGTTAGTTGAAACCAATCTTGTTCTCAATTGGGAAAAATGTCACTTTATGGAGAAGAAAGGTATTGTGTTAGGACATAAGATTTCACGGGACAATATTTAGGTTGATCAAGCAAAGGTTAAGGTTATTGCATGGTTATCTCTTCCAAAGTGGCTATTATTTTCCAACATTGTATAAATATACCTATTCTCTTGTCAAGAAGTATGAGTAGTGCTAAAAGCAATGAGGGGTATCAAGATGACATGAATTACCTTTCACTCTTATTCTAAAGGTTGAACTATTTGTTGTTTGGGGAATTGATTTTATGGGCCCTTTTGTGAGTTCTTATTGGAATAAATATATATTGGTTGCATTGGATTACATTTCAAAATGGGTATAGGTAGTGGTCTTACCTAACAATGAAGGGTAAAGTGTAGTCCAATTCCTTAAATATTTTATCTTCACATGGTTTGACACTCCACGTGAGATTATTAGTGATGGTGGTTTGCACTTTTGCAACCTCAAGTTTTTATCATTGCTGAGTAAATATGGAGTAAAGCATAAAGTTTCCATGCCCTATCATCTGCAAACAAATGGGCAAGTTGAGGTGTCCAACCGGGAAATCAAAGGAATCTTGACCAAGACTGTTAATGAAAATAGAACTGATTGGTCCAGAAAGTTAGATGAAGCTCTATGGGCATATAAAACTGTATACAAGATACCGATTGGTATGTATTTGTGTCAATTGGTGTTTGGTAAATCTTGTTATCTTCTAGTTGAACTCGAACATAAGTCGTTATAGGCCTTGAAGGCTATGAACTTGAATTGGGAGGTTGTTTTGAAGGATTGAGTTGACCAACTTCATGGTTTGAAAGAGTTTCAGGTTCGAGTTTATGAGACCTCAGCCCTTTATAAGGAGCGAATGAAGACGTGGCATGATGTCAAAATTCTTCAAGAGGAATTTAGAGTAGGTGATCTCTTGTTACTTTATAATTCTCGTTTTGAGACTCTATCTTGGAAAGCTAAAATCTAAATGGTCTAGCCCATTCAAAGTGGTTCGTGTATTTTAAAATGGGGTTATTGAAGTTGAGAATAATGATTAATAAAGTTTGAAGTCAACGGGAAAAGGTTAAAGTTGTATTTCAGATATGGCCCCGGTGTTGGGATGATCGATGTGATGTATTTGGACATGCTTGAATGCATGTCCACGTTGTGTCACGACGTAAACTAAGGCACTTCTTGGGAGGATACCTAAGTTTTTAGTTGATTTTCAATAATGAGTGTTAAATGTGTAGGTCGATGTTAAATTTTACTACAAAGGAAAAATTGGTGAGCTGGCAGTTGAAAAGGTGATACGTCTACCAAGATAGGTGAGCCCATATTGGCTCACCCATTTTGGAACATAGAACACTCAGATGCCTCAGGATAACTAGGCGAGCTATGTCTCACTTGGCAAGCCGCTTACTCTGCTCAGCGAGCTTGTCTCAGCTTGTATTCTGGGCGCTCAGAATGTTCAGGAACTTTGATTTTTTTTTTGGCGAGTGAAATTTACTTTGGCGAGTCGCTAACTTGGATAGGCGAGCTTGCCTCAGCTCGTGATTTTGAGTGCTCAGTCTGCTCAATGATAACGCTCAATTACACTTTTTATAATTAAAGTGTAGGCGATTGTTGTCAATAAAAATACCCAACTAAGAATCGGGATCGAATTCCACAAGGAATGATATACAAATAGAATTCAAATATGAAGTATGTAAGTGCTCTAAATTGTTTAAGAGTTCAATTAAGGAAAGCGTGACATAATATAAATTCGTAAGTTTCAGTTATCAATTAAAAGAGTTTAATAGTTTATCACTAATGAGATTAATAGTCATAGATTTTTAAAAAGTATAAGGGGGACTTCTAGGGTAGGTATGTATTTAGAAATGTAGTACAAACGAGGGTGATTGTACATCTCAATATCGTTAATTATTGATGAATAGGATAGGTTAAACAATCATACGACAAGCATCTTTCGATCACTAGTCGTCTTTCCATGCAAGCCCTCTCAAGCCTAAACATGGGTGCTAATGATAATTAACCTAATATTTAGCATAATTACCTCTCTCTCTCAAAATTTACAAATGACAAGCATGCATCAATGGCTATTTGTTAATTCATAAACTTCACATAGCCTTCTTAAGCAAATATGAAGCTAAAACATCGAATTAAGTTTGCATCCTTAATTCATAAATGAAACCATGCTAAATTAACAAAACCCATATCATACTAACAAAGTATTGAGCTAGTACAAGAATCCAAATTCAAAAACTACATATCAACTACATTACCATCCCCCTAGAAGGATGGGATTTAGCTACACATTACAAAATTTAAAGAAATTATACCGAAGTAATTATCTCCGATTAGATTCAGCTAAATTACACTTCAATTTTCAAATGCCCATAGCTAAAAATTCCAACATTTCACCAAAAAGCAATGTTTAAAACCCCAATCAGTAGGAATATTCTATACTCTGAGTTCACAGTAGTGCAAAGATGCCAAATTCTCTTTCATCCAAACTATTTATACTTTCCCCAGAAATTGACTGAAAAACCATGCTTGACCACTTCGGCAATGTTAGTCGTGCTCGCCAAAGTGGACGGAGGGTCGCCAAGGGGGAAAGATTCTCACGTTTTAGTCGCTCAACACTTCAATACTTAGGTTGGCTATCTAGAGAACTCGAAAGTCCACGTATTTCCATGTTGGCGAATTGCCAATTGGAGTTTTGCCTTGCCGTTTTATTTCTCAGACTGCTCAGACAGTGCAGGACTTTAGCTCTCCTTCCAATTCAGTGGATTGCCATCTTCTCATTCCACTCGCCCTTTTATCTCTTCACATGAGCAATATTTTCATTTCATTATTGCAAGCTCGATCGGACTCGCCTTCAACTTTGGTGAGTGACATTTTAGGAGTTGGACTCGCCAAGCTTAGTTTAGTTTTGGCTTCTTCTTTTAAGGCTTTTAAGCAATAAAAAGGCAAACTTGGCAATTCGCCAAGGTATCCTTTTCGAGATCCAACCTTCTTTTTCACTGTTTTGCCAATTTTTTGGCTATTTTCTTCAATGTAATGCCAATTCCTTATCCTTAATACTTTATATATGAAAATTAATACTTTAATGTCAGTTATGGACATAATATAGGCAAAGAGGACACTATTCCATTAGATTTTAAGCCCTAAATGGGTAGAAATTTCCAACTCATCATCAACCCAATTTAAATTTTTGCTTGTCCTCAAGTAAATCAAGAATTCAATCAGTTCAAAAATGATGTTTACAAGCAATGATCCTTGAGATTCTGCATGAAAGTGCAAACAAGGTTCAATCTTAACATACAATGTTCAATTATGCACTCAAAGCTTCAAACGATGACTAACCAATGTCAATTAGAGTTCATGCTCACAAATGCTCTCTTCAAATACAAATTCATACTCAATGAATGTATTAGAATTCCCTCATATCAAGAATGATTCCATACTCTCTCAAACCTAATCAAAGACTACAATTAAGGAATAAAAAGCAATTCTCACACTCCCAAAGAGAAAAACATGCACAATTTCACCCATAGGCTTGCCCGTATTTTCCAACCAATACACCAATTGGCTCATGCAAGATCAAAGAGGTATTTCAAGGCTACTAATAGAGATGAGGGCATGGGTATGATAATTTTGGGTTAGTGACTCTACCTTCTTGAAGCATGGCTCAAATTCATTTCTCTTCAGTTCTATCATTCTTCTCATATTCACAAATCATCCTTGGCATATTCATAGAACATAAATCATTGATATAGATCATTGGACACCTCTTTTATTTACAAAATAAAACACACCAAGTTCATTTCATTCATTTTTCCTTTTCTTTTCTCTTTTTTTATATGGATGGGTTTCATCTTTTTCAGCACATGCTTTCAAGAATGACTTTCACGTAGTTTACTAGTTTCTTGGCCTAAGTTGTCTATTCAAACACACCAAAAATTCAAGAAGGTTATAGGTGGGAAATACAATGGTGATTTCAACAACCGGTTTAACATTTGTGTTCATGTTTCATCCAAAGAAAAGGATAGGATCTAATGGTGTCAAAGAAGATTCATATACTCATAAGGAGGTCATAAAAAGGTATAGCAATTAGGTTGACACTCAATTGTTTTTGCCTAAGATGATTTCCTTCATTCACCAATGCTAGTTAATTAGACCAATGGGGCAAGTTCTACATATCTTCATGCACATTTTCAAGTATACATCAACACTTATGGCATTCCAACACGACCATCAAACACAATTCTAAAAATTAAGTTCGCTACAACGATCATTGTAAGACTCAAAATTTATATTTGACTAGTCACAATGAGATGATATGAGTTCACACAAGACTTATGCAACTCATATTATCTCGTTAGACTCTCACAAATGTGTCGCTCATCAAGAGAACTACTCAAGTCATCGATATTGATCAAAACCGACTCTCGAATGTATAAGTGAATGCTAGACAACATCCATAGCAATTAAAAGGGAGACCAAGTTCCAAAAACAAAATATATACAACCAATAAAAATAGCAAAGTTATAATTTCAATAAAAAATGTCAAAACATCATAAAAATAGCCAAAACTATAGTTACTACAACCAAAAAATAAAGTAACTACAATCAAATAGATAGGTATTTAAGGTACCCTCACCATATGAAAAAGAAAAAGCAGTGTCCTCAATGAAAAATGAAAACATAAAGATATAAAAGAGAGAGAGATAAGGATCCCCAACTCAGGCTAAGCATGAGGAGATCACTGGACCGCAGATGCATCCTCAATTGGGTGACCAGTGCCCGGTGTCTCTATAGGAGGGGTAGAAACTGGTTCAACAAGAGATGGATCCTCAATAGAGTGTGTTACAACTAATTGAAGCTAGACATCATCAAAATCTGTGAGACCCTCATATATTTCATCGGTCTGTTGCTCCGTCTCACCTAGATCCTCCTTATTAATCTCAGAAGGCTCTGACTCATCATCATTAGTAGTAGCATCATCAACTCCATTCATAGAATCCTACGGGACCTCAGAATTAGCCACATGTTTTATCACCAGAGGCAAATCTGAACTAAGAATATTGAAGGCGTCAACACCACCCCACAACATAGAAATATTCGTGGAATTGAGCTC
The DNA here is from genome assembly GCF_947179165.1 of Solanum dulcamara. Classification (NCBI taxonomy): domain Eukaryota; kingdom Viridiplantae; phylum Streptophyta; class Magnoliopsida; order Solanales; family Solanaceae; genus Solanum; species Solanum dulcamara. The sequence continues at coordinate 19,595,125 of NC_077246.1, forward strand.
ATCCATGTTATTTCTCAACTCACTAATATTAGCCCGTAGGGCTACCAAATTTGCTGAGTAGCCCTCAACTCACTCTCTCTTATAAACTCAAGCAGTGAGAGTATCCAAACGCAATCCATACTCAATAAATAATGAACGCTGTCCCATCACCTCTTCTTGTGTAGGGGAAATAGCAGCCTCAATAACTATAGCAATTATGGTTGGGATATTAGCCTCAAGTATCGAGGCCTTATATCTACCAAATGGGAAAGGTTGCCCATGTAATACAGCATGGGCTGTGTAAGTAGAGGCCAGGATGTGGAAGAAGGTGGAGGGACAGTAAAAGTAGAAATAGTAGTAGATGTACTTGGTGGAGTAGGAGCTAGAGGAGTAACACCTACCTCCAAAGACTGTGTGTCTACTACCGATATCATGTTAACTAGTTTCGATCTCCTTCGGGCCTCGATATCTCTCAAATTATCTATCTCAATATGATGGATATCACTAGATAAAGTGGGGGCCACTCCAATATCAGCAACATCAACAAATAGAACCCCCTCCCACTCACAAAGATTTGTAATAAGGATAGGGAAATGCAATGAAATATATTGCTGCCAATTCCACAAAAGAATCTCTTGAAAAATGATTAAATGTAAGTTCAATCGCTCAGGAGCAATGACACTCCCTAACAGTGCCGCCTTGGGGTGGCGAAGAATTAACTCATTCTAGGATGACATGGGTGTGCTACTAATAATCCTAAACCAGTACCAAGCATGATGTTTATGTCATTCTTCTCTATCTCAACCCTTTCCTTAATCCACAGAGGAGTGACATCATAAATCAATGTGGCCAACCACTCCTTTAAACTATCTAATGACTGAAGCAACTTATCTGAGAATAAATGTTGGTGATTCCAATAAAAACCCAAGGCCTTATTTATATTTGAGACCACGAACTTCAACAGATTTGAGAGGCTCTGGAGCAATCCCCTTTTCTTTTTCAGGAGCTATTGATCGTACGCCTCATAGAATTCCCTAGCCTAAATTGGGACATAAGTAATCTGACCTCGAGTAAACCACTCAAACTTGTTGCATTGAATGGTACGCCATACTTTTGAATACCTGTCGACTACTCCATTGATGGATAGTCACTTCTCCTTTAGAATAGTATAAAAACCCACTGATGTTAATCGGTTCATTAATCAGGGTGCAATAAAGGGGACTACCCAAGGCACCCTAGTAGCTAGTGCATCATGGAAGGTCTTAGAATGCATTTCAGTGCATGTTTGATCCGGAGTCTGTGCCTCAACCAAGGGAGGAGGTTGGATATCAACAATGGGTATGTTGACTAGAGTGAAAGTACCCTCTCTTTGGTTGGGAACATCATCTTCCAACCATGAAACACTCATCAAATCTGAATCATCACTAAACTGTGGCTCTTCTAAAACTTTTTGTTTCCCTTTTCCTTTATCTTTCTCTTTTTCACTCACACACTTGGGTTGGGGTTGAGTGGTGGGACGAGTTTTGCTTAGCTCTTGGGCAGCTTATTGATTTCATCAATGAGTCCTTACATTGGAGTCTTTAGTCGAGCCATATCTGCAAAGTAGGCACACAAAATATAGGATTGGGTAAAGGGTTAGTTATAAAAAATCAAAACTCAGTTGAGTGCAGCAATAAGAAATCAAAGTGAGCTGAAGCTCATCAAGAAGGAAAGGAGAGTCAGTAAAGAGGTTCGGCGGTTGAGAGGAAAATCATGTTTTGGCTGGATCAAGTGAGCGAGCTAAAGGATGGGTTGGAAAGTCGCCAACATCATCGTTGTGCTATCAAGAGCTTCCCAAAAACTTTAGACAAAAATTCATGCAGACATCAGTGCAATATGCGAGAACTTGGAAATTATGCAAGTCGCCAAAGATGATTGGCGAGCTACAAGAAGCTCGCCAAAAATAACTGAAAATACTGGCAACTTAGGAGCAAAAATGGGTGATCAAAAGGGCCATTTCACTAATCACATACCACTTAGGTGAGCATTAATTTGCTCGCCCACACATATAAACTTGAAATTCATCTTATATTTTAAATATGCAGCTCAAGCACACAATAATCAACCATTTTGCACATAACTAAGCATTTATTCTAGTTACCCACATGGCAAAGCATAATACAGGTACTCATACTTCCCTTCGGCATCAACAAAATATCATAAAACAATATTTTTTTCATTAAGAATGACATCACCTCTCTATCATAGGGCAAAATATTTTGTTTTTTGGGTATAAGGTTACTCAGACTTCACCCATATATCAAAAAAATAGACCTAATTAATTTCCAATCAAAAGAACCCTATTTAACACCAAATTAGCCCAATAATTAATGACCCAGTGATAATTCAAGGAAAAATCATGATACCAATCAGGAATTACAATAATCGACCAACCATTTCAAGTTTTTGTTCATAATAACATTAGGAAATGATTTCATTTCATGAAAAAAATTAAACCATTCAATCATGTACACATAAAAAAGTTTGAACATAGAAAACTTACCTTTGAATCAGGGCAAAATGATTGAGAATAAAAGCAAGGATTTTAGAAGACTTGATTCAACACCAATGCATAATAAAGAAATAGAGAAATGCAAGAGACTGAAAATACATTAAGTAGAAGTAAATAAGAAGTGTGAAAATGGTAGGGAAAAAGAAAGAAGCGGAATTGGAAAAGCTTAGGATTTAAACAGGCAAAATACCCATTGATTGTTCTGAGATGGCCTTTTGTGTGAGGAACAACTAACGTCACTGTTGCATCATTGAGTCGCCCTTTTAGTAGTTCTCTCACCAAGTATGGTAGCCAGGCATAATAAAGCTCAAATTCAGTCGGTGAACCCGTTAGATCTTGCTAAGCCAGGTCTGTGTGTTGCTAATAGGTCCACTCCTCACCAAAATATTTAGAGGTTCCTGAGGAAACTAAGCACTCTAAGGTGCGAGCTGAGCCTATCTAGCCTAACTTAATGAGAATCTTGCCAAAATGAATTTTACTCTCAAAACCTCTACAATGTCTAAGCATTTTGGGTGCCTAGATTACGAGCTGAGTTGAGCTCACTGAGTGGGATAAGCATGTCGCCAAGTGAGATATATCTTTCCTAAATATCCTATAGCTTTTGAGTGTTCTGAGTGCTAAAATGGGTGAGCCAAAATGGGCTAACCAATCCTTTTAAGAGTGTCACTTTTTTATCCACCAACTCGCCAAATGTTCTTCTTCAACGAAACTCAACTTCAACCTACACACTCAACAAAAACAACAAAAAAGTTAGGTTTCCCCCAAGGAGCTCCTTAGTTTATGTGGTGGAATGACATGGACCTGAATTTAAGCATCATCGTAATACTCCACGTCAATCATACTAACACCTGGGCCTTTACTAAAATAAAACTTTTGCCTTTGCTCGTTGAATTTAAACCTTGATCCATCATTGTTCTCAACTTCGATAGCCCCATTTTCAGATACATGAATTAATTTGAGAGGGCTAGACCACTTTGATTTTAACTTTCAAGGAAAGAGTTGTAGACAAGAATCATAAAGTTAACATAAGTTTACTAACTCTAAATTCCTGTTGAAGGATTCAGGCATTATGCCACTTTTTCATTTGCTCCTTATAAAGGGATGAGCTCTCATAAGCTCAAAATTGAAATTCTTCCAAAGCATGAAGTTCGTCAACTCCATCCTTCGATGTAACTTTCCAATTCAAATTCATAGTGTTCAAAGCCCACAATGCTTTGTGCTCAAGTTCAACCAGTAGATGACAATATTTTCCAAACACCAGTTAATATGGAGACATGACAATCAATGTCTTGTATGTAGTTCTATACTCCCAGAAAGTGTCATCTAACTTCTAGGACCAATTAGATCTATTTGCCTTAACGATCTTGGCCAAGATGCTGTTGATTTCCTATTTAACACCTCAGCTTGCCCACTTGTTTTTGGATAATAGGGTGTGGAAACCTTATGCTTTACTCCATGCTTACAAAACAGTGAAGAAAACATGTTGTTGCAAAAATGCGAACCACCATCATTAATAATTGCACGCAGAGTGCAAAACCTTGTGAATATGAACTTTTTTAAGAATAAAAAAACACTTTGCCCCTCATTGTTAGGTAAGTCCACTACCTCTACCCATTTTGAAATGTAATCCACCACAACCAATATATATTTTTTCCTATAGGAACTCACAAAAGGGCCCATAAAATCAATTCCCCAAACATCAAAACAACTATACCTTTAGAATAAGAGTGAGAGGTAATTCATGTCACTTTGACACCCCTTCTTGTTTTTGGCATTGCTCAGATTTCTTCAGAAGAGAGTTGGCGTCTTGATATAGCATCTGCTTATAATAGCCACTCTGGAGTACCTTAGAAGCTGTACATACTCTACTATGGTGTCCACCAAATGGTAATGCATGACAAGCGTCAAAAATAGCATCGACTTCAACTTTGGGACACACTTTCTAAACATATGATCTACACACATCCAAAATAGGTAAGGGACAGGATTTGAACCTGCAATCTTCAGGTCATGAGCCTGGATCATCCCAAAATTACTTCTTGGCACCAAAGAGAAACCTCTTTCGTTGATAGAAGTGAATCCCTTCGGGAAGAGTCCCACACACCATAAGATTAGAAAAATTCTCATACCATGGTGTTGAGATACTAGACACAACCATAACTGACTCATCTAGAAATGACTCTTTGATATTGTTTTCATTGGACACAACCACATTGGAATCAAGACTTGACAGATGGTCTCCCACGTAGTTCTCACAACCTTTTCAATCCTTAACTTCAAAATCAAATTCCTGCAATAACAAAACTCAATGAATCAAATGAGGCTTGACATATTTCTTAGCCATCAAGTAAAGTATCACAGCATGTTTAGTGTGGACCACTACCTTGGTCCCCAAAAGATAAGCTCTAAATTTCTCGAAGCATACACCATGTCTAACAATTCTTGCTTAGTGATGGTATAGTTATTTTAAGCCGCATTTAACGTCTTGCTAGCATAATAAACAAGATGAAACAAGTTGTCCTTTTGTTGGCCAAGCACAACACCTAAAGCAATTCTACTCGCAACACGCATTAGTTCAAAAGGAATACTCCAATCTGAAGATACAATGATAAGAGCTGACACATACTTCTCCTTAAGACATAAGAATACTTTGATACAAGCTTCATCAAATTAGAAGACACTTTCATTTTCAAGTGATTTGTAAAGAGAGTATGCCACTTTAGAGAAATATTTAATAAACCTCCGGTAGAAACCGGCATGGCACAAGAAGCTTCGCACACCTTTGACAAAAATAAGAGGAGTCAACCGAGCTATAACTTCAACCTTTACTTGATCAACTTGAATACCATCTCCCAAGATTTTATGGCCCAACACAATACCTTTCTTCACCATAAAGTGACATTTTTCCCAATTAAGAACAATATTCGTTTCAACACACCTTTGCAAAACTCTTCCAAGATGTTCAAGGCAAGATTCAAATGTATCCCCCATATTTGAAAAGTCATCCATGTAGGTTTCCATTGTATCCTCTATCATATTAGTGAAAATAGACATCATACACCTTTGAAATGTTGCAGGAGCATTACATGGACCAAAGGGCATACCCTTGACCGCAAAAGTGCCATATGGAAAAGTCAAGGTTGTATTTTCTTGGTCCTCTGGAGCAATGTATATTTGGTTGTAACTAAAATAACCATCCAATAAACAATACCAACGGCGACTCGTAAGTCTATCAAGCATTTGGTCCATGAAGGGTATAGGAAAATGATTTTTTTATTCTAAGCATTTAACTTCTGATAATCCATACACACTCTCCACCCACAAACCAGAATCATAAACATAATTCATTCTTTTCATTTGGGATAACGATCATACAACCTTTCTTGGAAAATATTGAACTAGGCTCACCCATTTGCTATCCATAATAAGATAGACAACACACGCCACTTAATAATTTCTTTCTTCACAACTTCTTGCATTGGAGTATTCAACCTCTGTTGATTCTCTATACTTGGCTTACAATCACTAGCCAACTAAATTTAATGGGTGCAAATATCAAGAGAAATTCCCATATTATCAGCAATTGTCCACTCAATAGCTTTGACAAACCTTTTCAACACACTAACAAGTGCTTGCTCTTTCCATTCAAGAAAATCCACATCAATAATTACGAGAAAAGTTTTATTTGCTCCCAAAATACATACTGAAGATGGGAAAGGAGAAACTTCAATTCAAGCTATGGTGGTTCATCGATGGACGGCTTCACGGGTCGAGTCTCTTTATTCTTTAAATCAATGTCAAGCTTCATAGTATTCTTGGAATAGGACCCAATACCCGAAAGATCAGCCATAACATCATCATAATTGGGGATTTCTTCCCCATCAAAGTTCAACAACACCATAACCAATGATTCCTCCACACTAGAAATTTCATTCACACTTGCAACCGCTTCATCAATCAAATCAATGACCGATATCACATGGAGGTTATTTAGTTTATTTATAGACTTACAAACATTGAATGTAACTTCTTCACAATTTATCCAAAATTTCAACTCACTGCTTTTCATATCAACAATGGCTCTACCGGTAGTTAAGAATGGCCTACCAAGATTAATAGGGACCTTAGCTTCGTCTCACAATAAAGAATTACAAAATTGGCCTGGAAAATAAAATTATCAACCTTTACCAAATATTGTAAAGAACTCAGATGGGGCACTTTATAGAGCAGTCATCCATGTGAAGATGCATCATGGTTGGCTTAGGCTCACCCAAACCAAGTTGCTTGAATATAGCATAGGGAATTAAATTTATACTCTCCCCTAAATCACAAAGTGTTTTATCAAATTGGTATAACCCAATGGTTCAAGGAATAGTAAATGCACTTGGATCATCTTTCTTTACAACCATATTGATCAACATTATGACACTACAACTATGAGACATCTTAACAATCTCAAAATCCATGCTCCTCTCAACCAATTACTTCATGAGTTTAGCATAACTGGGCATCTCTAATAATGCCTCAACCAATGGAAGATTGATAGCAAGGGTTTTGAGGGCAGAAAAAACTTTCAAAATTTTGCGTGTTCTTCCCGCATCTTCAATCGTTGAGGGAATAAAAGATTTACCTTGGGAAGTGGCTTTATAGGTACCATGGGTGGAATAACTCTTATTGTAGAATTTTTAACCTCACCAAAATCAATAACCTTTGGTGTGTTATCCATCTCATTGGATGCTTCATTGTTCAACTCTTTGGCTAATTCATCACTTTAAAAAATAATGGCATTCGCTTTTCTTGAGCTAGCCGCTTTATCATTGGACTCTTTATTTCCAACAACCTTATGTTACACCTCACACTCTTGAGCTCGAAATGTCTCTTAGTCTTCTTAAAAATTATCATGTGAGTTGGATAATCTATGACGCTATCAAACAACTCTAAGGAAGGGAGAAGGTGATACCCCATAGTAGGAAAGGTTAGAAATAAGGTCATGAGAAGTCGAAATGAGTTGGAGGCCAAGTAATGAGTCGTAGGAATCGACTTACCTACATAAGCTACCAACTTAGAAGTTTTACATACTTGAGCTACTTGCATACATACTAAGCTTACGTAGCACGGATTACATAGGTTCTTAAAATAAGATGAGATTACAAACCCACGAGGAGGAGGAGAGAGCGACACATGGCAGCAAGAAAGGAGTGACACGTGGCAGCATAGGGAGGTGACACGTGGAAGCAGGTGACCCACATGCTTGGGTTCAAGTAGGTGACCCACTTTCTTGGGAGGGGGTGGACCCCACTGCCATATGGCAACCCCTAAGTGGCTGCATAGATACGGTGGCCCAATAAAGGCTGGACACGTGTCACCCTAAGGTGATGACATATGTCACCACCAAGGCAGCCTATATATTCATGTTAAATGACTCTTAGTCTTATTCTTTATCCAAAAACTTCAGCAAAGGCAAGAAATAAAAACTCTAAACTAAGAGAGGAAAAGGTGATGGCGTAGGGGAGAAAAAGAGGTGAGTCCCGATTTTGTTCCATGAATTAATTATTTAAGGTATCCTACGGTGATATAGAGGTGTTTTATGACATAAAATTCCAGTTTGGGGCAGAAAGAAAGTGATACAAACAACCCACTCAATTTCAGCACGTTTAGAGAAGTTCTGAGGTGCAATTTTGGCGTGTTTTGGCCAATTTCGGATAAGGTATGGTCTTCCCTTCCAATTTGAAGTTTATGGTATTTTTATAGGATGTATTACACACCTTGTATTCTTCTGTAAGTGTAATAATATCATAGAAATGCTCGACGTTAGAAACAATCTAAATTGAAGTCGTTGTAGCTAAACTAAAGTCGAATAGTGGCTTATGTTTATGGTGCTGCAGCTGCTGGTCGTGTGCTGGTGTGTTAAGGTGCTGGAAAATTTTCTAAAAGAGGTATGGGTGTTTTTGGTTGGTTGCATCCACCTTACCCTCCATTTTGTATGGTTAAAAGTGTTGCAAAATGGAAACTAGAAATCCTATTTTTGTATCACGGTTTTGAGCGAGTCGTTTGGAGTTTATGTTGTATAATGTTGATGCGAATTGTATATATATATATTCTGCAGGTTATTGTTGTTGGTTGTTGGTAGTTATTAGGAGTGTAATTGGGAATTCAGATAGGGCATATTATAGGGGAGATGCTGCCCGATTTCCTTTGACTCCTTAACTAACTAAGGAACTAGTCGAGAAGGCGAGTGAGGAAATAAGTTCTGTGAATACTCGTGGGTGACCTAAGATGCTGAAAATTCTAAGGTTGTTGATAGTTGCATTTATTCCATGTTAAATAGGTTTGGAGGACGACGACGTGAACGTGATTAAGAGAAGTCCGTAAGAGGTATGTAGAGCTATCTTTCTTTTCTTTTGGCATGTCTTAGGTATAAGTTATGAATGGTTTGCATATGAAGTGTGGGTACAATTCCACTCATGAAACTCCAAATGTAATTCATAGACTTTACTCGCTTTGTGATGTTAAGACTCCTGTAATAGTTGAGTTATTGCCTTTTAAGGCTGCTAGATCATGAACAGTAGTATATGTAAGGCCTGTCTCTTCCTTCTTTTGGAATGTCTTAAGTATAAATGCAATGGCATATGACATGAGGTGGAGGTAGTTCCATTTATAAGCTTCGGGTATAACTTGTGACTTTTATTCATTACCTGATATTAGAATGTTTACAGTAGTTAAACTACTACCCTCGAGTCTCCTATCTGATGAATAATAATTGAATGCATCAGCTCCTATTCTTAAGGTCTCTACGATGGAAAACATCTCTACTTCCATAAGCTATTTAACCTTGTCTTGATACATGTCTACGATTCCTAAGACTCCAGCTAATACGATCCCTAACAGTATTTAGAAGGTACTTAAGACGACTATTACTCTGGTGTTCAGGTTATGGTTCATTTGACTGTTTCATTGAGTCTCAACTGATAACTTAGTTGCATATGGTTTCTCACTACTCTACTCGTGCACTCTATAATCCATCTTCCTCCAAGTCCCATAAGGGGGCCAGGAATGCGGTCGTGCCTAGCTTTACTCTTCGCTCACTGAGTCCCGGGCCGATTATATATATATGTAGAAGTATACAATGATGAAATGTCGTATATGATGAAGTAAAGCATACGATGATGCCGTATGTGATGATGCTCGTCACTGCATCCCGAGCTGGATATGTACATAATGATATGATGGAAAATGTGGATCTAGCCATACGTCCCTCGACATTATTTTAAATATAGATCGGGCCGTACATTCCTCGGCATTATTTTAAAATATGGATCAGGCCATACATTTCTTGGCAAGATTTTAAATTATGGATCCGACTAAATTCTCCTCGATATATTTTACTATATGATAATGGCCCCGAGTCCCATAGCGGGTTGGGTGCGGTACGACATGTACACCACTCTTTCACTGAGACCCTCACTAAAGGGACAAATATGATAGATAGGCATACATATGAAAACATAGTGAGGTACTTGTAATGTGTTAAATGATATCGTATACGAAGGTATGATACCGTATATGATGATATGGTAACAACGATTCCCGCAGCTGGCTAGGAGTGATATATGAGGAAGATATGCATACCCTCTTTTCATAAGGTACAGGTATAGTGTATTGTTAACTGTCATACTTGTTTCCTGCATCCCCATTTCAGTTGTGGTTTCAGTTATGATATGTTATGCTTTATATACTCAGTACATATGTCGTACTGACCCCTTATTCCCCGAGGGGCTGCGTTTCATGCCCACAAGTACAGATGTTTATTTTGGAGATCCACCAGCTTAGGTCTTCCACTTATCTATGTTGGGAGCACTCCACTATTCCGAAGCATAACTTTTGATACTGGTCATGTAATACGCATATATGTATTTGTCCAGGGGTAAGATGGGGCCCTGTCCTACCATATATTGCGATTACTACTCTCAGAGGTCTATAGACATATGTGTGTGGGTTGTTTGTGAGTTTGTTTCGGTTGTGCCTATACGACATATTATAAATGTTTTTATGTTACAACAGCCTTGTCGACTTGTGTGCCTTTTCATGATATGGTATGAATGAAAGAGGCCATACGTACATAAAAAAGTTTTAATTCATTGGGATTTTTATGAGTAGTATCTCTTTGTTATTAGTTCGATTTGACTATAGCTGATAAGTAGGAATACGGGGGTCTAGGTCGGATCCCAGTCGCGGCCTACGGGGTTGGGTCATGACACCTTACCACTCTAGATTAATGTTGCCATACATTGTGTGTTTTCATGCTTTATATTAGCCACCATATTACTAGGGAGACCCCTCCTAGGTATCAAATTCAAGTAGGTGGAAATTTGGACCATTTGTGCCTCAAGTTACTTTATAGACATAGAATGAGAGGTTACCATTTGGTTTAATAATAAGAAGTCGTCTTTCATCCTCTTGAGCACTTTATCTGAACCTTCTATCTTGTTTAGAATCTGGGAAAGCAGTCAGGAAGATCTCAGGATTGGTATTTGATTCCTTAGGCTTTGGACGGTCGTGAGGAGGCATATAACGATCTCACTCTACATGGTTTTCTCTCTAATTATTGCATGTATCACGCCAATCCCTTTCTCATTAACTTTACCCACCTTCATGATCTTTATTTCAACCTTGATTCCCAACTGACCTTGGATAGCTCAGATGAGAACCCCCTAGTTCATTTGCTAGAAATTGGACCTCTTCATTGTACATTGCATCAAACTTAGCATCATCCGAGCTTAATCCACTATTAGCATCTATCACATTTACAACCTTATATCCCCCTAACCATGACATGTTTAGATAGCAAATAGATTTGATTCATCATTTTTGTCATAGTTTCATCACATTCATGGTTCTTTTCTATTTGTTCCTTGGTTACCCCAACATTAAGAGGAGATACATGGTCCTCTCTTGTGTGCCATGTATATTTGATTTTAGTTATTTTATCAAGTAACACGGATGCCACAACAAATGGTTGGTGCTTGATACCACCTTTAATAAGTTGATCCTTCACTCCTTTGTTCATGATATCAAAGCTAAGATAGAAATACTGCAGCAACACATTGTCTGGTAGCCTGTGAGTAGGAAATTCTAAGAGCAACTTTTGGAACCTTAGCCACATCTCATGGATCAGTTCTCCATGAAATCGCTTGAAGTTTTGGATGCTATCCCTTAATTTTAGTATCTTTGAAGATGGGAAAAGCCTTTCATACAATGCAGCTATAAGATCCTCCTAAGACGTGATCTATCCCTTGGTAACTCAGCTAACCACTTTGTTTCTTCCCCCATTAGAGAGAAGGAAAACAAACTCAATCGGATGGACTCTTAAGAGATATTTTTGAAGGAAAATGGAATACACACATCCATGAAATTTTGAATATGGTCACGAGGGTCTTCATGAGCAAGTCCCCCAAAGAAGCCTTTCGTTTGTAGCAACTATAGCATTGTCCTAATCTCATGGAAGATCACATTAGCCATAATTTGGGGTAACCTTATTGCACTATCACTACCCATTTGGTCAATAATGGCATCATTCAAGTTCCTGATATTGTAATTTTAACCATGTAGACTAGCAGTATTACACCCATGAACGCTCATATTCTCACCTAAAAAAGACAAAAATAAGAAAACAATAGTAAGAGAGTTCTACTATATTCAAACTATATCACAAACAAACTTCAATAAAAGAAATCTTACCACCATTCCCTGGCAAAGACGTCATTTTTGATAATGCTCAAATACACTTTTTATAATTCAAAGTGTAGGCGACCGTTGTCAATAAAGATACCTAACTAATAGTTGGGTCGAATCCTACAAAGAATGGTTTACAAATAGAATTCAAATATGAAGTATGTAAGTTCTCTAAATTATTGTAGAGTTAAAATAAGAAAAGTGTGACATAATATAAATTTGTAAGTTTCAGTTATGAATTAAAAGAGTATTTTAGTTTATCACTAACAAGATCAATTGTCATAGAGTTTAAATAAGTATACGGGGGAATTCTACGGTAGGTGTGTAGTTAGAAATATAGTATGAATGAGGGTAATTGTACAACTCAATATTGTTAATTATCAATGACTAGGCTAGGTTAAACAATCATATGACAAGTATCTTTCGATCACTAGTGATATTTCCATACAAGCCCTCTGAAACCTAAACATTGGATCTAATGTAAATTAACCCAAACCTTAGCATAGTTTCTTATCTCTCGAAAAATTTACAATTGACAAGAATGCATCAATGGCTATTTGTTAATTCATCCACTTCACATAACCTTCTCAAGCAAATATGAAGATATAAATATGAAACCATGCTAAATTAACAAAACTCACATTAAATTAACAAAGTATTGAGCCAGTATAAGAACCAAAATTCAAAAACTACAAATCAACTATATTAGCACCACCTAGAAGGATGGGGTTTAGCTATACATTAAAAAATTGAAAGAAATTATACTAAAGTAATTGTCTCCCATTAGATTCAGCTGAATTACGCTTTAATTTTCAAATTCTCAAAGCTAGAATTCCCAATTTCACCCAAAAGAAATATTCAAAATCCCCATTAGTAGGTGTACTATTCTCCAAGTTTACATCAGTGCAAAGATGCCAAATTATCTTTCTTCTAGACTATTTATATCTTCCCAAATATTAGCTAAAAAGTAACACCTAGATCACTTTGGTGATGTTAGTCATGCTCACTGTAGTAATCAAAAAGTTGCCTAGGGGGAAAGATTCTCCCATTTCAGTTGCTCAACACTTCATTACATCAGTTGGCTATTTGGTAAACTCGAAAGTTCCCGCATTTCCATGTTGGCGAATTGCAAATTGCAGTTCTACCTCACATTTTTGTTTCACAAATTGCTCAGACCGTGTAGGTCTTTTGTACAAGCTCAGACGATCTCTCCTACCAATTTGGTGAATCATTATATTCTCATTCCACTCACCTTTTTATCTCTTCACCCGAGCAATATTTTTAGTTTATTTCTGCAAGCTTGATTAGATACGCCTTCCACTTTGGCAAGTCATATTTCAGGAGTTAGGCTCGCCAAACTTAGTTGAGTGTTGGATTCATCGTTCAAGGCTTTTAATCAATAAAAGGGGCAACTTGGCTAGTCACCAAGGCCTTCTTTGCAAGATCCAACCTTTGTTTTCACTGTTTTGCCAACTTTTTGGCTCTTTTCTTCAATGTAGTACCAATGCCTTATCCTTAATTCTATATATCTACAAATCAACACTTTAATGTTAGTTATAGACATAATATAGGCAAACATGACCCTATTCCAATAGATTTTAAGCCCTATATATGTTGAAATTTCTGAATCATCACTTAGGAATCTCTAAATTGTTTGGCGAGAATGGGACCTGTTAGCAACTCGCGTACATGTGTTGGCGATATCAAACAGCTAGCCAACTGAATTCACACTTTATCAAGAATGGCTACCACACTTGGCAAGAAAACTTCTCAAAAGGTGACTAACCGACTGATCAACGACGTTTGTGCTCATTGCACAAAATGTTGCCTCTGAACAGTGAAGGAGCTTTTTGCCCATTTAAATTCTCAAATTTTCAAATTCCTCTCTTTTCTTTGTTCTCACTATTTTTAAACTTCTACTTAATGTTCATTTAGTGTCTTGCTTGTTTTCATTATTGTATTGCACAAAATATTGGAACCAAGATTTTGATCTTTGTTGCTTTTTATCTCACATTTGTGCTTTCATTGTAAGGTTGGTCTATCCCTTTTCAGTTATGTCATTAATTTATATTTCTTTTTATTAAGTTTGATGTATGTATTCAAAGGATTGTCTTATGTTATTATGACTAACTAATTGCACTCCCTTATTGTTGAAAGTCATTATGATTATTTTATTTTATTCTTTATTTGACTTGGGTTATTTGTATGGGACATATTGGATGTTAAATATTGCTATTTTCATTGGCAATAACTTGGTATTATTTCTTTGATTTATGGGTGAAGTCTGAGTAACCCTATGCCCACAAAATTAATGAATTTTCCCTATGGTGGATGGGTAACATCATTTTTCTCATTATTTTTTGGTGTTTGGTTGATGTTGTAGGGAAGTTTGAGTATATGTGTTGATTTGTCATGTTTGTAGCTAGAATTGTTGCTTGATTATGCTTTAAATGAGTGTTATTGTACTTATTTAGGCTGAATTGTTGAAAACCTGAGGTAGGATTCAAATTTGTTTGTGTTAGCGAGCTAATTTATGCTCGCCTAATGGTTTGTGAGTTATAAAAAAGGGTTCTAAATTGCCCTTTTTGTTCAACTATTTCCTGAAACCTCAATCACCTTTGGTGAGCTTCTTGTACCTCGCCAATAGGTGTTGGCGACTCGCGAATTTGACATATTCTCACATAATTTCCTGATGTAAACATGCATTTTTTATGATTATTTTGGCGAGCTTCCTGTAGGTCGCCGATGGTGTTTGGCAACTCGCCAACCCATCTAGTTGCTCTTATTATGGATTCACTTAGGTTGAAATTTTCTCAAATATATTTGACGAGCTTGACTAAGCTCGCTGAACCTATTTCGTGGTTCACCTTCCTCTTTGGCGAGCTTTTGGTTCCTATTTTATCTAGCTACTGTGTTCAGCTGTGCATTTATTTTTAGGACTAACCCTTCTCCAAATTCTATCTTCTTGTATGCTGGCTTTGTAGGTATGGCTCGACCAAAGGTCTCTGTGCGTAAATATATTGATGAAATTGATAATCCACCTTGAATGAAAGAAAATGGGATTACTATTAAGGTACCAAGTGACACCCAACCCACCACTCAATGTCAATCAAGTGAGTAAGTGAGAAGGCAAAAGATAAAGGAAAGGGAATAAAGAAAGTTGTAGAGGAGCAACATGCCAGCAATGACTCGAATTTAGGGAGTTTATATTGGTCGGATGATGATGCTCCAAAGCAAAAAGAAGTATATCCACACCTGTCCATGCACCTAATGTTGAAACCCAACCCCCTCCTTTGGCTGAGGCACAAGATCCAGAGAGAACGCGTATTGAAATTCGTTCTAAGGCATTCCATGACCCCTTAGCTACTAGAGCACCTTGGGTAGTCACCGTCATTACACCCCGATCAATGAACATGTTAAAATTAGTGCGTCTTCATACTATACTTGAGGAGAAGTGATAATCCACCGATGGGGTAGTCAATAGGTATTTAGAGAAAAAATTCAATTTCATAAATTCAAACGGTTCACTGGAGGATGGATTCCCTACTTCCAACATGGGTATGGGAATTCTATGAAGCATATGCTAGAAAATTCCCAAGAAGAAGATTGGGGTATCATCGGAGCCTTTGTGGTTAGTAGAAGTTTGTGGTAAACTTATTTGATATAGTGATAAAGAGATAAATGAAGCTTTGAGTTGTGACTGGAATCACCGAGACTCGCTTTGAGGTACAAATTACTTCAGTTGTTAGATAACTTGAAGGGGTGGTTATCCACACTGATTTATGATATTACCCCTTCATGGATTAAGAAGGGGTTTGTGATCGAGAAGAAAGATATCAACATCACCGCTCGCTACTGATTTAGGTTTATTAGCAGCACGTTAATGCTATCCCATAATGAGTCGGTTCTTTTCCACCCCAAGGCGGCACTATTCGGGAGTACCATTTATTGGTGTGATTGAACTTAGGTTCACTCATTGTCCTAGAGATTCTCTTATGGGCTAGGCAACAACAGACTTTATGGTCTTTTCCCTATTTTGATTACAAATATTTATGAGTGAGCCAACGTCCTATTTATAGAGGCTATAGATATGAGAGTGGCCTCTACTTTATCTAGTGATATCCCTCGAATTGAGGTTGATTATTTGATAGATATCAAGGCTCGGAGGAGACTGACACCGATAGTAGACAAGATTCTCTAGAGGCAGGTACCACACCTCCTGCTCCTACTCTTCCCATAGGTACATCAACTACCACCTTTACTTCTATTGTCCCTCAAACTTCTTACACATATTGGCCTCTACTTGCATAGGCCATGCTTTATTAGATTGTCAACCTTGCCCTTTGATGAATGTGAGGACCTCGAGTCTTGAGGTAGTTATCCCATCCATGATTGCTGCTGCTATTGAGGCTGTCCTTATCCCTATATGGAAAGAGATAATGAGAAAACATTCCTTATTGACTGATTATTGATTATGTTTGGATACTTTCACCGCTTGAGTTAAGGAGTAGGAGTGAGTCGAGGGCAGCTCGACATACTTAGCAACCTTATAGGCTGATATTGTTGAGTTGAGGAGGGGCATGGACGAGCTCAAGTACACTAATATTTCTATGTTATGGGGTGGTGTAGATGCCCTGAGGTCCCTAGTTCAGATTTTCCTCTAGTGACCGGATATGTAGAGCCACTGTTCGGGCTAGTTCTGAGGTTCCTCTGACTGCAATGACTAGAGTTGATGCTGATGCTGCTAATAATGAGTCAGAGCCTCTCGATATAGATGAGGAGGATTTAGGTGAGCCCGAGCATTATACCAAGGTTACATACGAGGGCCTCATAGATTTTGAGGATGTTTAGCTTTAGTTGGCAGTATCACATTCTCTTTAGTATCCATCTATTGTTGGCCCAAAAGGCCAAACTTCATCTTCTACCCCTCCTAGAGAGACACCAGGTACTAATGCCTCAGTTGATAATGCTCCAGTAGTCCAATGATCTCCTTAGACCTATCCTAATAGAAGGATCCCTATCTCTCTCTTATCTTTATGTTTATATTTTACATTGAGGACACTACTTTGTCTTCTTGGTAGAGTGAGGTTGCCTTAGGTACCTAGCCGTTTGATTGTAGTTATTTTATCTTTTGGTTGTAGTGACTATAGTTATAATTACTTTAAGATGTTTGGATATTTTCAGTTGGGTTGTAATTATAACTTCTTCATTTTGACTGGTAGTATAAAGTTTGTTTTGGAACTTGGTCTCCCTCTTAATTGCTATGGATGTTGACTAGTGCTCACTTGTAAGTATCGGTTTTAATCAATATCAATGAATTGAATAGTTCTCTTGATGAACAATATATTTGTGTGAGTCCAACAAGATAATATGGGTTGCATAAGTCTTGTGTGAACTCTTAGCATCTCATTATGACTAGTTAAATGTCAATTTTGAGTTTTACAATGATCATTGCACGCGAACTTAATTTGTAGAATTGTATTTGATGATCGTGTTGGAATGCCATGTGTATTGAGGTTTACTTAAAAAATATGTATAATACCTAGAACTTGCCCAGTTGGTCCAACTGATTGGCATTAGTGAATGAAAGAAATGATCTTAGGCACAATTTGTTTAGAGTGAACCTAATTGCTATACCTTTTTGTTACTTCTTTGTTATTCTATGAATCTAGTTTGGCACTATTTGAGCCTATTCCTTTATTTGGATAAAACATCAATGCAAATCTTTAAACCGGTTGTTGAAATTACCATTGTTTTCCCATCTATAACCTTCTTGAAGCATTAGTTTGTTTAAATATACAACCTAGGCCAAAAGCCTAAGTTGGGGGTGTGGTAAGAATGATGAAAGAAACCAGGTAAAAAGTTCTTGAAAGTCATTCTTAGAAATATATGGTGAAAAAGATGGAACCCATCCATATCTAAAGAAAAGAAAAGAAAAGAAATAAATGAAATTAACTTGTTGTGTTTCATTTTGGAAACAAAAGAGGTTTCAAATGAGCTATATCAAAGATTTTATGTGCTTTGAATTGGCCAAGGATGATTCGTGAATATGAGAAGAATGATAGAAAAGGAAAATAATTGAATTTGATCCATGCTTCAAGAAGGTAGTGTCACTAAACCAAAATGATCATACCCTTACCCTCAACCCAAAAACAAGCTTTGAATGAATTTTGATTTTTCATGAGCCAAGTGAGGTATTGGTTTGAAAATATGGATAAGCCTATGGGTAAAATTCTGCATATTTTTCTCTTTGGGAGTGTGAGAGTTGATTTTGATTCCTTAATTGTAGTCCCTGATTGTCTTTGAGATAGCATGAAATCATTCTAGATGTGAGGGATTTCTAATACTTTGGTTGAGCATGAATTTGAATTTGAAGTGAGCATTTGTGAACATGAACTCTAATTGATATTGGCTAGTCATAGTTTGAAACTTTGAGTGCATAATTGAACATTGCATGTTTAGATTGGACCTTGTATGCATTTGCTGTTGATTCTCAAGGAGTACTGCTTGTAAGCATTAGTTTTGAACTGATTAATTTCTTGATTTACTTGAGGACAAGAAAAACATTTAAGTTGCGGGTGTTGATGAGTTGGGAATTTTTACTCATTTAGGGCTTATAATCTAGTGGAATATTTTCCTCTTTGCCTATAATGTGTAAATAACTGACACTATAGTGTTTATTTGCATATATAAGGTATTAAGGACAAGTTAAAGGCACTACATTGCGAAAGAATCCAAGAAGTTGGAAAAATAGTAAAAAAGAAGCTTGTTACTCGCAAAAGAGTACTTGGCGATTCACCAAGTTGATCCCTCTGATCGCCCAATTGACCTGAAATATGAGCCAACAGTCAAATAATCTTGGCAAGGAAAAACCCTAAAAGGATACTGAAAATCTTGCTCAAAGGAAGAGACAAAATAGTGTGATGAATGAGAAGACAATGACCTATCGACTTGGAAGGAAAGCTCAGTCATATCCTATTAGTTCTGGGTATTCTAAGAGGAACAAGGGTGAGTAAGAGCTCCTAATGGTGTCTGTCACGACCAAGCCTAGGGCCTAGACGTGACATAGTAAATGATACACCCGAAGGTACCTCATCCAATCCTCTTAGCATTCATTTATCTTTTCATAGGTAATTACATTCAATAATAAGCAGAAATGAAAGGGATAACAGGACTAAAGGATATGACATACAACAAGAGTCATTAACAACATTAAAAAAACATATATTTGTCCACCAATACCTCTACCTCCTTAGACTTGGCGGGGGCTAAGACATGTCCCTAGCTCACCCTCAAAAGTAATATCAAAAGTACTGAAAGATGACCATAGTCTATATATGTCATAAGAAAGAAAAGGAAAGGGGATGTTGTTCCCAAAACATAGGAACTCACCAACTATGTAGCCTTCAACAACTCAACTAGCCATGTGGAGGTGAATGTGGAGCAACGCCGGTCCCTACATGGTGATATCATGTAGGAAAAAGAGTATGCATTAGTACTTTGAATGTACTAAGTATGTAGGCATGCATGAACATTAAGAAGCATGAGAACATTTAAGTAATAGGGAACCGAATGCAATGTATGAGTAATCAATCATATACATGGCATTTGAAACATTTATTTTATGGGAAGATGACCGTAATCGATATTTAAGACCATGCGAGCTATTACATGAAATCTAACATAACCTCCTACGTTGGCACGGAGAGACTACTTACTGGGTAGAACTCCGTCAACTTTAATCATTTCTTTAACTTTAACTTTAAGGGCTAATTGTGGATCTACTAGCCTAAATAACTCCTTCAAGGGATTTTGTGTTGGCGCATAGTTAATGCAACATTAGACTTTTCTTAAGGACCCCTTAGGTCTAGTCCCTATCTACATACTACATTTGGTGCTAGATCAATCCCATGGAATAACATTTAAATATCATAATAAAATAAGCATTCGTATAACTCTAGATATCAAAATCATCATTCGGTGGAATAGCTCATTAAAACCTTTCCTTTGATTCAAATATGTGAAAATTGTCCTTATCACATTGAATCCATCCTTTGGCTACGAAGCCCTTTCATCATCATTCAATCCTTCTTTCATTTGATAAGACTCCCTTAAAACATAAATATTTGCTTTCATAAAACCTTCATTTGGAGTCAAAGTTGTCAATTCAACTTCATTTCAACATAAGGAAATTAGGTAGGTTTATTTCATACAACTTTTAAATACATTTAAGACAATGCTAGCATGCATGAGAGTGATGGAAATTCATCAATTAAAACATCTTAAAATGACCTACCATTATACTTTAAAGCTACTTTCATGCCTTCATATAAGAACCTTAATAAATCATCAATTTCATGAAATTAAAAGTCAATAAACATAAATATAGGTAAATAAACTTCAAATAGATAATAATCTATCCATTTGGAATTATCATATAAAAACCCATAAGATTTGATCATTTAAAATTGAAATACTAAGTTGAGAAAACATTTGGGCTCCATGGGTGGAAGAACCCATGGATGAAACCCACATATCTTGGAAAACCAGTTCCTTAATGCAAAACTTGAAAAGAAGTGGAGGCTTGATATTCTTGGAGATAAACCCTAGAATATTTCTTGAAGATGGAGGAGAACTTGGGAGGGAAGGGTTTTTGTTAGGGAAGTTGGTGTGAAGAAAGGAGGACTTTAGGGAGGGGTCATCATGGAGGGCTTCACGACCCATGCTACTCACTACGGTCCATGGTCCCTCACCATGGTCCTTGTTTTGTAGGTCTGAGACTCTGAATCTCAACCACGGTCCATTGTTCTCAACATGGCCCGTGATGGCCTTCCGTGGTCATCTCTAGTGCCATTTTCTGCATTTCTCTAAAATTCCATCCTTTGATCTTTGTTTTAGGACTTTCCAAGTATTTAGGGCCTTACAATATCTCCCCTCTGGGAATATTTGCTCTCAAATGAGAATCACTAGCATAAAAAAGGACATAGTATGAGAACTAGCTACCCAAAATGAATACAATGACACTTGAAATACATCAATCATGAGATCTTTAAACTTTAGCATAAAACATAACTTTAAAATTCAATTTCATGAACATGCATGCATATGTAGACTTAAGAAATCTGAAATATAGGAGTCTTAAACACTTGAGCTTGAATAACTTTGTACCTCAGGCTTGAGTAGAATGAAAGAGTGAGGGTAACGTTTCATCATGTCCGCTTTTTCTTCCTATGTAGCACTTTCAACTTGTTGATTCGTCCAAAGAACTTTGGTGGATGCAACTTCCTTGTTCCTAATTCTCTTGACTTTCCGGTCCAAAATTTCAACCGGAACCTCATCATAGGTCAAATTTTCTTCAACACCCACTACTTCTAATGGGACAATGGAACTAGGATCACCCATACATTTTTTCTTAACACTAGATGGACCATGGTCCTTTCCGAAGGCAATTCCAACTCATAAGCAACCTTTCCAATATGCCTCAAGATTCTATAAGATCCTACATACCAAGAGCTCAATTTCCCCTTCTTACTAAACCGAACTGCACCCTTCATAGGTGAAACATTCAAGTACACCCAATCATCCACATTAAACTCAAGATCCCTTCTCCTAGTATTGGAATAGGACTTTTGATAACTTTGAGACATCTTCAACCTTTATGTAATTACTCTCACCTTCTCTAAGGCATGAAGCATTGAATCGGGGCCCAACAAGGTCATCTCACCTACTTTGAACCAACTAACCAGAGACCTACGTCATCTCCCAAACAAAGGATCAAACATTGCCATCTCAATACTTGAGTGGTATCTATAATTATAGGCAAACTCGATGAGCGGTAGATGATCATCCCAGCTCTCTTTGAACTCTAACATATAAGAGCTTAACATATCCTCTAGCTTTTGGATTGTCCTTTCAGCTTGCCCATTGATTAGAGGGTGGAATACGGTGCTTAACTTTACCTTAGTACCAAGACTACTTTGAAATGATTTCCAAAAGTGAGAAGTAAATTAGGTACCATGATCCAAAATAATTGACAACGGCACACCATGCAACCTTACCAACTCCTGAATATACAACTTAGCATAATATTCGTCACTATAAGAGGTCTTGACCGGTAGAAAGTGAGTTAACTTAGTCATTCTACTAATAATTATCCAAATTGAATCATGAAGTTTCGAGTATGAGGCAAAACTACAAAAAAATTCATATTCACATCTTCCCACTTCAAAGTAGGTATTTCAATAACTTGTGCTAGGCCACCCGACCTTTGATGTTCGGCCTTCACTTATTGGCAATTTAAAAATTCAGACATGAACTTTGCTATGTGCTTTTTCATGCCACCCCACCAATAAAGCTCTTTCAAGTCTCGGTATATTTTGGTCAAACCGGGATGAATACAATATGAAGAGTTATGAGTCTCCTTCAAAATCAAACTTAAGGCCATCCACATTCGGAACACACAACTAACATTGGTAGTATAGCACCCCATCTCCCTCTTGTGAAAAGACCTGAACCTTTTTTTCATTCACCAACTTCTTTAACTCAACAAATATCAGATCCAGGTCTTGTTTTGACTTAACATCAACCACCAAAGAGGATTCAGACCATTATGAACAAGCATACCACCACCCTTGGTACCACTCAACTTTACCCCTAACCTAGCCAACCTGTGAACCTCCTTTACCAACTCTCTCTTCCCATCATCAATATGGACCAAACTACCCATTGACACTCTACTAATTGCATCGGCTACCACATTGGCTTTACCCCAATGATAATGCACACTTATGTCATAGTCCTTAAGGAGTTCTAACCACCTTCTTTGCCTTAGGTTGAGGTCCTTTTGGGTGAAAACATATTGGAGACTTTTATGGTCAGTGAACACATCTACATGTACCCCATAGAGGTAATGCCACCAAATGTTTAAAGAAAAAACAATGGCCACTAACTCAAGATCATAGGTAGGGTAGTTACATTCATGCACCTTCAATTTTCTAGAAGCATAAGCTATGACCTTACCATTTTGCATCAAGACACATCTCAAACAATCTTTGAAGCATCACAATAGACCTCAAACCCTTCTAATTCTTCAGGCAGAGTCAAAATAGGAGCAGAGGTAAGTCAATATTTCAAAGTTTGGAAACTCTTTTCACACTCATCCATCCATATGGATTTCTCCTTCTTTTGGATCAGTCTTGTCATAGGAGATGATATAGAAGAAAACCCATCAATGAACCTTCTATAATACCCGACTAAATCCAAAAAACTCCTAATGTCCCAAGGAGACAATAGTCTAGGCCAATTCTTAACCGCCTTCATTTTCTTAGGATCAATCTTGATTCCATCACCGGACACTATGTGACCAAGAAAAGACACCTCTTTCAACCAAAATTCACATTTGCTAAATTTGGAAAACAATTACCTATCCCTTAAGGTTTGAAACACAATCCTTAAATGATTCTTATGTCCTTTCTCACCCCGAGAGTAAATCAAGTTGTCATCAATGAAGACCACTACAAAAGTATCAATGTAGGGTTTGAACACCCTATTCATTAGATCCATAAACATCGATGGTGTATTCGTCAACCTAAATAAAATTACCACAAACTCGAAGTGACCATACCTTTTTTGGAATGCCGACTTGGGAATGTTATACTCCCTCACCCTAACTTGGTGATAGATGGATCGAAGATAGATCTTGGAGAAGTGACTTTCCCCTTGTAATTGATCAAACAAATTATCTATTCTAGGGATTTGGTACTTGCTCTGAATGGTCACTTTGTTCAATTGAAGGTAGTCTATGGACATTCGATGTGACCCATCTCTTTTTCTTACAAACATCACGGGGGCACCCCATGGTAAAATATTTGGCCTTATGAACCCTTTTTCTGACAAGTCTTTTAATTGTTCCTCTAACTCCTTTAATTCCACCAAGGCCATTCGGTTGGGAGAAATAGAGATAGGTTGGGTATCTCGGAGGATATCAATACCGAATTCAACTTCCCTTTTAGGAAGAATACCAAGAAGGTTATCATGAAAGACATCGAGAAACTCATTAACTACTGGAACTGACTCAAGAGAAGGACTTTCAGAGTTGACATTTCTAACCCTCACAATGTGGTAAATGCAACCCTTAGCAATCAACTTTTGGACCTTAAGACAAGAAATGAACTTATGCTTCACTACTGAATCATTACCTTTCCATTCAAGAATAGGCTCATTTGGGAATTGAAACTTGACTCGACGAGTCCTACAATCTATGGAAGCATAAGACACATATAACCAATCTATCCCAAAAATAACATCGAAATATACCATCTCAAGCTCACTAAGATTACAAGGGTCAACTTTATGCAGGATAGACACGGGATAACCCTTATAGACTTTTCTAGCAACAACTGACCCACCAATAGGGTAGACACTAAATAAGGCTCTACTAACATTTCGGGTAATACATCAAACCTATTGTCTAAGAATGGAGTAACAAATAACTTATTTTTACCCGAATCTAACAATACATACACATCAAAAGCAAAGACCTTTAACGTATCAATAACAACATTTGGTGCTTTCGAAACCATTTGCCTCCCATGCAAAGCATACAAGCAGTTGGTGCGTTGGCCACCTCCTTGAACTTATTGACTATAAGCAGCTTGGCCTTGAGGCCTACCACTACCACCACCTCTACAATCTTTGGCATGGCAGACCGGCTTACAACATTTGAAGCATGCATTGGAGTAGGCTAAACAATCTCCTTTGTATGTCCTTCCATACTTCTTGCAAGCGGGAAAAGTTTGAGCGCCAATATTCTCTCTTGGAACCATTGGGTTAGCACCCTTATCATTGTTGAACCTTGGAGAAGGGGTATTAGTGGAATCTTTTCCTACAAATCGTTGCTCACCTTGGCCCTTTGTACTTCAACCATAACCAGACCTTTAAGGATTGAACTCTCTGTCATGCCCCGGAAGGGTATCCTAGACGTGGCCGGCACTTAAAGACCATTGCTAGACCTCAAAAAAACCACCTACTCAAAACACACATTCATTCAATCACAATCTTTATGCAGAAGACTCAACTCATCAAGACATTGCTCAAAAGTAAGGTGAAAGGTAACAATTTTTCCAATCAATAAATCAACAAGACTAGTAAGAATGAAACTAGCCAATAACAAAACCAATCGACAACATTAATAATCTAGTATATGAAGCCTCTATAAATCATCTAAATGGTGCCAATGACATGTTCATGGCTATCTAAAATCAAATGAATAAAACCAAACTCAAAAGCTAGAAAGATAAATGTGGAATCTTCCAAAAGTAGAAAGGACTCACCAACCAGTTGAATATGGATAGATCCTCAATGATGCACCTGTTGATGATCTCTAGTACCTATCTCTATGTCATAAAATGATGCAGGCCCAAATGGACGTCAGTACATAGAATGTATGAGTATGTAATATAGAAGATTGAGACATATATCAAGGCAGAATAAACTCAACTCAAATGACCCATTCAAGGGTAAGGAACTCAATCAGAATGTCAAAGGTTTAGAGTAAGAGTAAGATTTAGAAAAATATCAATAATATACAATCCAATCCAATCTCATCCAATCGGAGTATTATCAAGACCTATATAGGAGTTTCTTTTATCAGACAACCATCACTTATGAGCAGTGATAGTACAACAAACTGACATTATTGCCACGTCCATTCAATTCCTTGCCAAGGTAAGAACAAATCAACCAATCATAGATCCAAAATCAATCAAGTCCTATCATGTCATGACAATAAAATAGGAAATATCCGACTTAATAATTCAATCCTCTCCTATATTTGGCGACATAGTTATTAGGTTTGAGTTATTAGTTACTTTTACCCAATTCAGTACTCGATACTCCACCCAAGACTCAAGCTCATAAGACAATCCATACAAATCAAACCAAATCGATAAGCATCTATTGGACTCTTTCAATTAATCAGTTCCATCAATCAATCTTCTTAATCAATCAATTTTCTAATCATTCCCAATCATTTAATTAAGAGATGGTTTAGACAATCATTTACGATAATAATCAGTTGAGACCATTTACTTGGGTTCAATTGTAAAAATATACCGGACTATCAGTTCATCGACACTATCATCATGCTCACATCCTAATCACAATCATACATTCACAAGCTCAAGGCTCTAGACTCAATCTCTAGGTGTATACAATTCAATGTTAATCAACATGCTTTTAGGGTTTATGAAACAAATAGTTCAAATTGTACGTTCAAGGAATTCATTTGTAGAAAAGCATGAACTTATTAATTATTATTAAAACGTGAAAATTTTAGAATAGGAATTCGCAAAAACACATTAATAGGGACTCAATCCATTCACAATAAACCTATCACAATCATGGGAACATGTAGGAACAATATCCATGTTTTAGTTCAGACTTAAATACCTGGACTCGAAGAACAATCAAGAACTCGAAGACCTCACTTGAAGAACTTGAACCACAACTTTCCTCCTCTTCTCAAATCCTCGCTTTTAATTTGTCTAAGTGTTAATGAGAGTATAGGTTTTTAGAATACTGATAAGGGACTTAATTTAGTCTTAAAATGTCAGGAATTTAGTTTGGGAAGGGTGGGAAAAGACACGA
Organism: Solanum dulcamara; assembly: GCF_947179165.1. NCBI lineage: Eukaryota > Viridiplantae > Streptophyta > Magnoliopsida > Solanales > Solanaceae > Solanum > Solanum dulcamara. The sequence goes on from NC_077246.1 coordinate 19,622,033, forward strand.
ATACCCTTTATTAAAACTGAAATTAGTCATCTATGAGTCGTCATTATGACTAGTAGAAGCTTCTACAAAGTATCAATTGCCATCGTAGAACTGGGATGGAAAATAGGATGGTCTACAACTCTAGTTTATGAGTCATCAAAGGCTGATGAGTTATACACTCAACTCGTCCTGCATGTTTCTCAGAAGTCTGAAATTTTGAGTCTCTAAATTTTCTCTACTGGTCATTTCTACGACTCGTGGGAACATCAATGACTTGTCAACTTAACTCAGAGAAGTGGCATTTGACTTAAGAATTTGGTTAAATATCATGTGTTTCTACGAGTTATTTTTACGACTTATAGGAGTCATTACGACTTATAAGATAGCTCATACGAAGGGTTTCCAGGATTCAAAACTTTACCAAGTATAGGAAGGATCTACATGTCATCCCTATGACTCGTAGATCCCTCTACGAATCATAGAGGATACTTCTGGTCCTCAAAAGTCAGTTCTTTTCCTCAATTTTTCTCATAGTCATCGGGCATAGTTTAGGTTAGGATAACACATGGTGTTACAATCTTCCTTTTGGAATCATTTATCCTCGAATGAATACCAAGCTAAGGTCTCACTCACGGCAGAAATATATTCAAGAACTCAACAATAGACATTCGAACAATCAACTATTCAGACTCAGGAATACATCTGAAATACTTAAACTCAGAATAAAATTCGAATCAAAAATAGGAAAGGAACATTACCATTAACTTCATCATTAGGAGGCATGAATAGGTGATGATATCTAGCTTTCATATCCTCTTCAGCTTCCCATGTAGCCTTTTCAACAAAATGGTTTTGCCATAGAACTTTAATGGACGCTACCTCTTTGGTTCTCAATTTGTGAACCTGACGATCAAGAATATGAACTGGATCTCTTTATAACTTAAGCTCTCTATCTCTCCAATATTCTCATTTAGGGCAAAAAATGAAGGATCTCCCAAGTATTTATTAAGCATAGAGATGTGAAATACGGGATAAATAATTGCTAACTCTGGTGGAAACTCCAACTCATAGGCTACATTACCAACCCTCTTCGTAATCTGATAAGGACCAATATAGCGGGGACTAATAGCTGCTAACTCTAGTGGAAACTCCAACTCATAGGATATATTACCAACCCTCTTCACAATCTGATAAGGAACAATATAGCGGGGACTAAGCTTCTCTTTCTTTCCAAATCTCATCACACCCTTCATAGGTGAAACCTTTAAGTATATCAAATCCTATACTTCAAACTACAAATCTCTCCTCCTAATATTAGTGTATGATTTCTGGTGATTCTAAGCAGTTCTCAACCTCTCTTGGATGATCTTCACCTTTTACATGGCTTGGTAGACCAAAGTCTGACCGGATCAACTCAGCTTCACCAACTTTGAACCAAACGATCAGCGATCTACATCTCCTCCTATACAAAGCTTCATAGGGAGCCATTTGAATGCTCGAATGGAAGTTATTATTATATGCAAATTCAATAAAAGGTAAGTGATCATCCCAATTACCTTTGAAGTCGATGACATAGGCTTTCAACATATTCTTTAAAGTCTGGATTGTACGATCTGCCTGGCCGTCTTTCTACGGATGAAAGGCAGTGCTAAGGTTTACTCTTTAACCCAAACCATTTTGGAACTACTTCCAAAACTGGGCAGTGAACTAAGATCCCCTATCTAAGATGATAGACAAAGGAACTCCATACAGACTAATAATATTTTGAGGATACATCTTGGCATAATCCTATTTAGTGTCCATAATCTTAACTGGTAAGAAATGGGCTGACTTGGTCATCCTATCCACAATCACCCAAATAGAGTCATACTTTCTGCGAGATCGCAGTAGACCTGTAATGAAGTCTATATTTATCATATCCAATTTCCATTCTAGAATCTCAATATTCTGAGCTACTCTACAAGGTTTTTGATGGTCAACTTTGACTTATTGGTAGTTCGAGCACTTAGACATAAATTCTGCTATATCTCTCTTTATTCCACTGCACTAGCATACTTCTTTCAAGTCATGGTACATCTTTGTCGAACCTGGATGGATAGAATACACGGAGTTATGGGTTTCTACCATGATTCTCTCTCGAATGCCATCAACACTTGGAACACATAATCTCTCTTAATACCTCAATACTCTATCTCCCCATTTGGCAAAAACCATTACCTTTTGCTTTGAACATCATCTTTCAGTTGGAGGAGAATGAGATTCTTGATCTTTCTCTTCTTTTACCTCTGCAACTAAAGATGGTTCAGCCCCATTCCGAATAAGGGTACCACCATCACTAGAGTTAATAAGTTGAACTCCCAAATTTGCAAGACTATGCACTTTTTAGAAAACTCTTTCTTTCCCTCTTCTGCATGTACACTGCTCCCCATAGATAACCTGCTAAGATTATCAGCAATAAAATTAGCTTTACCTGGGTGGTAGAGAATGCTCATATCATAATTTTTAAGCAACTCAAGCCATCTTCTCTGTCTCAGGTTTAGCTCTTTCAGAGTAAACACATATTATAGGCTATTGTGATCTATTAACACATCAACATTCTCACCATAAAGATAATGATGCCAAATCTTGAGGGAGAAAACTATGGCTGCCAACTCAAGGTCATGAGTCAGGCAGTTCCTCTTTTGAATATTGAGCTGTCTGAAGGCATAAGCAATAAACTTTCTCTTGTGCATTAATACACAACCCAATCCAACTCTAGACATATCATACTAGATAATAAAACCATATTTTCCTCGGGTAAGGATAGCACTGGAGCAGTAGTCAACCTTATTTTCAATTCTTAAAAATTCTTCTCGCAATCATCTAACCATTGGAACTTTTCCTTCTTTTGAGTTAGCTTAGTCAATGGTGAAGATATGGATGAGAAACCTTTTACAAATTTATGGTAGTAGCTAGCCAAACCCAAAAAACTCCTTATGTCAATCGAGGATGTGGGCCTTGGCCAGTTCTTAAGCATTTCTATCTTTTGCGAATCAACTCGTATACCATCTCCAGAAATAATATGGCCTAAGAATGCCACAGATGCAAGCCAGAACTCACATTTGGAAAATTTAACATATAACTCCTTCTCTTTAAGAGTTTGAAGGATAATTCTGAGATGATTAATATACTCCTTCTCACTCCTCTAATAGATTAGTATATCATCTATAAATATAATCACAAACATGTCCAAATACTATTTTAACACCCTATTCATCAAGTCCATAAATATTATAGGAACGTTAGTTAGACAAAAGGACATAACAAAAAACTAGAAGTGACCATACCGTGTTTTGGAAAGAAGTATTTGGGATGTTGTACTCTCTCACTTTTAAACTGGTGGTAGCCTGATCTGATGTCTATATTTGAAAAGTAGGTGGCACCTTGAAGTTGGTCAAAGAAATCATCTATCCTGGGAAGGGGTTACTTATTGTTTATGGTGACCTTATTTAGTTGATGATAGTCAATGCACATTCTCAATGAATCATCTTTATTTTGCACAAATAGGATAGGAGCGCCCTAAGGTGAGACACTCAGCTTAATAAATCCCTTATCTAGGAGATCTTTCAACTATTCTTTCAGTTCTTTCAACTTAGTAGGAGGCATTCTATATGGCGGTATAGAGATAGACTGCATATCATGAAGGACATAGATCCAAAGTCTATCTCTCTATCAAGAGGGACTCTGGGCAAATCCTCAAGAAACACTTCAGGAAACTCATTTACAATCGGGACTGAGTCAAGAGTATGGGACTCAACACTATTATCTGACTCTAACGATATGACAAATACACCCTTTATAGATCAACTTTCTATACCTAAAGTTAGAGATAAACATTCCCTTAGGTATAACAGGACTACCTTCCACTCTAAGACAGCCTCATTTGGGAAACTAAACTTAAGAAATTGAGTCCTATAATCGATAGAGGCATAACAAGCATAAAGCCAGTCCATGCCTAGAATAACATCAAAATCGATCATGTTCAACTCTACTAAGTCAGCTATGGTATCCTTATGGTATATAAACACATCACAATCTCTAGACCCTCTTAGCGAAGAAAGACTCACCAACAAGAGTAGATACACTGAAGGGCTCAAGAAGAAACTCAGGAATTTTATCAAATCTACTAGCCATATAAGGAGATATAAATGATAAAGTGGTACCCGGATCCATCAAAACATAATAATCAACACTAAAGACTCGAATCATGCCCATCACAATATTTGGGGAGTTTTGCTAATCTTGGTGACTACCCAAGACATACAGGCGATTTGTACCTCTATCCATACCTAAAGTAGTGCCCCTCTACCTATAGTTGGTGGTGCTGTGTAAGAAGACTAGCTTCTATTACCCAGGTTGGACACTCTCTCTGAACGTGACCCACTTGGCCATATTTAAAACAATCATTCTTCCCCTCTATACACTCTCCCAAGTGAAGCTTACTGCACTTACCATAAGGTAGTTTTCCCTTCGAACCTTGAGCAACACTAGCCCGGGACTAATAACCCTGGGCTTTGGAATTTTGGTGACTCTGTACCTGCTGATCATACCTGTTATGTGGAATAGGTACGCTTGCCGCTAATGGAGAATAGTTAGAAGACCTCTCCTAAAGAAGGACCTATTGCCCTTACTCTACCTCTACTCATTCTCATACCCAGCCGATTTTGACTTCTTTCTCAAGTGCTCTTCCTTGTCTTTCCTCTTATCATCCTCTACCTACTGAGCATACGTCATTAACATATAATTATCCATGTTAAAAATTAGCAGTGATGCTTTGCACTCATTCTTCACATGTCTCCCCAATCTAGAGACAAACTTCCTCATTTAGACCATATATGTTGGACCATCTCCAGAGCATATCTAGACAGCTGGATAAATATGAGGCTATACTCTTTCACCGTCAAGCCCTCTTACTTCAAACTCATGAACTTTTCCACTTTTTCTTCCCTCAATTCTCTAGGAAAAAACTGAATAATAAATGCTCCCTCGAACTGATCCCAAATAATAAACTCAGGATCCTTACCTCTACCTTCCTCCCATTGGTTGCACCACACATTTAACACATCCTTGCACTGATAAGGCACCAACTTGACCCCCTCAATCTCTGTAGTATGCATATCTTTTAGTATTTTGCACATCTTATCAATGAAATTATGAGGATCCTCCTCAACCTTAGAATCCATAAAGACTGGTGGGTTCATCCTTAAGAAGTCTCGGAACCTCACTAAAGGTAATGACTCTTGAGAGCTAGAGCTGGGAGCTAGTGAACTTTAGTTATCCCTATGGTTAGCTATTAGTTGGGTGAGCATAGTGATGGAACCTCTAAACTCAACTTCTAAAGTAGGAGTTTGCTGAGTAGTAGGCTCTTGGGTTGCCTCAATAGACCTAGTAGGTCGGCCACTAGTTCTTACTCCAGATAATAAGGGCATTTTAGATTATGGAACCTCAGTATTGGATGCATTCCTCTGGCTATCGGTGTGTTTAGGAGGAATTATCTACAAACGTGTAACACATAAGTTAGGAAGGAACTTTTAGAGTTAAACTCTATAGCATGAACTCAGAGTATGAAAAAAGTGAAATAATTCCTAATGTCATATAGCCTCCTGATTATAAGTGTGGTGCACAACACACCCATAAGCAAGAATCTACTAGACATGGATTTATAGACTCCCTAGGACTCTTGAACCTTATGCTCTGATACCAAATTTATCATGCCCCAAGAGGGTATCCTAGAAGTGGCCGGCACTCAGAGACCATTATTGGTCCTCAAAAGAACTAATTAGTCTAATCACACATTTATTCAATCATAATCTATTAGCAAAATACTTAACTTATAAGACATTACTCAAAAGTAAGGCCAAAGGCCACCAATCTTTCCAATCAATAAGACTAGTAAGAATGAAACTAGCCATTAACAAAATTAATCAACAACATCAATAATCTAGTCTATGAAGATTTTATAAACCGTCTAAATGGTGCCAATAATAGGTTCATGGCTTACCTAAATCAAATAAATAAAGCTAAACTCATAAGCTAGACAGATAGATGTGGAACCCTCCAAAAGTAGGAATGACTCACCAACCAGCTGAATATGGATAGATCCTCAATGATGCGCCCGTTGATAATCTCTAGTACCTGTCTCTGTTGGGTGTCAGTACATGAAACATACGAGTATATAATATAGCAGAATGAGACATGTATCAAGGTAGAATAAACTCAACTAAAATAACTCAATCAAGGGTAAGAAACTCAATCAGAATGACAAACGTCTAGAGTAAGATTTAGACAAAGAACCATCATATACAATCTAATCCAATCTAATTCTATCCAATCAGAGTACTATCAAAACCTATATGAGAGTTTTTCTTACCCGACAACCATCACTTGTGAGCCAGTGATAGTATAACAAGCCAATGTTATTGCCATGTCATTCAATACATTTCTAGTATAAGAACAAATCAACCAATCATGGATCCAAAACTGATCCGGTCCTATTATGTGAGGATAATAAAATAGGAAGCATCCGACTTAACGGTTGAATCCTCTCCTACATTTGGTGACATAGTTATTGGTTTTGAGTAATTACTTACTCTTACCCAATTTGGTGATTGATACTCTACCCAAGACACAATTTCATAAGAAAATCAATCCAAATCAAACCAATCGATAAGCCTCTATCAAACTCTTTCTATTCACCAATTCTATTAATCAATCTTCTCAATCAATCAATTTTCCAATCATTCCCAATCATTTAATTAATAGATGGTTTAGACAATCATTTACGACAATAATTAGTTGATACCATTCACTTGGATTCAATTATCAAAATATACAGGACTATCAGTTCATCAACACTATCATCATGCTTACATACTAATCATAATCATACATTCATAAGATCAAGGCTCTAGACTCAATCTCTAGGTGTATACTATTTAATGTCAATCAACATGCTATTAGGGTTTATAAAACAAATAGTTTAAATTGTACATTCAAAGAATTCATTTGTAGAAAAGCATGAACTCATTAATAATCATTAAAATATGTAAATTATAGAAAAGGAATTCTCAAGAACACATTAATGGGGACTCAATACATTCCTAATCATGGGCACATGGTGGAACAATATCCATGTTTTAGTTCAAATTTAAATACCTGGACTCGAAGAAAAATCAAGAACTCGAACACCTCACTTAAAGAACTTGAACCCTAGCTTTTCTCTTCTTCTCAAATCCTCGCTTTCAATTATTCTAAGTGTTAATGAGAGTAGGTATTTAGAATACTGATAAGGGACTTAGTTTAGTCCTAAAATGTCAGGGTTTTAGTTTGAGAAGGGTGGAAAAAGACATGAATACCCTTTATTAAAACTGAAATTAGTCATTTATGAGTCGTCATTACAACTCATAGAAGCTTCTACGAATCATCAATTGCCATCATGGATATGGGATGGAAAATAGGGTGGTCTACGACTCAGGTTTAAGAGTCGTCAAAGGCTCAATGAGTTGTAGACTCAACTCATCCAATAGGTTTCTCAAAAGTTTGAAATTTTGAGTCTCTGAAGTTTCTCTATGGGTCATTTCTATGATTCATAGGAATATCGAGGACTCGTCAATTCAACTCATAGGAGTGAAATTCAACTTAAGAATTTTTGTTAAGTGTAAAGTGTTTCTATGAGTCATTTTTATGACTCGTAGGAATAATTATGACTCATAAGATCACTCGTAAAAAGGGTTTCCAGTATTGAAAAATTTACTAAGTACAGGAAGGATCTAAGAGTCATCCCTACAACTTGTAAAACCCTCTAGAAATTGTAGAGGACTTTTATGGTCCTCAACGTCAGTTTGTTTTCCTTAATTTTTCTCATAATCATTGAGCATAGCTTAGGTTAGGATAACATAGGGTGTTACACCTTCTATTATCCACTCTAGCCTTCTTGAACCCTCTTGACCTCTCCCTCAACTTCTCATCCTCGATTTGTTTCACATATGTCATATTCAGGGGATGTCCATCTCTTTGACCAACATGACCATTTTGCATTCATTGGATACCAAGCTAGAGTCACCGAAAATGAACTTGCTCATGCTTGCCCTTAGGTTGGTGTCATGACCTGACCTAGGGCCTAGTCATAATATGATGATCGAAACCTCAAAGGACTCCAACCAAGACTCTTGTATATATCATAAGCATACACAAGGTAAAATAAAAATGGAAACGTCATAAGAGAGTCTAAACTATGAATAGTAAATAAAAAATATCACTTGACAACATAGACTCGAAACATTTGTCTAACTATATGCCTCTACTAATGAATATGGGCGGGGGCTAAGACATATCCCTAGCTCACCCTCAATATGAAATATAACAAAAGTCTTTGAACAATAACCAACTCGATGACTAGTCCTCGATAAATGAGGACTCACCACAAATACCGCCAGATAGAAAAGCTTAACTAGCCACGTGGATGAATATGATCTTCAACCTCAACCCCTATATTATGAGACAATGTAGGCAAAAAGTATGCATTAGTACGTTGGAATATACTAAGTATGAAGGCGTGATATACAACATAAATCATGGAATACAAAGATCAAGCAAAATATATGATAAGATGGGACAAGTAAAGTCATGAGAAAATCATATTGACCAAAGCATTTTAAAAGCATAACTTCAAAATCATAACATACTCAAGAGGTTATACATATGTGGGATAGGAACCATAACCAACAATAAGACCATGTGATCTATAATATGGAATTCCGTTGTCTCCCCATATAATGCAGAAAAGGGAAATCTACTTGCCAAGGTAGACTCTACCCCACTAGGTGGGTCATACATACGCTATATATGGATCCAATAGCTAATCCATGAAGGCAACCTATGGTGGCACATAGTTTATAAGACATGAGGTTTCTACTAGGGCTTTTGGTAGGGATCCTACCTCAAGTCCACTCGATGCTAAGTCAAATCCCACAGAATATATACATAACATAAAATCATAATTTCATGTATCATAGTCATGATCATAGGTTTGAAATCATAGAGTAGCTAATTTTCATAACATACTTGTAATGTGAGAATTTTCCTTTCATCATTACAATCATATTTGCATAATTCATATCGTTAGGCCTTAGGTCACCACATTGGGCCCTAAGTCACCTTTTAGGCCTTAGGTCACCACATAGGGCCCTAAGTCACCTTACTTCATAACTTGCATGAAATTCATACCTTGAACTTAGAGTAAAACTCAATTGCATAATCAATTAACTTAAAAACATGCATGATCATATACTTTCTATCAGCCCATGCATAATTCATTTAGATAATATCATTAGCAAGTATAATTGAAAATACTCATATTTTACATCATGAACCCTAGAGATCAAAATAGGAGAATTCATGGGAAAACTCTTCAATTCAATGCAATAACCATTAATTTATATCAAAATAGACTCGTGATCATATTTTGAATCATAATTCATGCAATAGAAATAGATATAATAAAACCCATAAAATATTATACTTTAGTTTGATAGAAAACCTTGAGAAATTGATTAGATTTAATGGATGAAATGATTCATAAATCAATACCCACATACCTTAAATGAGAACACCAATTAATTTGGAAGAACTTGAGAGTTTTGATGGAGAGCTTGAGTGAATTTACTTGAAGTCTTCAATGAAGTCCTTGAGAGTCTTTTATAGAGAGAGAAATATTTGAATAGGTGAATTATAGAAGAATGAATAGAATTAAGGGGTTTAGGTTAATTTATAGAGTTGAATTAGGTTCTAAAAATGTCTAGGTTCATTATCTAACAATTTAGGAAAAATTCTAGAGTGCCCTTACTAAAAACTGAATTCAGCCAAAAATACATTGCCAGATCCGCAACGCGGAGGAAAGAAAGTGCGCGACGCGGACTTGTTGCGGACCTTACTAGTTCGCACAGTTCCTTGAGAAATCTATTTTTCGATCTACATGTCCTAAAAATCCATCGAGACTATTTTTTTGCAGGTTATGACCCCCTGATCGATATTCCGAACTCAAATTTTCCAAAAAGATTAAGGATAATGCATTACTTGAGAGGTCTATTCCCAAGGCATTCTTAAGGCACTTATGAGCATTTTAATGGGTGTTACAGTTGGAGACCATGAAAGGAGCATTATTAGACAATTTGGTGAATTTGAGGGCATACTCCTTTACACTCATGCCCCCTTAATGAAGATTAATAAACTCTTTGATCTTTGCCTCCCGTAGCTCTAATGGAAAGGAGCGGTCTAGAAAGGCACCCTAGAACTCTTCTCATTCTATAGGCCACATATCTTCACCTCTCTCAATAAGTCATTGCTCATACCAAACTCTTGCTACACCCTTGAGTTGATAGGCCACTAGCTCGGCCTTTTCTTTAGGAGGCACATCCATCATAGTATATGATAGACCTCAACAATGAAATCCATGGGGTCCTCATCTACCTTAGAACCATCAAACTTAGGCGGATTCATTCTCTTGAAATCTCGAATCTTAGAAGCCGAATTTTCTACTTGAGGAGGAAGAGGGAAACCTTGATTTCCTTGGTTCACTATAGTTTGGGCCGACAATGTGATAATATTGCTAAATTCTGCATGGGTTACCCCTTCCTCATGATGTGGAGCGTCAAGAATCCAAGGATCTTGTTCCTCTTCATCAACTATTTCTCTTAGGGGTGCTATTCCTCGAGACATGATCTAGAGAAAACAAAATGGTTCATTAGTTAGAGGAAGTCTTACGACACTCTAGGACACGACATGAATTTGAAAGAAGTAAAAACTTTTCTAAACATCTCATAGTCTCCTATTCATAGTTGTGGTGCACTTCACAACCATGAACAAGACCCTATTTGATTTAGTATATTGGACTTCGAGAACCGTTTCAAAACTTTGAACTTTGATACCAAGTTTGTCAAGCCCCAAGCCTAGGGCCTAGATGTGACACCCAGAGCTACCTTACCTAAGAATCTTAGCATTCATTTATCTTTTCATTGGTAATGACATTCAATAATAAGCTAAAATAAAAGGGATAACGGGACTAAGGGATATGAAAAAGAATAAGAGTCATTAACAATATTAAAAGAAATGTCTATTTGTCCAACAATACCTCTACTTTCTTATAATTGGCGGGGCCTAAGACATGTCCCTAACTCACCCTCAAAAGTAATATCAAAAGTACCAAAAGATGACCATAGTCTGTCCATGTCATAAGCAAGAAAAGGAAATGGGATGTTGTTTCCAAAACATGGGAACTCACCAACTATGTAGCCTACATTGTGATATTATGTAGGCAAAATAGTATGCATTAGTACTTTGAATGTACTAAGTATGTAGGCATGCATGAACATTAAGAAGCATGAGAAAATTTAAGTAATAGGAAACATAATGTAATGCATGAGTAATCAATCATATACATGGCATTTGAAATAATCATTTTATGGGAAAATGATCATAACTGATATTTAAGACCATGCGAGCTATTATATGAAATCTAACATAATCCCCTACATTGGCATGGGAAGATTACTTGCTGGATAGAACTCCGTCAACTTTAATTATTTCTTTAACTTTAAATTTAAGGGCTAATTGTGGATCTACTAGCCTAAATAGCCTTCAAGGGCTCTTGTGTTGGTGCATAGTTAATACAACATGAGACTTTTTTTAAGTACCCCTTAGGTCTAGTCCCTATCTACATGCTACATTAGGTGCTAGATCAATCCTATGGAATAATATTTAAATATCATAATAACATAAGCATTCGTATAACTTTAGACATCAAAATCATCATTCGGTGGAATAGCTCATTAAAACCTTTCCTTTGATTCAAATATGTGAGAATTATCCTTATCACATTGAATCCATCCTTTGGCTAAGAAGCCCTTTCATAATCATTCAATCCTTCTTTCATTTAATAAGACTCCCTTAAAACATAAATATTTGCTTTCATAAAACCTTCATTTGGACTCAAAGTTGTCAATTCAACTTCATTTCAACATAAGAAAATTAGGTAGTTTCATTTCATACAACTTTCAAATAAATTTAAGACAATGCTAGCATGCATGAGAGTGATGGAAATGCATTAATTAAAATATCTTAAAATGACCCACCATTATACTTTAAATCTACTTTCATGTCTTCATATAATAACCTTGATAAATCATTTATTTCATGAAATTAAGAGTCAATATACATCAATATAGGTAAATAAACTTTAAATAGACAATAATTTATAGATTTGAAAATTATCATATAAAAACCCATAATATTTAATTATTTAAAATTAAAATACTAACTTGAGAAAATATTTGGGCTCCATGAGTGGAATAACCCGTGATTGAAACCCACATACCTTGGGAAAACAATTCCTTAATGCAAAATATAAAAAGAAGTGGAGGCTTGATCTTCTTGGAGTGAAACCCTAAAATCTTTCTTGAAGATGGAGGAGACCTTGGGAGAGAAGGGTTTTTGTTAGGGAAGTTGGTGTGAAGAAATGAGGGCTTTGGGGACGGTTCACCACAGAGGGCTTCATGGCCCATAGTAATTACCACAGTCCGTGATCCCTCATCATGGTCCCTTCCCTGCTGGTCTGAGCATCTAAATCTCTACCATGGTTGCTTACCACGGTCTGTGGTTCTTACCACGGCCTGTGATGGCCTTTCATGGTCATCTCTGGTGCTATTTTCTGTATTTCTCTAAATTTTGATCCTTGTTTTAGGACTTTTAAAGTTTCTAGGGTCTTACAGTAACTCGCCATCATGGAATACACGGTCCTTCCAGATCGTGAAAATGGAAACTTGAGTACTTGAGAGCTGAGCTACTAGAATGCGAGAAGATCCTCCCTTTGGCGACTCACCGAACCATTCAGCAAGCACGACTAACATCACCAAAGTTGTTCATACATGATTTTTCTTCCATAATTTAGGGAAGATATAAAGTTTAAAAGAAAGAGAAATTGGCATCTTTACACTACTATGAATTCTAGGAATAGAACATTCAAACTCATTGGGATTTTGAACATTGTTTTTGGGTGGAATTTGGGATTTTGGCATTGAGTTCTTGAAATGGAAGTGCAATTCATCTGAAACTGATAGGAGATAATTACTTTGATATTATTCTCTTTTGTTTTGCAATGTGTAGCTAAAACCCCTGCCTTTTTTTTGGGGGGGGGGGGTTGCTAATATAGTTGAATTCTAGTTTCTGAACTTAGGTTTTATGTAATAGCTTAACACTTTGTTAATTTGATATGAGTTTTATTAATTCAACATGTTTTCACTTATGAATTAAGGTTGAAAACTTAGTTCTACTTTTTATCTTCATATTTTTTTGCAAAGGTTATGTGAAGTGGGTGAATTAATGAATAGGAATTGATGTATGTCAATTGTAAATTTATCTCTCGAGAGGAAATTATGCTAATATTTGGGTTGATTTGTGATAACACCCATGTTTAGGTTTGAGACAGCTTGCATGGAAAGTCAAAATGTGATCAAAAGATGCTTGTCGAATGTTTGTTTAATCTAACCTACTCATTGATAATTAACTATAGTGAGTTGTACTTTTACCCTAGTTCGAACTATGATTCTAACTATGCATTTCCCTTGAACTCCCACCTCTACTTGTTGAAACTCTTTATCATTAATCTTTTTCATAATAGACTACTAAACTCTCTTTATTGATAATTAAAAATCAACAATTTACATTATGTTATGCTTTCTTTATTTTGTCTATATAATAAGTTAGAACACTTTCATACTTCATATTCAAATTCTTTTTAATACTGTTCCTTATGAGATTCGACACTGACCTTATAAATTGGTTTTATACTGGCTAACAATCGCCTACACCTTTAATCATAAGTGGTTTAATTGAGCATTATCATTTGCCTACTACAATAACTACTATTCAAGTATTCAAATGGCACTATTTGAGGGTTTATATGGTAGGATATGTAGATCTCATATTGATTGGTTTGCATTTGGTAAAGTTGCATTGATAGGACTCTGATTGGTGCATGAGGCTATGGAAAAGGTGAGACTTATTTGAGAAATACTAAAGACTACCAAAGCCGACAAAAGTCTGATTTGGATATAAGGAGAAGGAAGCCTGAGTTTGAGGTGGATGATTTCTTTTACTTGAAAATATCACCCAAGAAGGGTATGATGTATTTTGGCAAGAAAGGGAATCTTATTCCCTAATATGTAGGCCCATATCATATTCTACGGTGTTTGGTAAGGTGGCATATGAGTTGGATTTGCCCTCGAAGTTAGCATCGGTACATCTGGTGGTTTATATATCATTAATAAAGAAGTGTGTGGGTGATCCTAGCTCAATTGTGCCTTTGGAAAATATTGGTGTAAATGGGAGTTTATCCTATAGAGAGATCTCGATTGAGATTATACACCAGCAAGTTCGAAAGTTGAAGAACGAGGAAGTTGCATCCATTAAGGAGTTTTGGATGAACCAAGAGGTTGAAGGTACTACATTGGAGGTCAAGGCCAATACGATCTGTAATATTGAATCATAGGGTGAAAGTGCAATTTCCAGTAGCTCAAGTTTTGGTGCACTTGTTCTACGACTCTATCCCTATGATCCATAGGTCGCAGTCGTATGTCCCATCCGCTAGTTTTTAATGAGGGTTATTTTTGGTATTTCCTATTTCTTATACACGTAAGATATGCTATTTTTGAGTATTATACTAAGCCTATAAGTACCCAATTCATTCAAAATTCCCCCATTCCCTCTCATTCTCTCAAATTCACCCAAAGAGTTCAAGGTTTTCTCTCTAGTCTTCTCCTTCAAGATAGAGTTAGGGTTTTAAGATCAAGTCAATTCTCCATTGCTTAGAGCTTGCTTTTGGTCTTTGATTATCAAGGGATGTGGGAATTCATCCATGGATCCTTTCCATCCATGGAGTTCTAAAAATTTTCCCTTTTTTGTCTTCTATTCATTGGATTCTAGTGTTTTGATCAATTTACATTGGGTCAATTTAATTATACTTTTACTTAATTCCAATAGTCAATCCATACATGATTTAAGTTCAATTACTTGTTTACAATAAGTTTTACAATAAACCATGCATTTTGCTATAAATTTTAAGTTTTAAACTGTGAATTTATGATCAAGGATTTATGAAAGTTATGACTAAGTTTTCTAGTATGTTTCAAGCAAGTAGCCATCAATTATGAAAGGTTTTTTCAGAATATAAAAGAAGTTATGATTTGGATTCTTAGAAAGGTAAATGTCCACATGTTATGTTATGATCATGATCATGATTTTGAAGGAGCTATTATGATAATGATATATTTTATGAATGTGAATCGGTATTTAATTGCCTTTTCTAATGATTATGTTTTTCATATATTTCGCTGGAATTGACTTAGCACCGAGCAAACTTTTTGGTGGGTATCCATGAGGGAACCCTAGTACCAATCCTTAGTTCCAAAACTATGTGCCACTGTAGGTGACTTAATGGCTTAGCTAGTGGATTCACATATAGCTCATGTTCATTTTTATAAGGAGTCTACCTTGGCAAGTAGCTTTTTTCTTCTCGGTGTGGGAGTTACATAGGATTGCATGTTATAGCTCATATTGTCTTAAATGTCAGTTAAGGTTAATATCCCACATATGTGTATCCTATTTCTTATAAAGTCTTATAATGTTTTATGATGCATTGCCCTTATTAAATAATTTCAAGTTTCTTCAAGCTTTATTTCATGGTTTTCAAGTTATTTGGTCATGCATCACATGTTCATATTAGTTATGTTCAATTATTCTTGTCCATGCATGTTTCTCACACAATTAGTACATTCTGTGTACTAATGCATACTTTTGCGTACAATATATTATAATGTAGGATTCGACGATCATTATTCTAAGCATCTCACTCGGCGCTGGATTTGTAGTTTTTTATTTCCCCTTGTTGGTGAGTCCTTATGTTTTGAGGATGCAACACTTATGATTTCATTATGTTTATTATGACTTTAGTTAATTATGTCTTGGTGAGCTAGGAACTTGTCCTAAGACCCATCCATAGTAGTAGAGGTATGTTAGATTTGTTATGTCTATGTTGTCCCGATCATTCAGAGATTTAGTTTGATTTCTCTTATAATTGAGACGTTCATGTTGAGACTTCTTTTTTGCACTCATAGTTTACATTCTTGTCTCTTATTTACCTTATCTATGCTCTTATATGATATGTCAAGGCTTGGTTGATGTCTCTCAGGATCCTAATCGTTGTGTCACGTCTAGGGCCTAGCCTATGTCGTAACATAAGTACCTTGGACATGGGTTTCTACGGGAGGAGTTCGATAAGCCGTAGAAGGACATACGGCCTGTATGTCACTTTGGCCATTTTTAGTAAAAGATATTTTGGACTTTTCTACTTCGTTTAACACCTAAACTATGTCGTTTTGGATTATTTTGGACATCTTATAACTATCCGAACCCTTTAAACTAACCTCATTCTCTCTTATTCTTTTAAAATCTATCTATGACACCAAGTTCTCTCTTAAGGGCTTCTTCTCAAGTTCAAGGATAGGGTTTCCAAGTTCAATACCTTCAATCTTCTTTGCATGTAGGGATTTGATTTCCAGGTATGTGAAAATTCACCAATGGATTTCATTCATCCATTGGATCCTAAAAGATCTCAATTCTCCAATCTCAATTTCACCCAATTCAATAAGGGTTTCACATCAATTCTTCATGGGTCTTTTCTATATTGATTCAATTGATGTTATTTCACTTGATTATGCATGAATTTACTTTACCACATGATTTTTAATTGATTTCACATGGACCCATGCATTATGTCTATGATTTTCAACTATGAACTATGAATTATGATCATGAACTTTATGAAGGTTTTAGAATGATTAATGAAATCTATGAATTAAGTTTCAAGGATGTTTTCAAGTATGAATGAATTAATTCTAAAAGGTTTTATCACAACATGAATGAAATTATGATTTAGATGCTTAGAAAGGTAAGTGTCTATGTGAACAATGTCATGAAATCAAGATTTATGGAGCTACTCTAATGATATTTTATAAATATGGATTGGTATATGACTATTTCATTACCTTATGATATATTTTACCTATTCCATTGGGATTTGACTTAGCATTAAGAGGACTTAGAGGTGGAGGCTTGGTGAAGGAGTTTCTAGTAGCAATCTCTAGTTCCATAACTACGTTGCCCGGTAGGTTGTCTTAAATAACTTAGCTAGTGGATCCACATATAGTACATGATATGAATGATGCGGAGTCTAACTTGAAAAGTAGTCTCTCTTTTTTGGTGTAAGAGTTATAGCGAACTACATATTGTATCTCACATGGTTTTATTATTGGTTATGGTCCATAACATACAAAAAAATTATGTTTTCTGATAAGCTTTCTTAAATTACGTCTTGTGATGCATTGACCTTATTGCACGATTTTATGTTTTTAGTCCACATTTTTCAAATTAATTGGTCATGCATCACATGTTCAAGTCTATTATGTCTGTTTATTCATGTTATGCATATTTCTCACATACTTAGTTTATTCTGTTAACTAACGCATACTTTTACTTATATTATCTCATATAGAGGTTACGACGCTCTCGCTCCTCCACGTGGCTAGTAATGGACATCTACTCATAGTTAGCTATTTTGGTGATCCCTCATGATTTGAGGACAAACCCATGATGTCATTTCTTTTATGTTCAGAACTTATGCACTTTATTATGTTTTGGTGAGCTAGGGCATGTTGTAACACCCTTAAAACTTCTAAGCTAAGACCCGAATCATTCTTCATATGCGTATAACATCATTTGAGGTGATTCTTAATTGTACATAGGTTTTAAGGTCAATTATTTAGTGTGGGAATATATTTGTAGATGAATTAAGGTCAAAACGATCCTCTGGCATAAAGTTAAGTTAAAAGTTTTTTTACCGATTGAGTTTTGATATAAGATTTTATGTGGGTCAACTTCAAATGATCATATTTCCTAGAATATAAAGAGTTAATTGGACCATGACATTCAGAATTAAAGATCTATGAGTCTTCTTTCTAATACCACCAAATTTGCTTCATTTTGAATTAGAAGTAAAATGTTATGACCATTTTACTACAAATGATTCTATCTACTAATTCTGCTTTGTGAACTACAGATTCAAACCATGGGTCATGGATTCCACTCGTGGATTGAGATCAAACTAGAAATTTGCGGCTGAATTCCATGAATCCAATCCACGAGACGTGGATCATTTTTAAGGGTTGTAAAATGGTCTGTAGACCATGTATATCACTTGTATATTATATATACATTGTTTATCAAAATTTTTCAGATTTCATAAAAATGTTATTTTTAAGTTTCTTTTATCACTTTTGAACCCTTCATCGACCCCAAAATCCCCCCAAAGCTCTTTTCAATCCTACTAAGTTTTCAACCCTAATAAGTCATGGTAAGTATTCTTCATGATTTTATAACCCAATTCCTTGAATTTCTACAAGATTTTAACATCAAATCTTCTTCCTATCTCTAGTGAATATCAAGAATTCAATTCTAGGGTTTAATACTTCATTTTTGAGCAAGTCCATAGATAATTCTTCCTTCCAAATCAAGATAAGCACACTCTGATAATTTTCTTATGATTCTAATATATAAATAAGTATTCTAAGTAAGGATCCACCATCAAAATAGTAGATTTTCAAGAAACGAATCCAAGAATTTCAAGAAAGGGTTTCTTAATATTTCTTCTTCAAGTTAGGATTTTTCTTCAAGATTTATGGACCCTTTAAGGCATGTAAGATTACTCAGAGTGTTGGAGTATGTTCGTCCTGAAGCATACATCTAAATTCTGTCAATAGAATATTAACCTAGGGTTCTAACCCGACTTTCTTTGAGTTCTTAAATTGAGATAACATTCGCTCTATTGCATTTTGTGTATTTTCTAATTATTATTATTGAGTATATGTTTTTCTATATGGAAATTCTATTTTTCCTTGAGTTATAGGTCTTGATTATTCCTCCCATGAACTCCACATTAGTTGAGAAGCTAAACAAGTTGTGTTGTTTTAATTTATGCATGATTTTCAGAGTTTTAAACAAAAGCATTTACACATTAATTTATCTTAAAAACAAGCTTCAAAAATAAGAGTGCTTTTTATATGTATTTACTGAGATTGAGAAATTATAACTATTTTAAAGAGAATGCAGTGAGTTTGAGAAAAAAATTAAGTTAGACTGAGTTAAGTTCAATGAGACTTAAAGAGATGTATATTGAGTATTTTACTCAGAGTAATATATGAGCACTATTGCATATTTTTGGGAGTAGTATTGAGCAGTGATTTGGGTAAGATTTTAGATAATTTAAACTCCATATACTATATAGCCATCATAGGTTATGATTGTGCTGTTAGTTCAGGCGACTCCTCACTTCATTCCCTGATAAGGACTTTTATATGGATCAATGAGTTGAGTTTGCATCCCTTATCCTGGAAAGATAGTGGATGTCTCTGGTAACTTGATCAGTATGTTGTATCATCACGAGGCTAATAGTGATGGTTGTCGGTTAGAGAAACTCCCCAAGAAAAGTAAAGTTGTTTGTTTTCATTATTTAATATTGCTGCATATTTTTTAGTTATAAAGTTTTAAGGTTTTTAATTATACTTGCATTGAAAATTTCATTCTACATGAGTAGTTAGTTCATTTCAGTAATTTTATTCAGCCTTATTACATACCGTACATTTCATGTACTGACGTCATTTGGTGTTTCATCATTTGATGATGCACATTTAGGTACTCATGATAACAGACATTCATAAGATCACTTTCCATCAGTAGTTGGCGAGACCTCTTTGCTTTCGGAGGGCTCTAGTTTAGTTTGTTCAGTACATTTGTGTATTGGTAATTTTAAGTGGAGTATTCAGTTAGTTGTGGTTCTTAGCTCTGCACCTATCTCAGTTTGGTAGAGGCTTCATGGATAAAGTTAGTCGGTCAATTTATTTTATTTATTCTGATATTTTAAACATTATTATTATATATATTCAAAACTATTTTCTGTCTTATGCATAAACAAAGATTGAGACATTTTAATTTTATTTAAATAATTTTAAATGTTTATCTCCTTTAAAGCTTTTACATGCATGTTTAGTCTTCCATTTAGTAGCGAGCCTGGCCAAGAGTTCACTTGGGACCAACAATAGTTTTCGAGTACCGATAACATCTAGGGTGTAGCTTGGGGCGTTACAAATTTGGTATAAGAGCATAGAGTTCAAGTGACATATGGAGTCTATGTAGCCATGTCAGTAGGATCTTATTTATGGTTGTGAGGCCCCCACTTCTATAAATGAGGGACTATGGACATTTAATATAAGTTTCCCTTATTTCAAATTTAGATTGTGCAATAGCGTTTTCCCCTAATATACTTATTCACATTCGTGCATTGCACAAATTCATTCGATACCCTTTATATTCAAGGTGGGTTGAATAGTAAAGCTCAGAACCTTATTGATAAGTTACTCTAAGATAAATTCTTGAAAAGGTAAAGAGACTACACAAGGTCCTAATAGGAGCCCATTAGTGTACTTAAGTCTATCTATTCGAAAGTATGCACTCTTATTCATAAGAATCGTATTTGATCCAAAGTAAGATTTGCTCCCAAATTCTATCCTTTAAACATTTCTCTAGATGTTATCCTTCAGAAGAAAAGTATATTCTACAAACCTTCGGTAGAATTGACATTCGAAGGTTAGTATCATATGGAATGTTACAAGCCAATAGTATTAGAACTGCCCAGAGTTAGAACTATACATTTAAAAGTGTGGCGACCTAAAGAGAGGGGATGGTTATTAAGTGTAGTATATAGTTATAGTCGTGTACCCAATAAGTCTCTAGTGAGGTAATATTCTTTTATGTGTTTGCTAACGAGTATTGAGTTTTATGTCGATTCGATGATAGAAGGTAGAGCAAGAATTGTTGATTAGGATGATTTAGAGTATACTTAGCCTAGGAAAGGAGATTATGACGATGTATGGTGAATAGGTATATAGTACTTAGGTGGTGAAAGGGAGTGTGATTATAGACTATAATTTGACAGACTGTGAGATAAAGATCAATTTGTTTTCATAAGGTTTTAGTAGTCTAATATTTCTCAATCTTATCTAGTAGTCATAAATTAGTATAGTATGAGAGAAGTGTATTGATGTACATGTTTAGTACTAGTCCCTAAACTATAATTTGATCATAGGTATATAGTACTTAGGTGGTGAAAGGGAGTGTGATTATAGACTATAATTTGACAGACTGTGAGATAAAGATCAATTTGTTTTCATAAGGTTTTAGTAGTCTAATATTTCTCAATCTTATCTAGTAGTCATAAATTAGTATAGTATGAGAGAAGTGTATTGATGTACATGTTTAGTACTAGTCCCTAAACTTGAATGTTGATGAGCATTTCAAATTAAGGCTAGATATTAACTTGCAAGGAGTTTGATGTCTCAAATGTGGTGTGTGTGACCCTTCAATGAAAACTATGATTTGTGCCTAAGTCATTGGGTAAGAAGAGGCTTAAGATGTATATCTCAGATATCATATAGTTGTATGAGTCTCAAAGTTCATGATTTGATATTGGTGCCTAATTAGTATTAGTCAGTTGCTAATGGGGAGAAGGTTATGGTAAGTATTATTTTATATAGAATCAATACAAATTGGGTCAAAAGAGGTTATGTATAGATGATGATGAGTCACTCGTTATAGTCCAATTTTCCTTCAGTTAGGTATAGGTGAAATTAGAAGATAAGTGGTAGAACAAAGAGGTAAGATCATCAAAGTTAGAAGCGGCTATGTACGCCATTAAGAGCAATGATTATAGAAAGGTGCCTATAAGATATTAGAAAGTTATGAGAAGTATCTCAGAAGGAAGTCCTAGTAGCTGTTTTGTATCTTTAAGTATAGTATATCAGTCCGCAGGCTTAGGGACATGACCTTCGACCTAAGGGGGAGATCATGAGTTAATGAACCAAAGTAGGTTTTTGAGCTTTAGGTAGTGATGATTTGTCCAGGATGAGACATCAATGCTTTTCTATCTTAATATATTCCTTATATTTTAGTCGAGGTGATACCCTACTCATGTATTGTGTATTAATGCAATACCCATGGCCCAGAACCATGCACTTCATCTTAATTCACCTTCATGCTCAGTTTCTAGCATGAGAAGTGGTAACTTTATTCAGCGATTCTGATCTTATTCTAAGAATCGAAGAATATCTAGCCCTATGTTATACGAATCATGTTACACCATTTATGTTCTCTGACCAGATTTCTCAAATCAATCATGCTTATGATCTTTTTCTCTAAGCCCTTCATATGATCCTTTCTTTTCAATCTTGATAGCAACATTGATGGTAGTATTTGAGTTATGGCAGATGTGAGAGAGTGGGTGTTCCTTATTATGATAATTGTGGTGTGCTTATTCTATTTAGGGTTATAAATGTGGAGGAGAAGTGAGATGAGATTTTTTTATGTGTAATAGGTAGGTAATAATATTTATTGTACCTCTTAGTAGAAGTTAATGAAATTATGGGTGTAGAAATGCTAAGTAGGACATGAAAATTCTTAGGTGGTACTGACTACAAAGAAGCTATAAAGCTGTTAGAATAATAGGCTCGAATGTTGTGTTTGTATTTATGTGGATTATCAAAGTAGATTATTGGTGAGTTATTATTAAGAGTGTTAGGTAAGTGTATTAGAGTGGTAAGAGAAATAGCATCCTCTAAATGAAATCCCTACAAAGGTATAGAATAAGAATCATGTGGATCAGATAAGTATGATTATCTTATGGGTAGCATCTTGTGACTTTGAGTTAGGCTTGAACTCCCTAAGAGCATGGAGTTAGACATAGGCTTTGGTGGGAGTGATAAGTTTCAATAAATGGGGAATTGTATATTGAAAGAAGAGCATTGTGGAGAAGCGTTTCTAAGCTCGAAAGCTATAAATCGTATCGCGTAATGCATAGTAGTCCTATTCTTATATCATGCCCATAATTCTCTTCCCAAAAGTTATGAGAAATTTTGATGAAAAATAGTTTGAGGTAATACTATGGTTCAGACTCAATATCTATTCATGCATGAATGTTTCAGTCTTTGCATTGAATTTGTGCCTTGTGTATTTTTCTATCTTGGTCATCATTCGAGGACAAATGATCCCAAGAGAAAGATATTTTAATACCCCAAAACTTTCTAAGCTAAGACCTGAACCATTCTTCATATGCGTATATGGTCATACATGTTGATTTTTAATTATGCATATTTTTAAGGTTAATCCTTTACTGTGGGAGTATATTTGTAGATGAATTAAGGTCACAATAATCATATAGCAAAAAGTTGAGCTGAAAGCTTCCTTACCGGTTGAGTTTCGATATAATATTTTACTTTGGTCAACTTTAAATAATAATATATTTTAGAATATAAAGAGTTAGTTGGTTAATAACATACCAAATTAATGGTCTATGAGTCTTTTTTCCAAAGCCACCAAGTTTGCTTTATTTTGAGTTTCGTGTAAAATGTTATAACTAGTTTACTACATACACTCCAATTTGAGAATTTTGCTTCATGAACTACGAATTCAAACCAAGGGTCGTTGAATCAACCATGGGTCGTGGATTCCACTCGTGGATAGAGAACTGAGACTAGAAATTTGTGTCTGAATTCCATGGATCCAATCCATAAGACGTGGATCATTTTACAGGGCATAAAATACCCCGTAGACCATGTATATCATCTTTATATCATGTATATTAGGTGTATATCAATTTTTTCAGATTTCATAAAAATGTTATTTTAAGTTTTTCTTTTTTTTACTTTTCATCCCTTGGTTGAACCTAACATCCAACAAAATCTCTATTCAACCCCATTAAGTCATGGTAAATATTCTCAATGATTTTACAACCTAATTTCTTGATTTTTCTACATGATTTAAACATCAAATGTTCTTCCTATCTCTAGTGAATAACGAGAATTCAAGTCTATGGTTCAAGACTTGACTTTTGAGAAAGTCCATCGAGAATCCTTCATTCCAAATCTAGGTAAGAATACTCTTATAATTTTCTTGTGATTGTAACATATAATTATGTATTCTAAGTAAGGATCTTCCATTAAAACATAGATTTTCAAGAAATGAATCCAAGAATTTCAAGAAAGGATTTCTTGATCGTTCTTCTTCAAGTTAGGATTTATCTTCAAGATTTATAGATATTTTAAGGTATATAAGTCCACCCAGAGTGTTGGACTAAGTTCTTCCTTAAACCTACATCTAAATTTAGTCAATAGAAGATTAACCTAGAGTTCTAACCGAAGTTTCTTTGTGTTCTTGAACTGAGATAGCATTTGTTCTATTGTATTTTCAATATTGTCTTATTTTTATTACTGAGTATATGTTACTCCATATGGAAATTATAATTTTTCTTGAGTTGTAGTTCATGATTAGTCCTCCCATGAACCCCACATTAGTTGAGAAGTTAAACTAGTTGTATTGTGTTAAATTATGCATGATTTTCAGAGTTTGAGTAAACTAAGCATTTATGCATTAATTTACCTTGAGAGCGAACTTGAGAAAAAAGAGTGTTTGTTTTTGAAATGCATTTACTGAGATTGCGAAATTATAAAATTTCAATGACTCTTCAAGAGATGTATGTTGAATATTTTACTCATAGTAATATATGAGCACTAATGTATATTTTGGGAGTAGTATTGAGTACTGATTTGGGAGTAGGAGTTTACATAACTCAAACCCCATAAACTACATAGCCAGCATAGGATTGGATCGTGATGTTGGTTCAGGTGATTTCTCACTTTAGTTCCTGATAAGGAGTTTTATATAAATCCATGAGTTGAGTTTGTGTTCCTTATTCTTGTAAGGTAATGGACGACTCTGGAAACATGAGCAGTACGTTGTATCATCACGAGGCTCTTAGTGATGGTTTTTGGTTAGAGAAACTCCCTAAGAAAGTAAAGTTATTTTATTTTTAGTATTCAATATTGCTGCATATTTTCTAGTTATAAAGTCTTGATGGTTCTGAATCGTCTCTGGTGGCGGATGTAAAGGGAAAGAAAGATAGTGATCCTGATACTCAATCTATTTCTGTTCTGCCTAAGTGTATGGCTCCGGCGGAACATAAAGAGTTGAAAGAGCAATTGAAGGATTTTTGGGATAAGGGTTTCATATGGAAAAATGTTTCACCATAGGGTGCTCCCTTGTTGTTTGTTAGAAAGAAAGATGGGTCACTCCGAATGTGTATAGATTACCAATAATTGAATAAGGTCACTATAGAGAATAAGTATCCTATTATGAGGATTGATGACTTGTTTGATCAACTTCAAGGAGAAAGCTATTTTTCAAAGATTGATTTTCGATCGGGTTATCATCAACTATGAGTAAGAGAATGTGACATTCCGAAGATTAACTTAAGAACTTTGTATGGTCACTTTGAGTTCTTGATTATGTCTTTTGGACTAACAAAGGCCCCTGTAGCTTTTATGAATTTGATGAATAGGGTATTCCGTCAATACTTGGATATATTCGTGATTGTTTTTATTGATGATATTTTAATCTATTCTTGAAGTGAGGACGAGCATGCCAATCATTTGAGGATTGTTTTGAAAATCCTCAAGGACCATCAATTGTATGCAAAGTTTAGTAAGTGTGAATTTTAGTTAAGGTCAGTTGCTTTCCTTGGTCACATTATTCTTGGAAAAGGAATTATGGTTGATCTAGCAAAGACCAAGACATCTAGGAATTGGCCTAGACCATTGAATCCTTTCAATATTTGAAGTTTCTTAGACTTAGCCAGTTATTATAGATGGTTTGTTGAAGGTTTCTCTTTCATTGCATTGCCCTTGACTACTTTGACTAAAAAGAAGGTGAAATTTCAATGGTTCGAGGCTTGTGAGAAAAACTTCCAAGAGTTGAAGGATAAGCTTACCTCCACTTAGGTGTTGACTTTATCAGAAGGTTTCAATGGGTTTATTATGTATTGTGATGCTTTACGAGTTGGTCTTGGTTGTGTTCTAATGCAAAAGGGTAAAGTGATAGCTTATGCTTTAAGGAAACTCAAGTCACATGAGAAGAATTGCCCAACTCATGACTTCGAGTTTATGGTGGTGGTATTTACTTTAAAGTTATGGAGATATTATCTTTATGGTGTCCATGTGGATATTTTCACCGATCACAAGATTTTACTATATGTGTTCACTCAAAAGGACTTGAACCTTTGACGAAGGAGATGACTTGAGTTGTTGAAGGACTATGACATGAGTGTACTATACCATCTGGATAAACCAAATGTGGTTGCTGGCTCTCTTAGTAGATTGTCCATGAACAGTGTTGCTCATATTCAGGATGAGAAGAAATAAGTTCAAAATATATATAGATTAGCCCGTTACGGTGTTCGGTTGGTTGATTCAAAAGATGGTGGTATTATTGTGCAAAATGGTTTCGAATTGTCTCTATTGGCAGATGTAATGGCAAAGAAAGATAGTGATCCTGATACTCAACCTATTTCTATTCTTCCTTACTGTATGGCTCTGGCGGAACTTAAATAGTTGAAAGTACAATTGAATGATTTTTTGGATAAGGGTTTCATAAGAAAAAGTATTTCATCATGGGGTGCTCCGTGTTATTTTTTGGGAAGAAAGATGGGTCAATCTGAATGTGTATAGATTATCGATAATTGAATAAGGTCACCGTTAATATTAAGTATCCAATTTCAAATATTGATGACTTATTTGATCAAATTCAAAGAGCAAGCTACTTTTCAAAGTTTGATCTTCGACCGAGTTATCATTAACTTTGAGAAAGGGAATGTGACATTTCGAAGATAACCTTTAAAATTTGGTATGGTCACTTTGAATTCTTTGTTATGTCTTTTGGACTAATGAATGCCATTGCAAATTTTATGGATTTGATGAATAGGGTGTTCAAGCAATATTTGGATATATTGTTGATTGTGTTCATTGATGATACTTTGATATATTCTCGAAGTGAGAAAGAGCATGCCGATCATTTGAGGATTGTATTACAAATTCTCAAGGACCGTCAATTGTATGCAAAGTTTAGTAAGTGTGAATTTTGGATATGGTCAATTGCTTTCCTTGGTCACATTATTTCCGGAGAAGGAATTATGGTTGATCTAACAAAGACCAAAGCATTTAAGAATTGGCCTAGACCATTGACTCCTTCCGATATTTGAAATTTCTTAGGCTTAGCTGATTATTATAGACGGTTTGTGGAAGGTTTCTGTTCCAATGCATTTCCCTTAACTACATTGACTAAATATAAGGAAAAATTCCAATGGTTCGAGGCTTATGAGAAAAACATCCAAGATTTGAAGAATAAGCTTACCTCCACTTCGGTGTTGACTCTATCAGAAAGTTTCAATGGGTTTGTTGTGCATTGTAATGTTTTACGAGTTGGTCTTGGTTGTATTCTAATGCAAAAGGGTAAAGTGATAGCTTATTTTTCAAGGCAAATCAAGGCACATGAGAAGAATTACCCAACTTATGACTTGGAGTTGGCGGCGGTGATATTTTCTTTGAAGTTGTGGAGACACTATCTTTATAGTGTCCATGTGGATGATTTTACCGATCACAAGAGTTTGAACTATGTGTTCACTCAAAAGGACTTAAAACTTTGATAAAGGAGATGTCTTGAGTTGTTGAAGGACTATGACATGAGTGTACTATACTATCCCAAATGTGGTTGCCGATACTCTTAGTAGATTGTTCATGAACAGTGTTGTTCATATTAAAGACAAGAAGAAAGAGCTGGTTCAGAAGGTGCATAGATTAGCATATTTTGGTGTTCAATTAGTTGATTCCAAAGATAGTGGTGTTATTATGCAAAATAGTTTCAAATCATCTCTGGTGGCGGATGTAAAGGCAAAGCAAGATAGTGATCCCGATTTGGTTGAATTGAAGAAAGCGCTTATCAAAAAAGCCATTGAGGCTTTCTCCCAAAGGGGGAGATGGTGTTTTGAGATATCAAGGCTGATTGTGTGCTCCGAATGTTAAGGGCTTGAAAGATATGATATTGTCTGAGGCCTATAGTTCACTATACTCTATTCATTCCGATTCCATAAAGATGTATCAAAATTTTAGAGATGTGTTGGTGGAATGGCATGAATAGGGATATTGCAGAATTCATGGCTAAGTATCCTAATTGCTAATAAGTAAAAGTTGAGCATCAAAGAGGTTTGACTCAAGACATTGAGATTCCTACTTGGAAGTGGAAAGTCTTGAATATGGACTTCGTTACAGGTTTATCTCGTACTCATAGGCAACATGATTCCATTTGGTGATTGTTGATCGAATGATTAAGTCGACTCATTTTCTCCTAGTTATGACTTGATGTTCAGCCAAGGACTATGCTAGATTGTATATCCAAGAGTTGGTTAAGCTTCATGGTGTTCCATTATCTATCATTTTAGATCCAGGTATTCAGTTTATATTCTAGTTTTAGAGATTTTTCCAAAAGGGTCTTGGTACTAAGGTAAAGATTAGTACATCTTTTCACCCACAAATGGATGGTCAGGCCGATCATAACATCCAGACATTAGAGAATATATTGAGAGCATGCCGTACTACTTTTAAAAGAAATTGGAATGATCATTTGCCATTGATATAGTTTTCTTAAAATAACAATTATGATACTGGCATTGAGATGGCTTCATTTGAGGCTTTTTATGGTAGGTGATATAGATCCATTATCGGGTGGTTTCAGGTAGGTGAAGTTGCTTTGATAGGACCTGATTTGGGATGTGAGTCTATGAAGAAGGTTAGACTCATTCAAGAAAGATTGAAGATGACCCAAAGCCGACAAAAGTCCTATTCGAATGTGAAAAGAAGGGAACTTGAATTTGAGGTTAATGATTGGGTTTACTTGAAAATTTCACCCATGAAGGGTGTGATGCGTATTGGTAAGAAAGGAAATTTAAGTCCCTGTTATGTTAGAGTTTTGAGTTAAGTCCAAAGAGAGACTAAATGAGTTAATTAAGTATTTTATATATTATATGATTATAATAAAGTATTTTGGGGAGTAGTATTGAGCACCGATTTGGGTAAGAGTAGAGGTAACTCAAACCCCATAAACTACATAGCCAGCGTAGGATAGAGGCTATGCCTCTATAAGTCCCAAAATGATGGACTTTGATTGATTTTGGATCTAGTGAGTTTAGTGTCCTTTACCTTGGCAAAGTATTGGATGGCTGTGGAAATGGTAGTTTTAAGCGTTATATCATCACTAGCTCATAAGTGATGGTTTTCAGTTAGAAAAACTCCCCAAGAGTAAAATATTATGCTTTCATACATTGATTTGCATTTCGTATTGCATATTATTTAAAGCACTATATTATTCTAATTCATGCTTTATCGAGCTGAGTCACTTCAGAGCGAGTCCCTTGAGTTGAGTTGCATGAGGTTGAGTATTGTTCACTTTGTTCCTTTATAACTATTTTACATACTTGTACTTTCTATGTTCTAACGCCATTTGGCCTTCATCATTTTATGATGCAGATATAGATACTAGAGATCATCAATAGGTGCTCCATTGAAGATCTATTTCCCTTCCTCTATTAGTGTTGAGACCTTCTTGCTTCTGAAGGAATCGCATTTATTTTAGTCATTACTTATGAGTAGTTCCTTTTAGAGGTAGCTGTGGGCTTGTCTTGGCATGTTCTTGTTTCTTTGATAGAGGCTTCATGGACAATGTCATAGTTGAGTAGATATTTATTTCTAGAGTCTGTCTAAAAATCATACTTTGATATTGAGATATGAGAATTGAGTTGACTTTTCATATTGTCTATTTAAATTATTATTTTATTAATTTGTTGAGCTGTTAGCCCACTTGAACGTCTTATCTTATTTGGTATATCCAAGTATTCCACTGATTAGTTTGAATGAGTGAATGGACCGAGTGGTTCATTTGGGGCTAGCTATGGTCTTTTGGTGCCGGTCACACCTAGGGTACCCTCTCGGGGTGTGAAATATATATACTACAAATTATTATTCTTTTGGTATCTGATCCATGATACCGCTCTTTTTTAGTATTCTCCACAGACTCAAACTTGTCTCTAATTAACTGTTGAGGCATCAGTATCTCTATTTAACATACCTATTTGAGTTACACAAATAAGGTCGCATCTCTTCGTATGAAGCTGAGTTTTGGGGGCGTTTCTAAGAGTATTCTGTTAATTATTTATAAATAGGATAGGTAATTAGATAGATTCAAACTCAGTGTAATCCTACAAGTGGAGTCTTAGCAGGGTGGTTTGTACGCAACCTTAATTCGAATGGCACCACCTTATGTCGCTCCTTCGTATCCCGCTAGTGCTTGTAAACTAACCTTCACATAAAAGTATAAATATAGAGTGAGTATAGAAAATACACATACTTAGCAGCCGCATCAATTGACCCTTAACTGAAGTGATGGTGAGGGTGCTTACTTCTACACTCAATTAGTAATCAACTACACATGATTATATAGTTAAACTAGATAATAATAAGATAGTATAAATCTACTACTCAACATATTTTTAGAAATCAATAGCTAAACAAATGATTTCTTAGTTTAGATCAAATAAAAAATATAAACCTAATCTTCACAAGAATCCATAAATATAAGCCCGATTCTTTCCAAGAATCCAAATAATAGGTCCAACGTCTCAATAAGTTAAGGTAGAGTTTTCACATCATGTAAAATAATGCAACATGTTGTACGTCTGCAACTCAAGCCTATCATAATAACCATAATATTAAAGCTATTCTAGGCATGCAAACCGAGCAAACCATGCTATCACAGTAATGAAGATGACCATGATAAAATAGGAAACAAATGATCCAATGTAATGTCCATATGCACCAGTACACACACTTTTGTGGTAGGTGTCACATGACCCATGGAGGACTTGTGAGGTCCATGTGCTTCTCTTGGAATCCGATATCTTGGAACCATTGAATAATCCAGCTAATAGGCGGTAAAATCATCACTTCATTCGAAATCTGGCCTCCAGAACCATCGAACAATCCAACAAATAGGCTACCGTATCATTTTTCTGTCAAAATTTAGGCTTTCGACAACCTCAGACAATTATCATATGATTCATCAAGTATATTATGCATGAGACTTTATATGAAAGCATGAAATAATGCTACACATGTAGAAAGACATAAACAATACAAGTAAAAAAATATCTTTCAACCAATTCAATATTTCAAGTATATGAATAATTAGGAGTGATGAGTATCAGATAATCAACCAAGCTATAAAACAACTAAAGATATCAATTATTCATGTTTTCAAGACCTATCGATGTGTTAAATCAGTCAAAGTCAACCAAATATCTAACTTTTAACCATACATGGCACTGACACTTACATAAGTGCTTATCATCTCACTGATATGATACCGCCATCACCTATTTTCCATTAATTAATCAATTACTAACACAAATACATTACAAAAGTCAAGAAAGTCTAAACTTGCCTTATAGAACACCCTTGCCTTTTCTTAAAGCTTTCGCACAATTCCAATCTTCTCAAATATGTAAACTACATAAACTTAAGATCTGTAGATGCCAATATATTGCTATATTATTATTTCAGACCCAAAAATGTCAACCTAAAAATTAAGCCCTAGTTGTCGAGGTCAAAACTAGAATTTTGTCACAAAATCAGTTTACCCATAGTGTACGGGTCCTAGATCTCGATCATCATCAAATGTTAATCACAAATCAACTTCCAAATCATCAAACTATACTTTATCCAATTCTAGGGCAAAAATCTCAACCAAAGTCGTGAATAAATTAAAAGCATGAAAAATGTTGAATATTGTTGCAAAATAAAAAAACAAACATAGAAACGTGTAGCCAATATTTATACGATAAAACACTTCAAAACCGCCTCAATTCGAGCTCCCAAGCTCCTAAAATGTTAAAAATACCAAAATCTCAAAATCTTCCTTTTATACTCAGGGATTGTCGTATTTGTGGCACATTTACCACTATTGCAGAACAGATTGTAAGACTCCATAAGTTGAAAATTCAAAATAAAGGAAAATTTTGAAAAATTGACTGAAATCGAGTTCTATGTCTCAACCTACGAGTCGTAGGAGTTACTCATAGGGCTTATGATGAGGCCTGAAATTTGACTAAGTTAAGAGGGAATTCTACGAGTCCATGTTAGGACTCGTAAAATAAATGGAGAGTCGTAGAAATGACTTGTCAAGGAGCATCAGAGACCTGATCCTGCATGTTGTTCAGACCCTACAGAATGACTCAATTCTACGACTCGTAATGAAGTTGAAAACTCGTAATAACGAGTCATCAAGAAACTTCAAAGGCTCAAGCCTTAGGGTTTTCTCAGAACCTGCAAGACGAGTCCTCCTTGCGAGTACTAGAAGGGACAACGATTCGTAGGGACTATTCATAAGGACTATTCGATAGATTTTAAGAGGGGCATTTTAGTCTTTTCCCCATAGTTCATTTATGAAGTGTGGTTGTTTTGGGACTAAACCTACCCTATCTAAAGGACCCTAAGCCTTTCCAAACTAATTACTCTCACTAAAATTTTAAGACTCAAAACCCATCCTCTCAAGGTCTTCTTCTTCACCAAGGAAAGCTAGAGTTTCATTACAAGTCTTCAAGTCTCCATTTTCAAATCTTGTATTAGGGCTTTGTTCCCCAAGGTATGTGGGTCTTTATCTATAGGTCTTTCCACCTATGGAATCCAAATACTTTCCAATTTACTAGTTCAATATCAAATGATAAATTTTATGGGTTTTCATATTATATTTTCAAATGTATAGATTATTGAATATTTGAAGTTTATTTACCTATCGTAGCTCATATTAGCTCTTAATTTAATAAAATGGTTGATTTATCAAATGTCCTTATATTAAGGCATGAAGGGATTTTCAGGTAAATTGGTGGGTTGTTTCAAGTATGATTTATTGGTGCATTCCATTACTCTCATGCATGCTATAATTGATGTTAATGATTTGAAAGTTGAAATGAATAGAACCCACCTAGTTTTACTATGTTCTTAATAAAGTTTGAATTAAAAACTTTTGACTTTAAATGAATTTATATGAAAGCAACGTCTAATATCAAAGGAGTCTTATGAAATGAAAATATGACGAAATGATTATGAAATGATGGATTGTACTTGTGAAAGACCAACTTTCACTTGTGTGAATCAAATAAGTGTTTTAATGAGATATTCTATCATATGATATTTTGATGATCTAAATCTATGATAATGATTATGTTCTTGCTTTATATTAAGCTATTCCATGGGATTAAATTAGAAATGAATGGGGCGTTGAGGTGAGATTCGGTCAGGGAATCCTAAGAGCAACCCTTTGTCTAATTCAGTATGTACCAACATAGTATCCCTTGTAGGCTTAGTCTAGTGGATCCACAAATATCTCTAAATGTTAAAGAAAAGAATAAAGTTGATAAAGTTCAACCCAACAAGTAGTCTTCTGGTGCCAATATAGTGGGTTATGTTGGATTGAATGAAATAGCTTGTATGGTCTTAAATGTTGGTTGGTGTCACCATCCCACAAAATGAACATTTCAAATGTTATTCAGATTGATTGCTTATGCATGTATCTACTTATTTACGTCATCCTACAATGCTCTAACATTTTCATTAAATTGCATGCCTACATACTTAGTACATTCAAAGTACTAACGCTTACTCTTTTGCCTATATGATATCACTATGTAGGGACTGGTGTTGCTCCACACTCACCTCCTCATGGCTAGTTGGATTTGTTGAATGGTACAATTTTGGTGAGTTCCCATGTTTTGGGAACAATATTCCTTGCCTTTTCTAGATTATGTAATTTAAAGACTTTTGGATACCTTTCATGGTACTTGTTACCATTTAGATTGAGGGTGTGCTAGGAACATGTCTTAGCCCCTGCCAAGCCTTTTAGTAGAGGTATGTTTGGACATAAATGTATGACATTTTATGTATGACATTGCCTCTTATTCTATGATATTCTCTTAGACTCTCTACCCCTTTTTATTTCCACTTTTTATTATATTTTATTTTGTATGAAATTCAAATGAATGCTAAGAAGCTTGGGTGAGGTACCTCCGAGTGTCGCATTTACCGTGTCGCATAGGTCTCTAGGCTTGGGCCATGAAAAATTTGGTATCAGAGCTTGAGGTCTTGAATGGTCTTTGAAGTTCAATGTACCCCATCAAATAGGGTGTTCATGATTGTGAAGCACGCCACAACTATTAATAGGAGACTGTAGGACAATTAGGAAAGTTTTCCCTTCTTTCATGAATTGTGTGTTGCCATATAGTTGTCCTAAGATATCCTCTAACTAACGAATTATTTTATGTCTTCTAGATCATGCCTCCATGAAGGTTACTCCACCTAGAACAAGGGTTGAAGATGAGGAAGAAGTTCCTCCGATTTATGAAGTTCCATATCATAAAAAAAGAGTGACACATGCGGAATTTTGAAACATCATAACATTGTTGGCCCAATCCATAGCAAACCAAACTAACCAAAGCATTGTTACTCCTTCTCATCCTAAAGTGCCTACTCTGGCTTATAGGATTTGGGACTTCAAAAGAATGAATCCACCTTATTTCAAAGTAGTTGAGGACCCTATGGAGTTCATTAAGGAAGTCTATTAGATTGTGGCTATCATAGGAGTGCCTCTATATGAAAAGACCGAGCTACTGGCCTATCAACTCAAGGGTGTAGAAAGGGTTTGGTATGATCAATGTGTTGTTGAGAGGAATGAAAATATGGAGCTTATAGATTAGGAAGAATTGAAGGGAGCCTTCCTAGATCCTTTCTTTCCTTCGAATTTAAGGGAGGAAAAGATTAAATAGTTCATCAATATTTGCCAAGGGGTCATGAGTGTGATGGAATATTCCCTTAAATTCACTAAATTGTCTAAGTATGATCCTTTTATGGTCTCCGACCCAAGTTCAAGGATGAGCTTTCTAGTATGGTATCCAAAGAGTGGAAGACGTCCATATTTGTCAAAGAGATGGACATCTCCTGACTCATGACATATGCAGAACAAATTACGGATGAGAAATTGAGGGATAGGTCAAGATGATTCATGAAGGCTAGAGTTGATGGTGGAGGGTTCAATCATCAAAGTTTAGATTATGATGGTAGTGGAAATTACCAAGGTGGGAATTGATTCATGGGGTAAGGCTCCACCAATACTCCTCCAAGGTTCAACAAGGACAAAGATGCTAACCTGATGGTTCTAAGAGAGAATGTTGGTGCTCAACCTTTTCCTGCTTGCAAAAGGTGTGGAAGGACTCCAAAAAGGAATGCTTAGCGGCTCCAATGCATGCTTCAAGACTGGTAAACTGGGTCACCAAGCTAGAGATTGTATAGGTGGTGGTGCTAGGCCTCAAGGAAAAATATCTAATAGTTAGCAAGATCAAGGAAGAGGCCAATGCACCAACTATTTTTATGCTTTTCATGGGAGATAAGAAGTTGAGAAAGCACCCATTGTTATTACTGGTATGTTAAAGGTATTTGCTTTTGATGTGTATGCATTATTAGATCTGGTGCCAATTTTTCATTTGTTACTCCATGTCATGGTAATAGTTTTTATGTGTTACCCGAAATATTAATAGACCCCTATTTGGGGTCACCCTCTTTGGTAAGTTGGTTGTTGCTAGAAAGGTCTATAAGGGTTATCCCGTGTCTATCTTGCATATAGTTGTTCCTTGTGATCTCATTAAGCTTGACATGGTATATTTTGAGGTTATTATTGGGACGGATTGGTTGCATGAAACTTATGCTTCTATAGATTATAGAACTCGTAGAGTCAAGTTTCAATTCACAAATGAGTCTAGTCTTGAATAGAAGGGTCATGATTTGATAGTTAAGGGTAGGTTTATTTCTTTTCTTAAGACTTGAAAGTTGATTTCTAAGGGTGGCATCTACCATATTGGGAGACTTAGGGATGTCGACTCTGAAAATCCTTCTCTTGAGTCAGTTCCCGTGGTCGATAAGTTTCCTAATGACCTTCCAATGTCCCTCCCAAAAGGGAAGTTAATTTTGGTATCGATATTATCCTTTATACCCAACCTATCTCCATTCTACCTTACCTAGTGGCCTTGATGGAATTAAAGGAGTTCAAGGAAAAATTAAAGGACATGTTGGAGAATGGGATCATAAGGCCATGTATTTTACCATAGGATGCTCCCATATTATTTGTAAGGAAGAAGGATGGGACGCTTAGGATGTGCATAGACTACCGATAATTGAACAAGTTGACCATGAAGAAAAAATATCCAATCCCTAGGATAGATGATTTGTTTGACCATTTGCCAGGGGCAAATCATTTCTTCAATATTAATCTCCAGTCCGGCTATCATCAACTAAAGGTAACAGAGTTTGACATTCCTACGATAATATTTTGAACACGGTATGGTCACTTTGAGTTTTTAGTAATATCATTTGGATTTACAAATGCACCAATGGTGTTTATGGATCTAATGAATAGGGTGTTCATACCCTACCTTGATACTTTCGTGGTGGTCTTTATTGACAGCATTTTGATCAAATCCCAGGGTGAGAAAGAGAATAAGGATTATTTGATAGTTGTGCTTCAATTCTGGAGGGATAGGCAATTGTTTATCAAAATTTGTAAGTGTGAATTTTTGTTGAAAGAGGTGGCATTTCTTGGTCACATAGTGTCTGGGAACCGCATTAAGAAATGGAGGCCATGAGGTATTATCCTAGACCATTGTCTCATTTGGATATTAGGAACTTTTTGGATCTAGTCAGGTATTATAGAAGGTTTATCGAAGGCTTATTTTACCCCTCATCTCCTATGAAAAAATTGACTTAAAAGAATGCAAAGTTCCTAGAGACGGATGAGTGTGAAAAGAGTTTTAGAAATTTGACAGATTGACTTACCTCCACTCCTATCTTGACTCTATCGAAAGAAGTAGAAGGGTTCATGGTGGATTGTGATGCTTCAAGGGTCGGCTTGGGTTGTATCTTGATGCAACACAGAAAAGTTATAGCTTATGCTTCTAGGCAATTAAAAGTGCATGAGCACAACTACGCTACCCATGATCTTGAGTTAGCGGCCCTTGTTTTTGCTTTAAAGATTTTATGGCATTTTATCTATGGAGTACATGTAGATGTGTTCACCTATCACAAAAGTCTCAAATATTTATTCACCCCGAAGGACCTCAATTTTAAGGCAAATGAGGTGGATTGAACTCCTCAAGGACTATGATATGAGTGTGCAATCATCTGAGTAAAGCCAATGTGGTTTCCGATGCACTTAGTAGGGTTTTCCACGGGGAGTATGTCTCATGTTGATGAAGGGAAGAGAGAGTTGGTAAAAGATGTTCACTGGTTAGCTAGATTAGGGGTGAAGTTGAGTGGTTCCGATGATGGAGGTATGTTTGTTGATAATGGATCTGAATCATCTTTGATGGTGGATGTTAAGTCAAAAAAAACCTTGTCCCGACATTGGTGGAGTTAAATATGTTACTGGAAAAAATAAAAGTAAAAGTCATTCTACAAGGGGAAGATATGGTACTTCACTACCAAGGCCTGTTATGTGTTCCGGATGTGGATAGCCTAAATAGTTTGATCTTGAAGTAGGCTTATAATTCTTCATACTCTGTTTGTCCTTGTTCGACTAAAATATACCGAGACTTAAAAGAGCACTATTAGTAGGGTGGCATGAAAAAGGACATAGCAAGGTTTGTGACCGAATATTCAAATTTCCAATAAGTTAAGGTCGAACACCATAGGTCGGGTGGCCTAGCATAAGATATTGAAATCCCTACTTGGAAGTAGGAAGATGTGAACATGGACTTTGTATTAAATTATATCTGGTCTTGTTTCCACCTTTTCAGTCATTCTCGCATCCCTTTCACCAGGAGAAACAACCCATTTATGATCAGGGCCCTATGGCTGACATAAAGTTTCATCATAAAAATAAATCGCCTCGTTTTTGGGAATACTTAATAACTTAAGTGGGGACATAAACTCCAAATAGTCGACTGACTCTTAGGGGTTTTCATCGCCAATGCGGAAGTCCATCCTAACTCTAAGGACCTCCCTTAGAAATAGAATAGCACGATAGAAGCCCTAACTTATAGCAACTGTAAATATCAAATCAAGTCTCCGCTCTTTAGATCAGTCCATCCATTGCCTCGTACTTAAAAATAGCATGACTCTTTTGGGTGACTGTTGATAGAATGAAAAACTCAACTCACTTTTCTACCTATTAAGACTTCTTATAGTGCCAAAAATTAAGAAATGAAAGGATGACGAAATGATTTTGAAATAATGAATTATACTTGTGAAAGGCCAGCTCTCACTTGTGTGAATCAAAGAAGTGTTTTAATGAGCTATTCTATCGTATGATGTTTTGATGATCTAAAGCTATGTAAATGATTATGTTCTTATATTATATTATGCTATTCCATGGGATTGAATTAGAAACAGGGGAAATGCTAGTAACAACCCCTTGTCTAATTCACTATGTGTCAACATAGGAGCCCTTGTAGGCTTAGTCTAGTGTATTCACAAATATCCCTAAATGTTAAAGAAATGAATGAAGTTTATGAAGTTCTACCTAGCAAGTAGTCTCCCTGTGCCAACGTAGGGGTGGATTGAATGAAATCGCTTGCATGGTCTTAAATGTTGGTTGGTGTCAACATCCCACAAAATGAACATTTCAAATGTTATTCATATTGATTGCTTATGCATGTGTCTACTTATTTACCTTAACTTACAATGCTCTAACAGTTTCATTAAACTACATGACTACATACTTAGTACATTCAAAGTACTAATACTTACTCTTTTGCCTACATGATATTACCATATAGGGACCGGCGTTGCTCCACACTCACCTCCTCATGGCTAGTTGGATTCGTTGAAGGGTACTATTTTGGTGAGTTCCCATGTTTTTGGGAACAATATTCCTTTCCTTTTCTAGCTTATGTAATGTAAAGACTTTTGGATACCTTTCATGGTACTGATTCCCATTTAGATTAAGGGTGTGTTAGGGATATGTCTTATCCCCCTCCAAGTCTTTTAGTAGAGGTATGTTTGAAAATAAATGTATGACGTTCTAATTTTGACAGTGCCGCTTATTCTTTGATATTCTCTTAGTTCCTCTACCCCTTTTTATTTCTGCTTATGATTGAATTTCATTACATATGAAAAGTTAAATGAATGCTAAGAGGCTTGAGTGAGGTACCTCCGAGTGTCTTATTCACTGTGTCGCATCTACACTCTAGGCTTGGGTCATAAAAAACTTTGTATCAGAGCTTGAGGTCTTGAATGGTCCTTGAAGTCCAACATACCCTATCAAATAGGGTGTTCATGGTTGTGAAGCACGCCACAACTATTAATAGGAGACTGTGGGACATTTAGGAAAGTTTTCCCTTCTTTCATGATTCATGTCTTCCCTATAGTTGTCCTAAGATTTCCTCTAAATAACTAATCATTTTATGTCTTCTAGATCATGCCTCCATGAAGGGTACTCCACCTAGAGCAAGGGTTGAAGATCAGGATGCAACATCATAACTTTGTTGGCCCAAGCTATAGCCAACCAAACTAACCAAAACATTATTCCTCCTCCTTATCCTAAAGTGCCTACTCTGGCTTCTAGGATTGATGAGGACCCTATAGAGTTTATTAGGGAATTTTATCAGATTATGGCTATTATAGGAGTGCCTCTATATGAAAAGGCTGAGCTAGTGGCCTATCAACTCAAGGGTGTGGAAAGGGTATGGAATGATATGATCAATGGGTTGTTGAGAGGGGTAAAGATATAGAGCGTATAGAATGGGAAGAATTGAAGGGATCCTTCCTAGATCCTTTCTTTCCTTCGGAGCTCAGGGAGGCAAAGAATCAAGAGTTCATCAATCTTTGCCAAGGGGTCATGAGTTTGAGGGAATATTCCCTCAAATTCACTAAATTGTCTAAGTATGCTCCTTTTATGGTCTATGACCCAAGGTCAAGGATGAGAAATTTTATCTCTGGCATGTCTAGTTTGCTATCCAAAGAGTGGAAGACATCCATGTTGGTCAAAGAGATGGACATCTCCCGACTCATGATATATGCGGAACAAATTACGTATGATAAATTGAGGGAGAGGTCAAGAGAGTTCATGAAGGCTAGAGTTGATAGTGGAGGGTTCAATCATCAAATTTCTTATTATGGTGGTAATGGTAAGGGACAAGGTGGGAAATGATTCATGGGGTAAGTCTCCACCAATACTCCTCCAAGGTTCAACAAGGATAAGGGTGCTAAACCGATAGTTCTAAGAGAGAATATTGGTGCTCAACCTTTCCCCACTTGCAAAATATGTGGAAGGACTCTCAAAGGGGAATGCTTAGCCGGCTCCAATGCATGCTTTAAGACTGCTAAATTAGGTCACCAAGCTAGAGATTATAGAGGTGGGCCTCAAGGACAAATTGCTCATGGTTAACAATCTCAAGGAAGAGGCCAACACACCAATTATTCTTTTGCTTTGCATGGGAGACAAGAAGTTGAGAAAGCACCCATTGTTGTTACTAGTAAGTTAAAGGTCTGTGCTTTTAATATGTATGCAGTATTAGATCTGGGTGCCAATTTATTGTTTGTTACTCCATTTCTTGGTAATAGTTTTGATGTGTTACCTGAAATGTTAATAAACCCTATTTGGGGTCTACCCTCGTTGGTGAGTTGGTTGTTCCTAGAAAAGTCTATAAGGGTTGTCCTATGTCTATCTTACATAAAGTTGTTCGTTGTGATCTAATTGAGCCTAAAATTGTAGATTTTGATGTTATTCTTAGGATGTATTGGTTTCATGCATCTTACGCTTCTATAGATTATAGAACTCGTAGTGGAAAGTTTCAATTCCCAAATGAGTCTAGTCTTGAATTGAAGGGTCATTTCTTTTGTTAAGGCCCGAAAGTTGATTTATAAAGGTTACATCTACTATATTGTGAGAGTTAGGGATGTCGACTCTGAAAGTCCTTCTCTTGAGTGAGTTCCCATGTTTGATGAGTTTCCCTATGACCTTCCAGTGTCCCTCCCAAAGGGGAAGTTAATTTCTATATTGATATTTGCCCCGATATCCAACCTATCTCCATTCTACCCTACCGAGTGGCCCCGATGTAATTAAAGAAGTTCAAGGAACAATTAAAGGACATGGTTGAGAATGGGTTCATAAGGCCAAGTATTTTATCATGGGGTTCTCTTGTATTATTTGTAAGGAAGAAGGATGGGTCTCTTAGGATGTGCATAGACTATCAGTAATTGAACAAGTTGACCATGAAGAAACAATATCCAATCCCTAGGATAGATGATTTGTTTGAAGATTTGCCAGGGGCAAATCATTTCTTCAATATTGATCTCTAGTCCGGCTATCATCAACTAAGGGTAACAGAGTTTGACATTCCTATGACAACATTTTGAACACGGTGTGGTCACTTTTAGTTTTTATTGATATCGTTTAGATTTACAAATGCATCAGTGGTGTTTATGGATCTAATGAATAGGGTGTTCATACCCTACCTTGATACTTTCATGGTGGTCTTTATTGACAGCATTTTGATCAAATCGCAGGGTGAGGAAGAGAATAAGGATCATTTGATAGTTGTGCTTCAATTCTGGAGGGATAGGCAATTGTTTACCAAATTTAGTTAGTGTGAATATTTTTTGAAAGAGGTGGCATTTCTTGGTCACATAGTGTCCGAGGACCAAATCAAGGAATGGAGGCTGTGAGGAATTAGCCTAGACCATTGCCTCATTTGGACATTAGGAACTTATTGGGTCTAGTCAGATATTATAGTAGGTTCATCGAAGGCTTCTCTTCCCTCTCATCCCTTATAAAAAAATTGACTCAAAAGAACGCAAAGTTCCTATGGATGGATTAGTGTGAAAAGAGTTTTAAAACTTTGAAAGATTGACTTACCTCCGCTCCTATCTTAATTCTATCGAAAGAATTAGAAGGGTTCGTGGTGTATTGTGATGCTTCAAGGGTCAGTTTGGGTTGTGTCTTAATGCAAAAAAAAAAGTTTATAACTTATGCCTCCAGGCAATTAAAACTGCACGAGCGCAACTACCCTACCCATGATCTTGAGTTA
Organism: Solanum dulcamara; assembly: GCF_947179165.1. Lineage (NCBI taxonomy): Eukaryota > Viridiplantae > Streptophyta > Magnoliopsida > Solanales > Solanaceae > Solanum > Solanum dulcamara. The sequence continues at coordinate 19,664,211 of NC_077246.1, forward strand.
GTGGCCGTTGTATTTTCTTTAAAGATTTGGTGACATTTCATCTATAGAGTACATGTAGATGTGTTCACAGATCACAAAAGTCTCAAATATGCATTCACCCAAAAGGACCTCAATTTTAAGGCAAATGAGGTGGATTAAACTCCTGAAGGACTATGACATGAGTATGCACTATCATTCGGGTAAAGCCAATGTGGTTGCCGATGCACTTAGTAGGGGTGTCTATGGGGAGTGTGGCTCATGTTAATGAAGGGAAGAGAGAGTTGGTTAAAGATGTTCACCGGTTAGTTAGATTAAGGGTGAAGTTGAGTGGTTCCGATGATGGAGGTATGTTTGTTGATAATGGGTCTGAATCATCTTTGATGGTGGATGTTAAGTCAAAACAAACCTTGTCCCGACATTGGTGGAGTTAAACATGTTACTGGAAAAAATAAAAGTAAAAGTCATTCTACAAGGGGGAGATAGGGTACTTCACTACCAACGCCAGTTATGTGTTCTGGATGTGGATAACCTAAGGGGTTTGATTTTGAAGGAGGCTCATAATCCTTCATAATCTATTCATCCTGGTTTGACTAAAATGTAACGAGACTTGAAAAAGCTCTATTAGTGGGGTGGCTTGAAAAAGGACATAGAAAGGTTTGTGTCGGAATATAAAAATTTCCAACAAGTTATGAGCGAACACCAAAGGTTGTGTGGCCTAGCACAAGACATTGAAATACCCACTTGGAAGTGGGAAGATGTGAGCATGGAATTTGTATCAAATTATATCTGGCCTTTTTTCAACCTTTTTAGTCATTCTCGCATCCCTTTAATCGAGAGAAAAAAACGATTTATGAATAGGGTCCCCTAGCTGACATAAAGTTTCAACATAAAAATAAATTGCCTCATCTTTTTGGAATACTTAATAACTTAAGTGGGGACATAAACTCCAAAGAGTTGACAGACTCTTAGTTATTTCTGCCATGGATTCATAAGTCCATCTTAACTATATGGTCATCCCTTAGAAATAAAATAGCACGATAGAAGCCCTAATCTATAGAAATTGTAAATATTAAATCAAGTCTCCGCTCTTTAGATCAGTCCATCCGTTGCCTTGTACTCGAAAACATCATGACTCGATGTGGGTGATTGTTGATAGAATGATAGCTTACTTTCTACCGATCAAGACTTCTTATAGTGCCAAAAATTTTGCTACGTTCTATATTTGGGAGTTGGTTAGGTTGTATGGTGTACTGTTGTCAATTATTTTGGATAGCGGTACCCAATTCACTTATCATTTTTAGAAATCCTTTCATAGAGGTCTTGGTACTGCAATCTATCCTCATACCGATGGGAAAGTGATGTGTCTCCAAAATACGACATTTACAATGCTCAAAACAAGGATTTATTGCAAGTTCTCAAGCCTATTTTGTTAGTTTGATATGTGTTTTTAGTTAGTTTTTAGGAAAATTGAAGAACTCTTGGGTTTATCGTAATTGGAATGGTTCATGTGGAAATATGATTGATCTTGAAGGATTTTGGTAGCTTGGTGTTGAGGTGAGGTCAAAAGGAAAGCAAAATATGCATGAAGTTCTAGGTGGACTTGAGTTTGGCAAGATTTCGCAACAACTTGAAAGAAGAATTCAAAGAAAGAACTTCACCGGGCCTTGAGGGACATTGTACTGGACATGTGGAGGTGTAAGAACCATGTTTTGACAAACTATGCACACAAAGACAGGCACCACGGACCGTGGTGTGCAGTACTAGCCATGAAGAAGGCTCCCAAAAAGGTTGCCAAGAAATTGGCTAAGGCTCACACCAAGAAAGCCTCACCATGATATGTACTCCTCACCACTGGACATGGTGCATACCATGGTGTTGTGGCCATCCATCAAAATTCCAAGATAATAAGTGGCAAGGAAAAGGCAATCACCAAGGGCCAAAGCAAGGAGCAACATGGACAAGGCAACCACAAAGGGCCTCACCACGAGCTATGATCCTTACCACTGGATATGGTGGGTGCTGTGGTGGGATGGTTAGCCATAAAATGCTAAGTAAATGAACTAGGAAGGACACCAATATCTTGGTGCCCACTACTGGCTGCGGTGTCTCCCATACAGCACCATCCGAGTCTAAAACAAAGCTGGTTTCCTAATTCGTTTAGGATTAGTTTTAGATTTCAATAAATACCATCGTGTGTTATATTTTTAGGGTACAATTTTCCTGTTCTTTTTAAAAATTTTACTACTATTTTATAACACACGACCAAAAACTATAAGTTAGAGTTGGATTCATTGATAAAAGCTTGCTGGACATATTCAGGAGAAAGAACACACAACTCAGATTCTTTGAGTTCTAGTTTTGTGATTTGAATCTAAATCTTCTTATTCAACTGTGAGTTTGATTCATCATTATTTTTAATCCTTCTAATACATGTTTCATTCATTTTTTATTGAGTTATCTATCAAAATTATGCAAGGCAAAACCAAAACCTAGGGTTGTGGGAACTATGATGACTTAACTAGAATAGGCAAATTTAGGATTGATATTTGTGAATTGTTTTTGCATGTATTGTGATTTCTTCATTCAAAATTCTTTATTAGTAAGTGACCACATTAAGAACTTTCCTTTATACATTACTTTTTCGGGAGGGAGGTAGTGATTAGGAAAAGACTTCACAATAGAAATATGGAGAGTCTAGCTTTGAAAGAAGAGATAAACTCCATCTAAATTACTTGAGACCATGAGCAAATAGTACTCTGGGATCCAGGGTGAGGGTTAGTAAAGTATACATTCTGAGACTGGAAAGAGATGAATGAGATACGTCTAAGAAGGACCGGGAGGTGAATTAGATATTACCCAATTCATTAGATTTTGCATGCAATACATTGAACCATATCATGAATATGATTAGCCTATTAACTTACAAGTCATGGGGAACACAATCCTAGTGTAGTATTTATATTTTTACAACTTCAATCTTGTTTATTTGTCACTGAATTATTATTTCGTTTCTGAAACACAACCAACCCCACTTTTACTTTATGCATCTTTATTTGTGGGATGTAGAAACTACGACTGAAGAGTGATAGCTAACAGAACTTGTTACAACCTATTTCCTATGGGTTCGACCCCTACTCTTAGTTGGGTAAATTATACTGCTAACGATAATCTATATCTCTTTCGATAGGTATAATTGAGCATTATCAAAATGGTTCCACTATTGGGGAAAACGTATTTGAAATATTCTATTAGTTGCTAATTTATTTAGCAGTTCAATTTCCTAGTTTTACTATTAGACACTTAATGAAGTCTGAGTTATCAAGTACATAATGTCGTGTAGCGATACTAAATCAGGTGATTTATGAGAGGAAACCCATGAGGATACTTGTTGAAGTCTTGTAGTCAGTTATCCTACTATCGAAGCCTATAGGTATGATCACTTCCCTTGTTCTTAAGTTTGGAGTTTTTGAATGCATTGGGGACAATGCACAACTTTTATTTGGGAGTGGAGCATCCTGAAACCCTTTGGAGTTTTTCTTGCCATGTTTCTTTTCTCTAAAGGTGTATTATCTAGTAGAACTGGCATGTTTAGGTTATTTGTGTGAATACAAAAATCTATAGGAGTTTGTAGAAAGGTCATGAGAAAACAAATTGGCCCCTATTTAAAAATTTATGAATGATTGTGTGATTGTATCTCAAATGTGATAACTGATTTGCTAGGATCTTTATAACATTGTACATAGTAATTTTCTAGTTATGATTGAGTTTATTAGTTCTAAATAGCATAAGATTAGTGCCATGTATAGGTAAGCTAAATTTGTATAGTTTAATTGATGCATTTGTAAGCTAGAACTTACCTGGTTAGTCTCACTATAATAATTGGATAGCTGGATTAGTACAGGATCACATGCCTTTGTTGATAATGAGTCACTTAGCCTAAATGTAACTAACCAAATGATATTGTACCCTTTGAACCAAAATTTTGAGCATTAATGGACCTTTTCTTTGATTAACCATAATTCACCTTCCCTTACTGTCTGAGAATCTTTATTTTGGCCTTGGTCCCTTCAAGGAAAATGTGTACCTTAACTCAGGCCAAAAGCCTAAGTTGAGGGTGGCTACTACAAAGATAATCAATTTTGTTAACCTTTATCTTGGACCTGGTCCCTCATAGGTGATTTTGTACTTCAACTAAGGTCGAAAGCCTAACTTGAGGATGGCTACCATAAGGAATGCAGATAAGTTAGGGTATGAAAATAATGGTGGAATGAGAAGAAAATAAAAGCATGGGTTGTAGCCACAAGTGAAAAAGAAAAAAGTGCAAAAAAATGAGTCATACAGAAAAAAATAAATTAAACAAAAGCGGAAATCACTCCCGAGAAGAATGTATGAGGAAATAAGGGAATGATAAGAGTTTAGGGGGTTGAAAACAAGTAGTTAAGTCAAAGTATCATTTGGAGGGGCAAATAAGTCACTTTAATCCTAAATGTATACTACCCTAGCTGGAGCCTGTGTTATATGCCTAAATAATCCTATTGTGATCCTAAAAAGGTTATTCAAGATTTTAAGTGTTGAAAATAAAATCAAGCCTATGGTCTTTACTTCTTCATTGTTGAACGTCTTTTGAGACTGCAAGTGATTGTTTCAGTCTCTGTTTTTGCTTATATACACTGTTCGAGAGATTTCTTTGTAGTAAGGGCACTCTGATTATGTTGTTTCATTGCTACATTGAATGTTCTATGACTATTTTCATTGATTTAGTTAAGCTATTGATAGTATAATATCATGAAGTAATACTCATGAGTTGGTTAAAGCATGAGTATAGTTGGGCATAAGTTTTATGTTGCATGGGTGCTATATGTTTCCTACGCGTTGCTTGTATTTTTGCTTCGTTTGGTTTATAATTTTATAGGATCTTTGTAATATTATACATGGTGATTTGCTAATTATGAATATGTCGATTAGTTTTAAATAGCATAAGATCAGTGCCATGTGTGGGTGAGCTAAATTTGTGTAGTTTGATTGATGCATTTGTAAGCTATAACTTTCCTGGTTAGTCTCACTTAAGCAATTGGATAGCTAGATTAGGATAGGATCATAGAACTTTCTTGATAATGAGTCACTTAGCCAAAATTTAACCAACCGAATGAAATTGTACCCTTTGAACCAAAAATTTGAGCTTTAATGGACCTTTTCTTTGATTAACTAAAATTCACCTTTCCTTACTGTTTGAGAATCTTTATTTTTTCCCTGGTCCCTCCAACGACAATGTGTACCTTAACTCAGGCCAAAAGCCTAAGTTGAGGGTGGTTACTATAAGGAGAATCAATTTTTTGAACTTTTTTCTTAACCCTGGTCCCTCCCAGGTAATTATGTACTTCAAATCAGGCTGAAAGCCTAAGTTGAGGGTGGCTACCGTAAGAAAAGAAGAGAAGTTAGGGTATGAAAGGAATGGTGGAATGGAAAGAAAATAAATGCATGGGTTATGGCGAAAAGTGAAAAAGAAAACAAGTGCAAAAAGGAGTAATAAAGAAAAAAATATCTCTTCCGAGAAGAATGGATGAAGAAATAAGGGAATGACAAGAGTTTGGGCGGTTGAAAAAAAGTAACTAAGTCAAACTATCTTTTGGAGGGGCAAAGTAGTCACTTTTATCCTAAATGTATCCTACCTAAGAACGAGCCTACATTATAAGCCTAAAAAGTCCTATTGTGATCCTAAAAAGGTTATTCAAGAGTTGAAGTGCTGAAAATAAGGGAAAGCCGATGGTCTTTACTTGTGCATTGTTGAACTTCTTTTGTGAGTGCGAGTAATCTTATTCCAGTCTCTATTTTGCTTATATGCATTGTTCGAGAGACTTCTTTGGAGTGATGGAACTGTGATTGTGTTGTTTGGTTGCTACATTAAATGGTCTATGCCTATTTGCATTGATTTTGTAAATATATGGATAGTATAATGTCATAAAGTAATCCTCGCGAGTTGGTTTAAGCATGAGTACAATGCATGATTTTAGTTGGGCATGAGTTTGATGTTGCAGGCTTGCTGTATCTTTACTATGAGTTGCTTGTATTTGTATATCTTTGGTTTTTGGTTTTCTATTACGTGAGGAAAAATGTCACGACTCAACCCCGTAGGCCATGACTGGGGTCCGACTAGGACCCCCTGTATACCTAGCTATCAACTGTGGTCAAATTAAACTGTAAATAAAACAATATCATGTAACAGAGCCCCACTAGTCTATAACATTTTCATAAACCTATAGCCCTTTCCATTTGTATCACAACATGACAGGGCACGCAAGTCGACAAGGCTTCCATAACATAATAACATATATCATATATCATATATCATGTAGACCCAGCTGAATCAAATTGACATACACAACCCACATATATATGTCTACAGACCTCTAAAAATATTAACGACAATATATGGCGGGACAGGGCCCCCACCGTACCCCTGAATGGACACAATAATTTTACACATCAATGGTCCATATAAATAACTAGGTTTCGATACAATGAAGCCTCTTCCAACTAAGCTGAATGGAATTCTAAGCTGACAGACTCCCAAAACCTATACCTGTACCTGTGGGCATGAAACACAACCCCCAAAGAAAGAGGGGTCAGTACGACATATGTACTGAGTATGTAAAGCATAGCATAATGCCACTAGAAGCATATCTAAAGTACAGAAGCAGGGGCTAAAATATCAAAATTGGAAACCTGTACCTATACTCTATGAATCATGAAAGCATGCATGCTCAATTTATAAAATATAGCCGGCCCTTTCAGGGATCCGGCGAATCACATCTGTAGGACCATCATAGACCCGACGCTATCACCACCTTATTACAACACATTATATATATATATATATATATACATACATACGTATCCGGCCCTCTAATGAGGGGATTGGTGGACAATGTAGTGAGTTGTGCACGATAACGTACCCGGACCGGGACTCGGTGAAAGAAGGTTTACAGTATACACGAGTAGAGTAGTGAGTAACTATATAAAATTTAAATCATTATCAGAGACTCGACAAAATAAGAAAGTTAAGATTTTATTTGAGGACCCGAGTAACGGTGTAGTCATCTCAAGTATCCTCTAAATGCCATTATGGGCTATCTCAAAAGTAATCTCGTGGACCCTAGACATGTATTAATATAGGTCCGAATCATTTATAGAATCAAAAACACTTAGTCTAGTATAGTCTTTAAGACTTGGAGCCTGTACATTTGGTACCTCTTTAACATTTAGAAGTTTCCAAGGAAATAGTTCAACTACTATCAGAGTTCGATATTCAAAAGTAAAAAGGAGATGTTAAGAATTGAGTTAATCTGGAGCTCACATCATATTTAACTTACAACTAAGACATGCCAGAAAAGAAAGAGAGTAAACTCTATATAGTCTGTACTTTCCTTCAGGTGGTCATTATATACATATCTCGTACCCGGCCCATCCTGGGGCTAGGTCAACAACCATGGCATTATAATCTCATTTTCATACCCAGTACATATCAAGATAAAGGAAAGATAGTTTCCCATACACTACTTTTTAGCACGTAGAAGCTTTAACAGGCAATGCTCAATTCTTGTAGGGGTGTCAACACCTAACTGTAGTTAGGGATTATGAGGCTTACCTGGAGTTCTGGGAATGGAATTATCCCCACATTCCACATACAATTCACTTAAGTCTAAGACTTACCAAAAGGAAAGAAAGATAGCTTCACGTACTTATACCAAAACATGCTAAGAGAAAGCTTTACATACCTCTTGTGAGTTACTCCTTATCCCGTTTGCCTCGTCATCCTTTGAACCTATTCAACATGAAAGTAATACAAATATAAACCATTCCTAACTTTCCATCAACTTAGGTTGTACCTTAGTATTCACGGAATCTATTTCATTGTTCGTCTCCTAGGCTAGTTCTTTAATTGGTTAAGGCATTAACGAAAATTGGGCAGCATCTCCCCTATAATGCGCCCTATCCAAATTTCCAATTAGATCCTTAAATACTACAGCCAACCAACAACAACAATCTACAACATACGTTTAAGAAATTCACACCAAAAATATACAACATAACCTCCAAACGACTCGCTCAAAATTATGATATCAAAATGGGGTTTGTAGTTTCCATTTTGCAAAACCTTTACCTGTATGAAGCGGGGGGTCATGTGGATGAAACAATAAGCTCCACCACCTCATTTAGAACATATTTAGACCCTGCAACACGGACCACACAACCAGTAGCAGCCTCCACACACAAAACGCCTCATTTCGACTATAATTTAATTACGATGACTTCAATTTCGATTGTTTCTACCGTCGAGAATTTCCATGATTTTTAAAACTTAAAGAAGCCTAATAGGTGTGTAATACACCCTATAATAACACCATAAAGTCCAAATTTAAATGCGAAGCCTTACCTTACCCGATATTGGCCAAAACTAGCCAAAATTGTGCCTCAGAACATTTTCTAGCGCGACTTGAAAGACGTGGCTGCTTGCTGTCCAATTTTTGCTGCACCAAGCCATGATTTTATACTACTAATACCTCCATATCATCTTGATATATTCTATATAATTACTTTACAGAATGAAATCGGGACTTACCTTATTTTTTCCTATAAGCCGTCACTATTTTCTCTAAACTATAGGGTTTGCTTTCTTTTGTTTGCTGCTGCAGTTTTGTGAGTATAAACTGAATATAAGTCATGATATACATGTATATTGGTGGTCCTAGGAGGTGACACGTGTCATCCCCTAAGGAGGACACATGTCCAGCCCCTATTGGGCCACCATATCTATGCAAGCAAGGAGAGGCTGCCACGTGGCAGTGGGGCCCACCTCCCCCAAGCAGGTGGGTCACCTACTTGACCCCAAGCAGGTGGGTCACTTTCTTGCTTGAGGTGCTGCCACGTGTCACTCCTCGATTGGCTGCCACGTGTCATCTTTTCCCCCTTTCTCGCGGGTTTGTAATCTCATCTTATTTTAAGAGCCTATGTAATCCATGCTACGCAAGCTTGGTACGTACTCCAATAGCTTAAGTATGTAGGACTTATAAGTTAGTAGCTTACGTAGGTAAATCGAGTCCAACGACTCATTACTTAGCCTCCAATTCCTTCCGGATTCTTATGACTCCATTTCCAACCTTCTCTACTATGGGGTATCACATTCTCCCTTCCTTAGAGTCATTGGATAGTGTCATAGCGTATCCGGCTCACATGATAATGTCTAAGGAACTTATGAGATATTCTGAGTTTATAAGTGTGGGGTGTAACCTCCTTCCCCCCTTTAGAACATTCGTCCTCGAATGTTAGACAAAACTTCTCTTAGCACCTTATACAAATTGTGGGGAGATTCTTTATTGTTTCCATAACACCTACTTCTATCCAAGTACTTAATATATGAATTTCAGGAGTTAGGGTTACCTACTAACGTTGGGAATAGGTGCGAATACCTGTGTTTCATGTTCTCTTCAGTTTCCCCAGTTATTCTCTTTCTGGTTTTGGTTTTTCCACCGTATCTTGACGGAAGGCACGTCTTTAGTCTACAATCTTCCAGTTTGCCAGTCTAAGATGGCGATTAGTTTTTTTCTCATAGGATTCCATCTCTTGGACATCATCTATGGAATATACCCTGGGTGACTCATTAGTACCCTTGCGAAGCATTCCTATCTGATGGACTGGGCGCATAGTTTCCAAATAAGGTGGTAATCTCAACTTACTATCCATGTTGCCCACCTTATGAGCAACTTGATACAGTCTAATATATTTTGGGTTAAGTTCTCTTTTCTGGGTGACTCCATTATGAACATCCAATCATCTATTTGAACTCTGAATGTCGATGTCGATTATCTGTATATCATTTCTGCCGACTCTGGGTTGTTAGTCAATAGTTTGCTTAATCCTGTTTGGCCTACCAGCTTAGTCTTTTCCCGAATAGGGGAACTTATACACTCTGCCTTACAACATCTTGTAGGGGGTCATCTAGATACTGGAATGGTAGCCCTTCTCGTAGGAAAACTCAATAAGTGGTGGACGATCATCTCAATTACTCTTAAAGCCAACCATATAAGCCCGCAATATATCTTCTGAGGTTTGATAGTATGCTCAGTCTGTTCAGCAGCTCGAGGGACAAACTGGGGTACTAAGATCTACCTGTGTTACCGATATCTTCTTGGATTGATGCCAAATGTTAATCATTTTTGAAGTCCTTCTATCTAAGATATTAGCTGGGGAAACCTCACGGAACCTTACTATCTCCATGTTCTATAACTCCACCTAATTTCAGCTGCATAGGTGCTCTTGATTGGAAGCAAATAGGCTGGTACCTTAGTCTACTCACAATAACCCATATAGCACCCTACTCTTACAGAGTATAAAATAGGTTCATAATGACATTGATAATTTGGGAACCGTAAGCCTCGTATAGTCCTTCTCGACTCTTTTCAGAACTTTAACTGGCATTCGATCTTTTGGGTCCTTCTTCCCCTCTTTTTATCCAATCCTTAGGGTTGGCTACCAAATAATGCTGCACTCCCCCTCATATAATGGCTCTCATAGTCGTTCTGTTCTTTGTCTAACATGATCTAGTATAATTATGAAGGAATTTTGGCATAGAAGCTCGCCATCCTATAGTAACCAGCTAGTTTTGCCAGTTTCACTTAGACCCTTTCACAATTTCCATTACCCCCGCTTGTAATCCTCTAGACATATTATCTTATGTCATTCTTTACCTTTACAAGAATATGAGAGGGTACAAGAAGTATCCTAGCGCTATCTCGTTAGTTCTCATGTTTTACCTTGCCTTTTTCTCCCTTATACTACACTCAATGTTGGGGTAGATCTTTGCTCCAATCGTGGCCATGTTTTAGTTCACCCATAGTACTAATTCCATCTCGGTAGTTTGGCTTAACCTATCTTCGCATCTCTCGGTAGTTAATTGCAACTTGGGCTCCTTCGCCTGGGATAATAGCTGTGGGGACTCCGTAAGGTCCTACCACTCCTTTACCCTACAATTTTACACCTTCTCGGCTGAGTAGGTAGCCTTTGATCGAAGGAGCAGGGGCTAATATTGTTAAACCACAAGTAACATTCCCTCCAGAGTTATCTGGTGCTGGAGTGCGAAGTGAGTCTTGTAGTCCTGGTCATATTGTGGAATTTTCGACCTTGGGTATTACTTTCTATCATTCGTAAATTACATCGGCTGGTACCCTTACCTTTTGAGTTTTGCTTTTTCTCCCTCAGAGTTGGCTGCCAAGTGGTGTCGAAATTCCCTCGCCCACTAGGCCATATAGTCCTTTTGTGGTTTTCCTCTCTTTAACTGGTACTATGTTGTAGAGATGTGGCATTTGAGTGCGTCGTCAGTTAGCAGTTAGCTAATCCTTCTTGTCTTGCTTAAATCCTTTTTACAATATCCTCAACGCAACGTATAGTACTCTAGGAACATAATCTTATGTTGTTTCTCCGCCGCTAGTTTCGATTCTTCCATCTCGCGTGATCATACCAACACTAACGCATTAAGTTCCATCAGAATTTTGAAGTTAAGCGTGCTGGGGCGAGAGTAATACTGGGATGGGTGACCTCCCTGGGAAGTCTTCGTGTGGCGTTTCATTGTAATCCTTGCCATAATGTGTAGGGCACTCAACTTAGCTCTAGATTTACCTCAGCGTTGTCTCGTGAGTCTCTATGTTTTGCCTTGTGCTTTCCTCTATTATCTTGCAACTAGTATCGGCGTAGACCTTTAGCTCCACTATGACCATGCCCCCCCTTTTTTGTGGTCATTTTAGTTATTATTAGCTGGCATAGCTTTAAACGAATTTGACATATAAGCTCCCCTATCCTTTATTCACTTTGTGTTCTCCTCATTTTCTACCATAGGAGGCTTTCTGTTCCTTTTTCTTTGGTTATTTATCTATCGCAACATCATTTACGACTAACTCTATAATCAACATTTTGGCTTTTGGTCTACCATGCTGTCATTATCCTTCGTAATGTCTCTTAAGTTGGTTGACATCCTTTCATGGTTACACTCTTTTGTTTTTATACGCAGCTGCCTTCTAGTGTTATGTTGTTCAGGGTCTCGTCACAAACTTCTTAATGCTGCCTTATGTAGCATTTTGGCTTCCATCCAATTATTGGTAGCTTCCAGACCTTTCTAACTTGGTTCAGCAAGATATCTTATTGAAGTTTAGACGTCTATCTCAAATATATTGCCATATCAATTGCCTCCTCCTACTTTTGCCATTTTCTCATTAACTTTTAGAGGGTACTCGTACTTTCATCTACTTGTACCTTGCTCTATATCTCTTTGTCTAGTCTCAATTTTGCCCAATCTCTTCCTCCAATCTATTTGGTACTGCATCATGTCTTCGTCTATCTGCATATTTTATAATCGGACTATCCGCGTACGAAGCCTTGGCTAAATTACGAAGCGACGAGAACCTTTCCATATTTAATGTGATATCTTATCTACTAATTGGTACTTGAATAATGTGACCTAAGGAATAACTCATCCAAGGCCACCTTCTACTTTTCCTTTTCCCAGAATTACCTTGTACCTGTAGTCGTTCCAACTCCAATTAGGTAGTGCTAGTATTCCGATGATAACTATTTAAGTTTTCTTGAAGTAGTAGCTTTTTCCTAACCTATATCCTTTGCTTCTTTGGGCGAATAAAAGTTTCTCCATTTGTTCCTTAAGTTTTCCATCCTCGTCCCTTAAGGGTTCCACTATTTTTGGACATCATTTTTTTGTATCTTAAGCCCCATGCTCTTACTATGTTCTCAACGCAGGCCTTTAACTTAGTCAATGCGTACTAAGTGCATCTTACTAGTGGTTCCACTTTATCCCTGCATACTCGTATCACACTGTTTAATTCATACTTACATATGCCCTTTTTAATTCGTATTCGTGTTCAGTTCCTGACATCTTTTTGAGGTGCTTGAGGTGCTTCTATTAGAAGTTCTTTTCCCAATTAGTCGGTGGAGAACTATAAACTGTTATCGTAAACCATTTTTCAATCATTGTTGGAAGAAACCAGAACCTCTTAAACATCACAGTACTTCCCTTTTAATACTTGCCTGACCTGGTCTCCTTCCAAGTTTATCCTCAAGTTATGAACAACTCGTCTAATTTATGATAGGAATTGAGGGCTTGGGACTTTCAAAAAGAGTGAAGCTCAATTACTAGACACCTTACCCTCAACCCGAGCTTCTCTTTTTTTTTCCTACAACACAATTATGGTTGGAGATACTGCGGTCTGAACTGTACTGCTTAGACAGACTTTTGTTTATTCGAAATAAATTTCCCCATGTAAAGAGGGTGTCCCTTTATCGACGACATGAAGAGTATCTCTTACAGCTTTAATTTAGCATCCTATAGGTACCTGGTATCAATTTCCAAGATATGTTATAAACTATGTTTTATTCCCTTCTTCTTGTATTGGGAAAATTTTGGGAGAGTTTCCTCTACACTTCTTACTATCCCAAAACCTGCATGCAGAAAATACCAATAATGCCTCACAGGGCCAACAATACATATTATATCACAGCCGTACAGGGCTTTCAATGTCATCTCATATCGCAGCCATACAGGGTTTTCAACGTCAACAATAATATAAAAATACTGGACTTACCTAATATGTGCAACTTCAAACTACATCTGTTGCACTTCCTGTCTGTTTTCCTTTTAGGTTTCAACTTTACATTTCAATATTACTTCAATACCTTACCCGACGAATATCTTCCGTGGCTTTACTTTACTTACCTGCATGCTTCATAACTTTCCATGTCGTCAATTACTTCCTTCTGTTGGTGTCGTCCTTCTGTTAAGATCCAAGGTTAGTATAAGAAACTTTCCTATGACTCGGATCTAAAGCACGATCTTAGATGTGAAAGAAAGGTAACATCCTAAATGTCCTATAGCTTCCTGTTTATGGATGTGGCGCACAACAAATTGATAATCAAGACTCTACTAGACACGGTTTGCAGACAATCCAACAATGAAATGCTCTGATACCACTTCTTTCATGACTCAACCCCGTAGGCCATGACTGGGGTCCGACCTGGACCCCCCGTATACATAGCTATCAACTGTGGTCAAATTAAACTGTAAATAAAAAAATATCATGTACCAGAGCCCCACTAGGCGATAACATTTTCATAAACCTGTAGCCCTTTTCGTTTGTATCACAACATGGCAGGGCACGCAAGCCGACAAGGCTTCCATAATATAATAACATATATCATATATCATGTAGAGCCAGCTGAATCAAACTGACATACACAACCCACATATACATGTCTGCAGACCTCTAAAAGTATTAACGACAACATATGGCGGGACAGGGCCCCCGCTGCACCCCTGAATAGACACAACAATTTTACACATCAATGGTTCGTATAAATAACTAGGCTTCAATACAATGGAGCCTTTTCCAATTGAGCTGAATGGAATCCTAAGCTGATGGAATCCCAAAACCTGTATAGGTACCTGTGGGCATGAAACGCATCCCCCCCAAAGAAAGGGGGATCAGTACGACATATGTACTAAGTATGTAAAACATAACATAATGCCATTGGAAGTATATCTGAAGTAGAGAAGCAGGGGCTAAAATATCCAAATTGGAAACCTATACTTGTACTCTGTGAATCATGAAAGCATGCATGCTCAATTTATACAATATAGTCGGCCCGTTCAAGGATCCGGGGAATCACATCTGTAGGACCATCATAGGCCCGGCGCTATCACCACCTTATTACAACACATCATCATCATATATATATATATATACATACGTATCCATCCCTCTAGTGAGGGGATCGGTGGACAATGTAGTGATTTGTGCATGATAATGTACCCGAAACGGGACTCAGTGAAAGAAGGGTTACAGTATACACGAGTAGAGTAGTGAGTAACTAAATGAAATTTAAATCATTATTAGAGATTCGACAAAATAAGAAAGTTAAGCTTTTGTTTGAGGACTTGAGTAACGGTGTAGTCATCACAAGTGTCCTCTAAATGCCATTATGGGCTGTCTCAAAAGTAATCTTGGGGACCCTAAACATGTATTAATATAGGGCCAAATCATTTATGGAATCAAAAACACTTAGTCTTGTATAGTCTTTAAGACTTGGAGCCTGTACATTTGGTACCTCTTTAACATTTAGAAGTTTCCAGGGAAATAGTTCAACTACTATTAGAGTTCGATATTAAAAAGTAAATAGGAGATGTTAAGAATGGAGTTACTCTAGAGCTCACATCATATTTAACTTACAACTAAGACATGCCAGAAAAGAAAAAGAGAGAACTCTATATAGTCTGTACTTTCCTTCAGGTGGTCATTATATACATATCTTGTACCCAGCCTATCCTGGGTCTCGGTGAACAACTATGGCATCATAATCTCATTTTCATACCAAGTACATATCAAGAGAAAGAAAAGATAGTTTCCCATACACTACTCTTTAGCACGTAGAAGTCTTAACAGGCAATGCTCAATTCTTGTAGGGGTGTCAACACCTAACTGTAGTTAGGGATTATGAGGCATACCTGGAGTTCCGGGAATGGAATTATCTCCACATTCCACATACAATTCACTTAAGGCTAAGACTTGCCAAAAGGAAAGAAATATAGCAGCATGTACTTATACCAAAACATGCCTAGAGAAAGCTTTACATACCTCTTGTGAGTTACTCCTTATCCCATTTGCCTCGTTGTCCTTTGAACCTATTCAAAATGAAAGTAATACGAATATCATCCACTCTTAACTTTCCAGCATCTTACGTTGTACCTAAGTATTCACGAAATCTATTTCCTTGTTCGTCTCCTCGACTAGCTCTTTATTGGTTAAGGCGTTAATGAAAATTGGGCAGCATCTCCCCTATAATGCGCCTTATCCAAATTTCCAATTAGATCCCTAAATAATAAATCCAACCAACAACAACAATCTACAACATACGTTTAAGATATTCACACCAACAATATACAGCATAACCTCCAAATGACTCGCTCGAAATTATGATATCAAAATGGGGTTTCTAGTTTCCATTTTATAAAACCTTTACCGTTACGAAGTGGGGGGTTGTGTGTCTGAAACCAGAAGCTCCCTCACCTCATTTAAAACATATTTATACCCTGAAACACGCACCACACAACCAGCAGCAGCCTCCACACACAGAATGCCCTATTTCGACTATAATTTAATTACGACGACTTCAATTTCTATTGTTTCTACTGTCGAGCATTTACACGATTTTTTAAAACTTCCATCTGCCTAAGAGGTGTGTAATACTCCCTATAATAAAACCGTAAAGTCCACATTTAAAGGATAAGCCTTACCTTACCCGAAATTGGCCAAAATTGTGCCTCAGAACTTTTTTTAGCGTGACTTGAACGCCGTGGCTGCTTGCTGTCCAATTTTTGCTGCACCAAGCCATGATTTTATACTACTAATACCTCCATATCATCATGGTATATGCTAGATAATTACTTTATGGAATGAAATCAGGACTTACCTTATTTTTTCCTCCAAGCCGTCACTATTTTCTCTCAACTTTAGGGTTTGCTACTGCAGTTTTGTGAATTAAACTGAAGATAAGTCATGATATACATGTATATTGGTGGTCCTAGAAGGTGACATGTGTCATCCCCTAAGTGGGACACGTGTCCAGCCCCTATTGGGCCACCGTATCTATGCAAGCAAGGTGAGGCTGCCATATGGCAATGGGGCCCATTTCCCCCTAGCAGGTGGGTCACCTACTTGATCCCAACCAGGTGGGTCACGTGCTTGCTTGAGTTGCTGCCATGTGTCACTCCTCCATTGGCTGCCACGTGTCATCTTTTCCCCCTTTCTCGCGGGTTTGTAATCTCATCTTATTTTAAGAGCCTATGTAATCCATGCTATGCAAGCTTGGTACGTACTCCAATAGCTTAAGTATGTAGGACTTCCAAGTTTGTAGCTTACGTAGGTAAATCGAGTCCAACGACTCATTACTTAGCCTCCAATTCCTTCCAGATTCTTATGACTCCATTTCCAACCTTCTCTACTATGGGGTATCACATTTTCCTTTCCTTAGAGTAGTTTGGTAGTGTCGTAGCGTATTCGGCTCACATGATAATGTCTAAGGAACTTATGAGACATTCGGAGTTTAAAAGTGTGGGGTGTAACAAACAAAATACAATTCTAAGTTGAGGATGTTGATGTATCTCCAAAATACGACATTTACGACGCTCAAAATAAGTAGTTATTGTAAATTCTCAAGCACATTTTGTTAGTTTGATATGTACTTTTAGTTAGTTTTCTAGAAATTTGAAACACTCTTGGGTTCATGGTTTTTGGCGAGGTTTATGTGGAAATTTGATTGATCTTGAAGGATATTGGTAGATTGGTGTTGAGGTGAGGTCAAAAGGAAAGCTAAATATTCAAGAACTTCTAGGTGGACTTAATTTTGGCAAGGTTTCGCAATAACTTCAAAGGAGAACCAAAAGAAGCGAACTTCACTAGGACTTGAGAGACATTGTACAGGATATGTGGAGGTGGAATAACCATATTTTGACCAAGTATTCACACCAATAAATCCACCATGGATTGTGTGTGCAGTACTAGTCGTGAAGAATCTCCTGCATCCGTGAAGAAGTCTCCCAAGAAGGCTTCCAAGAAATTGGCTAAGGCTCACACCAAGGAAGCATCACCACGAGACATAGTCCTCACAACTTTCCATGGTGGGCACCGTGGTGGTGTTTCAATCCATAAAAATACCAAGGCAAGAAGTTGCAAGGATAAGGCAATCACCAAAAGCCAAAGCAAAGAGTATTATGGTGAAGGCAACCACCAAGGGCCTCACCACGAGCCGTGGTCCTCACCACTGGCTGTGGTGGGATGGTCAGCCATAAAAGGTTGAGTAAATGAACAATGAATTCCACCACGAGCCGTGGTTCCCCCCACTATCAATCGTGGGTCCCATCCAGCACCATCTGAGTCTAAAACCAAGTTGGTTTCCTAGTTCATTTAGGATTAGTTTTAGGTTTCTATTAATACTCTCTTGTGTTATATCTTTAGGGTAAACTTTTCATATACATTTTACACGTTTTACTATTGTTTTAAGGCTATAATACACGACCAAAAACTATAAGTTAGAGTTGGATTCATCGATCTAGGGCTGCTGGACAGATTAGGGAGAAAGAACACACAACTCGGATTCTTTTAGTTCTAGTTTTGTAATTGGAATCTAAATCTTCTTATTCAGTTGTGAGTTTGATTCAATGTTATTTCTAAGCCTTATAGTATGTTTCATTCATTGTTTATTGAGTTATCCATCGAAATTATGCAAGTCTAAACAAACAACTAGGGTTGTGGGAACCATGATGACTTAACTAGAATAGGCAAGTGTAGGATTTCTATTTGTGAATTGTTTTTGCATGTATTGTGATTTTTTCATTCAAAAGTCTTTCATAGTGAGTCCATGCATTAAGAACTTGCCTATATTCGTTACTTTCCCAAGAGGGAGGTAGTGATTAAGAAAAAACTTCACTACAGAAATTTGGAGAGTCTGGCTTCAAAAGAAGGAATAAACTTCATCTAAGTTACTTGAGAAATGGAGGAGATAGTACTCTAAGATCCAGGGCGAACGTTAGTAAAATATACATTATGAGATCGGGATGAGATTAATGAGATATGTCTAAGAAGGACCGGGAGGTAAATTAGATGTTACCTAACTGGCTAGATTTTGCATGCAATACATTGAATGATATCATGAATACGGTTAGCCTATTAACTTATAAGTCACGGGGAACACAATTATAGTCTAGTCTTCATATTTTTAAAACTTCAATCTTGTTTATTTGTCATCGCATTATTATTTTATTTCTGAAACCCCACTTTTGCCTTATGCATCTTTATTTTTAGTAAGTAGAAAATACAACCGAATAGTAATAGCTAACAGAACTTATTACAACATATTCCCTGTGTCTTCAACCCCGAGTCTTAATTAGGTAAAATATACTGCTAATGATCGTCTATATCTCTTTCAAAATGTGTAATTGAGCGTTATCAAAATGGCATAGCTGTCGGATAAAACTACTTTGAAATATTCTATTAATTGTAAATTTAGTTAGTAGTTCTATTTCCTAGTTTTACTGTTCATTTTTGTTTTTGTTTCTGGTTAGTACAGGGCTCATGTGGAAACTTGATGATGTCTGAATAGTCAAGTACATTAAGTCGTGCTGCAATACTAAATTAGGAGCGTCATGGGAGGCAACCCATGTGGATACTTGAAGAAGTTTGAGTAGTTAGGTATCTTTCTATCAATGCCTATAGGTATGATCACTTCCATTGTTCTGAAGTTTGGAGTTTTTGAGTGCATTGGGGATAATACAAAACTTTTAGTTGGTACTGGGGCATCATGAAACCCTTTGGAGTTTTTTTTGCCATGTTTCTTTTCTCTGAAGGTGTATTATCAAGTAGAACTGGCATGTTTAGGTTGTTTGTGTGAATGCAATAATCTATAGAAGTTTGTAGCAAGACCGTAAAAAAAATGGCCCCTATTCAAAAATTTGTGAATAATTGTGTGATTGCCTCTCAAATGTGATAACTATTTTGCAAGGATCTTTGTAACATTTTATATGGTGATTTGCTAGTTATGACTGTGTTGATTAGTACTAAATAGCATAAGATCAGTGCCATGTGTGGGTGAGCTAAATTTGTATAGTTTCATTGATGTATTTGTAAGATATAACTTGCCTAGTTAATCTCACTAAAACAATTGGATAGTTGGATTAGGACAGGATGATAGGCCTTTGTTGATAATGAGTTACTTAGCCTAAATTTAACCAACCAAATGAAATTGTACCCTTTGAACTAAAAGTTTGAGCTTTTATGGACCATTTCTTTGATTAACCAAAATTCACTTTCCCAAACTGTATGAGAATCTTTATTTTGGCCCTGGTCCCTCCAAGGACAATGTGTACCTTAACTCAAGCCAAAATCCTAAGTTGATGGTGGCTAATACTAGGAGAATTAGTTTTGGAAACCTTTATCTTGACCCTAGTCCCTCCTAGGTGATTATGTACTTTAAATCAGGCCAAAAGCCTAAGTTGAGGGTCGCTACCATAAGAAAAGAAGTGAATTTAGGGTATCAAACGAATGCTGAAATGAGAAGAAAAGAAAAGCATGGGTTATAGCTGCAAGTGGAAAAGAAAAAAGTACAAAGATGAGTAATAAAGAAAACAATAAGATTGAACAAAAGAAGAAATCACTCCCGAGAACAATGGATAAGGAAATAAGGGAACAACAAGTGTTTGGGGGGTTGAAAATAAGTAGCTAACTCAAAGTACCATTTGGAGGAGTAAAGTAGTCACTTTTATACTAAATGTATCCTACCCAAGACCGAGCCTGCGTTATAAGCCTAAAAAGTCCTATTGTGATCTTAAAAAGGTTATTCAAGAGTTGAAGGGCTAAAATAAGGAAAAGCCCATGGTCTTTACCTGTGCATGTTGAACTTCTTTTGTGAGTGCGAGTAATCTTATTTCAGTCTCTGTTTTTCTTATATGCACTGTTCAAGAGACTTCTTTGTAGTGAGGGCACTGTGATTGTATTGTTTGGTTGCTGCATTGAATGGCTATGACTATTTACAATGATTTTGTTAAGATATGGATAGTACAATGTCATGAAGTAATCCTCGCGAGTTAGTTGGAGCATGAGTGTAGTTGGGCATGAGTTTTATGTTGTAGGGTTGCTATATATTTCCTGTGAGTAGCTTGTATTTGTGCATCGTTTGGTTTATGTTTTGCAATTTCTCGAGGAAAAGCAATAATTTTAAGTTGCGAGTGTTGATGTGTCACCAAAATACGACATTTATGATGCTCAAAACAAGGTTTTATTGTATGTTCTCAAGCTCATTTTGTCAGTTTGATATGTGTTTTTAGTTAGTTTTAGGAAAATTGAAGCACGCTTGGGTTGAGGTTATTTGGCATGGTTCATATGGAAATTTGATTGATCTTAAAGGATGTTGGTAGATTAATGTTGAGGCGAGGTCAAAAGGAAAGCAAAATATGCAAAACGTTCTAGGAGGATTTGAGTTTTGCAAGGTTTCGCGACAACTTGAAAGAAGAACTAAAGGAATGAACTTCACTGGGCCTTTAGGAATATTGTATTGGACATGTCGAGTTGAAGAACCCTGTTTTGACCCAGTATGCACAGAAAGACATCCACGATGGACTGTGGTGCACAGTACAGGCCATGAAAAAGCTCCTCCATCGGTGAAGAAGGCTCCCAAGAAGGCTGCCAAGAAATTGGGTAAGGCTTACACCAAGGAAGCCTCACCACGAGTCGTGGTCCTCACCATTGACCATGGTGTGGAACGTGGTGGTCTTTCAAACCATCAAAATTCCATGTCAAGAAGTGTAAAGGACAAGGAAATCACCAAAGCCAAAGAAAGGAGCAACATGGCCAAGATAACTACCAAGGGCTTCACCGCAAGTCATGGTCCTCACCACTGGCCATGGTGGGTGACGTGGTGGGATGAAAAGCCATAAAATTCTAAATAAATGACCAAGGAAATCCACCAAGATCCTTGTTTCCCACCACTGGCAATTGTGGCACCTATCCAGCACCATCTGAGTACGAACCCAAGTTGGATTCCTAGTTCATTTAAGATTAGTTCTAGGTTTTTATAAATAACCTCTTGCGTTATATTTTTAGGGTACAGTCTTCCTATACTTTTTACTCATTTTACTACTGTTTTAAGGCTATAATACACGACAAAAAACTATAAGTTAGAGTTGGATTCATTTATCAAAGGTTGTTGGATAGATTTTGGCGAAAGAACACACAACTTAGATTCTTTGAGTTCTAGTCTTGTGATTGGAATCTAAATCTTCTTATTCAGTTGTGAGTTTGGTTCATTGTTATTTGTAAGCCTTTTAATACATGTTTCATTTATTTTTTATTGAGTTATCCATCGAAATTATGCAAGGCTAAACCAACAACTAGGGTTGTGGGAACCATGGAGACTTAACTAGAATAGGCAAATATAGGATTGATAGTTGTCTATTTATTTTGCATATATTGTGATTTCTTCATTCAAAAGTCTTTCTTAGTGAGTTCACACATTAAAAACTTTCCTGTATTCTTTACCTTCCATGGAGAGATGTAGTGATTAGGAAAAGACTTCACAACAGAAACTTGGACAATTTGACTTTGAAAGAAGAGACAAACTCCGTCTAAGGTTTCTTGAGACCAGGAGGAGATAGTACTCTGGAATTCATGGCGAGGGTTAGTAAAGTATATATTCTTATACCGGGAGGTAAATTAGATGTTACCCAACTTTCTAGAGTTTGCATGCAATATATTAAACGATATCATGAATATGATTAGCCTATTAATTTACAAGTCATAGGGAACACAATCCTAGTCTAGTCTGCATATTTTTTCAACTTCAATCTTTTCTATTTGTCACCACATTATTATTTTGTTTCTGAAACACAACCAAACCCCCTTCGTTTACTTTATACATCTTTATTTTCGGGAAGTAGAAACTTAGATTGAATAGTGATAGCTAACAGAACTTGTTTCAATCAATTCCCTATGGGTTCAACCCCGACTCTTAGTTGGGTAAAATATACTGCTAACGATCATCTATATCAATTTTGAGAGGTGTAATTGAGTGTTATTAGCAAGCCGAATGGACAATTCAAACACTAGAGGATATGTTAAGAGCTTGTGTGTTGGAGTTCAAAGGGAGTTGGGATGACCATCTACTGCTCGTTAAGTTGCCTACAATAATAACTACCACATGAGTATTAATATAGTACCATTAGAGGTTTTATATTAGAGATGATATAGGTCTCTGGTTGGTTGGTTTGACCCGATTTTGTGCTTGATGCTTTGGAGAAGGTGAGATTTATTAGAGAAAGGTTGAAAATGGATCAAAGTCACCAAAAATACTATTCCAATACAAGGAGGAGAGATATTTTTAGGTTAATTTGGATGATTGGGTATACTTGAAGGTTTCACCCATGAACGGTGTAGTTTGGTTTGGTAAGAAAGGGAATTTGAGCCTTACGTATGTAGGGCCTTATAGAATCTTGAGATGTGTTGGCATGGTTGTGCATGAGTTAGAGTTGCCTTTAGAAATAGCTATGGTTCATCCGGTATTTCATGAGTCAATGTTGAGGAAATGTATGGGTGATCAAATTTCCATTGTTCCATTAGAAGTAGTGAATGTTGAAGAAAACTTAACCTATGAAGAGGTCCCGGTTGAAGTTTTAGACTGGCAAGTCAAGAAATTGAGGAACAAGGAAGTTGCATCCGTCATAGTCCTTTGTAGGAATAAACAAGTTGAAAGCGCTAAATGGGAAGTAGAAGTGGATATGATGAAGCAATACCCTCATCTCTTTCACTCTACTCAAGCTTAAGGTACTATGTTATTCTTACACAAATGGTTTAAGACTCCTACATTTCATATTTTCTTAAGTCTTTCATATGCATGCATGCTCATGAAGTTTAAATTTTATGGTCATGTTTTATACTAATTTTGAAAGTCTCATGGTTTATGCATGTTTATGTGTAAATGCATTCATGTTATCCCCATTCCTTTGTCCTTTATATGTTAGGTGAATCTCATTCAAGGAAGAATGTTTCAAAGAGTGAGATATTATAAGAACTTGTGAGTTAAAAAGTCAAAATGAGGGAAAATTCTAGAAAATAGACTTAAATCAAGTTCTACGACTTGATCTATGAGTCGTACGACTAACTCATAGGACTTATGATGAGTCCTAAAATTTGACTTAGTGATGAGAGAAGTCTACGATTCCATGATACGACTCGTAGAAGAAATAATGAGTCATATAAATGACTAATCAAGAAACTTCAGAGACCTAGTCCTGTAGGTTGTTCAGACCCTGTGGAACGACTTGATTCTATGACTCATAATGAAGTAGAAGACTCATAAGAATGATATGTCAAGAAACTTCAGAGGCGCAGTCCTCAAGGTTAGAAAGAGTCCTCCATACGAGTCATAGAAGGGACTATGATTCGTTGGAATGATTTGTAAGGACTGTCTGGCAGATTTTAAGAAGGACGTGTTAGTCTTTTCTCCATAGTTCATTCATGAAATGTAGTCATTTTGGGAATAAATCTACCCTATACAAAAGACCCTAAGCTTTTCCAAACTCATTACTGTCACTCAAGTTCTAAGACTCAAAACCCTATCCTCTCAAGCTCCTCTCAAGGTCTTCTTCTTCACCAAGGAAATCTAGGGTTTCATCCCAAGTCTTCAAGTCTCAATTTTCAAAGATTGCATTAGGGATTTGTTTCCCAAAGTATGTGGGTCTTTATTCATGGGTCTTTCCACCCATGAAGCTCAAGTATTTTCAAAGTTACTAATTCAATATCAAATGGTAAATTATGGGTTTTCATATTGTGTTTCAAAATGTATAGATTATTGAATATTTAAAGTTTATTTACTTATATTAGCTCATATTGGTTCTTAATTTCATGAAATGGTTGATTTATCAAATATCCTTATATGAAGGCATGAAGGGGTTTTCAAATGAATTGGCAGGTTGTTTCAAGTATGATATAATTGGTACATTCCATTACTCTCATGCATAATAGTATTGATATTAACGATTTGATAGTTGAATTAAATAGAACCCACTTAGGTTTACTATATTCTTAATGAAGTTTGAATTGAAACCTTTTGACTTCAAATGAATATTTATGAAAGCAATGTTTATGATCAAAGGAGTCTTATAAAATGAGAGAATGACAAAATGATTATGAAATGATGGATTCTACTTGTGGAAGGCCAACACTCACTTGTGTGAATCATAAAAGGGTTTAACGAGCTATTCTATCATATGATGTTTTGATGATCTAAGTCTATGTAAATGATTATGTTCTTACGCTATATTAAATTATTCTATGGGATTGACTTAGCATTGAATAGGGCATTGAGGTGAGATTCGATAAGGGAATCCTAGTAGCAACCCCTTGTATGATTAAATATGTGCCAACATAGGAGACCTTGTAGGCTTAGGCTAGTGGATCCACAAACAACCCTAAATGTTAAATAAATGAATGAAGTTGATGGAGTTCTACCCAGTAAGTAGTCTCCCCATAATAACGTAGGGGGTTATGTTGGATTCCATGAAATAGCTCACATGGTCTTAAATGTCAGTTGTTGTCACCTTCACACACAATGAACGTTTCAAATATTATTCATATTGATTTCTTATACATGCATCTACTTATGTACCTCATCTTACAATGCTTTGAAGTTTTCATTAAATTGCATGCCTACATACTTAGTACATTGAAAAGTACTAACACATACTCTTTTGCCTACATCATATCACCATATAGGGACCAGCATAGCCCCACACTCACCTCCTCGTAGCTCATTGGATTTATTGAAGGCTACTATTTTGATGAGTTCCCATATTTCAGGAACAATATTCCTTTCCTTTTCTAGCTTATGTTATATAAAGACTTTGGAATACCTTTCATGGTATTTGTTCCTATTTAGCTTGTGGATGAGCTAGGGACAAGTCTTATCCCCCACCAAGTCTTTTAGTAGAGATATCTTTGGACATAAATGTATGACATTCTAAGATTGACATTCAATCTTATTCTATGTTGTTCTCTTAGTCCCTTTGCTCCTATTTATTTCTGTTTGTTATTGAATGTTATTACCTATGAAAAGCTAAATGAATGCTAAGCAACTTGGATGAGGTACCTTCGGGTGTTTCATTTGCCGTTTCGTGTCTAGGCCCTAAGCTAGGGTTGTGACACAGATACTGCATTTATGGTCATCGTAACTGCACTAATACCTCCCCAATTGTAGATAAACCAGTACAAGCCATAACCTTTCCACTAAGTATTCCATAACTTTCTCATAAAATATCAAAATTCGACGATTCTTGTTGCCATGGTTCAGAAGTCACAACACAAATATAATGGTTTGATCAAAATATAATTTGGATCTTATTTTCTCTCTATAGTACTCTTTATATCCAAAACAACATCAAAATATTAGGTACGAGTGCAACACTACGTACTCAAACTCATCTAAATCTCATCAGAATCTAACCAAACTTATTGCAGACAAGTCCAAAATTATCATATGAAACTATTGGAGCTTTCGAATTATGAATATGGGTTTGTTTAGTCAAAAACTTGAACATGATCAACTCTTATTCTTTATTTCAACTAGAAACCAACTCAAACATCTAAAACACTCCAGATCCCTTCGAAATCCATCAAATCTATCCCACTAAGTGATAAATGACCTTCTGGATCTAATACAACCATCAAAACTCAAATGTTAACTCAAACCCAAAATGTTGAGTTTTGGTCAAACTTCAAATTATTGAACGTCGAAAAATTGAAAACTTTTACGTAAACATACCTGATCACCTCAACAATCATTCCACCCAACTCCACAAGTCATAAACAACATAATAAAGCTATGGGGAAGGCCAAATGGGAAAAACTCAAAACACTGTTCTGATATAGTCTAGGCACATATTTGAAAATGATCAACTCTTAATGTTCAATTCAATTAATTTGCAACTTCAACTTCTAAATCACTCCCGGTTCCCTTAGGACTTGTCCAATCCATCCAACTAAGTCTGAATCACTCCTGATTCCCTTTCAAAGAGAATTATTTTTAATCCTGCAATAATTATCAAGATTTTTCATTAAAAGCCCTAACTTTGATGTAAATAGTCTTGTAACCCGTATATATAAATCATTAAGTCATAGGGGTGAAATTATTCCCTCTTTGAAGCCTTATATACTTTAGAGAATGAAGCTTGAAAGAAGAACCTACTTGAAAACCTTAAATTCCTAGACTTTAATTTTCTTACAATATATTTTTCTGAGCATGGTGGTAATTGAGAGTGTATCGACTAATTTTGAACTTGAAAGACCCTTATTAGAATGACAAAGCATCATGGCTTAGTCTTAGGAAGAGTGGAAGACAAAAGAGCCCCTGACTTAAAACTTATTCGGCAAGTTCCATTAGAGGTAGTTATTGTCCGCACTTTACTTTACCGTAGATGCTACTCATGAAAACTTAGGCCACATTTTGGGTTCTCTGAACTCTAGTCTATAACTTGACAGGGCAGGCTGTGAAAGGATTTACGACCTGTAGATGAGTTCACAGATTTTAGTCCAAAATTCAAATTATAAAGTTCATATTAATGTCTATATTTACCACTCGTGAAAACATCTACGACTCATAAATGGATTTGTAGAAGTCATACCTCTTGTCAAGTTTTAGTACTTGATCTACGAACCAATAGGACAACTCATAGAAAAATTTACAACCCATAATTAGGTCTGTAAATCTCAGGTTAAATCCTCTTTCTTTATGACACCAGCTAAGGTTTGTAGAACCATCTACGGTCCTTAAAAGGTGCATGTACTTCTCAGGCTTTAACATAGTTAATTTTTCTAATTTTTCTTGATTTGGACTTAGGAATTTCTAAGGTGTTACACTAAGATAGTTCAATTCCTATATATTCATTCAGCCAAAACTAACTCTTTTGATTGGAGTAAAAATGAAAAAGGGTCTGAGAGTTGTTTAGGATTGAAACCAACCTTTACGGTAATCCAAAGAATCAAAAAAGAAAAGGTAGCACCAGGGTCTAACAAAGAGTAAACATAAAAATAGATGACTTTTAACATATAGATTTCAACATTAAGAGAGTTCTCTTGGTTCTGATGAGAAGAAAATGCATAAAAGCGGTTTTAACTATCATTTGCACCAGAAGTAATGCGATACTGAAAGTTTCTACCTATTAGAGCTAGAGATGTAGTAGATTGAGTCTTATTACCTCAATTGTTAGGTCTAGTTGAGGGGCAATCCTTAAGTATGTCACCTGCCTGGTCACAGTTATAACACCTATCCTTACCATAAAGACATTCATCGAGATGATTCTTACCATATCTTCTCCAACCAGGATAAGGTGCATACCCCTTGGCAACTCTGCCCTGAGATTGGGAACCAAACTCTCTTCCCTTGTTCTTATTCATGGGTGTAGGTGTGGGTGAACTAGCCAAAGTTGGGGCTGGTCTAGTTGACCTCTATTGAAAGGATAATCGGTTCCCATTTATGGTTCTCTATTGGCTGGACTTATAGTTTGACATTTTGGCTTTCTTATTTAGAAAGTCTTTCCTATCCTTCAACTTATCCTTCTCAACTTGCTATACATAAATCATCAGTCGAATAATGTCCATATCTCCGCTCAACATTGCCTCCCTACCTTCTTTATTTGTAAGATGGGATAGTCCTTATAGAAACAAGCTCATCTTGTTCCTCATATCTACCTCCATCTCCGGATGATAACGAGACAACTGAGTGAACTTAAGGATGTACTCTTGTATGCTCATGGAATCTTGTTTGAGATTGAGGAATTCCATCAACTTAACCTCCGTTAGTTCTCGATGAAAGAATCTCCCTATGAAAGCATCCTAAAAAATATTCTAGCTTGGAGATGGTGGATCCCACTCCTAATCTGATTCCACAGGTTAAACCGTATCTTTAGAACATCTTTACGTTGATAAGAGTCATGGCCAACCTTTTCTATATCGCCAAAATCCATCACCTGGAATATCTTCTGAACTTCATCCACAAGACCTTTCAGATCCCCGTTAAGATTTGACCTAGTGAACTCCAGTTGATTCATCCTAAGAAACTCAAAGATCTTGTACATTATTAATATCTGAATAAAGGTTCTACTTATTAGAATTAAGAAATAAGTCTGTCGGAAGATGGATCCCATCTACCTCAAAGTAAAATGACTAATAGAGCTAACCGACTGGCCGTGTACTCAAATCCTACTGTGGCACGTAGTTATATGTGAGACAAAGATCAATAGCCATGTCTAAAATAGCTTGTGTTGCAACTGAAATTCTTAGCATACAGGTTTTTATGCTTAAAAAGTCATAAGGGTTTGAATAATCATAGATATTAGGCTAAGTCAGTACAACAAGGTTTTCAAAGGATGAAATACATTGAGAGGAACATAAATTTATGATGAAGACAAATATTCATATAAACCCTAATTTGGATTTTAAAAGTTTTACAAAATTCTTGAAATCGAAATACTTTAGGCAAGAGAGTGAAGGTATACTCTTATTGAAGCCTTACATACCAAAAAATGATATGTAAAGCGGGGGATTGCTTGGATACCGTGAAAATCCTAGCCTTAGCTTTATTTATTGTAGTTTCTGAGGAAGTTGAAAGCGTAGAGACTAAGTTTTGACTGAGAACGACCTTTAGTAGAATTTCAAAACGTTAAAATGCATCATTTTCATAACTATGCAAATGAAGTGGCAGAAAATTCAATCATGCATATGTGTTATTCCTGTCATCAATCATAAAGATGATATTGCCTCATTTTTTCTTTCTTTTAATATGATGTATGATCACTAACACTTAATGTATGGCACAACAACATTGTCAGATGTGATAATTAGTGGATAATAATGATCTGATTCTATCTAGGAAGGTGTTGAACATTACATTTGGCATACACAGTTGAAATAAATAAAGTTTGATTGAATCTAGTCTTCACTAGCAAATATAGAATAAATCAGATCCACTTTTTAGAAAACCCAAATCTTATTGATAGAACAAAATTCAAATTAATTTGTTTCAAGAAATTCCTCAAGCACTTACAAAGAGTTTTACCTAAGAATCTAACAAAACATGAAAATCAAATCATAGGACATTTAAATTCTACCACAGCCTCTCCCTCATATGCTGACACCACCATTTGCATTGGATACATAACCTTCATCATATCCCATGCCAGAACCAAATCCACCATTGCTAGATCCACCATCATCGTCATCAACAAGACCTCCCACAATTTGTTGAATCCATCTACCTTACAAACTCCTATGTCAACACCAATTTAGGTTTTTTCTTCCATCAGGGACAATATTTTTAACAACATTAAATCCACTATTACTTGCTCCAATACCATTGTCGTCAACAAGACCTCCCACAATTTTTTGAATCCATGAACCTCACAAACCGCTATGCCAACACTAATTTATGTTGTTTCTTCCATGAATGACAAGCTGTTTGACCTCTCTCTTATCATAGTTGTTGCTTTTGAATTTATTTATTGTAGACACCCTCTTCAAGATAGAGAATTCTCTTTTTTTTTCATGGAGCGCTTTACAACAACCCCAACCTATGGATTAATAAGGAAAACTTAGTAAGAATAAGATAAAAGTCTTGACGCCTAATTAAAGTGATGATAAAAGTTAGTGTCATGTAGTTAAGAGATTATCGTGAAAATCACTACTAGCAGAAATACAAGGTAAGGCTAGGCTAGCCTTGCCTAGTAAAAATATTCAAGAAGTGATTACCTAGCCTCGCCTTGTATTTCTGCAAGAAGTAATTGTCACGACGGCCTCTTAAATACATGATGCTAACTTTCATCTTCACACTAAATAGGCGTCAAGACATTTACATTATTCTTACTAAATTGTCCTAGTTAATCTATAGGTTGGGGTTGTTAAAAGCAATTCATGAAAAAAAAAAGGAGATTGTTCCATCTTGAAGAGGGAGTCTTCAAGAAAGAAATGCAAAAGTAACAACTATGATAAGAGCGAGGTCAAAAAGTTTATCGTAGATGGAAGGAATAACCTAAATTGGTGTTGTAATAGGAGTTCGTAATGGTCATTGATTCAAAAAAATTATGGGAGGTCATATTGGCAATGACAGTGGTGGAGCTAGTAATGGTGGATTTTGTGTTGTTAAAAAGTTTGCCACTGATGAAAGAAACAACATAAATTGGTGTTGGAATAGGAGTTTGCGAGGTTCATGGATTCAAGAAATTGTGGTAAGTCTTGTTGGCGATGGTAGTGATGGAGCTAGTAATGGTAGATTTGGTTGTAGCGTTGGATATTATGAGGGTCATATCTCTTGTGCAAATAGTGGTGGGAGCAGACGAGGGATAGGCAGTGGTAGAATTTGAATATCCCAACATTTGTTTTCCATAGATTCTTAGGTAAAACTCTTTGTGAGTGTTTGATGAATTTCTTTAAAGAAATTACTGTGGTTTTTTTTTATATCAATAAGATTTGGGTTTTCTGAAAATAGGATCTTAGTTGTTCTATTTTTACTAGTGAAGACTAGATTCAATCAAACTTTATTTATTTCAAACGTGTATGCCAAATCTAATATTCAATACCTTCCTAGAATGGGATCATATGCACTTTCTTTTGTCAGCCTCCAAAGATTATCATCATCTATCAAATGGAGATGATCTTTGCCAACTTTCTTCAGGGGGGAAAAGAAGGAAAAAATAAGTATCATTGGCATCAGATAAAAAATGGACATTTCAAATTGCTTTAGTGCCAAGATATGATGGCAATGCATTACCAAAATAGTATCATTACTCATAAGAAATAATGTTGATATCAATACTTCTAAAAGAATGTATGATCAGAAATACGCACAAGAATAAATTAGAGGGTATAATAGAGTTAAACTCCATCGCATGAACAAAATTATTATTTCTTAAACATCTTGTAACCTCCTCCTTATAAGTGTGGCGGCAAGCTTCAAACCCATAAAAAAGACTCTACTAGATATGGATTTTCAGACGTCCTAGGATATTTAAACCTAGTTCTCTAATACCAAGTTTGTCACATCTCACTCTACACCCCAATTGAGACACGGTATCTAAAACTAGAAGTGATCTCAAGCTAACTCTTTGAATAACATATCTAAGAAATACTCTTGAAAACTTAAGCGGTAGCTGAAACATGTAGTTAACATAAGACTGAATAATAAAAAGCAAAAGATCTATGAGACTACATTATTAATGTTTGAATATAACTTCTACTTATTACAATGAATAAATTAGTTTGTTGGGGCATGGAACCCATCTACCTGAAAGTCAAATGACTAAAAGAGTTAACCGACTGGCTGTGTACTGAAGTCTTATTGTGGCACGTCGTTACGGAATTTGAGTTTTCTAAAGTTATGTCCTCTCAATTCCAAATATTCCTCCTAAAAAAATATATTCTTACACATAAATAATAATACATATGAAAACCATGAATCTATCTATCTGAATTATATGTGAGACTAAGCTCAACAGTCATGCCCAAAATAGCCTGTGTTGCAATTGAAATTCATATCATGAAAGTTTTCATGCTTAAAATTTATACAGGGTTGAATATTCACAGAGATCATGCTAACTTAGTACAATAAGGTTTTCAAAGGATGAAATACATTGAAGGGAACATAAAATTTTGAGGAAGATCAATATTCATATAAACTCTAACTTGGCTTCTAATAATTTTACAAAATCCTTGAAATCGAAATACTTTAGGAATGAGAATGAAGTGATACTCTCATTGGAGGATTACATTATTACACCCCGCAATTTTGAGCTCAGAACGTCTTCTTAAGTTCCTTAGACACTATCATGTGAGACGGATAAGCTACGACACTATCAAACAACTCTAAGGAAAGAAGATTGTGATACCTCGCAAGAAGGGAGGTTGGAGATAGAGTCATAAGAATCCGGAAAGAGTTGGAGGCTAAGAAATGAGTCGTAGGACTCGATTTACCTATGTAACATACTAAGTTAAGAGTCTTATACACTTAAGTTGCTTAAGGATATACCAAGCTTACGTAGTGCGGATTACATGAGCTCTTAAAGTAAGACGAGATTATGAACCCGTGAGGAAGGGAAAAAGACGACGCGTGGCAGCCAATGGAGGAGCGACACGTGGCAGCACCTCAAGCAAGCAGGTGATGCACCTACTTAGGGTCAAGTAGGTGATGCAGCTGCTTGGGGGAGGTGGACCCTGCTGCCACGTGGCAGCCCCTAATTGGCAGCATGACACGGTGGCCAATCATGGCTTGACACGTGTCATCTTTAGCGGATGACACGTGTAACCCCTTGGGACCACCTATATAAGTTGATATATATCTCAAACTTCAGTTTGTTCACCAAAAGTTTCAGCAGCAACGTGAACAAACAAAACCCTAAAGCTAAGGAGAGAAAATTGCGACGGCTTGGGAGAAAAATAAGGTAAATCCCGATTTCGTTCCGTAAATTAATTATATAGTATATACCACGATGATATGGAAGTATTAGTAGTATAAAATTAGAGTTTGGTGCAGCAAAAAACGGACAGCAAGCTGCCACGACGTTACAGCACGCTGAATAAATCAGATCCACTTTTTAGAAAACCCAAATCTTATTGATAGAACAAAATTCAAATTAATTTGTTTCAAGAAATTCCTCAAGCACTTACAAAGAGTTTTACCTAAGAATCTAACAAAACATGAAAATCAAATCATAGGACATTTAAATTCTACCACAGCCTCTCCCTCATATGCTGACACCACCATTTGCATTGGATACATAACCTTCATCATATCCCATGCCAGAACCAAATCCACCATTGCTAGATCCACCATCATCGTCATCAACAAGACCTCCCACAATTTGTTGAATCCATCTACCTTACAAACTCCTATGTCAACACCAATTTAGGTTTTTTCTTCCATCAGGGACAATATTTTTAACAACATTAAATCCACTATTACTTGCTCCAATACCATTGTCGTCAACAAGACCTCCCACAATTTTTTGAATCCATGAACCTCACAAACCGCTATGCCAACACTAATTTATGTTGTTTCTTCCATGAATGACAAGCTGTTTGACCTCTCTCTTATCATAGTTGTTGCTTTTGAATTTATTTATTGTAGACACCCTCTTCAAGATAGAGAATTCTCTTTTTTTTTCATGGAGCGCTTTACAACAACCCCAACCTATGGATTAATAAGGAAAACTTAGTAAGAATAAGATAAAAGTCTTGACGCCTAATTAAAGTGATGATAAAAGTTAGTGTCATGTAGTTAAGAGATTATCGTGAAAATCACTACTAGCAGAAATACAAGGTAAGGCTAGGCTAGCCTTGCCTAGTAAAAATATTCAAGAAGTGATTACCTAGCCTCGCCTTGTATTTCTGCAAGAAGTAATTGTCACGACGGCCTCTTAAATACATGATGCTAACTTTCATCTTCACACTAAATAGGCGTCAAGACATTTACATTATTCTTACTAAATTGTCCTAGTTAATCTATAGGTTGGGGTTGTTAAAAGCAATTCATGAAAAAAAAAAGGAGATTGTTCCATCTTGAAGAGGGAGTCTTCAAGAAAGAAATGCAAAAGTAACAACTATGATAAGAGCGAGGTCAAAAAGTTTATCGTAGATGGAAGGAATAACCTAAATTGGTGTTGTAATAGGAGTTCGTAATGTTCATTGATTCAAAAAAATTATGGGAGGTCATATTGGCAATGACAGTGGTGGAGCTAGTAATGGTGGATTTTGTGTTGTTAAAAAGTTTGCCACTGATGAAAGAAACAACATAAATTGGTGTTGGAATAGGAGTTTGCGAGGTTCATGGATTCAAGAAATTGTGGTAAGTCTTGTTGGCGATGGTAGTGATGGAGCTAGTAATGGTAGATTTGGTTGTAGCGTTGGATATTATGAGGGTCATATCTCTTGTGCAAATAGTGGTGGGAGCAGACGAGGGATAGGCAGTGGTAGAATTTGAATATCCCAACATTTGTTTTCCATAGATTCTTAGGTAAAACTCTTTGTGAGTGTTTGATGAATTTCTTTAAAGAAATTACTGTGGTTTTTTTTTATATCAATAAGATTTGGGTTTTCTGAAAATAGGATCTTAGTTGTTCTATTTTTACTAGTGAAGACTAGATTCAATCAAACTTTATTTATTTCAAACGTGTATGCCAAATCTAATATTCAATACCTTCCTAGAATGGGATCATATGCACTTTCTTTTGTCAGCCTCCAAAGATTATCATCATCTATCAAATGGAGATGATCTTTGCCAACTTTCTTCAGGGGGGAAAAGAAGGAAAAAATAAGTATCATTGGCATCAGATAAAAAATGGACATTTCAAATTGCTTTAGTGCCAAGATATGATGGCAATGCATTACCAAAATAGTATCATTACTCATAAGAAATAATGTTGATATCAATACTTCTAAAAGAATGTATGATCAGAAATACGCACAAGAATAAATTAGAGGGGATAATAGAGTTAAACTCCATCGCATGAACAAAATTATTATTTCTTAAACATCTTGTAACCTCCTCCTTATAAGTGTGGCGGCAAGCTTCAAACCCATAAAAAAGACTCTACTAGATATGGATTTTCAGACGTCCTAGGATATTTAAACCTAGTTCTCTAATACCAAGTTTGTCACATCTCACTCTACACCCCAATTGAGACACGGTATCTAAAACTAGAAGTGATCTCAAGCTAACTCTTTGAATAACATATCTAAGAAATACTCTTGAAAACTTAAGCGGTAGCTGAAACATGTAGTTAACATAAGACTGAATAATAAAAAGCAAAAGATCTATGAGACTACATTATTAATGTTTGAATATAACTTCTACTTATTACAATGAATAAATTAGTTTGTTGGGGCATGGAACCCATCTACCTGAAAGTCAAATGACTAAAAGAGTTAACCGACTGGCTGTGTACTGAAGTCTTATTGTGGCACGTCGTTACGGAATTTGAGTTTTCTAAAGTTATGTCCTCTCAATTCCAAATATTCCTCCTAAAAAAATATATTCTTACACATAAATAATAATACATATGAAAACCATGAATCTATCTATCTGAATTATATGTGAGACTAAGCTCAACAGTCATGCCCAAAATAGCCTGTGTTGCAATTGAAATTCATATCATGAAAGTTTTCATGCTTAAAATTTATACAGGGTTGAATATTCACAGAGATCATGCTAACTTAGTACAATAAGGTTTTCAAAGGATGAAATACATTGAAGGGAACATAAAATTTTGAGGAAGATCAATATTCATATAAACTCTAACTTGGCTTCTAATAATTTTACAAAATCCTTGAAATCGAAATACTTTAGGAATGAGAATGAAGTGATACTCTCATTGGAGGATTACATTATTACACCCCGCAATTTTGAGCTCAGAACGTCTTCTTAAGTTCCTTAGACACTATCATGTGAGACGGATAAGCTACGACACTATCAAACAACTCTAAGGAAAGAAGATTGTGATACCTCGCAAGAAGGGAGGTTGGAGATAGAGTCATAAGAATCCGGAAAGAGTTGGAGGCTAAGAAATGAGTCGTAGGACTCGATTTACCTATGTAACATACTAAGTTAAGAGTCTTATACACTTAAGTTGCTTAAGGATATACCAAGCTTACGTAGTGCGGATTACATGAGCTCTTAAAGTAAGACGAGATTATGAACCCGTGAGGAAGGGAAAAAGACGACGCGTGGCAGCCAATGGAGGAGCGACACGTGGCAGCACCTCAAGCAAGCAGGTGATGCACCTACTTAGGGTCAAGTAGGTGATGCAGCTGCTTGGGGGAGGTGGACCCTGCTGCCACGTGGCAGCCCCTAATTGGCAGCATGACACGGTGGCCAATCATGGCTTGACACGTGTCATCTTTAGCGGATGACACGTGTAACCCCTTGGGACCACCTATATAAGTTGATATATATCTCAAACTTCAGTTTGTTCACCAAAAGTTTCAGCAGCAACGTGAACAAACAAAACCCTAAAGCTAAGGAGAGAAAATTGCGACGGCTTGGGAGAAAAATAAGGTAAATCCCGATTTCGTTCCGTAAATTAATTATATAGTATATACCACGATGATATGGAAGTATTAGTAGTATAAAATTAGAGTTTGGTGCAGCAAAAAACGGACAGCAAGCTGCCACGACGTTACAGCACGCTGAAAACAAGTTCCGAGGCGCGATTTTGGCGAGTTCTAGCCAATTTCGGGAATGGTAAGTTCTTCCCCTCTAATTTGAAGTTTATGATGTTAAATTATGGTGTATTAAACACCTTAGTAACTGCTGGAAGTTGGGGAAAAGGGTTGAAAAGTTCGGCGTTCGAAATAAACGAATTTAGAATCGCTATAATTAAGTTGTTGTCGAAATAAGGTGTTATGCGCGTGGGGGCTACTGCTGGTTGTGTTGTGGCGTGTTGCAGGGTCTAAAAGTTATCTAAAATAAGTGGGGGAGATTCTTGTTGCAGCCACATGACCCTCCGCTTTGCAATTAAAGGATTCGCGAAAGAAAGATTAAAAACTCTAGTTTTGGTATCTTAGTTTCGAGTGAATTATTGGGGGTTTATATTGTGTAATTTTGGTCGTAATATGTATATGTTTGGGCTGCTGGTTGCATTGTTGGTTTGCTTCAGGTTATAAGCACATGGTTGGGAATTCGGATAGGGCACATTATAGGGGAGGTGCTGCCTGATTTTCGTTAACATCCTAACTAGTTAAGGAACTAGTCGAGAAGGCGAGCGAAGGGATGAATGTTATGAATACTCGTGGGTAGTCTAAGTTGCTGAAAAGTCCAAGGTTGTTAATACTTACATTACTTCCATGTTAAATAGGTTTTGAGGACAATGATGTGGACGTGATTAAGAGAAGTCCATACAAGGTATGTGAAGCTTTCCTTTGGCGTGTTTTTGGAATAGATATGTAGAACTATTCTTCTTTTCTTTTGGCATGTCTTAGATATAAGTTATGAATGATATGTATACGATATTTGGGATTCAATCCATTCGTAAAGCCCTGAGTATGAGTCAAGACTCTTGTTTACTTCTTGGTATTAGAACTTCTGCAATAGCTGAGTCATTGCCTTTTTGTCTTCTATGTGATGAAAACTAGTACAAGTAAAGCCTATTTCTTCTTTCCTTTGGAATGGCTTAACTTTAAGTGAAATGGTATATGATATAGGTTTAGAGGTAATTCTATTTATGAGCTCTGATTATAACTCGTGACTTGTAGTCACTCCTGAACATTAAGAGTCTGAAAGTAGTCAAACTACTATTCTCGAGCCTGCTATATAATGAATAGAAAGTAGAGGTACCAGCTCCTCTTTTTAGAGGCTCTGAAATGATAAATGTTGTTGATTGCATGAGTTGAGTCTTTGACTAGATAAATTGTGTTTCTGATTGCATAGACTATATTTTTGATTGCATGAACTATGTGGCATTATTTTGATGCATGTTTGTGATCCCTGAAGCCCCAACTGATGTAAGCCCTAATAACATCTAAAGGGATACCTCAGATAATTACTCCCCTAGTCTTCAGGTGACGGTTCACTTGACTGTTTCATCGAGTCTCAAATAATGACTTAGTTGCATATGAGTTCTCACTACTATACTCGTGCATACTGTAACCCATCCTTCCTCGAGTCCGACGATGGGCCGGGATATGTTATCGTGCACAGTGTTACTACTTCTTTCACCGCGTCCCGGGCTGGATGTGTATAGTTCCATGCACGAAGAGACGATGCCGTACGTGAGGTGTGATATATGTTATATGTTATGACGATACGATTATTCACCGAGTCCCGAGCCGACAGTAATATGATAGTATATGTGGTGAAATAAAGAAGGAACACCGAGTCCCTCCTTAGAGGGCCGGGTACATATGTATATTATGATGGT
Organism: Solanum dulcamara; assembly: GCF_947179165.1. Lineage (NCBI taxonomy): Eukaryota > Viridiplantae > Streptophyta > Magnoliopsida > Solanales > Solanaceae > Solanum > Solanum dulcamara. Next base: position 19,702,744 of record NC_077246.1, read on the forward strand.
ACGCTATAGACGTACACCACTCCATTCACCGAGTCCCTCACTAAAGGGCCAGATACTTTATGTAGGCATGCATATGAGATTAAAGCAATACATTGTGACCCTGAGCCCCGTAGTGAACAAGGTATACTATGATGATATACATGATAAGATGATACCGTATACGATGGTATGATACCGTATACGATGCTATGATGATATGAAATGCATTATGACACGATGATATGTGATTATGAAGTAATGATTATGACACCAAGTTCACTAGAGGGCCGGGCATAGTATATGATGATGTATAGGATTACGTGTCCTAAAGTGCAGGTACAGTAATTTGTTAATTGTTATACTTGCCCCCTACATCCCTATTTCAGTTATGATCTCAGTTACGATGTGTTATGCTTTACATACTCAGTACATATATCGTACTGACCCCCCTTTTCTCGGGGGGATGCGTTTCATGCCCGCAGGTACAGATGTTTATTCTGGAGATCCATCAGCATAGGAGTTCCTCTCAGCTGTGTCGGAAGTGCTTCACTGTTCTGGAGCCTAAATTTTTATGTTGGTCACTTAATGTATATATTTGTACATTCAGGGGTACGGCGGGGGCCTTGTCCCGCCATATGTTGCTATTACTATTCTTAGAGGTCTGTAGACATATGTATATGTGGGTTATTTGTGAGTTAGTTTCGATGTTGCCTATTCAATATGTTGTGAATGTTTTTGATATAGCAGCCTTGTCGGCTTGCGTGCCCTTTTATGATATGATACAAATGAAAGAGGCTACATGTACATGAAAAAGTTTTAAACTATTGGGGTTTTTGTATATAGTATCACATCACACACAGTTCAACTTAAGTGTAGTTGATAAATACGCATAAGAGGGTCCAGGTCGGACCCCAGTTGCGGCCTACGGGGTTGGGTCGTGACATACATACCTAAAAATGATAAGTAAACCGGGGATTGCCTGGGTACCTTGAACCCTAGCCTTTGCTCTCTTTACAGTGGTTTCTGAACTTTGAGGAAGTTGAGAGCGTAGACACTAAGTTTTGAATGAGAAAGACCCTTATTAGAATTCCAAAATGTCAAATCCCATCATTTTCATATCTATGCAAATGAAGTGGCAGAAAATTCAATCATGCATAGGGATTATTCGTGTCATCAATCTAAAAGATGATGTTGCCTTATTTGTTCTTTCTTTTAGTCTCATGTATGATCACTAAAACCGAATATGTTGTTACACCCCACACTTTTGAATCTTGAAATGTGTTCCTAGTCTTCTTAAAAGTGGCCATGAGACCCCTATTGTCCAAAAACTATCAAATGACTCTAAGAAGGGGAGAAGGTGATACCCCATAGTAGAGAAGGTTGGAAATAGAGACATAAGAATCCGGAAGGAGTTGGAGGCCAAGTAATGAGTCGTAGGACTCGATTTACCTACGTAAGCTACTAATTTGGAAGTATTATACACTTGAGCTACTTAAGTACATACCAAGCTTACGTAGCACGGGTTACATAAGCTCTTAAAATAAGATAAGATTACGAACCCACGAGGAAGAGAAGAGAATGACACGTGGCAGCCTAGGTTGGTGACACATGGCAGAACCTCAAGCAAGCAGGTGAACCACCTTCTTGGGGTCAAGAGGTGACCCACCTACTTGGGGTGGGCTCCACCTAGGACATGTGACAGCACGTGATTGGTTGCATGAAGTGACGTAACTGCCTAAGGGAGTGACACGCGTCACCCTTAGGGGATGCCATGTGTCACTCTCCAAAAAGTCTTATATATGTAAATATATGACTATTCATTTCATTCTTTTCCAAAGAAAGATCATCCAAAGCAACAGAATAAAACCCTAAAGCTAAGAAAGGAAAGGGCGACGGCTAGGAGAGAAAAAAAGGGTAAGTCCCGATTTTGTTCTATAAATTAATTATATAGAATATATAATAATGATATGGGGGTATGGGTAGTATAAAATCATTACTTGTTGCATCACAAATCGTACAGCAAGAAGCCACGGTGTTTAAATTGCATTAGAGAAGTTCTGAGGCGCAAGTTTGGCGAGTTTTGGCCAATTTCGGGTAAGGTAAGGTCTTATCTTCTAATTTGAAGTTTATGGTGTTTTTATAGGGTGTATTAAACACATTATATGCTTCTTGAAGTTTAATAAAAATCGTGGAAATGTTCGACATTCGAAATAAACTAAATTGAAATTGTTATAGTTAAATTGTAGTCGAAATGAGGCATTGTACGTGTGGGGGCTTCTTCTGGTAGTGTGGGGGTGTGTTGCGGCCTAAAATTGTCCTAAAGGAGTTGTGGGAGCTTCTGGTTGCAGCCACATGACCCCCCGCTTCGTACGGTTAAAGGTTTTGCAAAACGGAAACTAGAAACCTTATTTTGGTATTGTAGTTTCGAGCGAGTCATTTGGATTTTATGTTGTATACTGTTGATGTGAATTGCTTAAACATATTCTGCAGGTTGTTGTTGTTGGTTTTATGTAGGTATTAGGAGTGAAATTGGAAATTTGGATAGGGCACATTATAGGGGAGGTGCTGCCCAATTTTTGTTAACGCCCTAACTAATTAAAGAATTAGTCGAGGAGACGAACAAGGAAATAGGTTCCATTAATACTAGGGTGTAACTTAAGGTGGTGGAAAGTCATGAGTGGTTGATATTCGTATTACTTTTATGTTGAATAGGTTCAAAGGACGATGAGGCAAACATGGCAAAGGGTAACCTGTACGAGGTATGTGAAGCTTTCTCTTGGCATATTTTGGAATAAGTATGTAAAGCTGCATTTCTTCCCTTTTGGTATGTCTTAGACTTAAGTAAATGGTATGTTAAATGAGGGGATAATTCCATTCCCAGAACTCTAAGTACGCCTCATAATGCTTGTCCACTGCTTGGTATTGGAATTCCTGCAAGAATTGAGCATTGCCTGTTAGGGCTTCTATGTGTTAAAAAGTATTGTGTGGAAAGATAATTCTCCTTTCTCTTGATAGGTACTTGGTATGAAAATAATATTATGATTCCATAATTGTTCACTGAGCCCCATGATGGGTCGGGTACAAAATATGTATGTGATGATCACCTAAAGGAAAGCACAAACTACACAAAGCTTATTCTCTTTTTTTTCTGGCATGTCTTAGTAGTAAGTGAAATATGATACGAGCTTCGGGGTAACTCCATTCCTGAATATCTCCTATTTATTTTTGAATATCGAACTCTTGTAATAGTTGAACTAGTTTCCTGAAAACTTTTAGGTAATAAGGAGATAACGAATGTACAGGCTCCGAGTCTTAAAGACTATATCATACTAAGTGTTTTTGATTCCATAAACGATTTGTCCCTATGTTAGTACATGTATAGGTTCCCTAAGATTACATTTGATGCAGCCCATAATGATATTTAGAGGACACTCGAGATGACTTCACCACTACTCGGGTCCTCAGGCAAAAGTTTAACTATCTTATTCTGTCGAGTCCCTGATAATGTTTTAAATTGCATACGGTTACTCACTACTCTACTAGTGCATACTGTAATCCCTCTATCACTGAGTCCCGGGCCAGGGCAGATTCTCGTGCATAGTTCACTACATTATACACTGAGTCCCTCACTAGAGGGCTAGGATAGCTATGATTATATATATGATGATGTGGTGTAATAAGGTGGTGATGGGACTGGGTCATGATGGTTTTATAGATGTATTCACCGGATCCCTAATAGGGCCGGCTATATGGTATAGTTTGAGCATGCATGCTTTTATGATTTACAGAGTATAGGTATCGAGGTTTCTTTTACGATATATTTATCCCCTACTTCTCTGTCCCAGTTATGCTATGTTATGTTTTACATACTCGGTACATATGTCGTACTGACCCCCTTCTTCGGGGGCTGCATTTCATGCTTGCAGGTACAGATGCAGATTTTGGTAGTCCATCAGCTTAGGATTCCATTTAGCTCAGCTGGAAGAGGCTCCATTGTCTCAGAGCCTAGTTTTTGGCACTAGTTGTTGATGTATAGTATTATTTTGTTATTCAGGGGTACGGTGGGGGCCCTGTCCTACCATATGTTTTCATTAATATTGTTATAGGTCTGGAGACATATATATGTGGGTCGTATGTGTAAGTTTTGTTCAACTAGGTCTACATGAAATATTGTAAAAGTTTATATGTATGGCAGACTCGTTGGCTTACGTGCCCTTTCATGATGTGATACAAATAAAAGAGGCTACTGGTTTATGAAAATATTATCACCCAATAGAGTTCTATTGCATGGTATTATGTTAATTACAGTTCGACTTGACCACAGCTATTAGACACATATACAGGGGTTCATATCGGACCCCAGTTACGGCCTACGGGGTTAGATCATGACATCTATGGCACAAAAACATTGTCAGAGGTGATAAGTAGTGGATAATAATGATCTCGTTTAGTGAGGGCAACCGCGAAAGTAACTGAATAGCTCAGTACAATCTCTGGGCTTTTTTGCGCTTTCATTGGATTAGTTTTCGGATAGGGAAGAAGGGTAGCACCATCCCAGGTGTTAGAATATATTTGTAATGTATAATATTATATTAATAAAAAAACACATGGAGTCATTTTTGCATCCTTACATCAATACCCTAGCACCGGTATCCTTAACGCCTGCCACCAGGCTCTGATCCCATTCTAGGAAGGTATTGAACATTATAGTTGGCATACACAATTGAAATAAATAATGTTTGATTGATCTAGTCGTCACTAGCAAAATAGAATAGCTATGATCCTGTTTTAAGAAAACCAAATCTTACTGCTAGAACAAAACTCAAAGTAATTTCTTTTATAAAATTCATCATACACTTACAAATAGTTTTACTTTAGAATCTAACAAAAGTTGAAAAAAATATATTGGGATATACAAATTCTACCACTTCCTCTCCCTCCTTCGCTGCCACCACCGTTTGTGCCGGAGACATAACCCTTATCATATCACATGCCAGAACCAAATCCACCATTACTAGATCCACTACCATTGTCGCTAGCAAGACCTCCCACAATTTTGTTGAATCTATGTACCTCGCGAACTCCTATGCCAACATCAATTTAGGTTGTTCCTTCCATCAACAATCAACTTTTTGAAAATATCAAATCCACCATTGTTTGTTCCACCACAGTCATCGACAACAAGACCTTCCACAATTTTTTGAATCCATAACCTCGCAAAGTCCTATTCCATCATCAATTTAGGTTGTTTGTACCATCGTCGACAATCTCTTTGACCTCACTCTTATTATAGTTGTTGATTTTTTGTTCTTTGTTGTAGACACCCTTTTCAAGATGGAACATTCTCCTTTTTATTTCATGGAGCGCTTTTCAGCAATCCCAACTTGTAGATTAATAAGGACAATTTATTAAGAATAATGTAAGTGTTTAGCGCCTAATTATTGTGACGATAAAAGTTAGCATCATCTATCTAAGAGGTCGTTGTGAAAATCACTTCTTGCAAGAAATGTGAGGTAAGGCTAGCCAAGCCTTACCTAGTAAAAATATGCAAGAAGCGATTAGTTAGTCTTACCTTGCATTTCTGCAAGAAGTGATTTTCACGATAAACTCTTAACTATATGACATTAACTTTTACCATCAAGTTAATTAGGCACCAAGAAATTTACAATATTTTTACTAAATTGTCCTTATTAATCTATAGGTTGGGTTTGTTGATAAGCAATTCAAAAAAGGTGATAGTTCTATCTTGAAGGGGAGTTTTCAATAAAGAAATGCAAAAGTAACAACTATGATAAGAGTGAGGTCAAAAAGTTTATCGAAGATGGAAGGAACAACCTAAATTGGTGTTGGCATAGGAGCTTTCTAGACTAATGGATACAACAAATTATGGGAAGTCTTGTTGGTGATAGCTGTGGTGAAGATAGTAATGGTTGATTTAGTGCTGGCATGGGATATTATGAAGGTCATATCTCCGGTGCAAATGGTGGTGGCAGGGAAGGAGGGAAAGGTAGTGGTAGAATTTGAATATCCCAACATTTGTTTTTCCATGTTTTGTTAGATTCTTAGGTAAAACCCTTTGTGAGTGTTTGATAATTTTTTTTGATAGAAATTACTTTGAGTTTTGTTCTATCAATAAGATTTGGGAACATGATCTTAGTTTTTCTATTTTTGCTAGTGGAGACTAGATTCAATTAGATTTTATTTATTTCAACTATGTATGCCAAATCTAATGCTCAATACCTTCCTAGAATGGTATCATATCCACTTTCTTTTGTCATCCTCAAAATATCATCATCATCTATCAAATGGAGATGATCTTTGCCAACTTTTTTCAGGGGAGCAAAGAAGAAAAAAAGTAGTATCATTGGCATCAGATCAAAAATGGACATTTCAAAATATTTTGGTGCCAAGATATGGTTGTAATGTAGTACCAAAAAAATATCATTACTCATAAGAAATAATGTTGATATCAATATGTCTAAAAGAAGGAAAAAGTCACAAATCAAGAACTGAGGCCATATTAATATCTCATAAGAAACTATTATAAAAAATATTGTTATTCCGAAACTATCAGAATTCAGTTATTAAAAGTGAATGCTCCACCAATATATTCTTCGATAAACCAGATTTACCTTATATACACATACGGAAAGCATCATCGAAAAAAGGATCTATATCCTGCACATCATTTGTATTTTGGTCTCTGATCCATGATACCACTCTTTGATATTATTATCCACAGACTCAAACTTGTCTCTAATTAACTGCTGAGGCAACAATAGCTTTATTTAACGTACCTATTTGAGTTACACAGAGAAGGTCACATCTCTTTGTATGAAGCTGAGTTTTGGGGTTGTTCCTAAGATTATTTTTTTAATTATTTATAAATAGGATAGGTAGTTAGATAGATTATTACTTTAAGACATTTTTTAAACGACGACAACAACAACAAACTCACTGTAATCATATAAGTGGATTCTGGGTAGGGTGGTTATACGCAGCTTTACTTCGAATGGCACACCTCGTGTCACTCCTCCCTATCCCTCTAGTGCTTGTAAGCAAACCTGCACATACAAGTGTCGAGTGAGTACAGAAAACACATGTACTTAGCAGTCACATCAATTGACCCTTAACTGAAGTGATGGTGAGGGTGCTTACTTCTACACTCAATAAGTGATCAATTCAACATGATTCTATAATTAAATTTGATAATAAATATAAATACCATGAGAGTTACAAGAACTAATGGTCATATAAGTTATAAGAACTAATAGTCAACTTCTACCACAATTTCTACCTGCTAACATATGCACTTAATATTTTATTTTAATAATAAAATGCATATACACCAATAGTAAATTTATGATAAGCTAGCTATTTGGTAAAACGGTTTTTACTAAAAATCACTATAAAAAAAATATATGAGTAAATTATCAAAAGTCCTTTTAATTTGAGTTTTGTCCTATGAATGCTCAATTCGGTGGCATTTGTTCATTACATCTAATAGGCATCACATGAGTAACAAAAGACAATTATATCTCTAGTAGCTATCTTTCATTGAAGAGACCAAAATTAAAATGTACTTTAGGTATGCAAAATTGTTATGACAATCAAACTTTGTTTATTTCAATTGTTATGCCAAAACTAATCCTTAAGAGATCTCAAAAAATTGAAGAGGGGTGATGAGAAATATCTGAATTCTCTAGATGAAACAGTTAAATTCCTTCAAATCCACATAATCAAGACATGATAATTGTTTTGAGGAAAATCTGTTGATGACTTTTACCAACAATTATTCTCTCAAGAAAACAACAAAGTGAACAATGTTTTGTTGGAAAATAAGTGGGGTTTATTACTTATTTTCTAGTGTTTGGTAAGTAAACAAGAAAATATTATCCCAAAAGTATTTATATATAATCTAGCAAAATTCTATATGGGCGAGAAGGGGTGGGGAGTAGTGGTTCGTGGTGGGATGGTCAAGTGGTGGGAATTGGGGATGTTTGGTGAGTGCGCTCAGAATATCACTTGTGGAACTTGTTTTCCTTATTTTTATTTGGAAAATCATTTTTTAAGAAGCTTGTTTTCTAGAGATATTTATTTTTCAAAAAAATTTTGAACAACCAAATATGGAAAAATATTAAAGTAAAATTTGTACCTTTTTAATTTGTTTCTTTTGTTTTTCAAAACCTCATTTTGTTTCATGAAATTTCCTTATATAGAGCTTCGAATTTTTAAATATGTCATGATCTTTTTGTTAATTATTATTTTCACCTCTTTTTTTTCCCATGACATTCATATGGACTAATTATTTTTGAAGGTCTTCGTTAACATTTTCTAAAAATACATAAAGTGATCTAGCTTTAGTTTGGCAAATGATTTAAGATTAAGAGAGTTAAGTGAAATTTATAGAGCTTCGATATCTCATTAAGATTGGTAAAGTAAGATCTAGTTCTCATTATTTGTATTTTTCTCAATTGAGGATTTTTAATTTTATTATTAATAAAATTCATTAGACAGACATAGTGATATAAATAATATGAAACGCAAGATGCACTTTCTTTTTGTAACTCTCTTTCCTATATTGATGCATGGTCAACTACATTAATTAATTTTGTAAATATTAATTAATTAATGGTACTTTCAATAATTGAGTGTGACTGAAATATTTTCCTTACACTAGAATTTTGAGTTATAAAAATTTGGCTCCACTAAAAATTTAAACAAATACTTAATTTTTGCTAACTTGATTTTCTAGGTGAATCTATTACTTTAAGACTTCCAATAGTTTTAAAATATGGATATAAATATGCAAATAATGTTTTCTACTATCAATTAATAAAGCAAAACGCTAGACATAATTCCCTATCTTTATTAATTAACTAATTAATGTTCAACTACGTACATTCACTCCATTTTTATTTTTATTTAACGTTTTGCAAGTTTGTATATTAATTAATTGTACTTTGTATAGTAGTAACTTACTAATATTCCATTAATACCTTCAGGCTTCAAGGTATATATGACTTCCTTCCCATGCATATATGTCACGATCCGAAATGGGGTGTGATGACACTTTTCTGTTTCAACCAGAACAAGTTAGCCTAAGCCCAACCAACTATGAAAAGTTATGCAGAAGCAATTTAAACAAGATAGATATATATAAAAAGGGGAAGACTTAGTCAACTACAATACCCAAAGACTAGTTGTCACATATACAAACATCTAATACAACGGAAATGAAAGATAAATACAAATCTTAATATCTTTGTTTCTCTAATAGAACAAAGCATAATAAAAGGGACAAGGGAGATCGCCAGAATCGAAGGGCTACCTATTGAGCCTCCTCAAAAGCCTCGGATAAAAGAATAAAAACTGAATCATGGTTCAGGCTCGGAACCTACACGAGTGTAGATAGCAAGGAGTGAGTACCAAAAAATACGGTACTCAATAAGCCAACTAATAAAACAAAGTAAATCTAATAGACACTAGAACTCCTTTCATCCCAACCGAACCTCCTCAACTACAGCCTGCACAGAAATCAACTCAATCTATACTACACAGTTCATATAGCACATAGATTAAGAATAGCTTATCAGCATCACCAAATAATTCACATCAGTATTAACTGTATCAATCACAAAGACACTAGGAGCATATACACAACTTCACGATGAAAAATAAGATGTAATAAAATGCAATGTGATGTCACGTAAAGTGATGTATGTCTGTCCTAGTGATACATATCTGTAATATCCCCTAAAAACGTTGTATACGATGTTTCAATTTTTTCCTAAACATGATACAGCCTCTGTATTTTGGTCATAAATTTTCATAGAAATATCCAAATTGAGTGATTCAAATTTCTGAGTAACCACAAGATCATTACCTACAACTTTTATGAAGACCATAATTTAAGATTCGGAGGTTAAGTAGGTCAAATAAATTAATCTTTGTAAGGTAGGATGCTGTTACGGAAATGAGTGTTTATAGAAGAAAAATCATATCTCACTGTAGGTTTATCCAAATTGGTTGATTCCTGAACGATATGAAACTATACTTCCATATCTACAATTCTTATGAAGACACCAAATCCTAATAAGGAATTTATCTTATTCAAACGCAGCTCCCAAAAAGAGTATTCTGTCAAAGATAACTCATTTCACCTATCATAGAAAGATCTAGATACATTTGACATCACTCATGACATAAATTGTCCTCCATTTAACATCATCCATGACATCAATATATTCCACTAAATTTTCAGATTTTTATTTATAATTATTTTATTTATTGTTAGGTCATCTTTCCCACCTATAAATACCCACCTTATTTCCTCATTTTATTCATCAAGCTTTCTCAAGCAAATCTTCTCTCTATACACATTCTCAAATATAGTTTTAGTTCTTAGTAGTGAAGAAATACTATTTCGGTGATTCATATATTCCGGATAGTACACAAAACGTTCCGGCAAGGAGAGAAGCTAGGACTCAAGAGTGTTCATTAAGTCTTCCGGTACCAACTAAAGCTTCGGTTTCCAGGTATGTAAGGTTTCAATGAGAGTATTCCTTCCACTCTCATGTCTAAATTATTTTGATTATATGATAAATTATATTTATTTTCTTTAAGCTTTACTCTAAGTTATGTGGTGTTTATCCATGAATTCTTCCATCCATATAGTCCAAAAACTCTTTCAATTAAGTCTCTTGATTTCAAGTAATATTTTTGTTATGGTAATTTTTATTTTTACTTAATAGTATGAATCATGGTTAAACTAATGATTATTGGTCTATTTTGATACAACATAATTTTATATGTATGAATTGATGGATTGCAAGTAATTTATTTATTTATATTTTTAAAGGTTGTTGAAATTCATGGTGGGTTGTTTAAAGCATGATTTTTAATTAATGGATTTCAAAATATTTATGAATATTTATTTACATACATATTTGCAAGTTGAAGTGATTTGAACCCACCTAGTTTTACTATGTTTTTAATAAAGTTTGACTTGAAAGCTTTGACTCCAAATAAATATTTATGAAAGCAATATCCATGATCAAAAAGGGAGTCTTATGAAATGAAAGAATGATGAAATGATATGAATGATGAATTCTTTATGCAATAAGGACAATTCTTGCATATTTGAATTATCAAATGTTTTAATGAGCTATTCTACCGAATATGATGTTTGAATTCATAAGTTATATGCTATGAATATTTTGAAGTATTAAACTATTCTGTGGGATTGACTTAGCACCGAATGAGGCATTGAGGTGGGATTCGGTAAGGGAATCCTAGTAGCAACCCCTTGTCTCATTAACTATGTGCCAACATAGGAGCCCTTGTAGGCTTAGGCTAATGGATCCATAAATAGCCCTTAAAGTTAAAGTTAAAGAAATAAATGAAGTTGACGGAGTTCTACCTGGCAAGTAGTCTCCCCGGCCAACGTAGGGGGTTATGTTGGATTCCATGTAATAGCTCGCATGGTCTTAAATGTCGGTTATGGTTAGCTTCCCACAAAATGAATGTTTTAAAGGATATCCATATGATTTATTATGCATGTATTACATTATGTTCCATATTACATAAATGTTATAATATTTTCTCAATGTTCATGCATCCTTACATACTTAGTACATTCAAAGTACTAACGCATACTCTTTTGCCTACATGATATCACCATGTAGGGATCGGTGCTCCTCCTCGTTCTCCTCCACGTGGCTAGTTGATATTCCATTGAAGACTACTTTTGGTGAGTTCCCATGTTCCGGGAACAATACTCCTTTGTCTTTCTAGCTTATGATATGTTAAGATATTTTATTATGGCATTTCTTCTATTATGATTGAGGGTGAGCTAGGAACTTGTCTTAGCCCCATTAAATCTAATATTTATAGGTATTGTTGGACATATGTAAGTTGAAGATTTATTATTATGATTTCCGCTTGTCTATTTATCATCATTACCTATGAAAGGCTAAAAGAATGCTAAGAGGCTTGTTTGAGGTACTTTCGGGTTCCTCATTCGCCATGTCACGTCTAGGCCCTAGGCTTGGGTCGTGACAAACTTGGTATCAGAGCCCGAGGTTTTGAATGATCCTTGGAGTCCAACATACCGCGTCGAATAGGGTCTTGTTCATGGTTGTGAAGCGCGCCACAATTATGAATAAGAGACTATAAGGCGTTTAGGAAAATTTTCACTTCTTTCAAATTCATGTCGTGCCTTAGAGCATCCTAAGCTTTCCTTTAACTAACGACCCATTTTGTGTTCTTTAGATAATGACTCGTGGAAGACCACCTCAAAGAGCGAGGGTTGACGATGAGGACCAAACTCCTCCGATTCCTAATGCCCAACATCATGAGGACGGGGTAACCCATGCCGAGTTTCGCAGTATTATTACTTTATTAGCCCAAGTCGTAGCTAACCAAGGGAATCTAGGTGTTCCTCCTCCCCAAATGCAAAATCCATCCTCTAGGATTCGGGATTTCCAAAGGATGAATCCGCCCGAGTTCGATGGTTCTAAACTAGATGAGGACCCTATGGAGTTCATTAATGAGGTGTACCGGATTGTGGCTATCATGGGTGTGCCACCAAATGAGAAGGCCGAGCTAGTGGCCTATCAACTCAAAGGTGTGGCTCGAGTGTGGTATGAACAATGGATTGTTGAGAGGGATGAAGAAATAGGGTCGATAGGATGGGAAGAGTTCAAAGGTGCCTTCCTAGACCGCTTCTTCCCATTGGAGCTAAGGGAGGCCAAAATCCAAGAGTTCATCAACCTCCGTCAAGGAAGTATGAGTGTGAGGGAGTATGCTCTCAAATTCACTAAGTTGTCAAAGTATGCTCCCTTCATGGTCTCTGACCCAAGAGCTAGAATGAGCAAGTTTATTTCCGGTGTCTCAAGCTTGGTGTCCAAGGAGTGCAAAACGGCCATGTTGATCAAGGAGATGGATATCTCTCGGTTAATGACTTACGCAGAACAAATTGAAGAAGAGAAGCTTAGAGAGAGATCAAGGGGGTTCAAAAAGGCTAGAGTGGATGGTGGAGGGTTTAACCCTCAAAGGTCCAATTATGGTAACAATGGCAAAGGCCAAGGTGGGCAACGATTTATGGGGCAAGGTTCCACCAATACTCCTCCTCCAAGGTTCAACAAGGACAAGAGTGGTAAACCAATGATTCCAAGAGAGAATGTTGCTACTCAAACTTTCCCTGCTTGCAAGAAGTGTGGAAGGACTCACAAAGGGGAATGCTTAGCTGGCTCCAATGCATGCTTTAAGTGTGGCAAGCTGGGCCACCATGCTAAGGATTGTAGAGATGGTGGTGGTAGGACTCAAGGCCAAATTGCTCATGGTCAACAAGTCCAAGGAGGTGTCCAACGCACCAACCGCTTTTACACATTGCATGGGAGACAAGAGGTTGAGGATGCACCCAATGTCATTATCGGTATGTTAAAGGTCTTTTCTTTTGATGTGTATGCACTATTAGATCCAGGTGCAAATTTATCTTTTGTTACTCCATTCCTTGCTAATAGATTTGATGTTTTACCTGAAATGTTATTAGAGCCTTATTTGGTGTCTACCCCTGTTGGTGAGTCAGTTATTGCTAGAAAGGTCTATAGGGGTTGCCTTGTGTCTATCTTGCATAAAGTTATTCCTTGTGATCTCATTGAGCTTGATATGATAGATTTCGATGTCATTCTTGGGATGGATTGGTTACATGCATCTTATGCTTCCATAGATTGTAGGAATCGTCGAGTCAAGTTCCAATTTCCAAATGAGCCTGTTATTGAATGGCAGGGTCGTTATTCGGTGGTTAAGGGTCAGTTTATTTCTTATCTTAAGGCTCACAAAATGATTTCTAAGGGATGTATTTACCATATTGTGAGGGTTAGGGATGTCAACTCCAAAAGTCCTTCTCTTGAGTCAGTTCCTATAGTCAATGAATTCCCCGATGTCTTTCCTGATGACCTTCCTGGTGTCCCTCCCGAAAGGGAAGTTGATTTTGGTATTGATATCCTCCCCGATACCCAACCTATCTCTATTCCTCCTTACCGCATGGCCCCAGCAGAATTGAAAGAGCTGAAGGAACAATTAAAGGACTTGTTAGAGAAGGGGTTCATAAGACCAAGTATTTCGCCATGGGGTGCTCCCATTCTATTTGTAAGAAAGAAGGATGGGTCACTTTGAATGTGCATAGACTATCGGCAATTAAATAAGATGACCATTAAGAACAAGTACCCACTCCCTAGAATAGATGACTTGTTTGATCAATTACAGGGGGCAAGTCACTTCTTCAAGATCGACCTTCGGTCCGGCTACCACCAACTACGGGTAAGGGAGTGTGACATTCCCAAAACAGCCTTCCGAACAAGGTATGGTCACTATGAGTTTGTGGTGATGAGTTTTGGGTTGACGAATGTACCGGCGGTGTTTATGGACTTGATGAATAGGGTGTTCAAACCTTACCTTGATACCTTTGTAGTAGTCTTCATTGATGATATTTTAATTTACTCTCGGGGTGAGGAAGAACATAAAAATCACTTGAGAGTTGTGCTTCAAACATTGAGGGATAAACAATTATTTGCAAAATTTAGTAAGTGTGAATTTTGGTTAAAGGAGGTAGCATTTCTTGGTCACGTAGTGTCCGGTGACGGAATCAAGGTTGATCCTAAGAAAATAGAGGCAGTCAAAAATTGGCCTAGACCATTATCTCCTTCAGACATTAGGAGCTTCTTAGGTCTAGCCGGGTACTATAGACGGTTCGTCAAAGGCTTTTCTTCCATCTCATCTCCTATGACAAAATTGACCCAAAATAAATCCAAATTCATATGGACAGATGAGTGTGAGAAGAGTTTCCAGACCTTAAAAGATCGACTTACCTCTGCTCCTATTTTGACTCTCCCAGAAGGATTAAAAGGGTTTGTAGTTTATTGTGATGCTTCAAAGATTGGTTTAGGTTGTGTCTTAATGCAAAAAGGCAAGGTAATAGCCTATGCTTCTAGGCAATTAAAGGTGCATGAGCGCAACTACCCTACCCATGACCTTGAATTGGCGGCTGTTGTTTTTGCTCTGAAGATTTGGAGGCATTACCTCTATGGGGTGCATGTGGATGTCTATACTAATCATAAGAGTCTTCAATATGTGTTTACCCAAAAGGACCTTAATCTAAGGCAAAGGAGGTGGCTAGAACTCCTTAAGGACTATGACATGAGTGTGCACTATCATCCGGGTAAAGCCAATGTGGTTGCTGATGCACTTAGTAGAATATCTATGGGGAGTGTGGCCCATGTGGATGAAAGGAAGAGGGAGTTGGTGAAAGATGTTCACCAATTGGCTAGATTAGGGGTGAAGTTGGGTAGTACTAATGATGGGGGTATGGTTGTTCAAAATAGTTCTGAATCCTCTTTAGTGGTGGATGTTAAATCAAAGCAAGATCTTGACCCAAAGTTTATCGAGTTAAAGAAGTTGGTAAAGGAAAAGAAGATAGAAGTCTTTTCCCAAGAGGGAGATGGGGTTCTATACTACCAAGGTCAGATATGTGTTCCAGATGTTGATGGCCTAAGGAGTTTGATCTTGATGGAGGCTCATAATTCTAGATACTCCATTCATCCCGGTTCAACAAAAATGTACCGAGACTTAAAGGAGTTGTATTGGTGGGGTGGCATGAAGAAGGACATAGCAAGGTTTGTGTCCGAATGTACAAATTGTCAACAAGTGAAGGCCGAACATCAAAGACCGGGTGGCCTAGCCCAAGACATTGAAATCCCAACTTGGAAATGGGAAAATGTGAATATGGATTTTGTAGTGGGTTTGCCTCGTACCCGGAAACGTCATGACTCGATTTGGGTAATTATTGATAGAATGACTAAGTCAGCTCACTTCTTACCTGTTAAAACTTCCTATAGTGCCGAAGACTATGCCAAGTTGTATATTCGGGAGTTGGTGAGGTTGCATGGTGTGCCATTATCCATTATTTCGGATCGTGGTACCCAATTCACTTCTCACTTCTGGAGATCATTTCAAAAAGGCCTCGGTACTAAGGTAAAGTTGAGCACAGCATTCCATCCTCAAATGGATGGGCAAGCCGAAAGGACGATTCAAACACTAGAGGATATGTTAAGGGCTTGTGTGTTGGAGTTTAAAGGGAATTGGGATGATCATCTACCTCTCATCGAGTTTGCCTATAATAATAGTTACCACTCAAGTATTGAGATGGCACCGTTTGAGGCTTTGTATGGGAGACGATGTAGATCACCGGTAGGTTGGTTTGAAGTAGGTGAGATGACCTTGTTGGGCCCCGATTTGGTACTTGATGCTTTAGAGAAGGTGAAGATCATTAGAGAAAGGTTGAAGACTGCTCAAAGTCGTCAAAAGTCCTATTCTGACACTAGAAGAAGGGATCTTGAGTTTAATGTGGATGATTGGGTGTATCTGAAGGTTTCACCCATGAAAGGTGTGGTTCGATTTGGTAAGAAAGGGAAATTGAGCCCTAGATATGTAGGGCCTTATAGAATCGTGAGACGTGTTGGTAAGGTTGCATATGAGTTGGAATTACCATTGGAAATGGCCATGGTTCATCCGGTGTTTCACGTGTCTATGTTGAAAAAACATGTGGGTGATTCTAGTTCCATTGTACCTATGGCAGTAGTGAATATTGAAGAAAACTTGACCTATGAAGAAGTTCCTGTGGAAATTTTGGACCGGCAAGTTAAGAGATTGAGGAACAAAGAAATTGCATCTGTTAAAGTCCTTTGGAGGAATCAACAAATAGAAAGTGCAACATGGGAAGCGGAAGCGGATATGATTAAGAGATACCCTCATCTTTTCCCCTCTACCCAAACCTAAGGTATTAAGTTGTCCTTGCTCAATTACTTGAAATCCTTACATCTCAACTTTTCTTGTCATATGCTTGCAAAATTATGAAATATTTTTTAAACGATATTTTAAATTACACTGTTGCATTAATGATAGGTTGTTTGTTAATACTCTACTCTACTCAAGCTAAGTCTTTTCTCATTTGAGGACGAATGTTCCCAAGGGGGAGATAATGTAATATCCCCTAAAAACGTTGTATACGATGTTTCAATTTTTTCCTAAACATGATACAGCCTCTGTATTTTGGTCATAAATTTTCATAGAAATATCCAAATTGAGTGATTCAAATTTCTGAGTAACCACAAGATCATTACCTACAACTTTTATGAAGACCATAATTTAAGATTCGGAGGTTAAGTAGGTCAAATAAATTAATCTTTGTAAGGTAGGATGCTGTTACGGAAATGAGTGTTTATAGAAGAAAAATCATATCTCACTGTAGGTTTATCCAAATTGGTTGATTCTTGAACGATATGAAACTATACTTCCATATCTACAATTCTTATGAAGACACCAAATCCTAATAAGGAATGTATCTTATTCAAACGCAGCTCCCAAAAAGAGTATTCTGTCAAAGATAACTCATTTCACCTACCATAGAAAGATCTAGATACATTTGACATCACTCATGACATAAATTGTCCTCCATTTAACATCATCCATGACATCAATATATTCCACTAAATTTTTAGATTTTTATTTATAATTATTTTATTTATTGTTAGTTCATCTTTCCCACCTATAAATACCCACCTTATTTCCTCATTTTATTCATCAAGCTTTCTCAAGCAAATCTTCTCTCTATACACATTCTCAAATATAGTTTTAGTTCTTAGTAGTAAAGAAATACTATTTCGGTGATTCATATATTCCGGGTAGTACACAAAACGTTCCGGCAAGGAGAGAAGCTAGGACTCAAGAGTGTTCATTAAGTCTTCCGGTACCAACTAAAGCTTCGGTTTCCAGGTATGTAAGGTTTCAATGAGAGTATTCCTTCCACTCTCATGTCTAAATTATTTTGATTATATGATAAATTATATTTATTTTCTTTAAGCTTTACTCTAAGTTATGTGGTGTTTATCCATGAATTCTTCCATCCATATAGTCCAAAAACTCTTTCAATTAAGTCTCTTGATTTCAAGTAATATTTTTGTTATGGTAATTTTTATTTTTACTTAATAGTATGAATCATGGTTAAACTAATGATTATTGGTCTATTTTGATACAACATAATTTTATATGTATGAATTGATGGATTGCAAGTAATTTATTTATTTATATTTTTAAAGGTTGTTGAAATTCATGGTGGGTTGTTTAAAGCATGATTTTTAATTAATGGATTTCAAAATATTTATGAATATTTATTTACATACATATTTGCAAGTTGAAGTGATTTGAACCCACCTAGTTTTACTATGTTTTTAATAAAGTTTGACTTGAAAGCTTTGACTCCAAATAAATATTTATGAAAGCAATATCCATGATCAAAAAGGGAGTCTTATGAAATGAAAGAATGATGAAATGATATGAATGATGGATTCTTTATGCAATAAGGACAATTCTTGCATATTTGAATTATCAAATGTTTTAATGAGCTATTCTACCGAATATGATGTTTGAATTCATAAGTTATATGCTATGAATATTTTGAAGTATTAAACTATTCCGTGGGATTGACTTAGCACCGAATGAGGCATTGAGGTGGGATTCGGTAAGGGAATCCTAGTAGCAACCCCTTGTCTCATTAACTATGTGTCAACATAGGAGCCCTTGTAGGCTTAGGCTAATGGATCCATAAATAGCCCTTAAAGTTAAAGTTAAAGAAATAAATGAAGTTGACGGAGTTCTACCTGGCAAGTAGTCTCCCCGGCCAACGTAGGGGGTTATGTTGGATTCCATGTAATAGCTCGCATGGTCTTAAATGTCGGTTATGGTTAGCTTCCCACAAAATGAATGTTTTAAAGGATATCCATATGATTTATTATGCATGTATTACATTATGTTCCATATTACATAAATGTTATAATATTTTCTCAATGTTCATGCATCCTTACATACTTAGTACATTCAAAGTACTAACGCATACTCTTTTGCCTACATGATATCACCATGTAGGGATCGGTGCTCCTCCTCGTTCTCCTCTACGTGGCTAGTTGATATTCCATTGAAGACTACTTTTGGTGAGTTCCCATGTTCCGGGAACAATACTCCTTTGTCTTTCTAGCTTATGATATGTTAAGATATTTTATTATGGCATTTCTTCTATTATGATTGAGGGTGAGCTAGGAACTTGTCTTAGCCCCATTAAATCTAATATTTATAGGTATTGTTGGACATATGTAAGTTGAAGATTTATTATTATGATTTCCGCTTGTCTATTTATCATCATTACCTATGAAAGGCTAAAAGAATGCTAAGAGGCTTGTTTGAGGTACTTTCGGGTTCCTCATTCGCCATGTCACGTCTAGGCCCTAGGCTTGGGTCGTGACAATATCTCCTGAATCTTAGATTGAAACCCATAGGAGACGTACCATGTCCATGTATCCGCTTGAACTATTTTCTATTGGCATAATTATCAATCACCGAAACTATTTCCCATCGGCATTACTTGAATCATCTACCATCAGCAAAAGTATCAATCACCGGAACCATGTTCCATAAGCATAGTCATCAATCCGGTCTCATGACAGTGTTTCAGAACCAAATGCAAATAAGCATGTTCATAGAAATAATGAGAGAATGATAGTGTTCACAATCATAATGCAATTCATATCAATACAATTAATGTCACACTATCGATAGTATATCAACATCAACAATTACATCATTCACAGCATTATAAGTCATCACATTTTCCATTCATTACCTCTCTCTATCATATTAATAAGGATCAATTAGTGAGCAAGTATTTCCAAGTAAATTCTAATAATACACAATGAACTAATGACAATTTTATCAAGTTCACAATCATATTAAGGCTATCATGGCATTTTGTCAAGTTCACATCAAGTTCAAGTCAAGGAGTTTAGATTTTCGATACAATGATAGCACAAAATATTTTTTATTATTGGTGTTCTTTCATTAAGCATTATTCACATGATTAACATCCAAAACCTTAATCCCATTACTCCCCAACACAGAAAAGAAAGCAAGTTCAAGTAATCTACAAGATTTACGGGGTTTTAGAAGTTCAATTGCCTTAATCAAATTACGGTCAGTCAATAACTTGAGCCTTCCTTTTTTGAATAAAGTATGAAACACCACAATCTATTCAAATAGAGATTCACAATCAAATTATGAAACTAATGACACCAAAATAATGAAATTCGGGCAAAAAGATCAAAATGGCTCAAAAATTCAATTCTAAAAAAAGGATTTAAATCTGGAAATTTTTGTATGAACATGATCCTCAAAGAATTCGAAACTCATTAGAGAAAACTATTTCAAAAATGGAGTTCAAAATAATTGTCACCATTTTAAGAAACTTGAAGTTCTTGAAGAAATTACCAAAATTTGGGGTCCAAAATCCTTAATTCGAAGTTAAAATCATGATAAAAATAATGGGTAATATAGATTTTAGCTTAACATCACTTACCCAATAAATTAGCCTCAAAAAATCATTTTCTAAAACACCTAAACGATCTCCCAAGGTCTAAAAATGGAGAAATGAACCAAAAACCCGGCTAAACCCCTCTCAGGGGTCACTTTCACGACCATAGTTTGCTTAAGAGACCCTTTAGCGACACTCCCCTCACAAAAATAAGGTTGCATCAAAATCAAAAAACCAGCTAAAAATACACAAGTCATAAAGTTTTTGAATTGACTCTCGGGATTCATTCAGATTCCTGTACTCATAAACTATAAATGCTATCAAACTAAATTTATCGATACGGACACAATGAAACCATCTGAATTCGAATGCAAGATCTCTCTGACCTGAAATCCAATAAGTCACCAAGAAACTTATCACAACCCTAATACTGAAGTCATGATGGTGCCCACTATGTCACACCAATAGGCAAGCCAACCCATATATTAAAACTACGAGTAATGGGATGTAAAAGTATCAGACTAACATTCAATTAAAAATAGTAATAAAATAACAGGACACAAATAAAAGGGCGAAACCAAACCAAAAATATATATACAAATAAAAGATCTCTCCCAGAACCTAGAAGTCAAATGTACAGAGCTAATACAAAATGAGTGCAAGTCTTAAAAGTGGACCACAAAAACAAGATTGTCTCAAAAAGCAAAAGAAAAGTCAATATATATATATATATATATATATATATACAGAAGGAGAAGGACAAATTCAGAACGTTTTGTACTCACCCTTGCCTCTAAACAAGACAGTAGTTGGATCGTGATCAACACTGATAGCTACTGTTCAAACCTTCATCACGAAAATAGATGCAGTGTGTAGTATGAGGACCAAAACTATAGGTACTTAGTATGTATGTACACGAGCGTACTCACACACAAAGAGAAAGAGAAGCTAGCTAAATCCATCGGGCTCCCATAAACCCAACGGGTACACTCGTGCACTAGTTTGAAATTAAAGACCTGAATGAACTACCATAAATCTGACAGGGCAAAGATAGTTGAAGTGACATGAAAGAATCTAATGAAGCACCAATAATGCCAAAACTTTCTGCGTACTTGAACCTAATCATTTTGTATACATGAAGCCTTTAACCTAAAACTGGAAAAAGTTAAGGACTTCAACCGTATGGATATGAAAGGATCAGGGACTTGATTCGAGATTTGAAATAACCAAGAACTTGAACAAAAGATAAGGATAATCATTGACTTGAAATATGTAAAAATATGATCAAGGACTTGAACTGAGGTGAATGTAGCTATGGACTTGAACCAAGGATAAAAGGTAGCTATGGACTTGAACCAAGGCTGTAAATGGAGGTGAACTTGAACAACGGCTAAGTAAATCATGGGAATTGAACTGAGGCTATAATACAAATGTAAGGACTTGAACCGTGCTTGATGTAGTGAATTGGGTACTTGAACCACGCCCGGTAGAGCAAATTGGGGACTTGAACCACGAACAGAGGTGAATATATCAGAACTAGGATCAATGGCCAATTAAGAATTACAAGGAGTACCCTCAATCTAAGTGCCATCAATAAATCACTCCATCCCGAACCACATCAAATCAGATTCGATGATTAGACTTCCAAAACCAAGAATCAAGTGATACAGGACCGATAAAATCGGGGAATTATGGATATACTGTTCCAAGAGAAGTGTTTCTATCTAGCTAAGGCCCAGAATATCAGACACAAGTCTTTTATTTCAGTCTACAGGGAGCCAAGTCACCTGAAGGAACATCAGAGAAGTTTCAAGGCCTAGCAGATCCAATATGCACAAGTCTATGACAATCACTAGTCTAAATAGAGACTAAGGCAAGACATGCTTCCAACCATATAAACCAAACACGTAATACACACCACAAAGTATGGATGATCAACAATAATATGCGACATACTTTAATAACCTGAATTTCTCAAAAATAGAGCCTAAGACATGGTTTCTACGAATTTAGCATGCTTAATCACCAATTACCCCCAATCTCAAATAAATTAACATACAAATGGTCAAATATGCTCAGTCTAAGGAGAGGGAAGCCATAGCCTATATGTAGGCCGACCGGGCACGCTCTATCTCAAGTAACTGGAGCTTTTTCCTTTCGTACAACCTTAGAATACTGTCACACTATCAAAAATAGAATCACAATATCAATGTGGTCATTTTAACACTAAAATTATCAAATTCGAAGACAGACCAATTTTAGAGTAAAAGAGGGGAATGTGGGGCCCAGTCCAATAATTTTGGAATTGACTCCATAAAAAGGTCCTAAACACTACCCAAAACGTTTTTTCCAAAATAAAATATAATTTGGGGATCGAATCAGTATGAAACAAGACATGCAATATTTTCACCATGAAGACACAATTAAAAATATAAGGCAGCAGCTAAAGAAGAAAAAATATCTCAAACGAAGCCTCCTCGACACATTCTAATCACTAACCCACGAAGCCTCAATAATTACAGAATCACAGGACATGGAATCACCGAATTCGAACAAGAACCGAAGAGAAATTGAAGCTTCAAAATGCCAGTAATTGTTGAAATTGTCCTCTCTTTAATTAAAAAAACCAGGGATTGGCCTTTGCAAACACAGTCTCAGTGGCTTGCGATCGCGGAAGGAAAGGTTCTAGACCTCTGTAAATGCATAAGACGTCCAGTGAACGTGGCTAGGTCTTGACAAACATAGAGACCAGTTCACCCTACCTCCACAAATGTGACCCTCCACCTGCGATCGTGGAGAACAAATGGGACCTACAACATCAACTGTTGCTCGGAATTTATTTGGAATTCTGGGTACGTAAATGAGATATGCTACCCCACCAAATTCAAAATTTCAAACTCAATGATATATTCAAAATTCCCATATGAGGTAATTTTAATGAATCATGGGCCCCATACCCAAGTGCCATTTTATCCAATTTCTATAATGTGCCTCGAGATTAGATTAGAAACCTCGGAAAACGAATGAAGGATTGTTCTAGATCAAACTCGATATTTTGGAACTAACCGCACTAAATTTTTTTTTATCCAAGCCCATTTTACAAGAATGTTGACCATACTCAATCTTAGATTGTTGACCAAACTCAACCTTAGGCTAAATTTTAAAGGCTAAAATGCCAAAAGCCTCAAACTCACATTGATTACCTTGATATTTATGTTGACAATGCTACTAGCCTAGTTTGGCTATTTCAGAGCAAATGGAACTGTCAGAATTTGGACTGAGGTTGTTTAACAAAAGTAATGACCGAAATCAACTTTTTTCGTTATAAAAGGTCCAAAATAAGGAAATGGGCCTAAAACCCAAATGAAAAATCAAGCGATCGAGCAGTTAGTGCCAACAAGTCATAAATGACTTGGGGTCACTATAGGAATGCTCTAAATAATGAAATGAATGTATTAATTAAAAAATGACCTATATGGTTATTACAACATCCACTACTAAAAGATCTTTTATCTGCAAAATTAAGAATCAAGAAGTACCTGAAGGCTCAAATAAGTCGGGAAACTACTCCAGCATCTCCTACTCGGTCTCCCAGGTAGCCTCCTCGATTAGATGATGCCTCCAGTTTACCTTAACAACATCAATGGCTCTAGATCACAACTTTTTGATATCTCTATCCAAGATTGCAACTGGCTCCTCAATTTAACTTAGACGATTATCCAACTCAATTGTGTTGTACTAGAGCATATGAGACTCACTTGGAACATACCGGCACAACATCAAAACATGGAAAACTAGATGGATAACTGAGAAGGCTGGAGGCAAAGCCAACTAAAATGAAACCTCACTAACTGTCCTCAAAATCACAAAAGGGCTAATATATCTTGGGCTAAGATTGTACCGCCTCCCAGATCTCATCACGCCCTTTATGGGCGATACATGGTGGAATACTCTATCACATCTAAATTATTATACTTTTTCAAATTAACTCAATCAAATCCACTCACTTAGATTAACTACTCAACTCTCTTAGATGTTTTTAAAACATGCAATCTTGACTCAAATAATGCATAGTAAAATAAGGATCAAAACAGTTATAATCTTAAAGACTCTTTCAATTCAACTTGGGCTCGACTCATGCTCAATTCATCAATCACTTTCAGAAAAATATATTTTCAAAATCAATCCCAACTTATTAAAATTTTATCTCAAAACCATCATTTATTCTCAAAATATTCATGTTTAATATAACAATTAAAAGACTTCTCAGAATCTACTCATGCAGGACATTTACCATTCATACTTTCAAACTCAATCAATGTATAAAATTTGTTTGAGTGACATATCTAATTAGATTGAATAGAATTTTAAGAGATGTCATGATCATTCACATAAATTTCTGTGAACTATCAAATCTAATTCTCAATTAGTGTTCCTATGAATGAAGACATGAACATGCATCCAAATTAAATATTTAACCCATGAACATCATCAATACATATTTAATTAAGTACAAGAAACTCAATAAGATAATTGATAAATTAAGAATTCAATTTCACGAACTTGAAAACTCCAACTCAACTCAACTCAAATCAATAAAGATGAAGGGGTACGTGGACGAACTCAATCCAATGTTGTGTTAGCCTTACATACCTTAAAAGCTTCACAAATCTTGATGAACAATCTTAACTTGAAGAAGAACAATTAGGAGACCCTTTTCTTGAAATTCGTAGATTTGTTTTCTTGGAAACTCTATGGTTAGAATTTAATATTTCTCTTAGAGATTCATATATATATAAAGAAATTTGGGTTGGAATGCTTGAAATCTATGAAGAAGAACATACATTGATGAATAACCTTGAAAGAGAACCCTAATTTGATGTTTCCTTGAAAGTTCTTGAGCATTAAAGTTTAGTAGTGAATGAGAGAGTTTTTTAATAAGGAGAAACAAATTTCTACATGCTTAGGGATAGTAAAATAACCCCCAAAGAGTTATAGGACAAAATTACCCTTAAAAATAAAATAGGAATCATTTGGCTTAGGCAGTAGTGTTTGTATCCTCTCCGCATCAGCATGCCATCATGGACTTCTGCCAGGATGGAGTGTCTCCAGTAAAATTGGTATAAAATTTTACAAAAAGATCTAAATGAGGCAAACTTAGCAGCATTAGAAAGAGGACACATAGATATTTAATTTGATAGGTCGTGGTCCTTCTAACTTTTAATATTATCAGAGATATGGTCATTTAAAGTTGACCCTTATAAAATCTTATATAAAAACTTAATCTCTAAACAATCTTTGAACTCGACTTAGTACTAGAGGTTCCTTCTGACCATAATTAACCTCTAATACATTTAAAATACTTAAGGATTAATCCTACAACATATATACAATTATGAGTCATCAGGTTCGGACCTATACACATAAGAAGAATGGCTCGGGTCTTAGCTTTAACTTTTTTGGGGTATAACAAAGTCGTAGCCTACCTTTAGGCTGATTGTACACGCTTGAAGAAAAGATTTTTGAGCTTTTCCCTATCCTATGGTATCAAGATGCTACCCTACTATCAAAAATAAGTTTACAACATCAATACGGTTGTTCAGACACTAAAATCATTAAAAGTGGAGATAGACCGATTTTAGAGTCTAAAGAGAGAATGTGGAACCCATACTGGAAGTTCTACAATTGACTCCATAAAAGAGTTCTAATTAGCTTCCCAAACTTGTGTTCCAAAATAGAGCACAATTTGAGGCTGGGATAGCAAAATCTAGCTCATGCAATAAAATTCAACACTAAACCTATGAAAAACCACTAAGACAT
Organism: Solanum dulcamara; assembly: GCF_947179165.1. NCBI lineage: Eukaryota > Viridiplantae > Streptophyta > Magnoliopsida > Solanales > Solanaceae > Solanum > Solanum dulcamara. Next base: position 19,728,962 of record NC_077246.1, read on the forward strand.
CAGCTAAAACACATAAATTACCTCAAAAGAAGGTCTCCCAATAGCTCTTGAACACTCCAACACGTTACAAAAATAATTCACAGACATTCAGCCTTTCAAAGACCTAATTTGGTGCTTAAACGAATGAGATATCAAGTTTTGAACTATGAAGAATAAGGTGAAGTTAAAGTCTAAAAAGAATCCTCAAGTATCGCAAAAGCAACCCATAATATCACTAAAGCGACGGGGGCCTCATAGGTCGGCCTCGGTCAAGAGAGACCATGGCTGCTAAACCGAGGGTCGCTTTAGAAAAGGCTAGACCACTAGAGCAACATGTGCTCTGCTAGCGAGCCTCACTTAAGAGATACCTTATCCGCTTAAGACAGGGTCACTAAAGAAGAGACAGGGCCGCAAAAGCAAAGGCATAGCAACAACTGTATCAGTTGAGTTTTAGCCTTGCCCAAGTCTCCAATAGGGTGCTAGAAATTAGTTTAGAATCTTGTGCGTACAAATAAACTATGCTACCCCACATAATTCAATGATTTGTACTCAACAACACAGTCAAACTTTCCATTCGATTTCATCTTAATCAATAGTAGATCCTATGCTTAAGTGCCAAAATTAGTCAATTTCACAAGAGGCCTTAGAATTATATCAGAAGCCTTAAAAAGTGCACGAAAGGTTATTCTAGACCAAACTTGATACTTCAGAGCTAACCACGCTGAAGGAATTTTTATATGAGTGTGTTTTCCAAGAATATCGACCAAGTTCAAACTTAGGCCAAAAATTAAAGACTAAAATGCCTAATGGTTCAAACTCACACCGAAAGCCTCAAAACTCGAGCCGACCATGCGACTAGCCTAAAATGACTCTTGAGTTGATGAAACCATTAGAATTCCATTCAGAGGTCGCTTACCTGATATTTTAACCAAAGTCAACTACTCAAGTTTCAAAAGCTCCAAATCAGGGAAATTAACATAATTCTCAAACGAACGACCAAGCAAACGTATAGTTAGTGCCAACAAGTCATAAATTACTTGGGGTCGCTATAGGAATGATCTAACTAGTGGAAATAATGCATTTATAGATAAATGACCCAGGGTTTATTATAGATAGGTAATTTAATATTAGGTGTATTATATTATTTTATCACCATATGAATACTAAATATTAGACGAATTGCGGCTTAACCTTAGGCTGAAGATTTAGGGAGTTGATATAGAGTTTGGTGAATTTTTGGGTCTAGGCTAGACATATAGTAATATAGGTGTCTATAGACTCGTTTGTATATGAATATTGTATATTTCAAAGATAGGAAACATTCAAAGGCATTAAAGAAAAGAAAAACTTTGGTGAATTAGTTTGCTTGAATTTGGCTCTTCGATTGAGGTATGTTATGGTTTGTTCTTTGTGGTAGAGATTCTCTTAATAGTGATGATAGTTATTGAGTAATGTGTGAAATTTTTTATATAGTGATCGATATGTTATAGTACTTGATATGTAATCCCAAGAGTATGTAATTCATAATATTGAACTTGCTCTATTACATTGAGGCCTTGAAGAAAGAAGTTTAGATGGGCTATATTATTAACAAGATGGAAAGTGATGATAAAGAATGATAAATTATCTATAATATGGGATTGGGTGCGACGAGGAAATATAATATATTTGTATCGGATGCAACGAGCTAACACAATATTATTAGATCAGGTGTCATGTTCTGACACGATAATATTAAAGGAAAATAAATTAAATTACTTAGTATATTCAATCTCAAATAACTCATTTTCCAAAAGAGCGTGGTGTGGAAGCCTGAGTTTCATGTGCGTTCTTTATATTGTTCACTGCTTATATACTTTTTTATTGTGCTGTCAGTTGTACTCGTTGCTTGTTCCTTGCCATTTGTTAAGTGCTAAAGTTGTTTTCCAGTTATTACTTTATGCATAGTAGTTTCTATTTTGAGTCGCCCGCTGATACCTACTCATTGCATGTTACCCTGTATTGACCCATACTTAGTATTTTTCTTCAATTTTCTTTTATGGAGTGTAGCGAGTGTACCAGCGACTTCGAGTCTCTCTTAGATCTAGCGAGTCTCCAGTACATCAGATTTCAGGGTGAGCTATATATGTTTTCTAGTTCCTTAGTTTTCGGATACAAATTATTTTATTATTTAAAATTAGAATTTTGAGATTAGATGTCCTTGATGTGATGACTTTCAGGTTTTGAGAAATGATATGTCTTACACTCTAGTAGATTGATATTTATTACTTTAATAAGATTTGAGTTTTTGCATTATAGTGGTATTTCATGAGTTGAACAACTAATATGAGTTAGGGTTTGCATTCGTTGGTCGCCCATCATTAAGGTTAAGTATGGGTGTCACTCATTCTTCATTTTGGGTTGTGACAAGCTCAAATAATCAAAACTCATAAATCAACCCCATTCCATTACTGGATTGCCCTAGATATTACCTGACTCAGATTACATCCATATCTTGCCTAGTCTCGAAATTTCTAAGTTACTAAAAAAATTTCTGGCTCAAATTTCTTCTCCATTTGCTTATGCATAACAACGGGAACGGGTCATTACATTTTCACTTTTTATGTTTGAATTTGAATTTTTCAATTAATTAAACACTCCTAATTCAAAGTTTTAAATTACAATGGTAGTTATCTTTTTTTTTTGAGATTTAAAAAAAAACAAATAATAAGAGTAGAAATATGCAATTTGTAATTCAAATTTATTTATTTATTCAAATTATTTTTGAGTTCCCATATTCATGTATAGACATATTCTTAATTTTAATGATAAATAATATTTTATTAGTTAATTCCATGTCTCTCTTTTTAATATTAGTTCTCGAACAAGTGTTTTGTGTCATGCTAATTCGTATTAATATTCTAAAATGATATAAACAAGCTTTTCAATATCTTCTACTAGCTATTAAACTAATTGTTTCCCAGATTTGTCCAGCCAAATTTTCCTAGGGAATGCATGAAAACATAAATATTGAAGTATGTATTTGATGAAATTTGTAGGAGAAAAATATAAGTGCAAAATCATGAATCATTAGTGTAATGAACTCCAAGGACATTTCCATACTTTTGCTTATTTTTTTACCATTTTACCCCTTTTCGTAGCTTTTTTATAGATCTTATGTAATGTTGGAATGAGTGGCATGCTCCCCAAGGTATTCAGTTGAGTTTTGAAGTGGTTTGGCCATTTTTGAAGCTTAAGGCTTGAAAGAGTTGACATTAGTGAACATCCGGAGATTTGGGCGTCATATGAGAATTCTGACGGCTCCATTATCTCTAGAAGGTCCATTTTGGTCTAGAAGGAGCGTTGTTTTGGGTTTTGGTGTATACATTTTGAGTTTGTGTGGTTTTATCGTTCTAACTTTAAGTTTTGGCCAAGTTTGAATTCAATCAACATTTAGAGTAAATGTATTCGGATGAAAATTTTTGTCATCATAGTTAGTTTTGGAATGCCGAGTTTGGTCTAAAACAACCTTTATTTTGGTTCTCGAGGTGCTCGGAATGAGTTTCAGGCCGATTGTGTGATTTATGTGTTTTTCATTGAAAATCATTGACTTTGGTCAACTTTTCACCAAAACGACCCCTGATGGGAAATTTGTAAATTCTGTTGAGTTTGGAATGCCATTTTCAGTTGGGTAGCATAGTTTGTTTGCATCAAACAGGTTTTGAACAAGCTTCGAGCCAACAATATAGGGACTTTTTCCCTTGGTGAAATTGTTGGTGCACAACTGCTAATTTGCTTTCCACGTTCATGGGCCTTTGGTCGCGTTCGCGGTGGTATAGATTTTTGTTCTTCGCATTTGTGGGACTTTGTCTATGTTTGCGGAGGGTTAGCTGTTTTTTTCCGCGATCATGGACAAGTCTCCACGTTCGCAGAGCTTATCGCTGCGTTCGTGAAGACCAATGGGGGCTTGGTAGTGTGGTCTTTTAGGACCCATTTCCAAGACCTTTTCTCTCATTTTCAACATATCAAAATTTAATTTTTGAGAGCAAATCTTGGTCTTTTTCAATAATTCTTGTTGCATTGTGTGGGAAATTCTTTTGGGAACGTTCTCGGACCCTTTCCCATCTTTAAAATCTTGTAAGTCTCACTAAATTTGATTGTTTCTTGTATTTTTGGCTATATTAGGACTTGAAATTGGTAGGGTTATTTTTAGCTCTTCCAGTGTTTGAAATGTGCCCAAAGTTGGGGAATAAATTCCTTGAGCTATTTGGGACCTTATGACGGAGTTGGTTTTTCGATTTCGTGCGTTGGTCCCAATCTTAAATTATGACTCAATTTTGAGTCTGTTTTTAATTATAGATATATGGGCATCGTTGGCTTTGTTTTGATATGCTCTTCGGTAATTTGATACAGTATGATCATTTGGAGGCAGTCTAGAAAGGAAAAACTCCAGTTAACAGTTCATGTGCGATTTCGTCCTTAAGGTAAGGTATGGTTTCCTCGTATTAGACTTGGCTTGATTAGAATTAATATATTTTCAGTATTAATGTGTGATTAGGATGGTGATTTAGGTGTTGATGTCCTATTGAGAAATATGGAGTCGATGATCATCGTTAGCATCTAATTTGGGTTTTATCCATTGGAGACTTATTTTAGGTGCTATCTTGACTTGTTTGTATCACTTAAAATCCTTAGAACTTGCGTATAGGTGATTTGAACTTAAGATGCCACTTTTTTGATTTGTTTGGTTTCAGTTGCCCACTTGTTGTGATTTTGGTTTATGCTTATGATATTGAAATATTTGTCCCAAGGCCGTGCTTTTAGTGTACCAAAGTCTCAGGTGAGTGATTTGGTATTTTGGTGAGATTATTCCCGTCTTGAGTGATATATGATTTCGACATGGTACTTGTCTTGATTTCCTTCCCTATGTTAAAGATCTTATGAGGGAAGAATAAAATGGTGAAGCTAAAATTTTGGGATAATGAATATGTATAAGAAATTGAACAAAAATATTGGTGATATCTTGATTATGGCATTTTTTTAATGTTGATGAGCTTGAGGTATGATTTAGGGTGACCCTTTTATTGACTTTGGGCTATATTTTTATACTCACTGTTGATAAGATCAAGGTGTAAATTTTTGGCGGCCCATTGATACATATTTCGGGTTATTATTTCAATGTTGATAAGTTAGAGGTGTGAATATTGGGTCACCCATTGATATATATTCTCAGTTATTACTTAATATTGATGAGCTTGAGGTTTTTCCGAGCGCTCCATGATACTTTTGGGGGATATTGATCCATATATGCCGATTACATTTATTGCATTTTTCGGATATTTTGTGAGTTGAGATTATTAATGAGATTACCCAATTAGTAGATTTACTTGACTATTGTATGATCTCCCCGCACACCCTTTCCCCGTAAACATAGTTTATTCTTCTTTTCTATTATTTTTATTAGAATCATTGTACTGCTTATTATATATTTTTTCATTCTGAGCTCGGTCTGTTTATGATGCCTTCTGAGTATCCCATCTTTTGGTGCTCATACTGTAATTCTGTATATTTTTTATACAGCTCCTAGTTGGAGCCATCCCCAGCGCGCTGCTGATCATCCATAGTCATACCACATCCGGATTAAGGTGAGCTCTTAGCGTCCAGAGACATGCTACCTTCCTTCTTTTGCACTGACTTGTAATTTGTATTTTGGATAGTCAGTTCTGTGTTGTATTTGACTTTTATTTTTTTATTTTGTATTTTGGACAGTCAACTTTTGAACTTAGTATATCCTATATAGATGACACTAGGTCCAGGGTTTGGTCTAGTGTCAATTCATCATTCTGGTCACTTTTGGATCTTTTTGTATAGTTTATATCGTATTTACATATCTGTACCATAGCCCAACTTTTATTTTCTTATATTTTTCTTGCTTCTGTCTTCTTATATTATTTATTATCTATTTAAATTGAGGTTTGACTTCTTCTTAGGTTGGGTTTGGCTTGCATACTCGGGGGTTATAGCAGGCGCCATCATGGCTCAGATTTGGGTCATGACAGAGTGGTATTAGATATTAGGTTCACTGGTCTCACCATTGGAGGAGCAAGAGTTTAGTACAGTCTTGCGAATTAATATGATGACGTCCGTATCCAATCTTTGGGAGACTATAGAACATTATTAGGAATTAAGTCACTATTCTTGTTTTTGATCACTCGCTAATGATGAAGAACACCTCTAAATCCTATTTGTTTCACTTTTTCTCAAATGGTGAGGATGAGATCTACTCGACGCGGATAAGGACCCCCCGCGCCTATAAATAGGGCCCCAACTAGGGGCAGGGATCAAGGTCGACAAAGAGGTCGGGCAGAGTATAGGCCATATCACCAGTACCGATGTAATTACTCACTTGGCCATTTTCATCCTTTTTCATATCTTTTCAGCATTTAGAGCTTTTGTGTAGCGACCCCAAGCCATATATGTCTTGCTGGTAGTGATAGTTTGGTCGCCTAGTCGTTCCTTTGAGTTTTATGCCTGATTCCATGGTTTGGAGCTCTTAGAGTTTAATCGTTTGACTTTGGTCAAAACTCTAGGAAAATAACCTCAGCACCAAATTCTAACGGTTTCATAAGCTCCAAAATGGCCAAATTAGGCTAGTAGCATAGTCGACACGAATATCTAAGAAATAAATACGAGTTTGAGGCTATTTGGTGCTTTAGTATTTGAAATTTGGCCTAAGGTTGACTTTGGTCAACATTCTTAGAAAACATGATCAGATTAAAATTACATCAATGCGGTTTTCTTTGAAATATTGAGTTTGGTCTAGTACGATCTTTCGTTCATGTCTAGAGGCTTCCGTCTCATGTTGATCATCCTTGTGGAATTGGCAAAAATTATGCTTGGGTATAGGACCCATATATTTGTCGAGATGACCTCAGATGGAAATTTCAAATATGTCATTGAGTTCGTAACATCGAATTTGGTGGGGTAGCATAGTTCATTTGAATGCATGGGGTTCCGAATGAATTTCTAGCTCCCTACCGAAGTTGGAAAATTTGCCAACCCCAACTGATGTGCATCAGCTGGTGTAGACCCATTTTTTTCTCCGCATTTATGCCACCTAGGCCATGTTTATGGAGGCCAGGTTCCTTGGTCTCCGTGTTCATAAACATGGGGCTGCATTAGTGAAGCCCTAAGGCATTGGCCTCCGCATTCGCAAGGTACCTTCTGCGTTCGCGTAGCCTAATGGATTATCTCTCCACATTCATGATGGCCCTTCCACATTCATGGATCCTTGGGATCATAGCCTCGGTGTTCGTATAACCTTCCCTCCATGTTCGTGGAGAGTATTTCACTGGTCTTTTAAGTAAGACCAGTGAACGTAAACCTACCTGTACCCTTTTCTCGCTTTAGTGATTTTGGGAGCTAGGCAGCTTCAAATTGAGCGATGCTAAGTCTGGTGGGTTCATGTTGATCGTGGTTACTTGTTGGAAATTTTAGAGAAGAGTGAAATGCGACATTTTGAGGTAAATTCCATCCCAAAGGGCTTCCCTAGCTTAGTTATGGCTTTAATGGTGAAATTATCGATTGGGTTATTTTCTCCAATTATTAGCATTGAGTTTTGCCCCATTTTGGGTTAAAAACTCTATAATGCATTTAGAACCTTTTCACGGAATTATTTTTGGGATTCCCATCACAAGTCCTATAATCTTGTTTTTGAGGGTCCATCTCCAAAAAATATAATTTTGGTGTCAAAACATTTATATTGATGAGATAATCTATATTTTGATAGCATCGAGGCATTTGGAGTTTTTTTTGAGCGAAAATCTATAGGGTTCAGCTTCGAGGTAGGCTACGGTCTTCTTTCTTTTGATTGAGCTTTGTGAGGTAGTATTTAGTATAAATTGCTTGTGGTTTTGATTGTATGTGATGGGTTAGTTTTGATTCTGAGTTTATCATCCTTTGTCCCAGTATGATCCTTAGGCTAGGTTGCCTTTATGAGATTTTCAGTCGTTTGAATTTTGATTATGCCTTAGTTTGGTCGTCATTATCCTATTTTAGGTGGCTCATTAAATGTTGATAGCAGTGGTGGATTTGCTCCTTAGGTTTGATTTTAGGATGAAACTTAGTTGATGTAGCCATTGTTGGCCGAAATTTATGAGACTTAGTGTCCTTCACTATTGTAGCACCTATCTTTAAGTCTTGCTGTAGAGATATCCATCCGGTTAGGTTTATGAATTACTATTGGATCTTATTTCAAGACTTAGAGCTAGAATTTCATATGTTTTCTTGTATTGGGGCCAGCTATGGTGGTAATCTAAAGTTTATATTCCTATTTGGATCTGGAGGTATTAATTGACTAGTTGAGCACCTATTTCCTAATTTCCTTCTCCTTGTTACCCAGTTAGGGTTGAGTTACCTTTTCTTATGATTGAGTTAGAGGAGTAGAGTTGAGCTTTAGGCCTTGATTGGAGGTCGATTGTATTTGTTAGCCCAATATTTTATGCTCTAGAGGTTAAGGCACTTGTTGCATCATTATTGTATGTGATTGTGCATGTTGCTTGGGTGCTGGTGATGGCATGAACTATATTAGATCATTGTTTTCTTATGGATGTGGTCGATCCCGATGCATTCATTTGTTTATGGCATTGATTTGAGAAAGTTGGGTTATAACCCAAACTATTATATAGTAATATTTTAATGGGAGTCGTGCTACCTTTATTACTACTATTTTTAGTGGATTAGAGACATTGAAGTTGCACTCATTTTATGATATTAATTTGAGGTATCGAGGATGCGCTCATTTTATTATATTGATTTAGTTGGTTGTGCAAGGTGGTGTTCAATGGCTATGTGTGAGTTGAAAAAATTGGTATAAGATTAGCCTTTGTTTATTCTAAGTATGGCAATGTTTTAGCTTGAAGTGTCATATAAACAGGGTTTATTGGGATTCATGGAAGATAAAGAGTAATACAGTTGTGATCAACCAACGATTAGATAAAAAGGGGCGATTGTAGAGCGAGAGCGTTCATATATATTAACTGTAATTTACCAGAATTGCCTTGGTATGCCTTTGTGACTATTGGACTTTTAGGTGGATAATCACTATATCTCAGAATTTCACTCATAGGCTTATTTTACCTTACAACCTGGACTATCTTCAATTTTGGTGATTCCGGGTTGTGCCTTCGTTCTGCCATTAAACTACAATGAGTGTGTCGATGGTAGAGTCAGATTGTTGATTTGGGTTTTCTTTTTGGGTGTGCTTTGACTAATTCAGACTTTGGCTTTTGGAGGCGCATAGAATTTCTCCTAGAAGTCTCAGCCTTAGGATGAAGTCTAAGAAATTCGTGAGATCACCTCTTTTTTTCTTGTTAAGGTAGCGAGGTTCCCGTGTGTCATTGTGGTGTCATTGTGGTTAGCTGGCAGTGTTCCTTGTGGTGTACCTTGCCATGGTTCAACTTCATTTGAGTTGCTTTTGATGGGTTGATCTACTTACTCGCTACCTGTCATATTAGCTTTTCTTGAGTTTGAGTGGTTAGCTTATACTTGCATTGGCAGGTCGACTTGTGGTATTTTGCTGCGATGGTTTGGTTTCATTAGGTCACTTTTGGCTGGTTTCATATGCTAATAAATTTTTTATTAGGTCGATTTTGCTTGTAGATTAGTGGGTTAATCAAATTTACACTCGTAAAATGGTATATGGACCCATGGCCTTAGTTTAATTGCTTTTGGGGTTAGATTCTCATATTGGTTTAGTTTTCTAGAAGTTTCGATGGAAGCAAAGCGGCATTAGAGTTTGTTTCAATGCGATATTTCCACCTGTGGGTTCAGTTTCCCCTTAGAGTAGCCTTTTCAATTTTGAAAGAAAGACTTCAGACTAAAGTTATTGGTTTGGGAGTCATTGGGTTGGAACTTTGGGCTTGTTCCGTGGGCTAAGTTGCTTATTTTAAGTTCTTGCCATTTTTTGATATTAAGGTCATGCTTGCATGTCCTTAGTGGTTAATTGGACAGTGTTCAGATAGTGCTAACAATTGTTACTATGGTTTAGGATGGATAGGTTACCCATGATGACTAAAGATTTCTGAGTTTGGAGTATAAAGCAAAGAGTTCGACTTTGGTGTTATTTAGAATCTTCTCTTATTTGTTGGTCGCCTAATTCTGAGAAATATGTGTGGTTTTGGCTTATCTCAGATGAGGTTGTTGCGTTCGGTTGAGTTTGTTCTTGTTGAGATGAAATTAGTATCAAAAGTGAGAAATTGGAGGTTGGGTTGAGTTATAAAGAAGAAAAGTGAAATTTGAGTGTTTTCTCTTAGCTTGAGTTCTTAGTTGGCGTTGCCCGACACGACAAGGCACTAGTAGGTTTGGTTGTTCTTGGAGGCCTACCTTTCTAATTTTTTGTGCCCTTGGGTCCTTTTCTATCCTTTGACGTTTGAGAATGAAAGTCCTTTTAGAAGTGGATGTTGTAATGACCCTCCTAGATATTTTTATCCTTTCCAATCTTTTCAGCGTTTAGAGCTTTCCTGTAGCGACCCCAAGCCATATATGACTTGTTGGCACTAACAGTTCGGTCGCCTAGTGGTTCCTTTGTGTTTTATGTCCAATTCCCTAGTTTGAAGATCTTGGATTTTGAATGATTGGCTTTGGTCAAAACTCTAGGAAATCAACCTCAGAATGGAATTCTAATAGTTCTATTGGCTCCAGAATGGCCAAATTAGGCTAGTAACATGGTTTACACGAGTATCAAGGCAGTCAGTGTTAATTTAAGGCCGTTTGTTGCTTTAGCCTAAGGTTGACTTTGGTCAACATTTTTGGAAAACATACTTGGATTGAAATTTCATCACTGCGGTTAGCTTCAAAATATCGATTTTGGTTGAGAACGATCTTTCATTTGTGTTCTGAGGCTTCCGATCTCATTTCAAGACTCTTTGTGGAATTGGCAAAAATTATGCTTGGGTGTGGGACCCATATTTTTGTCGAGATGACCTCGAATAGAAATTTCAATTGCGCAATTGAGTTTGAAATGTAGAATTTGGTAAGATATCATAGTCCATTTTTGTGCACAGGGTTCTGAACAACTTTCAAGGACCCTACCAGAGTTGGAAAAGTTGCCAACACCAGCTGATATGCATCAGCTAGTGCATACCCATCTTGATCTCTGCGTTCACTCTACCTAGGCTGCATTTGCGGAAGATAGGGTCCTTGGTCTACCTGTTCGCAGACATATGGCCGCGTTCGCAAAGGCCTAATGTATTGGCCTCCGCATTCACGATGGTCATTCTGCATTCGCAAAGCCTTCAAATCTTAGCCTCCGTATTGGCAGACCCTTCCTTCCGCATTCGCGGAAAGAATTTCACTGGTCTTTTAATTAAGACCAGTGAGCGTGAACTAGCCCGGAGCCCTTTCCCTCTTTGGAAATATTGGGAGCTAGGGAGCTCTAAATTGAGAGATTACAAGTCTAGTAGGTTCATGGTGATCCTAGCTACGTGTTGGGATATTTAGAGAAGCATGTAAGGCAATTGTTTGAGGTAAATTCCGCCCAAAAGGGGTTTTCCAAGCTTAGTTAGGGATTTAATGGTGAAATTATTGGTTGGGCTATTTTCTCACGTTTTTAGAAATGAGTTGTGCCCTATTTTGGGGTACAAACTCTATAATGCATTTAGAACCTTTTTAGGGACATATTTGGGATTTCCATCATGGGTCCCATAATACCATTTTTTATCCAATTTTGGGTCCATCTCTGAAATATATGATTTTGGTATCAAAATATTTGTATTGATGATGTGATCACTATTTTGATAGTGTGGAGGTATTTGGAGTTATTTTTGGAGCAAATAGCTATCGGGTAGTAGACTTGGAGCACGTAAGTTTGGCTTTGAGGTGGGCTATGGTTTCCTTTCTTGTGATTGATCTTTATGAGGTATTGTTTAGTATAAATAGATTATGTTTTTGATTATATGTGATAGGTTAGGTTTGATACCTAGCTTATCGTCCTTTGTCCCGGTATAAGCCTTAGACTAGGTTGCCTTTATGAGATTTCCAGTCTAGTTTGTAAGAATGTTGATTGTGCCTTAGTTTGTCCGTGATCCTATTTTAGGTGGCTCATACAATGTTGATGATCCTAGGTTGTGAACTGGTTGCGATCAGTGCTATTCTCCGATCATAGTTCTATTCAATGAACCTCTGGCTTAGGCATGGTGAAGCAAGTGGTTGGCGAATTTTCACCTTAGGTTTGATTTTCGGAAAAAACTTAGTTGATGTAACCGTTGTTGGTCGAAATTTATGAGACTGTATCCTTCACTATTGTAGAACCTATCTTGAAGCCTTGGTGTAGATATGTCCACCCGGTTAGGCTTATGAATTACTGTTGGATCCCATCTTTTGATTTAGAGCTAGAATTTCCTATGTTTTTTTTTTCCATTTAGCGGGGCTAGCTATTGTGGTAATCTCGAGTTGTATTCCCAGTTTGATATGGAGGTATTGATTGACTAGTTAAGCACCTGTTTTCTCATTTCCTCCTCCTTATTACCTAGTTAGGGTTGAGTTCTCTTTTGGACCTTGTGATTGAGTTAGAGGAGTAGAGTTGATCTTTATGCCTTAATTGGAGGTCGGTTTCATTTGTTAGCCTAGTTTTTCATGCTCTAGAGGGTAAGGTGATTGTTGCATCATTATTGTATGTGATTGTGCGTGTTTTTTGGGTGCTGGTGATGACATGTATTGCATTGGATCATTGTTTTCTCACGGATGTGGTCGACCCTGGTGCATGTATTGGTTCGTGCCACTGATTTGAGAAAGCTGGGTTGTAACCTAATTTCGAATTGGGGTCATAGTACCGATATTAGTACTATTTTTAATGGACTAGACGCATTGAGGATGTGATCATTTTATAATATTGATTTGAGGCATAGAGGATGAGCTCATTTTATTATATTAATTCGAGGCATCGAAGATGCGCTAATTTTATGAAATTGGCCCGATCGTAGAGATTTTTGCCCTTTCTATATTGATTAGATTATTTATCTCTAATCACCATGATGGAGCAGATTTGATGATCAGATATACCATTTGATGTAAGATCTGGATCGAGACAAGACTGGTATATAGAGGTGTTCCTGAGCCCTCTATGGCGATCCCAAATAGGCGCATGGGTCCTACTTCCTAGTCGGGACTAGAAGTATGTGTATATATCTTGGTATGAGGCACTTAGTACAATGGTACTATTGGTTTATTTGTGTGACTCTCATTCAGATATTTATTGCCTATAGCCAACATAGTTGTTTGTACGTGTTGGTAGTATGGGATGTTGAGCGGGTTTACCTATTTGTGAATGAACTCCCTGGGCATACAAGGTCCCCGGGATTTATTGTCTTACTATCTATGAACTTGTGGCGGTATCACATAAAATCTCTTGTATGAGGTAATTATTTCCATTGTTCTTATTTATCTAAATTTTTCACAGGGATTTAGCTGATACGATCCTTTGGAATTTTATGTGATATCTGTGTTTACTTTTGTTATTAGGTTATCATCTAGTTGTTCCCCCCTCATAGTGTATCATCGGGTTTAGGTCTTAGGTTGGTGCCATCAGGTACGTCCTTGGTTTCCTTGTTATTTCCTCTATTCTCTCTCTTTCCTAAATCTAATGCTTCTTACTATAGGCTTCCATATTATTCTTATTAGTTACTTATGATATATACTACATGCTTACATGTTCTTTATACTTGCTTTATCTTTTTAGCTTAGTCGGTCGATGCCTACTGAGTTCTACTTATTGGTACTGATACTACACTTCTTCACCCTGCAGATCATAGTACGGGTTTTCTTGGATGATTTTGATTACCTTGCGGAGCAGCTCTTGGATTTTAGATATTTGGGTAAGCTCTTGTCTCTGGGAGTTGCGTATCTCTTTTTATTTTTGGCTTTGACTAGTCTTTATTTAGTATTCAGAGAAAGTTTATATTACTATTACTATAGTGTATATGTATAAACCTTGTACTTTCCTATTTAGTTTAGTAGCTCGACTACCGACTGATACCAAGTCATGGGGTTATCTTGTTGTATTGTTATTATTCTTATTTTCTTATTTTTATTATTATTCGATTCTCTTCTTCTGCATTTGATGGTCCATTTCCTTTGGTATCGGATTGTGGGGTTGTGCTTACCTACTAGTAGGTTGATAGTAGGTGCCATCATAACTTGCGAAATCAGGTCATAATAGCTGGAACTAGATATAGAGGTTGAGGAGTTCAAGCATCGGCCGGCGGAGGAGGATCCAGCCCAACCTCTACTATGATTCGTGGCCACACTAGTGTTATAAGATACTCTGGCCTAGATCCTCAGCTTCATAGAGGGTATGTCTTGAGCAGGGAAACTGCCTAGCACTTTAGCCGAACCTCAAGTCCAAAAAAAGGCTCAAACCTCAGGGTAGGTAGAGGCCTAGTATGATTTGGTCCCAGTTCTATAGCCTACTACTACAGCTCCCCTTCTGGTGATTCAGACTATTTCTACAATTGTTCAGCTCATGACAGCTAGACGAGTTATGACTACAGAGGAGTATAAGATGTTGGGTAGATTTATCAGATTGGTCCCTCCTAGATTTTCAGGTGACGTGGGCTAGAATTCCCTTGAGTTTTTGGTTAGTTTCCAGGAGAGGTTGCATAACCTCATGTTGGTGGAGTCCCACTGGTTGATTACACTCCTTTCAAGTTTGATGGACCAGCGAAGCAATGCTAGAGGTCCTATCTTAGCTATAAACCCACAGGATCGCCATAGATGACATGGACCCAGTTCTCCGAGGTTCTCTTGGTGAAGTATATACCCCACAGTTTGAGAGAAAGGTTGAAGGACAAGTTCACAACATTAGTATAGGGACCGATTATAGTTATAGAGTATGAGTCTCAGTTTCATGAGTTCTCCAAGAATGCCACCATGATTATGCCGACAGAGAAAGAGCGGGTACACCGATTTGTTAGAGGGTTGTATGTTCCTTTAAGGTTAGCTATGGAGAAGATGGTTACGTCGGGCTGTTCATTCTTATAGATAATAGATAATGCCTATACTATTAAGGCTATACCTCATAGGCTTATGAAGAAAGCAACAAGAGACCTCGCCGCCAGCGCTATTTTAATAGACGTCAGTATCATGATAGAGGTTCTTTTAGCTGAGGTAATCCACAATAGTATCCACCTAGTAGAATAGTTCAGGAAGCCTTATTGCTTATCGATGGTGGATCAACAAGTGCCAGTAGTCAGAGTGGCCAGACGCTAGGTTAGTATTCTCGGGGGCCGACTTCTGTCTATTTAGGCCGTGGTGTCCATTTAGGTTCAGCTAGGATATCACAGGGAGGTTCATTTAGAGGGCCATGCGATGAGTGTAGTGTGATAGGCCACTTTTCTTGGGAGTGTCCTACTATTAGCCATCACAGATGCCAAAGTCAATAGGGTCCATAGGGTCAGTAGGTTCAGGCCCCTAGGTCCCTGGTTCAGTCGCCTAGAGAGAGTGTGCAAGGTGGTAGAGGTGATTCTCAGGGCACTAGGGGTGATCCCCAAACAAGATGGACAGTTGGTAGAAGTAGATGCAATCACATGTATGCTTTTTCGAGTAGGCCAAAGGTGGAGGCATCGGATGCCGTCATCACAGGTACGATCTCCATCTCTCATCAGACTACCTATGCTTTATTTGATCAGGGGTCTACTTATTCATATGTGCTTGCTCATTATGCTACTCAATCGGATGTTTTATGTGAGCCATTGTTTGTTCTTTTGATTATATGTACCTTCATAACTGATTCTTTAGTAGTGGATTAAGTGTATCGATCCTGTGTGATGACCATCTTGGGGTATGATAATAGAGCATATTTGATTGTGCTGGATATGGTACTTGGATTGGTTGTCTACTCATTATGAGGTTTTAGATTGCTTCTCCATGATCGTAACATTGTTTATTCCTGGTATCCTTTTGGTAATGTGGGTAGGGGCAGTTAGTCATGTGTCGTGTGGTGTGATATCCTTCCTTAGGGCTCAACGGTTAGTGGGAAAGAGGTGTCTAGCCTATCTTGCTTCCGTTTGAGACACGAGTGCCAACACTTCTTGTAAAACCCCTAAAAATGTTGTATATGATGTTTTAATTCTCATTGAAAATAATATTGCTTTTATATTTTGGGCATAACTTTTAATAGGATGTTATAAATTAGGTGATTCAAATTTTTGAATAATCCAAACATCATTATCTACACCTTTTGTGAAGACCATATTTTAAGTTTCAAAGGTTAAGTAGGTCAAATAAATTAATTATTGCAAGACATGGTGCTGTGATGAAATGGAGTATTTGTAGGAAAAAATTCATATCTCATTGTAGGATGCTCCAAATTGGTTGATTCTTGAATGACATAAAATTATACTTCTAGAGAAATAATTAATATGTGGACACTAAATCCTTATGAGGAAGTTATCTTTTTCAAACGCAGCTCCGAATATGGGTATTCCGTTAAAAGAAGGTTCATCTCACCAACAATGGAAAAATCTAGATCCATTGGACATCATCCAAGACATCAATAGTCGTCCATTTGACATCACCCATGACATCACAATCTTCCATTAAATTTTTATATTTTTCTTTATAATTATTTTAATTATTGTTAGGTCCCTCCTTCACACCTATAAATACCCAGCTTATTTCATTATTTTATTCATCAAGCTTTCTCAAGCAACTCTTCTCCCTATACACTCCTTTACTCATTCTCAAAATATAGTTTTAGTTCTTAGTAGTGTAGAAATACTATTCTGGTAATTCATATACTCGGGGTAGTACACAAAATGCTACGATGAGGAAAAAATGCTAGGATTCAAGAGTGTTTATTAATTCATTCGATTCTGAGTAATGCTTCGGATTCCAGGTATGTAAGGCTTCAATTAGAGTATTCCTTCCACTTTCATGCCTAAAGTATTTTGATTATATATTAAATTGTGTTTATTTTCTTTAAGCTTTACTCTACGGTATGTGGGTATTCATCAATGGGTTCTTCCACCCATCTAGTCCAAAACTCTTTCAACTAAATCTTTTGATTTCAAGTAAGATTTTCTTATGGGTAATTCTTGTTTCTACTTAATAGCATGAATTACGGTTAAACTAATGATTATTGGTCTATTTTGAAGCAAAATAATTTCATATGTGTGAATTGATGATTTGCAAGTATTTTCTCTATTTTGCACTTTAAAGGTTCTTGAAATTCATGGTAGGTTTTTTAAAGCATGATTTTTAATTGATTAATTCCAAAGTATTTATGCATTATGTCATTTACATTCTTGTTTGAAAGTTGAAGTGATTTGAACCCACCTAGTTTTACTATGTTTTCAATGAAGTTTGACTTGAAAGTTTTGACTCCAAATAAATATTTATGAAAGCAATGTCTATGATCAAAAGAGAGTCTTATAAAATGAAAGAATGATAAAATTATATGAATGAAGGATTCTTTATGAAATAAGGACAATTCTTGCATGTTTGAATTACCAAAAGTTTTAATGAGCTATTCTACCAAATATGATATTTTGAATTCTCAAGCTATATGCTATGACTATTTTGAAGTATTAAACTATTTAGTGGGATTGACTTAGAACCGAATGGGTCATTGAGGTGGATTCGGTAAGTTAATCCTAGTATCAACCCTTTGTCTCATTAACCATGTGACAACATAGGAGCCCTTGTAGTCTTAGGCTAATGGATCCACAAATAGCCCTTAAAATATTTAGTGAAGTTGACGGAGTTCTACTTGGCAAGTAGTCTCCCCGGCCAACTTAGGGGGTTATGTTGAATTCCATTTAATAGCTCGCATGGTCTTAAATGTCAGTTATAGTCATCTTCCCACAAAATGAATGTTTTAAAGGATATCTATATGATTTGAGTATGCATGCATTGCATTATGTTTTATATTACATAAATATTTTAATATTTCCTCAATATTCATGGATGCTTACATACTTAGTACATTCAAAGTACTAACACATACTCTTTTTCCTACATGATATCACCATGTAGGGACTGGTGCTCTTCCTCGTTCTCCTCTATGTGTCTAGTTAAAATTTTGTTTGAAGACTACATTTGGTGAGTTCCCATGTTCCGGGAAAAATACTCCTTTATCTTTCTAACTTATGATATATTGAGATCTTTAGACACTTACTATGACATTTCTTTCTATTATGATTGAGGGTGAGCTAGGGAATTGTCTTAGCTCCATTAAATCTAAAAGTTAGAGGCATTGTTGGACATATGTAAGTTTAAGATTTACTATTATGACTTCTGCTTGTTTATTTATTGTCATTACCTATGAAAGAATAAAAGAATACTAAGAGGCTTGTTTGAGGTACTTTCGAGTTTCTAATTCACCATGTTACATCTAGGCCCTAGGTTTGGGACGTAACAAAATTGGTATCAGAGCTTGAGGTTCTGAATGGTCCTCGGAGTCCAACATACCGCAAAAAATAGGATTTTGTTCATGGTTGTGAAGTGCGCCATAAATATGAATAGGAGACTATGGGATGTTTAGGAAAGTTTTCACTTCTTTCAAATTCATGTAGTACCTTAGAGTGTCCTAAACTTTCCTTTAACTAACAACCAATTTCGTGTTCTCTAGATAATGACTTGTGGAAGAGCACCTCCAAGAGAAAGGGTTGATGATAAGGACCAAGCTCCTCTGGTTCCCAATGCCCCACATCATGAGAAAGGGGTAACCCATGCCTACTTACACAATATCATTACTTTGTTGACTCAAGTCGTAGACAACCAAAGGCATCAAGGTTTTCTTCCAACGCAAATGCAAAAAGGTATGGGACGAGCAGTTTCTTGAAGAGCGATCCGGCCTTTAAGATTCGGGATTTCCAAAAGGATAAATCCACCCGAGTTCGATGGTTCTAAACTAGATGAAGACCCTATGGAGTTCATTGTTGAGGTATACCAGATTGTGTTTATCATGGATGTGCCACCGAATGAGAAGGTCGAGCTAGTGGCCTATCAACTCAAAGGTGTGGTTGAGTGTGGTACAAATAATGGGTTATTGAGAGGGATGAATAAATGGGGCCGATAGGATAGAAAGAGTTCAAAGGTGCCTTCCTAGACCGCATCTTCCTATTGGAGCTGAGGGAGGACAACATCCAAGAGTTCATCAACCTCCATCAAGGGAGTATGAGCGTGAGGGAGTATGCTCTCAAATTCACTAAGTTGTCAAAGTATGCTCCCTTTATGGTCTTCGACCCAAGAGTTAGGATGAGCAAGTTTATTTTCGGTATCTCAAGCTTGGTGTCCAAGGAGTGAAAAATGGCCATGTTGGTTAAGGATATGGACATCTCTAGGTTAATGACTTATGCAGAATAAATTGAAGAAGAGAAGCTGAGAGAGAGATCAAGGGGGTTCAAAAAGGTCATAACCTATACTTCTAGACAATTAAAGGTCTATGAGCATAACTACCCTTCCTATGACCTTGAATTAGCGGTCGTTGTTTTTGCTCTAAAGAGTTGGAGGCATTATCTCTATGGGATGCATGTGGATGTGTATACCGATCATAAAAGTCTTCAATATGTGTTCACCCAAAAGGACCCTAATCTAAGGAAAATGAGGTGGCTAGAACTCCTTAAGGACTATGACATGAGTGTGCACTATCATCAGGGTAAAGCTAATGTGGGATCCAATGCACTTAGTAGAGTATTTATGGGGAGTGTGGCCCATGTGGATGAAGGGAAGAGGGAGTTGGTGAAAGATTTTCACTGGTTGGCTAGATTAGGGATGAAGTTGTTTGGTACTAATGATGGTGGTATGGTTGTTCAAAATAGGGTTGTTCATGTATGCTGCTATTATTTCTTTACTGTTTTAGATTGTATTACTAGTCTTCTACCCTGATATCCTATTACTCGCAGTTCTGGGATAGAGGTTGGCTTGCTTATTGGTGGATCATAGCAGGCGCCATCATGACCTTAGAATCGGGTCATGACAACAACCAATAGATATTTATTTCAATCCAAAAGAATATATGTGAAATATAAGAGAAAAAGAAGATCAAATTCCTTAGATGATGATAAGGCAAGTGAGAGGTATGTTTAAAATAAATCAAGAGCTTCCGATTTTTAAGAATGAATTCTTATTCATGATGTCATTCATGAAATCACTATATGTCAAAATTCCAAGGTTTAATTTGTGTAACCATTTTATGATTTACCAAACTTTTACCTACAAAGTTACTATCTTGACTTTTTGTACAAATGAAGAATTATCTTCCTACCAAATCTTCATATTAATTCATCTAGAATATTGTCAAGATAACAAATCTCCACCTTGACTAGATCTCTATTTTCAACTTTCTCTCAAAAATAACTTTTAATTATGTCTTCAACCTCAATCTTCAATTTTCAACAAAGTTGATCAAGTTCAAATAGTGTTGAAACTTGACCGCAGTTACCACTTTTATCCTCTTATTGTCAGGGTTAAATATAGTTTAAATTTTTTGCACTATGACTCCACCTTATTTTATGATGTCTAGTACAAAATGATATCGGACGTCAATATGCTTCATCCTTGCATAATAAACTTGGTTCTTTGCTAATTGAATAGAACTTTGACTATCACAAAATATTGTGATACCTTCTTGTTCAATACCAAGATCTCTGAGCAATCCTTGAAGCCAAATTGCCTCCTTTGCAGCCTCTATAATTGCCATGTACTTTCCCTCAGTGGTAGACAAAGCAATTGTTGACTACAAAGTAGACTTTTAACTAACTAATGCATTTGCAATAGTATAAACATAACCATTAGTTGATCCTCATTTGTCCAAATCACCTGCATAATCTGAGTCACAATATCCAGCAAGATATTGACTATCTTCCTACTCAAAAACTAAACCAACATCTATAATATTACAAATATACCCTAGAATCCATTTTACAGCTTGCCAATACTCCTTTCTAGGATTATGCATATACCTGATTACAACTCCCATGATATGTGAAATATCTGGTCTTATGCAAACTATTGTATACATCAAGATACCAACAACATTCTCATATGGTACTCTTGACATATATTCTTGTTCAGCTTCAGTTTTAGGCGACATAGCATTACTAAGCTCAAAATGAGGAGCAAGCAGAATACTAATCGATTTTTTTATTCATACCAAATTGGTTTAGTATCCTCTTTAGATATTCATTCTGAGATAAAAATAGTTTATTTGAATGTTTATCTCTTTCAATCTCCATGCCAAGAACTTTTCTTGCATCACCCAAATCCTTCATCTCAAACTCCTTTCTTAGTTGAATTTTTTGCTTCTCAATTTCCTCGTGACATTTAGAATATATCAACATATCCAAAAAATACAGGAGAATATATAAAAGGATTCATCTTCAGGCTTGCGCAAATACACACAATGATCGTATTTGCTTTTTTTGAACTTTTGCCTCAATATAAACTTGTCAAATTGTTTGTACCATCGTCTAGAAGATTCTTTTAATCCATACAATGATTTTACAAGTTTGTACACCATATTTTATTTTTCATCAAATTTGAATCTTTTTGGCTGAGTCATGTAGATTTTCTCTTCCAAGTATTAATATAAAAAGACAATTTTTAAATCCAACAAAACTACTTCCAAATTCAACTGTGCTGCCAAAGCCAATAAAACTCTAATGGAGGAGTGTTTCAGGATTGGAGAAAATATCTCATTATAAATAATTCCCTCCTTTTGAGCATATTTTTGGCCACCAATCTTGCTTTGTAGAGAACATCTTCTTTTTTAAAAAATCCTTCTTTATTTGCATATACCCATTTGTACCCAATTGCTTTCTCGCCCTTGGGGAGATTTTCCAATTTCCATGTGTTATTATGATGAAGGGACTGCATTTCATTATTCATAGCTATCCTCCACTTATCTTCTTCTGAACTTAAGATTGCATCTTTACAGATGGTATGAATGCGATCAGTTGCAATTAAGTCTGCCTAATCCACCATATCTATGAATCGAGCAAGTTTTCTTATTTTTCTCTTTGGCTTGCTGGTTTCTATTGATTCAAGTTGTGGTTGAAGTTCTTGCGATGGAATCTCTCCCTCGACTGGCTCTTCTTCCAGAGGAAAATCTTTTATTGTTTCCTTGTTTTTTCTTTATGTTGGGAAATTATTTTCCACTCAAACTCCACCTGCTTTGAAGTGCCATCAATTTGTTTGACATCTTCAACTGTTACCTTATTTGCCAAGGAAGATTCATCAAAGGTAACATCCTTACTAAAAATTATTTTTCTTGTTTCTAGACATCATAAATGACATCTCTTGACTCTAGAAGTAATCCCCATAAATAGAGATGTTCTTGCTCTTGGGGCCAATTTTGAGTCTTTTACATGATAATATACAGTTGATCCAAATACATATACAGAACCATATTCGTCGCTATCCTCCACTTATCTTATTCTGAACTTTGGACTGCATCATTACAAGTGTAGGAATGCCATTAAGTGCAACTAAGACTACATAGGCCACTATATCTATGAATCGAGAAGCTTGACTCCAAAAGTAATTTCCATGACCCAATTTCTCAGGTCATGATGACACCTACTATGACCCATTAGTAGGTAAGCTGACCCATATCCCAGAACTTTGAGTAATGGGATTTCAAGGTAGAAGACCAAAAGTACAACTAAAAAAAATACTAAAGTAAAGAGAATACAACTGAACGACAAAAGAAAATGATATATATATATATATATATATATATATATAATTAAAGATCCCTCCCAGAACATAGAAGTCACATACATAGAGCTACTACAAAAAAGAGTACAGGTCCCAAAAGTGAACCACAGAAACAAAGTTTCCTCATAAAGAAAAAGACAAGCAAAATATAAGTATAAAGGGAGAAGGGTAAATCCAAAATGTTATATGCTAACCTTCTCCTCCGATCAAGAAAACAATTTGCTCAAATACACACCAAATGCTAGTACTCGGATCTGCATCATAAAAAAATATGCATACTATAGTATAAGTACCAAAATAATAGGTACCCAGTAGGCATCATAGGCTGACTGAGCAAGAAAAGCAAAATTATACTATAATGTAAGAAACTATTCACAAAAAACGATAGAACAAGAAGTAAAGGTAGGTATGTACATGAGCGTAATCAACACACAAAGAAAGAGAAACTAACTTAATCCCCTAAGCTTTCACAAACCCGACAGGTATGCCCTTGCACAAGTTTAAAAGTCACCACCTGAACAGAATCCCATATGACTGACAGAAGCAAGGAAATTTGAAGTAAAGTGACAGAATTTAATAAAGTTCCAACAATAACCTAAGTTTCTGCGGACTCAAACCAAACTATTTTGTAAGCCTAAAGCTTTAACCAATAGTTGAATATAATTAAGGACTTGAACAAAAGAATTGTAAGAGTATCAGGGACTTGAACCAATATTTGATAACAACCAAATACTTCAACCAATGTGATAGATGATTGTAGACGCAAACCTATGTAACTGAGACTAAGGACTCGAACTTCGATAATAGGTAATCATGGACTTGAACCACGTGCAAGAGAGACCACTGACTTGAACTGGGTAGCAGCAGCAAAGGAATCGAACCAAAGTAAGTAAGGAGTGATAGACTTGAACCAAGGTTTATAAAGGCAGTGGACTTGAACCATGGCTAAGTAAGGCTAGGGATTTGAACCGAGGCAATAATACCAAGATAGGGACTTGAACCCCGCCTAGTGGAGTGAATTAGGGACTTGAACCATGAACAGAGTCTAATCGGTCAAAATTAGGATCAGTTGCCAATCGAGCATCATGGATATTACATCCAAATCCTAGTTCCATCAATAAATTACTCCAATCGGAACCATATCCAACCAGCATCGACGGATAGAATTCTAGACCAAAGAATTTAGTGATACAAAACCAATAGAGGAATAGGACATTATGGATTTAAGGTTCCAAATATGTGTTACTACCTATCAAAAGCTCAAACTATCAGACTCAAGTCTGCTATATTAGTTTACAGGTAGCTAAGCTATTCAGAATGACGTCGGAGAAGTTCTAAGGCTCAACGACAAACAATAAGGCAAGTCTAAGGCAATACTAGTCTAATCCTAGACTAAGGTCAAACATGCTTCAAAGACATCAACCAAAGGAGAAACATATACCACAAAGTATGGATGATCAACAATAATGAGAGGCATGCTTCAACAGTCCAAAAATTCCCAGAAAATAACACTTAGGATATGAATTCTAGAAATTCAGCATGCTGGACACCCAAACCCCTCTAATCTCATGCAATTCAGTATACAAATGCCTAAATATGCTCAGTGTAATGAGGCAAAAATCATAGCCTACGTACAAGTGGACCGTGCTTGCTAAAATTTAAGGAACCAGAGCTTTTTCCTTCCGAACGCCCTCTAGACCTTGCCACGCTATCAATAATAGAATGACAATATCAATATGGTTGTTATGAAACTAAAATTATTAAATTTAGAGATAGGACAATTTTTGAATCAAAATCGGTAATTATGGGACCCACTCCATAACTCACAGAATTGAATCCGAAAATAGGTCCCAAATGTTGCCCCAAACTTATGTTCTAAAAAGGAACATAATTGTAATATACCTCAAAATGCTCATAAGTGTCTTAAGATGCCTTGGGAATTGGCCACTCATGTAATACATTATTCTTAATATTTTTGGACAATCCGAGTTTAGAATATCGATCAGGGGGTCAAAACCTGTGAAAAATAGTCTCAGTGGATTTTTAGGACCTGTAGATCAAAAGATAGATTTTTCAAAAGAATTGCGCAAACCTGTAAGGTGCACGACAAGTCCGCATTGCGAACCTGGCAATGGTTTTCTAGATGAATTTAGTTTTTAGCAAGGACACTTTAGAGTTTTTCCTAGTTGTTAGCTAATGAACCTATATATATTTTTTAGGACCTAATTCAGCTCTATAAATTGACCTAAACCTCTAACTCTATTCATTTTTCTATAATTCACCTACTCAAATATTTCTCTCTCTACAAAAGGCTCTCAAGGGATCTATTGAAGGCTTCAAAAAAATTCACTCAATCTCTCCATCAAAACTCTCAAGTTCTTCCAAATTATTTGGTGTTCTCACTTAAGGTATGTGGGTATTGATTCATGGATCCTTTCATCCATGAAGCCCAATCAATTTCTCAAGGTTTTCTATCAAATTAAAGTATGATATTTTATGGGTTTTATGATCTCTATTTCTATTGCATGAATTATGATTCAAAGTATGATCATGAGTCTATTTTGATATAAATTTATGGTTATTGCATTAAATTGAAAAGTTTTTCCATGAATTGTCCTATTTTGATCTCTAGGGTTCATGATGTAAATTATGAGTATTTTGAATTATACTTCCAAAGGATATTATCTATATGAATTATGTATGAGCTGATATAAAGTTTATGATCATGCATGTTTGCATGTCAATTACATGATTTTCAAACTTAATTGATTATGCAATTGAGTTCTACTCTAAGTTCAAGGTATGAATTTTATGCAAGTTATGAAGTAAAGTGACTTAGGGCCCTATGTGGTAAGCTAAGGCCTAAAAGGTAACGTAGGGACCTAGGTGGTGACCTAAGGCCTAACGATATGAATTATGCAAATATGATTGTAATGATTAAAGGACAATTCTCACATTACAAGTATGTTATGAAAATGAGCTACTCTATGATTTCAAATCTATGATCATGACTATGATATATGTAATTATGATTTTTATGCTATGCATGTATTGCGTTGGCTTTGACTTAACACCGAGTGGACTTGGGGTGGAGGCCCTACGAAAAGCCTTAGTAGCAGCCTCATGTCACATAAATTACATACCACAGCAGGTTACCTTCATGGCCTAGCTATTGGTTCCACATATAGCATCTGTATGACCCGCCTAGTGGGGTAGAGTCTACCTTGGCAAGTAGATTCTCCTTTTTCTTCATTGTATGGGGAGGCAACAGAATTCCATGTTATAGCTCGCATGGTCTTATTATCGGTTATAGTTTCTATCCCACATATGTATGATCTCTTATGTATGATATGATTTTAAATTATGTTTTTTAAATGCTTTGGTCAATATAATTTTCTCATGACTTTGCTTACCTCATCTTATCATATGATTTACTTGACCATTGCATTTCAGGATTTATGTTGCAGTCACACCCTCATACTTAGTACATTCCAACATACTAATGCATATTTTTTGCCTACATTGTCTCATAATGTAAGGGTTGAGGTTGAAGATCATACTCATCTACGTGGCTAGTTAAGCTTTCCTATCCAATAGTGTTTGCGGTGAGTCCTCATTTATCGGGGACTAGTTATCGAGTTAGTTATGGTTTTCAAAGACTTTTTCCATGTTTCATATTGAGGGTGAGCTAGGTACATGTCTTAGCCCCACCCATATTCATGAGTAAAGGCATCTAGTCGGACAAATGTTTTGAGTTTATGTTGTCATGTGATGTTCTTCAATTTTTATTCATAGTTTACACACTCTTATAATGTTTTCTCTTTTTGTTTACCTTATGTATGCTTATGATATGTACAGAAGGCTTGGTTGGAGCCGTTTGGGGTTTCAATTGCCATGTTAAGACTAGGACCTAGTTTGGGTTATGACAATAATTCACACACATGAATCAGCTACAACCACACATGCAACACAATCCCAAGCTTAAGCTAGAAAAACAAAAAGGGACATCATTAAGGGACTGTGAATTATAAAAAATGAAGCTCCCATGATCAAATCGAATTGCACCATAATGTTCCTTATGAAAAACCCCACAATTTAGCCCAAAGAATCGCTGAAAATGGAGCTAAAATGATCATAAAATAGGACTCCAAAATTCGAAGCAATCTTAACCCAAAAATATAATAACCATCTGCAAAGATCATTATTTTACCTCACACGAAGTCTCCTCACAAGATTCCATTCCCATCAACAGATTCTTTACGAAATTCCATTGAAGTTAGACCTTTGAATCACCAAAATTGAACTAGGAATGAGAGAGATATCACCATTTGAAGTATGAAAAAAAGTTGAATCGCATGGCCTTTTAATCAAAGTGACAGGCCACAATTGGCCTTCGCGAATGCAGAGGCTAGAGGGATTGACCTTCGTGAGCGTAGTTTGAGGTCCACTAATGCAGAGGCAAAGGGATCAGACCTGTATGAATGTGGTACAGATTCCGCAAATATGGAAGGAAATCCTCTTGCACCAGATATCAACTGAATGCTCAGTTTTGTCAAGTTCAAACACTTTAACGAGGTGCTCAAAATTCATTCAGAATCTCGTGCATTCAAACGAGAAATGCTACTTCCCTAAATTCGATATTCCGAACTCAATGATGTAGTTGAAATTTTTATACTAGTTCGTTATGACTAAAAGTGGGTCCCAAACCCAGTGATAATTTGAGCCTAATTCCATAATGGGCCTCGTGATTAGACCAAAAGTCTCGGGAAGCAAACAAAGGGTCGTTTTAGGCCAAACTCGACATTTTAGAACTGAGCACTATCAGAATTTTCATCCAAATGTATTTTTTCAGAATGTTGACCAAAGTCAACCGTAGGCCAAATAACAAAGGCAAAAGCGTCAAATGGCCCCAAACTCATACTAATTACCTCGATACTCATGCTGACCATGCTACTAGCCTAATTTGGTCAATCCAGAGCTGTTGGAACCATTAGACTTCTATTCTGAGGTTGTTTTCCTAAGTTTATGACCAAAGTCAACTTTTCAAGTTATAAAAGCTCCAAAATAGGGAAATAGGCCTAAAAGCCAAAGGAACGAGCAGGCAACCGATCAATCAGAGCTAACTAGTCGTAAATAACTTGGGGTCACTATAGGAATGCTCTAAATAATGAAATGGATGCTTTATTTCTAAAATGACCTAGACGGTCATTTCTGTAATCCCCATTAATGATATTCCTAGACTCCTGAAGTAATCCCCATAAATAGAGTTTTCTTTTCTCTTGGGTTCAATTTTGACTTTTTTACATTATAATATGCAATTGAACCAAATACGTATAAAGAACCATAATCTTCAACAGATTTTCCACAGTATTTCTCTAATGATATCTTGACACCGATAGCAGCAGATGATGGACGATTAATGAGATGGCATGCATATTTTATTATCTCATCCCAAATTCTTTTGCACAAGCCAGCATTGGACAACATACACCAAACATTCTCTAGTAAAGCCCGATTCATGCATTCTGTCACTCTATCGTTTTTGGTGTAATTCTAATGGTGAAATGTCTAATGATGTTATTATCTTCACAAATCTTCTGGTGTCACAACCCTACCTAGGGCGTAATCATAACACGACAATTAAAATCTCGAAAGACTCTAACGAAACCTCCTAGGATAACATTCATGATCATACATAAGGTACATTACGTAAATAACAAGATCAAAGATACGGAAGAAAAATATCAAATAAAATATAAGTCTCAAAACAAGAAAAGTGACAACATGGACTCATTTCTATCTAACATACCTCTAATTACTCGATGAGGGAATAAGACAAGCTCAAGCTTAACCATATAGACAACATAAGATAAATGAAGTAAAAACTATCAAATGTGAAATCAATGTCATGTCCTTGAACTGTGAGGACTCACCAATAAGAAGCTAATAACACACTCTATCCACAAGCAAGAGGAGGATGAATGTGATTATCACAACCTGACCTAGGGCATAATCGTAACACGATTATTGAAACCCCAAAGAGCTCCAACCAAGCCTCTTGACATATCATAAAGTATACATAAGGTAAAGTAAATGTGTAAATAACATAAGAGAGTCTAAACCATGAATCCTAAAAGAAGAGAATGTAAATTGACAACTTAGACTCAAAAATATTTTTCCAACTAATGCCTCTATTCATGAGCATGGAGGTGGGGGGGTAAGACATGTCCCTAGCTCACCCTCAAATCAAAATATAACAAAGTCTTTGAAATCAATAATCAAATCAGTATCTAGTCCTTGATAGATGAGGACTCACCAAAAGTTTGCTAGAATTGAAGCTCACTAGCCACGTGTACGGATATGATCCTCAACTTCAATCCCTACATTATCTAATGTAGGAAATAATATGCGTTAGTATGTTTGAATGCACTAAGTTTGTGGGCATGACATGTAATATAAATCATAATATGTAATGGTCAAGAATGTACATAATAAAAAAGATCAATAAGATCATGAGGACAACATGATGATCAAAGAATTCAAGGACTTAGTTGAAAATCATAAAAATAATATGTTGAGAATACACATATATAATATAGGAATCATATAATATAAATCATAATATGTAATGGTCAAGAATGTACATAATAAAAAAGATCAATAAGATCATGAGGACAACATGATGATCAAAGAATTCAAGGACTTAGTTGAAAATCATAAAAATAATATGTTGAGAATATACATATATAATATAGGAATCATAACCGATAATAAGACCATGTGAGCTATAACATGGAATCTCATTTCTCCTTATACAATGACGAAAGGGGGAATCTACTTGCCAAAGTAGACTCTACCCTGCTAGGCGGTTCAAGTACATATGCTATATGTAGATCCACTTGCTAAGACATGAAAGGAAACCTATGCTGGAACGTAGTTTAAGGGACAATTGGTTGCTACTAAGGCCTTTGGTAGGGCCCCCACCTCAAATCCGCTTAGTGATAAGTCAAATCCCACGGAATACATACATAGCATAAAAATTATAATGAACATATAACATAGACATGATCATAGGGTTTATAATAATAGAGTAGCTCATTTCATAACGTAATTGTAATATGAGAATTGGCTTTCATCATTAAAAATCATACTTGCATAATTTGTTTCATGAGGTTATTAGGTCACCACATAGGGCCCTAAGTCACCTTTCTTCATACTTGCATGGATATCATAATTTGATCATAATTGAAATTCGTAGTCATGATTCATACTTATTTTTTGAAGAAAAACTTGAATACATAATCAATTTGATTCAAACCTATAGAATACTTTAAAATTGTGGAACTTCATACTCATACTTCATGTAATTCATCATAGATAATATCTTTATTCATGGGCATTCATAATTGAAATTAGAATCATGTAAAATAACTAGAAACATACTTATAATGATCATTAGTAATGATTAAAATTATAGTTGAAACAGCCCAACACAATTCATAAAAATTAAAGTTTAAAAGTAGTGAGATTTTATGAGATTTTTGAAAGAAACCTTGGAGTCCATGAGTGGAAGGGACTCATGAATTAATCCACACAAACCTTGATTGAAATTGGACTTAAATTAGAGAGAAAAGGATTGATCTTGAAGAACCCCTAACCAAAGCTTGATGAACTATTGAGGAACCTTGGGAGAGAAGTGTTGAATTTTTTTTGGGAAATAATGAGAGAATAAAAGAGTTTTAGGAGTATTTAGGATATAATACTTACTGAATCTAGTCCTTTAAAACATCTACATACATTATTAGAATGTAAGGAAAATACCAATCTACCCTTTATTAGAATTGGAACTTGGGACTTAATGTATGGATTTCTACGAATCATAGAATTTGTGATGAGTCTTCATTACGACTCGTCATGTAGGTGTTAGAAATTCCTGAAAATTGAGCCTCTAAAGTTACTCCTACGAGTCGTGATTACAACTAGTTGTTTATGTTATGATTCCTCAAAGTTACTCGTCTTGCAGTTCTGAAAACGTGCAAGTTTAGAGGGTCTCTGAAGTTACCATATGACTCATTTCTATGAGTTGTAATCTTCTCTACAACTCATCCTGTTGAGTCGTAGATGAAGTCCTGAGGTTAATTAGTTCAAGGGTATATACACTATGACTCTTTTCTATGTGTCGTAGATACTTTCACAATTCGTCATATGATTCATAGAGACTCATTTTTTCTTAGCAAACTTTCCAATCACTCATTTGTACAACTCATCTATACGACCTGTCAAAGTCCCTACGAGTCATAAATTAACTCGTAGACTTAGATTCAGTTGACTTTTCTTGAGATTTTCGCTTCATCCTTGAATGAGATTCAACTAGCATAAAAAAGACATGGAAAGAGGAATAGCAACCCAACA
This sequence comes from Solanum dulcamara, assembly GCF_947179165.1. Lineage (NCBI taxonomy): Eukaryota > Viridiplantae > Streptophyta > Magnoliopsida > Solanales > Solanaceae > Solanum > Solanum dulcamara. The sequence goes on from NC_077246.1 coordinate 19,760,048, forward strand.
TGAACATAAGGACACCTTAACAATGAATAAAACATAAAAATTTCAACTCAACATAAAACATGGCTTTAAAACTCACTTTCATGAACATGCATGCATATGAATCACATATGAGATCTAAATACGTAAGAGATCAATCAATTTAGATATGGACAACTTACTACATTAGGTGTTGTTAGAGGGAAAGAGGTACGGATAACGCTTTATCATGTCCGCCTCTTCTTCCCATGTAGCACTCTCTACTTGTTGATTTCTCCACAACACTTTGAAAGACGCAACATCTTTTTCCTTAGCCTCTTCTCTTGCCAGTCTAAGATTTTCCCCAGAACCTCATCATTAGTCAAATTATCTTCAACTTTTACACTTTCCAATGGCACAATAGAATTTGGATGACCCACAAATTTTCTCAACATCGATATGTGAAATACTTGATGTACCATAGATAACTCAAATGGTAAATCTAACTCATATGCTACTTTACCGGCATGTTTCACTATTCTATAGGGTCCTACGTATTTAGGACTCAACTTTCCCTTCTTACTAAAATGCATTAGACCTTTCATAGTTGAAACCTTCAAATGTACCCAATCATCCACATCAAATTCAAGATCTCTTCTTGTAATGTTTGGAGAGGACTTTTGATGACTTTGAGTCATCTTCAATCTCTCTCTTATTAGCCTTAATTTCTCTATTGCATCAACTACCAAATAAGGACTAATCAATACCATCTAACCCACTTTAAACCATCCCATCGGAGATCTACATCTTCTCCCATACAAGGCTTCAAAAGGAACAATTTGAATGCTAGAATGATAGCTATTATTGTAGGCAAACTCAATCAATGGCAAATGCCCATCCCAACTTTCTTTCAAATCAATAACACACACTCTCATCATATAATCCAACATTTGGATTGTTCTTTTTGCACGTCTATTTGTTTGAGGATGAAAAATGGTACTTGGCTTAACGTTTGTACCAAGACCTTTTTGAAACAACCTCTAGAAATGTGAAGTGAATTGAGTACCTCTATCTCATATAATTGACAAAGGAACACCATGAAGCTTCACAAGTTCACGAATATACAACTTAGCATAGTCTCCGGTAGTATAGGACATATTAATCGGTAGAAAATGAGCCTACTTAGTCATTCGATCCACAACAACCCAAATGGAATCATATTTCCTTCAAGTATGAGGCAAACCCATTATAAAGTCCATATTCATGTCTTCCCACATCCAAGTGGGAATTTCAATATTTTGAGATAAACCTCCTAGTTTTTATGCTCAACTTTAACTTGATAATTTGGATACTTAGACACAAACTTAGAAATGTCCTTCTTTATGCCATTCCACTAATACACTTCCCTCAAATCATGATATATCTTGTGGATCCCAGATGAATTAAATATCGAGAACTATGGTCCTTATTCAATATAAACTCTCTTATCCCATCAACATTAGGAACACACAAGCATCGTTGGTAATGTAGTACCCCATCTCACTCTTGGGAGAAAGACTTAATGGATTTTTCGACAACTGACTTCTTTAAGTCAACCAACAATGGATCATTTTCTTATTTAGCCTTAACATTCGCCACAAGAGACGATTCCAAGATATTATGTACAAGACCACCTCCACCATTGGAGTCAACCAAACACACTCCTAAATGTGCCAATATATGGACATCTTTAACCATCTACCTCTTATTTTCCTCAACATATGCAATACTATCCATGGACAAACAACTAAGAGCATTGGCTACAACGTTTGCCTTGTCTGGATGGTACATCATACTCATGTCATAGTCCTTTAGGAGTTCAAGACACCTCATTTTCTTAAGGTTCAAGTCCCTTTGGGTAAACACATATTGAAAGATTTTGTGGTTAGTGAACAAATCAACATGCAACCCATAAAGATAATGACACAAAATTTTCAACACAAACACAACCGCCGCAAGTTCAAGATCATGGGTTGGATAGTTCTTTTCATGCACTTTAAGTTTCACAGAAGCATAGATTATAACATTACGATGTTGCATCAAAACACAACCCAAACCAATGCGTGAGGCATCAAAATAAACAACAAACCCACTCGAACCTTTGGGCAATGTCAAAATAGGAGCCGATGTAAGATAATCCTTCAATATTTGGAAACTATTCTCACAATTTTCCGACCATTGAAATTTTACCTTCTTTTGAGTCAACTTAGTCAAAGGTGAAGCAATAGATGGAAAACCCTTCAACAAACCTTCTATAGTATCTGGCTAAGCCTAAAAAGCTTATAAAGTCTAAAGTAGATAATGGTCTAGGCCAATCTTTTACCGCCTCCATTTCATTTGGATCAATCTTAATCTCATCACCTGCAACTTCCCGTATCCAAAATTCACACTTACTAAACTTGGAAAATAGTTGCATATCCCTTAATGTTTGCAACATAATTCTTAAGTGACTCATATGATCCTCCTCATTTCGAGAGAAAATCAAGATGTCATCAATAAACACCACCACAAACATCTCCAAATATGCCTTGAAAAAAAGATTCATCAAATCCATTAAAATAATGAGATCATTAGTCAAACCAAACAACATTACTACAAATTCAAAATAACCATATATTGTTCGAAATGTCGTCTTAGGAATATCACACTCTCTTACCCTTAATTGGTGATAATCGGAACAAAGATCAATCTTAAAGAAGTAACTTACCCCTTGTAATTGGTCAAACAAATTATCTATCCTCAAAATCAGATATATTTCCTTTACGCTGACCTTATTTAATTGGCGGTAATCTATATGCATTCGGAGTGACCTATCTTTCTTCTCAAAGAACAATACGAGAGCACCCCATGGTGAAATACTTGGTCTTATAAAGCCCTTATCCAATAAATCCTTCAATTACTCTTTCAACTACCTATGTTCTGCTTGAGCCATATGGTAAGGAGAAATAGAAATAGGTTGGGTATCAAGAAGAAAATATATACCAACATCAATTTCCCTTTTGAAAGGAACACTAGGTAAATCATTGGGAAACACATTGGAAAACTCACTAACTATACGGACCGAATCAAGAGCAGGAGTTTCGAAATCAGCATCCCTAACTCGCACAATATGATAAATGCAGCTTTTGGAAATTATTTTTTGAGCTTTAAGACATGAGATGAATCGACCCTTAACCACTGAATCATTACCCTTCTATTTAAGAATAGGCTAATTAGGGAACTGGAATTTGACCCTACAAGTTCTACAATCAATAGATACATAAGAGGCGTGTAACCAATCCATACCAAGAATGATGTAAGAATTAGTCATGTCTAGTTCAATAAGACTACATGGAGTAAATTTGTGCAAGATCAACATGAGATAATTTCTATAAACTCTCTTGGCTTATACTGAATCACAAATGGGAGTATAAACTAAAAAAGGTTCTAATAGCACTTCGGGGCACACATCAAATCTCATAGCAAGGTAAGGAGTACCAAAATATAAGTTGGCACCCATATCAAGCAATGCATAAACATTAAATTTAATGACTCATAACATACCCTTGACCACATCAGGAGTATCATCCGCATTTAGCCTAGCATGAAGAGCATAGAATCGGTTGTTGCATTCACCACCCTTAGGTTGAGCTTGGGTGCCTTATTTCACTTGTCCTCCTTATGTACGACCTTATCCACCTTTATTGGCAAAATGATGGTACTCGGGTTACTTGTGACCCATCTTGACACATCCATAACAAGCACCTATTCCGATCAAGCACTTCCCTTCATAATTCTTTTCACACTTTACACACTTAGGAAAAGAAGGGCAACTAGCATTCATACCTTCTTCTCCTAGAACTTTAGGATATGACACTCAATCTTTAGCAAAATTCTTCCTCAAACTTTGTCCTTGTTGAAAATGGCCACTTCCACCACCACCGGTCCTAGCATTGGAGAACCCACCTTCATACCGGGCCCTCTTAGAATCCCTCATCCTCATCTTCTTGACATTTTCTTCTTCAATTTATTCGGTGAAAGCCATGAGCCAAGATATGTATATCTCCTTAACAAGCATAGCAGTAAGACATGAATTGACACATTCGAGCATGTGGATCAGCAACCAATGAAGGAGCATACTTGGATAGATTAGTGAACTTAAAGGCATAGTCCCTCATTCCCATATTGCCTTGTCGAATATTAATGAGCTCCAACACTTTATCTTTCCTTAGCTCAAGAGGGAAAAAACAATCAATGAAAGCAAGTTTGAAGGCTTCCCACTCAATAGGACCTTCGTCAACTCTCTCCAACTTCCATTAAGTGTACCAAACTTAAGCAACACTCTTCCACTTTCTCCTCTAAAGTCACCCCTATGATGCTCACTATTTTACAAACCTCATTAATGAACTCTTAGGGGTCCTCATTGAGTTTTGAACCTAGGAACTCGATAGGGTTCATTCATATAAAATCTCTCACTCTTGAGGCCAGAGTAGGAAAATTAGGATGAGCCGCAACCTCTTGGTTGGCCACTACTTGGGCTAGTATGGTAAAAATGGTCCAGAACTCCGCATGTGTTACTTGCTCGGGCAAAGGTCCATTGACTTGAGGAGCTGGAGGTTCTTGGGATTCATTAGAATTGTTCCCAATTGGCAATAGTGATCTTCTTTGAGGCATTTTCTGAAAGTCGCAAATGACAAACATTAAGAAAACAAAGTCTTAAAATATACTCTATCGCACGACATAGATCATGAAAGATGTGAGAATTCCTAAAATACCTTATAGACCCATATCCATAGATGTGGCAAGATTCACAACCATGAATAAGACTCTAATTAATGTGGCATATTGGAAATCCTAGGATATCTTAAACCTTGTGTTTTGATACCAAGTATGTCATAACCCAAACTTGGGCCTAGTCATAAATGGTGATTGAGACGCCAAAGGGCTCTAACCAAGCCTTTGACACATTATAAAGCACATATAAGGCAAAGTAAATGTGAAAATAACATAAGAGAGTCTAAACCATGAATCTTAAAAGAAGAGAATGTAACTTGACAACATAGACTCGAAAACATTTGTCCAACTAATGACTCTACTCATGGGCATGGACGGAGGCTAAAACATGTCTCCATATCACCCTCAAATCAAAACATATTCAAAATCTTTGAAAGCAATAACTAACTCAATATCTACTCCTCAATAGATAAGGACTCACCAAAAGTTTGCCGGAATGAAAGCTCACTAGCCTCATGCACGAGTATGATCCTCAACTTCAATCCCTACATTATGAGACAATGTAGGAAAAAATATGCGTTAGTATATTTGAATGTACTAAATATGTGGGCATGACATGCAATATAAATCATAATATGTAATGGTCAAGAATGTACATAATAAATAAGATCGATAAGGTCATGAGGACAACATGATGATCAAAGAATTTAAGGACTTAGTTGAAAATCATAAAAAATAACATTTTGAGCATACATATATGTGGGATAGGAACCATAACGAGTAATAAGACCATACGAGCTATAACATGGAATCTCGTTGTCTCTCTATACAATGAAGAAAATGGAAATCTACTTACCAAGGTAGACTCCACCCCGCTAGGCGTATCAAGTACATATGCTATATGTGGATCCACTAGCTAAGCCATGAAGGCAACCTATAATGTCACATAGCTTAAGGGACAGTAGGATGCTAAGGCTTTTGGTAGGGCCCCCACCTCAAGTCCGCTCGGTCCTAAGACAAATTTCACGGAATACATACATAGCATAGAAATCATAATAAATATATATCATAGACATGATCATACATTTGAAAATCATAGAGTAGTTCATTTCATATTATAATTGCAATGTGAGAATTGGTCTTTCATCATTACAAATCATACTTGCATAATTCTTTTCATGAGGTCCTAGGTTAACAAGTAGGGTCCTAAGTTACCTTTCTTCATACATGCATAGATATAATAATTTGATCATAATTGAAATCCTTTATCATGATTCATACTTAATTATAGAAGAAAAACTTATGTACATAGTCAATTTGATTGAAAATAATAGAATACTATGAAATCGTTGAACTTCATACTCCTACTTCATGTAATTCATCATTGATAATAGTTTCATTCATGGGAATTCATAATTGAACTTAGAATCCTGTAATTTACATATAAAAATACTTATAATGATCATTAGTAATGATTAGACATATAGTTGAAACAGCTCAACACAATTTATAAAAATTGAAGTTTAAAAGTAATGCGATTTCATGAGATTCTTGTAATAAACCTTGGAATCCATGAGTGGAAGAGACTCATAAATCAATGCACACATACCTTGATTAAAATTGGACTTGAATTTGAGATAAAAGGCTTTCTCTTGAAGAAACCCTAACCAAAGCTTGATGAACTTTTGAAGAACCTTGGAAGAGAAGTCTAAAATTTGTTTTGGGAAATAATGAAAGAATAAAAGAGTTTTAAGAGTATTTAGGATAAAATACGTAATGAATATAATTCTTAAAAACATCCACATACATTATTAGAATATAGGGGAAATACTAAACTAACCCTCATTAAAATTAGAACTCGTAGAATTTGTGACGAGTCGTAATGTATTAGAAATTCCTAAAAATGGAGCCTCTTAAGTTACTCCTAATAGTCATGATTACGACCCATGGTTGGTGTTATGATTCGTCAAAGGGACTAGTCTTGCATGTCTGAAAACCCATAAGTTTAGAGGGTCTTTGAAGTTCCATACAATTTGTTTCTATGAGTTGTAGTCTTCTCTACGACTCGTCCTGTTAAGTCGTAGATGAAATCTTGATGCTCATTAGTTGTAGGTTATAAGGACTACACTACAACTCTTTTCTATAAGTCGTAGAGACTTGCAGGAGTTCCCATACGACTCGTAGACTCTCATTTTTTCTTAGTAAATTTTCCAACCCTGAACTCATGTCTATGACTAGTCTCTACGACCCATCAATGTCCCTACGAGTCGTAGACCAACTCATAGACTTGGGGTCAGTCGACTTTTCTTGATATTGTCCCTTCGTTTGACTTTTCATCGTATGGGGTCTTATAGTGATCATTGGTACCTACATTATGATAAAATATAGTCAAAAAGTATATGTTAGTACTAAGTATGTGAGAATATGAATGAACATTAAACATCGGACATAGTCAGTATGAATCATGGGATTCAAGACCAATATAAAACATGAATGAATTCATGAAATCATTAAAACAGTTATCTAATAGGTCAGTGCATCAAAATATCATAATCATCTTGAGAAATCAAAAGTCAACTGAAACTGTATGAGATAGGACCTTTAACCGACATATAAAACCATGCGAACTAATACATGGAATTTGATGAGTCCTGCATTGAGATAGGAGAGGCTACCTTGCCAGGGAATACTCCATTAAGTAACTCATGTAACTCGATTGTGTGGATCTACTAGCTTTGTCATGTTGGCATAAGTAAACCTATGCGGGCAACTTATTTTGGGACTAAAGCTTGGTATTAGGATTCCTTTGGATAACTAACTGCATTACCGAACCAAACTCCACCTAAAATTTCTCTTGGTGCTTAGTCATTATCCCAATAGAACTCATAAAACTTGATTATAAATATCATAGGGGAAGATAATAATAAATATCAATCCATCTTTATAAAACATCATAAGAATAACTTATCTAGCATCATCATAAAAAATAATAGGATTAGCTCATCTATCATATAACGCATGAAATATGAATGTAGTATCAAGAACCGCCACTTGATCATGAAGATGAGGGAAAGATGTAAAATCTTGGAGAGGTTAATAGATAGCTCTAAAATGTCCAAGAGAATTCTTTAAAAGACTTAGAGAAATCTAGAACCTTGTACATTAGTCTTGAAGACCTAGATTTCTGTACAGTGTGTAGAGATTTCTAGAGAGGGACTTTTTTATAAATATAAGAGGAATTGTATAGTAATTTTTATTTACACTCAAGCCCCTTAGGAGTAGTATAAATGGAGAGGGCATTCATTTGTTACAAACCATCCAGAAATCAAGCATTTTTCCAATTAATATAAAACCTTCTTCATAAAAGCTCTCTTGTCTTTCTTACAATCTAGCGTTTCCTTAGCTATCTACTCTTAAAGGCTTACTTGAGCTTACAAGATTGTGAAAGATTCGTGAGTAAGTTATCAAGTGCCACACAGATGTCTTAGTTGATGTCTAGGTCTGTGAAAATGTGGTATCAAAGCGAGGTTCTTCTAAGGGAAATGGCAAGTGAGGGAGACATCAACGCCACTACCGCCACCAACATCAAGAAAGATGTTAGAAAGAAGCACTGCAGGGGAAAGAAGAACTCTAAGAGAAACTAAGAGGTGCCCTCGATCCTACTCCAAGTGAGGCTCTAACATCTTACTCACCCTTGGCCACCGAGGTAAGTAACGATGAGTGAGGTGAGGAGCCCGTGGACATCACGCCCGACATGGAGCATGTTATACCCCATACTTTCGTACCTTGGGACATTGTATTAAGTCTCATAGAAAGTGTCATGTGATCTAGATTATCTACCATGCTATCAAATAACTCTAAGAAAGGGAGGACGTGCCGCCCCATAAGAGTGAAGATTGGAAATAGGGTTAAAAGAATCCGGAAGGAGTTGGAGGCTAAGTAATGAGTCATAGGACTCAATGTACTTACTTAAGCTACCGACTTGAGCATCTTACATAACTAAGCTACTGGAGTACATGTCGAGTTTACGTAGCAAGGATTACATAGGCTCTTAAAGTAAGATGAGATTATGAACACACGGAAGAGGAAAAAGGAGGTGTAGCACCTACTCACAAATAAGTAGGTGATGCACCTACTTGGAAGCAATAGGTGATGCACCTACTTGGACCAAGTAGGTGACACACCTACTTGAGGCGGGTCCCACATGGCCACCTGGCAGCCCCTAATAGGTTGCATGGATGAAGTGGCCCAATGAAAGTTTGACACATGTCACCCTTAGAGGATGACATGTGTCACTTCTAAGAAAGGATATATATGTTTTATTTGATGACTAAGTCATCTTATATTCATTTTACACTTAGAAAAAATACATAGAGTCGAGAGAAAAATTAGAGAAGCCAAGAAAGGGAGCTACGGGTTGGCCAAGACAAAAAGGTAAGGCCTAATTTTATTCTGTGAATTAATTATTTAAGGTATCCTATGGTGATATGATGTTGTTTAACAACATAAAATTTAGCGTTAGGGCAAAGAGGAGGGTTTTGTTTTTGTTAACAGACCCATTTTTGAAGGATATTGCTGTTAGTAATACGAGTATAACTCCTTGTGTAAGGCTTAGTTTTAAGTGATTCAAGATGTTTTGGAAATATATTTCATAGGTATATAACTTTCATTTATCCTCTAAAACCCAGTTTTGCTTGTCTCTGCTCGAAAAAGGGTAATGAAATATGGGGGAGGTGTTGCCCAGATTTTATTTTGGAAATCCTACACGGATTGCTATTTGTATTTTGGGCATATCTTTTTGTACAAAATTACAGTAGGGGTGATTTTAAATTGTATGTGACCTTAAGAAACATTTCTATAACTTTCCTTAAGGCCATAAATATTTTTTCCCTCAATTACCCCTTCGAAACTAAGCGACAATATAAGATAGTAGGTTGTCCAGAATTCACGTTTTGATAGTTTTGGCGAGTTTGATGAGTTTAACGTAAGGTAAGTCTTTCCTTTTAATTTGGAGTTTATAATGTTGTTATTAAGTGTATTACACATTGTGTAGGTGGATGTAAATATGAAAATTCCATAAATATGCTTGACGTTAGGAACAATTTAAATTGGAGTCATTATAGTTAAATTGAAGTCGGGTAAGGTATTGCACTTGTGGTTCTGCAGCTGTAGGTGGTGTGGTGATGTGTTGCAGGGCCTAAAAGTGTTCTAAAATACATTAGGTGCTGCTGGTTTGAGCCACACGACCCTCCACTTTGTACGGTTAAAGTTTTTACGAAATAGAGACTAGAAACCCTATTTTGGATATCATAATTTTGAGCTAGTCGTTTGGAGTTTGTATTGTGTACTGTTGATGTGAATTTCTTGTATATATTATATAGGGTGTTGTTGTTGTTTGGCTGTAGTGATTAGGGATGTAATTAGAAATTTTGATAGGGCATGTTATAGAGGAGATGCTGCCCGAATTCCGTTAACTTCTTAGATAACTAATAGACTAGTTGAGACTAGTCGAGGAAGATGAATAAGGAATTGGTTCCTATGGATAGTTGGTGACATAATTAAAAGCTGGAAAGTCAAAGATTATTAATACTAGTATTACCTTCATGTTAAATAGGTTCAGAGAACGAAGAGACAAGCCGGGTTCAAAGCAATCAATAAGAGGTATGTGAAGCTACCCTTTCTTCTATTTTGGCATGTCTTAGATGTAAGTATTATGTATATGAAATTTGGAGTTATTCCATTGTAAAGCTCCAAGTAAAGTTCATAATTCTTATCCACTTCATGATGGTAGAACTCCTGTAATAGTCAAGCTATTTTCTTTTTAAGGTTTTTTTTATATGATAAAATGTAATGTATGTAAAGCCTATTCTTTCTCTTCTTTTGGCATGTTTTTAAGTTAAGTAGTGAATCATATGAGCTTGAGGGTAAATCTACTCATAAATGCCAAGCGTAATTGAACTTCTTAATGAAAGCACTCTTACAGTAATTGAACTAGGACCTCTCAAGCCTTCCATACGTTAGAAAGTGAGGAGTACGTAAAGTCTATCTTTCTATTCTATTGGCATATCTCAGTCCTAAGTGGATTGTGTATGTAATGTAGGAATAATTCCATTCATAGAAACCTGAGTATGGTTCTTCAATCTTATTCACTTCTCAATATTAGAACTCCTGCGATAGTTGAGTTATGGACTTGTAAGTCTTCTACCTGACAAAAAGTAGTACACGTAAAACCTATCCCTTCCTTCTTTTGAAACAGTAGGATGTAAGTGAAGCGATATATGGTATGAGTTAGAGGTGATCCCATCTATAGGTTTTGGGTATAAATCATGACTTGTACTCACTTCTTTAGGTTAGGATTCTTAAAGTGATGAAACTCCTATTCCTTGACCCTTCTATTGGCTGAGTAATGATTGGATGTGTAAACTCTTATACCTAGAGACTCTTTGACCCATTTTATGATGATATTCGTGAGCTGGTTGTTATGTTACCAAGTTTTATGTGCACGTATATGCATTATTATATGTATAGATATTGGGACGTACGTTCCTCTAGACTAACACATTATATGTATAGAGATCGTGCCATACGCTCCTCGGCACTAATGTGTTATATAAATAGGGATCAAGCCGTACGTTCCTCGGAACTAACGTATTATATATATGGATCGGTTCGAACGCTCCACGACACTAACATATTATATGTGTAGGAATCGGGCCAGACGTTCTTCGGCACTAACCTATCATATCTATATGGATCGGGCTATACATCCCATAACGCTAATAGTATGCATATGCCCACGATGATAAAATGATGCATTTGTAACGTCAGGTCCCCAAGTAGGACGGATACGATACTTGATAATGATATACATAACCTTACTTTGTAAGGTGCAGGTACAGTACCCTATTAAATGTTATACTTGATTTCCTGCATGCCTATGTCAGTTGTTATCTCAATTACGTTATGCTTATATACTCAGTACATATGTCGTATTGACCCTCCTTTCTTTGGGGGGCTGTGTTTCATGACCGCAGGTACAGACACAGGTTTTGGGAGTCCGCCAGCTTAGGATTCCACTCATCCAGTTTGGAAGAAGCTCCATTAATTTGGAGCTGAGTTGTAGTACCAAACCTCCTATGTATATATTTGTTTATTCAGGGGTATGGCAGGGGCCCTGTCCCGCCATATGTTACTATTAATGTTCTTAGAGGTCTGTAGACATATGTGTGGGTTATACATGTAAGTTCTATTCAGTTATGTCTACATGATGTATTGTAAATATTAAGATACCATGACGGCCTTGTTGGCTTGCATGCCCTTTCATAAGATATAAATAAAAGAGGCTATAGGCATGAAAATGCTATGATCCACTGGGGTTCTTTCTATAGTTCTTATATTGATCATTACATCCTCTAGATACGTATATGGGGGTGCAGGTCGGACCCCTGTCGTGGCCCATGGGGTTGGGTTATGACAGAGTGCATTGCAAGGGTGGATGTTACCCGTCAGGCTATAGATATATTGGGCAAGCACTTGAACAAGTTCGATGACAAGTTCAAGTCTCTAGAGGAATTCACCCTTGAGGAGAATGGCAACATTCAGAAGGAGTTAGATGTACGCAATGTGGCCGAGTACGAGATGAAGGAGGTGATCACTTCCTTAGAGTGTCGGCTCATAGACGTACTAAGCATGATAAAGACCATGAAGGCCAAGATGGCAGTACTCAAGGGAGACATAGAAGTGAGGAGATGTACGACGTCCAGTATGGACAAGGAGGCCAAGATTGAAGCTCCCCAGCCACCTATGTTCAAAGGTGCCCGTGTTGCACAAGAAATGGAAAACTTCCTTTAACACTTGGAGAATTACTTCAAGTGTAACAAAGTTAAGAATGACGAGATGAGAATCAACACAACTGTGTTATATCTCTTAAAGATGGCCATGTTGTGGTGGAAGCACAAGGAATTTAAGATCGGGAAGGGTCTATGCACCATCAATACCTGGGAGCAGTTCTAGAACAAGTTCAAGAAGGCTTTCTTCCCCAATAATGTAATCTATGAGGCCAAACACAAGTTTCAGGAATTGAAGCAAACGGGTAGCATATGGGCCTATATGAAAGAGTTCACTACCCTTACGCTTCAAATCCCCAACCTCACGGATGAAGACATGCTCTTCCACTTCATAGATGGACTAAAAAGTTAGGCCAATACGGAGTTGAAGCATCGCTCAGCCCCATCGATGAGGCCATCATATAAGTCAAAGCTTTAATAGACTTCAGGCATGGCAACCATGACCGAGGAAGATGAGACTAGACGAGAGATAGTCATGAACAAAGTGGGGGAGATTATGAAGAGAAACAACCTCATCCCAAAATCCATGACAGCCATAAGGCCGATGGTAAAAAGGCTGGATGACTAAGTGATACCGACAAAAAGGCATAGACTGCGAAGGGGACTGGATATTACATATGTGAAGGGTCGCATGGCTATGAAAGGTATCCTGAACTGAAGAACCTTGGTGCCATCTTATGGGAATGGAAGGGGAAAGATGCACAAGGGCAAGAGCAAGGTTCAAACATAATGCAATCGGGCCTGATTGGACTATGCGGAGCTATCGCAAAGCATTCAGGAAAGTCAAAGGAGTATGACACACAATACGTAGATATCATGATCAATGGAAGACCTGCTCGTACAATGGTTGACTCAGATGTAGAGGATAACATAATGACCAAGTCAGCAACTACGAAGTTAAGTCTAAGTTACAGTCTAAGTGACACCCACCTCAGGATGGTTAATGTACCCCTGACACAGGTGTGCGAAGTCGCTCAAGGAGTAGACATCACATTGGTCAAATGGTAAGGTAATACCAACTTTACCATCGCTCTCTTAGATATATTTTATATCATCCTTGGGTAGGAGTTCTTCTAGCGATGACACACGATGATCGACCCCTACCTCCAACAACTTGTGGTTATGGATCAAGAAGGATCATGTATGGTGCTCCTAATCAAGTTACAGAAGATAGAAGGACCAACCCAACTTTCAGCCCTGTATTTTGAGAAAGGCCTCAATGAGAAAATACCAAAGTTCAAAGACACCATTGCTAGTTTGAGCGAAGACAATGGTGCTAGAGAGGCATTGCCACCTTGCATGGAGAATGACGTGATGCCAAAAAAGTTACCAAGACACTTGCCTCTAAGGTGCCAAGAAGAATGTAGGCCAGTATTGACTAAACCAAGAAGAAATAGGGACAAAAGGTCACTACCATGTTTCTCGTCCACTAGAAGGGATAATCTCTAGAAGAGGCGACATAAGAAAGAACGGCATGAAGACTTATGGCAGTTTCAAGACTAAGTCCGAAAGTTTTTATAGAAGCAGTGCACCGAGGTCGTCGCCATATGAGGTGGGGGAGAGTGTCATGACCCGCCACTTGATCATGAAGACAGGGAAAAGATGTAGAATCTTGGAGAGGTTAATAAAAGGCTCTAGAATGTCCAAGAGAATTCTTGAAAGACTTAGAGAAATATAAAACCTTGTAGATTAGTCTTGGAAGACCTAGAATTCTCTAGAGTGTGTAGAGATTTTTAGAGAGGGACTTTTTTGTAAATATGAGAGAACTTTTATAGTAATTTTTATTTACACTCAAGCCTCTTAGGAGTAGAATAAATAGAGGAGAATTTATTTGTAACAAACCATCCAGAAATCAAGCATTCTTCCAAGTAATACAAAGCCTTCTTCATAAAAGCTCTCTTGTTTTTCTTACAATCTAGCATTTACTTAGCAATCTAGTCTTAAAGTCTTACTTGAGTTTGCCAGATGGTGAGTAAATTTTCAAGTGCCACACTGAGGTCTTAGTTGAAGTCTAGGTCCGTGATAGTAGGCCTTCCATCATTATATATCGTTGATCATAAACATCTTTAGGTACTTAACTTGCCCTATCATTAACTTTTCTTAAATAATGATAGTATAATCGATCATAAACTTCTTTTGCATTTAAACTCATTCCTAAAGGTTTCATAGAATATAACTTAAAAATCATATTCATATCTCATAAATCATACTTAAAACTAGCATATAGCATGGGTAATTAAATTTCAACTTAAAATAATTCAATATGATATGAATTATGAATAATTAGGCTAATAACATTGAAACATATCATAATTGATAAGACCCAACACAAATCATAAAATTAGGGCTTTTAATTGAAGAAATCATAAGAAAATTAAGAAGAAGTCTTTGGGATTCCATGGGTGAAAGGAGCCCATGGATGAAATACCACATACATTGACCTTTATGAGTGCTAAATTGAAGATAATGGAAGCTTAAACTTGAGGAAATCCCCTTGAATTGCTTGAGGAAGAAGAAGACCTTTGAGAGAAAGCTTACGAGAGAGGGTTTTGGATTTTGTGAGTTATGTTAATAATGAGAGGGTTAGAATACTTTAGGGTAGTAAATTGGTAGGAATTAAATCCCAAAAACCATCCACATACATAGAAAAATATATGGAAAAGTCTAAAATAACCCCAAATTAAAACTGGAAACTTGGTTTATGGAAGACCCACCATGGTTTGTGAACTTCACCACGGTCTGTGGTGGTCATTGTGGAGTAGGACTTGGATTTTGAAAATGGTTCCTTTCCCATATTAGAATGGTCCATGAAGGTCTATATAGCCCATGGTGGTTGGGTGTGGCCCTAAAATTATGAAACGTTTTTGAGGGTTTCAGGGGAGGGTCACCACGAAGGGCACCATGGCTCATTGTTGGCACCATGGCTCGTGGTCCCTTCCCTACGGGACTAAATTTCAAAACCCTGACCATGATGGAAGACCACGAACTATGTCCATCAGTATGGTCCTTGATGGCCTTCGTGGTCATCACCTAATGCCAAAAAGATGAGATGAATCCTCTTTTGATCCTCATTTTAGGACTTTCCAACTTTTGGGGTATTACATCTGGAAAAGATCATGTTTTTACTTCTCCACCATTATCTATACAAAGATACTTGATTTTTGTACCACTTTGAGTCTCTATCATCATCTTCTAATTGAGAAAAATCCCAATACTTCATCTTTATTTTTCATCGTATACACCCACAACCTTCGAGAAAAGTTCTCAGCAAAGGTTACAAAATAGTGTTTCCCACCTAATAAGGAGGTTTTGGAAGCACCCTAAATGTCAGAGTGAACATAATCCAAAATACCTTTAGCATTATGGGTACTTGTTCCAAATTTAACTCTTGACTTTTTTTCCTTGATAAAATGCTCACTGGACACCAAGTTGTAAGTTTTTACTCCTTTCAGCAATCCTTGATCTGATAATGTTTTCAAGGATTTTCCTCCAGCATGTCCCAAGCACATATTTCAAAGCCTGGTCATTTCTGCCTCCTTGTATTCACTGATGTTGTTGCCGTTGTTCTAATAATTGTACTACCTTAATAGAGGTGCATGTTATTGCTTCTTCAAATTTCCTTCATTACCACCAATGCATCAAAGCATATTCTCGTTACCCCATTATCTGCAATTACTTTGAACCCCTTTTGACTCTAGTGCTCCTACAAAAATGAGTTTTTTCTTTAAATCCAGTACATATCGAACATGTTTTAATGTTTTTCTCAATACATAATGATTCTTTAATCAGATTGAACCAACACTATATGCGGTAACAAGATTATTATTTGCAGCGTGAATAAATCCACATTCTCCTTCTTGTAAATGTACAAACTAGTCTCGGTTGGGACATATATGATAGGTACAAGCTGAGTCTATCAACCATACATCAAATGATTTGGATGGTTCCGTTGTAACCAGTGAGAAATTAGAGTAATCACAATCAACTACATTTGAATCCATGAAAGTTTTTCCATTATATGGTTTGGCCTTGCTTTTCAACTTTAGACAATCTTTCTTCCATTGCCCTATTTCTGGACAAAAGATACATTCATCTTTGTTGGGCCTGAATCTTGACTTGGATCTTCCTTTCTTCATTCTCATATGGTTTTGAAAAGGACCTCTCAGGAATAGTGTTTCTGCTTCTCCACCTTTTTTCCTCTCTTCCTTTGTTTATTATATTATACTAAAAGTGGGAAGGTCCTAAGTCCAAGGTTGGATTACCATTTTTCCTTCACTAAATTAAAATCTGATTAAATATCAGATCAAGTAATATTATTTTAATTATATAATCGTAGAATTTGAAGAGCAACAGCTGTATTTTAATACTTTTAGTAACTGAAATCATAAAACAAGGCTATTACCATATTAAGTTTTTTACTATTAATATTATTTTGCCTCTTCAAATCTACTAAAAGCACAAAAAATGACCTATTTACAATAAGAAGGCAATAAAGGATCAACTAATCAAGAACAAAGTATTGAGTGTCACTGTTAATCATATAGTCAACTAAGGACTAATCCATTTGAGCCTAGCAGGAAATACCAAAAACAACTCTAGACTAAGACACCCTGCAGATCAAGTACAAATACAATAAGAGATAAGTACAAGTATAATTAATTAATAACCGATCGGATACTCATACCCCCAAAAGGTACAAATAATGGCAAATATACCCCCGACCCTCATAAAACTGGGGGACCAAATAATAAACAAGTATACTAGTAATAGGTCATGCTAATAAATGCAAGTTTATAGTAAAATCAGTAGCATCATCGGTGGCTCTGAAAGATCATCAACAAGTGTATAAACCCACCCCGGCCCTTGGCCTGCTAGGTGGGAACCATGAAATTCCCTCATCTAGTTTAGTGGTGAATCAGCTAGAGGGGTCCATATGAGACCCAAGATATCCATATAAACTGCTTAGGCCTAAAGAAGGTCTTATATAAACATATATCATCCTAATAGTGGTACTAGAGAGTGAGCAGCCAAATCGATGTAGAAAAGGGTGACGTTGTACTGGATAGTTAAATATAGGCTGAAGGCATTCTAGATATAGCTAATGTATAAAAAGGGTGAGGCCGCACTGAATATCAATAAAAACTGCATGCATCCTTGATGACTCTAAAATTATGAATATAAAAAGGGGCACATCTTCGATGCCTCACAAGTCTCAAAATTAGTGTTCAAATGACCCAGGTGGTATAACTCCAGTTAAAACTAGTTTAAAAATAGTAAAGTGTGAGAAAGCCTTCTCAAAAATAGTAGTGAAAACCCATATAGAAATTGGGATCGTACCATAAAATATGTGAAAATGCTCAATTAATGCAAGGATGCCATCACCAGCATCCAAACAAGACACACACAATCCAAAAAGTAATATCAAGTAATACCATACTATCAAGGAAAAGGAACTAACCTGAGATCTAATCTCTCCTCGAATAGGTCCTTGGGCCTAACAAAAAATAATAGATATAATGGTATCACCAGCCTGCCGCTAAATAAAAAGTTTAGTAATTGGGAAATGGCACAAAATCAAATAGGGGGAGAAAAATATCTCTATGATCGATGCCTTACCTCAAAATATGCCATCTCAGCTCCAATGAGAACAATTAATCTAAACCTATGGCTACAACAAGCCACAGAGGTCTCAAGTACTATCATAAAGGTACACCATGAAAACCAAGCCCTACCAGAAGCTACGCTTAGCTATAAGGGCAACAAAGCATAAAGTAAATCTCCTAAAGGTCAACCTAGCCTATGTCCATCAATATAAATCCCAACAAAGATACTAATGCTAAGGCAAAACCCTAAATGAAACCTATAGCCTAAACTAAGGGTTTCACAGGGCTATTCTAGTTTAAGTCTTAATCAGGATCCAAAAAAATAGAATAGGATGATGAGAACTCTAATCTCGGCTAATACCAACCAAAATCACATGTAATATATACTAAACAATATCGTATAAAGCTCAGTCAAAGTGGGAGACCGTAGCCTACCTCGAAGCGGATCACGGATGCTCTAAATCCACCAATTTGAAACTTTTCCTTTCTGAATCACCTCTAACAACCACCATGCTATCAAAATTTAAACTTATGCATCACTATGAGGAAAATGATACCCATATTTCTATAATATGTTCAAGGCCCAAAAAGGGGTCAAATATAGGCCTATCAAACTCGCATGCAGGATTCCAAAACTAACTCTATCAATGAGTCTTAAAATGCTTCAAGAACCTATCCCCAAAAATGGGCACAATCTGAGCCCTAAAAAACTACAAATCAGCCCATAACTCAAGAGTTCAAGAAACACCATTAATAGGGTTATATGGAGGATTTGGAAAAATATTTTACCTTAATAACAAGTCCAGAATGCTCCGCCAATACCCCTAACTCGAAGCCCTAGTAAAAATGAGCAATTATCAACTGAAGTCACCTATATTGAAGCTCCCTAGTTCAAGATATTGATTTTTGAGTAATGAACAAAATAGATGAAGATTTTAGGCTTTAACAAGCCCCTAGGGGTCTCTAAAATGGATCCTTTGTCACTTAAGCGGCTGTTAAAAGTTGGTCAATATCACGACCTAAGCCTAGGGTCTAGACATAACACAACTAATGAAGCACTCAGAGGTACTGCATTCAAGCCTCTAAGTATTCATTAAGTTTTTCATCGGTAATGAAAAATCAAACAAGCAGAAATATAAGGGATAACAAGATTAAGAGATTCCACATAGAATAAAAGTCGAGTCATTTGAACATCATGCATTTTGTCCAACTATACCTTCCACTTTAAAGACTTGGCAGGGGATAAGAAATGTCCCTAGCTCAACCTCAAGATAGAAGTTAACAATACCAAAAGTAACTCAATAGTCTATACAAAGCATAAGCTAGAAAGATAGGGATGTTATTCATGAAACATGGGAACTCACAAACTTAGCCACGAGGAGGAGATTGTGGAGCAACGCCGGTCCCTATATGGTGAGATCATTTAGGAAAAAGTATGCGCTAATACTTTGAATGTACTAATTATGTGAGTATGCTATACAATGAAGAATATAAGAGACATTTATAAGCAATATACCTAAGTGGATGCAGACATGATAAATCATCATGTGTAACCTTAAAACATTCTTTTTTGTGGGAATGTAATCGTAATCGACATTTAAGATAATGTGAGCTATTACATGAAATACAACATAACCCCCTACATTCGCATAGGGGGATTACTTGCTGGGTAGAAATCCATCAACTTTAATCATTTCTTTAACTTTAACTTTAATGTCTAATTGTGGATCCACTAGCCTAAATAGCCTACAAGAGCTCCTATTTTGGCTTATAGTTAATGCAACATGAGACTTTACTTAAGGACCCCTTAGGAAAAGTCTCCATCTACATACTACATTCGGTGTTAGGCCATTCCCATGGAATAATATTTGAATATCATAATAACATAAGCATTTGTAAAGCTTTCAACATCAAATCATTATTCGATAGAAAAGCTCATTAAAATATTTCTTTTGATTCAAAATGTGAGAATTGTCCTTTCACATTTAATCATTTCTTTGTCTGAGAAGACCTTCTCCATCATTCAATCATTTTATATGACTCCCTTAAACATAAATATTTACTTCATAAACTATCATTTGGAGTCAAAGCTTTCAATTCAACTTTACTTTAACATAAGGAAAACTAGGTGGGTTCATTTCATAAAACCTTCAATTGCATTTAAAGAATTCTTGCATGCATGAGAGTGATGGAAATGCATCAAAATAAACATCTTAAAATAATCCACCATATATACCTTAAATCCACTTTCAAGCCTTCATATAGGTACTTTAACAAATCCTTCCTTTCATGCAATTGAGAGTCAATATACGTCATTATATATAAATAAACTTATAATATATCATAATCTTTGCATTTGGAGTAATTATGAAAAAGCCCATGAGAATTCCCCATTTGGAATTTGAAATATCAAGTTGGAAATCATTCCGGCTCCATGGGTAAAATAATCTATGGATAAAACCCAAATACCTTGGGGAAACAAAATCCCTAATGAAGCTTGGGAAGGAAATGAGACTTGAATATGCCTTGAGATGAAACCCTAGCTTGGCTTAAAGTTTTTGGGAGAGTTTGGGAGGAGGGAATTTGTGTGTCTTAAGTCTAAAATATATAGAATGAGGGTTTTGGAAGGTGTAAAGCCTTTAGATGGAAGAATTCAGTCCTCAAAACAACATCATTTTGATTTAAAATGCAGGAAAAGACCAAAATGTTCCTTTAAAATCTAACCAGAATAGTCTTCAAGGGGAACCTTCACGGTCTGTGGTGCTCACCACGGCCTTTGTTGGGGTCCCGTGGTAAGGGAATTGGAGAAATATTTTAGAAAGGCCTACAGGGTAGTCTCTGAAGTTTCACAACAGAAACCTGCACGGTCCGTGAAGGACACGACGGGTAGTGAAAGGTGGCCGTAGTGCAAGTCCTGCAGGTGGACTTGCAGAGTGTCTACCATGAGGACACACCACGGTCCGTGGAGAATTCCACAATCCGTGATGGTCATCCATGGACCTTGCCTTGGTAAAATTACTAAGGATCTTGGCGAGAGGTCACCACGGAGGACTTCACGGTCTGTTGTTGAGTCTCTAAATGTACCATGGTCCGTGGGGTTTACCATGGCCCATGATGGCTTTTGTGGTCAACTCCTGTTGCCAATTTCTACAACTTTTTGAGATTTCCTCCTTTGTTCCTCAGTTTAGAACTTTCCATATTTTTGGGGCCTTACAATATCTCCCCTTGGGAATATTCGTCCTTGAGTTAGAATAATTAGCATAGGAGAGGACATGGTACAAGGACTATATACCCAACATAAATACAATGACACTTGAAATGCATCAACATGAGATCTTTAAACTTTAGCATAAATCATAACGTTAAAATTTAACTTATTCAATATGCATAAATATAAAGATTTAGGAAAACTGAAGCATAAGAGTCTTAAATACTTGAGCATCAACAACTTAGTACCTTAGGCTTGAGTAGAATGAAATAGATGAGGGTAATGTTTCATCATACCCACTTCTTCTTCCCATGTAGCACTTTCAACTTGTTGATTCCTCCGAAGGACTTTAACGGATGAAACTTCCTTGTTCCTCTATATCTTGACATGCTAGTCCAAAATTTCAACTGGAACCTCTTCATAGGTCAAAATTTCTTCAACATTCACTATCTCCAAAGGCGCAATAGAACTAGGATCCCCCACACATTTCCTCAACATAGACACATGGAACACTAGATGCACTATGGCCATTTTCAAAGGCAACTCCAACTCATAAGCAACCTTGTCAATATGTCTCAAGATTCTATAAGGCCCTACATACCTAGGGATCAATTTTTCTTTCTTACCAAACCGAATTACACCCTTCATGGGGAAAACATTCAAATATACCCAATTATCCACATTAAACTCAATATCCCTTTTTGTAGTATCGAAATACGACTTTTGACGACTTTGAGACATTTTCAACCTATCTCTAATGACTGTTACCTTTTTCGTAGCATTAAGAACCAAATCGGTACCTAACAAGGCCATGTCACCTACTTCAGTGAAGCTATTATTGTAGGCGAACTCGATGAACAGTAGATGATCATCACAACTTCCTTTGAACTCCACCATACAAGCCCTTAACATATCCTTTAGTGTTTGAATTATCTGTTTGGCTTGCCCATCGGTTTGAGGATGGAATGTAATGCTTAGCTTTACCTTGGTACCAAGACCCTTTTGCAAAGATCTCCAAAAGTGAAAAGTGAATTGGGTGCCATGATCCAAAATGATTGACAATGGTATACTATGCAACCTCACCAACTCCCAAATATACAACTTTGTATAATATTTGGCACTATAAGTAATTTTTACCAGTAGGAAGTGAACCACCTTAGCCATTCTATCAACAATAACCCAAATCGAATCATGACACTTTTGAGTGTGAGGCAAACCTACTAAAAAATCCATGTTCACATCTTCTAACATCCAAGTAGGTATTTCGATATCTTGCACTAGGCCACCTAGCCTTTGGTGTTTGAACCTCACTTGTTGGCAATTCAGACATTTGGACACGAACCTTGCTATGTCCTTTTTCATGCCACCCACCAATAGAACTCCTTTAAGTCTAGGTACATTTTCGTAGAATAGGGATAAATAGACTATGATGAATTATGAGCCTCCTTTAAGATTAAACTCCTTAGGCTATCCATATCCAAAATGCACAACTGACCCTGGTAGTATAGCACCCCATCTCCCCCTTGTGAAAAGACCTCTACCTTCTTCTCCTTCATAAACCTCTTTAACTCCATTAATGTCGAGTTGAGGTCATTCTTTGACTTTACATCCACCACCAAGGAGGATTCAGACCCATTATGAACAACCATACCATCACTATCGGTACCACTCAACTTCACCCCTAACTTATCCAACCGATGAACATCTTTTACCAACTCCCTCTTGCCTTCATCTACATAAGCCACACTTCCCAAAGACACTCTACTAAGTGCATCATCAACCACATTGGTTTTACCTAGATGATAATGTACACTCATGTAGTTGTCCTTGAAGAGTTCTAGCCACATCTTTTTCCTTAGATTGAGGTCCTTTTGGGTGAACACATATTAGAGACTTTTATGATCGGTATACACGTTCACATACACCCTATAGAGGTAATGCCGCCAAATATTTAAAGCAACAACAATAGCCACCAACTCAAGATTATGGGTAGGATATTTATATTCATGCACCTTCAATTGTCTAGAAGCATAGGCTATAACCTTGTTATTTTACATCAAGACATAACCCAAACAATCTTTGAAATAATTCAATAAACCACAAACCCTTTTATTTATTCTAGGAGAGTCAAAATAGGAGCGGAGGTAAGTCAATTTTTCAATGTTTGGAAACTCCTTTCACACTTATCTGTCCATTTAAATTTTGCCTTCTTTTGGGTTAATTTCTTCATAGGGGATGAGATGGAAAAGAACCCTTCAATGAACCTACTATAATACCTGACTAGACCCAAGAAACTCCTAATGTCCGAAGGAGTTAATGGTCTAGGCCAATTCTTGACCACCTACATTTTCTTATGGTCAACTTTGATCCCATCACTGGACACTACATGATCAATAAAATCCACCTCTTTTAACCAAAATCCACACTTACTAAACTTTGCAAGCAATTGCCCATCTCTTAAACTTTGAAGCACAACCCTCAAGTGGTTCTTATATTCTTCCTCACCGCGAAAGTAGATCAAGATTTCATCTATGAAGACCACAATAAAAGCATCAAGGTAGGGTTTGAATACTCTATTCATTAGGTCCATAAACACTGATGCTGTATTCGTGAACCCAAAACTCATCACTATAAACTCAAAATATTCATACCTTATTTGAAAATCTATCTTGGGAATGTCACACTCCCTCACCCTTAATTGGTGATAGCCAGACCGAACATCAATCTTGGAGAAGTGACTTTCCCCTGGCAGTTGATCAAACAACTCATCCATTCTAAGGATTGGGTACTTGTTCTTAATGGTTACTTTGTTCAATTGGCAGTAATCTATGCACATCCGAAGTGAACCATCATTCTTCCTTACAAATAGAATGAGAGCTCCTCATGGTGAAATACTTGGCCTTATGAACTCTTTTTCTAAAAAGTTCTTTAATTTTTCCTTCAACTCATTTAATTCTACCAGGGCCATTCGGTGAGGAGGAATAGAGTTTGGTTGGATATTGGGAAGGAGATCGATACCAAAATAAACTTCCCTTTTGGGAGGGATACCAGAGAGGTCATAAGAAACTCATTTACTATGGAAACCGACTCAAGAGGAGGATTTTCGGAGTCAACATCTCTAATCCTCAGAATATGGTAAATGCAACCCTTAGCAATCAACTTTTGGGCCTTAAGAAAAAAATGAACTTACCCTTCATTAACAAATCATGACATTTCCATTCAAGAATAGACTCATTTGGGAATTGAAGCTTGACTTGATAAGTCCTATAGTCTATGAAAGCATAAGATGCATGTAACCAATCCATTCCAAGTATAACATCAAAATCTACTATGTCAAGCTCTATGAGATCAAACAGAATAATTGTATGCAAGATATATACATGATATCTCTTATAAACCTTCCTCGCAACAACTAACTCACCGATAGGGGTAGACACCAAATAAGGCTCTACTAACATTTTGGGTAATATGTCAAACCTATTATCTAGAAATGGAGCAACAAATGACAAGTTTTCATCCGGATCTAGCAATGAATACATATCAAAAGAAAATACATTTAATATACCGGTATCAATAATTGGTTCTTTTTCAACCTTTTGCCTCCCATGCAAGGCATAGAAGTGGTTGGTGTATTCTCCACATCCTTGAGCTTGTTGTCCATGAGAAATTTGTCCTTCATGCCTACCACCACCACCATATCTACAATATTGAGCATGATGAACCGGCTTGCTACTGTGAAACATGCATTAGAGCCGGCTAAGCACTCCCTTTTGTGAGTCCTCCCACACTTCTTACATGTGGGCAAATCTTGAGTACCAACATTCTCTCTTAGGTCCATTTGATTAGTACCCTTTTCCTTATTGAATTTGGGAGGAGGATTATTAGTAGGACCTTGTCCTGCAAACCGTTATCCACCTTGGACTTTTAAATTATTACTATAATCAGACCTTCAAGGGTTGAACCCTCTACCATCCACTCAAGCCTTCTTGAACCCTCTCAACATCTCCCTCAACTTCTATTTTTCAATTTGTTTTGCGTAGGTCATTAGTCAAGAGATGTCCATCTCCGTGACCAACATAGCCGTCTTGTACTCCTTGGAAACCAAGCTTGAGATACTAAAAATGAACTTGCTCATCCTTGCCCTAAAGTCGGGGACACCATGAAAGGAGCATACTTAGACAACTTAGTGAATTTGAGGGCATACTACCTCACACCCATAATCCCTTGATTAAGGTTAATAAAATCCTGGATCTTGGCTCCCTTAGGTCAAATGGAAAGAAGCGGTCTAGGAAGACACTTTTGAACTCCTCCCATCCTATCGGCCCCATTTCTTCATCCCTCTCAACAACCCATTGTTCATACCAAACTTGTGCCATAACTTTGAGTTGATAGGACACTAGATCGTCCTTCTCATATAGTGACACACCCATGATAGAAATAATCTGGTACACCTCATCAATGACCTCCATAGGGTCCTCATCTATTTTAGAACTATCAAACTCAGACAGATTCATCCTTTGGAAATCCCAAATCCTAGAAGCTAGATTTTACACTAGAGGAGGAGGAACACCTTGGATCAATTGGTTGGCTATGGCATGTGCAAACAATGTGATGATATTGTAAAACTCTGCATAGGTTACCCTTCTCATGATATGGGGCATTCTGAACTAGAGGAACCTGGTCCTTATCATTAACCCTTACTCTTGGAGGTACTCTTCCTCGAGGTATTATCCAGAGAATACTATATGGATTATTAGTTAGAAGAAATCTTAGGATACTCTACGACACGACATAAATTTGAAAGAAGTAAAAACAATTCTAAACTTCCCATAGTCTCCTATTCATAGTTGTGGCTCGCTTCACAACTATGAACAAGATTCTATTTTATGAGGTATGTTGGACTCCTAGGACAATTTCAAAACCTCGAGCTCTGATACCAAGTTTGTCATAATCCGAGCCTTGGGCCTAGATATGACACGGCGAATGAAGCACCTAGAGGTACCGCATCTAAGCCTCTTTGCATTCATTAAGCTTTTCATTGGTAATGAAAAATCAAACAAGAGAAAATATAAAGGATAACGGAATTAAGGGATTCCACATAAAATAAAAGTGAAGTCATTTGAACATCATACATTTTGTCCAACCATACCTTCTGCTTTAAAGAGTTGGCGGGGGCTAAGACATATCACTAGCTCACCCTCAAGATATAAGTCAAAAGTACCAAAAGTAACTCAATAGTCTATACAAAGTATAATCTAGAAAGACAGGGATATTGTTCCCAAAACATGGGAACTCACCAACTAGTAGTAGCCTTCAACGACAAACTTAGCCACGGGGAGGAGATTGTGGTGCAACACCGGTCCCTACATGGTGATATCATATAGGAAATAATATGTATTAGTACATTGAATGTACTAATTATCTGAGTATGCTATACAATGAAGAACATAAGAGACATTTATAAGCTATATACCTTAGTGAATGCATATATGAGAAATCATCATGTGCAAGCTTAAAATATTCATTTTTGGGAAGGTGATCGTAATCGGCATTTAAGACCATGTGAGCTATTATATGGAATCTAACATAACCCCCTATGTTGGCACAGGGGGACTACTTTTGCGGGTAGAACTCTGTCAACTTTAATCATTTTTTTAACTTTAACTTTAATGGCTAATCGTGGATCCACTATCCTAAATAGCATATAAGGTCTCCTATGTTGGCATATAGTTAATGCAACATGATACTTTACTTAAGGACCCCTTAGGTCAAGTCCCTATCTAATGCTACATTTGGTGCTAGGTCAATCCCATGGAATAACATTTGAATATCATAATAACATAAGCATTTGTATAGCTTTCAACTTCAAATCATCATTTGGTGGAATAACTTATTAAAACATTTCTTTTGATTCAAAATGTGAGAATTGCCCTTTCACAATGAATTTTTTCTTTGGCTAAGAATCCCTTTCATCATCATTCAATCATTTTATATCTCTCTTAAACATAAACATTTGCTTTATAAACTTTTATTTGGAGTCAAAGCTTTCATTTCAACTTTACTTTAACATAAAGAAAACTAGGTGGGTTCATTTCATAAAACCTTCAATTGCATTTAAAGAATTCTTGCATGCATGAGAGTGATAGAAATGCATCAAAATACACATCTTAAAATAACCCACCATAGACACCTTCTACCCACTTTCAAGCCTTTATATAGGCACTTTAATAAATCATTAATTTCATGCAATTGAGAGTCAATACACGTCATTATATGTAAATAAACTTAAAATATATCATAATCTATAAATTTAGAGTCATTACGTAAAAGAACATGAGAATTTATCATTTGGAATTTGAAATATCAAGTTGAAAATTTTGGGCTCCATAGGTGGAAGAACCCATGGATAAAACCCAAATACCTTGAGAAAAAAAAATCCCTAATGAAGCATGGGAACAAAAGGAGACCTGAAGATGCCTTGAGATGAAACCCTAGATTGGATTGAAGTTCTTAGGAGAGTTTGAGAGAAGAGAATTTGTGTCTTAAGTCTAAGTGTGTAGAAAGAGGGTTTTGGAGGGTTTAAGTCCTTTGGATGGAAGAAATCAGTCTTCAAAATGACCTCATTTCAATTTAAAATTAGCAAAAAACCAAAATGTCCTTCTTAAAATCTGACCAGAACAGGCTTCATGGGGATATTTCACGGTCTACGGTGCTCATCACTGCCCATGGTAAGGGACTTGGAAAAATACTTTGGAAATGCCTGTAGGGTAGTCTCTAAAGTTTCACTACGGAACCTCTTTACAGTTTTTGAAAGGCACAATGAGCCATGAAAGGTGATCGTAGTGCAGATCCTGCAAGTGGAGTTGCAGAGTGTCAACCACTAGGATACACCACGATTCGTGGATGGTTCCATGATCTGTGGTGGTTGTCCGTGGACCTTGCCTTGGGAAAATTCCTGAGGTTCATGGGGAAGGGTCACCATTAAGGGCTTTACGATCTGTAGAGCTCACCATGCTCTATATTCCTCTATAGTGATTTGTCCCCTCCAAATCTAAGTCTATGAATCTCTACCATGGTTGCTCATCACGATCTTTGGTGCTTACCACAACCCGTAATGGCTTTTGTGGTCAACTCCTAAAGCCAGTTTCTGAAACTTTTTGAGATTTCCTCCTTAGTTCCTTGGGTTAGAACCTTCCACATTTTTGGGGTTTTATAGTCAAACACTGCTAAAGTAATTCGGGGGTCACGTAAATGGTCGCACCAATACCATCACATGCTAAACATTGATTTTGATGCTCCAGACTCATCGTGAGTCCCGTGAATGTAATTTATGTATGAAATCTGATTATAAGCAACATCTCAGAGTCGATGGAATCTACAAAACAACCATTAGAGTTTATTTACTAAAAATGTTAACTGAATTCAACACTTTAACTACTACAAAGAAAGTAACTGAGTGACCAAACTTAAAAAGAATACCTCAAAACCCAAATAGTCACGACCCAAGCTAGGCCCTAGATGTGACACATCAATTAAAACGTCGAATGGCTCCAACCAAGCATCTTGACATATCGTAAGTATGCATAAGGTACAATAAAGAGGAAACAACACAAGAAAAATCTCAAAGAATATCTATCATAAGGACTATGAGATACGAGAACATAGACTCTACATGTATGTCTAACAAGCCTCTACTAGTCAATATGGACAGAGGCTAAGAAATTTACCTAGCTCACCCTCGACATAACATAAAAAAGTGTTTCAAAATGAAATGAAGTCATAATCTCTCCATCAAATAGATGAGGATAACTCAATCTAGCCATGTAGAGAATGAATGTGATCATCAACCCCTACATTAGATACAATGTAGGAAAAAATATGCGTTAGCACATTTGAATGTACTAAGTATGTGGGAATGTTAAGAAATACAATGAATAAGATGAAATGATTCATTTATATACATGCTTTAAAACGATAAGTAAAGTCTTGAGAAAATCATAATTTGATCAAAGCATTAAGAGACATAAATGAGATCATAAAGAGTACACAGAGTGAGTATACATTTGTGGGATAGACTCAAAACCAACAATAATACCATGAGAACTATAATATGGAATCTCGATGTTTCCCTAAATAACGGAAGAAAGGGGAATCAACTTGCCAAGGTAGATTCTACCCCGCTAGGCAGGTCATAAACATGTGCTATATGTGGATCCACTAGCTAGGCCATAAAGGCAAATCCTACAATGACATATAGTTATGAGACTAGAGACTTTATATAAGGATCCAATAGGTCGAGCCCCCACCTCAAGCCTCATTTGGTTCTAAGTCAAATCCCATGAAATATATAACATAATAATCATACTTAACATATATTCATAAGATTGTTCATACGTTTCAAAATTCATAGAATAGCTCGATTTCATATCGTAATTGCAATGTGAGTAAAAGCCATTCAACATCACAAATCATACTTCCATAATACAATAATAGGTTTTAGGTCACCATTTAAGGATCCTAAGTCACCTATTTCTATAGCTTGAATGAAATTTATATCTTTAACATACTTGAATCCCATGATCATAGCTTATACTTGAAATTAGGGTAAAAACTTGAATGCATGAACAATTTGGTTGAAAATAATGAAACTGATTGAAAACTTACAGGATCATTTTCTTTATACCAATCCATACATAATTCATAAAACTAATATCAATTAGATGCTTAATTAAATAAATAATCATTCAATGTACCATGAATAGGAAGACCCAATACATCATCATAAAATTAGGGATTTCTTAATGGAACTCATAAGGAATTTTGGAGAGAAAAAGTTGGAATTCACTAGGTAAAAGTTACCCATGGATAAATTCCCACATACCTTGACCTTAAAATCCCTAGATGATAGATAATTTGAGCTTGATCTTGAAGGAGTACCTAGAAATTTCTTGATGAAGAATAAAACTCTTGAGATGAACCTTGGGAGAGAAAATTTTGTGTTTAGGTAGTTAATGTGAGAATCAGATGCTTAGAAGTAATAGGTTTAGGTAATAGGTGAGAATCTAGTCCCCAAAACCTTCCACATACATTAATGAAATATAGGGAAAGACCAAAATACATCCCTCGTTAAATCTGGCTGAAAGACCCTACATGTGGAACCTTACGAGTCATAATCATTTCTACAGGTCATAGGTAAAACTTGTACACAAGTCCTATACTTAGATAAATTTACAAAATTCAGGACCCTCCCTACCAGTCCATTCTACGACACGTCGAAATTGTGATGGGTTATACAATCCATTCGTCTTGGCAACTCTGAAAATCCATAAAACCTGAGTCTCTAATCTTCTCCTATGACTCATTCATACGAGTTGTAAACACTCCTACGACTCATTTTGTTGATTTGTAACCAAAGTGCTGAGGCTTGTATTTTTTCCAAAACCAGACATGCATTCTACGACTCATACTATGAGTTATCATAACTTCCACGAAATTGACTCATAGACTCACTCCCTCTCTTAACTAATTTTCCTACCTCGACATCTAGTTTGCAAATCACTCCTACAATTCATAGTTGTTTCTACCACTCGTAGGTCCTCTCATAACACTAGACGATTCACTTTCTTCTTTAAATTTTTCCTTGTTCTAACTTTTCAATTTTTGGGGTCTTACAATGTCTCCCCCTTAGGAATATTCATCATTGAATGAGATTCAACTATCATGAAAAGACACGAAAAGAGGACTAGCAACCCAACACGAATGTGATGACGCATAAAAATGTGTAAACCATGACATTTTTGAACTTAATCATAAAACGTAGACTTTAACCTTAAATTCATGCACATGCATGCATATGAAAGACGTGGGAAAACTAAAACATAGGATTTTAGGAGATTTGAGAAAGAAAAACATAAGATTTAGGCTTGAGTGGAAGGAAAGAGATATGGATATCACTTTATTATGTTCACTTACGCTTCTATCTAGCACTCTTTACTTGTTTATTCCTTCATAATATCTTAACATATGCAACCTTTTTGTTTGTTAATATCTTTACTTTCCAATCTAAAATTTCCACCAGAACCTTCTCATAAATCAAGTTTTCTTCAACACTCAGATACTCCAATGGTACATTAGAATTTGGATCATCTAAAAACTTCCTAAACATTGATACATGGAATACCGGATGAACCATAGCCAACTCCAATGGCAAGTCTAACTCATATGCCACCTTGCCAATATGTTTCAAGATTTTATAAGGTCCCACATACCTAGGACTCAATTTCCTTTTTTTACCAAAACGTATTACACCCTTCATGGGCGAAACATTCAAATAGACCTATTCATCCACATCAAATTCAAGGTCCTTTTTTCTCATGTCTGAATATGACTTTTAGTGACATGGAGTCATCTTCAATCTTTATCTTATGAGCCTTAATTTCTCCATTGCATCAAACACCAAATAGGGATTAATTAATGCCATCTCACCTAGTTTGAACCATCCCATTGGAGACTTTGATGAGTGGGTGATTTTCACTCATTTGGAGCTCTTTTTTTATGACTTTGTGTTGTTAATCTAATGATTGTGGATAATTATCCTTTGAATTATGCTTATTTTAGGTATTTGTGGCTTACAAGGAGTTTTGATGGAAAACAAAAGAATTAAGGAAAAAATAAGAAGAAAATAGTGCATACTGAGCCTCTAATATTTCTTAATTGACAAGAGCCTCGCTTAAGTGAAGGTCAACTACAGTCAAAAGGTCTCTAAAGAGACCACAAAGAGTATGCTTTAGCGAATAAGTCAACATGGGAATCCTTCACTTTAGTGATCAACCTCACTTTAGCGAGGTCCACTTTTGCATACTTGAAGTTGCTTTAGCGACTGCCGGCTATAGGTAAAGGACTATTTTGGAATTTCACACCATTGGACCCCAAATTATCTCAAAAACTTATGGAAAACCTATGGAAAAGGGATCTGTCAAGAGATAGGATATTACACACAAAGAGAACACCTTGAAGAACACTACATAGCTTGGGCTTAGTTTTCATAGCACGTTTTCTACAATTCCTAATCGAATTAGAGATTGTACTCTTAATTTTAACTATTTTCATCCTTTCTTTATTTATTGTTTTGTATTGCATGAATTGTAGGTATAATTATCACAACTGGTATTGGGTTTTTGTATTAGCTCATAAGTGTTAATTTGATATAGTTTTTGTTAATTTAGCATATAGCCAGTTATGATTTATAGTTGCGAACATATTTATCTGTTAGATCTTTATGTTAGCCCAAAAGGGTGATGTGAAGTGGTTAAATTAATACATAGCCATTGTGTAATGACATTCATGATCATTTTCGTACTTTTATATTTTTTTTACTATTTTACCCCTTTCTTAGCTTCTTTATAGGTCTTATGTGATGTTGAGATCGGTGGCTTACTCCTAAAGATGTTCGGTTGAGTTTTGAGGTGGTTTGGACATTTTTTAGGCTTAAGGTTTGAAAGAGTTGACTTCAGTCAACATCCAGAGATTCGGGCATTATATGAGAATTCTGATGGTTCCATTAGCTTTGGAAGGTCCATTTTGGTCTAAAAGGAAGGGTTTGGGCTTTGGAGTCTTAGTTTTGCGTTTCTGCGATTTGTCATTCTAACTTTAAATTTATGCCAAGTTTGACTTTGGTCAATATTTTGCGTAAACATGCTTGGATGGAAATTTTGTCCATATGGTTAGCTTCGAAATGCCATGTTTGGTTTGGCGGAACCCATCGCTAGCCCCTCAAAGTTGGCACCAACTTTTACGTAGACACTTCAACTAAGATTTGTTGATTTTAGACACCTCAAGTAAGGTTCCGATGTGTCATTTTGATTCTTTTTTTATAATCACTCAAATATCTAAAGTGTTTGTATACACTTGCCGCTGATGTGTCAAAGTGACCAATTAAATAAAGTTAAGGACCACTTTTTTTCTAATCAAAAGTTATTATTTTAAAATTATCTTTGATATATCTGTCATGTTTCTTCATTTAATTGGTCACTTTGACACATCAGCGTCAAGTGTATTACACACACTTTAGATATTTGGGTGATTATAAAAAAAGTGTTAAAATGACACATCAGAACCTTACTTGAGGTGTCTAAAATGAACAAAGTTTAGTTGAGGTGTCTAAGTGAAAGTTGGTGCCAACTTTAAGGGGCCACCGATGGGTTAGGCCTGTTTGGTTTAGAATGACCTTTGGTTCAGTTCCCAAGGTGACCAGAATGAGTTTTTGGCAGGTTGTCCATTTAAAGTGTTTTCTTTGACATTTTTTGACTTTGGCAAACATTTCCTCGAAACGACCTCCATTGGGAAATCTATCAATATTATTGAGTCTGGAATGCCATTTCCAGCTGGGGAGCATAGTTCATTTGTGTCAATGGGATTTCAAATGAGTTTTTATCCCTTATTGGGGGAAAGATTTCCCTTAGTAAGATGCACCAGCACAACTGCTGGTGCACCTGAAATTTACTCTTTGCATTCGCGGGCCCTAGGCGGCTTTTGTAGAGGTCAAGCGTGTTGTTCTCCGCATTTGTGCGCCTCAGGATGTGTTCGCAGAGGTTTAAGTATTTGTTCTTGCATTCATAAATAAGTCTATGCATTTACGGAAGGTAGCTGACTGACCTACGCATTTATGGAGCTTGTCTCTCCCATCACGAAGTCCAAACGAGGCCTGGCAGTGAGGACTTTTACGACCCATTGGCATCCCCTTTCCTCCTTATTTTCCACATATCAAACATAAACTTTGGGAGCAAATCTTGATCATTTTCGATCATTCTCATTCGAGTGAGTTGGAGATTCTTATGGGAACATTCCAGAATCCTTTCTCATCCTAAAAACCTCATAAGTTTTGAATAATTCCATAGTTTCTTGCATTTTTGAGATATCCTAGGGCCTGAATTTGGAGGGTTTGTTTGAGTTCTTTCGGTGCTCGGAATGTGCCCATGTTTGTAGTAATAGTTTCTTAAGCTATTTGGGACCTTGTGATGAAGTTGGTTTTTTAATCTCGTCAAGGGTCCCAATGTCGAATTTTGACCCAATTTTAGTTCCATTTTTAATTATAGAAATATGAGTATTATTAGCTTTATTTTGATGTGTTCATTGATAATTTAATAGAGTGGTATCGTTTGGAGGTGGCCCGCAAAGGAAAAGCTCAAGTTTAGTGATTCGTGAGCGACTTCGGCTTTGAGGTAGGTTATGGTTTACTCTTGTTAGAGTTGGCTTGGTCAGAATTGATATATTTTGAGTAGTATCTCATGATTAGGTTGAAGATTTAAGTGTTGACATCCCATTGGGCAATTGGGGGTCGATGATCATCGATAGTGACTAGTTAGGGGTTTTAGTTGTAATATCCTTAGTCTAGGTGATATCTTGACTTGTTTACATCATTTAGAATCCTTAGAAATTGGTTTCAAGTGATTTGAATTTAGGATGTGGTTTTCTTGAATTGTTTGGTTTTTGGTTAGCCACTCATTATGATGTTTGCTTATACTTATGCCTTGTTTGCTTATGATAATGAAATATTGGGCCATAGGCCGTGCTTTCGGTACACCAGTTAATGATTTGGTGCTTTGATGGGATCTTACTCGGTTTGAATTATATATGATTTTGACATAAGCCTTTTATTGATATGCCTTGCTGGTGTTAAAGACCCTTTTTAAAGAAAGAATAAAATGGTGAGATTAAGATTTTTGGTTGATGAATAAAGGATTTTATTAAGAAAATACCTGTGATATCTTATTTATGGAATTTCATGGTTGATGAGCTCGAGGTATGATTTTGGGAGGACCTTTTATTGTCTTAGGGCTACACTTTATTTCATTTGATAAGCTCGACGTGTGAATTCCATACGACCTATTTATACATAATCTAGGTTATTATTTTGATGTTGATAAACTCGAGGAATGATTCTGGGCGCCCCTTTTGTTGATCAGCTCGAGGGTTATTCCGGGCGCTTCATGATACTTTTGTAGGATATTGAGCCTAACTATGAGTTTACACTTGTATATTCTTCTGGTATTTTATGAGTTGAGATTATTGATGTGATTGCATGATTGATTGGACTTACTTGACTGCCGTATGATTCTTCCCGTACCCTCTTTTCCCATAATTGTAGTTTTATGCTTCCTTCTTATTATTACTAGCATTACATTTTGCCTATTATATATTTATGCTTTATGAGCTTGGTTGGCCTATGATGCCTACTGAGTACCTCGTATTTTGGTACTCATACTGCATTTCTGCATTTTTTTGATGCAGCTCCCAGTTTTAGCCACCCCTAACACGCGCCTGATAATCCATAGCGGTGCTAGATCCAGATTATGGTGAGCTTCTGGCGTTCAGAGACTTTCTATATTCCCTCTTTTTCTCTAACTTTATTTTTTATTTTGGTCAATCGGTTCTAAGCTGTATATTTATATATAGGCAAAACCCATCGGTGGCCTCCTAAAGTTGGCACCAACTTTCACTTAGCCACTTCAACTAGGCTTTGTTCATTTTAGACACCTCAAGTAAGGCTCCGATGTGTCATTTTGACACTTTGTACTGACTTAGCACATTGCGTGTGCTGCACCCATTTTAAGCGCGTGAAAAATATTTTTTAATTATTTTTTTGTTGTTCTT
This sequence comes from Solanum dulcamara, assembly GCF_947179165.1. NCBI lineage: Eukaryota > Viridiplantae > Streptophyta > Magnoliopsida > Solanales > Solanaceae > Solanum > Solanum dulcamara. The sequence continues at coordinate 19,796,065 of NC_077246.1, forward strand.
CTTCTTTTTTATTTCTGCCATCATTTCTTCTTAATTTCTTCTTCTTCTTCATTGCGTGTTCTTCTTTTACAAATCCCTCCCCCAATCTCTTCAAACAATTCAAGAATCATTGATAGACTTGTTCAAATATTCACTAAGCATCTTGATTCATCAAAAAGACAAGACCTTGATGAGTTGGGTTCAAAGATTACTACTTGTAGTATTGAAGTTGTTCTTAGAAATCTGAGATATTGGAGAATAGCCCTTTTTTTAATTGGACTTCGAATTTTTTTGTGGGTTCTTTAACGTTTGAATTCTTTAACAATTTCAAAGAAAATAATTTTAGATTTGTATTAATCTTGCCTAAAAAAATGGAGGTTCGTCGGATTTTTTGATCCAATTTGATTTATATTTTTGGTTGCCATTATAGCTCTATTTTTTCCTCTTTAGATGATATGGATAGCGTTGGGTGGGTGTTGGAGGAGAAGAAGATTTGGTGGAGTGGGGGAGGGTTGGGGTTGGGGTGGTTGGAGTTGGAGAAGCTGACGGCGGGGTGGGAGAGCGGTTGGGGTTGGGGTGGGTAGGGTTGGAGAAGATGACGGCGGGTGGGTGGGGTTAATAGTTGTTAATTTTTATTTTTTAAAAGAATTATTATTTAGATTAAAAAATGCCATGTGTCATCAAATTATTGGTCATTTTTTCTATTTAAAAGTCATATATATATATATATATATATATATATATATATATATATCAAGTTGTAATGGGGGTGATTTTTAGCCCACTTTTTTCTGCCTCAAAACACCCACGCACGGCAGTCAGTGTCGCACACCAACTTCTTCCTACTAACACGTTTGGCACTTAGATGTATAAATATCAAACACACAAATAATATAATTCAAAGACACGCAGCGTTACGGACAACCTTGCCCAACCTTTATTAAATCTCTCGCTTAGATTTACAAAAGGACTCTCGTATATGGAAAGGCTCAAAAGACTTGCTTCCACTTCCTCGGAAACAAGGGCTCACAATTGTTCTTCTCGCCCAAGAACAATTCTGCTCACACGTGAACACTCACACTTTTCCTCACAAGTGCTCTAAGGGGGTGGGGACGTGCATGGTCATGTGCCTGCACTTACAAGGGAACATGGGGAAACTGCCTAGCCAACGTGCCCATGATTTTTGGAGATCATGGGCGAAGTCCTCAGAAACTGCCAACTGTCGCACGTGTGCCTCGTACACTGCCAACCCTCGCATGTGCCTCATGCGTTCCTCGGTCGCATGCCTTGCACTTGCCTAGTTCCTTAGCCGTGGCTGAATTTCCCTTCACAGCTTTGCTTCAGCACTTAGCCGCACTTGCCCATGCCATCATCTTGCCATCATCGTGCCAGCACCATGCCACTGCCTTGCCTGCATAGTCTTGCCGGCGTCAAGCCAATGCCTTGCCCATACCGACTTGCCATAATCATGCCAATGCCTTGCCCGCACTGCCATGCCAACACCATGCCACTACATTGCCATGTCCCTCAGCTTTGACCTTGGCACGCCCATGCCTGCATGTATGACTGCCAATGCCAACCCCTTGCCTATACGCATGCCAGCCTGGTGCCATGTACCTATCTCGCACATGCCCGCTTGGTGCCCTGTGCCTATCCGCCTTGTGCCATGCGCCTAACTCGCGCATGCTTGTGCCTGATGTTATACGCCTGACTCGCACATGTTTTCTTGGTGCTATGTACCTATCTCGCACATGCCCTCTCCTTGTGCCATGTGCCTCGCGCATGTCTGCTTGGTGCCATGCGCCTAGACCACGCATGCCCTTGCCTATTGCTATGTGCCTAGCCCGCACATGCCTTTGCCTCCTACCATGTGCCTAGCCCGCACATGCCTTTGCCTGCATCTGATGCCCTACGCCTAACTCGCACCACTAACATCCGTCAAGTTGCATGCCATCATACAAGTGTCTTGACTTGGCTGCACACCATGCCATTGGCATGCACCTCCGCACATTGTTTGTCTCACCCACATAGTTCAGTGTCAAGGGGAATTGTACAAGCCTTTGGCCCTGCCTTTGCTTTCACGCCCAAGCCCAAACTTAGGGGTATTACAAACCACCCCCACCTGTTGAACTCGACGTCCTCGTTGAGGCTGATTTTTGGTAGTCCTCTACTTGCTCGTAGAACTGCCATGGTGACTTGGTTTTTATTCCAAGTAGAGTCAGCCTCTAGCTCCTTTTTCCACTTCTTTAGAAATTTTGCTCGCCTATTATTCTTGACACACTATATCCAGTATCTGCCCAATCTCAACATTAACTGTACTTGCCTTACAACCGGTGCTCCCTTCGATTGGCTCCCCTCTGAATTATTCACAGCGTCCTCATAAGCCTACAACAATTTCCCTCTTTTCCATGGAAGGTTGGGCGCAACTTCCACCTCTCAAGTAGTCTTCAGCCTATAGCACTTTGCCAACTTTCTGGATCACTTCACATAACCCAGCATACTTTGGAATCCACAGCTTCTCATCACCAACATAGAAAATCCAGCGACTTACTCCACCAGTCAGCATACTCTTTACATATTTTTGGACTTTGCACCTTGGCAGTACCTCATGCTAGCCTTGTCTTGAAACAATCAGCATGTAGTCATTCAAATGCTCGCAGCCTTAGCATGGGTTCTGAGCAATAACTTCCTTCAACTCTTGAGCGCACTATCATCTTTCTCAGACAATGCCTAGCTACAGTCTTTGGTCCTAAATAGTCAAGACAGCCGCCTTCTTTGAACAACACGCACTTGGTACTTACTCACCAAATGTCCCAAGAAATTAAATTTCTTGTAGTGCCAACACGCACATCTCTATGCCAACACGCACTTATCTATCTCTACATGGAGTAGGTATTCTCGTAAATAGGACCATACCTTTTGAAATGGTCAACATGTTTCTCATCAAAGCAGCACTGGAAGTATTTTCCTCCTTCCCTCAAGCCTTTCTTCATCGTGATCGAAGAAATAAGTGGGTTGACATACTCACTTTCTCTATCTCGCCGCATGGAGAACAACTTTGATGCAGCCAACCATGTTCTCTTACTTAGCCATCACATCGTCCAGGTGATGCATAGGAACCAACAATTCCTTAGCAAGAATTTGACTTTAAGGATCCTGACCCAATCCTTCAATGCAATCAACAACAGCCTATGCATCTCCGCCCAAGGTTTAGCATAGATCTCGCCCATCATATACCATCCTTTCTGCTAACGGGCCACATGATTCACAGCCATCACATTGTTCAAACTCTCACCCAGTTCAAACTTTGTAGTAAGTCAAGTTGCATCATCAACCTTCATTTCTTTGTGCCACATAGCAAAGAATGAGGGCTTGTGGGTGACTCGCCCCCACTGCGTCTACTAATGAAGATTATTTCTTCAAGAGCAAACCAAGGGGGTTTGCCAATGCAGCCACAACTCCACCTTCCTCCTCTACCTCCATACCTCCTGCGAGCATGGCGTTAAAATGTCCACGATTTGGGCAATTTCTAGCCAAGTGACTTCCTCCATAAGTCCAGCACCCTTTATTGCTAGCCAAATTTTTATTCCTCGAACATTCAGCATCTATAACTACCGCCCCTTTGTCAGCACCCTCTTTTCGCTCTTCCTTTCTCCAATCCCTTCTCTCAGTCTTCTTTTTTGTTCTCGAAGAAGTAGGATTATCAACAGGAACCTGCAACGAGCGAAAATCAACCAACGAATCGGCCACCGCAATTGCGCTAGGGAGGTCCTTAACATTTTGCTTCCTTAGCTATTTTTGTGCCCACGCCTGCATCCCTGAAACAAAGTTATGCAGCTTGTCTTCCTCAGACATATTTGTTATGTCGAGCATCAAGGATGAGTATTCCTTGATATAGTCACGAATTGTCCCCACCTATCTCAAGTTTTTCAACCGATCTCTAGCAATCCACGACGCATTGCTAGGAAGAAATTGGTCATGCATTTCTTTCTTTAGTCTAGCCCAAGAATTGATCCTAGGCCTGCCAGCACCTTCATTATCTGCATCTCTAATTCGCCACCAGAGCTTCGCATTGCCCGGCAATTACATTGTCGCAATGTTCAACTTGTCCGTCTCAGCAACACGAGCAGTCATAAAATATTGCTCCATGTCCCAAAGAATGTTTTCCAACTCTTTTGCAGATCTTCAACCTTCAAAGGCCTTAGGTTCAGGGATTCTAACTTTGGAGTGTTCCACGCCATGGCCTGCAGTCGCACTGGCAGCCATCGTTCTACGCAGAACAGTCACCTCTAAATTCAAGGTCTTGCTAGCCTTTTTTAGATCCTCAATCTGAGACAAGGCTCCAATTCAGAATCTATCCCATTCCGCCATCCTGATGGACATGATTTCATGAAACCTGGCAAGTTCAGTGTGTAGATCCTGAACACGAGTCACCATAGACGTCATCTCATCTTCGTTCTCAGCCATTCCAATGAATGTTTTAAGGGCAGCAACTTTGTCTTTCGTATTAGCTTCGCCAGTCATCGTACTACGAGCTTAATCGTGTCTCGCTCTGATACTAGTTATAACGGGGTGGATTTTTAGCCTACTTTTTTCCGCATCAAAATACCCATGCACGACAGTCCGCGTTGCACACCGACTTCAGCCTACCAATACGTTTGACACTTAGACGTATAAATATCAAACACACAAACAATATAATTCAAAAACACGCAGCATTACGGACAACCTTGCCCAACCTTTATTAAATCTCTCACTCAGATTTACAAAAGGACTCTCATATATGGAAAAGCTCACAAGACTTATTTCTACTTCCTCGGAAACAAGGGCTCATAATTGTTCTTCTCGCCCAAGAACAATTATGTTCACACGTGAACACTCACACTTTTCCTCATAAGTGCTCTTGTTCACTAGAACACTCTCTTGCTACTTTGCCTTAGCCATTCTATAGGCCTATATATACAAGTTGCCAAGGGGATTATTGCTCTAAAGGGGTGGGGACGTACATGGTCATGTGCCTGCACTTACAAGGGAACATGGGGAAACTGCCTAGCCAACGTGCCCATGATTTTCGGATATCATGGGTGAAGTCTTTAGAAACTGCCAACTTCCATGTGTGTGCCTCGCATACTGCCAACCCTTGTATGTGCCTCGCGCGTGCCTCGCTCGCATGTCTTGCACTTGCCTAGTTCCTTGGCCTTGGCCGAATTTCCCTTCACAGCTTCGCCTCAACACTTAGCCGCATTTGCCCATGCCATCACCTTGCCATCATCGTGCTAGCACCATGCCACTGCCTTGCCTGCACAGTCTTGCCGGCGTCAAGACAATGCCTTGCCCACACTGACTTGCCAGCATCATGCCAATGCCTTGCCCGTACTGCCATGCCAACACCATGCTAGTGCATTGCCATGTCCCTCAGTTTTGACCTTAGCACGCCTATGCCTGCATACATGTTTGTCAATGCCAACCCCTTGCCTGCACGCATGCCATCCCGGTGTTATGTGCCTATCTCACACATGCCCACCTGGTGCCCTACTTCTGTCTGCCTTGTGCCATGCGCTTAACTCGCGCATGTTTGCTTGGTGCCATGTGCCTATCTCGCACATGCCCTCGCCTTGTCCCATGCACCTCGCGCATGTCTTCTTGGTGATATGCGCCTAGCCTATGCATGCCCTTGCCTATTGCTATGTGCCTAGCCTGTATATGCCTTTGCCTACTGCCATGTGCCTAGCCCACACATGCCTTTGCTTGTATCTGATGCCCTGCGTTATATATATATATATATATATATATATATATATATATATATGCCACGTGTCTTTATTTAATTTGCTATTTTTGACACGTCAGATGAGTGCATTACACACACTTAATATTTTTGTGATTGTCAAAAAAGTGTCAAAATGACACCTCGGAGCCTTATTTGAGGTGTCTAACTGAAAGTTGGTGCTAACTTTAAAAGGCCACCGATGGGTTTTTCCTTATATATATTGTTAAGTTTTGTACTTAATAGCTCTTGTATAAGTGACACTAGATCCGGGGTTTGGTCTAGCATCGATTCATCATTTTTGGTTACTATTAGGCCTTTTTATATATCTTGTATCATATTTACATATCTATACTTTGGCCCGATTTCTTTTGTTATATTCATATTACTTCCTCATTCTTATGTTAATAATTATTTATTTAAATTAATCTTTGACTTCCGTATTAGTTGGATTTGGCTTGCCTTCTCAGGAGTTATAATAGGCATTATCATAGCCCAAATTCGGGTCATGAAAGAGTGATATCAGAGCTTAGGTTCACCAGTCTCACTATAACAGAAGCAAGTGTCTAGTAGAATCTCGTGGATTGGTACAATGATATTCGTATCTAATCTTTGGGAGGCTATAGGACATTGTTAGAAATTAATTCAATATTCTTATTTCTAATCATGCGCTAATGATGATGAAAACATCTAAATCCTATGTTTTTCACTCTTTCTTAGATGGCGATGAAGAGATCTACACAGGGCGGATAAGGGCACCCTACGACTATGGATAGAGCCTCAGCTCAAGGTAGGAATCAAGGTCGACAGAAAGGTTGGGGCAGAGCTTAGGCCACAACACTAGTGCCAGGGCTGGATATAGAGGTTGAGCCATTCAAGCCTCAGCCGATGGAAGAGTATCTAGCCTAGTCTCCACCTAGAATTATGGCCACGCCAGTGTTATAGGAGACTCTAGCTCAGATACTTAGCTTTATAGAGGGTATATCCTTAGCAGGGATACCACTCAGCACTTTAGTCGGACTCTAGGTTCGAGATGAGGCTTAGACTTTAGGGCAGGTAGGGCCATAGCATGATCCGTCCCAAGTTCTACAATCCACTACTACAGCTCCTTATTCGGTGATTAATTCTATTCCCAGAGTTTTTTAGCACATGGAAGCCAAACCAGTTATAACTAGTGAGGAGAAGAAGATGTTGGGTGAGTTTATCGGATTGGTCCCTCTCAGTTTCTCGGGTGCCGCGAGTAAGGATGCCTATGCGTTTTTGGTTAGTTTCCTAGAGAGGTTGCATAACTTTGAGTTGGAAAAGTCCCACACGGTTGATTACACTGATTTCTAGTTGCATGGACCAGCGAAGCAGTGGTGGAGGTCCTATCTTAGATGCATACCCATAGGATCGATGCCGATGACATAGACCGAATTCTTTGTGGCTTTCTTGGAGAGGTATGTACCCCAATGTTTGAGGGAGAGGCTTATAGATGAGATCACAATGCTAGTAGAGAGATCGATGATGGTCTTAGAGTATGAGTCTTGGCTTTATGAGCTCTCCAGGCACGCTCCCATGATTATGCAAATAGAGAAGGAGCGGGTACATCAGTTTTTTAGAGGGTTATCTATTTGCTTGAGGTTGGCTACAGAGCAGATGGTTACATTGAGTTGTTTATTCTTACAGATAGTAGATCACACCCGCACTATTGAGGCTATACGTCATGAGGCCTACAGAGGCATCGACAAGAGGCCTCAGCTCTAGGGCAATTTTAGTGGAGCCAGTCATAAAGTAGGGGTCCTTTTAGCAAAGGCCATCCATAGTAGTATCCACTTAATAGACAAGTTCAAGTAGACTTACAACTTACCAATGGTGGATCTACAAGTTCCAATGGTTAGAGCAGCTAGATTTCTGGTTAGTCTTCTCAGGGATAAACCTTGGGGTATTCAGGCAGTAGTGTCTATTCAGGTTTAGCTAGGACATCACAAAGAGGTTTATTTATAGGGTCGTGCAATAAGTATGGTATGATAAGCTACTTTTCTAGGGAGTGTCCTACTATTAGCCATTGTAGAAGCCAGAGTCAGTAGGGTCTACGAGGTCAATAGGTTCAGGCCCAGTTCAGCCACCTAGAGAGAGTGTGTAGGGTGGCAAAGGTGATTAAGGTACTAGGGGTGGTCCCTAGAAAGGTCGATTAGGTGGTAGAGGTGAATGCATTCATATGTATGCCTTTTCAAATAGGTCAGAGGTGGAGATGTCGGATGCCGTTATCACAGGTATGATATATGTCACTCATCAGCCTGCTTTTGCTTTATTTGATATAGGTTCTACTTACTCGTATGTTTCTTCTCTTTATGATTCTCGATGGGATGTTTTATGTGAGCCTTTGAATATGCCTTTGTGTGTAGCTACCCCCGTATGTGATACTTTAGTAGTAGATTGAGTGTATAGATCTTATCTGGTGTCTATCATGGTGTATGATCCTAGAGTGGACTTGATTGTTCTAAATATAGTAGACTTTGACTTGATTCTAGGCATGGATTGGTTGTCTACTCATTATGCGGTTTTTGATTGCTTTTCCAAGACCATTACCTTATATATGCCTAGTGTTCCTCCGATCGTGTGGGCATATACAGTTAGTCATATACCGAGTGGTATGACATCCTTCCTTATGGCTCAGCAGTTAGTGGGAAAGAGGTGTCTAGCATATCTTACTTATGAGAGAGATACTAGTGCTGACATTCCTTTTATTGATTCTATTTCGATGGTTCAAGAGTTCCCTATGTATTTCCCACCGATCTACTTGGTATTCCTCTTCAACGTGGTATTGCTTTCTACATTAATATTGAGCCAAGTACACAACCAGTCTCTATTTCACCATATTGGATGGCTCCAGTTGAGTTGATGGAGCTTAAGGTATGGCTCCAGGACCTCTTGAGTAAGGGGTTTATTAGGCTAAGGGTGTAACCTAAGGTGCTCCTATTCTATTCGTGAAAAAGAAGGATGGTACCTCGCGTATATGTATTGATTACAAACAACTGAATAAGGTGACCATCAAGAATAGGTACCAAATATCATAGATTGATGACTTATTTGACCAGGTCCAAGGTGAAGCGGTGATCTCTAAGATAGACTTGAGGTTAGGGTATCACCAATTGAGGATTAGGGAGTCATATATCCGTAAGACTACTTTCAAGACTCAATACGAGTACCATGAGTTCTAATTCATGTCTTTTGGGTTGACTAATGCCCTACTCCATTCATGGATTTGATGAACTATGTGTTGAAGACCTACTTGGACTCCTTTGTCATTGTATTCATTGATGACATTCTAGTTTACTCCGGGAGTAGAGAGCAGCATGAGCAGCACCTAAGGATAATACTTTAGAACTTGTGGGATCAATAGTGGTACGCAAAATTCAATAAATGTGAATTTTGGCTTGAGCCAGTAGCATTCCTAGGGCACATGATGTTCAAGGATAGGATTATACTAAATCTAGAGAAGATAGAGGCAGTTCGTGATTGGGCTAGGCCCACTTCTCCTACCGAGTTTTATAGTTTCATTAGGCTGGTAGGGTATTACAGATGGTTTATGGAGGGGTTCTCATTTATTGCAATGCCTTTGACCAGATTGACTCATAAGAATGTTCCCTTCTAGTGTTCTAATACGTGTGAGGCGAGTTTCTTGAAGCTTAAAGCATTGTTGACTTCAGATCTAATTCTTACACTTTTTTTGGGGCAGGGGTTTATATTGTATTATTATGCTTTAGGTATTGGCTTGGGGTGCATTCGGATAAATCATCATAGAGTTATTACATATTCTTCTAGGCAGCTGAAGATCTGTGAGCGGAACTACCCCACACTTGATTTAGAATTGGCAGTGGTAGTCTTCGCATTAATAATTTGGAGGAAATATTTATTTGGAGACCACTGTGAGATCTATACTCACCACAATAATCTTTAGTATATCTTCAGCCAGAAAGACCTTAATTTGAGACATCATAGGTGGTTAGAGTTACTGAAGGATTATGATACCACTATTCTCTATCACCCAGGCAAGGCAAATATAATAGCATATGCTTTGAGTCGTAAGTTAGTGAGTATAGGGAGTATGGCATTCTTACGAGTTGAGGATCGGCCTTTAGCTACAAAAATTCAATTCTTAGCTAACTAGATGGTTCATCTTGATATTTGTGAGCCAGGCAGGGTACCTGCTTTTGTAGAAGCTAGGTTGTTATGCCCCGCACTTTTGGTACATTTGAACACCTATCTAGCTTTTATAAACCTATCATATGATCCACATTATCTATAACGTTACCAAATAACTCTAAGGAAGGGAGGATGTGATACCCCATAATAGTGAAGGTTGGAAATAGAGTTATGAGAATCCAGAAGAAGTTGGAGGTCGAGTAATGAGTCATAGGACTCGATTTACTTACGTAAGCTATAACCTTTGACGTCTTACAAAACTAAGCTACTTGATTACATGTCAGGATTAGCAAGGAATACATAGGCTCTTGAAGTGAGACGAGATTATGAACCCACGAAAAAAAAACAAGTAGGTGATAAGTAGGTGAAAAGTAGGTGACTCACCTTCTTGGGGTGGACCCCACTGCCATGTGGCAGCATGTGAGTAGCCTCATGGATAAGGTGGAACCCTAGGGGGATGTTACGTGTCACCCCTAGGGTACTTCCACATGTCACACTCTATGGGAGTGTATAAATACATGTAAAGATGACTAATCTTTTATTTAGATTTCATCTTTTAACTTGGAAAAAGAAAAGAAAAACGTAGAGAGGGAGAGAGCTATGGCAGCCATGGCTTTGGCCAATTTGAGGTATGCTTTATGAGTTCATTTCATGAATTAATTATCTATGGTGTACTATGATGAAAGGAAGGTATTAATAAAATAAATTAACTATTTGTGCCAGTAAAGAAGTGACGCGAACAGCCCGCAAACTTTCAGCGTGTTAAGGAGCTTCGAAAGTTGATTTTTGGCAAGGTATGGCTTGGTTCTCTTCTACCACGTTTTGGGTAAGGTTTTGTACATGTTATGAATCTATAAATATGTATTGGAAACATGAAAATATACATGTTATGACCAAAGAACATTGCAGGTCATGTAGGGGCTGATTTGACGTTATTCTAACGGGTTAAAGTTTGGCTAGAGTCGTTGTTATTGTGGTGTTATGTTGGGCGTTGTTTTGTAGTGTTTCAGGGATGGAACATCGTTAAAAATGACTGTATAGGCTTCTGGTTTCAGCTATGTAACCCTCCATTTTGGTGTGGTTAAGATTTTATGAAGTGAAGACTAAAAACTCTATTTTGGTATCTTGATTTTGGGTGAGTCATTGGGAACTTGCATTGCGTCGTATTATCGTAGTTCAATGTTGTATAGTTTCTGGCTGTTATTGTTAATGTGTCTGGTAAAGTTTGGAGTTTAAAACAGAAATTTGGATAGGGCAAGTTATAAGGGACATGCTACCCGATTTCCGCTAACTTTAGAACTAGTAATAAACTAGTCTAAGGAAATAGATAAGGGATTGGTTCCTATAGGCAGTTGGTGGTAGAATTACAAGCTGAAAAGTCGAAGGTCACTAACCTTAGAATTACTTTCATATTAAATAGGTTAAAGGAGTAGCGAAATGAGTCTGGATGTGATTAACCCATAAAAGGTATGTAAAGCCTATCTTTCCTATCTTTTGACATGTCTTAGTCTTAAGTGGATTGTATATGTAATGTGGGAAAAATTTCGTTCTTAGAACCCCAAGCATGATTCATACATCTTATTCACTTCTTGATAGTAGAACTCCTGCGATAGTTGAGTTATTGTCTTGTAAGCCTTTTACGTGATGAAAAGTATTACACGTGAAGCCTATCCCTCCCTTCTCTTGAAATGGCTTAATATAAGTGAAACGATATGTGATATGAGTTAGAGATAGTTCCTTTTATAGATTCTAGATGTAATTCATGAATTTTACTCACCTTTAAATGATAAGGGCCTTGAAGTAGATGAACCACAACCCTTGAGCCTTCTATAGGCTGAATAGTGATCGAATGCGTAAGCTCCTATACCTAGGGGCTCTTGAACATACTTTATGATAATATTGTTAGGAATGTTTGATATGTTACAAATTTCTACGTGCACGTATATGAATTATATTATATATGGATCGGGTCGGATGTTCCTCGGGATTAACGTGTTATATGTATAGGGATCGGGTCAAATGTTCCTCGGCACTAACATATTATATGTATAGGGATCCGGCCGGACATTCCTCAGCACTAACATATTATATGTATAGGGATCGGCCGGATGTTCCTCGGCACTAATGTATTATATGTATAGGAATCAGGCCAAATGTTCCTCGGCATTAACGTATTATATGTATAGGGATCGATCCGGACATTCCTCGGCACTAACTTACTAGGGTCGGGTATTGTGTATGAGAATATATATGACTACATGTCCTAAGATAAAGGTACAGTGAGTTGTTAAATGTTATATTTGTTTCCTGTATCCCTGTTTTAGTTGTTATCTCAGTTATGATGTGTTATACTTTACATACTTAGTACATATGTCGTACTAAACCCATCTTTTAGGGGGGGCTGCATTTCATGCCCATAGGTACAGATATTTATTTTGGAGATCCGCTAGCTTAGGATTTTCTCTCAGCTATGTTGGAAGTGTTCCACTATTTCGGAGCCTAGCTTTTGGGTACTGGTCCTCTTATGTATGTATTTGTTTGTCCAGGTGTACAGCAGGGGCCCTGTCCCGCCATATGTTATTGTTACTATTCTTAGAGGTTTGTAGACATATGTATGTAGGTTGTATATATACGTCTGCATAGTTATGCTTATATGACTTATGTTTTGGGACGCTCTCTTTGTTGTGGCAGCCTTGTTGGCTCACGTGTATGTTTTATGGAATGACCCTACATGTTATGATAGCCTCATCAGCTTATGTATTATGTTGTTTTTCTACATGTTATAATATAAATAGGAGGTGGGTTTCCTTATAGCTAGCAGGGGTTTATGCCAGTATCCCATTCGGGCACCGTCACGGCCCGCAGGGTTTGGCCATGACAGAAGTGGTATCAGAGCAGTTCATCCTTGGAGTATCTACAGACCGTGTCTAGTAGAGTCTTATTTATTGGTGTGTTGTGCACCACATCTATAAACAGGAGGCTACAAGATATTTAGGATGTTACTTTCTTCTTTATTTTTGGCGAGAACTGACCCTACACGAATCTCCCACCTCTCTTGCATAGTCAGGGGTTGAGCAGCACCCCTAAGCCTTAACATACATAAAAAACATAAAAATATATATAGGGGGACATAAACCTTACCTCCGAAATTAAGATGGTTCATAAGTCGGCTAACCTCCTAAGGTCGGCTAACTCATTCCCGATACTAGAAGGTGTTAGAAAGTGATAAACCTATGAGAGGACTCCTCTCGATATAATGTGACTAAGAAAAACATAAATGAGGGAGAGTCTCCCCTTCCATGTAAATACGAGAAAGAAACTACACTAGTCTTATTCAACTAAGCTACATTTAAAACATAGCTAAATTAAAGTAGAGCAAGTATACGAAACTTCCAATTTCCATGGGTCGAGGTCGTTCATGTCATCTTTGTCCTTCTTAATCATTTCATATCGAGTTTGTCCTTATTAAGTGGAACTTATGTCGAGTAACTTTTTTAAGGTCGCTCGACTAATGTCCCGAGGTATTATTTCCAGTTGCAACTCCCTGAGCTGTTGGAACTTGGGACCTGCTGCAAGTTTGCTGGAACTATTGGAGCTCTTGGACTTGATGGTCTAAGCAATGTTCAGCTTGTCTTGAGTATTGAGAGGTTAAGAAGTTGTTGGTGGCTGTATCTCTGATGGATTTTTTGTTGATGGCTGCATCTATGTATTTTTTGTTGATAGAAGTTGAAGTTATATATTGATAACTCCAGCAATCTTCAACTACATAAAAATAAGCCAACAAAAGCAAAAACAAACAAACACAAGCAGAAAGGGAACTCCCAAGTTGTTGTGGTTATTGTAGAGTTACTGTAGATTGGACTAGTTATTGTGAATGTAAATCTTCTTGTGCTTACTAGTGTTGAAGCATTCCAGGTTATGTATTGTGGTGTACTTGCATAAGCCAACAAAGGACGTGCACAAAGGCCCTCCAAGAGTGCTTTGGAGATGTTTGCAGCTTCCTGATTAGCTGTTTCATCTTGTTCCATCTCTTGATGTTGTTGTTGGTTCATATGTTGGATCTCCTTAGTGTACCTGCAAAGGCAAACAAACAAACACACAAACAAACAATTCTGCAAGCTGCTGTAACTTGTACCTGCAGGTTGCTGGAATTGTTGTTGGAATGCTAGAACTTGCACGCTGAAAGTGCTGCAACATAGAAGACATATGGAGCATCTTGTGTCACTACACCTCTAGGAGGAGTTCCAATATTGGGAAGGACCTGCACAAAGAGCAAGTGGTGCGTGTCATCCCTGTAACTACACCAAGTACACAAGAAAGAAGAGAAGTATAAGTGTTGGCTCAAGGACCGCAGTTCTGCAGCATTTTTTATTTTCCAACACCAACTCCTATTTGTTAACTGCTGCACCATGCCACTGCTGCACCAGGAAAAAACTAAGGCTGGGCCTCTAAATGTTGAATAATATACTGCAGGTTTTTTTGTACCTGCACAGTCAAGAAAGATAAGGAAAAAAAGAACTAGTCTATTCATTACCTCTACTGGTAAATTGGTTATTCTAGGAAAACAATAAGTAGAAGAGACTCTCCCCTTTACAATGGTCCTAACTATGGTAACTTCAAAGTAGTTATAACTATAAATAGTGATATTCAAGTTGAAGACCAAATTAGAACAATAAAAAGGGATGAGGTCAAGGTGGTGTCTTGATCCTCTTAAGCCTTCTTCTTCTAAAATTAGCCATTCCCAGCATGTCTAATTCCATGTGAGCTCTATCTTCTTTTGGGAGATCTTGTTTAGTGAAGTAGAGTTCTGCAGAAGGGCATTTGTGGCTATGTTTGGACAAACTATAAGTTATGGAGTTGGCTTCTCTGAAGGTATGGTTGCAGCTGAAAACTTGGAATTGGTTGATAATGTTGTTTATCTTGTCCAACAGCTCTTTGATAGGCCAAGGGGGCTTTGTTTTATGCTGAAACCACTTGAGTAGAAGCTGAGAGTCAACCTCCAGCACTACCTGTGTATAACCAAGCTGAAAACACCAATAGAGAACAAAAGTTGCAGCCTTAATCTCTGCTTGGTTGTTAGTTCCTACACCCAAAAGGACCGCATAAGCAAAAATGAGTTCACTATGTACATTTCTAAGGATTCCTCTTCCACCAATGTTGCCAGGGTTGTCAAGGGCACTACCATCTCTGTTTAACTTCACCATGTGTTTTGTTGGCTTAGTCCAACAAATAAGAGTGATTTTAACATTATGGTAGCATTGGTCAATCAGAAGGACCAAGTCCCTCAAATTGTTTGGCCACTTAATGTAGGGGAATTCAGTGTTGAGTAGATTAAAGGTGTCTTTGTACACTAAAAATTTGACCCTTGTAAGATTGTATTGCTTCCTACCATACTTGGAAGCACATCTATTCTTCTAAAGGTTCCAACATATGAATATATGCATTGCTTGTAATATTAGCTTGTGGGCCTCATTCATGTTCTTTGAGGTCCACCACCTCATCAACAGATTTTTGAGAGGTGTATACTCCTTATTTATGCCCAAGGAATCAGCAAACACAGTCCAGGTACTCCCATCAAAGGCTCCTGCAAGAAATATATAATCTATGGTGTCTTGTCCAGGTCTATAGCAATAGTAGAACTTTGAGGGGGCTTGTCCAAAGTTGGTTATTTTCTTATTGGTGGGTAGCTTTTTTCTAAAAGCTCTCCAAACAAGAAAAGAGCATTTGAAAGGTATTAGCTAGTGCCAATTACAAGTGTTGAGACTAGTCTTGGGCCTTTTATCTCTGATAAGCTCCTAAGCACTAGAACAATTAAACTTTCTAGTGCTAGTGAGATTCCAGCTAGGTTGGTCTTGTTTAAGAGGTTGGTAGTTGATGTAGGTTGCTAATATGGTAGACACAAACTGTGGTGGGGCCTTTTGGATGATTAAATCAACATTCCATTGGCCATTGATCATAAAGGATGATACTTGAGTGTTGTTGAGTCTACAACTATTAGCAGAGAATTATGACAAGGGACCAACACCAAGCTAGTTTTCCCACCAAAAGAAGGCAAGAGCCAGACTGAATTTTCCATTGGATGTGGGGCTCAATATTATGCTTGTTGTTCATCAGATGCTTCTAGGTTAAAGATTGACCAGTATTCTATTTCTTTGTGATGATATTAGACCTCTGACAGTATTTGGCTTTAAGGAATTCTCCCCATAGGGTGTTTTTGGTTCTAAGTATCCACCATTATTTGTATTGGAAGGACTTAGCCATATCTGCAGTTTTCCTTACTCTTATGCCTCCTTTATCATATAGAAAGCTTAGATTCTTCCATGAGGACCAATAATACTTTCTCTTGTCATTTTTCCATCCCCAAAAAAATTTGGTAGTTGTGATTTATATCTATTTGATGGTGGTTGAGGGAGGAGTGCTAGCTAATAGCAAGTGTATTGGCATGTCCTGGATAACATGCTTGACTAGTACATCTCTTCCCCCATAGCTAAGGATTTTTGCATGCTATCCACTGATCCTATTAACAACCTTTGCAATAAGATCAGAATAATATATCACTCTTTGTCTGCCAATATAGATGGGACACCCTAAGTAAGTTATGGGACTTTCTTTTTGGTTGAAGCCAATAATTTTCTTGATTCTCATAATAGTAGA
Source organism: Solanum dulcamara (assembly GCF_947179165.1). NCBI lineage: Eukaryota > Viridiplantae > Streptophyta > Magnoliopsida > Solanales > Solanaceae > Solanum > Solanum dulcamara. The sequence goes on from NC_077246.1 coordinate 19,812,653, forward strand.
CTTGAAAGCATTAGAGGGGATCATGAAGTGACTCTTTTTCTTGTTGATCAACTGTCTAGAGACCTTTTTATAAGCATCTAGAGTCTCTATGATAAGTGTCAGGGTTTGCTTTCTTCCAGAAGAAAAGATGATGATATCATCTGCAAAGATGAGATGGTTGATTTGAGGACCATGTTTTTCTATATAGAAGCCATGAAATTAAGGATGATGGTGTGAATATAAAGCTTCCTTCTCCTACCTCTAATCAAGGTATGAAAATATCTAGAGTTTACATCTCTTTCTTTGAACAAGTGTAGCTGAGTTTTCTGTCTGAGGATTGCATCTTCCATTTTCAGGTATCTAATGTATTCAGCATTGATGGCATGAAGCTTAGACCTATTTTCATTAGAGTTCATGTTAATCAGGTTCTCTTTAGCTTTTCTAACTTCCTCCTCATATTCTTTAACTCTAGCATAGATGTCTCCAAACTGATTTCTGGACCACCTGCTAAAAGTAGAAGCAAGTCTCTTCATCTTTTGATAAAAACTCCATATTGGATGGCTTGTTACTGATCTATTCCAACAATCCTTGACAATGTCCATAAAGGAGGGTTAGTTTGGCTAGCAATTAAAGAATTTGAAGTACTTGATGGGATTGTGATGTTGATCAACCATTTCCAAGAGCAAGTGGCAATGATCTGAACCCACAAAAGTAAGGTGAGTGATGCTAGTATGGGGTATAGTTTCCAACCACTTTTCATTAGCCATCCCTCTATCTAATCTCTTCCAAACTCTGAACATAATACCTCTTAGGTTAGACCATGTGTATTTCTATCCATTGAAGCCAAGATCCTGCAAACCACAAGCTTCTATAATGCTGATAAATTCAAGACTTTCATATTATAAATAGCCCCTTCGAGCTTTTCATCAAGGTCTGTTATAATATTGAAGTCCCTCAAGGTACACCAAGAAAGGGGAGTGGTTGACTGCTGTAGTAAGCTATCCCAAAAAGGTCTTCTGAGTTGGTCCTTGCATTTTGCATAGACAAAGGTAGTGATGAACTGATTTGGGATCATAACATGATTAACCACACAGGTGATCAATTGCTCATCATTTTCCAAAATCCTGCAATCAACATCTTTGGTCCAAAAAATCCAAATCTTACCATTTGGATTATGGATAGCATAGTACATATTAAGCTAATTTCTGAAATGCTGCAGTTGAGAGTTATTAGAAAAGGGTTCCAATAAAGCAATAAGGGAGATTCGATGCATGTTCTTTAGGTGCTTGATTATTTCCATGGATCCTTGGGTATTAATACCCCTCACATTCCAGCTGAGAGTGCTAATCATTGAGAGATTTTGGAAGTAAAAAGCCTAGTGTGTGGTTTTTTTGTAGGAGCAAAAATAGTAGGACTGATAAGTTTAGTACTGAATCTGATTGTGTGAGTTCCTCTAGGGGACAGACCTTGGGAATTGGATATTTGTTGAATCTCATCTTCATATTCATTTGTATAGGTTAGATTAGAGGCCCTTATCTATTATTTACTTGTAGTATCATCCTTATTTGGATCCTTGATAGGTTCATCATCATTGTTACCCTCATCTTCTGATTCAATAATAGCATATTTATCCAAGTCAAGAGGGACCTGTATGTTAGTGTTTTTTTTAAAACAGGAACAGACCCTACACGAGGCTCCCACCTCTCGTACACAGTCAGGGGTTGAGAATTACCTCCAAGTTTTAACATAATAATAAAATAGAAAATACAAGGAGGGGGACATAAACCTTACCTCCGATCCTATGTTGGTTCATAAATCGGCTAACATACTAAGGTCGGCTAACTAATCCCCGTAACAAAAAAGAGCTAACTAGAAATAGAAAGCAGTAAACCTATGAGAGGACTTCTTCCGGTACAAGTCAACTAAGAAAGCATTAATGAGGGAGACTCTCCCCTTCCATAAGAAGACAAGAAAATAACCTACACTAGTCCTATTCATCTATGATACGTACCATACATATCTAAATTGAAGAAGAACAAGTATATGAACCTTCTATCTCGCATGGGGCGACGAAGCTCTTTTCATCTTAGCCCTTTTTAGTCTTGTCGTACCAAGTAAATCCAAAGGAATTATTCAACAGCATCAAGAGCATGATTATCAGCTAAGGAGGGTGGAAGGAAGAAAAGTATATAGAGCTGGAGCAATCAGCAGCCTTGGGATTTTTGATGATGAAAGTGAGGGGCTGAATAGTAGTATATTGCAAGTTGGAAGTGCTGCAGTCCTGGCTTGACTAGCTGCTTGGATGTTTAACTGTTGGTGTCTTGCACATTGGAGTTCTTTTGTGCCTGCACTCAAACAAATAACCAGACAAGGAGCTCCAAGAAGCTTGGATGTAAGGGGGCTGCTGCAGGGGTAACGCCTCTGCATGTATGGCTGTTATCACCTTTTGGTTGAAGCTTTGTGGACCTGCCCAAACAAGTAACCAAGCAAGGGTCTCCAAGAATGTTGTTGCTTGTATTGAAAGCAGCCTACTGCATCTCTGCCATGTAACTGTTGGTCCTTGTGTTGCAGCTTCATCTTCTAAGTCTGCAACTTCAGCTTCATCTCTGTGGTTGAGTTGGTATTTGGTGTGTGGTTGAGTAGTCTTTTGGTGTTTTATTCCTGTAATATATATATACGAAGTGGATAGAGCTGTAAACTTGTTATGGCATCTACTGCTACTACTGAGGTTGTTATTCCTTATGTGTTGTTGGTGGATGCTATAATGGAAGCAGGATTATGTACCTGCACAACCAAACAACCAAAAACTAACAAACCATCATTTTTGTGTGTTGTAGACTGCTGTGGTTGCTATTAGAAGGGCTGCTGTTGATGCAGCTGCTTTATGGCTCTCCACAGATGCTGTATTTGGCTTTATATCTCAATGAAACCTGCACAACTAATACAGCAAGAACCAATCAAGCAAAATTTCAAATAAGGCTCTTACAAATTATGATATTTGTTGGTGGTATTTTCTGGAATTGTTGGAGTTCCATCTTCTTGTCTTTTCAATGTGTGCCAAGGTGTGTGCCAAGGTGCTGTGAATTCCAAGTCTCCACATATGCTGGATTTGTCTTTGTAGATCAATGACACCTGCACAACTAAGGAAACAAGAAAGACAAACAAATAAGTAAACAAAGCTCCTGCCACATCCAGTATCTGCACAACCAAACAACCAAACTAACAAATAAAAACTTTTTTATGTGTTGCAGGCTGCTGTGGTTGTTGTTGGAAGATGTTGTTGTTGGAAGTTATATCCTGCAAACTGCATTTCTCCTTCACAACTAACAGATATTAAGTGTTGGTACAAGCTCCAATAAATGGTACACCCTGCATAGTTCTTGCATCTAAAGGGGCCATACAAAGGAAGTGTACAATCTGTTGTGGCTTTGAGTTTATACTCTTGCCCTCCTTATTAACTGGTTTGGTTGCATGGAAGAGTTTCACAGGCCGGAGGATCCAAAGTGTGAATTTCTCCAACATGTCACTGCTGTACCTGGGAGCAAGCATAAAATCTGCACAAACTATTAAGCAACAACAATCAAAGAAGGATATGGGCTGCTCTACTGCTACATTGTTGTAATGGTTGCTGTATTTGATTTGGTTGTTGATCATCTTGTTGTTGTTTCCATAGTTGTTGTAGTAAGGATGGTTGGTAATGCAAATTACACCCCTTGTTTTTGCACAACCAAACCTACACACACACAAACAAATAGGTCTGCACCCCAAATCTGTAACTCTGTAACTATACAGCAGCAAATTTTTCGAGGTCGCTCGACTAACGTCTCCAATTATCCGTTTGAGTTGAATCTTCTTGGTCTTTGCAATTACATTATTTGTTGTATTCCTAAAACATTTGGCAGCCTTTTCCCCAGGTTGGAAGCTCCCAAATGCAAGTGGTTCCCTCATTATGCTTAAGTTGGCTAATTTTTGCAATATCGCTCGGCTGACGTCTCCAATTTTCTGTTTGGGCTCAAACTTCTTGATCTTTGCAATTATAGTATTTTCAATAGTCCTGCAACATTTAGAGGCCTTTTCCACAAGTTGGATGCTCCAAATTGCAAATTGCTCCCTTATTAGGCTTAAATCGGCTAACTTTTTCAAGGTCGCTTGACTAACGTCTCCAGTTATCCATTTGAGTTGAAACTTCATGGGATTTACAAATACTGTATTTTGTGTATACCTGCAACATTTGGAGATCTTTTCCATAAGTTGGAGGCTCCAATTTGTAAATTGCTCCATCCTAAGACTTAAGTTGGCTATCTTTTTCAAGGTCTCTCGACTAATGTCTCTACTTATCCTTTTGTGGTGAAAATTCTTGGTATTTGCAGGAATTGTATTTGTTATAGTCCTGCACACTTTGGACTTATTTTGGTGTTGCATGATGCATTTGTTAATTTGCTGCTGCTATAGCTCAGTTGCATTCACTGCTGCTGCTGTAATGTAGCATATGCAGGTTATGTTTCTGAGATGCTGCAGGTCTATGGTATGTTGTTAGTTAAATAATTCTAATCTCAGCTGCTGTAATTCCAACACTAAGCTCAAAGCTGCATGATACCTGCACCAAGAGACACACAATAGCAAACAAAAATAGAACTTAAGTTTCATTTTTAATGGTTGTTGTTCATCTTGGTCTACAATAGAGCAGTCCACATCCTTAGTCCAAAACGACCTAGTCTTGTTATTGGGATTATGAATGGCACTGTCCATTCTCAGCTGAATTTTGTATTGGTTGAGCTGGGATTGCTTAACAAATGGTTCCAGGATTGTCAACATAGATAATTTGTGATAATCCTTGAGGTTTTGGAGTCTATCCAAGGCACCTTGAGTATCAATACTCCTTGCATTCCAGCATATTGTATTCATCATCAAAGTTTCTGGGATTTGGACCTTGTGTTGATGCCACTCTTACAAGTACCATTATCTAAACTGGTGGAGATGTCTTGTTTCTTTTTTTTTCTTCTTTTTCTTTTGTTGCTGACCCCTGGGTGATAAACCTTACTTCTCAGTGACCTGCAACACTTCCTCCTGAGTTGTAGTAACTGTGATATCATCCAGTGCTCTAAAAGGAGAGGCACTAGTTTCCTCGTCCTCATCATGAGATTGTTCCCTTTGATTTAGACCCTCTTTATCTTCAGAATGAATATGTCTATATTCATCCTCCAAGTCTTCTGATATGGCTCTCTTATTAAGCACACACAACTCAGTAGAGGTGGATTGAATTTGAAAAGGTGTCACATGAATCCCTACTTGTTCATCAACCAACACATAGTTCACTTTGTGTTGTGTCTTTCCAAACAGAGATTTTTTACTTTTTTCTTCTATCTTTTTCTTTAATGTCTCCCTCTTCTTTTTACTCAAAGAAGGAGTATAATTATTGTTTTGTAGCTGAAGCACTGCACCCATATTTTGTTCCCTAATTTTTAGAGATTCAGCACCTCTCTTATCAATTTCATTAAGTTGTAACCTATCCTCTGAAGACTGTTGAACATCATCTTGTTGCAATTGCATGTTGGACCTTATATCTGCTAGAAGAGTGGTGGCAGGGGCTCTAGGGGCTTTACCACTAGTACTTGCAAAAGATCTCATGTCCTTGGCCATAGAACCTTTGTTTGTTTGCAAAGTAGATACCTCTGTATGGTCACCTACTTTCTTGGGTTCAGGAGTTGTTAGGATCCTTTTTTTTTGTTCACAGGGTTGTCACCTGGTAAAACATTGCCTGTGCCTTCAATATGAGGAGAGAGTGTCTGTGGGGATACTGAGATAGTCTCATATCTATTCTCTTTGGTTTTTTCTTGCTCTGTTGATGAGTTCTTCTATATAGAGCTCCTTGTATTGAGTGGTTCTCCTGCATCTTGGTTAGTGGTGTGATCTTGTGTAACAAGATCAACATAAAAATTGGAACTAGAAATAGGATTAGAAGACTTACCTGCCCCTGTGTTTTTCTTCTAGAATTGATCTTTATTGTTGTAGTTCTGTGGTAGAGTAGGCCTATTCACATTGTTTTGTTGGGGGTTGATTTGTACCTTGTGTTGATTTCTCTTCTGAATTTGCCAGAAATGCTCATTTGTATTATCAGCAGTAGTCTGTAGTTGGGCTAGAGTTTCAGTTTTTACAGTGTGGTTCCTTTTCTTCACAACAGAATTATTAGGAGCCTCTTGGTCATTTCCATTGCCACTCTCCATGCTCTTGTTCTTTTTAGCAGCTTCTTCTTCCTTTCTTCTCTTTTGTTCATCATCCCTCCTCTTGATGTTACAACCATGCTGCATATGTCCCTGGTGCTTACAATATAGACAGTATTCTGGGATATTCTCATATTGGAGTGCTTGCCATCTTCCTATGGTGGAGTCATTTTTATCATAGCCAAGCCACATATGGGGGGGGGGGTCTCTCCTTAGTGAGATCAACCTGAACTCTCACTTTAGTAGTGCTCCCTCTAGTCTTCTGAATGGATGCTGCATCCATGAACAATACTTTCCCAACAGGAGAAAGTAATATAGTTACAAACTCCTTAGTGTAACAGTGCCAGAGGAGTTCAGGAAGAGCCACCCAAATTGGCACAATAGGAGTCTCTTCCTCAGGCCTGAATATTGGTGTCCAAGTCTGTATCCTCATGTTTTGTCCCTCAATTATCATCCTTTGTTTGGTCCACACTGTAGTGTAGTCCATTTCATTATCAAGGTCAATGTATATATGCCTTGCATTAAAATGAACAATTTTAACTCCTCCTACCAGTTGAGTTTGGAGGATGAAACTTCTCCTGATTAGTTCTATTTTGGGCATGGTATTTGTGAATTTACCCACTAGAGTAGATTTACATCTTTCAGCTAATTTAACCATGAAATCATTTGTCATATAGCACTGCAGGGAGACCTTGTCTAGTAGTATAGATAGGTGTAGATAATTCTACAGGGGTGTCACTTCTTGCTTGGTTGATTCTCAGTTTAGCAGCAAAGGTTTGAGTTACAGTATAAGGGGCAGGTTGAGGAACCTGTTCCTTTCTGCTAGGGAACTGATTTTTCTGTGCATTGTCGTTGGTATTGTCATTATGTTGGATTTGGCTATTGACTACTTTGGGACCTTGATTGTTAGGAGTATGCTTATCAAAGTTATTAGAAATCTTAGGGAAGTTATTTTGACCTGTGGAAGGCTTGTTAAATTATTGGAGGCTGCTTTGCTGAGGATTAGTATTGGTATGTACTTTGGTATTTTTTTCAAGATTATTTTTTTCCATATTATCAGTACCGTACATGAAATTATCACCAGAAGTACCAGGGTGTTCATTTGTATGAACACCACTGGATTTCAACACATCAGCATGATCATTAATCAAATTAGGAGGAAGAGAGTTACCTGCAGCTGCCTTTATACCACCTGTGTGATGGTTTTGTTCTTTCACTGTGTGATCCATGTTATGATCATTGATTGGATCATGGACTAGGCCCTGTAGTGAGATACTAATAACAGTACCAGGAACCTCATTTGCAAGAAGTTGCAAAGGAGTTTCACTGGATTTCAACATGGTGGTAGTAGGCTTCATCATATTACTTATAGCAGGGGGAGTATTATTTTGCACATAAGGAGACTTAGCTTGTATTTGATCATTTGTATTAACATTAACATAGGTAATATGTGGTAGTGAGGATTTTTGAGCAAATTCAGAAGACTTACCTTGGCTTTCTGCAAGATCATTACTGTTGCCTTGCTGTGCATTCTTGTGCCCTGGATAGTTTTTTGTATTTGTATCATCAATATGGTTATTTTGGCATAGGTGTTGCTGCATTTGGAACACCTGAACTCCGGCGACTACACCTTGACAATCGTCTTGATGACTTTTCAAATTTAAGCTCTTTGAGGATGATTCAAGACATTTTGTATGTGTAGGGAGCATCACCATATTTTATGAACACGTTGGGATTGGTTCGCCGGAGCTCTGGCGACACCATTGGTGTCAGTATTCAAATGGAAATTCAAAGCACTTGGATGATATTCGAAGTGGCACTTGGTGCCTAGGAGCTTCTCCTCATCTTCTTGAACATTTTGGCATTGGTTTACTCTTATTTGGTACGCTAGAGCTCCGACATCGACAACTGTTTGTTCTCCGGCAATGAATTCGCCTGAGATTTTTGTTCCCAGAGAGGGGCCATGTCCTTGTGAACTAACCCCAGTGATCGGCGATATTCAAATCTCATCGAAATTTGATCGATTTTGAGATCGAATTTCTAGCTACGCAGTCGCGACACTACCTTGAATCGCCGTTGTATTTCTCGCGTTTGTGTGATTAGAATGAGTTAAAATTTGGCTAGAATATAGTTCATGTATTGGAGAATTATCTCCAGTTGTTGATTTAACTCTAATCTACCCTGAATTCTCCATGGATCATGAATTCCAAGCATGAACCATGAGTCTCATTTACTTCGTGATGTTTAAACTCCTATAATAGTTGAGTTATTGCCTTTTAAGGCTTTTATATGATGAAAAGTAGTACATATAAAGCCTGTCCTCTCTCCTTTTTATTGGAATGTCTTAGTCTTAAGTATGATGTGCATATGAAATATGGGGACAAATCTACTCATGAAGCTCCGAATATGATTTACGACTCCTACCTACTTCTTGAAGTGAGAGCTCCTATGTTAATTGAGTTGGTGTCTCTCATTGTCTCCAAGATGATGAAAAACAGAGGGTATGTAAGGCTTAACTCTTCTTTTCTCTTGGCATGTCTTAGCCATAAGTGGATGGTATATGTAATGTGGGGATAATTCAATTCATAGAACCCCTAGTATGGCTCGTAAATCTTATTCACTTCTCGATTTTAGAACTCCTGCGATAGTTGAGTTATGGTCTTGTAAGTCCTCTATATGATGAAAAGTATTACACGTGAAGCATATCTCTCCCTTCTCTTGAAATGACTTAATGTAAGTGAAACGATATGTGATATGAGTTAGAGATAGTTCAATTTATAGATTCTAGATGTAACTAATGACTTTTACCCACTTTTGAATGATAAGGGCCTTAAAGTAGTTGAACTATGACCCTTAAGCCTTCTATAGGCTGAATAGTGATGGTATATGTAAGCTCTTATACCTAGGGGCTCTTGAACATGCTTTATGGTGATATCTGAGGGATGTTTGATATGTTACAGAGTTTTACGTGTACGTATATGCATTATACTATATAGGGATCAGGCCAAATGTACCTTGGCATATTTTACTATATAGGGTTCGAGTCGTATGTTCCACGGCATGTTATATTATATATGGATCGGGTCATCGTACCTCAGTATTATTATATGATATATGGATCAGGCCGTCGTACCTAAACATTATTATATGAGACACGGATTGGGCCATCGTTTCTCAGCATTATTATGCAATATGTGGATCGGGCTATTATTCTTTGGCATGTACTTGCTATATATATAGATCGGGTTGTAGGTTCCACAGTGCTAGTGGTACATATGTGCTTATGATGATAAAATGATGTAGTTATTACACCGAGTTCCCGAACAAGCCAGATAAAGTACGTGATGATAGTATATATGCTTTTATTTTATAAGATGCAGGTATGGTAGATGGCTAAATGTTATACTTGCCCCCTACATCCCTATTTCAGTTGTTATCTCAGTTATGATATTGTATGCTTTATATACTCATTACATGTATCGTACTGAACTGCTGTCTTCGGGGGGCTGCATTTCATGCTCTTAGGTACAAATATTCATTTCGGAGATCCGCCAGCTTAGGATTTCCGCTCAGCTATGTTGAAAGTGCTCCATTGTTCTAGATCCTAGCTTTTGGGTACTGGTCCTATGATGTATATGTTTGTTTATTCAGAGGTACGATGGGGGCCCTGTCCCATCATATGTTGTTGTTACTATTCTTAGAGGTCTCTAGTCACATGTATGTGGGTTAAGTATAAGTTGTCTCAATTGTGCCTATACGATGTGTTGTAAATGTTTTTATGTTATGACAGCCTTGTCGGCTCGTGTGCCCTATCAATGAAAGAGGCTACATGTACATGAAAAAACGTTTTCACCCATTGGAGTTTTTGGGTGTAGTATCACATTACACATAGTTCAATTTGGCTATATTTGACAGTTATATATATGGGGGTCCAGGTCGTACCCCAATCGCGGCCTACGGGGTTGGGTCGTGATACCAAACTAGGGCCTAGATATGACACGATGATTAGGATCCACGAAAAATCCCCAACAAAGCCTCTTAGCATATCATAATCATACATATGGTAAAATATAACCGAAAAATCATTAAATTCGAAGAATATAGCATAGCTAGAGAGAGAATCAAGACAACATAGACTTCTTACACATATGCCAAACATGCCTCTATATGAATACATAGGCAAGGAGGACATATTCCTAGCTCACCCTCAAGAAAGTAATAACATGACATAGTATAGTCTTAAAACATCAACAAAGTCTAGAAATGAAAATAAAAGGAAGAATAACTCGGTTTTCCCTCGAAGCATAAGGACTTGCCACAACTTCTTCAAATGGATCACCAACTAGCCACGAGAATAAGATGAGTGTCCATCTTTACATTGTTATATAATGTAGGCAATAAAGTATGTGTTAGTATGTCTAAATCTACTAAGTATGTAGTCAATGCAATGCATAATAAAACCATATTGTGCAAATGACCATTTCAAATATCATGATAAAACAAGTAGTGAAGTCATAAGTAGGCATAAGAAAGGTAAAACCACTTTAAACCATAAGAGTACCATATTAAAGAAAAGGATAGGAGTACTCTTGTAAATATTCAAAAGTACCATACATATGTGGGAGATAACCATAACCATTATTTAAGACCATGCAATTTATTATATGGAATCACGATTTAACTCCCACATCCAAGAAGAGAGAGGGCACTAGCCAAGATAGAGTCCGTATCATCATCATCATTAAGTGTTATTGTGGATCCACTAGCTAGGCCATAAAGGAAACCTACGATGGTAACGTAGTTTAAGGGATTAGAGGTTGCTACTAAGTCTTTTGGTAGGTACCCCACCTCAAAGTCCTCTTGGTGCTAAGTCAACATCCCACAGAATACATATTATATCATAATCATAAATCATACTTCATAAAATCGATTATAGGAATAGATCATCATCATATGATTCATGTAATATGGGTGTAGGCTATCCATCAATATAAGTAGTTTTCATAGAAACATCATTAGGGTCTTAAGTCACCCTTATTCATAAAATTTGCTTGCATACTTGAAACTCATGATGATAGATTATACTTTAAATTAAGGTAGAAACATGAATACATGATCAATTGACATGGAAAACATGAAATTGACTTGAAAATATGCATGATCATATACTTTATATCAACTCATAGATAATTCATGAAAATAATATCAATTGGATGCATAATTGAAAATACCCATAATCCATATCATGAACCCTAGAGATGAATGTAGTAAAATTCATAGAAAAACTCTTCAATTCAATGCAATAATCATCAATTTCTATTAAAATAGGATCATAATCATAATTGAAAATCATAATTCATGTAATTTTAATAGATATCATAAACTCATAAAAACATACTTTAATTGATGAAAAAGTAGGCAATTTGTTGGGTTCCAGGGGTGAAATTACCCTAGGATCAAATAGCCACATACCTTGAGTGAGAAGACCAAAGAAATTGGAAGAAACTTGTACTTTCAATGGAGAGCTTGAGAGAATTTCTTGAAAGTCTTCAATGTAATTTTGGATAGCTTTTGTAGAGAGAAAATTATTTGAATAGGTGAACTATGATAGAATGAATGAATTTAAAGATTTAGGTTAGTTTATAGATCCGAATTAGGTCCTAAAAACTTCTAGTTTTATTAACTAATAATTAAGGAAATGTCTAAAGTGTCCCACATAAAAACTGGATTCGAACGAAAAACCTAAACTAAGTTTGCAATGTGGACAAGTCCCCTGATAGGCCAATTATAAGCAAATAATATTTTGGCCAGATTTTGACTAGAGGAGAAATTGCACTATGGAGGAGAAAGTCTGCAATGCGCACTTGCCGCACACCCTACTGTTAGTGCAAGTTCATATAAAATATTATCTTTCAAAATACAAGTCCTAAAAATCCTCCGAGACCATTTTTGGAATGCTTAGACTTATTATATTATATTCCAACCTTCAAATGCCAGGGATATTATAATATCTCTCCCTTGGTAACATTCGTCCTCAAATGAGGTAGAACTACCTTAAGTAGAGTAGAGTGTATAGCTTAACAACCCAGCATGAATGCAAAAATGCAATTTAAACATTATTTAAAATCAAGTTCATGAGTATGTATGCATGTAATAAGACATAGAGAGGTTTGAATGTAGGAGCTTGGAGAATTTGAGCATGAATAGCTAAATACCTTAGGTCGGAAGGGAAGGAAAGAGATAGGGATATCGTTTCATCATGTCCTCTTCTGCATCCCATGTAGCACTTTCAATCTCTTGGTTTCTCCACAATACTTTAACGGATGCAACTTCCTTGTTCCTCAACCGTTTAACTTAGCGGTCCAAAATTTCAATCGGAACCTCCTTATAAATCAAGTTTTCTTCAACACTCACATTACCCAAAGGTAACATAGCATTGGGATCACTAACACTCTTTCTTAACATTGATACATGGAACGCCGGATGAACTGAGGCTAACTCCAATGGCACTTCAAGTTCATAGACCACCTTACCAACACGCTTTAGGATCCTATATGGGCCTTTATATTGGTGACTAAGCTTCCCCTTCTTTCAAAAATGCATTCATGAGCTAAATCTTCAAGTAAACCCAATCTTTCACATTGAACTCATGTTCTCTCCTTCTAATATTCAAATAGGATTTTGGCGACTTTGGGCAGTCTTAATATTTATCGAATAAGCTTGACCTTTTCCAAGTACACAAGTACTAACTCGGGTCCTTAAAAGGCACCCTCTCCCACTTCAAACCATCCAATGGGTGATCAGCACCTTGTTCCATACAAGGCTTCAAATGGTACCATCCCGATACTTGAATGGTAACTATTATTATATGCAAATTCAAATAATGGTAGGTGATCATCCTAACTTCCTTTGAAATCAAACACACAAGCCCTTAACATATCTACTAAAGTTCGGATTTTTCTTTTGGCTTGTCCATCGGTTTGAGGGTGAAATATGGTGCTTAGCTTAACTTTTGTGCCAAGACCCTTTTGATAGGACTTCCAAAAGTGAAAAGTAAATTAAGTACCACAATCTGAAATAATGGAAAAAGGAACACCATGTAACTTTACCAAATATCAAATATACATCTTGGCATAATCTTCGGCACTATAAGAAGTATTAATCGATAGAAAATAGGATGACTTGGTTATTCTATGCACTACCACCCAAATCAAATCATATTGCTCTTGGGTATGAGGTAAACTCATTATGATGTCCATGTTCAAATCTTCCCACTTCTAAGTAGGAATTTCAATATCTTAGGCTAGACCTCCTGGTCTTTGTTGTTCAACTTTCACTTGTTGTCAATATGGACATTCCACCATAAAATTTTCTCTATCCCTATTCATACCATCCCACCAATACACTTCCCTCAAATCTCTATACATTTTGGTGGAACCCGGATGTATAGAATATCTAAAGCTATAGCCTTCACCCAATATCATTTCTCTTAGGCTGTCAACATTAGGAACACGTAACTGACCTTGGTAATGAAGTACTCTCTCTCCCCCTTAGGAGAAAACCTCAATTTTATTATCAACCACCACTTTGTTTAATTCAACTAAAGTTGGACACATGTCTTGAGTTGCCTTTACGTCCGCTACCAATGATGATTTTGAACCATTTTAAATAAGAATACAACCCTCATTAGATCCACTCAACCTTACCCCCAAATGGGATAATCGATGAACATATTTAACCATTTCCTTCTTTCCATCTTCAACATGAGCAACACTATTCATGAATAACTGACTAAGATCATCGGCAGCAAAATTTGCTTTATTCAGATGGTATAATACACTCATATCAAGTTCTTTAATATTTCAGGCCATCTTTTTTGCCTGAGGTTCAAGTACATTTGGCTAAATACATATTGCAACTTTTGTTGTCAGTAAATATGTCAACATGCACCCCATAAAGATAGTGAAGCCAAATTTTCAATGCAAAAATATCCGCCGCCAATTAAAGATCATGAGTTGGATAGTTTCATTCATGCACTTTTAGTTGCCTAGAGACATATGCTATAACTTTTCCATGTTGCATCAAAACACAAAATATCCAACCCATGATTCATCACAATATACAACAAACCCATCTTGACCTTCTGGCAATATCAAAATAGGAACCGACGTAAGACGATCCTTCAATGTTTGGAAACTTCTTTCATACTTACCTGACTATTGGAACCTTAGCTTCTTTTGGGTCAACTTAGTTAAAGGTGATGCAATAGATGAAAATCCTTTTATAAATATTTTATAATATCCGGCAAATCCAAGAAGCTACGAATATCCGAAGGAGACAATGGTCTAGGACAATTCTTTACATCCTCTATTTTATTTAGATACACCAAGATACTATCACCGGAAATAATGTGACCAAGAAATGCCAAAAACTTCAACCAAAATTCACATTTACTAAACTTGGTAAAAAATTGCTTGTCTTTCAAAGTTTGCAACATAATTCTCAAGTGACCTATATTCTCTTCTTCATTTTGGGAATAAATCAATATATCATCAATAAAGACCACCACAATCAGGTGTAGGTATGGTTTGAAAATTTGATTCATCAAGTCCATAAAAATAGTAGGAGCATTATTAAACCCAAATAACATAACAAAAATTCAAAATGGTCATACGTTATTCAAAATGGCGTCTTTGGAATGTCACATTCCCTTACCCTTTTGGTGATAACTGGACCGGAGATCAATTTTGGAAAAGTGACTCTCACCTTGGAGTTGATCAAATAAATCATCTATTCTTGGAATTGAATACTTATTCTCTATAGTGGCCTTATTCAATTGTCAGTAATCTATACACATGTGAAGTGGCCCATCCTTCTTTTTAACAAATAACATGGGAACAACCCATGGTGAAATACTTGGCCTTATGAAACCCTTATCTAACAAATCCTTCAATTGTTCCTTCAACTCTTTAAGTTTGGCCAAGATCATACGGTAAAGAGGGATAGAGATAGGTTGAGTGTTGGGAGAAAGATCTATATCGAAATTGATTTTCCTTTTGGGAGGAATACCAAGAAAGTCATCGGGAAATACATCAGGAAATTCATTTACAATGGGAACTGACGCAATAGAAGGAGCTTTAGGATTTGTATCCCTAACCCACACTAGATGATAGATACACCCTTTAGAAATTATTTTCCAGGCTTTTAGGCACGATATGAATCAACCCCTAAATATTGAATCATTACTCTCTCAAGTACGGGCTCATTGGGAAATTGAAATTTGACCACAAAGGTTCGACAATCAATAGATTCATAGGAAATATGTAGCCAATACATACCAAGAATAACATCAAAATCAGTTATGTCAAGTTAAACAAGATCACAAGGGATTATTTTATGCAAAACTGACATGGGGCAATTTCTATAGACTTTTTTGGCTAGAACCGAATCAACAATGGGAGTATAAACTGAAAAAATCTCTAGCAAGATTTCGGGGAATATATCAAATCTTAAAGCAAGATAAGGAGTAACATAAGACAATATGGCACCCATATCAAATAAAGCATAAACATCAAATTCAAAGACCCTCAACATACCCGTAGCCACTTCGAGAGACTCTTCAACATCTTGCCAAGCTTGGAGTGCATAGAACCTATTTTGGCATGGGACACCACCTTGTTGAGCTTCTCTTACTTGAGTAGCTTGTCATTGAGAGGTTCCTTCTCTCCCTTTGCTTGTAAAATTTGGGCATTCGGAGATATTATGCCCCATTTTACCACATCCAAAATAAACACCCATACCAAACAAATATTTACCTCCATGGTTTTTCTCATACTTGGTACATTTAGGAGGAGTAGACTCACTAACACCACCACCTTGGCCCTTAAAGTTGTGCACCCTATATTTAACAAATATTTGGCTCAAAGATTGCGAAGAACCTCAGGCTTGAAACCTTTGACCTCATCAAAAATGTCCATTACCACTACTAGATTTGAATTGAGAAAATCCACCTTCAAATCGAACCCTTTTGAACTCCCTCACCTTCCTCTTCTTAACTTTTCCCCTTCAATTTTTTTGGCATATTTCATGAGCCTAGAAATATCCATCTCCTAGATGAGCATAATAGTTCAGCATTATTTAATAGCAAAGTCCGACACACCCAGAATAAACTTACTTATTCGGACACGAGAGTCGGCTTCCAAAGAAGGAGCATACTTGGACAACTTTGTGAAGTTGAGGAAATATTCTCTCACACTCATGTTACCTTACTTCAGATTGATAAACTCCAACGCCCTCCCCTCCCTCAGCACAAGTGGGAAAAAGCGGTCAAGAAATGCCACTTTGCAATTTCCCAACCTATGGACCTTCTTCAACCATTTTGGCCTTCCATTGATTGTACCACACTTGAGAAACACCTTTGAGTTGGTAGGCCGCCAACTCTGCCTTCTCCTAAAAGACACCCCAATAATAGAAACAATCTTATGCACTTCATCAACAAAATCTTGGGGATCCTCATCTACCTTGGATCCATCAAAGTCGAAGGGGTTCATCCTTGTAAAGTCTCTAACCTTTGAAGCCGGTGTAGACACGTTTAGAGGAGCCACTACTCCTTTATTCACTTGAGTAGTCATGGCTTAGGCTAGCATAGAGAAAGCAGTCTAAACCTCAGCATGGGTAACTTGATTGTCTAGAGGATTATTAAGGTCTTTAGGGGCTTGTCCCTCATTTGCATCAACCCCTCTTGAACACAGAGCTCCTCTTAGAGGCATTTTATGAAAATCGCAAAGAACAATTGTTAGAGGGAAAAGACTTTGAGTACACTCTATTGCATGACATAGATCATGAAAGAAGTGAGGATTTCCTAAGATGCCTCATAACCTCCTCCTCATAAATATGGTGCACTTTACACACATGAATAAAAATCTACTTGACACAACATGTTGGACTACCTAGGATACTTCAAAACCTTGTGCTCTGATACTAAATTTGTCACGACCCACACTAGGGTCTAGATGAGACATAGTGATTAGGATCGTCGAAGAAACCCCAACCAAGTCTCTTATCATACCATAAGCACACATAAGGTAAACAGTAAGTGGAAACTCATAAAAGTCCACAAAAATAGCATAACTAAAGAGAGAATCAACGCAACATAGACTTTTTACACATATTCCAAACATGCGTCTACATGAATACATAGGAAGGGATTAGGACATGTTCCTAGCTCACCCTCTAGAAAGTAATAACATGACATAGGATAGTCTCAGAATAACAACATAGTCCAGAAATGACAATAAAAGGAAGAATAACTCAATTTTCCCTCGAAACATGAGGTATCACCACAACCTCTTCAAATGGATCACTGAATAGCCACAAGAATAATATGGAGCATCCATCCCTACACTATTATATAATGTAGGCAATAAAGTATGTGTTAGTACGTCTAAATGTACTAAGTATATAGGCAATGCAATGCATAATAAAATCATGTTGTGCAAATGACCATTTCAAATATCATGATAAGACAAGTAGTGAAATCATAAGTAGGCATAAGAAAGGTAAAATCACTTTAAACCATAAGAGTATCATATCAAAGTAAAGGATAGGATAAGTCTTTTAAAACATCATAAGGACCATACATATGTGGGAGATAACTGTAACCGACATTTTAGACCATATGAGCTATTACATAGAATTCCGATGTAACTCCCACATCTAGGAAGAAAGAGGTTACTTGACAATGTAAACTATGTATAATTATCATCATTAAGTGCTATATATGGATCCACTAGCGATTCCATAAAGGCAACCAATGGTGGCAACGTAGTTTAAGGGACTAGAGGTTGCTACTGAGGCTTTTGGTAGGGCCCCCACCTCAAATTCCTCTCGATACTAAGTCAACATCCCACGTAATACATATCATGTCATAATCATAAATCATACTTTTCATAAATCATAAGTTTTTCATTATCATACTTTATAAAATTGTTTATAGGAATAGCTCATGATCATGTGATTCATATAGTAGTCGTATAGGCCTTCCATCATTTTGAATACTTTTCATAGAAATATCATTAGGGTATTAAGATACCCTTATTCATAAAAAATAGCTTGCATACTTGAAATTCATTATCATAGCTTATGCTTGAAATTAGGGTAGAAACATGAATACATGATCAATTGACTTGGGAATCATGAAATTGACTTGAAAATATGCATGATCATATACTTTATATCAACCCATAGATGATTCATGAAAATAATATCAATTGGATGCATAATTGAAAATACCCATAATCTATATCATGAACCTTAGAGATGAATGTAGTAAAATTCTTAGAAAAAATCTTTAATTACATGCAATAATCATCAATTTATATTAAAATAAGATCATAATCATAATTGAAAATCATAATTCATGTACTTGGTATAGGGATCATAAGCCCATAAAAATACATACTTTAATTGATTGAAAAAATAGGGAATTTGTTAGTCTCCATGGGTGAAATTATCCTAGGATCAACTACCCATATACCGTGACTGAGAAGACCAAAGAAATTGAAAGAAACTTGGACTTTCAATGGAGATCTTGAGAGAATTTTTTGTAAGTCTTCAATGGAGTTTTGGAGAGCTTTTGTAGAGAGAGAATTATTTGAATAGGTGAATTGTGATAGAATGAATGAATTCAGAGGTTTAGGTTAGTCTATAGAGACGAATTATGTCCTAAAAATATTCAGGTTCATTACTAATAAATAGGGAAATTTCTAAGGTATCCCCACTTAAAAATTGAATTTAGATGGAAAAGCTAAGCCAAGTCCACGATGCAGACTTGTTCCTTGATAGTATAATTTTTGAGGGAATGAGATTTTTGCCAAATTTTTACTTGGAGAGAAATTGCACTGTGAGGTAGCAAGTCTGTGATGCGTACTTGCCGCGCACCCTACTATTTGTGCAATTTCTTAGAAAATTTCTCTTCCAAAATACGGGTCCTAGAAATCCACTGAGACCATTTTTGGAATGTTTAACCTTATTATATCATATTCCAACCTTCAAATGCCCAAGATATTACACTTGACTTATGCTTGATACGACCAAACTTACACTTCAATTAAGAAGTATACACAGATCTCTATCAAATATAGAACCCAACTATGTAGGAGTCGAACCCATAGGGAATGCAGAGAAAATATGTCTACTAGCACTTAAACTCAGTTGTAGTCAATATTTCAAAATTATAAACATATAAAAAGTAAATAGGGGGATTGTCTGTTCAATAATTAAACTTTTGTAGTAATAGAATAAAACTTAAGGTTTTTAATAATATGAGATGGTAACTAGGACTGTGTGCCCCATAAAAAATAGCTCAGTAGTGGTTAGGTATTGGTGATATCATATCAGTGCATCGCATGTAAAATCTTGCATGGTATGTACACTTAAATGCCTCCCACCCCTATTAAATTTATTTCACTCATCTCCCTCCGGTCTCATAGTGTATTGCCAACTAACCCTAACTATTGATCTCGAAAAACTATCCTCTCCCAGCTCAAATTCTTAGATAAAGGTTATGCTTTGAATCTCTGTTGTAGTTATCTTTTCCTAGTCACTATCTCTTTACCAAGTAAGTAATGAATACAGACAAGTTTTAATGCGGCCTCTCATTAAAAGGAAAACAAGATGAAAAAAACTGAAATGCCATGCTAAACACTTGTCGAAAATCACCTATACATTTGCTTACTTCATTTTTGTGTCATGGTTCCCACAACCCTAGCTATGGAGTTTAGATACTCATAATTGTAAGGAATGATTCAAGAATTAATGGTGAATTCATAAAACAATACTTACGTTTATAGAAAAGTAAACCTCGAATCACAAGATTCTTCACGGATTAAGTATAAACAAAGGATTGAATTTTTTTTGAATCTTGAAAGTCGCCAAAGTATGCTCTCACAATGTTCACAATAACCAAAACTTAGAATAAAATTGTGTAACCTCAAAAATAAAATAAATTCGGGTATTTACAGAATTATAAAATGTACTCCTAAACTAATTAGGAAAACTTGAGTCGGCAGAGTTCACACCACTGCATCATGGTCCATACTGGCCTTCACACCTTATGATCTTGCTATGTGGTGTTTGACTTAGCTCAACCACTGTGTGGGCCTTTGATTCTTCACAACCAAGTACCACACTTTGTGATCCTAACTACGCCCCATACGAGGTCCGTATTACTTCCCTTGGCCAATTCCAGTCTTCAATAAACAACCCTTCACAAACCATGATCATGTCTCGGTAGTGAACTCCGCAGCCCATGATGGGTCCCATGGAGTTCCACTTAGCCAAAATTTTAGCATTTGAAACTTTACTTATATCAACATCACGCTAGCCACCATGATCCTTACAAGGCACCATAATTTTGAGCAAGGAACTCGTACTCCATGGTTTTCAGCAGAAATGCCTCAACTCCTCAAAAATCACAAACTCACGCATGACTTAGTTTTCGTGCAAAATGAAAACACACACATCATATCTACAAAAATATGCTTGAAACGCACACTAATTCACAGTTTTGAGTGTCATAAATGTCGTAAATATGCGATATATCAACACCCTTAACTTAGAACCATTGTTTGTCCTCAAGAAATGACACAAAACAAAATAATTCAACGTGCAAACACAAACAACTATAAGAAGACATATAGCAGCCTAACACATCAACTATGACCCTCTTATTCCATCAACTCAACTATGCAATTTAGTGACAGTTCAACGAACTCACAAGGATTGATTTACAAAATCACACTACTCATAGTCAATAAAGAAAATGCAACCAACAATGTACCAGTCAACATAGCAACTCAATAGTTTAATCATAGTGCCCTTACAACAAAGAAGTTTCTCACATACTATGCATAAATTGAAAAAAGACTGAAACAAACTCATTCACACTCACAAATAAAGTTCAATCAATGCACATGTATAGACCATATATTTTTCCTTATTTTCTACACTGCACTTTTGAATAGCTCTTTTAGGATCACATTATGACTTTTTTTGCTTGTAATATAGGCTCAGGATCGGGTGGGATACATTTAGTATTAACTGACTAGTTTGCCTCACCTTGACACTACTTTACCTTAGCTTCTTCTCTTTGTTTTTCAATCCCCAAACTAGTTCATCCCCCTGTTCCTTTCTCTATTCACGCCCGGGTGTGGTTTCTGCTTTTGTTCTTCTCTTTTTTTTTTCTAAGTGTGTTTCTTATTGCAATTTTTAAATTACATGATATATTACACTTGTTCTTTTATTTCGTTAGTGGCCACACCCCAATGCATATCTTTTCCCTCTCATCACACAACTCTTTTCATACCCCATTTTTCCACTTCTCTTTATAGTAGACACCCCCAACTTAGGCTTTTAGCTTGAGTTAAGGTGCACATTTTCCTAGAAGAGACCAGGGCCAAGAAAAAGGTCTACAGTTAGATAGGAAGGTGATTTGTGTTATTTCAAAGAAAGGTCTTTTTTAGGCTTAAACATTTGGCTCAATGGGTATAACTTCATTTGGTGGGTTATTTTTAGGCTAAGTGATTCATTTTCAATCTATCCAATCATTTAAGTGAGACTAACCAGGAAATTGATATCTTACAGATGCATTATTCTAAATAGGTATTTAAGCTCGCACATACAGAGCACATATCTTATACTATTTAACACCAATCAACATATTCATATCTAAACTAGCATTTGATTGACCAGCCAATATGTACTATGTCCTATAAAGATCTTAACAAGTCAGTTTTAGTCCAGACACAATAACATAGTATTTCATAAAAATTATTCAGGTCGGAGTCATATAATTCTATAGACTCTTGTATTTACACAAAATAACCTAAACATGCAATTTCTACTAGATATTATGCTTGAGAGAAAAGAAATATGGAAACAAAAACTCCAAGCGTCGAGACACCACACCCCTATAAAAAATTATGTATTGTCCTCAATTTTATGTCAAAAGACTCAAAAGCAAATATAAGGGAGGCGATCATACCTATGATGCCCTAGGTGTCAGTAGGTGATTATTTACTGCCCCTTCAGTGGATGGTGCACTCAACGATGTGGGCTTACCCAAAGTATCATTTCCCATAGCAGGAGTAAGCGTATTGGGAGATACCTCACTCATAGTCATAACTGGAGTCAGGATCTCAATTGTCTCAAAAGGAACGACTCCACTAGTCGATGCTCCAATATTTGCAGCCTTAAGTTGATGTCTCTGTAGCTATTCTCTCTCCCGAACTACCCTTTGGTAAGCACGCACCATTTTTTTTCTCTTCTTCGCATCTCTCTTTTCCTTTTTAGTATCATCGGGGGAACTATCTCTCTATCGTCGCTTCTTGACCTTGTCCTTTTTATCAAACTTAGCATACCCCATCTAACAGTATAGGTGTGGAAGGTGTAGATAGCAGCTTTAACAAAGCATCTATAGCAGCAGCAAGGGTAGTAGAGGATGATTTTTCTTGTAATTTATTCGGGTCTTGACATAAGGCGATCAACTCTACCCGTATGGACTAGATATCCTTATCACCCAATTGAACACTTTGATCAGTAATGTGAGCCGCAAAGCTATCTATACAACCCTCCACCAGTGATATATCCTACATTACCTCAGAATGAAATTGGGTTGCCTATTATTGTATCTGTGAATGGACTACCCTAGATAGCTGCTGAATCTCCTGATCTACCAATGCCCGTGTCTGCCATTGATCCTGCACCAATCTCTCAAGGAGTGCATAAGGGACAGTGATCATCATACCTGAAGTTATAGGAGTGGAAGGGTAGGTTTGGTATCGCCCTTGGGCTGCTCAGTGGCCACCTTCGTCGTAGAGACTGAAGTATCACCCTAAAAGCCAGAGTAAGAGGGGTAGGCTTATGGCCATAGGGATTGGCACAAGTGGTCTCCTCGTCTTGGTCTTGTACAGCGGGTTGTCCAAATTCGTCATCAATGCTGCATTTGTGGACTTCTTCAAGGTGGTGCAATTACCAAAGTATTTGCATACCGGGGTCACCTCAGCATCTCATAACTCACAAATTAGTCACTAGAATAATAGCCCAGCCTGCTCATTAAAAGCTCTGTCATAAATCTCAGCTATAATCAAATGATTATTATGTAGTCCAAAATGGGTCATAATAAAGGCTACTAGTTACACTTGTGATGGATGGAGTGTGTTTTCATTCTCTGTTAGCCAGAGATGTGCACGGACAATGGCCCACCAAAACTTCACCGGGAATATGAGGGACGCCTTGGTAATTAGATTCTTTAGGTTAGTGACCCAAGGCACATTTACACCCTCAATGGCAATAAACCCGTCATCCACTGCATTATTTGTTGTCGTTCATCTAGGTGGCTTATTTTCTCCTTATTTATAACCATGTGGTGTCGGTGCTCGTAGAGACTTTTCCAAACATTGATGTGCAAGGATGGACCATATAAGAACCTATTTATCATGGTCTCAGAGATATCAACTACCTTTCCACGAACCATAACTTCATTCAGCAGTGGTGACCTCAATGTTATGGCCCTTTTCTTCAACTCTAATGTCTTATCAGGGAGTGTATTAAGCATCGCAGCGACATAGGTCGAGTAGAATTCCTGAATGAGATTATTTCTATAATAACCTGAGTCTTTTGTCATCCATCCAAAATAATGTTTGTAGAATAACTCTATGAGCTCTGCCAAGGCGGAGAGGTTATCGGTGATCACCCGAACTTCTAGAATAATTAGTTATTAGGTCAAGCTCTTAGAACCTTTGGTTAGTAAATTTGCGAATATGTCATATTGACCCGTCACGAGCCACCTATTTCATAGAAATGCAATAATCTTGTTGTGCTCGATTGAATCACTTCCCCTCTCATTAGCAAACCACTCAATGTCGTCCGTTCTATCGTTACAGCTGCCGACTTCACTTACCTCACCCTCACATTGTGCCTAATCCCTAGTTGCCTTATTTTTCGAGCTGCCTACCTCCTCTTCAGTCTAAGAGAAGTAGCTTCGGCCTTGGTGGCTGCCATGACTCTAGTGGTATAGGTGTGTGAGGTGAAATATTGGTAGTGACTTGCACCTTAGACCCACTAGATGAGTATCTTCCTCACTCATGATTTGAATTTGTCTCCTTATCTAGGGAGGGTGAGTCGTGAAGTCAGGACTTAGGTTTGTGATTTGAGTCCCATGATAGCTGAAAAGTGACAAACAATTAGTATTTATACAAATTAATGCGATGAATTTAAATAGGTACTCAAAATTCCCCATATTTCATAAAAGCATGAACATGAACCTTAAGAAATGACGTCACTCAATAAATCGTAGGGTGATCGCAAGCTAAAACGGAAATAAAAATCTTTTCTTTGGAATTTTTTATGTTTTCGTTTTTATAAAAACAAATGAAGCATTTCAGTACGGTGGACCTTAAGTGGCCGTGAAGGTCTTTATGGACTATGAAGGGCTCCATAGTGCCTTCCAGTCAGTAGGCTTCAGAGAATTACCCAAAATATTCTAAGTGTTGGAACCATGGTCAACACTAAGGCCCGGATTGTGAAGTTCAATATAGTCCGTTGTGATGGTCATCATCATCATCCCCATAGGTCTGCCATTATTTTATCTTCCTATCAGTGCACACTTAACATCCAACACACACATTCAAGCATTTTCAATACATGAAAAACATAATCAGTGTGAATAAGCATTAGAAGGACAACTACCCACCATTTTACCCAAACTACAAAATCAAATTTGCACTATCCCCGTATGATATTTGATAATCATAGAGACACCTAGTTTTGAAATACCCCCTAATAATTCAAGAACAAATGATCACCACCATGCCCCAACACTCAATTAACATCAAAAAAAGAGTTCAAGGGATACATACTTTTGTACTTTGCTTCACATGATTTGGTCGATGTTGAGAACTGGAAACAGACGAGTTATGGGGTTATGAGACTCAAACAATGCAATTTTACAACTTTGTATTAGTGGAATTTGAGGGGATTGTGCAAAGCATGGGACGGGGGCGTTTATTTCTCTTTGCCTATTGTAAAGATAAGAGGAAAGGCTCGTATTTGGGTGATATAGGATAAAAACCTATTTACCCTATGTGATATTTGAGATCGGGTCAAAACTAGGTTAGCCTTAAAATTAATTAGCCTCCTTAGTTTCATGGCTCATAAAGATCACCACGAGCTCTATTTCCCTCCGTAGTTCTGGATTTAGAGAAAAAGAGAAATAATCTTACTTTGGATTCACGGAAGGCTAAATGGTCTATGAATTACATTAAAGGACATATACCCTACTGTGATTCAGAAGTAACCGGGTCAAAATATAGCTTTCAAATTAAGTTTTGAATTAGCGGATGTTGCCAAAGGGAGTAGCGATGCCATACGCAAAAAGGAAGAGAATCATAGAATGGCAGAGGCAAATAGAGATTTAGCATATTTTTATTAATCCTTGAATAGGATCTATACATCTCGATCAAAAAAGAATCAAGAGAAAAATAAAGAATTGGAATTGATCGATAGATTTCTCAAAACAAATGAAAAGGATTAATCCTGTTCCCATTACACCTCTCTACTGTAGGTCATGGTTTCTAATACGATCTGTATAGGAGCCCATGGTGGAATCCCTTGGTCAATTTTCAGTGTTTTCTCTTCCTTTGCGACTCTGCACTCACAGAACACACCATGACACTATAAAGGTATCAAATAACCAAATTTAACCTATCTACTACAAATGCAATCCTTGGGTTTTCTCCCAAGCAGCGCTTGATTTAACTTCACGGCATGATGCAGGTCACTTCACCACTCAGACTTTGTAAAGCTTTTCCTCATGTGTTGCCTTCCAAATAGTGTCTGATTTAACATCGTGGAATGATACAATTTCTTGACTACTCAGGCTTCATCAAGCTAGATCTTCTCAATAGTTACTTCTTCCTTATTTGAGCCTAAGTAGAGCTTTACACACTGTCCATTTGCCTTAAACTTGTGCCCATCTTGTGCTTCGATCTTAAGTTAACTATGTGGGAAGACTCTTGATATAGTGAAAGGGCCAAACCACTTGGAATTTAACTTACCTGAAAAAAATCTCACCCTAAAGTTGAACAACAGTACTAAATCACTAGGATAGAACTCTCGCTTCTCGATATGTCAATCGTGACATAGCTTTATTCACTCTTTATAAAGATTCTCCCTCTCAATGCCCTTAGACGGAACTCATCCATCTCGTTATTTTGTTCCAACCTCATTTTACTGCTTCATTCCAACTCAGATTCAGCTTTTTAAGTGCCTATAACGCATTGTGCTCTAGCTCTACAGGCAAATGACATGCCTTTCCAAACACTAAATGATATAGTGGCATACCAATGGGTGTTTTGAAAGCTATTTGATATGCCCATAGACTATCATCAAGTTTCCTTGACCAGTCCATTCTAATGTCATTCACAATCTTAGTCAAAATATCTTTAATCTCTCTGTTAGACACTTCAACCTGGCCACTCGACTAGGGATGATATGTATTAGCAACCTTATGATGCTTTACATCGTATTTGGCCAATAGAGTGCTAAAAATCTTGTTATAGAAATGGGACCCCTTAACACTGATAATTTCTCTCAAAGTACCAAACCTGGAGAAGATGTGTTTTTTTAGAAACCCCACTACACTCTTGCTTTCATTATCTGCCAAGGCCACAACTTCTACCTATTTGGAGATGTAGTCGACTGCAACCAGGATATATTTCATGCCATATGAGCTCATGAATGATCCCATGAAATCTATTCCCCACACATCAAAAAGCTCAACCTCCAACATTGGAGTTAGAGGAAACTCTTGGAGCCTTGATATAGCATCATGCCTTTGGCACTTGTTGCAACTCTTTTCCAGATCATATGCATTTCTATAGATAGTGGCCCAATAATATTTGCATTGAAGTAACTTTTGAGCTATTCGTGCTCCACTATGATGTCCTATCACTGGAGAAGAGTGATAGGCCTCAAGAATACTCAGCTTCTGGTGCACATTTTCAACAAACATCCTAAATAAGTATGGATCATCCCACAAGTATATGTTCACATCATGTAAGAATTTCTTTCTCTGCTGGACCGTCAGGTCCTCGGGCATCATGTTACTAACCAAATAATTGGCAAAGTCAGCAAACCAAGGAAGAAGATCAAGAGTAGAGGCTTATACCTATATCTGGGAATGAATCTTCAATCCCAAGCTCATCTCCATCTCACTTTTCAGCTTCTAATCTAGACAACTGATATGCTACCTGATTTTTACAAACTCTTTTGTTCTTGATTTCAAATTCAAATTCTTATAGCAAAATAACCCATCTGATCAACCTTGGTTTTGCATCTTTCTTTGCCTATAAGTACCTCAAAGCCGCATGGTCAGTGTGCACTATCAGTTTTATACTAGAAGGTCCACTCTAAACTTCTCGAACACATACACAACTGCTAGTAACTCCTGTTATATGATAATGTAGTTCTTTTAGGCTGCGTTGAGTGCTTTCCTTGCATAGTAGATGGGGTGAAAGATCTTATCACACTTTTTCCCCAACACAAATCCCAAAGCAACACCACTTGCATCACACATAATTTCAAATGGTGAGACCTATCGGGAGCAACAATCACTGGCGCTAAAATCAATTTTTTCTTCAAACACTCAAATGCCTGCATGCATGCTTCATCAAAATAAAACTTCACTTTCTTCTCCAACAACTTACATAATAGCTGTGCAATTTTGGATAAGTTTTTGATGAATCTCCTGTAAAACCCAGCATGGCCTAAGAAATAGCTGATACCCTTCAATCAGATAGGAGGGGGAAGCTTCTTAATAACCTCAACTTTTGCTTTGTCTACTTCTAAGCCTTTTTCTGAGATCTTTTAGCCTAGCACAATATCTTCTTTGACCATGAAGTGGCACTTTTCCCAGTTTAGAACTAGGTTGGCCTCTTCACATCTCTGCAATACCCAACTAAGATTTAACAAACAGTCCTTGAAAGTATCTCCTACAACAGAAAAGTCATTCATGAATACCTCATGAGTGTCTTCCACCATATCTGAGAATATTGATATCATACACCTATGGAATATGGCTCGCGCATTACATAGTCCAAAAGGCATGCACTTGAATGCAAATGTGTCATATGGATATGTGAAGGTGGTTTTCTCTTGATCCTCCGGTGCTATAGATATTTGATTGTAACCAGAGTACTCATCTAGGAAACAATATCACCCTCTACCTGTCAACCTTTCTAACATATGGTCTATGAAAGGCATTGGGAAATGGTCTTTCAAGGTCCATTTGTTGAGATTCTTGTAGTCCATGGAAACTCATCATCCTATGAATGGTCGGACCAGAACTAGCTCATTCCTTTCATTCATAAAAACTATCATTCCACCCTTTTTTGGACACACTGTATAGGACTAACATAACTGTTATCTGAAATCGGGTATACAACACCTGCATCAAGCTACTTTATGATCTCTTTCTTAACCATCACTTGCATAGTAGGTTCAATCTCTACTGATGCTCAATGCTAGGAAAGAAATCCTATTCTAATTGGATCTTATAGGTGAAAATGTCAAGCTTTATGCCTATGATATCAGTGATGGTCCAACCAATTGCTTTTTTGTACCTTTTCAGGATCTCAACAAATGTCTGAACCTGCTATTCATTCAAATCTACAGCCAGAATCACTGGAAACATGTTATTTTCACCCAAGAATACATACCTCAAATGACATGGTAGCTCTTTTAATTCAACCACATGCGGCTCCTCCATGGATAGTTTGGCGAGAGGAGTTGGTCTATTTTTCAAGTCAAGATCTAGCTTTTCAGGAGCATAAGGGTATGATCCTAAGCCTTGCAAAGCATTTACATTCTCATCAAACTCCTCTAAGAAATCACCCTCAAAGATCATGATAAAGGCAGCCAATGTCTCGACAGTGAACCTCTCTTTAATAGATGCCTCAATACTACTTCCTCAACTATGTCGCTCACGAACATCACAGTCATATATCTAGGCTGCTTCATGGATTTACAAATATTGAATTTCACTTCCTCATTATTATGCCTAAAGGTGATTTTATCGCTCTCTATGTCTACCAATGCTCTACTTGTGGCCAAAGATAGTCTTTCCGAGATTATAGGGACTTCAAAGTCTACCTCGCAGTCCAGGATGACAAAATCAGTAAAGAATATGAACTTGTCAACTCTTACCAACACATCACATAGGATCCATATGGGCTTCCTTACCGATATGTCAGCCATTAATAACCTCAATTTAGTTGATTTGGGGGCTGCCAAGCCCAACTGACTGTAGATCGCAAGTAGCATCAAGTTGATAGTAGCTTCTACGTCGCATAGAGCCTAGAAAAATTGAATGCAGTAATAGTTCATGGAATAGTGAATACTCCTAGGTCCTCCTGCTTTTCAGTCAACGACATTGTAGCAATAGCGCTACAATGATGTAGGTT
This sequence comes from Solanum dulcamara, assembly GCF_947179165.1. Lineage (NCBI taxonomy): Eukaryota > Viridiplantae > Streptophyta > Magnoliopsida > Solanales > Solanaceae > Solanum > Solanum dulcamara. Next base: position 19,842,372 of record NC_077246.1, read on the forward strand.
TTCAGTAAGCTCGAAGGTAACTGTCCTCTTCTTAGTAACCAGGTCTTTTATGAACTTTTCATAACCTTGCATTCTCTCCAATTTCTATACCACTGGGATGTTCATAGATCGTTCTTTAACCATGGCGATGAATTCCAAGAACTTTCCATCTTCAGCCTTCTTGTTCAATCAATGTGGGAATAGAGGAGGCAGTTTGTGGATTGGTGGCAATGGTTGTGCTACCTCTATTTTGACTGGCTATTTAACTTTTGCCTTATCACTCATCTTTGGCTCTACAACTATCTCCTCAACCTTATTTTCATTATCAACTAGAACTTCATCATTTGACCCACTCCTTTTCTGCTCGTCGACATCGAATATTCATATCCTACTCAGCACCTGCAGGTGATGGTACCTAAATTATCTTACCACTTTTGGTTGTCATAGCTATATATTTTCCATCTTTCTTCGAGTTTTATATATTGTCACTGGAAAGTGTGCCATTCTTCCTTTGATTTAATGTCATAGACAACTGAACCATCTGGTTCTCTCACTATTTGATAGCAGTGCAGTGTGAATCTACTAGCTGACCCATGTTGGACATTTCTCCCATCAAATCTTTGATATCTATATCAGTTTACTCTATATTTTTCAGAATCTCTATCAGCATGTCTTCTAACTTTGAGTTTCCAGAACTAGTCACAACTCAATCTCTGTTTCCATGGGCACATACACACCACTATAGTCATTTTTTATGCTGTATTTGCTTTGCCAGTTTCTTGATCATGGTTACTAGCTCTATCATAATACCTATCCTTCTAACAAATTTGACCTTGATTTCCACAATTGTAGTTCCAAAAACCCCCTCGTTGTTCAAATACTCAGCCTATTATCAAAATATATTTCTGGCTCATTATACCTGATGGCACCCCCAACTGCATTTACCTTCTCAGCACCGCCAGATAGCAAGAGCTTAGACAATAAATCCATCTAGGTTTTAATGTGAGCCATATCCTAATCACGCTCCTTTTCTTTTCTTCTTTTATCAGCTGACATCTTGAATGTATAGCCTAGGCCTCAAACCTCAGAATCTCTGGTGTGCCAAGCTCTGCTAGTCTTTCAAACCTTATCCAAGATTGTTGATTCTTCTGTGAAGGTTTTGTATATGAATGATCCACCGCAAGATTGATAAATTACCAGCTTAGTCACAAAGTTGCACAATCTATAAAATAGTTCCATCAAATGCTCGTCTGTGAGATTATTATCTAGGATATTTTCAGCTTCTGACTAAATCTCTGCCATGAGTTATGTAGAGCTTCATGAGGGAGCCTTTTGTGTGCATTAAGCTCATTCTTGATCTGCAACTTTCTAGAAGGTGGAAAGAAGTGTTCCAGAAATGCTTCCTTTATCTTTCGCCAATTTGTGATTGAGTCATGCGCGAGTTTGTTTAGCCACTTGATTCCCTCCTAGACAGAGACAATGGAAATAGTTGTAGGTGAATTGAAGTGGGGTGTCACAACTTCTGTACGTGGAAATAAAGTTCATCAAATATTGATGTGCCTCTACTCCGATTGTTCCTTTAAATAGTCCTTTCAAATTCAAGAGTTGAAGCATAGTGCTAGTGATGGTGAATATCACACCTAGTGGTAATGGAGGAAGAACTATTGCCCCAACGGCCCCAAAACTCCATCCATGTATGGATCATCATCCTCTAGAGCAATATCGATGGACTGATGGATTATGAAGGGGTGCATCTTCCATATCTTCCTCCTCATCCCCAAAATTGTCATGTTACCACAATTCCCTCTAGCTTGATCTACCACAAGCTTTCTCAATCTTTGAGCCTTGCACTGTCGTGCATCCATCTTTTTAATTGACTTTTATTGCTTAGGATCGTAAGGAACAGTGGTTCACCTATACTTCAGGTATTGGTCATGCACAAACCAATACCCTGCACAAACAAAAACAAGAAACAAAAATAAAATTAGGAATAAGACTACGAACCGAACTAAATACTAATAAAGTATTTCAAAGCCGTATTTCTCAGCAACAGCATAAAAATTTGATACACCCAAACTTACATTTCAATTAAGAACTATAAAGTGGTCGCTGTAAAATATAAAACCCAACTAGGTTGGGGTCAAACCCACAGGAAAATGCAGAGGAAATAAGTCTACTAGCACTTAAACTCAGTTGTAGTCAATATTTCTAAATATTAAATATGAATAATGTAAATGGTGGGGATTTATTGTTTCATTAAGTAAATGTTCGCTGTAAAAGAATAAACCTTAAGGTTGTCAACAATATGAGATGGTAACTCGGACTGTGTTCCCCGTGACATATAACTCAGTAGTCGTTAGGTATTGGTAATATCGTATCAGTGTGTCACATGAAAAATATAGCAATTTATGTGCACTAAAATGCCTTTCGACCCTATTAAATGTATTTCACTCATCTTCTCCCGGTCTTAGAGTATATTACCAACTAACCCTTGCTTTTGATCTCAGAAAACTATCCCCTCCCGAGGTCAAGTTCTTAGATGAAGGTTATACTTTGAATCTCTATTGTAGTTATCTTTTCCTAATCACGACCCCTCTACCGAGCAAGTAATGAATACGAGCAAATTTTAACGTAGGTCCTCATTAAATGGAAAACAAGATGAATAAAACTACAATGCCATGCTAAACACTTGCCGAAAATCACCTATATGTTTGCCTACTTCATTATTGTGACATGATTCTCACAACCCTAGTTATGGAGTTTAGCTACTCATAATTGTAAGGAATGATCTAAGAATTAATGGTGAATTCATAAAAATAATACTTACATTTATAGAAAAGTAAACCTCGAATCACAAGGATTATTGATGGATTAAGAACAAACAAAGGATTGAATTTTGTTTAAATCTTCAAAAGTCACCAAAGTATGCTCTCACAATGTTCGCAATACCCAAAACTTAGAATAAAATCACATAACCTCAAAAATAAAACAAATTTGGGTATTTACAGAATTATAAAAACCTACTCCTAATCTAACTAGGAAAACTTGAGTCGGCAAAGTTCACGCCACTGCATCATGGTCCATACTGTCCTTCACACCCTATGGTCTTGCTCTGTGGTGTTTGACTTAGCTCCACCACTGTGAGATCCTTTGCTTATTCACCAACAAGTACCACACTCCTAAACCAATTAGGAAAATTTGAGTCGGCAGAGTTCACGCCACTGCATCATAGTCCATACTGGCCTTCACGCCTTATGGTCTTGCTCTATGGTATTTAACTTAGCTCTACCACTGTGTGATCCTTTGTTTCTTCACCAACAAGTACACACTTTGTGGTCCAAACTACGCCCTATACTGGGTCCGCATTACTTTTCTTGGCCTATTCCAGTCTTCAATGAACAACCCTTCACAAGCCATGATCGTGTCCCGGTGGTGGACTCCACAGCTCGTGAAGGGTCTCGTGGAGTTCCACTTAGCCAAAATTTCAACACTCAAAAACTTTACTTGTATTAGTATCACGCTATCCTCCAAGGCACTCGTAGTCCTTAGTTTTTAGTAGAAATGCCTCAAGTTCTCAAATATCATCCAAACTCGTGCGCGACTTAGGTTTCCTGCAAAATAAAAAAAACACATATCATATCTACAAAAACATGCATGAAACACACACTAATTCATAGTTTTGAGCATCGTAAGTATTGTAAATACACGACACATCAACATCTCAAGATAGAACCATTGTTTGTCCTCAAGAAATGACATAAAACAAAACAATTTGACGCAAAAACACAAATAACTATAAGAAGACATATAGCAGCCTAACAAATCTAGTATGACCCTCCTATTTCATAAACTCAACTATGCAATTTACTAGCAGTTCAACGAACTCACAAGAATTGATTTATGACATCACACTACTCCTAGTCAATCAAGCAAATGCAACCAACAATGTACCAGTCAATATAGCAACTCAACAGTTCAATTATAGTGCCCTTACAAGAAAGAAGTCTCCCACATAGTATGCCTAAATAGAACAAAGACTGAAACAAGCTCACTCACACTCATAAATGAAGTTCAATCAATGTACATAAATGGACCATAATCTTGCCCTTATTTCCGATATTGCACTTTCGAATAGGTCTTTTAGGATAACATTAGGAATTTTTTTGTTTGTAATATAGGCTCGGGCTCGGGTAGGATACACTTAGGATTCAGTGACTATTTTTCCCCTCCCTGATGCTACCTTGACTTAGCTACTTCTCTTCTTTCTTTCAATCCCTAAACTATTTCATCCCCTTGTTCCTTTCTCGTTTTACGCCCGGGTTTGGTTTCCGCTTTTGTTCTTCTCTTTTTTATTTTTTTTCTATTATTAAAAATTTTAAATTACATGATACGTTACACTTTTTCTTTCATTTTGTTAGCGGCCATACCCCAATGCTTATCTTTTCCCTCTCATCACACAACTCTTTTCATACCCTACTTTTCCATTTATATTTATAGTAGACACCTTCAACATAGGATTTTAGCTTGAGTTGAGGTGCACATTTTCTTAGGAGGGACCAACGCCAAGATAAAGGTCTATAGCCAGATAGGGAAGGCAATTTGTGCTATTTCAAAAAAAGGTCTTTTCCAGGCTTAAACTTTTGGTTCAATGGGTATAACTTCATTTGGTTGGTTATTTTTAGGCTAAGTGACTCATTTTCAAAAACGGTCTATGATCCTATCCTAATTAAGCTATCAAATCATTTCAGTAAGACTAACCAGGAAAGTTATATATTATAGATGCATTATTCTAAATAGGTAGTTAAGCTCGCACACATATATTATACTATTCAGCACCAATCAATATATTCATGTCCTAAATAGCATTTGATTGACATGTCCATATGTACTATATCCTATTAAGATCCTAATAAGTCAGTTTTCATAGTCCAGACATAGTCACATAGGATTTCATATAAATTATTCAGTTGGGAGTCATTTTTTTATTCAGTTCATTCAAAGCATTCATTTTCACAGGCTACTATAAACTTCCATAGACTATTGTATTTACACAAAACAACCTAAACATGCCATTTCTACTAGATATTATGCTTGAGAGAAAAGAAATATGGCAAAAAAAACTCCAAACGTCAGGATGCCACACCCCCATAAAACATTATAGATTATCCTCAATTACACGTCAAAAGACTCAAAAGTAAATATAAGGGAGGCAATCATACCTATAATGCCCTAGGTATAAGTAGGTGGTGGTGTAGTGGCACCTTCGGCGGCTGATGCACTCAATGACATAGGCTTACCTGGAGGATCATCACTCATAGCAAGAGTAAGTGTAATGGGAGATAACTCACTCGTAGTCATAGCTAGAGTTGGAATCTCAGCAGTATTAGAAGGAAAGACTCTACTAGCTAATGCTCTAATATTTGCAGCCTCAAGTTGATGTCTTTATAGCTCTTCTCTCTCCCGAGCTACCCTTTGGGAACTACACACTACTTTTTTTCTCTTTTCTTTGCAGCTCTTCTTTCCTTTTTGGCGTCATCGGGGAAGCTATCTCTTTGTCATCGATTCTTTCCCTTGTCCTTTTTATCAAACTTGTCAAAGGATCCCCATACCCCATCTAATAGCACGGGCATGGGAGGTGCAGATAATAGTTGTAACAAAGCATCTGTAGCAGCAACAAGGGTAGCAAGGGATGATTTTTTTGGCTATTTATTCACGGCTTGACATAAGGTGGACAACTCTGCTCATATGTATTGGGTCTTATCATTACCCAATTGAACACTCTAATCAGTAATATGAACCTCAAAGCCATCTATACGACCCTCTACCAGTGATATATGTATCTTGAGCTTAGAACGAAGATAGGTCGCCTATTGTTGTATCTGTGTATGGACCACCTTAGGTAGATGGTCAATCTCCTGATCTACCAATGCCCGTGTCTGTCATTGATCCTGCACTAATCTATCAAGAAGTACATAAGGTATAGTGGTAATCATACCTGAAGTTGTGAGCATAGAAGTCTAGGCCTGGTGTCACCCTCGGGCTGCTCTGCGGCCTCCTCCATTGTAGGTACTAAAGTCTCACCCACCAAATCTAGGGTAGGAGGGGAGGGCCTGTGTTCATAGGGACTGGCACAAGTGGTCTCCTCAGCTTGATCCTTGTTATATCTCGTACTCTAGTACCTCGAAATGATTCTTAAGCTTCTTAAGTTTCTGGGAAGGCTCTTAAGTTTCTTAGAAGTCGTCATGTGAGTCAGATAATCTATAACGCTATCAAATAATCCTAAGGAAAGAAGAAGGAGATACTCCATAATAGAGAAGATTGGAAATAGGGTCATAAGAAACCAGAAGAAGTTGGAGGTCAAGTAGTGAGTCGTAGGACTTGACTTACTTGTAAAAGCTATTACTTGGAACATTTTACATACTAAGCTACTTGAGTATACGTCGAGCTTAAGTAGCAAGGAATACATAGGCTCTTGAAGTAAGATGAGATTATGAGCTCACGAAAGAGAAATAAGGAAACGATGCACCTACTCAAAGAAAGTAGGTGATGCACTTACTTGGACAAGCAAGTGATGCATCTACTTAGGGTCAAGTAGGTGATGCAGCAACTTGGGTGGACCCCATGCTGCCATGTGGCAACTTTGGATTGGATGTGTGATTGAGGTGGCGCCCTAGGGGGATGCCATGTGTCACCCCTAGAGGCTGTCACGTGTCCCCACTTAAGGACACATATATATACATGTGTATTGCTGGATCAACTCACTTTTCAGCATCTTTACACTTAAAAAATATTGGAGAAAAACTTGGAGAACATGGAGAGAGAGCTATGGATTTAGTTAAGCAAGGTAAGCCCTCCGATTTTATTCCGTGAATTAATTATTTAAGGTATTCTTCGGTTAAGCAATGGTGTTTAACAACATAAAATTTATAGTTGGGGTTTCGAGGAGGTTCTCGTTCTTGTCAACAAACCCATTTTTGGAATGAGACTGTTGTTAGGAATAATAGTATAACTCCTTATGTAAAGCTTTGTTTCAAGTGATTCAAGATGTTTTGGAAAGATATTTCATAGGTATATAACTTTTATTTATACTATAAAACCCAGTTTTGCTTTTATCATTTCGAAAAAGGATGATGAAGTATAGGTGAGGTGCTGTCCAGATTTCATTTCGGAAATCCTACACGGGCTGTTGTTGGTATTTTGGGCGTATCTTTTGGTATAGAATTGTTGTAGGGTTGATTCAAAATTTTATGCGACCCTAAGACACATGTATATAACTTTAATTGAGGCCAAAAATCTTGTTTCCCTCAATTACCCTTTCAAAACTAAGCGACAATACAAGACAGTAGGCTGTCCAGAATTCACGTTTTGATAGTTTTGGCGAGTTTGACAAGCTTAGGTTAAGGTAAGGGTTTTCCTTTCAATTTGGAGTTTATGGTGTTGTTATGAAGTGTATTATACTTTGTTTAAGTGGCTGGAAATATGAAAATTCTATAAATATGCTCAACGTTCGAAACAAACCAAATTGGAGTCGCTATAATTAAATTGTAGTCGAAGCAAGGTGTTGTTCTTGTAGTGTGTGGCTGCAGGTGTGTGGTGAATGTTTCAGAATGTGTCCTAAAAGAGGTGGGGGAGCTTCTGGTTGTAGCCACACGACACCCCCGCTTCGTACGATTAAAGGTTTTGCAAAACGGAAACTAGAAACCTTATTTTGGTATCGTGGTTTCGAGTGAGTCATTTGGAGTTTATGTGGTATAAGATTGATGTTAATTGTATATATATATGCTGCAGGTTATTGTTGCTGGTTGGCTGTAGCTATTAGGAGTATAATTGGAAATTCGGATAGGGTACATTATAGGGGAAATGTTGCCCGATTTTCGTTAACTCTTTAACTAGTTAGGGAACTAGTCGAGAAGGCGAGCGAGGGGATGAGTTCTACAAATACTCGTGTGTATCCTAAGGTGCTGGAAATACAAGGATTGTTAATACTTGTATTTATTTTATGTTACTTAGGTTTAAAGGACGACGAGACGAAAAGAATAAAAAGTAACCCGTAACAGGTATGTAAAGCTAATGTTTTCTTCTTTTGGCATGTTTTGGCTTACGTATGTAAGGCTTATACTTTCTTTTAGCCTGTCTTTGGCATAAGTATGTAAATCTTATTCCTTCTCTTAGCGTAATTTGACATAAGTATACAAAGCTAATCTCCCTTTTTGGCATGGTTTTTACGAAGCAAGTATATGACTTTCATATGATTCCAAAGAAGTTCCTATTCTTACAGCCACTAGGATGGCCAATTTCTCAACTTCCAAAAGATATTTTGTTATGCCTTGATACATATATATGATTCCCAGAAGGTCTATTTTGATATAGTCCATAGTGACTTTCAAAAGATACTTGATATGTCTTTTATCTCGATTTTGAACGAAAGCTCATTTTAATTATTCCGTCAAGTCTCAAATATGATTTAAATTGCATATAGTTTCTCACTACTCCACTCGTGGATGCCTCAATGTTTCCTTCACCGAGCTCGGGCCAGGTTTTATTATCGTGCATACTTCTCTATATTATTTATCATGCCTTGATGTGAGGGGGCAGGTATGACCTGTACATGGGATTTTTGGAGTTATGATGTGCCATGTACACATACGACATGATATGATCTAATATGACCATCTGATATGATATGATCTGTTACGGAGATATTTCCTACTCTGGATGTATGCTGTGCTATGGCGCCAGTGATAGAGTGGCGACCACCCTTTGTTCACCGCATCCCATAATGGGGCCGGATATGGCATATGTTTTTCTGCATATATTATATGTGGTTATGAACAACATTTTGATATTCTGGATATTTAGCTTACATTTGCACCTTCTATTATGGTAATGGCTTTACTTGTTACAGTCCATGCTTTACATACTCAGTACATATGTCATACTGACCCCCAATTCTATGAGGGGCTGTGTTTTATGCCTGCAGGTACAGATACTTAGTTTCCTGATCCACTCACCTAGGACATCCACCTTGTTGGTTGGCAGTACTCCTTGTCCACAGCCCTATTTTGGTAATAGCTTTTTGTTGTACATTTGTACATATTGGTTAAGGGTACGATGGGGCCCTGTCCCATCATATGACTAGGCTATCATTCTGTAGAGGTCTGTAGACTTATGGTGTGGGTTATGTGTATATGTTTTGGGCTTGTGTTCAGTGACGGCCTTAATAGCCTTCGTATGCTATATCTATTTTTATGCGCTCTCTAGCGATCTCTTTTGATTTCCTCATTTGTTTATTCGGCTAACATACTCAGTGGGGCTAAGGGTATGTATGGGTGCCCTAATCGGGCACCAGTCACGGCCTACGGAGTTGGGTCATGACTAAAGTGATATCACAGCAGTTCGTTCTTAGAGTGTCTACAGACCGTGTCTAGTAGAGTCTTGTTTATCAGTGTGTTGTGCACCACATCTATAAACAGGAGGGTACAAGACATTTTGGATGCTACCTTTCTTTCATATCTAAGATCGTGCGATAGAGCTGTTTTAGCAGGATGATCCCTCCCTAATGAAACGAATTATTATGGTTTTCAGTAATGCCTCCGAGGAAAGCGACGACTTCCCAGAAAGGCAAATTAGTAGCACCAGTGAGATTAGTCAAGCCCATAGAGTAACCAGGGCCCGACCTCAGCCTGAGCCAGAGATTGTGCCCCCAACAGCCAGCTCTATGACGCTGCCAGCATTAGAGGAGATTAGAACAGCCACAGCTGCATATCAGAGGGCGGCTTCAACACTAGCTTTTAGATCCCCAGCACTCGAGCCTCTAGTTCGACAGCAAGGAACTGAGGACAGGGCTGTACGGGATGTAGTCCAGCTTTTGACTAGATTGGTGGCAGGCTAAGAGCACAGACGCGGTTTAAGCAGAGATCAGGTACACAAGCCACATAGTTCGAGGGCTCATGAGTTTCTGACCTGTAATCCTCTAGAGTTCTTTGGGACAAAGCCTGAGAAAGATCCCCAGGAGTTCATTAGGGAGATGCAGTGTAAATTACGTCTGATTAAGGCTTCTACGACGGAATTGGTTGAGTTGGCCTCGTACAGACTGCATGAGGTAGCTACTAACTGGTATGAGTCTTGGAGTTGTCCAGGGGCAGAGTCGCTCCTCCAGCAATATGGGACGAGTTTACGAAGGTGTTCCTCAGTCATTTCCTGCCTCCTGAGACATGGAGAGCCAGGGTGGACAGATTTTTACAGTTGAGGAAACAAGGCCACAATATTCGCGAGTATAGTTTGGAGTTCGACTCATTGGCCCGATATGCACCCGCTTTAGTAACTGATATGACTGATAGGATGCACAAATATGTGGTGGGCCCAGATCAGTATCTGGTTGATAGTTGTTTGGTAATGGCCGCCCAGCCAGGGATGGACATCGCCCGTATACAAGCACATACTCAGGGCATGGAGGACAGACATAGAAGACACTAGTCCGATCGAGATTTTGGTGGGAGTCAGCCCAAGAGGGCCAGGTCAGTCGGGTATTCTAGAGAATTTTGGAACAGACCATCCCAGCAGCAAGGTAGCAGACAACCCACTCGGCCAGCATGGAGTATACCTCCGCAGTATGCAGATCGGAGACTAAGTAGCACAGGATATTCTAGAGTAAGTCCGAGCTCCAAGGCTTCCAGTCCGCAGCCAGATAGAGGCTCTGTCCAGATGAGGCCATCCAGGCCTCAGTGTTCCTTTTGTGGCAGGTACCATTCGAGAGAGTACTACCGCGCTACAGGGGCTTGTTTTTCTTGTGGTAATCAAAGCCATGTGATGAGAGATTGATCGTATAAGGGTAGTTTGGGCGGCGCAGCTTGTCCTACTAGATTAATTGCTGGGTCATCGTCCTCTTCGGTAGCTATACGCCCCATGGGGCAGGGTGCGTTTACACTAGCAGGCCGCGGTAGAGTCCGTGGCGGAGTCTCTGGTTCTAGCGGTCCTTCGAACCGTACTTATGCTTTAGCCGCCCGGCAGGATTAGGAGGCATCACCAGATGTGATCACAGGTACATTGTTGACCTTTTTCCAGACTGTATATGTACTAATGGATTCAGGCTTTGCAATATAATACATTGATGATTGGTAAAAATTGGGATGAATAAAATATGGCTTTGACTAAACTCTTACATTAAGTTGTATGACTCGAGTACTAGTACTTGGACTAAATTATGTACTATCTATCAAGAATACTAAACACCTTATGGTTATGCTAGGGTTTCTTATAGGGGAAACCTAAAGAATTGATGATCTAACAGTAGGTATAGACATGGTGCAGCATGTTAAATATGTTGGAATAGAATCATTTGTGTGTCAATAGTTCAGAATAAACAAAGAATGACATAGGTACACCCAAAAAGAGGGGAAGTGGACAAGAGAAGTACAAGCATAAGAAAAAAATAAACTGACGCTATCATATGTAAATGGGTACGCTTAAACTTCAAACGAGATCCCATAAAGGATGGGTGCAATCATACCAGCACTAACGCCCCGGATCCCATCAGAACTCCAAAGTTAAGCGTGCTTGGGATAGAGTAGTACTAGGATGGGTGACCCCTTGGAAAGTGAAAGAAGAAATGAAACACAAGTATCCGTACCTATTCCCTACATCTACAAGTAATCCCAACCTTTGGAACTCTGATAGTGATTGCTCGATGAAAGTATATGTTATGGCAATGGGATAGGGGAACTCTCCATATAGTCGGTATAAGATTAGGAGAAAGGTTTTGGTTTACATTCGAGGATGAATATTCTAAAGGGGGAAAGGATGTTACACCCCGTACTCTGGTACCTCAGAATGCTTCTTAAGCTTCTTAAGTTTCTGGGAAGGCTCTTAAGTTTCTTAGAAGTCGTCATGTGAGTAAGATAATCTATAATGCTATCAAATAATCATAAGGAAAGGAAAAGTAGATACTCCATAATAGAGAAGATTGGAAATAGGGTCATAAGAAATTGGAAAAAGTTGGAGGTCAAGTAGTGAGTCGTAGGACTTGACTTACTTGTGAAAGCTATTACTTGGGACATTTTACATACTAAGCTACTTGAGTATACGTCCATCTTAAGTATCAAGGAATACATAGGCTCTTGAAGTAAGATGAGATTATGAGCTCACGAAAGAGAAATAAAGAAACGATGCGCCTACTCGAAGCAAGTAGGTGATGCACCTACTTGGAAAAGCAGGTGATGCACCTACTTAGGGTCAAGTAGGTGATGTAGCAGCTTGGGTGGACCCCACGATTCCACTTGGCGGCTTTGGATTAGATGCGTGATTGAGGTGGCGCCCTAGGGGATGCCACGTGTCACCCCTAGGGGCTGCCACGTGTCCCCACCTAAGGACACATATATATACATGTCTATTGCTGGATCAACTCACTTTTCAGCATCTTTACACTTACAAAAAATTGGAGAAAAACTTGGAGAACATGGAGAGAGAGCAACGAATTTAGTTAAGAAAGGTAAGCCCTCCGATTTTATTTCGTGAATTAATTATTTAAGGTATTCTTCGGTTAAGCAATGGTGTTTAACAATATAAAATTTATAGTTGGGGTTTCGAGGATGTTCTCGTTATTGTCAACAAACACGTTTTTGGAATGAGACTGTTGTTAGTAATAATAGTATAACTCCTTGTGTAAAGCTTTGTTTCGAGTGATTCAAGATGTTTTGGAAATATATTTCATAGGGATATAACTTTTATTTATACTATAATACCCAGATTTTCTTTTATCTTCTCGATAAAGGATGATGAAGTATAGGTGAGGTGCTGCCCAGATTTTATTTCGGAAATCCTACACGGGCTACTGTTGGTATTTTGGGCATATCTTTTGATATAGAATTGATGTAGGGTTGATTTGAAATTTTATGTGACCCTAAGACACATGTATATAACTTTAATTGAGGCCACAAATCTTGTTTCCCTCAATTACCCCTTCGAAACTAAGCGAAAATACAAGACAGTAGGTTGTCCAGAATTCACGTTTTGATAGTTTTGGCGAGTTTGACAAGTTTAGGTTAAGGTAAGGGTTTTTCTTTAAATTTGGAGTTTATGGTGTTGTTATGAAGTGTATTATATGTTTTTTAAGTGGCTGTAAATATGAAAATTCCATAAATATGCTCGACGTTCGAAACAAACCAAATTGGAGTCGCTATAGTTAAATTATAGTTGAAGCAAGGTGTAGTGCTTGTGGTGTGTGGCGGCAGGTGTGTGGTGTGTGTTGCAGGGACTAAATGTGTCCTAAAAGAGGTGGGGCATCTTCTTGTTTTATCCACACGACACCCCCGCTTCGTACAGTTAAAGGTTTTGCAAAACAAAAATTAAAAACCTTATTTTGGTATCGTGGTTTCGAGCGAGTCATTAGGAGTTTATGTGGTATAAGATTGATGTTAATTATATATATATATATATATATATATATATATATATATGCTGCAGGTTATTGTTGTTGGTTGGCTATAGCTATTAGGAGTATAATTGGAAATTCAGATAGGGCACATTATAGGGGAAATGTTGCCCGATTTTCGTTAACTCTTTAACTAGTTAGGGAATTAGTCGAGAAGGCGAGCGAGGGGATGAGTCTTATACTTTCTTTTAGCATGTCTTTGGCATAAGTATGTAAATATTATTCCTTCTCTTAGCATAATTTGACATAAGTATACAAAGCTAATCTCCCTTTTTGGCATGGTTTTTACGAAGCAAGTATATGACTTTCATATGATTCCAAAGAAGTTCCTATTCTTAAAGCCACTAGGATGGCCAATTTCTCAACTTCTAAAAGATATTTTGTTATGCCTTGATACATATATATGATTCCCAGAAGGTCTATTTTGATATAGTCCATAGTGACTTTCAAAAGGTACTTGATATGACTTTTATCTCTATTTTGAATGAAAGCTCATTTTGATTATTCCGTCGAGTCTCAAATATGATTTAAATTGCATATAGTTTCTCACTACTCCACTCGTGGATGCCTCAATGTTTCCTTCACCGAGCTCGGGCCAGGTTTTTTTATCGTGCATACTTTTTTGCATTATTCATCGTGCCCCAACGTGAGGGGGCAGGTACGACCTATATATGGGATTTATGGAGTTATGATGTGTTATGTACACATACGACATGATATGATATAATATGACCATCTGATATTATATGATCTATTACGGAGATATTCCCTACTCTGGATGTATGTTGTACTGTGGCGCCACTAACGAAGTGGCAACCACCCTTTGTTCACTGCATCCCATAATGGGGTCGGATATGACATATGTTTTTCTGCATACATTATCTATGGTTATGAACAGCATTTTGATATTCTGGATATTTAGCTCACTTTTACACCTTCTATTCTGGTAATGGATTTACTTGTTATAGTCCATGTTTTACTTACTTAGTACATATGTCGTACTGACCCCCATTTCTACGGAGGGCTGCGTATCATGCCCACAGGTACAGATGCTCGGTTTGCTGATCTGCTCACCTAGGATATCCATCCTATTGGTTGGCAGTGCTCCTTGTTTGGGGCCCTATTTTGGTACTAGTTTTTTGGTGTACATTTGTACATATTGGTTAAGGGTACGACGGGGCCCTGTCCCGTCATATAACTAGGCTATCATTCTGTAGAGGTTTGTAGACTTGTGGTGTGGGTTATGTATATATGTTTTGGTCTTATGTTCAGTGACGGCCTTAACGGCCTTCGTATGCTACATCTATTTTTTTGCGCTCTCTAGTGATCTCTTTTGATTTCCTCATTTGTTTATTTGGCTAACATACTCAGTGGGGCTAAGGGTACGTATGGGCGCCCTAATAGGGGACCAGTCACGGCCTACGGAGTTGGGTCATGACAGTCTTGTAAAATGGGTTGTCCAAATTCATTATCAATTCTGCATTTGTGGACTTCTTCAAGGTGGTGCATATGTTAAAGTATTTGCACACCGAGGGAGCCGCAGCCTTACACAACTCCTAAATCATTCACGAGAATAGTAGCCCATCCCACTCATTAAAAGCTCTGTCATGAATCTCAGCCGCAATCAAATGATTATTGTGTAGTCCAAAGCGGACCATAATATAGGCTACTAGTGAAGCTTGTGATGGATGAAGTGTGTTGTCATTCCCTATTGGCTGGAGATGTGCATGGACAATGGCCAACTAAAACTTCACTAGGAATATGAGAGACGCCTTGGTAATTAGTTTCTTTAAGTTAGTGACCCAAGGCGCATTTACACCCTCAATGGCAATCAACCTGGCATCCACTACATTTTTTGTTGTCGCTCATCTAGGTGGATCATCGGCTCCTCATTTATAACCATGTGGTGTCGGTGCTCGTAGAGACCTGTCTAAACATCAGTGTACAATGATGGACCATATAAGAACCTATTTATCGTGGTCTTGGAGATATCAACTACCTTTCCATGAATCATAACTTTATTCAACAGTGGTGACCTCAATGCGATCACCCTTTTCTTCTTCTTTGATGTCTTATCAGTGAGGTATTAAGCATCATAGCGATATAGGCCGAGTAGAACTCCCAAATGAGATTATTGCCATAATAACCTGAGTCCTTTGTCATCCACCTGAAATGATGCTTGTAGAATAACTCTTTGAGCTCGAGTAGAGGGCGGAGAGGTTGTCGGTACTCACTCATATTTTTGGCACAATTAGTCATTTGGTCAAGCCTTAAAACCTTTGGTTAGACCATTTTCAAAGTTGTCATATTGACCCATCACGAGCCACCTATTTCACAAAAATGCAATAATCTTGTTGCGCTCGATCAAATCACTTTCCCTCTCATTAGCAGATCATTCAATGTCGTATATTCCATTGTCACAACTTCTGGCTTTACTTCTCTCACCCTAGCATTGTGCCTCATCCCTTATTGCCTTATTTTTCAAGCTGACTACCTCATCTTCTGACTAGGAGAGAGCGGTTTCGGCCTTGGAGGCTACCATGACTCAAGTGGTATGGGGTGTGTGAGGTGAAATATTGGTAGTGACTTACACCTCGGACACACTAGATGAGTTTCTTGCTGACTCATGATTTGAATTTGTCTCAGAATCTTGGGAAGGAGAGTCGTGAAGTTGGGACTTGGGCTTTGTGAATTTGGGTCCCATGATACCTGAAAAAGTGACAAACGATTAATATTTATACAAACTAATGCGACAAATTTAAATAGGTACATATACTTCCCGGTATTTCATACATGCATGACAATGACCCTTAAGAAATGACGTCACTCAATATATCATAGGGTGATCGCAAGCTAAAAAGGAAATAAAAATCTTCTTTTTGGAATTTTTTTAAGTTTTCTTTTTTAGAAATATTTTTCAAGTTTTTTAGTATGGTGGACCTTCAGTGGCCGTGAAGTTGTTTACGGATTATGAAGGGTTCCTTAGTGCTTTACAGTCAGTAGGCTTCAGGGAATTTCCCAAAAATTTCTAAGTGCTGGAACCACGGACAACACCAAGGCCCGTGAAAAAGTTCACATTCCATGATGCTTTCTGTGATCCTACACTTAGAGAATTTTAAAAAATGGAGACAACGGGCCTCCACCACGGATTCTGAAGTTCAATATGGTTTGTGGTGATGGTCATCATCCCCGGCCCCTTAGGTCTGCCATTTTTTTTATCTTCCTATCAGTCCACACTTAACATCTAACAGACACATTAAAGCATTTTTAGTACATGAAAAACATAATCAGTATGAAAAAGCATTAGTAGGAAAACTACCCACCACCAGTCCCCAACTCTTAATATACTTTTGTACTTCGCTTGACATGATTTGGTCGATGTTGAGAACTAGAGACGGATGAGTTGTGGGGTTATGAGACTCAAACAATGCAATTTTACAACTTTGAATCAGGGAAATTTGAGGGGATTATGCAAAGTTTGGGACGAAGGGGTTTCTTTCTCTTTGCCTATAGTAAAGACGATGGGAATGGCTCATGTTTGGGTAAAATAGGATAAAAAACCATTTACCCTATGCAATATTTGGGACCAGATCAAAACTTGGTTAGCCTTAAAATTAATTAGCCTCCTTGATTTCATGGCTCGTGATGAAGGATCGAGAAGAGCACCACAAGCTGTATTCCCCTCCGTGGTTCTTAACTTAGAGAAAAAGAGGAATAATCTTACCTTGGATTCACGGAAGGCTATATGGTCCATGAATTTCATCACGGGCCATATACCCTACTATGATTCAAAAGTTCATTGATCTTGTGCCCATTACGCCTCTCTACTGTAGGTCATGGTTTTTAATATGATCTATGTAGGAACCGGTGGTGGAATGCCTTGGTCAATTTTTAGTGTTTTCTCTTCCTTTGTGACCCTGCACTCAAAGAACACACTGTGACACTATAAAACTATCAAATAACCAAATTTAACCTATCTACTACAAATATAATCCTTCGGTTGCCTCTCAAGCAGCACTTAATTTAACTTTGGCACGACGCAGGTCACTTCACTACTCAGACATTGTGAAGCTTTTCCCCATGGGTTGACTCCCATGCAGTGCTTAATTTAACATCGCATCACGATGCAGGTTCCTTGACTATCAGACTTCTTAAAGCTAAAGCTTCTCAATAGTTCCTTCTTCCTCATTTTGAGCCGAAGTAAAGCTTCACACACTGTCCATTTACCTTAAACTTGTGTCCATCATGTGCTTCAATCTCAAGTTAACTATGTAGGAAGACTCTTGATACAAAAAAGGGCCAAACCACTTGGAATTTAACTTACCTGAAAAAATCTCTATCTAGAGTTGAACAACAGCATTAAATCACTAGGATAGAACTCTCGCTTCTCAATATGTCGATAGTGATATAGTTTTATTGGCATTTTATACAGATCTTCCCTCTCATTTGCCCTTAGATGGAACTCATACATCTTATTAATATGTTCCAACCTCATGTTTGCAACTTTATTCCAACTCAGATTTAGCTTTTTTAGTGCCCATAACACCTTGTTCTCTAGCTCCACAGGCAAATGACATGCCTTTTCAAATACTAACTGATATGGTGGAATACCAATGGGTGTTTTGAAATATATCTGATATGCCCATAGAGCATCATCAAGTTCATTGACCAGTCCGTTCTATTGATATTCACAATCTTAGTCAAAATCTCTTTGATCTCCCAGTTGGACACTCGACTAGGGATGATATGGAGAAGCTACCTTCTGATTCTTTACATCGTATTTGGCCAATGGAGTGCTAAAAATCTTGTTACATAAATGGGACCCCTCATCACTGATAATTTCTCTCAGGTGCCAAACCTGGAGAAAATGTTCTTTTTTAGAAACCCTGCTACACTCTTGCTTTCATTATCTGCTAAGGCCACAGTTTCTACCCATTTAGAGACGTAGTCTACTGCAACCAGGATATTCTTCATGCCATATGATTTCATGAATGGTCCCATGAAATCTATTCCCCACATATCAAAAAGCTCAACCTCCAAGATTGGAGTCATAGGCAATTCTTGGCGCCTTGATATAGCACCATGCCTTTGGCACTTGTTGCAACACTTTGCCAGATCATATGCATTTCTATAGATAGTGGCCCAATAATATTTGTATTGAATCAACCTTTGAGCTCTTTGTGCTCCATTATGACATCCTATTACTGGAGAAGAGTGACGGGGCCTCAAGAATAGTCAACATCTTAGCTTCTGGTGCACATTGCCTGATCACATTTTAAGCACACATCCTAAAAAAGTATGGCTCATCCCAGAAGTAGTTGTTCATAACATGTAAGAACTTCTTTCTCTGTTGGAATGTCAGGTCCTCGGGCATCATTTCACTAACCAAATAATTAGAAAAGTCAGCAAACCAAGGAATAAGATCAAGAGCAGTGGCTAATACATGCATCTGGGAACGAATCATCAATCTCAAGCTCATCCCCATCTCACTTTTCAGCTTTTAGTCTAGACAAGTGATATGCTACCTGATTTTTACAACATTTACTGTTCTTGACTTAAAATTCAAATTCTTGTAGAAAAAGAACCCATCTGATCAACCTTGGTTTTGCATCTTTCTTTTCCTCCAAGTACCTCAAATCCGCATGGTCAGTGTGCACTATCACTTTTATACCAAAAGGTATGCTCTGAACTTCTCGAAACATATACAGAACTGCTAGTAACTCCTACTCTGTGAAAACATAGTTTTTCTAGGTTGCTAGAATCTCCTATAAAAATCGGCATGACCTAAGAAACAGTAGATACCCTCCAATAAGATAGGAGGGGGTAACTTCTTAATAACCTCAACTTTCGCTTTGTCTACTTCCAAGCCTTTTTTGAGATCTTTTGGCCTAGCCAATACCTTCTTTGTCCATGAAGTCATACTTTTCCTAGTTTAGAACAAGGTTGGCCTCTTCACATCTCTATAATACCCTACTAAGATTCAACAAATAGTCATCGAAAGTATCTCCTACAATAAAAAGGTCATCCATGAATACCTCAAGAGTGTCTTCCACTATATTTGAGAATATTAACATCATAGACCTCTGGAATGTGGCAGACATAGTACATAGTCCAAAAGGCATTCCCTTGAATGCAAATGTTTCTTATGGACATATGAAGGTGAATTTGTCTTGATCCTCCGGTGCTATAGATATTTGATTGTAACCAGAGTACTCATCTAGAAAAAAATACCAACATCTACTTGTCAACCTGTCTAACATATGGTCCATGAAAGGCATTGGGAAATAGTCTTTTAAGGTCCATTTGTTGAGCTTTCTTTAGTCCATGGAAACTTTCCATCCTGTGAATGACCAGACCAGAACTAGCTCATTCCTTTCATTCACAACAAATATCATACCACCCTTTTTAGGGACACACTATATAGGACTAACACAACTATTATCTAAAATCGGGTACACAGGACCTGCATCAAGCCACTTTATGATCTCTTTCTTGACCACCACTTGTATAAGTGGGTTTAATCTTTACTGATGCTCAATACTAGGAAAGAAATCATTTTCTAATTGCATCTTATAGGTGCAAATGTCAAGTCGTATGCCTATGATCTTAGTGATGGTCCAACCAATTGCTTTTTTGTACCTTTTCAGGATCTCAACAAGTGTCCGAACCTGCTCTTCATTCAAATCTACAGCCACAATCACTGGAAACATGTTATTTTCACCAAAGAATACATACCTCAAATAACATGGTAGCTCTTTTAATTCAACCATATACGGCTCCTCAATGGATAGTTTGGCGGGCGAAGTTGATCTATTTTTCAAGTTAAGATCTAGCTTTTTAGGAGAATAAAGGGTGTGATCCTAAGCTCTGCAAAGCATTTATAGTCTCATCAAACTCCTCTAAGCAATCACCCTAAAAATTTATGATCACAGAAACCAATGTCTCGAAAGTGAACCTCTATTTAATAGATGCCTCAATACTACTTCCTCAGCTATGTCGCTCACGGACATCACAGTCATGTCTCTAGGTTGCTATATGGCTTTACAAACATTAAATTTTACTTCCTTATTATTATGCCTAAAATTGAGTTTATCACTCTCCATATCTACCAATGATCTACCCGGTGCCAAAAATAGTCTTCCCAAGATTATCGGGACTTCAAAGTCCACCTCGCAGACCAGAATGACAAATTCAGCAAGGAATATGAACTTATCAACTCTTACCAGCATATCTCATAGGATCCATACGGTCTTTCTCATTGATCTTTGAGCCATCAACAACCTCATTGTAGTTGGTTTGGGAGCTCTCAAGCCTAACTTACTATAGATCGCAAGTGGCATAAATCCTGGAATAATTGACTGCACTAATAGTGCATGGAATAGTAAATTTTTCTAGGTCCTCCTTATTTTCAACCAACGACCTTATAGCAATAGTGCTATAATGATATAGGTTGTCAGCAAGATCAAAGGTGACTTTCCTCTTCTTAGTAACCAGGTCTTTCATGAACTTTTCATAACCTAGCATTTTCTCCAATGCTTGTACCAACAGGACGTTCACAGATAGTTCTTTCAACATGGTGATGAATTTCAAGAACTTCCCATCTTCAGTCTTCTTTTTCAACTATATGGGAATAGAGGAGGCGGTTTGTACATTGATGGAAATGGTTGTGCTACCTCTATTTCGATTATCTATTTACCTTTTGCCTTCTCACTCATCTTTGGCTCTACCATTATCTCCTCAACCTCGTCATCATCATCAATTAGAACTGCATCATATGACCCACTCTATTTCTGCTCATCGACATTAAATGAAGTATCTATATCCTACTTAGCACCTGCATATAATAGTCCCTAAATCATCTTACCACTTTTAGTTGCCATTGTCATACATTATCCGTCTTTCTTTGGGTTTTGTGCATTATCACTGGGAAGTGTGCCATTCTTCCTTTGATTCAATGCCATAGAGAACTGACCCATCTGGTGCTCTCACTATTTAATAGCAGTAGAGTATGAATCTACCAGTAGACCCATGTTGGACATTTATCCCATCAAGTCGTTGACTCCTACATTAGTTGACTCTACCTTTTTTAGAACCTGTGCCAGCATGTCTTTCAACTTCAAGTTTACAGAACTAGTCGCAACTCAATCTCTGTTTTTATGGGCATATACACACCGCTGCATTCATTCTTGAAGGTGTTTTTTTTGCCAGTTTTCTTGATTACGGTTAACATCTCTATCATAATAACCATCCTTCTGAAAATTTCAACCTTGATTTCTAGAATTGTAGTTTCAAAAAACCCATGATTGTTCAAATACTTTGCCTATCATCAAAATCTATTTATGGCTCATAAAACCTGATGGCACCCCCAACTGCATTTACCTTCTCAGCACCTCTAGATAGCAAGAGCTTAGTCAATAAATCCATCTGGGTTTTGATGTGAGCCATATCCTGATCACGCTCCTCTTCTAGAAGAGAAGTCACCTGGGAGCGAGAACAAGACATGAGGACCCAATATCCATACTTGTTCTGGGTCTACAATAAGGTAAATTTCGAGATAAAATTTCTTAAGGGGGAGAGAGTTGTAATGGTCCTATTTATTTAAGCTAATTTTCACATTAAAGTGGATATTTCTTTTTGATATGATAAACTACTACTTACTCGAATTTTGTTACGTGAGAAAAAAACTTTATTTCATTAAATCATGACAGTATTATGAAGGATTATCTTAGGGTAATTGTATCTATGATATTTTATATATATAAGAATATCCTTCTAATAATGGTAATCAAGGTGGTATTGATTGTTTTTAAATAAAATGACAAAGTTAGGCAGCCACTAAACTTTTCAGCAACATTGAGTGATGGATATCACTTCTATATTATATCATAATGAAGCTCCACTAAGAGGTTCACTTATTTTAGACTAAAGGACGTTTATATGTCATTGATAATGATTTATTTCACAAAAATCTAAAGAACAACCTACTCCTTTTAGCTGGAACTCAAGATACACTCTACATCTTGGTAAGTGTTCAAATCCGTTTTTGGGATAGTAGTAATTCTTGAATATTGTGTTGTGTAGACCTTTGAATTTAGAAAATAAATATGTTTTTTAAATCTAAATAATATACCTACAACTCTTATGTTTATGTTGTAGCCTAGATCATTTGTTATTAAGTCGAAAAAAGAGAATGAAACATAAGACAAGCTCTGTTCAGATTCTTGATTTAAAAACCCCTCATGTATAACGGTTAGTGTTTTGATGATATCATTTTGTACAAAACAATTTTTGTGGTGATTTATTTTGTATTACAAACTTAATACATAGATCTAAAAGTTCCATGAAGGAAATAAAATCTAGTTTTGCCGATTTTATTTTTAAAATTTAGATACAACCGGACAAGTTTTGTTCAAATTCTTGAGTTAAACATCCCTCGTGTATAATTGTTAGTGTTTTGATGATATCCTTTTGTACAAAATGATTTTTGTGTTGATTGTTTTTGTATTGAAAACTTAAGACATATATATAAAAATTTTATGAGAACATAAAGTCCAGGTTTGCCATTTTCATTTTCAAATTTTAGTTACAACCTGAGGTACTTGGCTTGCCAAAGTTACTGTTTTGGTAACATAATTTGGTTGAAAATATTTTAGGCTTACTTTTACTAATAAATCTTATTTTATGTCAATATTATGGATATTTTGGGAATTAAAAAGGATATTTAATGGTATTTTTAAGGTTGTTTATATCGTGTACAAGTTGAGGAACTTAAGACATTGGTTAGTCTACGGTTTGATCTTTTGAAGTCATGTTGGATTGTTGTATCCTAAAAGGCTAAGGTTTGTGTATAAACTCTTGTTATCTTCTAGTATATTTGAAAGCCTATCTTGGTATGTTTGTTATTTCTTGAAATTTGTATTGTCATGTTGGTATATTTGGAAATTTGCAAGACACTTGTTTAACTCACCCACTTGTACGGATTGCTCGATCACTTGACATTCTTGTGGACTTTGTCCTTATTATGGATGTGACTTTTTCACTATTGGAATTCCTCTTGTTTAGGACTCTTTTCCATCTTGATTATGGACTTTAGTTCGGGTGAAGTATGGAAGTTGTCCATTTTAAGTACGAATTAGGAAGCTATTTTTAATATGGTTCTTGGTTCTCTTGATTATTGGGTCTTTACCTTTGTTGATACAGGGCTCCGGTCCTTATTTATACTTGATCATGTTTGGTGTGATGGCATGATGTACATATAGGGCGAAACCTGGTGCTAAATCTTGTAAATGTGCTTTTATGAATTATTGACACTTAAATTTTTACATATAGAACTTGAAACTCATGATATATTTGTTGGCTTGATTTATTTATTATGTGTATGTTTGTGTTGCTCATGACTTGAGAAAATAAATTGGAGAACCTAAAGGCTTCAAACTTGTAGTTTTGCATACTATGCTTTATGCTTAGTGATAGCTATTTCTATCGTAGAAAATGTCCGAGAAGATGCTTCAGGTTGGCCAAAGTTTTTGGGATCTTTAAGGAAGATCACATTTGCATATAGTAATCTATATTTTGTAGTATTTTGGGACATATATATGATCTATGGGGTGCTTGTGTATATGTCTTTATGTATTTATTTGTGAGGGTTGATCCATTCATGACACATGGGTTGTAACGTAAAGTTGGTTGCTTATTTTGTTATTTTGGAGCATGTTAATTTCCAAGTCTTATGATGAACTAAATTTACCTTTGGAGTTGGAATATTTGGATGAAGCATTAATTAGTTAACCTTGGGTACTTATAAGTTGGTAATAGTTTATAGCATGAATTATAGTGATAAGGAATAATACATGGATGTCTCATAAGTTAGTTTCTTAAATTATTTTGAAAAGTTGCCCCGTCCTAAATTGAAACTTTTATTTGATTTAATTGAGATCAAAGAATTTTAAACTGGCTAAAAACTTACACTTTTAACTACTTTTAAATGGCTAAATTTCACTACTAGATTATATAAATATGCCTTACGGAAAGTACTTTTTTTATGTCACAAGTTTTATATATGTTTTTTTAAGTAGTAACATCCTCCCTGGAGGGTCTCTACAAGTGTTGGTATCATAGCCTAGGTTTGTGGTTCTATGAATTTTGTTGTGATTTGCTTTTTTGGAAGGTTTGGGATATATTATTTTATCACTATAGGGTAAATAGTATATTTAATGCATATAAGTTGCACATGCATCATATACATGTCCCTAATGCAATGTGATCTTTACTTTTTAAGGAGTTAAGTTATGACAACTTCTTCTCGTATACCTATGGAAGCTGCTCATAAAGATACATGTGACTCTTATTCCTAATCTCATACACTAGAAGGGGTTGGCGAACAGTCCTCGGGCCAATATATTCCCCATACTAGTGGATCTGGTGTGGAAAATCAACAAGGAGTAAGAGCTGGTCCACATTCTCACATGAGCCTTATTACTCAAGTTATGAATCCTCTTTTTCAACAGATGGATGAATGTTTTTACCGTATGGCTAAAATGATTCATGATCCCAGTGGGTTAAACTTTGAAAAAATAAGGAAAATAGGTGGAGTTGAGTTTGAAGGCATGGTTGATCCCATTGATGTTGAACAATGGCTTGAGTGTATAGAGATGGTGTTTGAGCAATTAGAGTATTCAGATGTTGCCAAATTCAAGTATGCCATCTCATTATTGGAGAAGGATGCCTATGACTGGTGGGTAAGTGTGCCAAATGCAAAAGCAAAACATCTAGTTCTTACTTGGGATAATTTTGTTAAAGAATTTCATATGAAGTATGTCCCACCTACTTATTGTGATGCTAAGAAAAAAGAGTTTTTGAATATACGACAACAAGGCATGTCTATCGCTGAGTATCAACAAAAAAAATTTAGACTCTCTCGCTATGCTGGAGGCATTATTAATGAGGAAAAAGATAAATGCAGGAGGTTTGGAGATGGCTTGAAATATTCTATCAGAAAGAATATGGCAATCCTACAATATGAGAACTTTTGTAAATTAGTTTCTGCTTCTTTTACCTGGGAAAGACTTGATAAGGAAGAATCTAGTAGACATGAGACTAGATTTTGAAAGCCTAGGTCAGATTTTGGAGGTCCATCCAAAAAGGGAAGGTTTGATGATTCTAAGCCTGGTAGTGTCAACAAGTCGTATCAACAGAAGCAAAGCAAACTAGATTTTTCTACATCTAGTACTCCGAGTTATAATTAAGGCAAGACTCGCATTCCTACTTGTGCAGAATGTAGAAAGAATCATTACGGTGCTTGTAGGAGAGCTTCTGGTGCATGTTTTAATTGTGGCAGCTTCGATCATAAAGTGAAGGACTTTCCTAATCCTAAAAATGTTCCTCCCTTGCACACTGAGGGCTTAGTTCAGAAGTCTTATAATAATCCTCCTCAAACCAATAGAGGTACAAGGCCTAAAAACAACCAAGCAATGGGAAAAAGTGGAGAAAATCAAGCTAACGGGTCCAGAGCTACTGTACGAGATTATGTTATGAGGTAGAGAGATGATCAAGAGGGACAGGACGTGGTTGTCGATAAATTTCACTTATATAGCTTATCTGTGTTTACACTATTTGATCCTGGCTCTACACATTTCTATATTTGTTCATCATTTGTTCTTTCTGAAAATGTGAAATCTGTGAGACTTAACTTTGACGTTCTAGTTGAAATTCCTTTGGATTACCAACTTGTTTGTAATCAAATTTACCAAGTTTGTCCCTTCATGATGCAAAACCTGGTCTTTCCTACTGATTTGATTGAAATGCCTTTCCACGAGTTTGATATTATTATCGGTATGGATTGGCTTTATAAATATCATGCAGTAGTGGATTATAGGTCCAAGCATTTGACTTTTAAGGACCCTACATTTTCACACATTATTGAACAATATGGAAGATCATTGTCATGTAATATTATTTCAGCGGCTTTAGCAAGAAAGATGATTCATCAAGGTTGTAATGCATATTTTGCTCACATAATTGATACACGTGTGGAAAGTTCTAGTCTTAAAGATATACCTACTGTGTGTAACTTTCCTGAAGCATTTCCAGAAAATCTTCCTGGGTTGCCACCAGAAAGAGAAGTTGAATTTACGATCGAGCTCATTCCTGGATCTACTCTTATTTCTATCACTCCTTATAGAATGGCACAAGCAGAATTAAGGGAATTGAAAACTCAATTGCAAGAACTTCTTGAAAAAGGTTTTATTCATCCAAGTGTTTCTTCTTGGGGAGCCCCTGTGCTATTTGTGAAGAAGAAAGATGGTACTCTTAGACTTTGTATTAACTATAGACAATTGAACAAAATGTCAATCAAGAATAGATATCCATTACCAAGAATTGATGATTTGTTTGACCAGATGAAGGGTGCCAATTTATTCTCAAAGATTGATTTAAGGTCTGGGTATCACCAACTACGTGTTGGAAAGGAAGATGTTCCTAAAACTGCTTTTAGAACTCGATATGGTCATTATGAATTCTTAGTGATGCCATTCGGATTGACTAATTCTCCATCAATATTCATGGATATAATGAATAGAGTATTTAGGCCTTATCTTGATGAATTTGTGGTAGTCTTTATAGATGATATTTTAATATATTCCAAGAGTAAAGAAGAGCGTGATAAACATTTTCAGATTGTTTTGCAAACTTTGAAGGAGAAAGAACTTTATGCTAAACGTTCAAAGTGTGAATTTTGGCTTAATGAAGTGACTTTTCTGGGACATGTTGTGTCAGTCAAAGGTGTGAAGGTGAATTCTAGTAAAAT
Organism: Solanum dulcamara; assembly: GCF_947179165.1. Lineage (NCBI taxonomy): Eukaryota > Viridiplantae > Streptophyta > Magnoliopsida > Solanales > Solanaceae > Solanum > Solanum dulcamara. The sequence goes on from NC_077246.1 coordinate 19,869,584, forward strand.
TGAAGCAATTGTTGAATGGAAAACTCCCAAAAGTCCTATTGATGTAAGAAATTTCTTGGGTTTAGCAGGATACTATAGAAGGTTTGTGAAAGGCTTCTCCATTATAGCCTCTCCTTTGACGAGACTTTTGAAGAAGGAAGTAAAGTTTACTTGGGATGACAAGTGCCAAGAGAGCTTTGAAATTCTCAAATCCTTGTTGACACAAGCTCTTATACTTACTCTACCAATGGAGGGGAAAGAGTACGTGATATATAGTATCACTTCTCATCGTGGTTTGGGATGTGTTTTGCTGCAAGAAGGGAAAGTTATTTCTTATGCATCTCGAAAATTAAAACCACATGAATTGAATTATCCTACTCATGATCTAGAACTTGCTGCTATAGTGTTCGCATTAAAGATATGGAGGCATTATTTGTATAGAGAAAAGTTTCATATATTCACTGATCACAAGAGCTTAAAATACTTGGGTACGTACAAAGATCTAACCTTAAGATAGCGCAGATGGTTTGAACTCATCAAAGATTATGACTGCATGATTGACTATCACCCAGGTAAAGCTAATGTGGTTGCAGACACCTTAAGTTGCAAATCCTTTGCAAGCTTACATCTGAATCTTTTGCCTTTGCTTCTAGAGTTAAGAGACATAAATGTCTGTTTTACACTTGATTCGTATGGTTCGGTGGTTGCTAATTTGCAAGTCAAGCCAATATTGCGTGAACACGTGAAAGAAGTGCAAAATTTAGATGAGAAACTAATAAAATTGACCAAAGAAGTTCAAAAGGGGGGAAAGAAAGATTTTACATTAAAGGAGGATGGTGTCTTGTTATACCAAAATAGGTTATGCATTCCTAATGATGAAAAATTGAGGAGAGAAATCTTGAATGAAGCACATACTTCACCATATGCAATACATCTTGGAAGTACGAAGATGTACCAAACCATCAAAGAACACTATTGGTGGAATGGTATGAAGAAAGACATTACAGAGTTCATTTTGAAATATTTGGTTTGTCAACAAGTAAAGGAACAACATCAGGTTCCTGTTGGGTTGCTACAACCCTTGTCAATACCGGAATGGAAATGGGAGAAAATAACTATGGACTTTATTTTTGGACTTCCTCGCACTCAAAGAAATCATGATGTAATATGGGTGATAGTGGATAGACTAACAAAGAGTGCTTACTTCTTGGCAGTCAGAATGGATTACCCACTTGAGCGTTTAGTAGAATTGTACATTAATGAGATTGTAAGACTAAATGGGATCCCTATTTCCATTGTATCTGACTGAGACTAAAGATTTACATCTAGATTTGGGGGTAGCTTGCAGGAAGCCTTGGGTACAAAGTTGAAGTTAAGCACTTCGTTTAATCCCTAAATAGACGAACAGTCGGAAAGAGTGATACAAATTTTAGAGGATACAGACGGACAGTCAAAAAGAGTGATACAAATGGCTCAAAATCATATAGAGGAGAAAAATTTCTCTAGGATCGATATCTTACCCCAAAGTATGTCATCTCAGCTCCAATGAGCACATCTAAGCCAAACCTTAAGCTATGATGAGACACAAATATCTCAGGTACTAACATAAAGGTACACCATCTGAAATAATCCCTATCAAAAGCTACGCCTAGCTATAAGGGAAACAAAGCATACACTAAAGCACCTAAGGCTCAACCTAGCCTCAGACCATCAATATAAATCCTAAGAAGGATACTAATGCTAAGGAAATACCCCATATGAGGCCTATAGCCTAAACTAAAGTTTCATGGGGCTATTCTAGTCTAAGTCTCAACCAGGAACCAAGAAAAACTGAAATAGGATGAGGAGAACTCTAATCTCACCAAATACCAACCTAAATCACATGAAATAAATACTAAGCAATATATAATAAAGTTTTGGCAAAGTGGGAGACCATAGCTTACCTAGAAGCCGATCATGCGCGCTCTAAACCCACTAATTTGAGGCTTTGCCATTCTGAATCACCTCCAATCACCGCCATGCTATCAAAATCAAAACTTATGTGTCCCTATGAGAAACATAATACCCATATTGCCATAATATGTTTTAGGCCCAAAAAGGGATCAAAAATACGCCTATCAAACCCACGTGCGAGATTAAAAAACTAACTCGCTCAACGAGTCCTAAAATGCTTAAAGAACTTGTGCACCAAAATAAGAACAATCCGAACGCTAAAACACTACAAATCAGACAACAACTAAAGAGTTTAAGAAACACCATTAATGGGGTTAAATGGAGGTTTTGGGATAATATTCTACTCAATAACAAGTCCAAATTTCTCCGTTAACAATCCTAGCACGAAACCATAGCAAAAATGAGCAATTAGCAACTAAAATCACCCAAATTGGAGCACCCTAGCTCAAGATATCGAGGTTTGAATAATAAATAAAAGATATGAAAAATTTGGGCTTTAGCAAGCCCCACGGGTCACTAAAGTAGCTCCATGGTCGCTTAAGCAGCTGGTCAAATTTGGTCAAACACTGCTAAAGCGATCTGAGGGTCGCTTAAGCAATCGCACTAGCACCGGCACCAATACAAGCTAAACTTTGATTTTGATGCTTCTAACTCATCTGGAGTCGCCTGAACAAAACATATATGAAATATGATTGTAAACGACATTCCGACTTAATAGAATCGAAGAAACAACCATTAGAGGTCATTTATGAAAAATGTTGACTGAAATCAACACTCTAACAATTACAAAGAAAGCAACACAGTGCCCAAAATTAAGAAGAATACCTCAAGACCCAAACCAAAGGTCTTACTAGACCAAATTCAATATTTCGGTGCTAATGGTGCTGATAGACAATGAATTCTCCAAATGTTAAACAAAGTCAACTCTAATCCTTTAAGCTTTCCAATATCTTGTTTATGTGCTCAAGCTCACACCAAAAACATCAGGACCCGAATTAAAGATCTTTCTAGACCAAACTTGATATTTTAGAACTAATTGTGCTCACAAAATTTCAATTTGAGCATGTTTATCAAGAATGTTGACAAAAATCAAACTTAGGCTAGAGCTTAAAGGTTAAAACGCCTAATGGTTCAAACACACACCAAAAGCCTCAAGACTCGAGACGAACATTCTACTAGCCTACAATGACCATTTTGGAGCAAATGGAACCATCAAAATTCCATTCTGAGGTTGTTTTACTGGAGTTTTGAACGAAGTTAATTGTTCACACTCCATGGGCTCCAAAACATGAAAATGGCCATAAATTCCAAACGAACGACCAGGCGACACTGTTAGTCCCAACAAGTCATAAATGACTTGGGTCGCTATAGGAAAACTCTAAATACTAAAAAGATCAAAAAATGAAGGAAATAACCTAGAGGGTCATTACAAGTGGTTATCAATGTTTAAAGTTGTACTAATATAATATATACATGTTAAAATTATGATTTTCAGTAGCTTGAGTTTTGTATATTCTTTTGAAACAAAATTATATACACATTTCACACACTAAATTTATTCATGCATTGGATCCTTTAGGTATGAATTAAGTACTAAAATAGGTATATAACACCTTTTTAGAGTTTTACCAATGTATTGAAAGAATATAAATTTTGCTTTCATTTTTAAGTTTAATGAATCATTTAGTTTTTTAAAAAAATCAGTTTCTAACCTATATCATAACCTATTCAGTAATTATATTTTAATATTTTTAATTATAATATTTTTGAGTATATCTTGTGCATGCAAATTCCTCTCAATAAAATGGATAAAATATGAATATATATTGATTCCTTAGTTTTAATATAATATACTTTTATTTTGAAATCATAATCTATATCAATGTCATACACTAAACCACTTAATATATACACATTTCATACATTGAATTCATATATTCATTGGATTGTTTAGGTATGAATTAGGTATTAAAATAGGTATATAACTCTTTTTTTATTTTCATCAATATATTGACAAAATATAATTTTTTCTTTTATATACTACTGAAGTCAAAACTTATTTGAATATAAAAGTCATATACTAAGTGATTTAGTGTGGTATAGATTATGATTTCAAAAAAAAACATACTATATTAAAGGTAAGAAGATAATACTTTCTTCTTCAATGATTTTTCATCTGAATTGAAATCAACCTGATTACAAAATTGACATAAAATAAATATTGCATGAGTTGAGGTGTCAAATGTTTTTGTTAAATAATATATGCAATTGATATATAAACTAGTTTCAATAATATTAGTCACAGTTAATCATGAAAATCAGATTATATACTCATTACACACAGTATATGATATCATTTTTTTTTGAACTTATCATGTGAATTGATATTAACGAAGTATATTCATTTCATTCAATATGAAAACTATATACAAACTAATAACCTTGGTTTATTTTAACTGACTTTTTAAATTTTTTGATTTATGAAATTTCTATATATAAAATGTTAATTGTAAATGATGTAAATTTTTTCAAACAGAAATTCGTTCCCAACTTCATGCAGATTCATAAAAAATTATTTCTCTAAAAATTTAAATTCTTGTAATAACCTTGAGGGTCATTTTTGATATTTTTTACAAAATGATCATTTTACCCCTTCCATACCCTGAGTCATATTTCATTAGTATTCGAAGTTGGTTTTGTAAAATTCTTTGAAAAGTTAAGGTTTTTGGAAAGATTTTAGTTTGAAGGCTTCAAATAATGCTATTTCATGTCATTTGGAATTTTGAGTCTCGGAATAAAATTTTGTCGATAGCATCAGCTCTGAAATATGGAATTTGGTCTAGAAAAATTGACAAAATCATATTTGGAGTAATATTGTGGATTTAAGGTATAAGTTGGAAATTATTGAGTTTTTGAGTTTAGATTTGACTTTGGTCACTATTTGGAGTTTGGATGCTCAGATTGGATTTTGGACGATTCTCTTGGATTCGGCGAATGATTTAGACATACGGAGAATTTCAGTGTAGTTTTCGGAAGCTTCGAAGGCGTTTTGGTCTTTTCAAGGCATAAAGTTAGTTTGCTTGCGACTTACTAGATTTCGTGTCACAAAGACCTTGAATTTGAATTTCGATGGTTTCATTAAGTACAGAACATCGAATCTCTATGGTAGCTTATATGATTTGTGTGTATGGGATTTCAAATGAATCCCAAAGGTCGATTCAGCGACTTTGTAAATTTTGTGAAATTTCTGAGTTGTTGTGTTCTGGTATCTTCGATTTTGCGAAGGGGTGTTGCTTTAGCGACCTCTGCTTTTGCAAAGACCCTTTTCTTTAGCGAATGGAGTAAAACCTTTCAGGCATCGCGAAAAAGACCCCGATTTTGCAAAAGCAACCTCTATATCGCTTAAGCTACATCTGAGGCGGTTTTGTCGGGGTTTTGGTTCATTTTCACTATTTTTGACTTTGGAAACTTAGGAGAAGGTGATTTCAAGTGATATTTTATTGGAATTTCATTAGGTAAGTGTCCTTAACCTTAAATCAACATTATTTGTTGTTTATATCATGATTTCTACTTTTTATTAAAGAAATTGGACCCCAATTTTTTTGAATTTCTTCAAGAACTTCAAATTATTAAAAGGCTACTGTGGGTTGTTTTGAACTCCATTTTTTGAAATGATTTTTACAAATGAGTTCCAAATAGTTTGAGGATCATTTTCATCCAAAAATTCCTAGATTTAAACCCCATTTTGGGAATTAGAATTTTGAGCCATTTTGATCCTTTTGCCCAAATTTCATGGTTTTGATATCGTTAGTTCCATAGTTTGATTGTGAATCATTATTTGAATATATTGTGGTATTTCAGTCTCTTTTCGGAAATAAAAATCTCAATTTAGTGATTGCTCGAGTATCAATTAAGGTAAGTGAACTTCTAAAACCTTGTAAATCTTGTAGATTAGTTGAACTTGCTTTCGTATATGTTTTAGGGAGTAATGAGAATAAGGTTTTGGATGATAATCATGTGAATTATGCTTAATGAAAGATTTTGGTAATCAAAAGTACTATGTGTGCTATGATCTTGTTCGGAAATATGAACCTCTTGACTTGAACTTGATATGAACTTGATGAAATGCTATGGTAGCCTTTATGTGATTATGAACTTGATAAAATTATCATTTGCTCATTGTTGATTATGGGAATTGACTTGGACATACTTCCTCACTGGTTGATCCTAATTGTGATAAAAAAAAGGTAATGAAATGGAGACTTAATGACTTATAATAATGTAAATGATGTACTTGTTGATGTTGATATACTGTTGATAGTGTGACGTGAATTGCATTTATATGAATTGCATTATAACTATGGACACTATTATCCTCTCATTATTTGTGTGAACATGCTTATTTATATTTGTTCTATAACACCATGATGAGACCCATTTGATGACTATGCCAATGGAAAATGGTTCTAGTAATGGATACTTATGCTGATAGAAAATGGTTCTGGCGGTTGATACTTATGCTGATGGGAAATGGTTTTGGCGATGCCAATGTGAAATGGTTCCGATGATTGATGATGATGCTGATAGAAACTAGTACCAGTGAATATATGGTCTTTGTGCGGACTATGGGTTCCAGTTTGTTATACATCATATGTGTATCATTAGGACAAACATGCATCACTTTACGTGACATCACATTGCTTTGTATTGCATCTTATCTGTCATTATGAAGTTGTGCATATGCCTCATGTGTCTCTGAGATTAATATATTTGATACTGTTATGAGTCATTTAGTAATGCTGATGAGCTATAATTGATCTATGTGCTATATGAACTGTGTAGTATAGATTGGGCTTAATTTTGCGTATGTTGTGGTTGAGAAGGTTTGATAGGGATTAAAGGAGTTCTAGGGACTATTAGATTTACTTGGTTTTGTTGGTTGTCTTGTTGAGTATCATGTTGTTTGGTACTCACTCCTTGCTATCTACACTTGTGTAGGTTTCAAGCCCGGACAGTGATTTAAATATAATTCATTCATCTGAAGCCTTATGAGGAGACTTGAAGGTAGTTGTTCTATGCCGGCGATCTCCCTTGTGTCTTTTTATTAAGCTTTGTTCTATTTGAGTGACAAAGAGATTGAGACTCGTACTTATTTTTATTTCCATTATATAAGAGGCTTGTAAATGTGACAATCAGCCTTTAAGGTATTGTAGTTGAGTTTATCGCTCTCCATATCTACCAATGCTCTGCCCGTGGCCAAAAATGGTCTTCCCTAGATTATGGAGACTTCAAAGTCCACCTCACAATCCAGGATGACAAAATCAGCAGGGAATGGATTTGTCAAATCTCACCAGCACATCACGTAGGATCTATACGGGCTTCCTCACTGATCTTTTGGCCATCAACAACCTCATTGTAGTTGATTTGGGAGCTCCCAAGCCCAATTTACTGTAGATCGCAAGTGGCATCAAGTTGATAATAGCTCATAAGTCGCATAGAGCCTAGAAATATTGAATGACCAATAGTGCATGGAATAGTGAATGCTCCTAGGTTCTCCTTCTTTTCAACCAACGACCTTGTAGCAATAGCGCTACAATGGTGTAGGTTGTCAGCAAGATCAAAGGTGACTATCCTCTTCTTAGTAATCAGGTATTTCATGAACTTTTCATAACTTGGCATTTTCTCCAATGCCTCTACCAATAGGATGTTCACAGACAGTTCTTTCAACATAGAGATGAATTTCAAGAACTTCCCATTTCCAGCCTTCTTTTTCAACTATATAGGAATAAAGTAGGCGGTTTTTGGATTGGTGGAAATGGTTGTACTAACTCTGTTTTGACTGTCTATTTACCTTTTGCCTTCCCACTCATCTTCGGATCTACCACTATCTCCTCAACCTCGTCATCATCATCAATTAGAACTAGATCATGTGACCCAATCCTTTTCTGCTCATCGACATCAAATGAAATATCCATATCCTACTCAGCACCTGTAGGTGATGGTCCCTGAATCATCTTACCACTTTTGGTTGCCATTGCCATACGTTTTCTATCTTTCTTTGGGTTTTATGCATTTTCACCGATAAGTGTGCCAATCTTTCTTTGATTCAATGCCACAGAAAACTGAGCCATTTGGTGATCTCACTTTTTGATAGCAGTGGAGTGTGAATCTACCAGCTAACCCATGTTGGACATTTCTCTCATCAAGTCTTTGACACCTACATCAGTTGATTCTACCTTTTTCAGAACTTGTGCCAGCATGTCTTTCAACTTTGAGTTTCCAGAACTAGTCGCAACTCAATCTCTATTTCCATAAGCACATACACACCGCTGCAGTTATTCTTGAAGGTGTGTTTTCTTTGCCAGTTTCCTTGATCACGGTTACTAGCTCTTTCATAATACCATCCTTCTGAAATTTCAACCTTGATTTCCATAATTGTAGTTTGGAAAACCCACTGGCTGTTCAAATACTCAACCTATCATCAAAATCTATTTCTGGCTCATCATACCTGATGGCACCCCCAACTGTATTTACCTTCTCAGCACCTCTAGATAGCAAGTGCTTAGCGAATAAATCCATCTGGGTTTTTATGTGAGCCATATCCTGATCAAGCTCCTCTTCTTTTCTTCTTTGCTCAGCTGACATCTTGAATGTATAGCCTAGGCATCCAACCTCAGAATCTCTGGTGTGCCAAGCTCTACTAGTCTTTAATACCTGATCCAAGATTGTTGATTCTTCTTTGAAGGTTTTATAAATGAATGATCCACCGCAAGCTTGATAAACTACCCTCTTAGTCACAAAGTTGCCCGATCTAAAAAATAGTTCCATCTGATACTCGTCTATGAGATTATTATTTGGGTATATTTTCAGCTTCTGACTAAATCTCTACCATGAGTCATGTAGAGCTTCATGAGGGAGCTTTTTTTGTGCATTAAGCTCATTCTTGATCTGCAACTTTCTAAAAGGTGGAAAGAAGTGTTCCAAAAATGCTTCCTTTAGTTCTCACAAATTTGTGATTGAACCATGTGAGAGCTTATTTAGCCACTTGATTCCCTCCCCAGACATATAATATGGAAATAGTTGTAGGCAAATTGTAGTGGGATGTCACAACTTCTTTACATGGAAATGAAGTTCATCAAATGTTGATGTGCCTCATATCCAGTTGTTCCTTTAAATAGTCCTTTCAAATTCAAGAGTTGAAGCATAGTGCTAGTGATGGTGCACTTCAGCCTAATGGTAATAGAGGAAGAACTATTACCCCAAGGTCCCCAACTCCATCTTTTTTTGGATCATCATCCTCCAGAAAAACATCAATGGGCCTCTACTGCGCTCTAACTCATTGCATTGGTGGATTATGCAGGGGTGCATCTTCCACATCTTCCTCCTCATCCCCAAGATTATCATTATTACCATGATTGCCTCTAGCTTGATCTTCCGCAAGCTCTCTCAATCTTTGCGCCTTGCGCTCTTTTGCATTCATCTTTCTAATTGACTTTTGTGGCTCAGTATTGTAAGGGAATAGTGGTTCACCCATACTTTAGGTATTGGTCATGCACTAACCAGTAACTTGCATAAATAAAAATTAGAAACAAAAATAAAATTAGGAATAAGACTACAAACCAAACTAAATACTAATAAAGTATTTCAAAGCCGTATTCCTCAACAACGCCATGAAAATTTGATACACCCAAACTCAGATTCAATTCAGAAGTATAAAGTGGTCACTATCAAATATAGAACCCAACTAGGTTGGGGTCGAACCCACAGGAAAATGCGGAGGAAATATGTCTACTAGCACTTAAACTCAGTTGTAGTCAATATTTCTAAATAATAAAAATAAATAAAGTAAATGGGGGATATTATTTCAATAAGTAAATGTTTGCAGCAAAAGAATAAAACTTAAGGTTGTTAACAATATGAGATGGTAACTAGGGTTGTGTTCCCCATGACATATAACTCAATAGTCGTTAGGTATTGGTGATATCATATCACTGTGTCGCATGAAAAATCTAGCAAGTTATGTACACTTAAACACCTCTTGGCCCTATTTAATATATTTCACTCATCTCCTCCTAGTCTCAGAGTGTATTACCAACTAACCCTTGTTTTTTATCTCAGAAAACTATCCCCTCCCGGGCTCAAGTTCTTAGACAAAGGTTATGATTTAAATCTCTATTGTAGTTATCCTTTCCTAATCACTAACCCTCTACCGAGCAAATAATGAATACAGGTGAGTTTTAACATGGGCCCTCATTAAAAGGAAAACAAGTTGAATAAAACTACAATGCCATGCTAAACACTTGTCGAAAATCACCTATACATTTGCCTACTTCATTATTGTGTCATGGTTCTCACAACCCTAGTTATGGGGTTTAGCTACTCATAATTTTAAGGAATTATTCAAGAATTAACGGTGAATTCATAAAACAATACTTACGTTTATAGAAAAGTAAACCTCGAATCACAAGATGAATAATGGATCAAGAACAAACGAAGGATTGAATTTTGTTTAAATCTTGAAAGTCACCAAAGTATACTCTCACAATGTTCACAATAACCAAAACTTAGAATAAAAATGCATAACCTCAAAATAAAACAAATTCGGATATTTACAGAATTACAAAACCTACTCCTAAACTAGCTAGGAAAGCTTAAGTCGACAGAGTTCACGCCACTACATCATGGTCCATACTGGCCTTCACGCCCTATGGTCTTTCTCTATGGTGTTTGACTTAGATCCACCACTGTGTGGGCCTTTGCTTCTTCACCAGCAAGTACAACACTTTGTTGTCCTGCCTACGCCCCGTACTAGGGTCCATAGTACTTCATTTTTCCAATTCCAGTCCTCAATCAACAACCCTTCATGAGCCATAATTATGTCATGTGGTGGACTCCATGCCCCATGAAGGGTCTCATGGAGTTCCACCTGACCAAAGTTTCAACACTTGAAACTTTACTTGTATCAGCATCACGCCAGCCACCACGATCCGTAAAAGGCACCAAGGTTCGTGGTGGCACTAGTAGTTCCTATTTTTTAGCAGAAATGTCTCAACTCCTCAAAAATCATCCAAACTCGTGCGCGACTTAGTTTTTCTGGAAAATAAACAAAATACACACCATATCTACACAAATATTCTTACAACACACACTTATTCATTGTGTTTAGTATTGAAAGTGTCGTAAATACGCGACACATCAATGCTCAAAATTCCTCTTCTTCTAGCCATGAAGGGCGTTTTGTCGGTCCTTGGTAATCCTAAACACTACCAACACCATCTGAAACTTGTTTACAGAACCATACAACACAAACCTTAAAGGAGTCACATACTTCAATCGAACCTCTAGGGATGACAATAACCAAAACGAGGAAAACAACCTGGGCAAAGCCGAAAATCCAACACCTTAATCCAACAACCTAAGTTAAAATACTACCTTCTAGAGTTAACCACTCTACTCCCAAGGATGATTATCTCATGAATGACGAGTTCGCACTGATCCCATCTCCAGTGACTTACTTTTACCATAGGAACTTCTAGAAAGTCGGCACTATGTACTCTCAAACCGCTCTACCACCTCAAATCTGAGCCAACCATCCTAGCCCAAGGTAAACGAGTTGTAGGCCATGTACAAACATAGACAGTCGATCAGTAATGGTCCAAGGGCACCAAATCCACTCACAACACCGCAAGCTATCGATTAGGCCAAAAAAATCAAACCTTACATCCTAAACAAATTCAATGAATTACTTTGACCCGATCATGTAGATGAACCTATTAACCAACTTCTCATCCTTCATCTTAGGCTACCTCTGAAATTACCGATGAACACCACTGCTCCAACTCCAAGTGGCAACCAAAGCCTCGAGAGCTATCAATAACAAGGCATAATGAGAAATCAAACTTCCCAAACTCTAAACTAGCCATAGTTGGTATCAAAGCCCTCAAAAAGGATGATTTCAAAAGGTTGAATGAACGAGCTACTACGTATCCCGAAAGGTATAGACAATGGAAAATATACCCCTATCCCCTAAAACTGGGGGACCAAACAGCTAATAAGTATATTGATAATAGGCGATGCTAATAAATGCAAGTTTGTAGTAAAACCAGTAACATCATTAGTGGCTCTAAGAGATCATCAACAAGTGTATAGACCCACCCCGGCCCTCGACCTGCCAAGTGGGACCTATGCAGCTCCCTAATCTAATTTAGTGGTACATTGACCAAAGGGGCACATAGGGGACACGAGAAGTCTATATACACTGCCTGGGCCCAAACCAGGTCTTACATAAACATATAGACTCCTGTGGCGGTAGTATCAGAGAGTGAACAGCCAAGCCGATGTAGAAAAAGGCGACACCATGCCGAATAGTCAAATATAGGCTAAAGGCATTCCAGATTCAACCAATGTAGAAAAAAGGTGAGGCTACGATGAATATTAATAAAAATGAGTGCATCCTTGCTTCCACTGAAATTGTCAGCATAAAAAGGAGCATGTCTTCGACGCCTCGTAAGTCTCAAAACCAATGTCCAAATGATCCAGGTGGTACCACTCTGATTGAAACCAGTTTGAAAGTAGTAAAAGTGTGAGAAATCCTTCTCAATAACAGTAGTGAAAACCCATAAAAAAATTGGGATCGTACCATAAAACATGTGAAAATGCTTAATCAATGCAAGCAGCTATCACCAGCATCCAAATAAGGCACACACAATTCAAAATATAATATCAAGTTATACCATACTATCAAGGTAAAGGAACTAACCTGGGATCCAATCACTCCTCAACTAGGAACCAAGAAAAAATGAAATAGCATGAGGAGAACTCTAATCTCGGCAAATATCAACCTAAATCACATGCAATAAATACGAAGAAATATCTAATAAAGATTTGTCAAAGTGGGATACCGTAGCTTACTTAGAATCTAATCATGCGCACTCTAAACCCACCAATTTGAGGCTTTGCTTTTCTGAATCACCTCCAATCACCACCACGCTATCGAAATTGAAACTTATGCATCATTATAAGAAACATAATACCCATATTGCCATAATATACTCTAGGCCCAAAAAGGGATCAAAAATAGGCCCATCTAACCCACCTGCGAGATTACAAAACTAACTAGCTCAATGATTCCTAAAATGATTAAAGAACTTGTGCCCCAAAATGGGTACAATCCGAGCCCTAAAACACTATAAATCAACCAACAACTCGAGAGTTCAAGAAACACCATTAATGGGGTTAGATGGAGGTTTTAGAATAATATTCTATCTCAATAACAAGTCCAAATTGCTCCGCCAACAATCCTAACATGAAGCTGCAACAAAAACAAGCAATTAGCATTTGAAATCACCCAAATTAGAGCTCTCTAACTCAAGATATTAAGTTTTGAATAATAAACAAAAGATATGAAAATTTTGGGCTTTAGCAAGCCCCATGGGTCGCTAAATCAGTTCCTTGGTCGCTTAAGCAGTTGGTCAAAGTTGGTCAAACACTGCTAAAGCAATCCAAGGGTCATTTAAGCAATCGCACCAGCACCAATACAGGCTAAACTTTTATTTTGATGCTTCTGATCATTTGGAGTCGCCTGAACGCAAAACATATATGAAATATGATTTTAAACGGCATTCCAACTTCATGGAATCGAAGAAAAAACCATTAGAGATCATTTACAAAAAATGTGGACTGAAGTCAACACTTTAACTATTACAAAGAAAGCAACAGAGTGCCCAAAATTAAAAAGAATACCTCGAGACTCAAACTAAAGGTCCTACTAGACCAAATTCAATATTTTGGTGCTAATGGTGCTGACAGATAATGAATTCTCCAAATGTTGACCAAACTCAACTCTAGTCATTTAAGCTTTCCAACATCTCATTTATGTGCTCAAACTCACACCAAAACCTCGAGACCCGAACTAAAGATCGTTCTAGACCAAACTTAATATTTTAGAACTAATTATGCTCACAAAATTTCAATATGAGCATGGTTATCAAGAATTTTGACCAAAGTCAAACTTAGGCTGAATCTTAAAGGTTAAAACGCCTAATGGTTCAATCTCCCACCAAAAGCCTCAAGACTCAACCGAACATTCTACTAGCCTAAATACTGAAAAGATCAAAAAATAAAGAAAATAACCTAGAGGGTCATTACAAGTGGTTATCAATGTTTAAAGTTGTACTAATATAATATATACATGCTGTTAAAATTATGATTTTCAATATCTTGAATTTTGTATATTCTTTTGAAACCATTTCACATACTAAATTTATTCATGCATTGGATCTTTTAGGTATGAATTAAGTACTAAAATAGGTATATAACACCTTTTTAGATTTTTACCAATGTATTGAAAGAATATAAATTTTGCTTTCATTTTTAAGTTTAATGAATCATTTAGTTTTTTTTAAAAATAATCAGTTTCTAACCTATATCATAACCTATTCAGTAATTATATTTTAGTATTTTTAATTATAATATTTTTGATTATATCTTGTGCATGCAAATTCCTACTCAATAAAATGGATAAAATATGAATATTTGTTGATTCCTTAGCTTTAATATAATATACTTTTATTTTGAAATCATAATCTATATCAATGTCATACACTAAATGTCATGACCCAAGCCTAGGACCTAGACGTGACATGGCGAATGAGGAACCCGAAAATACCTCAAACAAGCCTCTTAGCATTCTTTTAGCCTTTCATAGGTAATGATGATAAATAAACAAGCGAAAATCATAATAGTAAATCTTCAACTTACATAGATCCAACAATACCTCTAACTTTTAGATTTAACGGGGCTCAGACAAGTCCCTAGCTCACCCTCAATCATAATAAAAGAAATGCCATAGTAAAATATCTCAACATATCATAAGCTAGAAAGATAAAGGAGTATTGTTCCCGGAACATAGGAACTCACCAAAAGTATTCTTCAATGGAATCTCAACTAGCCAAGTGGAGGAGAACGAGGAGGAGCACTGGTCCCTATATTGTGATATCATGTAGGCAAAAGAGTATGCGTTAGTACTTTGAATGTACTAAGTATGTAAGGATGCATGAACATTGAGGAAATATTAAAATATTTACCTTAGTACCAAGGCCTTTCTGAAATGATCTCCAAAAGTAAGAAGTAAATTGGTTACCACGATCCAAAATAATGGATAACATCACACCATGCAACCTCACCAACTCCTGAATATACAACTTGGCATAGTCTTCGGCACTATAGGAAGTCTTAACCGGTAGGAAGTGAGCTGACTTAGTCATTCTATCAATAATTACCCAAATCGAGTCATGACGCTTCCGGGTATGAGGCAAACCCACTACAAAATCTATATTCACATCTTCCCACTTCCAAGTAGGGATTTCAATGTCTTGGGCTAGGCCACCCGGCCTTTGATGTTTGGCCTTCATTTGTTAGAAATTCATACATTCGGACACAAACCTTGCTATGTCCTTTTTCATGCCACCCCTTCAATACAACTCCTTTAAGTCTCGGTACATTTTCGTTGAAGCGGGATAAATGGAGTGTGTAGAATTATGAGCCTCTATCAAGATCACTCCTTAGGCCATCAACATCTAGAACACATATCTGACCTTGGTAGTATAGAACCCCATCTCCCCCTTAGGAAAAGACCTCTATCTTCTTTTCCTTTATCAACTTCTTTACCTCGATAAACTTTGGGTCAAGATCTTTCTTTGATTTAACATCCACCACCAAAGAGGAATCAGATCTATTTTGAACAACCATACCACCATCATTAGTACCACACAACTTCACCCCTAATCTAGCCAACCGATGAACATCTTTCACCAACGCCCTCTTCCTTTCATCCACATGGGCCACACTCCCCATAGACACTCTACTAAGTGCATCAACAACCACATTGGCTTTACCCAGATGATAGTGTACACTCATGTCATTGTCCTTAAGGAGTTCTAGCCACCTCTTTTGCCTTAGATTAAGGTCATTTTGGGTAAACACATATTGAAGACTTTTATGATGAGTATACACATCCAAATGCACCCCATAGAGGTAATGCCTCCAAATATTTAGAGCAAAAAGAACGACCGCTAATTCAAGGTCATGGGTTGGGTAGTTACGCTCATGCACCTTTAATTTCCTAGAAGCATAGGCTATGACCTTGCCGTTTTGCATTAAGACACAACCTAAACTAATCTTTGAAGCATCACAATAAATTACAAAGCTTTCTAATCCTTTTGGGAGAGTCAAAATAGGAGCAGAGGTAAGTCGATCTTTCAAGGTCTGGAAACTCTTTTCACACTCATCCGTCCATATGAATTTGGCTTTCTTTTGGGTCAATTTTGTCATAGGAGATGAGATAGAAGAAAAACCTTTGACGAACCTTCTATATTACCGGCTAGACCCAAGAAGCTCCTAATATCTGAAGGAGATGATGGTCTAGGCCAATTTTTGACTGCCTCTATTTTCTTACGATCAAGCTTGATCCTATCACCGAACACTACGTGACCAAGAAATGCCACCTCCTTTAACAAAAATTCACACTTACTAAATTTTGCAAATAATTGCCTATCCCTCAACATTTGAATCACAACTCTCAAGTGATTTTTATGTTCTTTCTCACCCCGAGAGTAAATCAAAATATCATCACTAAAGACTACCACAAAGGTATCAAGGTAAGGTTTGAACACCCTATTCATCAAGTCCATGAACCCCATTGGTGCATTCATCAACCCAAAACTCATCACCACAAACTCAAAGTGACCATACCTTGTTTGAAAAACTATTTTAAGAATGTCACACTCCCTCATCCATAATTGGTGATAGCCAAACCAAAGGTCGATCTTGGAGAAGAGACTTGCCCCTTGCAATTGATCAAACAAGTCATCTATTCTAGGGAGTGGGCACTTGTTCTTAATGGTCATCTTATTTAATTGCCGATAGTCTATGCACATTCAAAGTGACCCATCCTTCTTTCTCACAACTAGAATGGGAAAACCCTATGGTAAAACAGTTGGTCTTATGAACCCCTTCTCTAACAAGTTTTTTAATTATTCCTTCAACTCTTTCAATTCTGCCGGGGCCATACGGTAAGGAGGAATAGAGATAGGTTGGTATTGGGGAGGAAATGGATACCAAAATCAACTTCCCTTTCGAGAGGGACATCGAAAAGGTCATCGGGAAAGACATCGAGGAATTTATTGACTATAGGAACTGACTCAAGAGGAGGACTTTTGGAGTCGACATCCCTAACCCTCACAATATGGTAAATACAACCATTAGAAATCATTTTTCGAGCCTTAAGATAAGAAATGAACTTACCCTTCACCACTGAATCACAACCCTCCCATTCAATAACAGGCTCATTTGGAAATTAGAACTTGACTCGACGAGTCCTATAATCTATGAAAGCATAAGATGCATGTAACCAATCCATCCCAAGAATGACATTGAAATCTATTATGTCAAGTTCAATGAGATCACAAGGAATAACTTTATGCAAGATAGACACAAGACAACCCCTATAAACCTTTCTAGCAATAATCGACTCACCAATAGGGATAAACACCAAATAAGGCTCTAATAACATTTCAAGTAAAACATCAAATCTATTAGCAAGGAATAGAGTAACAAATGATAAATTTGCACCCGGATCTAATAGTGCATACACATCAAAAGAAAAGACCTTTAACATATTGGTAATGACATTGGGTGCATCCTCAACCTCTCGTCTCCTATGCAAGGCATAAAAGCAGTTGGTACGTTGGACACCTCCTTGGACTTGTTGACCATGAGAAATTTGGCCTTGTGGCCTACCACCACCATCTCTATAATCTTTAGCATGGTGGCCCATCTTGCCACACTTAAAGCATGCATTAGAGCCGGCTAAGCATTTCTCTTTGTGAGTCCTTCTATACTTCTTGCAAGCGGGGAAAGTTTGAGTAGCAACATTCTCTCTTAGAACTATTGGTTTACCACTCTTGTCCTTGTTGAACCTTGGAGGAGGATTATTGGTGGAACCTTATCCCACAAATCATTTCCCACTTTAGCCTTTGCCATTGTTACCATAATCGGACCTTTGAGGGTTAAACCCTCCACCATCCACTCTAGCCTTTTTGAACCCCTTTGATCTCTCTCTAAGCTTCTCTTCTTCAATTTATTCTACGTAAGTCATTAACCGAGAGATGTCCATCTCCTTGACCAACATGGCCATTTTGCACTCCTTGGACACCAAGCTTGAGACACCAGAAATAAACTTGCTCATCCTAGCTCTTGGATCGAAGACCATAAAGGGATCATACTTTGACAACTTAGTGAATTTGAGAGCATACTCCCTCATGCTCATACTTCCTTGATGGAGGTTGATGAACTCTTGGATTTTGGCCTCCCTTAGCTCCAATGGGAAGAAGCAGTCTAGGAAGGCACCTTTGAACTCTTCACATCCTATCGGCCCTATTTCTTCATCCCTCTCAACAACCCATTATTCGTACCACACTCGAGCCACACCTTTGAGTTAATAGGATACTAGCTCGGCCTTCTCATTTGGTGTCATATCCATGATAGCCATAATCTGGTACACCTCATTAATGAACTCCATAAGGTCCTCATCTAGTGTAGAACTATCGAACTCGGGTGGATTCATCCTTTGGAAATCCCAAATCCTAGAGGCTGGATTTTTCATTTGGGGAGGAGGAACACCTAGATGCCCTTGGTTGGCTATGAATTGAGCTAAAAAAGTAATGACACTACAAAACTTGGCATAGGTTACCCCATCCTCATGATGTGGGCCATTGGGAATTGAAGGAGTTTGGTCCTTATCGTCAACCCTTGCTCTTCGAGTTGCTCTTCCACGAGTTATTATCTAGAGAACATAAAATGGGTCATTAGTTAAAGGATAGCTTAGGACACTCTAAGGCACGACATGAATTTAAAAGAAGTGAAAAATTTTCTAGACGCCTCATAGTCTTCTATTCATAATTGTGGCATGTTTCACAACAATGAACAAGACCTTATTCGATGTAGTATATTGGACTCCAAGGACCATTCAAAACCTTAGGCTCTAATATCAAGTTTTTCATGATCTAAGTCTAAGGCCTAGACGTGACATGGCGAATGAGGAACCCGAAAATACCTCAAACAAGCCTCTTAGCATTCTTTTAGCCTTTCATAGGTAATGATGATAAATAAACAAGCGAAAATCATAATAGTAAATCTTCAACTTATATAAATCCAACAACACCTCTAACTTTTAGATTTAACGAGATTAAGATAAGTCTCTAGCTCACCCTCAATCATAATAAAAGAAATGTCATAGTAAAATATCTTAACATATCATAAGCTAGAAAGATAAAGGAGTATTGTTCCTGGAACATGGGAACTCACCAAAAGTATTCTTCAATAGAATCTCAACTAGCCACGTGGAGGAGAATAAGGAGGAGCACTGGTCCCTACATGGTGATATCATGTAGGCAAAAGAGTATGCGTTAGTACTTTGAATGTACTAAGTATGTAAGGATGCATCAACATTGAGGAAACATTAAAATATTTATGTAATATGGAACATAATGTAATACATGCATAATAAATCATATAGATATCATTTAAAACATTCATTTTGTTGGAAAATAACCATAACCAACATTTAAGACCATGCGAGATATTACATGGAATCCAACATAACCCCCTACGTTGGTCGGGGAGACTACTTGTTAGGAAGAACTCTGTCAACTTCATTCATTTCTTTAACTTTAACTATAAGGGCTATTTATGGATCCATTAGCCTAAGCCTATAAGAGCTCCTATGTTGGCACATAGTTAATGGGACAAGGGGTTGCTACTAGGATTCCCTTACCGAATCTCACCTTAATGACCCATTCGGTGCTAAGTCAATCCCACGAAATAGTTTAATACTTCAAAATAGTCATAGCATATAGCTTGAGAATTCAAACATCATATTTGGAAGAATAGCTCATTAAAACATTTGGTAATTCAAATATGCAAGAATTGTCCTTATTGCATAAAGAATCCATCATTCATATCATTTTATAATTCTTTTATTTCATAAGACTCCCTTTAGATCATAGATATTGCTTTCATAAAAAATCATTTGGAGTCAAAGCTTTCAAGCCAAACTTTATTGAAAACATAGTTAAATTAGGTGGGTTCAAATCACTTCAACTTGCAAATATGTATGTAAATAAATATAAATAAATACTTTGAAATCCATTAATTAAAAATCATGCTTTAAACAACCCACCATGAATTTCAAGAACCTTTAAATAGATAAATAGAGGAATTACTTGTAAACCATCAATTCATACATATGAAATGATATTGCATCAAAATAGACCAATAATATTAGTTTAACCATGATTCATACTATTAAGCAAAAATAAAAATTATCATAAGAAAATATTATTTGAAATCAAGAGACTTAATTGAAAGAGTTTTTGGACTACATGGGTAGAAGAACCCATGAATAAACACCACATAACTTAGAATAAAGTTTAAAAAATATAAACATAATTGATCATATAATCAAAATAATTTAGACATGAGAGTGAAAGAAATATTCTCATTGAAGCCTTACATACCTGGAATCTGAAGCTGTAGTCGAAACCGAAGGACTTAATGAACACTCTTGAGTCCTAGCTTTTCTTCTCGCCGGAACATTTTGTGTACTACCTGAAGTATATGAATCAGCGGAATAGTATTTCTTCACTACTAAGAACTAAAACCATATTTGAGAATGAGTAAAGAAGTGCATAGAGAGAAGAGCTATTTGAGAAAGCTTGATAAATAAAATGAGGAAATATGGTGGGTATTTATAGGAGTAGAAGAGGGACCTAATAATAAATAAAAATAATTACAAAGGATGATCTTGAAAATTCAATTGAGGATTTTGATGTCATGGATGATGTCAAAGGGTTCTAGATATTTCCATGGTAGGTGAGATGAGTTCTTTTTAACAGAATACGCTTTTTCGATGCTGCGTTTGAACAAGATAAATTTCTTATTAGGATTTGGTGTCTTCATACAAATTGTAGATATGGAAGTCTAGTTTCATTTAGTGTAAGAATCAACTAATTTGGAGTAACCTACAGTGAGATATGAGTTTTCTTCTATAAACACTCTATTCTGTCACAGCATCCTGTCTTACAATAATTAATTTATTTGATCTACTTACCTCCGAAACGTAAAATATGATCTTCACAAAAGTTATAGGTAATGATATTTTGGTTACTTAGAAATTTGAATCACCTAATTTGGACTATCCTATGAAATGTTATGACCAAAATACAGAGGTTGTATTATTTTTAGGCAAAAATTAAAACATCGTACATAACATTTTTAGGGGATGTTACACTAAACCACTTAATATGTACACATTTTATACATTTAATTCATATATTCTTTGGATTTTTAAGGTATGAATTAGGTATTAAAATAGGTATATAACTCTTTTTTTATTTTCATCAATATATTGAAAATATATAAAATTTGCATTTATATACTATTGAAGTCGAAACTTATTTGAATATAAAAGTCATATACTAAGTGATTTAGTGTGGTATAGATATGATTTCAAAAAAAACATACTATATTAAAGGTAAGGAAATAATATTTTCTTCTTCAATGATTTTTCATCTGAATTAAAATCAACCTGATTACAAAATTGACACCAAATAAATATTCCATGAGTTGAGGTGTCAATTCTTTTTGTTATATAATATATGCAATTGATATATAAACTGGTTTCAATAATATTAATCAAAGTTAATCATGAAAATCAAATTATATACTCATTACACAAAGTATATGATATTATTTTTTTGAACTTATCATGTGAATTGATATTAACAAAATATATTCAATTCATTTAATATGAAAATTATATACAAACTAATAACATTGGTTTATTTTAACTGACTTTTTAAATTTTTCGATTTATGAAATTTCTATATATAAAATGTTAATTGTAAATGATGTAAACTTTTTCAAAAAGAAATTCGTTTCCAACTTCATGCAGATTCATAAAAAAATTATTTGTCAAAAAAATTAGATTCTTGTAATGACCCTGAAGGTCAACAACAATAACAACTCAGTGAAATCTTACATCGTGGGGTCTGGGAAGGGTAAAGTGGACGCAGACCTGACTCCTACCAACAACCCTGAAGGTCATTTTTGGTATTTTTTGCAAAATGATCATTTTACCTCTCCCTGACCCTGAGTCATATTTTATCAGTATTCAAAGTTGGTTTTGTGAAATTCTTTGAAAAGTTAAGGTTTTTGGAAAGATGTTAGTTCTGAAGGCATAAGTTGTCAAATAGTGGTATTCGGTGTCATTTGGAGTTTTGAGTCTCGGAATAATATTTTATCGATTGCATCAGCTCTGAAATGTGGAATTTGTTCTAGGAAAATTGATGGAATCAGATTCGGAGTAATATTGCGGGTTTGAGGTTCTAAGTTGGAAATTATTGAGTTTAGAGTTGACTTTGGTCAATATTTGGAGTTTGGATTCTCAGATTGGAATTTGGAAGTTTCTCTTGGATTCGGAGGATGATTTAGAGAGTTTCAGTGTATTTTTTGGAAGCTTTGAAGGCATTTTGGCCTTTTCAAGGCATAGAGTTTATCTGCTTGCGACTTATTGGATTTTGTGTCACGAAGATCTTGAATTTGAATATCAATGGTTCCATTAAGTCTAGAACATCGAATCTACTATGGTAGCATATATGATTTGTGTGTACGGAATTTCAAACAAATCTCAAAGGTCGATTCAGAGACTTTGTAAATTTTGTGAAATTTCTGAGTTAGTGTTCTGGTGCCTTTGATTTTGCGAAAGGGTGTTGCTTTAGCGACCTCTGCTTTTGCGAAGACCCTTTGCTTTATCAAAGGGAGTAAACCTTTTCAAGCATCGCGATAGAGATCCCGGTGTCGTAAAAGCAACCTCAATATCGCTTAAGCTATATCTGAGGCGGTTTTGTCGGGGTTTTGGTTCATTGTCACTATTTTTGACTTTGGAAACTCGAAAGAAGGTAATTTCAAGTAATTGTTTATTGGAATTTCATTAGGTAAGTGTTAACTTGAAATCAATATTATCCATTGTTTATATCATGATTTTTATTTTTATTAAAGAATTTGGACCCCAAATTTTTTGAATTTCTTCCAAAACTTCAAATTATTAAAATAGCTATTGTGGGTTGTTTTGAACTCTGTTTTTTAAATAATTTTTGCAAATGAGTTCCAAATGCTTTGTGGATCATTTTCATCCAAAAATTCCTAGATTTAAACCCCATTTTGAAAATTAGATTTTTGAGCTATTTTGACCTTTTTGCCCAAATTTAATGACTTTGGTGTCGTTAGTTCCATAGTTTGATTGTGAATCATTATTTGAATAGATTGTGGTATTTCAGTCTCTTTTCAGAAATAAAAATCTCAATTTAGTGATTGCTCGAGTATCGATTAAGGTAAGTAAACTTCTAAAACCTTGTAAATCTTGTAGATTACTTGAACTTGCTTTTATATATGCTGATAGAAAATGGTACCGACGAATATATGGTCTTTGTGTGGCTCCATGGGTTCCAGTCTGTTATACAGTAGATGTGTATCATTAGGATAAACATGCATCACTTTACATGACATCACATTGAATTGTATTGTATCTTATCTGTCATCGTAAAGTTGTGCATATGCCCCATGTGTCTCTGAGATTGATATATTTGATAATGTTATGAGTTATTTGATAATGTTGATGAGCTATTATTGATCTATGTGCTATATGAACTATGTAGTATAGATTGGGTTGATTTATGCGCAGGTTGTAGTTGAGGAGATTCGATTAGGATTAAATGAGTTCTAGGGACTATTAGATTTACTTGGTTTTATTGGTTGGATTGTTGAGTATCATGTTGTTTGGTACTCACTCCTTGTTATCTACACTTGCATAGTTTTCAAGCCCGAACAGTGATTCAGATTTAATTCCTTCATCCAAAGCCTTATGAGGAGACTTGAGAGGTAGTTGTTCAATGCCAGCAATCTCTTTTGTCTCTTTTTATTATGCTTTGTTCTATTTGAGTGAAAAATACATTGAGACTTGTACTTATTTTTATTTCTATTATATAAGAGGCTTTTAAATGTGACAATCAGTCTTTGAGGTATTGTAGTTGACTAAGACTTCCTCTTATATATGTATATATATATATACTGCTTCTACATTACTTTCCCTAGTTGATTAGATTTAGACTGACTTATTGCGGGTGGGAATGGACAAGTTCAATCACACCTGAATTTGAGTTGTGACAAAATGGTATTAAAGCCCCAAGTTCATAGATCTCAGGTGTACAAGGTAAGTCTAAGTAGAGTTTTGAGGACCGATACGGAGACATCCGTACTTATCATCAAGAGGCTATGAAAAACCTTAGGAAACTCTCTTTATTCATTCTTTCTTATCGTGTATGGTTATTATCACTAGTACTGAGTATCGCGTATTATTTTGACAAATGTCGAGGACCAGAGCTTCAACTATTAGTAGAGAGGAGCCAGTCCCCAAGGTAGTTGTTGAGACCTCAGCTAAGGGTAGAGGTAGCTTTAGGGACCAAGGTAGAGGTCGTGCAGGAGGAATGGCACCAGTCAGAGGACCAGTTAGAGAGGCTTCTCCTGAGCTACATATTGATACTAGAGAGGACCAGGTCCCTCTAGATATTGCTACTGCTCTGTTATTTTAGGCTACTTCGTAATAAGTGTTGGGTGAACTTGAGGGCTTCATGTAGAGTGTGGGTGAGATTGATATACCTAAGGGTCTCCGACTAAGGAAGGGTCCCAAACCCAAAAGCAGCGTTAGATCCTAATTATTCATGTTGAAGTGGGGCAGCCACCATAAGTTCCCATACCAGCTATTAGTGCACGAGTTACTCTTAATATAGTTATAATAGTAGATGATTAGTAGTGTTATAAGAGGTTTCAGAAGATAAAACCACCAGTTTCAAAGTGATGGGAGCGATGATGCTCGTGAGTTCTTTTGAGGATCTCGTTATTCCATGGAGCATACATGAGGAGAGCAGGTTGAGATTTAAGGGTTTGACCCAGGGTGGTATATTCGTTGTTGAGTATGAGGCACGATTATACCAGGTTTCAGACATTCCGTGGAATTAATTCCAAATGAGGAAGACAAAATCCATATGTTTTTTAGGGGATCTACTTTCTCTATTTGATCGTAAGTTTTCATATCAACCAGTAAGGGAGCTTCCCTCCAACCCATCGTGATCACCTCTAATAAAGCGGATTTGATGGTCAGAGAGGAGTTTGGAGACCCCAAGAGGGCTCATTTTAGTGGTCAGTTTTTCGAAACCTCATTTGGAGGTAGAGGTTCGCACATGAATGGTAGTTCATTTTAGCATCGGAGACCTGTTCATGCTTCCATGCCAGCAGTCGAGGGTGGAAAGGTAGCTCGAGGGTCCCATAGTTTTGGCCAAAGTGGTTATGGTATTCCATTGGGTTCATCTCAATAGCCCTCTATCTGAGATCTTGTTATAGTTGTGGAGATCTGAGTTATTTGATGTGACAGTGCCTTCTATAGACTCTTTCAGGGCCTCAACATACTTATTCAAGGGCTCTAGAGAGAGATTCGGTGCCTCTGGCTAGAGGTCACGATAGGAGTCAGCCAGGTAAAAGCAGTAGTGTGGTTCCGTGAGAAGGTAGAGGTGCGGTACAGGATGGTGGTGGTATAGAAGCTCATTGTTATGCTTTTTTAGGAGACTCGAGAATGAGGCTTTTGGTGTAGTTATCAAAGGTATCATCCATGTTTTCCATCGACCTTTATAAGTGTTATTTGGTCCAGGATCTACATACTCATATATATCTGCCTATTTTGTATCTAGATTCGATTTGACTTGTGATCGCATGCCAGTGTCTATTCATGTTTCTACACCCATGGGTGAGCCCTTAGTGGCGTATCGAGTGTATTGATCCTGTCTAGTTTCGTTTGCTGGGTATGATACTTGGGTAGACATGATTAATCAAAGGATGGTACACTTTAATGTGATATTTGATATGGATTGGCTTTCTCCTTATTTTATTATTCTTGATTTCCATGCTAACAGTATTACCTTAGTGGTACTTGGTGTCTTAAGAATCTTGCGGAAGGGAACTAGTGGTTCATATCCTAGTAAGGTCATCTCCTATATGTGTTCTCAAAGGGTGATTCATGAAGGGAGTATGTCTTATTTGGATTTTATTTGGGATATTAGTTTTGAGTCACCTCCTATTGAGTCTATTCCCATGGTTAAGGAGTTTGCCAATGTGTTTCCTACTAATTTTCCTGGTGTTCCTTTGGATAGGCACATTGACTTTTCTATTGACTTGTAGCCAGGCACTAAGCCCAATTCTATTCCACCTTATTGCATGGCTCTGGATGAGTTAAAGGAGTTGAAGGATCAATTGCAGGACTTGTTGAGTAAGGGGTTTATTCTTCATAGTGTGTCACCTTGGGGTGTATCGGTGCTATTTGTGAAGAAGAATGATGGGTCTATGAGGATGTGCATTGATTATAGAGAGTTGAACAAGGTGACTGTCAAGAACAAGTATCCTCTTCCTTGTATTGATTCTCCTCTTCCCTGTATTGATTCTTTGTTTGATCAGCTTTGTTCTCTAAGATCGATTTGAGTCTGGTTACCATCAGCTAAGGATTAGGCCATCGGATATTCCTAAGACAGTTTTCCGGACCAGTTATGGTCATTATGAGTTCTTGGTTATGTCATTTTGGTTGACTAACGTTCCAGCAACTGATAACGCTCAAATACACCTTTTATAATTTAAAGTGTAGGAGATTGTTATCAATAAAAATACCCAACTAAAAGTCGGGGTCGAATCCCACAAGGAACGGTTATAGAATAGAATTCAAGTATGAACTACCTGAGTGCTCTAAATTGTTGTAGAGTTGGAATAATAAAAATGTGACATAATATAAATTCATAAGTTTCAAATATCAATTAAAAGAGTTTACTAGTTTATCACTAACAAGATCAATAGTAACGGAGTTCAAAAAAAGTTTTAGGAGACTTCTAGGATAGGTGTGTAGTTAAGCATGTAGTACAAATATGGATAAATGCACAACTCAATATCATTAAATATCAATGGATACACTAGGTTACAAAATCATACGACAAGTATTTTTCAATCACTAGTCGTCTATCCAAGTATGCCCTCTCAAACGTAAACATGGATACGAACGTAAATTAACCCAATCCTTAGCATAATCTCCTCTCGAGAGAGAGATTTACAATTGATAAGCATATATCGATGGCTATTTTCTAATTGAACCACTTCATATAACCTTCTCAAGCAAATATGAAGATATAACATAGAATTACATTTGCAACCATAACTCATAAATGAATACATGCAAAATCAACAAAATTCATATCGAATTAAAAAGTGTTGAGCTGATACAAGAACCCAAATTACCCCCTAGAAGGATGAGGTTTAGCTACATATTGCAAAATTGAAAGAGGTTTTACTAAAATAATTGTCTCCCATTGAATTCAACAAGATTTCACTTCAAATTCCAAATGCCCAAGCTAGATTTCCCCAAATTCACCCAAAAAGCAATATCAAAACCCCAAGTAAAAAGAATGTTTTATTCTTTGAGTTCACAGCAGTGGAAGAGTACCAAATTCGCTCTCTTTCAAACTATTATAAGTTCCCCAAAAATAGGCTAAAAAGTCATGACTAGACCACTTCAGTGACGTTAGTCATGCCCGCTGAAGTGGTCAGTGAGTCCTCTAAGGGAATAGAATTTCATGCTTCAAGTCATCAATCCTTCCATCCTCAGGCTAACTGGTTGGCGAGCTCAATGGAGATTGCAGAAAAATTCGTCAGGTCACCAACTAGAATTCCACTTTGTCGTTTTCCTGCTCAAAATTTGCAGAACTTTTGGGCAAGCTCAATTGAGATGGCCATCCAAGTTGGCGGGTCTCCTTCCTCTCATCTTACTCGCCTTTTTATTCCTTTACTTGAGCAACATATTCAAGCCCTTTCTGTAATAACGATTGAGCTCTCCTTCTAAGTTGGCGAGTCATCTTTGCCTTAACTTTCAATCCTCTTTAGCGATTAAGAGATCTACTTAGAGAGTTGCCAAGGGAATCTTTGTGATTTCCAGTTATACTTTTCCACATTATTTTCACATTTTGGCTCTTTTTTTCAAAGTAGTGTTAATGCCTTGTCCTTAATCCCTTATATCTGCAAATCAACACTTTAATGTCAGATTTGGACACAATATAGGCAAAGAGGACACTATTTCATTAGATTTTAAGCCCTAAAGGAGTCCAAATTCCTGACTCATACACACCTCCAACTTAATTTTTTGCTTGTGCTCAAGTAAACCAAGAAACTAATCAGTTCAAAATCAATGTCTACAAGTAGTGCTCATTGAGAACCAACATGAAAGAGAAAACCAAGTTCCATCTCAACATGCAATGTTTAATTATGCACTCAAAGCTTCAAACAATGACTAGTCAATCTCAATTAGAGTTCATGCTCACAAATACTCACTTCAAATGAAAATTCATGCTCAACAAATGTATTAGAATGCCCTCACATCAAGAATGATTTCATGCTCTCTCAAAGCCAATCAAAGACTATATTAAATAAATTAAAAACAACTCTCACACTCCTAAAGAGAAAAACATGCACAATTTCACCCATAGGCTTGCCCGTATTTTCCAACCAACATATTATTTGGCTCATGTAAGATCAAACAGGTCTTTCAAGGTTTGTAATACGGATGAGGGTATGGGTATGATCATTTCAGTTTAGTGACTCTCCCTTCTTGAAGCATGGATCAAATTCACTTCTTTTTCTTTTCCAACATTCTTCTCATATTCACGAATCACTCTTGGGCTATTCATAGTACATAAAATTATTGATATAGCTCATTGAAAACCCCTTTTATTTCCAAAACAAAACACAACAAGTTCCTTTATTCATTTTTTTCTTTCTTTTCTTTTCTTCTTACATCTCTTATATATATAGAGAGGGGTTTCATCTTTTTCACAATCATGTTTCCAAAAATGACTCTCATGAACTTCTCACCCTGATTCTTTCCTCATTCTTACCACACCTCCAACTTAGGCTTTTGGCTTAAGTTAGCTATAGAAAACACCCAATGCTTCAAGAAGGTTATATGTGGGAAAGACAATGAGATTTCAACAACCGATTTAAACATTTTCGTTCATGTTTCATCCAAAGAAAAGGCTTTGCTCAAATGGTGACAAACTAGGATCACACGCTCATGAGGAAGTCACAAGGAGGTATAGCAATTAGGTTCACTCTCAAAAATTTGTGCCTAAGATCATTTCTTTCATTCACTAATGTAATCGACTCGACCAACGAGGTAAACCTTAACACACATGTCATTCCAACAAGGACATCAAACATAATTCTACAAATTAAGCTTGCATGCAATGATCATTTCAAGACTCAAAATTGATATATAACTAGTCACAACAAAATGCCAAGAGTTCACACAAGATTTATGCAAATCATATTACCTCATTTGACTCTCACAAATGTGTTGTTCATCAAGAGCACTATTTAAGTCATTGATATTGATCAAAATTGACTCTCGAATGTACAAGTGACCATTAGACAACATCCATAGAAATTTAGGAAGGAGAACAAGTTCCAAAACCAAATATATACAACCCATCAAAATAGCAAAGTTATATTTACAACCCAAAATGTCTAAACATCAAAATAACCAAAAGTAAAGTAACTACAAGCAAATGGATAGGTACTTTAGGTACCCTTTCCCTACCAAAAAGAAAAAAATAGCATCCTCTATGCAAAATAAGCTATACAAATAAATGAGAGATAGAGAAAAGGATCCCCTTATCAAGCTAAGCTCGAGGAGATTGTTGGACCGCAAATGCATCCTCAACTGGAGCATCAGTGCCCGATGTCTCTCTAGGAGGAGTAGAGGCTAGCTCAATTGTGGAAGGATCCTTAAGTGATCGTGCAACAACCATCTAGAGTTGGATATCCTTAAAATTTATGGGTCCCTTATATGTGTCCTCAGTGTGATGCTTTATCTCACCTATATCCTCCTCATAAGTCTCAGGAGGCTCCACGCATCATCATCATCCTCAACTACGATTATAAAAGTTGGAGGGACCTCAGAACTAGCAACCCCATGTACTAGGAGGCAAATCTAAACTTGAAACTTTGGGGAATTAACACAACCCCACAACATAGAGGTGTCTGTGAATTTAAGCTTGTCCACATCCCTCCTTAAATCACGAATATCAACCCGTAAGGATACCAAATTGCTGAGCTAACCTCAGCTCGCTCCTGCTCTTCACTACAAGCAGTGAGAGTGTCTAAACGAAGTGCAAAGTCAGTCAAAGTAGAACATTGTCCTATCACCTCTTCCTATATAGGGGAAAGGGCAACCTCAATGACTGCGGCAATCATAGTAGGGATAGCATCCTCAAGTCTCGAGGCCTCACATCCATCGAGTAATGGGCAACGTTGACCATCTGGTAAAGCATGGTCTGTGTAAGTGGAGGTCAGGATGGGGTAGTAGAAAGAGGAACCACAGAAGTAGAAGTGGTAATAGATGTACCTGGTACAGTAGGATTAGGAAGAGTAGTACCTATCTATAGAGACTCCGTATCTACTATCGGTGTCGCATCAATTGATGCAAATATCCTTCTAGCCTCAACATCTCTAAAATAATCCACCGCAATCTAGTAGATATGACTATAAAAAGCAAGGGCCACTCGATCATCAGTAGCATCAACAAATAGGACCACATCCCGCTCATAGAGATCAGTGATCAAAACAGGGAATGACAATGAAGTCTGTTGTTTCCTAGCCCTCAATAGAATCTCTGGAATGATAATTGAACCTAAGTTCAAACTCCGATCAATGATACTCCCCAATAGTGCCTCTTGGGGTAGCGAAGGTCTGATTCGTTCTGAGATGGCATGAGTATGCTACTGATGAACCTAAACCAGTACCGAGCGGCAATATTAATATCCTTCTTCTCAATCACCAACCCTCCTCAATCCACGAAGGGTTAACATCAGAAATTGATGGGGCCAACCACCTCTTCAAGCTTTCAAAAGACTAAAGTAACAAATCTGAGAAGGAATTTCGGTAATTTATCTCACAACCCAAAGTCTCATTGATGTCCGAGGCACTACACTGAGCATTCTTTCCATGAACTTCCACTAATTTTAAAGGCTTTGGAGTAATCCCTCTTTTCTTCTTGGGAAATGTCGAGCTTAGGCCTCATAGAACCCTTGGACCCAAGTCGGTACATAAGGAATCTGGCCTATAGTGAACTACTCAAACTTGTGAAATTGAATTTTCCACCAAATGTCCAGATATTTATCGACTACTACATTAGTAGAGAGTTGTTTCTCCTGAAGAATGGTGCAAAAACCTGCAGGTTTTAATGGGTTCATTGAGCTATGTGCAATAATGGGGACTACTCGAGGCACCCTATCAGCTAGCGGATCATGGACAATTTTGGAATGCATCTAAGTCCGTGTGTGCCCTAAACATATGCCTCACCCAAAGGAGGGTGTTGGGTCTCCATAATAGGTGCGTAAATAGGTGTAGATGCACCTTTACCTTGATTGGGAACATCATCACCTGACCATGATACACTCCCGAGTCTGAATTCTCACTAGACTGCAACTCTTAAACCATTTTTTGCTTTCCCATTCCTTATCTTTCTCCTTCTCACTCTTACGCTTCTGTTGGTGTTAAGTGGCTTGATGAGTTTTAGTAGGTTCTTGAATAGTAATGCCCTGGACTTCTTCCGTTTTGGTTGACCAATTTCATTAATATATCAACACACCAGATATTTTTGTCGAGCCATATCTATAAGGTAGACACCCAAAATGGTAGAATTTGGTGAAGGATTAGTCACAAAAAAATAAAAACTATCAGTTCAGTACAGTAACAAAAGAACAGGTGTTGAAACTCGCCAAGTGAAACAGCGAGTCATAGAAGAGAAAAGGTGAGCTAAGTCGAGCTCGCCAAAGCATATTAAACCCTTAGTTAGAAAATTATAAAAGTTGAAGGATGGGTTAATGAGTCACCAACACCATCAGCGAGTTCTCAGTTGCTCGCCAAAAAGTATAAACAAATATTCATGCAGACAATAGATATTTATGCGATATCATTAAAAGGTAAGCGAGTCTCCAAAGAGGATTGAAGAGCTACAGGAAGCTCGCCAAAAATTACGATAGTGACTGGCAACTTCTACACAAAAAGGGTGATCTAGGATCCCCTTTTTGCTACTCGCAGACCATTAGGCGAGATCGAATTTGCTCGCCGATACACTCAACTATGCAATTCAATCTAATGTTTTCAAATATTTCAGACCTAACATAAATTTAACAGCCATACATCTAATTTCAGCTACCCACATAATCAAACAAAGCATAGGTACTCAGACTTCCCTATGATACCCAACAAACACCACAAACCAATGTATTTCCCTTTAAGAATGACGTCACCCATCTATCATCGGGAAAACTTGTTTATTTCGTAGGTATTAGGTTACTCAAACTTCAAACATGCATTCATTAAGCAGACCCAATTAATTTCCAATTAGAATACCCATAGTTAACACCTAATTCGACCAATATGCATAAACCCATGACAATTACAGAACCAAGGATGATACCAATCAAGAGTTTCAACAATAGTAATCAACAAACTCGAATTTTCATTCACACTAGCAGGGGATGATGATTTCAAATAAAAAATAACACTAATATCAGTCAATAAATTCAAGTGTTCAATCACAATGGTAGTGGGTAACGAGTGCAAATTAGGCATGGGCAAGTAGGAATCATCAGAACTATCCTTTTAATCACAACAAGATGAGGAGAATGAAAACACGGAATTAAGGAGACTCGATCCCAGAAAATACACAAAAAATTATGAAGGAATACAAAAGATTTGAATAAAAAGTAAAAAAGGAAGGTGAATGGTGTAAGGAATAAGAAAGAGCGAAATTTGAAAATCATGGGATTTAAATGGGCATAAGGCCGTTTTCACTTTTCCAGGTGGCCAGATGGGCGAGATCTTACTAACGTCAATGACCATTCGGCGAGTCACTCTTGGAGACCTTCATCTCCAATGGCAGTGGGTAACAAGTGCAAATTAGGCATGGGCAAGTAGGAATCATCATAACTAACCTTTTAATCACAACAAGATGATGAGAATGAAACCACGAAATTAAGGAGACTCGATCCCACACAAATGTACAAAACAATGATGAAGGAATACAAAAGATTTGAATAAAAAGTAAAGAAGGAAGGTGAATGGTGTAAGGAATAAGAAAGAGCAAAATTTGAAAATCATGGGATTTAAATGGGTATAAGGCCCTTTTCACTTTTCCAGGTGGCCAGATGGGCGAGATCTTACTAACGTCATTGATCATTCGTTGAGTCACTCTTTGAGACCTTCATTGCCAATTAGTGTAGCTAGTCAACGCAAAGCACAAACCTCGTCGGCGAGCCTACTAGAGCTCGCCAAGGCTAGTTTGCGAGTTGCCATTTGGTGCACACATCGCAAAAATCTTCAGACATTCCTAAGCAACCTGAGTATCACAAAAAGCGAGCTAAGGTAAGCTCGCCTAACCAATTAGGCAATAAACAGTTATTTCCAAAACCTTCAGTAGCCTCTGAGCATTCTGAGCACTCAAAAGTACGAGCAAAGTCGCGCTCGCCCAGTTAAGTAGGAGACTTTCCAATTGAGCAGATCTAGCTTAAAATTACTGCAGCTCATGCACCCTTTGAGTCAAAATTTTGGTTGAGCCAAGGATAACTCACCCTTCCAACTAGGCCTCTCGCCTTTCCAGCCACCAGTTCACCAATTTTCCCTTTTTGATGAATTCCAACTTCAACCTACACAGTGAACACACGTCATTCAAAAATACTTAAAGACTTGGGTTGCCTCCCAAGAAGCTTCTTAGTTTACATTGTGGCACAACGTAGACATACGTTAAGCATCACCCAAATACATCATACTAATCATTCCCATAATGGTCCTTCTCCGAAATATAACTTTAGCCTTTGCCATTGACTTTAAACCTCAAACCATCATTGTTCTTAACTTCAATGGCATTATTTTAAAATACCCAGATTACTTTGAAAGGCCCAAACAACTTTGATTTTCACTTTCTGAGAAAGAGAGGTCGGTGAGAATTGTAGATAACACAACATGACCAAGTCTAAATTCCCATTGAAGAATTTGAGAATTATTCCATTTTTTTATTCTCTCTTTGTAAAAGGCTGAAGTCTCATAAACTCGAAGTCAAAATTCCTCCAAAGCGTGAAGTTAGTCAACTCTATCCTTTGACGCAACTCCCCAATTATAATTCATGGTCTTCAATGCCCACAAGGCTTTATGGTCAAGCTCCAATGGAAGATGACAAGCCTTACCAAACACCAATTGATACAATGACATGTCAATAAGTGTCTTGTATGTAGTTTTATATGCCCACAAATCTTCATTTAACTTTTTGATCGATTTGCATTCACTTTCTTGGATAATGTGCCCTTGATCTCCTAATTTGATACTTCAACTTGCCCACTCATTTGTGGGTGATAGGGCATTACAGCCTTGTGCTTTACACCATATTTACTCAACAGAAAAGCAATCACGTGGTTCTTCCCTATTCATAGGCGCACTAGCACATTACAATTCCTTGTACTCTCATTTCTGCTATTTCTGTTACTATTTATTGCTTTCAGTACTTTTGATTACTTTATTTTATCTATGATGCCTTCGTTATTTATTTTCCTATAGCGCTTTGAATTTCTTAACCTTATCTGACCCCCTTTTATGCCTTTTTTGAGCCGAGGGTCTCTCGGAAACAGCCGTCCTACCTTGGTAGGAGTAAGATCTGCGTACACTCTACCCTCCCCAGACCCCACGTTATGGGATTTCACTGGGTTGTTGTTGTTGTTGTTGTTGTTGTAGAGTGCCAAACCTTGTGAATATGAACCTCTTGAGGAATTTAACAATACTACGCCCCTTAGTGTTAGGTAAGGACATCGCCTCTACCTATTTTAAAACATATTCCACCACAAAAAAAATATACTTGTTCCTGTAGGAACTCACAAAAGCACCCATAAAACTGATCCTCCAAACATCAAACAACTCTACCTCTAGAATAGAAGTGAGAGGTAATTCATGTCGATGAGACATCCCTCCTTGTTTTTGACCTTGATCACACTTCTTAATAAGAGAGTTGGCATCTTGGTATAATATAGGCCAATAATAGCCACTTTAGAGTACTTTGACAGCTATACGTACTCCATTATGATGACCACCAACCACTAACGCATGAAAATCATAAAGAATTGCATCGACCTCTACTTTTGGGATATACCTCCGAATCATATGATCTGCACACTCCCGAAATAGGTACGACTCATCCCAAAAATTCTTTTTGGCATCAAAGAGAAACCACTTCTACTGATAGAAGTTTAGCCCTTCAAGAAGAATCCTGCATTCCAACAAATTAGTAAAATCAGCATACCAAGGAGGAGAGCTACTAGATACCACCATAACCGACTCATCCAAAAATGCTTCTTCAATATCTTTCTTGCCAGACACAACCATGTCGGACTCAAGCCTAGAAAATGGTCTGACACTTGGTTCTCACAACCTTTTTGATTCTTAACATAAAAATCAAACTCTTGTAACAATAACACCCAATAGATTAAAAGAGTCTTGGCAACTTTCTTAGCCATCAAGATGCATATCATAGCATGGTCGGTGAGGAAAACCACCTTAGTACCCAAAAGATAAGCTCTAAATTTCTCAAAGGCATATACCACAACTAACAATTCTTTCTCGATGATAGTATAGTTCTTTTGAGACACATTTAATGTCTTGCTAGCATAATAGATGGGGATGGAACAAATTACCATTTCGTCAACCAAGCACAGCCACTAATGCAACACCACTTGTATCACACATAAGATCAAAAGGAATACTCTAATCCAGAGCAATAATAATCAGAGTTCGACACAAGCTTCTCCTTAAGACACAAGAATGCTTTGACATAAGAGTCATTAAATTTGAACACACTCTCATTTTTAAGCAGTTTGCAAAGAGCATATGCCACTTTAGAGAAATCTTTGATAAACCTCCAATAGAAACCAGTGTGGCCCAAGAAGCTTCGGACACTCTTTACTGAAATAGGAGGAAGCAATTGAGCTGCTTGATCAACTTAGATACCATCTCCCAAACTTGTATGGCCCAACATGATACCTTCCTTCACCATAAAGTGGCACTTCTCCCAATTAAGCACGATATTTGTTTCAACACACCTTTACAACACTTATCCAAGATGTTCAAGGCAAGCTTCAAATGTATCTATCACAACTGAGAAATCATCCATAAAGACTTATATCGTATCTTCTACCATAGCAATAAAAATAGACAGCATACACCTTTGAAAAGTTGTAGGAGCATTGTATAAATAGAAGTGTATACGCTTGAAAGAAAAGGCACCATATAGGCAAGTGAAAGTAGTCTTTTCTTGGTCTTCCGGAGCAATAAAAATCTTATTATACCAGGAGTAACCATCCAAAAACTAGTACCAACCATGACTCGTGAGTTGATCTAATATTTGGTCCATGAAGGGCATCAGAAAGTTGTCATTTTTTATGAAAGCATTTACCTTTCAATATTCCATATATACCCTGAAACCGATCACCGGCCGCATTGATAAAAGTTTATTCTTTTCATTTGGCGCAACGGTCATGCCACCCTTCTTGGGGACATATTGCATTGGTCTCACCCATTTACTATCTACAATGGGATAGACCATGCCTGCATGAAGCTATTTGATTATTTTTTCTTACACCACCTCTTGCATTGGATGGTTTAACCTCCGTTGGTGCTCAATACGCGTCTTTCTATCATTAGTTAACTGGATCTTATATGTGCAAATACTAGGAGGAATTCCCACGATATCGGTAATTGTCCATCCAATAGCCTTAATAAACTTTTGCATCACACTAACAAGTGCAATTTCATCCCAAAAAGATATATCGAAGATGGGAAGGAAGTACCTTTAACTAGAGCTTTGGATACTCGTCAATGCACAACTTTGCGGGTGGAGTTTATCTATTCTTCAAGTCAATATCCAACTTTATGGGATTCTTTGGATAAGTCTCAATACTCAAGAAAGAATCCACAATCTCATTATAATTGGGAATCTCTTCCCCATCAAAATTTAACAATACCGCAGCTAATGATTCTTCAATACTAGAAATCTTATGCACACTCGCAACTGCCTCATTAATTACATCGATGACCGATATCACATGGAGGTTATTTGGTTTCTTCATAGACTTACAAACATTGAATGTAAATTCTTCACCATTAACTCGAAACTTCAACTCACTGCTTTCTTCATCAACAAGGGCTCTAGTGGTATCCAGAAAAGGCCTACCAAGAATAATAGGGACCTCATCATCAACCTCACAATCAAGGATCACAAAACCAATTGGAAAGATAAACTTATAAACTTTCACCAAAATTTCATAGAAGATGACGTTGGGGCACTTTATAGAACGGTCGGCCATAAGGAGCCATATTGTGGTTGGCTTGGTCTCACCCAAACCAAGATTCTTGAACATGACATATGGCATCAAGTTTATACTCACACCTAAATCACAAAGTGCTTTAGAAAATTGATACAACCCAATGGTGCAAGGTATAGTAAATGCCCCGTGATCATCCTTATTTACCACAACATTACTTGATATGATGGTGCTACAACTATGAGACACCTCGATAATCTCAAAATATATATTACATTTTCTCATCACCAATTCTTTCATAAATTTAGCATAACCAAACATCTCTAACAATGCCTCAACCAGTGGAAGATTAATAGAAAGAGTTTTGTAGACGAAAACAAACTTTTGAAATTTGGCGTCTTCATCATTCTTTTTCAATCATTGAGGGAATGTTGGATTTACCTTAGGAAATGGCTTTAAAGGAACCACGGGTGGAACCACTCCCACATTAGAATTTTCAACCCCACAAAAATTAATAACCATCGGTGTGTCATTCACTTTATCATATGCTTCATTGTTTATCTCTTCGGCTAATTTAACACTTTCAAAAATAATGGCCTTCCTATTTCTTGAGTCGGTCACTTCATTATTGGGGGCCTCATTTCTGACAACCTTTCCACTCCTAGTAAATATCAACATACATTATGCATTATTATTCTTTGGATTAGCCACCGGTATCACTAGAGAGACAACCCTTAGGCTTCATATTCAAGTGGGCTGAAATTTGGCCCATTTGGGGCTCAAGTTATTTAACAAAATTGAATAAGAGGTTACCATTTGGTTTAATGAATAGAAGTCAACTTTCATCCTTTGAGTACCTTGTACGAACCTTATACCTTTTTGAGAATACGAGTAAGAATGTCCTCAGTCCGAAACTCTTGGTATCAGCATTGGATTCTTTTGGCTTTGAAGGATCATGATGAGGAACATATTAATCTCACTCACCATGGTATTCTCTCTAATTACTACCTCGATCATGCTAATCCCTTTCACGTTCTCTCCAACCACCTTCCTAGTCCTTGTTCCAACCTTGGTTCCTGCTTGGGTTGGATAATTCGGACAAGAACCCCCTGGTTAATTTGGTAGAAATTGAACCTCTTTGTTTTACATTACATCAAACTTGGCATCCTCTAAGCTAAACCTAACATTGGCATCTATCGCATTCTCTGTCTTTTATCCTCCACCATGAAATATTTAGAAAGTAAATCTGTCGCAACCCAAACTAGGGCATAGATGTGACACGACGATTAGGATTCCTAAAGAAACCCTACTATCTTAGCATATCATAAGCATGCATAAGAGTGAAAACAGCAGCTAGCCTTTTTGGAATAGGAATGCCCTCAGTTCTTGCTCTTCTTCAGTTTTCTTAGGATAAAGCTTTCACTAGAATTTTTCCATCATCCGCTGGGCTGGACGAGCAACCTTCTATCTGGCCTCTGTACCAATAGTAGAGTGGCTTTCTACTTTCAATCAAAAAAGGTAACAAATAAGTGAAAACTTATAAAAAGTCCAAGATCATAGTATAGCTAGAAAGAAGTAAGACAACATAGACTCTATACACATATATCCAACATACCGCTATAGGACTACATAGGTAGGGACTAGGATATGTTCCTAGCTCACCCTGAAAGTAAGCAATGACATGATATGGAATAGTCGCATTGTACCAACATAGTCTAAGAATGACAAAAGGAAAGATAGACTCAGTTTTCCTATGAAGTATGAGGACTCACCACACAATCTTCAATAGATCACCAACTAGCCACAAAAAAAAAGATGGAGCGCCTATCCCTATATTGTGATATAATGTAGGAAATGAAGTATGCGTTAGTACATTTGAATGTTCTAAGTATGTAGGAAATGCAATACATAATAAAATTATATTGTGCAAATAAACTTTTCAAATAGCATGATAAAATAATTAGTAAATTCATAAGTAGTCATAAGAAGGATCTATGCACAATAAACCATAAGAGTGTCATATAAGAGTAAAGGATAGGATTACTCATTTAAAACATCATAAAGACCATACATATTTATAGTATTAGAAGTCATTTTGAGAGTCATAAGTCTTTGTGAGAGGTACCGTTAACCGACATATAAGACCATGTAAGCTATAATACGAAATTCTGATGTAACTCCCACATTGGGATGAGAGAGCCTACTTGCTAAGGTAGACTCCGTGATGCCCAAGTGGATCAACTAAGCTATTAAGGAATCAAGCCTCAACTAACAGGTGACCCTTTCTAAAGAATCAAGCCTCTACTAACGAGTGATCCATCTTCCTACGGTGGCACGTACTTATGGAATAATGGAATTTCTACTAACGGTCTCATGCCTCTACTAACGGATGCGCCTCTATCCAAAGGTCCACTCTATGCTAGGTTAACTTTCAATGGAATATTATGCATAGTATATCATAGGTTTGTCATAGATCATAATTCATAAACTTATTCATAATAATAGCTCACTATCATGTGATTCATGTAATATGGGTGTAAGCCTTCTATCATTACATATCCTTTTTCCATAAAGAGTATCATTAGGGTCTGAAGTCACCCTCTTCATAAATCTTGCTTGAACCATCATTAAAACATCATTTAAGACCTTGCATGAGTCGTTCATAATCATTCATTGAAAATCCCTTAAAATTCCATGATCATGACTTAAACTTGAAAATAAGGTAAAAACATGAATATATGATCAATTGGCTTGAAAATCATGAAATTTGATTGAAAACATGAATGATTATATACTTTATCTCAATCCATACATAATTTATGAAAATAATATCAATTGGACATATAATTAAAAATATCCATAATCCATAACATAAATCCTAAAGATCAGTGTAGGAAAATTCATAGAAAAACTCTTCAATTCTATGCAATAACAATTAATTTATATTAAAATAGATGCATAATCATAATTTAAATTATAATTCATGTAATTGAAATAGAGATCATAAAACTCATAAAAATACATACTTAAATTTATCAAAAGGGTGAGAATTTGTTGGGCTCCATGGGTGAAACGCACCCTTGGATGAATTACACACATACCTTGAATGAGAAGATCAAAGAAACTTAAAGAAATTTGTACTTTTGATGGAGATCTTGAGAAAATTCCTTGAATGACTTCAATGGAATTTTTAAGAGCCTTTGTAGAGAGAGAATTATTTGAATAGGTGAATTGTGATATAATGAAGAAGAATAGGGGTTTAGGGTAATTTATAGGGTCGAATTAGGTCCTAAAAATATCCAAGTTCATTAACCAATAGTTAGGGGAATGTCTAAAGTGTCTCCACCTAAAAATTGAATTTGGATAAAAAATTTAAACCAAGTCCGCGATACAGACTTGTTCCTTGATAGGTCAATTTTGAGTGAATGAGAATTTGGCCAAATTTTAATTCAGAGAAAATTTGTACTATGGGGGAGTAGGTCCGCGACGCGGAACTGTCACACACCCTAGTGGAAAACAATTTTTGGAAAGATTTATCTTCCAGGATTATTGACCTAAAAATCCACCGATGCTATTTTTGTAATATTTAACCTTATTATACATATTCCCATCTTCAAACGCCCGAGGTGTTACATTATACCCCCTTTGGAACATTCTTCCTCAAATGAGACTCAAGCTAGAATGAATAGAGCATGGAAAGAGGACTATCAACCCAATATGAATACAATGACACCTTTTAAAATGCATAAACTATGAAATTTTCAACTCAATCATAAAACATAGTCTAAAATCGATTTCATGAACATTCATGCATATGAAAATATGAGGAGGACCGAAATGTACGGATTCGTAAGAGTAGACGGGAGGATCCATCACTTCCACTAACATGGAAACTCAACCACTTAGGCTCTAAAGTGAATCATGGCAAAGAGAATCATGAAGTCGATCCATACTAAGGGTAACATCGAATCGAAGATCTCAAAACATACCGGATAAAGTACCATACTAAGTTAGTTGACGAATATTTCTTCTTCTATTATGTCGCTGGACAATTCTTCCTCTTATGTCTAATTTCTCCACACACATAGCAACCACCCTTGTCGGCCATACACTCTCCTAGGTGACAAAGATGTCTTTTCTTTTTTAAATTTGGCACCGTATCACTAGCAAAGAATGAACCACTATCAGTTCGATCCCTCTTAGCTTCCCTCTAGACCTTTCTTTTAAATTTTTTTCCTCTATTTGCTCAAAATATGTCATGAGCCTAAACATTTTCATCTCCTTGATAAGCAATATGGTTCAGCATTCTTTCATCACCAATTCTGACACTCTCAAAATAAGCTTATTCACCCGGGCAAGGGAGTCGGCTACCAAATATGGGCGCTTACTTAGACAACTTTGTGAACCTGAGAGCATACTCCCTCAAACTTATATTACCTTGTTTAAGATTAATAAACTCCAACACTTTCGCCTTCCTCAATTCTAAGTGGAAAGAAGCGGTCAAGAAATGCAACCTTGAAGTTCTCCCAACCTATAAGACCTCCTTCAACCTTTCGTCATTCCATTGATTAAGTAGGCCACCAACTCCGCCTTCTCTAGTGAAGACACCCCCGTAATAGTAACAATCTTATGCACCTCGTCAACAAAGTCTTAGGGATCCTCA
Organism: Solanum dulcamara; assembly: GCF_947179165.1. NCBI lineage: Eukaryota > Viridiplantae > Streptophyta > Magnoliopsida > Solanales > Solanaceae > Solanum > Solanum dulcamara. The sequence goes on from NC_077246.1 coordinate 19,911,743, forward strand.
TTAATATTGGACCCATGAAACTCGGAAGGGTTCATCCTTGTAATGTCCCTAAACCTTGAGGCCGGTGTAACCATATTTGGAGGAGCCACAACCCCTTGGTTCACTTGAGTAGTCATCGCATGGGCTAGCATAGACAAGGCAATCTAGAATTCATCATGGTTAACTTGATCGGCAAGAGGATCATTAGGATCTTGAGGATATTTTCCCTCATTAGCATCAACCCTTTTTTGATGCAGAGATCCTCTTGGAGGTATTTTTTAAAAATTGCAAAGAACAATTGTTAGGAGGGAAAGACTTAAAGTACACTCTACCACACAACATAGATCATGAAAGAAGTGAAGATTTCTTAAAACACCTCATAGCCCCCTATTCATAGATGTGGAGCGCTTAACACCCATAAATAAGACTCTACTTGATGCGGCATGTTGAACTCCCTAGGACACTTCAAAATCTTATGCTCTGATACCAAGTTTTTCATAATACAAACTAGGGCCTAGATGTGATACGATGACTAGGAGTTCTGAAGAACCCTAATCAAGCATCTTAGCATATCATAACCATACATAAGGTAACAAATAAGTGGAAACTTATAAAAAGTCCAAGAACATGGCATAGATAAAAAGAAGTAAGACGACATAGACTCCATAAATATATATCCAACAGGCTTTTATAAGACTACATAGGTGGGGACTAGGACATGTTCCTAACTCACCCTCAAAGAAAGTAATAACATAACATTTAATAGTCTCAATTTACCAACATAGTCTAAGAATGACAAAAGGAAAGATAGACTCAATTTGTCCTCGAAGCATGAGAAATCACCACATAATCTTCAATGGATTACCAACTAGCCACGAGAAAAGGATGGAGCGCCCATCTCTACATTGTAATATAATGTAGGAAATGAAGTATGTGTTAGTACATTTGAATGTACTAGGTATATAGGAAATGCAATTCATAAGAAAACCATGTTATGTAAATAACCTTTACAAATAGCATGATAAAAGAAGTAGTTAAATCATGAGTAGTCATAAGAAGGATCAATGCATAATAAACCATAAGAGTGTCATATAAAAGTAAAGGATAGAATTAGTCATTTAAAACATCAAGAACCATACATATATGGGATATTAAAAGTCATTTTGAGAGCCATAGGTTTCTATAAGAGGTACCGTTAACCGATATATAAGACCATATGAAATATAACATGGAATTTTAATCTAACTCCTATACTAGGAAGAGAGATGTTGCTTGCTAAGGTAGACTCTGTGATGCCTAAATGGATTCACTAAGCTATAAAGGAATCGAGCCTCAACTAATGGGTGACCCTTTCTAAGGAATCATGCCTCTACTAATGGGTGGTCCCTCTTCCTACGATGGCACGTAGTTATGGGATAATGGGATTTCTATTAACGGTCTCATTCCTCTACTAACGGATAAACCTCTATCCCAAGATTTACTCGGTGCTACGTTAACTCTCAATGGAATATGATACATCATATATCATAAGCTAGGTTAACTCTCAATGGAATATGATACATAGTATATCATAAGCTAGGTTAACTCTCAATGGAATATGATACATAGTATATCATCAGCTTGTCATAGATCATAATTTATAAACTTGTTCATAAGAATAACTCACCATCATGTGATTCATGTAATATAAGTGTGGCCTTCCATCATTATAAATTCTTTTCTATAAAGAGTATCATTAGGGTCTTAAGTCACCCTCTTCATAAAACTTGCTTGAAATATTTAAAATATCATTCAAGACCTTGCATGATTCGTTCATAATCATTTATTGAAAATCTCTTGAAATTCCATGATCAAGACTTATACTTGAAAATAAGGTAAAAACATGAATATATGATCAATTGACTTGGAAATCATGAAATTTGATTGAAAACATGCATGATCGTATACTTTATATCAACTCATACATAATTTATGAAAATAATATCAATTGGAAGTATAATTAAAAATACTCATAATCCATATGATGAACCCTAAAGATCAATGTAGGAAAATTCATAGAAAAGCTCTTCAATTCCATGCAATCACCATCAATTTATATTAAAATAGATGCATAATCATAATTTGAATCATAATTCATGTAATTAAAATAGAGATCATAAAATCCATAAAATTACATACTTGAATTTATCAAAAGGATGAAAAATTGTTAGGCTTTATTGGTGAAAGGTACCCTTGGATGAATTACGTACATACCTTGAATGAGAAGATCAAGGAAACTTGAAGAAATTTGGGCTTTTGATGGAGATCTTGAGAGAATTCCTTGAATATCTTCAATGGAGTTTTTCAGAGCCTTTGTAGAGAGAATTATTTGAATAAGTGAATTGTGGTAGAATAAAGATGAATAAAGGTTTAGGGTAGTTTATAGGGTCAAATTAGGTCCTAAAAATGTCAAAATTTATTAACTAATAGTTAGGGAAATGTCTAGAGTGTCCCCACTTAAAAATTGGATTCGGACAAAAAATTTATACCAAGTCTACGACGTAGACTTACTCCCTAATAGGCTAATTTTGAGCGAAAGAGAATTTGTCCAAATTTTGATTCAGAGAAAATTTGTAGTATGGGGGAGCAGGTCTATGATGCAGACCTATCGCGCACCTTACTAGAAAACAATTTTTGGAAAAAATTATTTTTTGGGATACTTGACCTAAAAATCCACCTAGGCTATTTTTATAATGTTTGACCTTATTATAACATATTCCAACCTTCAAATGCCTGGGGTGTTACAAAATTGATTTGAGTGATTATTTTTATCATGTTCTCATCCCATTCATGGTTTATTTCTAGTTGTTCTTTGATCAGTCCAACATTGAGAGGAGACATATGGTCCTCTCTTGTGTGACATGTGTAATTGATTTTAGTCATTTCATCAAGAAACACCGATGCAATGACAAATGGTTGGCGTGTGATACCACCCCTAATAAGTTGATCAACCACACATTTGTTCACCGTATCAAGGCTATGATAGAAATACTGCAACAACACATTATTCAATAGCTTATGAGTAGGATATTGCAAGAGAAACTTTTGGAACCTTAGCCAAGTCTCATAAATCGTTTTCCCATCAACACGCTTGAAGTTTTGGATGTTATCCCTCAATTTTAGCATCTTGGAATGAGGGGGAAAATGTTCATAAAAGGCTTTCGTGAGCTCATCCGAAGAAATGATTGAATCCCTCAGTAGCTCGGCTAGCCACATAGTTTCTTCCACTATTAGAGAGAAGGGAAACAACCTCAACTGAATAGACTCTAGTGAGATATTCTTAGTAGAGAAAAGGATGCACACATACATGAAGTTTTAGATGTGGTCATGAGGGTCCTATTGAGCGAGTCCTCCGAAGAAGCCCTTCATTTGTAGCAATTGCAACATCTTACCAGTCATGTGGAAGACTGCATTACCTACGGGTAACCATTATTGCATCGACACTACCTATTTGATCAATATTGAGATCATTCATGTTCTCGATGTCATTATTATGACCATGCAGACTCGCAGTGTTACTCCCATGAATGCTCATATCATCACCTATCAAATACAATAAGAATAAAATAATAGTAAAGGAGTTCAATGACTACAAACAAACTAGATCACAAACAAACTTCAATAAAAGAACTCTACATTGTTCCTTGGCAACAACGACATTTTTTATAACGCTCAAATACACTTTTTATAATTCAAAGTATAGGCGATCATTGTCAATAAAAACACCTAACTAAGAGTCGGGGTTGAATCCCACAAGGAATGATTTTAGAAAGGAATGGTTTTAGAATAAAATTCAAGTATGAAGTACATGAGTGCTCTAAATTGTTGTAGAGTTGGAATAATTAAAATGTGACATAATATAAATTCATAAGTTTCAAATATCAATTAAAAGAGTTTACTAGATTATCGCTAACAAGAACAATAGTAACGGAGTTCAAATAAGTTTTAGGAGACTTCTTGGGTAGGTGCATAGTTAGACATGTAGTATGAATGTGGGTAAATGCACAACTCAATATTGTTAAATATCAATAGATATGCTAGGTTAGATAATCAAACGACAAGTATTTTTCAATCACTAGTTGTCTATCTATGTAAGCCCTCTCGAACCTAAACATGGGTACGAACGTAAATTAACCCAATCCTTAGCATAATATCCTCTTAAGAGAGAGATTTACAATTGAAAAGAATATATAAATAGCTATTTTCTAATTAACCACTTCATATAACCTTCTCAAGCCAATATGAAGACACAACATAGAATTACGTTTGCAACCATAATTTGTAAATGAATACATGTTAAATTAACAAAACCCATATCGAATTAACAAGTCTTGTGCTGATACAAAAATCCAAATTCAAAACTACAAGTCAACTACATAAGCAACCCCTAGGAGGATGGGGTTTAGCTATACATTGCAAAATTAAAATAAGTTTTACCAAAATAATTGTCTCTCATTGATTTCAACAAGATTTCACTTCAAATTCCAAATGCCCAAGCTAGATTTCCCCAAATTCACCCAAAAAGAAATATCAAAACCCCAAGAAAAAAGAATGTTCTATTCACTGAGTTCACAGTAGTGGCAGAGTACCATATTTCCTCTTTTTTGGAATATTTATATGTTCCCCAAAAATAGGATAAAAAGTCACACCTGGACCACTTTGGGACGTTAGTTGTGCTGCCGAAGTGGTCAGTAAGTCACCTAAGGGAAAGGAATATCGCACTTCAAGTCAACAATCCTTCAGTCCTTAGGCTGAATGGTTGGCGAGCTCGATTGAGACCGTAGATAGATTCAGCGGGTTGCCAACTAGAATTCCAATTTACCATTTTCCTGCTTAATCTACTTAGAATTTGCAGAACTTTTGAGCGAGATCAGTTGAGCTCGCCGTCCAAGTTGGTGGATCGTCTTCTTTTCATCTTACTCGTTGTTTTATTCCTTTACTTGAATAAAAATCTTCAAGTTCTTTCTATGAGCATGATCAAGCTCGTCTTCTACGTTGGCGAGTTGCCTTTTAGGCTTCTAGCTCACCGACCTTGTTTGACAGTTTTCCTTAACTTTCAATCCTCTTTGGCGATTAGAAAGTTCACTTAGCGAGTCGCCAAAGGATTCTTTATGAGTTCTAGTTCTATTTTTCCATATTTTTGCCATTTTTGGCTCTTTTCTTCAAAGTAGTTTCAATGCCTTGTCCTTGATCCCTTATATCTGCAAATCAACACTTTAATGTCAATTTTGGAAACAATATAGGCAAAAAGGACACTATTTTATTAGATTTTAAGGCCTAAATGAGTTGAAATTCCCAACTTATCAGTAGTGTTCATGGAGTTGATGAATGGAGTGTTTCATCCGTATCTAGACTCATTTGTGATTGTTCTCATTGATGATATATTGGTGTATTCTAATACAGAGGAGGATCATGATTGATATTTGAGGTTGGTGCTTCAGAAATTGAGAGAGCACAAGTTATATATGGAGTTCTCCAAGTGTGAGTTTTGGCTTGATTCTGTGGCATTTCTGAGACACATGGTATCCAATGAGGGTATTAGGGTGGATCCAGCCAAGATTGAGGCAGATAGAGGTTGGATTAAGCCTACTTCCCCTATTGAGATTTATAGTTTTATGGGGTTGGCTGATTATTACAGATGCTTCATACAATGATTCTCTCTTATTACAGCTCCTTTGACTTGACTGACTCAAAAGGTAGTAGATTTCCATTGGTTCGATGAGTATGAGGCGAGATTTCAAAAGCTCAAGACTTTATTGACTTCAACTCCTGTTTTGACTTTACCCGAGGAGTGTGTGGACTTCACCGTGTATTGTGATGCTTTCGAAGTTGGTTTAGATAGAGTGTTAATGGAGAAAGGGAAGGTAGTTGCCTATGCTTCTAGACAGTTGAAGGCTCATGAGAAAAAGTACCTTACTCATGATTTAGAGTTAGCGGCGGTGGTGGTTGTATTTAAGCTATGGCGCCATTACTTGTATGGTGTGCATTATGAGGTATTCACTGATTATCAAAGTACTCAGTACATATTCAGTCAGAGGGATCTGAACTTGAGACAGCGTAGATAGCTTGAGTTACTGAAGGACTATGACTTGACCATCTTGTACCATCCAAGAAAGGTCAATATGGTGGCTGATGCTTTGAGTAAGAAGGCTCATAGTATGGAGAGTCTCGATATGATTAGTGTTGACAAAAGTCTCTTGGCTAGGGATGTTCAGAGGTTAGCCAACAGCTTCGTTCGATTGTAAGTTTTTGAGGAGAGTGGAGGTTTTTTTGCTTTTATTGAGGCTCGCTCTTCTTTAGTAGAGCAAATTCGTGAACAATAATTTGATGATAAGAAGTTAGCAGATTCATGAACGATAATTTGATGATGAGAAGTTATATCTCATTCAAGACAAAGTGTTGAGGGGTGAAGCCAAGGAGGCTAGACTTGATTCAGATGGTGTTTTGAGGATCGAGGGTAGGATTTGTGTACATAAGGTGGGTGACTTGATCAGATTGATTCTACAAGAGGCTCATTGTTCTCAATATTCTATTCACCCGAGTATGGAAAAGATGTATCATGAATCTTAGCTAGCAAACTGGTGGTGTGGGATAAAAAAAGACATCACAGAGTTTATTTTCAAATGGTTGACCTATCAAAGGTTCAAGTGTGAGCACCAATGGTTTGAGGTGTTACTCAGAGGATTCATATTCCTACTTGGAAGTGGGAGAAGATCACCATGAATTTTCTTATGGGGTTGCCTACCACCGTGAGTGGTTATGACTCCATTTGGGTGATTGTTGACAGACTAACCAAGTTTGCCCATGTGATTCTAGTTTGGGTGAAGTATAAGACAGAGAAGCTAGCTAGTTGTACATTAGTTAGATTGTTCGGCTTCATGGGGTGCCTATATCTATTGTTTTTGATCGGGCTTCGTTTCTTACTTCATACTTCTAGAGGGCATTACATCATGTTTGGGTACTAGGCTTGATATGAGTACAACTTTTCACCACACACTGATGGAAAGTCCGAGTGGATATTTCAGGTATTGGAGGATATGCTTCAAGCCTGTGTTATTGATTTTGATGCTAGGTGGAATCAACATTTTCCCTTAGCGGAGTTTACCTACAACAACAATTATCACTCCAGCATTCAGATGGCCTCATTCAAGGCGTTATATGGTAGGTAGTGTTGATCTCCCATTGGGTTATTTGATTTAGCTGATATGGACTCTTTAGACACGGACTTTCTTAGAGATGCCATGGAGCAGGTTCATATGATTCAAGGTAGGCTCTTGACAATCCTGAGTAGAAAAAAAAGCTATGTAGATAAGAGAGTTCAACCATTGGAGTTCATGGAGGGTGATCATGTTTGGCTCTAAGTGTCTCCTATAAAGGGCGTGATATGGTTCGAGAATAAGGGCAATCTTCTCCCTCGATTCATTAGTCCATTTGAGATTGTGGGGTGGGTGGGAGAGGTGGCTTATAGATTAGACTTGTCACCTAGCTTATCAATGGGAGATCCTGTGTTCCATATTTCTATGCTCTAGAAGTATGTTTCAGATGAGTCCCATCTGATCTCCCTTAATTCAATAGAGTTGGGCCCAGCTTTGACTTTGAGAGGAAGAGTCTATAGACATTATAGATAGGTATGTCTGTAATATTAGAACCAAAGAGATTGCTTCAGTAAAGGTATAGTGGAAGCACCATTTAGTCAGAGAGGATACTTGGGAGTCGGAGGATGATGTGCATGCCTGATATCCCTAGATTTTTGAGGTTCCAAGTACTTTCTTTTACTTTGTGTTCGAGGAGGAACATGGTTTTGAGTGGTGGATGATGTAATGATCCTGAAGATCATTTTTGATAATTTTAACAAAATGATTATTTTACCCCTTCGAGTAATTATCCCAAGTCATGTTTGATCAGTATTCAAAGTTGGTTTTATAAAATTCTTTGAAAAGTTATGGTTTTTGGAAAGATTTGAGTTTTAAAGGCTTAAGTTGGTAAATAGTGGTATTCGGTGTCATTTGAAGTTTCGAGTCTCAAAATTGGATTCAATCGATTCCATCAGCTCTAGAATGTGGAATTTGGTCAGAGTAATATCGAGGATTTGAGGTCTTAAGTTGAAAATTAATTATTGAGTTTTTGAGTTTAGAGTTGACTTTGGTCAACATTTGGAGTTCGGATGCTTAGATAGTATTTTTGACAATTTCATTTGATTCAGGGGATGATTTTAGGCCTAGAAAGAGTTTCTATGTATTTTTCAAAAACTCTAAGGGTGTTTTGGTCTTTTTGAGGTGTAAAGTTAGTTTGGTTGCGACTTATTAGATTTTGGGTCATAGAGACCTCAAATTTGATTTTCAATGGTTCCATTGATCTAGAACACTAAATTTAGTATAGTAACATATATGGTTTGTGTGTACGAGATTTCTAATGAATTCCGAGGATCGATTCAGAGATTTTGTGACTTGGTGAAATTCTGGGTTGTTGTGTTCTGGTGCCTTCGCTTTTGTGATGGGGTGTCGCTTTAGTGAACTCCGCTTTTGTGGAGACCCTTCCCTTTAGAAAAGAGGGTAAAACTTTTCGAGGCATCGCGATAGCGACCCAGGTGTCGTGAAAGCGACGGTCGCAAAAGCGGCATCTGAGAGGTTTTGGTTCATTTTCACCATTTTTGACTTTGGGAACACCAGAGAAGGTGATTTCAAGTGATTTTTTTTGAGGATTTTATTGGGTAAGTGTTCTTAACCTAAAATCTATATTACCCATCGTTTATATCATGATTTCTACTTCGAATTAAGAATTTTGAACCCCAAATTTTGGGAATTTCTTCAAGAACTTCAAATTTCTTAAAATGGTGATTATGGGCTGTTTTGAACTCCATTTTTGAAATAGTTTTCTCTAAAAAGTTCCAAATGCTTTGAGGATCATTTTCATCCAAATTGTTTTTCAAATTTAAACCCCATTTTCGAAATAGATTTTTGAGCCATTTTGACCCTTTTACTTGAATTTCATGATTTTGGTGCCATTAGTTCCGTAATTTGAATGTGAATCATTATTTGAATAGATTGTGATATTTTGAACTCTTTTTGGAAATAAAAATCTCAATTTAGTGATTGCTCGAGTATCGATTAAGGTAAGTGAACTTCTAAAACTCTGTAAATCTTGTAGATTACTTGAACTTGCTTTCGTATATGTTTTAGGGAGTAATGAGAATAAGATTTTGGATGATAATCATGTGAATTGTGCTTAATGAAAGATCGTGGTAATCAAAAGTACTATGTGTGCTATGATATTTTTCGGAAATGTGAACCTCTTGACTTGAACTTGATATGAACTTGATGAAATGCTATTGTAGCCTTTATGTGGTTATGAACTTGATAAAATTGTCATTTGCTCATTGTTGATTATGGGAATTGACTTGGACATACTTGTTCACCGATTGATCCTAATTATGAGTGAAGCTGAAAAAAAAAGCATAAAATGATTGAACCAATACATCACCCATTAACTGTCCAATAATTACTAATCTGATACTAGAACAATCGATATCTTATTGGTTGGCTAGTGAATCACTATATTTAAAAATCAATATCCGATAAGGCAAATCGTTAAGCATAATTATTCACCCGATCCATCCTGTTACACCTCACCCTTTTAAACTCAGAATGTTTCATAAGTTCCTTGGACATTACCATATGAACTGGATATGCTACGACACTATCAAATGACTCCAACGAAGGGAGGATGTGATACCCCATGGTAGAGAAGGTTGGAAGGGGAATCATAAGAATCCGGAAGGAATAGGAGGCCAAGTAACGAGTCGTAGGACTCGACTTATCTACGCAAGCTACTAATTTAGAAATCTTACATACGTGAGTTACTTGATTACATACCAAACTTACGTAGCACGGATTACATAGGTACATAAAATAAGACGAGATTACGAGCCCACGAGGAAGGGAAAAAAAGACGACACGTGGTAGCCAATGAAGAAGAAACACATGGCAGCACCTCAAGCAAGCAGGTGACCCACCTGCTTGGGGGTGGTGGACCCCACTGCCATGTGGCAGCCCATAGTTGGCAGCATGATACGGTGGCCCAATAGGGGCTGGACACGTGTCACCTCTTGGGGTTGACATGTGTCACACCCTAAAGCCACATATATATGTTGATATATATCATATACTTCAGTTATCCATCAAAACATCAGCCAACTTAGAGAAAAAAAAATGTGAGGGAGAGAAATAGAGAGGCAGACATGGTTCTTGAAGTTTAAAGGTTAGTTTTCCAATTTTCTTCCGTGAATTAATTATATACGGTGTACCTTAAGTACATGGATATGTATATATATATTTTAAGACCTTCATGGAAGTAAAACTCCAGCTTTGCAATTGGAATTTGGAAGAGAAAATAGGAGAAAACGCTAGTTAACAAACCCGTTTTTGGAAGGGACAGTGGTTAGTAATGTTGGTATAACTTCTTGTGTATAGATTCGTTTCGAGTGATTTAATATGTTTTGGAAAGGTATTTCGTGTTTCTATAACTTTCATTCAGACTCCAAAATCCAGTTCTACTTGTATCAGCTCGACAAATGGTGATGAAGTGTAGAGGAGGTACTGCTCAGATTTGGTTTTGGAAATTCTACAAGGACAGCTGTAAGTATTTTGGTCATATCATTTTGTACAAAATTGATGTAGGGATGATTTGAAATTGTTTGCGACCCTAAGACATATGTCTATAACTTTCATGAAGGACGTAAATCCTGTTTCCCTCCATTACCCCTTTGAAATAAAGCGACAAGGTAAAACAGTAAGCTGTCCAGATTTCACATTTTGGATAGTTTTGGCAAGTTTGACAAGTGTAACGTAAGGTAAGGCCTTTCTTTTCAAAATTGGAGTTTATGGTATTGTTATATGGTGTATTAAACCCCTTGTATGCTGCTGGAAGTTTAAGAATGTCGTAGAAATACTCGACGTTCGAAATAAACTAAATTGGAGTCGCTAGAAGTGAATTGTCATCAAAATAAAGTGTCGTTCTTGTGAGTTGCTGCTGCAGGGGTGTGGCTTGTTGTTGTAGGGCCTAAATATGTCCTAATTTGGGTTAGGGTGCTGCTGGTAGAAGCCACATGACCCCTCGTTATGTATAATTAAAGGTGTCACAAAATAAAGGCTAGACGCCCTATTTTGATATCGTATTTTTAAATAAGTCGTTTGGAGTTTATGTTGTATATTGTTGGTATGAATTGCTGCAGGTTGTTGTTGTTGGTTGGCTGTAGGTCTTAGGGACCTGATTGGAAATTTGGATAGGGCACATTACAGGGGAGGTGCTGCCCAATTTTCATCGACGCCTTAGCGAATAACAAAACTAGTCGGGGAAACGACTAAGGAAATAGATTCCATTGATACTAAGGTGTAACCTAAGATGCTGGAAAGTTAAGAGGGGTTGATATTTATATTACTTTCATGTTGAAGAGGTTCAAAGGACGGCGAAGCAAGCAGGATAAGGAATAATTCAGATAAGGTATGTAAAGCTTTCTCTTGGCATGTTTAGGTATAAGCTCGTACAGCTATCTTTCTTTCCTTTTAGCAAGTTTTAGCCTTAAGTGAATTGTGTGTGGAATGTGGGAATAATTCCATTCCCAAAACTCCAAGTACGCCTCATAACCCCTATCCACTGCTTAGTTTTAGAATTTCGGTAAGGATTGAGTATTGCCTGGTAAGGCTTCTACGTGTTAAAAAGTAGTGTGTGGAAAGCTATCTCTCATTTTCCTTGATACGTACTTGGTACAAAAATGAGATTATGATGCCATAATGATTCACCGAGCTCTATAATGGGCCGGGTATGAAATATGTGTATGAAGGTCATCTAAAACAAAGTACATACTACATAAAGCTTATTCTATTTCTTCTTTTGGGCATGTCTTTGTCTCAGTTGTAAGTTGAATATGATCTGAGCTCTTGGGTAACTCCATCCTCAAACATCTCTTATTTACTTCTGAATATAGAACTCCTACAGTAGTCGAACTATTTTCCTGGAACTTTTATATGTTAAAAAGGTAACAAATATACAGGCTTCAAGTCTTACAGACTATTTGTTAACAAATATTTCTGGTTCCATAATCAATTTGGCTTTACTTTAGTACATGTCTAGGAGCCCCGAGATTATAATTGATATTGCCCATAATGGCATTTAGAAGTCACTCGACATGACTACACTACTACTCGAGTCCTCCGACAAAATTTTAATCTTCTTATACGGTCAAGTCTCTAATAATGATTTAAATTGCATATAGTTACTCACTACTCTACTCGTGTATATCGTAACACTTCTTTCCCTGAGTCCCGGGCCAGGATATGTTCTCGTGCACAGTTCACTGCATTATTCCCTGAGTCCCTCAATAGAGGGCCAAGATACGTGTATAGATATATGATGATGTGTTGTAATAAGGTGGTGATGGCACTGGGGCCATGATGGTTTTACAGAGATGATTTTACAGAGAGGATTCACCGGACCCCCGAAAGGGACGGCTATATGATATGACTCTAACATGCATGTTTTTGTAATTCACAAAGTACAGGTACAGGTTTCTGAATTGATATCTTATCCCCTGTTTCTCTATCTCAGATATGCTTCCAGTTGTATTATATTATGTTTTACATACTTAGTACATATATCGTACTGACCCCCTTTCTCGGGGGGGCTGCGTTTATGCCCGCAGGTACATATACAGATTTTGGGAGTCCGTCAGCTTAGGATTCCATGCAGCTCAGTTGGAAGCGGCTCCATGTATCGCGGCCTAGTTTTTGGTACTGTCCACAGATGTATAAAAATTATTTCATCTATTCAGGGGTACGGCGGGGGCCCTGTCCCGCCATATGTTGTCATTTATATGTTTAGAGGTCTGCAGACATGTATATGTGGGTTGTGTATGTCAGTTTGATTCAGCTGGGTCTACATGATATATGATGTATATTATTATGTTATGGCAGCCTTGTCGGCTTGCGTGCCCTGTCATGTTGTGATACAAACGAAAAGGGCTACAGTTTATGAAAATGTTATCGCCCAGTGGGGCTCTGTTACATGATATTGTCTTATTTACGATTCAATGTGACCTCAGCTAATAGATATGTGTACGGGGGGTCCAGGTCGGACCCCAGTCGCGACCTACGGGGTTGGGTCATGACAGAAGTGGTATTAGAGCAGTTCGTCCTCGGAGTGTCTGCAAACCGTGTCTAATAGAGTCTTGGTTATCGATGTGTTGCGCGCCACATCTATAAACAGGAAGCTATAGGACATTTAGGATGTTACCTTTCTTCTACATCTGAGATCGTGCTTTAGATCTGAGTCATAGGAAAAATTCCTTATACTAACCTTGGATCTTAATAGAAGGACGACACCAACAGAAGAAAGTAATTGATGACATGGAAAGTTACAAAGCATGCAGCTAAGTAAAGTAAAGCCACGAAAGATATTCGTCGGGTAAGGTATTGAAATATAAAGTTGAAACCTGAAAGGAAAGCAAACAGAAAGATCAACAAATGTAGTTTGAAGTTGGACATATGAGGTAAGTCCAATATTTTTATATTATTGTTGACGTTGAAAGCCCTGTGTGGCTGTGATATGAGATGACATTGAAAGCCTTGTGCGGCTGTGATATGATATGTGTATATATATATATATATTGGCCCTGTGAGGCATTGTTGGTATTTTCTATGTGCAGGTTTTGGCATAAGTAAGAAATGTAGAGGAAACTCTGTCGAAATTTTCCCAGAACAAGGAAAAGGGAATAAAACATAGTTTTATAACATGTCTGAGAAGTTGATACCAAGTACCCCTACTGTGTTCAACTAAAGCTGTAAGAGGTACCCTTTAGGTGGTCGATAAAGGGCACCCTTTCCACTTGAAGAATTTTATTTCGGAGGAACAAAGGCTTAATTAAGTAGTAAAGTTCAGACTACGGTATCTTCAGCCATATTTGTATTGTAAGAATATACACAGAGGGCTCAGGGTGAAGGATAAGATGTCCCGCGAATGATTTTCACTCTTTTTGAAAAAAAATACCAAGCCCTCAACTCCTAATTGTAAATTAGATGAGTTGTTCATAACTCGAGGATAAACTCTGAAGGAGACCAGGTAGGTCAAGTATTAGAAGAAGTACTGTGATGTTTAAGAGGTTCTGATTTCTTCCAACAATGGTTGGAAAATGATGTACGATAATAGTTTATAATTTGCCACCGACTAATTGGGGAAAGAAATTCTAACAGAAGCACCTCAAAGAGATGTCAGGAACCAAATATATATACGAGTTAAAAGGGGGATATGTAAGTATGAACTGAACAGTGTGATACGAGTATGCAGGGATAAAGTGGAACCACTAGTAAGACGCACATAGTACGCGTTGCCTAAGTTAAAGGCCTGCATTGAGAACACAGTAAGAGCATGGGGCTTAAGATATAAAAGAAATGACGCGTGTACACAATGTCGCCCCAAAAATAGTGGAACCCTCAAGGGACGAGGATGGCAAACTTAAAGAATAATTGGAACAACTTCCATTCATCCCAAGAAACAAAGGATATAGGTTAGGACAAAGCCACTACTTTAAGAAAACCTGGAATAGTTATTCCCAAAATACTAGTACCGCCTAATTGAAATTGGAATGACTACAAGTACATACAGAGGAAAGCACGAGTACCTTGTAAAGGGGGGAAGTTAATGAGAAAATGGCAAAAGTAAGGTAAAGGCAATCGATATGGTAATATATTTGAGATGGACGTCTAAACTTCAATAAGATATCCTGCCGAACCAAGTTAGAAAGGTCCGGAAGCTACCAATAATTGGATGGAAGCCAGAATGCTATATAAGGTAGCGTTAAGAAGTTTGTGACGAGACCTTGAACAACATAACACCAGAAGGCGGCTGCGTATAAAAACAGAAGAATGTACCAATGAAAGGATATCGAATAATTCAAGAGACACTACAAAGGATAACGACAGTATGCTATACCAAAAGCCAAAATGTTGGTTATAGAGTTAGTCACAAATAATGTTGCGATAGATAAATAACGAAAGAAAAAGGAATAGAAAGCCTCCTGTGGTAGAAAATAAGGAGAACACAAAGTGAATAAAGGATCGTGGAGCTAAAGGTCTACGCCGATACTAGATGCAAGATAACAGACGAAAGGACAGGGCAAAACATAAAGACTCGCGAGACAACGCTGAGGTAAATCTGGAGCTAAGTTGAGTGCCCGCACCTCGTGGAAAAGGTTCCAATGAAACGCGACACAAAGACTGCCCATAGAGGTCACCCATCTCAATATTACTCTCGCCCCAGCACGCTTAACTTCAATATTCTGATGGAACTTAATGCGTTAGTGCTGGTGGGATCGGGCGAGATAGAGGAATCTGAACTAGTGATGGAGAAACGATATGAGATTATGTACCCAGAGTATTATAAGATACGTTAAGGAAATTGTAACAAGGGTTTAAGCAAAACAAGAAGGATTAGCTAATTGCTAATTGATGACGCACTCGAATGCCACAACTCATCAACATAGAGCTAGTTAATGGGAGGGAAACTGCGGAATAGCTATATGGGCCAGTGGGCGAGGGAATTTTGATACCACTTGGTAGCCAACTCTGAGGGAGAAAAAGCAGGATCCAAAAGATCGAATGTCAGTTAAAGTTCTGAAAGAAGTCGAGAAGGACAATACGAGGCTAACGGTTCCCAGATTATCAACGTCATTATGAACCTATTTTGTACTTTGTAAGAGTAGGGTGCTATGTGGGTTATTGTGAGTAGGCTAACGAATCAGCTTATTTGCTTCCAAGCAAGACCACCTATGCCGCTAGAACTAGGTGAAGTTATATGACAAGGAAGTAGTAAGGTTCCGTGAGGTTTCCTCATCTAATATCCCATATAAAGGGACTTCAATTATAATTAACGCCTTGAGATCAGTCCAAGAACAGATCAGGAGCACAGACGGGTCTTAGTACCGCATTCCTCCCTCTATCTACTAAATAGACTAAGTGTACTATTAGACGCTAGAAGATATGTCACAAGCCGGGAGACTAACTTCGAAGGTAGCCGGAATGATTATCCCTCACTTATCAAGTTACCTACAATAATAATTACTACTCCAGTATTCCAATGGCCCCGACATGATTAAGCAAGCTATTGACTAAAAGTCCAGAGTCGGCAAGAATGATATACAGATAATCGACATCGACATACGGAGTTCAAGTTGATGATTGGATGTTCATAATGGGGTCACCTAGAAAAGGAACTTGACCCAGAATATGTTAGACTGTATCAGGTTGCGCGTAAGGTGGGCAACGCGGCTGGTAAGTTGAGCTTACCACTTGATTTGGAGACCATACGCCCAGCCTATCAGATATAGATATTTCGTGAATGTACTAGAGATCCACCCATATAAAGTCTTATAAATGAAGTCCATGAGATAAAAGAGTTATCCTATGAGGAGAAACTTATTGCCGTCTTCGATTGGCAAATTAGAAGGTTGCGAACTGAAGACGTGCCTTCCGTCAAGGTACTGTGGCAAAATAAAAACCAGAAAAGGGGATGACCTAAGAAATTAAAAAGAGGACATAAAACACCAGGTAAACAGGTAACCCCAACTCCTGAAACTCGTATACTAAGTACTTCGATGGAAATATGTGTAAGGAGATAGAAACGAATCCCCCGATGGTCTGTATAAGTTCTAAGGGAAGTTTTGTTTAACATTTGGGGACGAATGTTCTAAAGGGGGGAAGGATGTTACACCTCACACTTTTAAACTCAGAATGTTTCATAAGTTCCTTGGACATTACCATATGAACGGGATATGCTACGACACTATCAAATGACTCCAACGAAGGGAGGATGTGATACCCCATGGTAGAGAAGGTTGGAAGGGGAATCATAAGAATCCGGAAGGAATAGAAGGCCAAGTAACGAGTCGTAGGACTCGACTTATCTACGCAAGCTACTAATTTAGAAATCTTACATACGTGAGTTACTTGATTACATACCAAACTTGCGTAGCACGGATTACATAGGTACATAAAATAAGACGAAATTACGAGCCCACGAGGAAGGGAAAAAAAGACGACACGTGGTAGCTAATGAAGAAGCAACACGTGGCAGCACCTCAAGCAAGCAGGTGACCCACCTGCTTGGGGGTGGTGGACCCCACTGCCACGTGGCAGCCCATAGTTGGCAGCATGATACGGTGGCCCAATAGGGGCTGGACATGTGTCACCTCTTGGGGTTGACATGTGTCACACCCTAAAGCCACATATATATGTTGATATATATCATATACTTCAGTTATCCATCAAAACATCAGCCAACTTAGAGAAAAAAAAACGTGAGGGAGAGAAATAGAGAGGCAGCCATGGTTCTTGAAGTTTAAAGGTTAGTTTTCCAATTTTCTTCCGTGAATTAATTATATACGGTGTACCTTAAGTACATGGATATGTATATATGTATTTTAAGACCTTCATGGAAGTAAAACTCCATCTTAGCAATTGGAATTTGGAAGAGAAAATAAGAGAAAACGCTAGTTAACAAACCCGTTTTTGGAAGGGACAGTGGTTAGTAATGTTGGTATAACTTCTTGTGTATAGATTCGTTTCGAGTGATTTAATATGTTTTGGAAAGGTATTTTGTGGTTCTATAACTTTCATTCAGACTCCAAAATCCAGTTCTACTTGTATCAGCTCGACAAATGGTGATGAAGTGTAGAGGAGGTACTGCTCAGATTTGGTTTTGGAAATTCTACACGGACAGCTGTAAGTATTTTGGTCATATCTTTTTGTACAAAATTGATGTAGGGATGATTCGAAATTGTTTGCGACCCTAAGACATATATCTATAACTTTCATTAAGGACGTAAATCTTGTTTCCCTCCATTACCCCTTTGAAATGAAGCGACAAGGTAAAACAGTAAGCTGTCCAGATTTCACATTTTGGATAGTTTTGGCAAGTTTGACAAGTGTAACGTAAGGTAAGGCCTTTCTTTTCAAAATTGGAGTTTATGGTATTTTTATATGGTGTATTAAACCCCTTGTATGCTGCTGGAAGTTTAAGAATGTCGTAGAAATGCTCGACGTTCAAAATAAACTAAATTGGAGTCGCTAGAAGTGAATTGTCATCGAAATAAAGTGTCGTTCTTGTGAGTTGCTGCTGCAGGGGTGTGGCTTGTTGTTGCAGGGCCTAAATATGTCCTAATTTGGGTTAGGGTGCTGCTGGTAGAAGCCACATGACCCCTCGTTATGTATAATTAAAGGCGTCACAAAATAAAGGCTAGACGCCCTATTTTGATATCGTATTTTTGAATAAGTCGTTTGGAGTTTATGTTGTATATTGTTGGTATGAATTGCTGCAGGTTGTTGTTGTTGGTTGGCTGTAGGTCTTAGGGACCTGATTGGAAATTTGGATAGGGCACATTACAGGGGAGGTGCTGCCCAATTTTCATCGACGCCTTAGCGAATAACAAAACTAGTCGGGGAAACGACTAAGGAAATAGATTCCATTGATACTAAGGTGTAACCTAAGATGCTGGAAAGTTAAGAGGGGTTGATATTTATATTACTTTCATGTTGAATAGGTTCAAAGGACGGCGAAGCAAGCAGGATAAGGAATAATTCAGACAAGGTATGTAAAGCTTTCTCTTGGCATGTTTTGGTATAAACTCGTACAGCTATCTTTCTTTCCTTTTGGCAAGTTTTAGCCTTAAGTGAATTGTGTGTGGAATGTGGGAATAATTCCATTCCCAAAACTCCAAGTACGCCTCATAACCCCTATCCACTGCTTAGTTTTGGAATTTTGGTAAGGATTGAGTATTGCCTGGTAAGGCTTCTACGTGTTAAAAAGTAGTGTGTGGAAAGCTATCTCTCATTTTCCTTGATACGTACTTGGTACAAAAATGAGATTATGATGCCATAATGATTCACCGAGCTCTATAATGGGCCGGGTATGAAATATGTGTATGAAGGTCATCTAAAACAAAGTACAGACTACATAAAGCTTATTCTATTTCTTCTTTTGGGCATGTCTTTGTCTCAGTTGTAAGTTGAATATGATCTGAGCTCTGGGTAACTCCATCCTCAAACATCTCTTATTTACTTCTGAATATAGAACTCCTACAGTAGTCGAACTATTTCCCTGGAAACTTTTATATGTTAAAAAGGTAACAAATGTACAAGCTCCAAGTCTTACAGACTATTTGTTAACAAATGTTTCTGGTTCCATAAGCAATTTGGCTTTACTTTAGTACATGTCTAGGAGCCCCGAGATTATAATTGATATTGCCCATAATAGCATTTAGAAGTCACTCGAGATGACTACACTACTACTCGAGTCCTCCGACAAAATTTTAATCTTCTTATACGGTCAAGTCTCTAATAATGATTTAAATTGCATATAGTTACTCACTACTCTACTCGTGTATATCGTAACACTTCTTTCCCTGAGTCCCGGGCCAGGATATATTCTCGTGCACAGTTCACTGCATTATTCCCTGAGTCCCTCAATAGAGGGTCAGGATACGTGTATAGATATATGATGATGTGTTGTAATAAGGTGGTGATGGCACTGGGGCCATGATGGTTTTACAGAGATGATTTTACAGAGATGATTCACCGGACCCCCGAAAGGGCCGGCTATATGATATGACTCTAACATGCATGTTTTTGTAATTCACAAAGTACAGGTACAGGTTTCTGAATTGATATCTTATCCCCTGTTTCTCTATCTCAGATATGCTTCCAGTTGTATTATATTATGTTTTACATACTTAGTACATATATCGTACTGACCCCCTTTCTCGGGGGGGCTGCGTTCATGCCCGCAGGTACATATACAGATTTTGGGAGTCCGTCAGCTTAGGATTCCATGCAGCTCAGTTAGAAGAGGCTCCATTGTATCGGGGCCTAGTTTTTGGTACTATCCACAGATGTATAAAAATTATTTCATCCATTCAGGGGTACGGCGGGGGCCCTGTCCCGCCATATGTTGTCATTTATATGTTTAGAGGTCTGCAGACATGTATATGTGGGTTGTGTATGTCAGTTTGATTCAGCTGGGTCTACATGATATATGATGTATATTATTATGTTATGGCAGCCTTGTCGGCTTGCGTGCCCTGTCATGTTGTGATACAAACGAAAAGGGCTACAGTTTATGAAAATGTTATCGCCCAGTGGGGCTCTGTTACATGATATTGTCTTATTTACGATTCAATGTGACTTCAGCTAATAGATATGTGTACGGAGGGTCCAGGTCGGACCCCAGTCGCGGCCTACGGGGTTGGGTCGTGACACATCCCATGACTAGCCTTATTGATAACGATCAAAATAGTCTTCAACTAATTGGGAGGAAATGAAGGAATATATATCTGCAAGTTACAAAATACTATATTTAAGGAAAAACTATTTTAGTTCATTTTCATTTTTTTAAAATTAATTACAAAAGATAATATTTACGGAAAAAATATTGGTCATTAATTTCATTAGAATTCTTTTTCGATTTTAATTTTGTATATCTAATTTGTTACATATTATTAGAAATCTTATATTATATATCAAAAACTAAAAAGTTCCTATTAAGACTAATAATAACAATTCTTAAATGCATTATTTATTAAATTTTCTCTAAAATAATTAAGAAGAAGATGATGGATGGGGAGAAAAAGCTGAACAAAATAAATTTTGTATGAATTTACTTATATTTTGGGTATTAATGAAACTTTTTGAGAATAAAAAAATAAATGGGAAAAGGGTCAAAATGCCCTTAAACTATGTGAAATGAACAAAAATGTTATCCGTTTATAGTTTGATTCAAAAATGTCTTTGTTGTCAATACTTTGGTCCAAAAATGTCTTTGCCGTCGATAGTCTGATTCAGAAATGCCCCTATTATTACTAAATGTGTCAAAAATGCTTTTTTGGAATAAATATATTATTTTTTTTCATTTTAAACACATCTTGTTCCGAGTAAAAAAATTCTTTTAAAAAACTCTTTTTTAAAAAAAACTACTTTAACTGAATAAAATGTAGGAAATAATTCTTTTTGTTCTTAATCTCATTTTATCAATTAAAATAGAATAATTTTATGTACCTATATATATAAGATCATAAACCCATCATTAATTTTTTATTTAGATAACAATAAAAAAATTATTTTAATAAACTATGAAATATTTTTATATTATAATTTTTTCTAAATTAAAGTAGGATAAATATTTGATAATAGAAAAACATTATTAGGAAAATTATTTGTTCAATAAATAAATAAATAATATATTTATTTGAAAAAAGCGCATTTTTGAACTATTAAGTAATAATAAAGACATTTTTGAATCAAACTATTGACGACAAAATATTTTTAGACCAAATTATAAGCGGATGATATTTTTGTTCATTGGACATAGTTTAAGGACATTTTTGACCATTTTTCAAAAATAAATATAGGTTTAAATCGGAAGAGAGAAAATAAGATATTGAGTGTAATTTTTAGGAAATTTTCAGATATGACAAACCTTCTAAGCATAATTACTCTATATGGATATAATTTTCCTAATTACTTATAATGAAAAACATAAATTTGCCATTATACAAATGTTGTAGCGAATTATTCAAAAGCTGTAGCGAATTATACAAACTTTATACCCACAAATTATTTGTATAGCGAAATATACAAATACTGGTATACATATATATTTGTATATCTGGAAAGAGAGATTGAGAGAGAGGAGGAAGGAGGAGATCAAGATCGAGAGAGGGAGGAGAGACGCGAGCGAAAGGCGAATTGTATATGTATATCTGTCGAATTGTATTTGTATATTTATCAAAAATTTGTATATATGTATCTAATATACATATGTATTTGTATATCTAGCAAGCGAGATTGAGAGAGAGGCGAGTGAGTTTGAGAGAGGTGAGCGAGATAGAGAGAGGGAGGAGAGAGGCAAATTATATATATATATCTATCGAATTGTATATGTATATTTGTCAGAAAAAATATATAATGATAACTGATATACACATATATTGTATATCTAGTAGCGAAATTTGTCATATCACGTAAATATGTTTATTACGAGCCATAATTATTTTAAACTATACCCTAAACAGGTAATATAGCAGTAAGGTTTGTCGTAGTACTTAATTTTCCGTTTATTTTTTCCAATCTAATGGCTGAAGCCCAAACTTAGCCCAAACACAGAGAGAAGGTTTGGAGTTTAAACTAGGGTTCCAAATTAAGTACGATTTTCCAAATTTCATCAATCTTTGCCGAGAGTCTCTGCCAGCTCCTGCCGCCTCCACCGCTCGCCAGGTGAGTTTCGTCGTTATTTCTTTTCGTTTTCAAAAGAAACAACTGAAGAATAAGAAAAATCAGCTGAAAAGAACTCAACTAAACACACTATAATGGAACAATCAAGCTAATAATGGAATCCATTGATGGGCTTTATCTTTGGTAATAAAGTCTGTTTGGTCTAAGGGAAATGTACAGGCCTGCGTTCTTTGTCCACCATGGATTCTGAAATTTTTGATACTATATTTCTGTGCCCCTTAGTCTCCAAGGTAAATATGGAATTGATTATTTGAGTTTTTATTTGATCCGATCCTGGATATTTTAGTAACTTTAGAAAAAGGGAAAAATGTATTGGATATAGATTCCGAAATGTTGATTTATCTTTTTGTCACGATTTGAGCTGTTGAGTAGCTCAATTTGTGATGAACACGAGAAAAAAAAACAGAATTTAGGAAAGGAAGAGCAGAATTGAGAAAGAAATTGGATATTCATATATTTGATAAAAAAACAAAAATCCAGTCCAGCTAATAAAGGCAATGACTAGCTATCGTACAGGTGCGACATTGTATTCTGTGAAAAAGAAAAGGACAATACATGGGACCATTAAGCAAATACTAAAATTAATTAGCTGATTTAAAATATCCATAAATAAGAATTTATTAATGCTACTATTTTGGTCTCCACTTCAGCAAACTTGAGACTCCACTTCCATATTGGGCTCGAATTCACTCCCCTTCTACTAGTCCATATCATGATATTCCACCCCTTTAGGATCCTTGTTCTCAAGGATCACAATTTGGAAACTGGGATATTAGGAATTTGTAGTCCTTTCAAGTCGACTCCTCTGGAAGTAGATTAGCCCACTGCACAAGCACTTGTGTAACTACTGAATTGCCTTTCTTCACTATTCTCCATCCCTAAGATGGCCACTGGTTCTACCATGGATTGTCCGTCCTTTGAACACATTGGAGGATCAATAATAGAAGTAATGTGAGGACCAAGTTTTTTTTTTTTGGTAGAGAAATGTGAAAAACTGGGTGGATCATTGCTATAGAAGGTAGTTTTAATTCATAAGCCACAATACTTTGCTTCTTGATCACCATGTAAGGACCATAGAACTTAGAGGCCAACTTCAAATTGCTCCTCAATGCAATAGTAGCTTGTTTGTAAGGGTGCAATTTAAAATATACCCAATTTCCAATTTTTCAAATTCCCTTTCAGTTCTTTTCTTCTGAAATTCCATGCTGAGCCTTTTCTCGATTTTCTTTAAGCACTTTGGCCATAAGCTGCCTTTCCTGAAGCCATTGGTCTACTTCAACCATTTTGGATTGAGACCAACTCAAAGGATAATTGTGGTGGATCATAGACATATAACATCTTGAACGGTTCTTCTTAATGGCTGAATGATAATTGGAATTGTACAAAAACTCAGCAAGTGAAAACCATTTATGCCACTCCCTTGGCTTGTGGTTGCTCATACACCTCAAGTAGTGTTCTAAACATTTGTTCACCCTTTCAGTCTTTCAATCAATATGAGGATGGTAGGTTGAATTGAAATTTCAACTCTGTATGGTATCTTTCCCTTCAGACTTGGTAAACCTTCCACAAAATCCATAATGATGTGGTCCCAAGGCTTATTTGGTATAAGACGTGGCAGTAGTAGGCCAAGATTAGCCACTTGTTCATCCTTACACCTCTGGCAAATGTCACATGCTAGCACTATCTTATGGATGTCAAATGACATGTTAGGACAATAAAACACAACTTTAATTCACACCTGAATGACTCCCTATGCCTGATGAGTAATGTGATGAACTAACTGTTATCTCAGATTGGTCTTGCTGCCTACCGAAATTCTTCCCTTGTATCTCAGCAAGCCTTGTGTCATAGTAACATCAGAGACTGTAGAAGGGTCAACTAGCACCTGAGCCATAAGTTGAGTCATTTCAGTGTCATCTTCATAACTTGTGCAAATATCTTCCACCTATTTAGGTTGAACCTGAGAAATTATACAATAAGAGGTAGATATAGATTCTTCTTGGACCCTTGATAATGCATCAACTAGTGTATTTTCAACTCCCTTTTTATAATGCATCTCAAAGCTCAAACCCTCCATGAGTTTAGTTACGCCCTTATGTTGTAATGAAGTGGTTAGCTTTTGCTCCTATTAGGGTGCAGGTAGTGCCTCCATTAGTCCACTGCCACCAACAAGGCTATGAGCTCTTTTTCATATGTAGACAAGCCTTGATGCTTAAGGCTTATTGACTAACTTATGTAAGACAATGGATGGCCATCTTGCATGAGAACAACACCTACCCTGTGCCACAGGCATCCACCTCCACTCCAAATGTCTTGTTGAAGTCAGGTAGTGCCAATGATGGTTTACTAGACATAGCAGTCTTGAGCTCCTGGAAAGCTTGAGTAGCCATTGCATTCCACTCAAATGCACCCTTCTTTAGTAATGAATTTAATGGTTTGTTGATTAAGCTAAAGTTCTTGACAAATTTCTTATAGTAGCCTTTGAGTCCTAGGAATCCTCTCAATTCTTCGAGATTCTTAGGTATTGGCCAATGCACTATAGCAATCACCTTGGTAGGAATAGTGCCTACACCTTGACCAGAAATTACATGCCCTAGTTACTCTACTTGAGGTTGAGCGAAGTTACACTTGGATCCATTAGCAAACAACTGTTTCTGCTTGAGTAACTCTAAGACAGTGTTCAAGTGGTCTTTGTTATTATCTAATGATTTGCTATAGATGAGGATGCCATCAAAGAATACTAGGATGAATTTCCTTAAAAAAGGGCCAAAATCTTGATGCTTCATGGATTGAAAAGTAGTAGGTGCATTGGTGAGGCCAATATGCATCCCTTTGAACTGCCATAGACCATGATGGGCCCTGGAAGCAATTTTGTGTTCATCCTTAGGTTTCATTCTAAGCTGATAATGTTTTGACCTTAAATCTATTTAAGAGAATAGTGTAGACCTTGATAGCTCATCCAACTAGTCCTATACCATTGGAATGTGGTACTTATTTTTCACAGTCAATGAATTCAATCTTCTGTAGTCAACACATGACCTCTAGGAATTATCTTTCTTCTTAACCAATAATGCAGGAGAGGCATAACTAGAATGACTAAGTATAACATTCTGAGAACTCAACATATCACATACTATAGCTTCAATGGAATTCTTTTGATCAAAAGAGTATCCATAGGGTCTGAGGCTAGAGGGTGGGTATTGCTGATCAGGGGTATGGTGTGGTCGCATACTCTTATAGAAGGCAATCCTTTAGGTTCCTCAAAACACATTTTGGAGTTCTTCAAGCATTGCAAAAATTGTTCCAGGAATCTGAGCATTGGTTGACTTTACAAGGAATCTCTCAATCAGGCAGATATCATTCATTTCTCCTCTACTCTTGCTCTACATTTTGTACAACCCATGATCATCCCTAGTAATCATTCTAAGTTCTTCCTGATGCCCTCACAGTGTCACCCAATGATCATCTTTATAGAAAAGTGATGCTGTGTGGCCTAGTATGAAGAATGATAGGAGAATACAGATCCAACCAATCCATTCCCAGAATGAGATCTACTCCTCCCACTTTCATAGATCTCATATCAAAACCAAACCATTCTTCTTGCATTTCCACCAAAATTGTGGACAGTAACCCTCACACAACATTTCTTGGCCATTGGCTAATCTCTTAGGACTGGGAAAGGGTTCAATGTCCATTTTCAATGTTTTGGCTATGTTAGGATCCACAAAACTGTGGATAGATCCTAAATCAATCATGATCTAATGGCACCCTCTTGATATATCCTAAGATCTTAACAGTTGAAGGTGAATTATCAAAGGCCAACAACACACACAAATATTTCCATCACTTCCTTATCACCTCTTTGAACATCTTCCTTAACCACACCACTGGTGTCCCCTTCGTTTATCAGTGCTTGAGTGGTCTCTTCTTGTTGGTCTTCATCTATCAGTGCTTGAGTGGTCTCTTCTTGTTGGTTTTCTGTGCCTTTCCAAGTAATGGCATTCAATGATTTAGGCTTGCATTGGTGTCCTGGAAAGTACTTCTCATGGCACCTATAACACATACCTTTTTCTCTTAGATCTTCTGACATGGGGTTTGGTTTGAAGGGAGCTAAGAAGATTGACCAGGTCCATTATAGGGAACTAAGACCCTTTGGTTCTGGGAGGGTTGTTGATAAGGAACACTATGACCTTGGAATCAGGTGGGAAGGACCTAAGCTGCTCGAACTCAGATGTGGGTGTGTCCAATACGGGTGTGAATCTAGAGGTCGGATACAGATTCATGTATGGATACGAGTGCGGGGATTCGGCTAAAATTAATTCAAATATCTAAAATAGAGTTGTAAAACCTAAATTATGAGATTATGTGGATATCTTGTGGAAAAAATATTGATCAATAGGAGAATATTGAAAGGAGATAAAAGGAAAGGGAGTGACTAGAAAAATTTATACATACAAGGTTTTTCATTTTCTTCAATTTCACCTTAGTTTTTGTTTTGATTACATAAATCATTGCATGCCCAGAATTTCTCCCTCGAATTCGGTTGAAGTAACCAAAACTGGGTCACCAGATCGGGTACAGATCCCACACCCTCACCCACACCCATGTCGTGTTGACACGGGTGCAGCACCGAAAGTGAAGAGTCCGAGCAATTTAGGGAAGGACTGATATGAGGGAGTTCCGGGAGTAATTGACCTGGATAAAGCCCTAAAGGAAGTTCCATAGGCTTTTGCAATTTTGAAGGCATCCATCAAAGAAGTGGGGTTTGTCATATCAACCAAAGGTATAATTTCAGATTTCAACCCACTGATATAGCTATGAAGTGACTTCCATTAAGCAAGGGATTAATCAGCAACATATAGGATTTCAGTTCATCAAACTTCTCCCGGTAACTAACTACTCTACCAGTGTGTTTAAGGGCAGCCCGGTGCACTAAAGTTCCCGCTATGCGCAGGGTCCAGGGAAGGGCCCAACATTTGTGGTTGTTAAATTTATCCACATTGTCCATAGGTCTGACATTGCCAAATCTGCGAGACACTTCTACACAAAACACACTTCTACACAAAACGTCGACCAATTAGTACTACTCTTCTCTAAGATGTGGCTGTTGAACCACACATAAGCCTTCTCCCTCATTGAACTGATACATAACTCTGTTTATTATTTTGGTCTGGGACTTGGTATATTTTGGAAAACGGCTCACATTTACGTAACCACCCCTTGGGATTTGTCCCATTGAACTCTGGGAAATTGATTTTGGCATTTGAAAGAACTAAGAGTATTTCGTGGTTGTGGACAAAAGTGTTTTGCATGGGTAGAGGAAGCAGAGGGGGGTTGTTGGGATTCGTATGGACCATTGGGGTTACCGTAGTAGCTATGGAGGGAGAAGTCAACACCAATGAGACAGTAGTCACAACATGTGGACACAGGTTGAGCTGTTTGGGGAAAGTAGTCCAACTAGATAACTAGTAGGAATCGAAAATGGGGATACCTGAACTCGCATGTTCGATCCTTGGCCAGTATCATAAACAGTCATGTGACCTTGAACGCTTGAAGCTACGGACTGTGGAGATTGTGGTAACTCAGGTGGAGCCTCAATGCGTCGAGCTCCTTTGAGGTGTGAAATAATCAGCTCCAGCTTCTTGTTCGTCTCCTGTGTTTCCTGCAGTTGAGAGGAGAACAATTTCTGGTTTGTTTTGAGAGATTCGAATCGTTTTTATCAGCTGCCATGGATTGAAGCTGTCTCCAACTTCTTAATACCCTCTTCTAAACCTTTGAATTTCTGCTTATCAATCATCTTTTGCCTGAGAATCGGAATGGCTCTGATACCACTCTCACGATTTGAGCTGTAGAGTAGCCCAATTCATGAAGAACACGAGAAAAAACAGAATTTAGCTAAGGAAGAGAATAATTGAGAAAGAAATTGGATATGCATATATTTGATAAAAAGCAGAAATCCAGTACAACTAATAAAGGAAACGACTAGCTACCTACAAGTGCCGCGTGACATTCTGTTGCAAAGAAAAGGAAAATACAAGGGACCATTAAGCAAATACTGAAATTAATTAACTGATTTAAAATAACCGTAAATAGGAATTTATTAATGCAACTACTTGGGCCTCCACTTCAGCAAACTTGAGACTTCACTTCCATACTGGGGCTCGAATTCTCTCCCCTTCTACTAGTCCATATCATGACACTTGTTTGTTCCCTTAGTCTCGAGATTATTATAGGAATATCCTCAAATTGAAGCCTAGAGTAATTAGACAAGCAGCTCTATATAAACTTTTGTAGTTCTATATCTGCAGCTTTATGTTTCCTATTATATTTGTTGTAATTGTTAGCTGAACTATCTCAAATTTTTTAGGTGCAAGTGAAGACCATGATGCAAACTGAAAGTGCTTTGTCAGTTATGGGGCCAAGGCCGATGGAGTTGTCTGCTGTGCTTCCTAGCGGTCCCCAAGGACTTGGACCAAATGGAAAACCACGGACATCAAGCTTGGAGTCACCAATTATGTTGCTTACTGGACATCAAAGTGCAGTATATACTATGAAGTTCAACCCAGCAGGAACAATCATTGCATCTGGTTCGCATGACAAAGAAATCTTTCTTTGGAATGTACATGGTGATTGCAAAAATTTTATGGTCTTGAAAGGGCACAAAAATGCAGTTCTTGATGTTCAATGGACTACTGATGGATCAACAATAGTATCAGCTAGCCCCGATAAGACTATTAGGGCATGGGACGTAGAAACAGGGAAGCAAATAAAGAAAATGGCTGAACATTCCTCATTTGTTAACTCATGCTGCCCAGCTCGGAGGGGCCCTCCTCTTATTGTCAGCGGATCTGATGATGGCACTGCTAAACTTTGGGATATGCGCCAAAGAGGAGCCATTCAAACATTTCCAGACAAATTTCAAATTACAGCCGTCAGTTTCTCTGATGCCTCTGATAAGATCTGCACAGGTGGTATTGACAATGACGTGAAATTGTGGGATTTACGAAGGTGTGAAGTAACTATGACTCTCCAGGGCCATCAGGATACTATCACTGGTATGCAGCTGAGTCCTGATGGGTCTTATCTTCTTACTAATGCGATGGACTGCACACTTCGCATATGGGACATGCGCCCTTATGCCCCCCAAAATCGATGTGTTAAGATCCTGGAAGGCCACCAACACAATTTTGAAAAGAACTTGCTGAAATGTAGTTGGTCTCCTGATGGAAGTAAAGTAACAGCTGGGAGTTCTGATCGCATGGTTTATGTCTGGGATACAACATCTAGGCGCATCCTGTATAAGCTCCCTGGACACACTGGATCTGTTAATGAATGTGTTTTTCATCCTAATGAACCAATCATTGGATCTTGCAGTAGTGATAAACAGATCTATCTTGGTGAGATTTGATTGGTGTTACTACCTTCTCTAACCTTCAGCTAAATATCCAGGATGTGGTGTAAGTATCTACTCGCAGATTTGGGAACTAGGTGAGGCTTTATGAGTTGTAATCAAAGTTTGTAACCTTCTGTTGTCTATGGGAAGACATCTGAACTGAGATATCATGATATCCTAGCTTCATTTGGAGTAGTTGATAGATGTTATTGGTGATCGCTGCAAAACGTAGGAATTGCACTGGGTAGTTGCTTTGAGCACCCTATTTAAAGCGTAGCCAATTTTTTTTTGAAGTATTTAAACTTTAGCCTGAAGTCTGAAACTTCAGATAAAAGTGTTACTGCTACATCTTCCCTCTCCTCCTTAGGTAATGCGATATTCTGAGTAATATATATTCCACCGTATTAGATGACAGAAGAGTTGAATAAAACATTAACTGTAAACTGTGAGTAAACAGCAGTACACATCTAGTGCAGCATTCAAATCAGAAGTTGACCTACGATTTTGAATTCAGTTTTGCATGTTTGAGGTTAAATTTATAAACTTGAAAACTATTTTTACAGAGGGGTCCTAAATGCAACTATGTATATGCACTTGCCCTCGTAAAACTATATT
The DNA here is from genome assembly GCF_947179165.1 of Solanum dulcamara. Classification (NCBI taxonomy): domain Eukaryota; kingdom Viridiplantae; phylum Streptophyta; class Magnoliopsida; order Solanales; family Solanaceae; genus Solanum; species Solanum dulcamara. Next base: position 19,942,100 of record NC_077246.1, read on the forward strand.
TTGCCTTGTAGACAAGAAGCTCTGAATGTTGCAACTTTCATGATTCAAGACATTGCTTTGTTTAGTTATCTAAAAAGAAGATATTATGTAGTTGCAAAAGATTGTGGTGATCAGCGGATGGCTTGCATTTTGATTTAAAGTGTTCATATTGGCTTTGTAGTCGTGTTTGAAAGAAGCAAAATGTGAAGTTGAGGTTCACAGTTTGGTTGGATTTTTCGGTTTTGGGCCTGTTAAATTGAGTTCTATTTTCACTCCAAAAAATTATCTCATAATTTTGATATTTACAAAATTTACGTTCTTTGGGAGCTACTCCTCCGTCCATTTTTACTTGCTTACTATATTAAACATAAATGTCCATTTTGAGTTATCCAGCTTAGAAAAACAATAGATAACTTCTGATATAGTTCCTAATTTACCCTTATTATCAACTATAATCATTTTCCAGTGCATTTAACGAGCACATTCAATTTGTTATATTCAAAGGAGATCATAAAATTGTTGTTCCTATTCACGGCTCCTTATGAATTGTACTAAGATAACATTAGAAAAGTAAAAGTAGACGGAGGGAGCAACATTTAACCTCCAGTTGCTTCACTCATCAGCAAGAAAATTGAGCTCCAACGCTTTAGTTGGATTCACTTTCCAAGAATATAAAATTTGTCCAGGCTTAGAAAAAACCTAGGAATTATTTTCAGATAAAGACGTACGCAATCAGCTATTTATGATTCAATTAATTAGCTACTAAATAACTTTTATATAATATACAAATAAAATCCTAGTAAGTGTATTTGTGTAATCTGGTCTGGAGAGCTGGAGTATAAAAGTAATAAGAATAGTTACAGAATTATAAAGGGAAAACGGCCAATCAAAAGCAAATTAATTACTTTTTTTTAAAAAAATAACTAAAATATGGCCTAAATGGCCTTAATTGATCTCAAAAAGAAATAAACAATGTACACAAAAGCTTAGACAAAAAATCGCCCAAGCCAAAAAAATAAAAACACATAAAAGACAAAACCGAAAAGGAAATAAAGGAAAAGAAATAAACTAAACTTCATATCTCCAACAATGGAGAAAATCCAAAAACTTCTCCGACCCATCGTCTTCCTCTCTATCTCCGGCCATTGAAGATGACCTCAATCTCAACAGCTTAAGGGTCCGATGCAGATGATGAAAAAGGGACGACTTCCTTCATCTTAGCAAAGTGCAGAGCTGATGGAAAACGAGCTTGGATAGACTACATCTTAGGTGCTAAAAATTCTCACTAGCGCAATGAAATCTTGTCTAGTGTAGACTTCGTCAACTAGTTTTAGCTTAGATTTGCTTCGGCAAGATGAAGGTACCCTCCTTGACTTCTACAGGTTGTCAGTTTTGGTGAGGAGTTCTAACAACTTAGATCTTGTTGCAGTGAACCCCTACTAATGCATTGACGGATCTTCAAAATTATTCAAGCATACTCTCCGATAAGTGACTCCTACCCTTTCACACCTTATGAACTTGTACTTTCCCTAAGTCTTTGGAATCTGACAGATTGATCTCCTATGGAACTGATACCACTGCCTAAATTCCTTCGATTTAAGGTCCATACTATTCTATGTTGGTAGATGTATTGACATACTATTTGCCTTTGTTTCCTTGCCTCCACATGATACACTATATTCCTTTATTGCTTTACAGAGCAAAGGATTTGTTCTGTACTTTAGTAATTCGTATGTTTGGAACTTGTTGTGCATCTAGTAATATTAGTGCCTTCCCTTCTCTCGGAATCTTCTGAAATGAATTGAATATTTTAACCTCAGTTTCTACAAAAAAGAAGATTATGTTAGTGAAAAAATCAGCCACTATGTTACGCTCCCTCTTCACTTGCTTCACCTCCACATTTCCATTTCTCATCAACCACTTAATCTTCTTAATGAGCAGACTGATGCACCAGGGACTTCCCATGTTACATCCAATATTTTTGCCAGAGTGAGTGAGTCAGTTTCCAGCATGACAAGGGTTAACTATTGAGCCAAATAGTATTGTAAACCTTTCTCCAAAGACGTAGCCTCAGCCTCCAAGCTAGTTTTAACCCCCAAATTATGAGTTTCTACATAAATGAATTCACCATTCCAGTTCCTAATACAAAATTCCCCAGCACTTGGACCTGGATTTCCTTTAGAAGCTTCATCTGAGTTACACTTATAGCATCCTACATTAGGAGCCTTCCAATAGATCACCTTTGGAACGATACATGGCTTATACACTTCTAGAAATCTAACCAAACTAGGTCATTCCTTTGGGATATTTCTAAGCCAAGGATATCCAATAGTGGCAAGTTGATAAAGATTCTGGTTTATTTCAGACAACATACTATAGACATACATCTTATACCCATGTTTCAATTTGTTCCCCCTCTTCCAGATTTTCCACCAGATCATCCTAGGGATAACATTAAAAAAGGTTTCAGCTTAGGTACACAATCAACCTTCCACCATTTATAAATTGTGTCCTTAAGTTGGATAAAAGGTCCATCAACCCCAACACTAGCAAACATTTTCCATAGCTTCTTTGCACTTGGACATATTACAACAGGTGTTGATAACTCTCATTAGCCATTAGGTTACAACAACACTGCACCTCCTCTGCAATATCCATCCTGATTAAAACTTCACCTATGGAAAGTCTCTTTTTTTACTAACCTCAAGAAAAAGAGAGAAATTTTGAAAGGAACTCCTTTTTCCAAATATTCAGATATTCTTCCTGTTCAATCATTGGAGTCCTCAAAGCATTCCATACTGATTTGACCGAAAACTTGCCAGAAGAGTTTAGCATCCAGTATGGCTGATCCCTTTCACCAGATTCTTGCACTATACTAATCTGGCTAGTGTCAGGACCCGACCTAAGACCTAGTCATAACACGACGATCGAAATCCCGAAGGGGCTCCAACCAAGCCTTTTGTCATATCACGCGACATACATAAGGTAAAATAGATGCGGAAAGATCATAAGAGAGTCTAGAATATGAAACATAATGAAGAATGTCACTTGACAACATAAACTCAAAACATTTGTCTAACTAGATGCCCCTACTCATGAATATGGGCGGGGCCAAGACATTCCCTAGCTTACCCTCATAGTAAAGAAAGAAATGTCTTTTGAAAGTAAGAAAACAACAACTCAAAGCTAGTCCTCGATAGATGTGGACTCACCACAACTCCTTTGATAAGCAAGCCCAACTAGCCACGTGGATGAATACAATACTCAATCTCAACCCCTATATTATGAGATAATGTAGGCAACAATATGCATTAGTATGTTTGAATGTACTAAGTATGTGGGCATGATATGCAATATAAATCATAAGATGCAATGATTTAGAATATGCATGATAAAGAGGATAAGTAAAACCATGAGGAATACTATAATGATCAAAGCATTTAACAGACGTAACCGAAGATCATACAATAACATAATACTCATATACATATGTAGGATAGAAATAATAACCGACAATAAGACCATGCGTGCTATAACATGAAATCCCGATATTACCCCTAACATGGAATCCCAATGTTACCCCTACATCAGAAGAAATCTACTTACCAAGGTAGACTCTACCCCGCTAGGCGGGTGATGTACTATATGGATCCAATAACTAAGCCATAAGACAACCTACGATGGCACATAATTTATGAGACATGAGGTTGCTACTAAGGCTTTTGGTAGGGTCCCCACCTCAAGTCCACTCGGTGCTAAGTCAAATTCAAGAAATACATAATATAGGAAAAATACTTAGCATATATCATAACTTGTTCATAAACTTCCTAATTCATTGAATAGCTCATTTCATTACATAATTGCAATGTGAGAATTGACCTTTCACATTACAATTCATACATACATAATTCATATCATTAGGTCCTACGTCACCACATAGGGCCCTAAGTCACCTATCTTCATGAGGATTATAACTAGATCATAATTCATACTTTAATTTAGACTAAAACTCATATACATAATGAATTTGATTGAAAACTATAAGGATACCTTGAAAACATTGGACTCCTTGGACATAATGCATGTAATTCATCATAGGAAATAGCTTTATGCATAGGCTTTCATAATCTGAAATCATGTAATTTACGTAGAAACATACTCATAATTATAATAAACAATGATTTAAAATAAAATTGAAGCAGCCCAACATAATTCATCAAAATTGAAGTTCAAAAGTAATGAGATTTTGAGATTTAAACCTTGGACTTCATGAGTGGAAGGGACTCATGAATCAATCCACACATACCTGCATTGAGATTAAACTTGAATTTTAGAAAGGAGTCTTGATCTTGAAGAAACCCTAATGGAAGTTTGATGAACTCTTGAGGAACCTTGGGAGAGAAGTCTAGAATTTGTTTGGGAAATAATGAGGGAAAATAAAGAGGAGTATCTAGGATCTAATTCGTAATGAATCTAGTCCTTAAAAACATCCACATACATTATTAGAATGTAGGGAAAATACAAAACTACCCCTCCTTAAAATTCCAATCGGGCAATCCTACGACTTAAGTCTACGGGTCGTTAGTATGGTGACGAGTCATCTTTACGGCTCGTCCTGTAGGTCTTGAGAAAGGCCTAAAAATCGAGCCTCAGTACTTTTATTACAAGCCGTGTTTGCGACTCATCGTCGTCTTTACGGGTCGTCAAAGGGGTCCGTCTTGCATGTCTAAAATCCTGCAAGTTGGATAGAGTCTGAAGTTTCATCACGACTTGTTTCTACGGGTCGTAAGCTTCTCTACGACTCGTCCTGCCAAGTCATAGACAAAGTCCTGAGGGTGACACCTGTAGGTCATCCTACCTTGCCTTGATGACTTATTTCTATGAGTCGTCATTTTCTCTACGAGTGTCAATGGACTTGTCAACCCAACTTTTGCCTTCGCCAAATTTCCAATTACCTTTTACGACCCGTAATAACGTATACGAATCGTAGATTGACTCATGGACTTGGGTTAGTTTCAAACTCCTTTGAAAGAAAAATTTTCTTTCGTTTGTCTTTTCGTATTATGGGGTTTACAATATCTTCCCCTTAGGAACATTCGTCCTCGAATGAGATTCAACTAGCATAGAAAATGATATGAAAAGAGGACTAGCAACCCAACATGAATATAGGTACATCTTTAAAATGCATAAAACATGTAAACATCATACTTATCATAAAACATGGTTTCTAAAACTTTATTTTCATGAGCATGCATGCATATGAATGACATATGGAACTTAAACGTACGAGTTTAATCGATTTGATCATGAACAACTTAGTACCTTTAGGATTGAGTGGAAGGAAATAGATATAGATAACGCTTCATCATGTCCACTTACGCTTCCCACATAGTACTCTCTACTTGTTGATTCCTCCACAATACCTTGACGGACACAAAATCTTTATTCCTCTTCACTTGTCGGTCTAAGATTTCCACCAGAACTTCCTCATAAGTCAAATTCTCTTCAATGTTCACAATTTCCAAAGGCACAGTGGAGTTTGGATCATCCACAATTTTTCTCCACATTGATGCATGAAATACCAGATGAACCATACCCAACTCAAATGGCAAATCTAACTCATATGCCACTTTACCAACACGCTTCAATATTTTATAGGGTCCTACATATCTAGGACTCAACTTTCCTTTCCTCCCAAATCGTGTTACACCTTTCATAGGTGAAACCTTTATATACACCCAATCATCCACATTAAATTCAAGCTCTCTCCTCCTAGTGTCCGAATAGGACTTTTGACGACTTTGAGCCGTCTTCAATCGTTCTCTTATGAGACTTTAATTTCACATAGCATCAACCACCAAATCGATACCAATTAATGCCATTTCACCCACTTCAAACCATCCTACCGAAGATCTACATCTTCTCTTATACAAGGCTTCAAAAAGAGCCATTTGGATGCTAGAGTGATAACTATTATTATTATAGGCGAACTCGATTAATGGCAAATGCTCATTCCAACTTCCTTTCAGATCAATCACACATACTCATAACATATACTCCAAAGTTTGGATCGTTCTTTTAACTTGTCCATCGATTTGAGGATGAAAAATGGTACTTAGCTTAACTTTAGTATGAAGACCTTTTTGGAATGAATTTCAAAAATATGAAGTAAATTGAGTACCTTTATCCGATATAATCGACAAAGGAACACTATGAAGTTTCACAAGTTCACGAATGTATAACCAAGCATAATCTTCAGCACCATAAAAAGTCTTAACCAGTAGAAAATGTGCCGACTTAGTCATTCAATCCACAATGACCTAAATAGAATCATGTTATCTTCTAGTGCGAGGCAAACCCGTTACAAAGTCCATATTCACATCTTCCCACTTCCAAGTAGGAATCTCTATGTTTTGATCTAAACCTCCCGGTCTTTGATGCCCAACTTTAACTTGTTGACAATTATGACACTTAGCCACAAACTCCTCTATGTCATTATTTATGCCATTCTACCAATACACCTCCCTCAAATCATGATACATCTTGGTGGATCTCGGATGAATTGAATACTGAGAGCTATGGGTATCATTCAATATTAACTCTCTAATCCATAAACATTAGGAACACACAAATGTCCTTGATAACGTAGTACCTCATGTCCCTCTTAGAGAAAGACTCAATGGCTTTTTCGGCAATCGACTTCTTCAATTCAATCAACACCGGATCATTGTCTTGTTTGGCTTTAACATCCGCCACAAAAGACGAATCCGAGCCATTATATACTAGGACACCTCCATCATTGGAGTCAACCAAATGCACACCTAAACGTGCCAATTGATGGACGTCTTTAACCAACTCCTTCTTACCTTCCTCAACATATACAACACTACCCATGGACAACCGACTAAGAGCATCGGCTACAACGTTTGCCTTACTCGGATGGTACAATGCACTTATGTCATAGTCTTTTAGATTTTTAAGCCATCTTCTTTGCCTAAGGTTCAAGTCCCTTTGGCTAAACACATATTGCAAACTCTTATGGTCAGTGAACACATCAACATGCACCCCAAAAGATAGTGATGCCATGTTTTCAAAGAAAACACAACTACTGTAAGTTCAAAACGATGGGTTGGATAGTTCCTTTCATGTATCTTAAGCTGCCTAGAAGCATAGGCTATCACCTTACCATATTTCATTAAGACACAACCCAATCCAACACGTGAGGCATCACAATAAACCACAAACCCATCTGAACCTTCTAGTAGTGTCAAAATATAAGACATTGTGAGATGATTCTTCAATATTTAGAAGATCTTTTCACATTCATCTGACCATTGAAATTTCACCTTCATGTGGATTAACTTAGTCAAAGGAGAAGTAATAGATGAAAATCCTTCAACAAATCTTTTATAGTACCCGGCTAGACCCAAGAAACTTCTAATATCCGAAGGGGATAATGGTCTAGGTCAATTCTTAACCGCCTCTATTTTTCTTTGAATCTACTTTAATCCCATCACCGGACACCACATGGCCATGAAATACAACTTCCCTTAGCCAAAACTCGCACTTACTAAATTTGGCAAATAATTGCTTCTCCCTCAATGTTTGCAACACAATTCTTAAGTTACCCATATGATCTTCTTCATTTCGAGAATAAACCAAAATGTCATCAATAAACATCACCATAAACATGTCCAAGTATGGTTTGAAAATACAATTCATCTAGTCCATGAAGATAGCGGGAGCATTAGTCAAACCAAACGACATTACTACAAATTCAAAATGATCAAACCTTGTTCGAAATATCATTTTGGAAATATCACACTACCTTACCTTTAATTGATGATAACCAGATCGAATATCAATCTTAGAAAAGTAACTTGCTCCTTGTAATTGGTCAAATAAGTCATCTATCCTTAGAATTGGATATTTGTTCTTTATGGTGACCTTATTCAATTGTCGGTAGTCTATGCACATTTGGAGTGACCCATCTTTCTTCCTATCAAACAATATGGGAGCACCCCACGGTGAAATACTTGGCCTTATAAAACCCTTATCCAACAAATTCTTCAATTTCTCTTTCAACTCCTTAAGTTCTACTGGAGCCATATGGTAAGGAGGAATAGAAATAGGTTAGGTATCAGGAAGGAGATCTATACCAAAGTTAATTTTTCTTTCGGGAGAAATACCGGGCAAATCATCGGGAAACACATCAGGAAATTCATTTACTATAGGGACCAACTCAAGAGTAGGAGTTTTGGAATCAATATCCCTAACTCGCACAATATGATAAATGCACCATTTGGAAATCAATTTCCAGGCCTTAATACATGAGATGAATCATCCCTTAACCACGAATCATTACCCTTCCATTCAAGGATAGGGTCGTTAGGAAAATGAAACTTAACCACACGAGTCCTACAACATATAGATGCATAAGTGGCATGTAACCAATTCATACCAAGAGTGATGTCAAAATCGGTCATGTAAAGTTCAACAAGATCACATGAAATAAGTTTGTGCAAGACCGACTTGGGACAATTTCTATAAGCTCGCTTGGCTAATATCGAATCACCCATGGGAGTATAAACCAAAAAAGGTTCTAAAAACACATTGGGGAATAGATTAAATCTCATAGCCAGGTAAGGAGTAACAAAAGACAAGTTGGCACTCGGATCAACCAATGTATAAACATCAAAGTTAAAGATCCATAATATAACCATGACTACATCAAGAGTCTCATCCACATCTTGCCTAGCATGAAGAGCATATAATCGGTTGTTGTGTTGGCCACCCTTAGGTTGAGCTTGGGGCGCCTTGTTGCACTTGGCCTCCTTGTGGACGACTTTCTCTACCTTTGTTAGTGATATAAGGGACTCAGATTGCTTATGACCCGCCTTGCCACACCCATCATAAGCACCCGTTCCCATAAAGCATTTCCTTCCATGATTCTTTCCACACTTTTCACATTTATAAAAAGAAGGGCTACTAGCAATCATACCTATCCTCCTTGAGCTTTAGGGTATGGGACCCTATCCTTAGCAAACTTCTTCCCCGAACCTTGGACTTGTTAAGAGTGGCCATTACTACCACCACCGGTCCTGGTATTAGAGCACCTACCTTCATACCCGACCCTCTTAGAATCCTTCATTCTCATCTCATTGAGCTTTTCTCCATTAATTTGTTCAGCGAAAGTCATGAAACGAGATATGTCCATTTCTTTCACAAGCATGGCTATATGACATTCTTTAGCAACCAAGTCGGACACCCCCAATATAAATTGACTAATTGGGGCACGTAGATCGGCAATCAATGAAGGAGCATACTTGGATAGCTTAGTAAACTTGAGGGCATATTCCTTCATTCCCATATTGCCTTGTCGAAGATTTATTAACTGTTACACCCCACACTCTTAAGCTCGGAATGCCTTCTAAGCTTATTAGAAGTTATCATGTGAGACGCATAAGCTACGACACTATCAAACAACTCTAAGGAAAGGCAATATGATACCCCATAGTAGGAAATGTTGGAAATAGGGTCATGAAAAGTCGGAAGGAGTTGGAGGCCAAGTAATGAGTCATAGGACATGACTTACGTGTGTAAGCCATCACCTCGGAGGTCTTATATACTTAAGATACTTGAGTACACATCGAGCTTACATAGAAAGGATTACATAGGTCCTTAAAATAAGACGAGATTACGAACCCACGAAGAAGAAGTAAGCAAGTGATTCACCTACTTGGATTAAGTAGGTGATGCACCTACTTGACACATGGCAGCACGTGAGAGGTACACATGGCAGCGAGAGGGGGCAACACGTGGCAACAAGAGAAGGCGCCACGTGGAAACCTAGGAAGGTGACACGTGACAGTAGGTGATCCACTTACTTGGGGGTGGTCCCTACTAAGGACACGTGGCAACCCCTAATTGGTTGCATGGTTACATTGGTCCAATAAGGGTTAGACACGTGTCACCCTATGGGAATGACATGTGTCACCTCCTAAGACAATCTATATATGTATGTATTGTGACTAAGTACTTCAGTTCTCAGCCAAAACTTCAGCCAAAGAGCAAGAAACAAAAGAAACGTAGAGAGGAAAAAGAAGGCAGCCATGGTTTGGAGATTTCAAAGTAAGTTCTAATTTTCCTCCGTAAATTAATTATCTACGGTGTTCCTCAATAATGTGGAGGTGTATATATGTATTTTATGATGCCTACGGAACCATGTCTTCAGCCCTACACTTGGAAAAGATAGGAGAAAGTTGATGAGAAAAATGCTAGGGGCAAGAAAGGAGGGCTACGGGTTTGGCCACTTTAAGGTGAGCCTCCGACTTTCGTTTCGTGAATTAATTATTTAAGGTGTCCCATTGTTATATAATGGTGTTTGATAACATAAAATTCCAATTCGGGACAACGAGGAAGCGATACAAATAGTCTGCTAAAGTTTCAGCACGACAAGGAACTTCCGAGGCTAGTTTGGCGAGTTTTGGCCAATTTCAGGTAAGGTAAGACCTATCCTTTCAATTTGGAGTTTATGGTGTTGTTATGAAGTGTGTTAAATGTTGTGTAAGTGTTTGGAAATATGAAAATCCAATAAATATGCTTGACGTTCGAAACAAACTAAATTGGAGTCTCTATAATTAAATTGTAGTTGAAGCAAGGTGTTGTGCTTGTGGTGTGCTGCTGCAGGTGTGTGGTGGTGTATTGCAGGGCATAAAATTATTCTAAAAGAGGTGTGGGGGATGTTGGTTTCAGCCACACGACCCCTCATTTCGTATAATCAAAGGTTTTGCGAAATAAAGACTAGAAATCCTATTTTGGTATCGTAATTTTCAGCAAGTTGTTTGGAGCTTATGTTATGTAATGTTGCCATGTTTTATTTGTATATGAGCTGTAGGTTGTTGTTTTTAGTTGTCTGTAGTGATTAGGGATCTAATTGGAAATTCGGATAGGGCATGTTATAGGGGAGGTGTTGTCCGATTTTCGTTAACTCCTTAACTAGCTAAAGAACTAGTCGAGAAGACAAACGAGGAAATGAGTTCTATGAATACTCGTGTGCAACTTAAGATGCTGAAAATTCAGGGATGGTTTGTATTCGTATTGCTTCCATGTTGAATAGGTTCAAAGGACGACGAGACGAATGTGATAAAGAGTAACTCGTAAGAGGTATGCGAAGCTTTCTCTTGGCATATTTTTGGCATAGGTATGTAAAACTATCTTTATTTCCTTTTGGCATGTCTTAGCCTTAAGTGAATTGTATGTGAAATGAGGGGATAATTCCATTCCCAGAACTCCAAGTACATCTCATAATCCCTATCCACTGCTTGGTATTGGAATTCCTGCAAGAATTGAGTATTGCCTGTTAAGGCTTCTACGTGTTAAAAAGTAGTGTGTGGAAAGCTATCTCTCCTTTCTCTTGATATGTACTTGGTATGAAAATGAGATTATAATGCCATAGTTGTTCACCAAGCTCCAGGATGGGCCGGGTACGAAATATATACATAATGACCACAAGAAGGAAAGTACAGGCTATATAGAGCTTATGCTCTTTCTTTTTTGGCATGTCTTAGTTGTAAGTTAAATATAATATGAGCTCTGGGGTAATTCCATTCTTAAGCATCTCTTATTTATTTCTGAGTATTGAACTCCTGTAGTAGTTGAACTATTTCCATGGAAACTTCTATATGTTAAAGAGGATACTCGAGATGAACACACTACTACTCGGGTCCTCAGACAAAAGCTTAACTCTCTTATTTTGTCGAGTCTATGATAATGTTTTAAATTGCATATAATTACTCACTAATATACTCGTGAATATTGTAACCCTTCTATCACTAAGTCCCAGGCCAGGGTATGTTCTCGTGCATAGTTCACTACATTATCCATCGAGTCCCTCACTAAAGGGCCGGGTACACTATACGAGGATATGATAATGCAATGACATGAAAAACTCACTGAGTCCCTCACTAGAGGGCCAGGGTACGTATGTATAAATATAATGATGTGTTGCAATAAGATGGTGATGGCATCGGGCCTATGATGGTCCTACAGAGGTGATTCACCGGATCCTCGAAAGGGCCGGCTATATTGTATGACTTGAGCATGCATGGTTTTATGATTCATTGAGTAAAGGTACAGGTTTCTGATTTGACATTTTATCCCCTACTTCTCTATTTCAGATATGCCTTTAGTCGTATTATGTTATGTTTTACATACTCAGTACATATGTCGTACTGACCTCCTTTTTTCAGGGGGGCTGCATTTCATGTCCGGAGGTACATATACATGTTTTGGGAGTCTGTTAGCTTAGGATTCTGTTTGGCTTAGCTGGAAGAGGCTCCATTATATCGGAACCTAGTTTTTGGCACTGCCACTTATGCATATCATTATTTTATTTATCCAGGGGTACGGCGGGGCCCCTGTCCCACCATATGTTGTCATTAATATATTTAGAAGTCTGCAGACATGTATATGTAGGTTGTGTATGTCAGTTTGGTTTAGCTGGGTCTACATGATGTATGGTATATGTTATTATATTATGTCAGCCTTGTCGGCTTGCATGCCCTTTCGTGTTATGATACAAATGAAAGAGGCTACAGATATATGAAATGCTATGACCCCTTGGGGGTTCTCTTGTACGTGCCATATTGTTTGTAGTCCGATTTGACTACACTTGATTTATATGTATTACGTGTCTATAATTCGACTTGACCACAACTTATAAATATGTATACACCTGGACCCCAGTCACGGCCTACGGGGTTGGATCGTTACATTAACTCCAACACCTTAGCTTCCCTTAGTTCAAGAGGGAAAAAGAGATCAAGAAAAGCAAGTTTGAAGGCTTCCCATTCAATAGGACCTTCATCCACTCTCTCTATCTTCCATTGGGTATGCCATACTTGTACAACACTCTTAAGTTGATAGGCCGCTAACTCCGCTTTCTCTTTGAACGACACCCCAATAATGCTCACTATCTTGTAGACCTCATCTATGAATTCTTGTGGGTCTTCATCAACCTTTGAGCCATGAAACTCCAGAGGTTCATCCATGCAAAGTTCCTCACTCTTAACGCTGAAATAGGAACATTGGAAAGAGCCGCAACCCCTTGGTTGGCTATCATTTGGGATAGCATAGTAATGGAAATCCTGACCTCCACATTAATCACTTGATCGGGTAGGGGACCATTGTCTTGAGGAGTCGGAGGAGCTTGGGCTTCATTAGTATTATTTCCCCTTTGCAATGGTGTTCGTATTAGAGACATGATTTTGAAAATCGCAAAGGAAGAAATTTAGGGAAAGGAAATCTTAAGGGAAACTCTGTAGCATGACATAGATCATGAAAGAAGGGAGAATTTCCTAAAATTTCTTATAGCCTCATATCCATAGAGGTGGCACGCTTCATAACTATGAATAAGACTCTACTTGATGCGACATGTTGGACACCCTAGGACACTTGAACCTTGTGCTCTGATACCAAGTTTGTCACGATCCGACCTAGGACCTAGTCGTAACATGGCGATCGAAACCCCGAAGAGGCCCCAACCAAGCCTCTTGTCATATCATGTGGCATACATAAGGTAAAGTAGATGTGTAAAGATCATAAGTGAGTTTAGAATATGAAACATCATGAAGAATTTCACTTGACAACATAGACTCAAAACATTTGTCCAAGTAGATGCCTCTACTCATAAATATGGGAGGGGGCCAAGACATGTCCCTAGCTCACCCTCATAGTAAAGAAATAAATGTCTTTTGGAAGTAAGAAAACAACTCCTCTAAACTAGTCCTCGATAGATAAGGACTCACCACAACTCCTTTGAAAAGGATGCTCAACTAGCCACGTGGATGAATACAATCTTCATTCTCAACCCATACATTATGAGACAATGTAGGCAACAATATGTGTTAGTACGTTTGAATGTACTAAGTATGTGGGCATGATATACAATATAAATCATAAGATGCAATGATTTAGAATATAGATGATAAAGAGGATAAGTAAAACCATGAGGAATACCATAATGATCAAAGCATTTAACATATATAACAGAAGATCATACAATAACATAATACCAGTGTACATATGTGGGATAGGAACCATAACCGACAATAAGACCATGTGAGCTATAACATGGAATTCAGATGTTACCCCTACATCGGAAGAAAGGGGAATCTACTTGCCAAGGTAGACTCTATCCCACTAGGCGGGTGATTTACATACGCTATATATGGATCCAATAGCTAAGCAATAAGGCAACCTATAGTGTCGTTCATGGGACATGAGGCTGCTACTAAGGCTTTTGGTAGGGCCCCCACCTCAAGTCCACTCGGTGCTAAGTCAAATCCCATGGAATACATAAATATAGGAAACATACTTAGCATATATCATAACTTGTTCATAAACTTCATAATTAATTGAATAGCTCATTTCATAACATAGTTGCAATGTGAGAATTGACCTTTCACATTACAATTCATACATACATAATTCATATCATTAGGTCCTAGGTCACCACATAGGGCCCTAATTCACCTATCTTCATGAGGATCATAACTTGAACATACTTATAATTCATGATCATAATTCATACTTGAATTTAGAGTAAAACTCATATACACAATCAATGTGATTGAAAACCATAAGGATACCTTGAAAACTTTGGACTCCATGGATATAATGCATGTAATTATTCATCATAGAAAATAGCTTCATGCATGGGCTTTAATAATTCGATTTGAAATCATGTAATTTACGTGGAAACATACTCATAATTATAATAAACAATGATTTAAAACGAAATTGAAGCAGCCCAACATAATTCATCAAAATTGAAGTTCAAAAGTAATGAGATTTCATGAGATTTTGAGATTTAAACCTTGGACTTCATGAGTGAAAGGGACTCATGAATCAATCCACACATACCTGCATTGAGATTAAACTTGAATTTTAGAAAGGAGTCTTGATCTTGAAGAAACCCTAATGGAAGTTTGATGAACTCTTGAGGAACCTTGGGAGAGAAGTCTAGAATTTGTTTGGGAAATAATGAGGGAAAATAAAGAGTTTAGGAGTATCTAGGATCCAATTCATAATGAATCTAGTGTTTAAAAATATCCACATACATTATTAGAATGTAGGAAAAATACAAAACTACCCCTCCTTAAAATTCCAATCAGGCAATCCTACGACTTAAGTCTATGGGTCTTTAGTATGGTGACGAGTTTTCTTTATGGATCGTCCTGTAGGTCTTGAGAAAGGCCTAAAAATCGAGCCTCAGTACTTTTATTATAAGTCGTGTTTGCAACTCATCGTCGTCTTTATGGGTCGTCAAAGGGGTCCATCTTGCAGGTCTAAAAACCTGCAAGTTGGATAAAGTCTGAAGTTTCATCATGACTTGTTTCTATGGGTCGTAAGCTTCTCTACGACTCATCCTGCCAAGTCATAGACAAAGTCCTGAGGGTGACACCTGAAGGTCATCCTACCTTGACTTGATGACTTGTTTCTACGAGTCGTCAAGTGTCAATGGACTTGTCAACCCAAGTTTTGCCTTCGCCAAATTTCCAATTACCTTTTCCACCTCTATGAGTAGAGTTTACGACCTGTAATAACCTATATGAGTCATAGACTGAGTCATGGACTTGGGTAGGTTTCAAACTCCTTTGAAATTTTTTTTTATTCTGTTCGTCTTTTCGTGTTATGGGGTCTTACAGCTAGTAATATTTTCAACCACATAATCAGGAAATTTTTGATGTAATAATTCTTCATTCCACCATCCCCATTCGATAAGTATGCTAATATCATCCTACAGATAATTATTAGTATAAGAGACAGGAAGATAGTACTTTAAAGCTCCAAGTTGTGTCCTATTGTCAAACATGATGCTAGAATGTCCACAATTAGGTTGCCATTCTTGATCAATCTCATCCCTAGCCAATAACATATGTTTCCAAGTTTGTGAGTGTCACGATCTGATTTCTCAGGTCATGATGACACCTACTATGACCCACCGGTAGGCAAGTCGACCTATATCCCGGAAGTGTGAGTAATAGATGTCAGGGTAGAAGACCAATAATACAACTAAAATAATACTGAAATACAAGATCACAAGAGAATGCGGAAGCACAACAAAATATGTAAAAATAAAAGATCCCTCCCAGAATCTGGAAGTCACATGTAAAGAGCTGCTACAAAATAAGTACAAGTCCCAAAAGTGGACCACTAAAACAAGGTTGTCTCAAAAAGCAAAAGACAGACAAATATATTTACAGAGGGAGATAGGTAAATCCAGAATGCTAAGTGCTTACCCTCGCCTCCAAGTAAGATTGCAGCTGGCTTGAATCAACGCCGATAACTAGTACTCAGACTTGCATCACGAAAACAAATGCATAGTGTAGTATGAGTGTCAAAACAATAGGTACCCAGTAGGCATCATAGGCCGACTGAGCAACATAAGCAAAAGTAAACTAAAATGTGAGAAACTAATCACAACTAAAGAAGAACAAGATGTCAAGGTAGGTATGTACACGAGCGTACGCAACACACACAAAGAGAGAGAAATTTACTAAATCTACTGGGCTCCCATAAACCTGACTGGTATGCTTTGCACAAGTCTAAAAGTAATAACATGAGCGGACTCCCATAAGCCCGATAGAAGCAAAGATAGTCGAAGTAAAATGAATGGGTCTGATTAAGTTCCAATAATGCCACAACTTCCCACGGACTTGAACCGAACCATCTCGAAAGCTAGAAGCTTTAACCCAAAGATGAAAATGGTTAAGGACTTGAGCCGAAGATTCATCAGAGGATCAGAGACTTGAACCGAGATTTAAAAATAACCAAGGTAATAGATAATCATGGACTTGAACCACGTGTAAAAGAGACCAAGGACTCGAACCTTAATAATAGATAATCGTAGACTTGAACCATGTGCAATAGAGACCACAGACTCGAACTGGGTAATGGTAGCTAATGACTCGAATCAAAGCTAGTGAGTAGCAATGGACTTGAACCAAGGCTGAGAACAGCGGTGGCGTTAGGTCGTTTTGAGCGCTAGAACTATTTTGACTCTTCATGTAAAATTTTAAATAAGAATTTTGAACTATCCGTTTAACTATGGTTATTTAGTTGAAGGGTATTCTTTTAATTAATTAATTTATGTGGTGATTTAAATTTTTATATAATTAAGTATTAATGGAAGACAATAGTTTTTTTTTTAAAAAATGTGTCATACCCACTACTCTTTAAAGTCCATGTAACTACGTTAGATAAAATAAAAATAGTATTTTATAATCTGTATTTTTTGGGGGAGAAATAAAAGAAGTGAGGGAGCGAGAATATACCTGCGGCGTGGAGGTATATGCAGATCAAAAGTATTCCCATTTTTACCTGCTCAAGTAAACATTATGTTGATTGTATAGTGAATATCTTAAGGATATAAATTATTCTTTATACTATTGAAAGATTGTATTGTTTCAAGGGATAAAGGGTGATGCATACTGACATGTTGGGGGTGAGTTACTGGTCAAGAAAAGTATTTTGGCTTTTTGTTCCAATTAAATATCGGTTTTGTTTTGTTCCTATTTACTTTGCAGTTATGGTAAATTAGTGGATCTAGTACTATGTTCTCTTTCTTCTATTTTTTTGTTAACATTTTGTAACGGATAACAGTAAATTACATCTACAACTTAAGTTAAGTAATTGGTTATTTAATTAGAAGCAGTAGGTTGATAATATGTAAGGTTCCTATAATTTGTTGGTGAATTAGTAAGTTTTTCGTAGTTAAGTTGGTCTTGATATGTTGGTCTATATTTAATTATTAGGGGCATGGTATTATACGAATATCATTAGATTTATGATAATGGAGAAATTGAGACTTATCCCTAGGCTGAGACTTAGGTAATTGGTTGTAGGTTTGGGTGAGTTTCTGGTCTAGGCTAGACATATAGTAATATGGGTGTCCACGTATTCGTTTACTTATGAATAATGCATATTTGATAGATTGAGAACGTTCCGAAACCTTACGAAAGGGAAAGCCAACATCTTGAGGCTTTGTGACACGTGTTCGGCATTTGAGGTATGTTAAGACTTTGTTGAAGGATGTTTTTCTAATTAAAGATTAAAATTTAAAATAGATAACGGGTAAGGGTGAAAGATGGGGGTCTCATACCAATGGTGTGATGGGCATTGATACGAGTATTTGTGTTATAAAGGAAAAGTTTATTACTATAGAATGAATGATTGTAATCCAAGAATGCCCAAGCATATGGGCATTAACTGATGTATTATTGATTTGGTTTCTTTTGTGTGATTGTGCTTCTTATTTGAACCCGTATAATTGTGATAGTTGAGGTGATTATATGTCATATTGATATTTGATTTATTGAGATGCATTATCATCCCCTATATTGTTGATATTATATTGTGCACATACATTGACATGAGATTGAGTATGAGTAAAGGTTTGACATGTGGAGATCGTCCGTGAGAGATCATTTTATGGTTATAAGTTGTGCACGTGGGGATCGTCTGTGATGGAGGTGTTTGATTTTATGTAGTGCATTGAGATCGTCTGCACAGACATGTAGAGATCATCCATGTCAGTATATGGACCTCGCGAGTCCCCCATGGGACACAAACTCTCGAAGTGTATTTCGAGAAGTATTGTGTATATATGGTTGTGAGGTTACTTAGTATTTGAGGCATTTCATCTCATGGTGTTGCATTGCATCTTATTATCTTCTTCATTTTTACTTGATTATGTGTTACATATTTGTGACATTTGATTATTCCTATTTTGGTGAGACTTGATTGATAAGTATAATGTAGAATTATAAAATTGGAGAATGAATTTTATATACTCCTGTCACTACTTCTTCATTGTCGGTTAATGAGACACACTGGGTACACGTGGTTTCGTACTCATACTACACTTATTGCACTCTTTCGTGGTGCAGATTCGATTTTGAATACGAGCGCATCTCGTGGAGCGTTTTGAGTACGAACTTGGGTTATCTTGGAGTTATGGTGAGCTGCTTGGTTGTTCCGCAGCACACATCTCCCTTTTTCTTTCATTTATTCTGCTATTTTTAGTATACAGATGGGATATTTTTACATCTAAACTGGTCATTTTAGTTTCATATTTGAATCCTATTTTAGAAGCTCTTTTACTTATGACATCAAATCTTGAATGGTATTTTAGCTTTTCGCATTTCATACTTATGGCAGACTTAGTGTGTTGGATATTTCAATTGTCGCTTGTCTCCTTACTTTATTTATTTTATTGAATTCATAACAATGTTTGAGTTGGCTTACCTATCGGTCGAGAGCATATGTGACATCACAACTTGTGAATTTGGATCGTGACAGGTGAACTCAAACCATGACTAAGTAAGACTAGGGACTTGAACCGAGGCAAATAATACCAAGGCAAGGACATGAACCCTGCCCAATGGAGTGAATTGGGGACTTGAACCATGAACAAAGATGAATCAGTTAGAATTAGGATCGACGGCCAACTGATTGTCACAAGGAGTACCCCCAATCCAAGTGCCATCAATAAATCACTCCATCCCGAACTGCATCCAACCAGAATTGACGAATAGACTTCCGAAACCAAGAACCAAGTGATACGGGATCGACAGACGAATAGGACATTATAGAGGTAAGGTTTCAAAGCTGTGTTACTGCCTAGCTAAAGCTTAGACAATGAGACTCAAGTCTGCTATATCAGTCTACACGGAGCTAAGCTGTCCGAAATGACGTGGGAGAAGTTCTAAGGCCCAATAGGACCAAAATTGCGTTAGTCTAAGGAAACACTAGTCTAAGCCTAGAGTAAGGCCAAATATGCTTCCATATACAAACCAAAGGTACATCACACTCCACAAAGTATGAATGATCAACAATAGTAAGAGACATGCTTTAGCAGTATGAAAATTTTCCGAAAATAACACTTAGGACATGAATTCTAGAAATTTAGCATGCTCGACGCACAAACTCCTCTAAGCTCACACAATTCAGTAAAAAAATGCCTAAACATGCTTAGTCTAAAAAGGGGGAAATGGTAGCCTACCTGTAGGCTGACCGGGTGCGCTCCAACTCACGCAACTGGAGCTTTTACCTTTCGAGTAGCCTCTAAATGCTGCCACACTACCAATAATGGAATCACAACGTCAATACAGTTGTTATGGCATTCAAATTATTGAATTCAGAGATGGGCTAGTTTCGGAGTCAAAAATCAAGAATTGTGGGACCCCTCTTTAACTCATGGAATTGACTCCAAAAATAGGTCCTAAATGCTACCCCAAGCTAATGTTAAAAAAAGGAACATAATTCATACACTAGAATCAACTACAATCGAACATGCAACACAATCCCAAGCTTAAGCTAAAAAATGAAAAGGGACAATATTTAGGGACCGAGAAATACCAAAAATGAAGCTCCCACGATCAAAATAAATTGCTTAAAAGGCATACTCGCAAAAGTCTATCGTGAACTCTGTATATGGTGGGTACCATAACCTACCATAGAACTGCCTGGAACCTGAAGTGCTCCTGCCATGGGTCTGGTAGGTCTAGAGTGAGGCTGACCCTCACTAGGATGATGCCTACCTTGGGGTGAGATGCTGGTGGTGGGGCCTCTTACTGCTACTTTCGTAACTCTTAATATACGCATGCCCCATGGCCCACGCATTACTTACCACTTAGGGAAAAGTAGATCCAGCTACGATTAAGTGCTCTGATGCTAAACGGAGGGGCAAGCTCAATCCATTAATAAACCCCTGAACCAACTCTCACTTAGTAGGAAACAAGGTGGGAGTCTACACGGCCCTCTAAAGAAACCCAACCACATACTCAAAATCGAGGAAGAACCCTACTGAAGACCTACATATCCAACTATGGGTTGAGAACCAGTCTATGCACCTGAAACCACATATGTCTACGGTGTATCCTCGAATAGGCTCGGAGTCCCCAACACGGAATCTTGAGGAGTCATCGGGGACCACTAACTCTGTCGGAGCCTAGGCTACCCTCATATCCTCATGCTGCAAATAAACGTCACTGGTGTCCTGACCAAGCATCGAAGCCCTAGTTATCTGAGTAGGCATCCCATCTGTATCCATCAAAAACTTTGTGCTATCCATCTAAGAGAGAGTGGGTCCAAAGAAGCATTTTAGAGGTCTTGTGAAACAAATACACATGATAAGGAGTCAAGAATGGAATTTCTTAAGAATGCCCTATAGCCTCCCAAACATAGGATACAGACTTTTTCCACCGATCCACAGGACTCTACTAGGCACTAACTATCATACCAACTCTACCGGCGAATCTAGAGCTCTAATACCAATCTATCATAACCCGATTTCTCAAATTATGATGACACCTATTATAACCACCGGTAGGTAAGCCTAACCTATAGGCTGGAGCCAGAGTCAACGGTCTATCCAATAGAAGTGTAGAATGCGGAAGATAATAATGACATTAACAAATAAAGGAAAGAGAATAAGTCAAATCAATAAAGAAAATAAACCCCCAAGACCTAGTATCAGTCGGTAGTCGTGCTTCTAGTCAAAACAAGAGTACAAGCTTATACAAACAAGATATAAGTACAGACTGTCTCTAAAAACAAAATAAAGACTAGTCTTATCTAATACTGAGAGAGATAGGCAACTCTGAATGGCAGGACCTCACCCAAGTCTTCGAATCAGCAATAAGGACCCATACTATGATATGCAGGGTGCAGAAGTGTAGTATGAGTACCAACAAGTGACACTCAGTAGACATAGGCTGACTTAGCTCCAAAGATAAAATAAGCATATAAGATAGGAGCATATATCACAAGTAATAACGAAAAAGGAAACTCATAATAAGGAACAAGATGGAAGCACCGAAAGATAGTAAAGAAGGCAGCTAAAAGAAGTAAAGGCCGAACCTGGATGTGCTAGCCCATCAACCTATAGACGACAAAGCTCTACTGAGGGAGACTGCTAACCAAAGGGATACCAATAGAAACAACCACAAGTAACACATAGAAGCTAAGAAGGCTATTCTAGAACACTCCTGCATAAAAAAGTTATATAGGAGAGAACAAGGGCAGTACCAACCTTCAAACAAAATATCCACCCTTCATACAACCACAAGTACATAAATAGCCAACCAAACCTTACCGAGCCCCATATACCTAGCAGATAGATAATCACAAACTAAAAACCTGTACGGCCTCTCTAAGGCCAACAATCCCACATTCAATTATATTGGCGATAGGCAATGCATATGAATGAGAGTAATGCAATAAAATCAGCAGTGATATAGTGTCAAGATAGGACCCATGCGCAGCTTCTTCTTTTCGTTTTAATGGGTCACACGGATAGAGGAATCCACGAGGGACTCGGGAGTGTCCATATATACCTGCCTAGTCTCGATCCAAGACTTTCCGCTCCATCAGTGTGACATAAGATCATTAATATAACCAAGAGAATCATCCCAATGGCCCACGAACTCCGACCGATCAAGTAAAACAGCGAGTACATCCCAAATGACTCTAATATTTCAAGTAGAAAAAGAGTACGTCCTTGACGCCTCGTAAATATCCAAAATCAGTTTATCAAAATGATCTAGGTGGTACGACTCTAATTAAAAGATAAGTTAGTAGTAAAAAGGGCAACAATTTTATTTCCTCGAAAAATGATGGTAAGCCAATGGATGACAAAGATCCTACCAAAAAACACGTGTATATGAGGAACCAATACAATGCATGCCATCACCAACATCCAAACAACTCAAGAAGATAGAAACACCATATACATAACAAGTATCTCACTCCAAAAATGTAGAATCTAACCTGGAATCCAGCAAATCCTTGATCAAGGCCTCGGGCCCAAAATATTCCAACCATCTCAACAACAATATCACAAATAGGCACATCTCGACTAAGATAATGAAAGGAATAGCAAAGAGTCAACAAATGAATGTGTAACTTAAGAACCTCAACTACTACCTAAAGGTAATATTCAAGGACAAGACACCGCTAACTCCATCATACAACAACAATACAGATTGAAGGATCCAAGGTCTAATCACAAGGTAAGGATATCATCATAATCAAAGGATTAAGTAGGGTTGAACCTCACAAGTCCTAACACAATTTTATGATCCCCGCACTAGTTAAAGGCACCAACCCAATGAAATACTCACTGAAAGAAACTATACTTGCAGGAATCACTAAAACTTACCTGAAGGTGCAAAACCTATTGGGTTCTATAAAGTCTATCAACAAAAGAGAGGCTAACAACCTTATACTAAGGTAAAAACTTGGAATTTCCAACCAAAATTAAGGTCATCACAATATTTAACTATCCTAAGGCTCATACGAGAATCAAGAAAGAGGGATATGGAAAGAAAATCCTAAACCCTCCACATACAATCATAACTCACATGCAAATATGCTATATAATATCTTATGAAGCACAATCTAAAATAAGTAGACTGTATCCTACCTCAAAGCCGATCTCGTGCGCTTTAAATTCTCTAATTTGAAGTTCTCGACCTCCAAAGCACCTCTAATCGCTACCACACTAACAAAATAATCGTCTCATTAATACGGATGTTTTGACACAGAAATCGCACTTTTTGAAAATGGACCCAAAATTTGGTCTAAGATGGGATTCTGGAACCTGCATTGGAAATCCTGAAATTGACTCAATAAAAAGGTGCATTTGAGGTAAATGAACTTGTGTACCAAGTTACAACACGATTCCATGCTCGAAAACAAAGAAACAATCCATGTAATACTTTACCATCGATAGAGATAAGCAAGGAAGAGGGCAACCCTTTGGGAAATAAATTACCTCAATAAGATGGTTTTTGAAGCTCCTCAAAAACGTCCACACGTAGCCAAGATCACCATGAACACTCAGGACTTGAAATCACTTCAATCGGATCTCCCAGGCTTAAGAAATCGTATTTTGATGTTTTGCCATAAAACTAAAAAATTCGGGTCCTAAAAAGACCCTCAATATTCGCATAAGCGACCCCGAAGTTTGCTTAAGCGAGCCCTGGCCTCTTAAGTAAGCATCGCTAAAGCAAGACCTGGCTGCTTAAGCAGCAGGCGCCTTATAGGCATGCCTCGCTTAAGCGATACCCTAGCCGCTTAAGCAAAGGTCGCTTTAGCGATGCCAGGGTCGCTGAAGAGACAACAGTAGCTGCTGCTGCAACTAAGACTTTGGCAAAGCCCAAAATTCTCCAGCGAGGTGCTCGGGATTCATTCGAAATGCTATGCGCACAAATAAACTATGTTACCACACCAAATTTGACATTTCAAACTCAATGGTGTACACGAAATTTCCATCTGAGGTTATCTCGACAAAAGGTGGGTCCCACACTCATGTACCATTTTAAGCTAAAATCCACAAGGAGGCTCGAAATGATACCGAAACCCTCAGAAATCACATAAAAGGTCAGTTTAGACCAAACTCGACATTTCGGAGCTAACCGCACTGACAAAATTTTAATCCAAGTGCGTTTATCAAGAATTTTAAACAAAGTCAACCTGAGGATAAATTTTAAAGACTAAAGAGCCAAATGACCCAAACTCGCACAGATTGCCTCGATACTCGTGTCAACAATGCTACTAGCCTAATTTTACCAATCTAGAGCTAATGAAATAGTCAGAATTCTATATTTAGATCATTTTCCCAGAGTTTTGATCGAAGTCAACCGTTCAAACTCTAAGAGCTCCAAAATGGGGAAACAGGAATAAAACCCAAATAAATAATCGGGCAACTGAACTATCAGTGTCAGCAAGTCATAAATGACTTGGGTTGCTATAGGAAAGACGAAAATGACCTGGCGGGTCATTAAAAATATTAATGTGTATAATTTTTTTTATATATTTAAATATTTTATTAGTTATTCAAAATGTGTTGGTTTATAATGCAAAAATGAAAAGTTGTTAGAATATATTAAAATTATGAATCATATATTTAAAAAAGAACATTTATACAACAAAATAAGAAATTATACATTAACAAAAAGTAAATAAAATACCCCTTCTAGAAACAAATTAAAAATTAAATAAAGCTTAATAGGATTCATATTAAAAATATGATATAATTACATAACATCATGGATTCTTCTCCTTCTTAACAACTTTGCAGGCCATATTGCTAGAGAGTTGACAATTCAAGTCGTCATCCACTGTGACTGATTTCTCTTTATTTGAGGATCTAGTTCTCTTGTCATATTTCTTTAAAGGAGACATCATGTGATTGTCGTCCGTAGACTACTATAGAATAAATAAAGTTTATAATTAGAACAATAATCATATATCCATCCAAATTTATAAGTAAAAATAGGAGTACTCATCTTTGTGTAAACTATTAAAGGAATTCTATGTAATTATCTTGCACTCAGTCTCTCCATCTAAGCCTTGAGTAGTGTTGAAGTCAAGGCACTATGAAATATGATAACAAAAATTAGTTTTAAAATGCATATGCATTATAAGAGTAGCATAAATGCACTAATTAATTTAGTTTGATTCTTTTTAGAAAAATATGGCATACAATGAAAGCTTCAGATTCTTTAGGTGTGTATTTCTTTATCATCTCCTCATCATCTATAAGCTTAACCACACTGTACACTCCATCATGATTATGAACGTTTGAGCTCTTCACAATCAACTTAAACATGAGTTTTCTGTGTAGAATATTATCCAAATTCGATAGATATGCAAGGTCATCATCAATGCCGGTATTCTATAGAAAATATAATAGTGCTAGATTTTATTTAAATAATAAAAAATGAATGTAATTATTAATTATATATACCTCAAGTAATTCCTTTTGCAATTCATTAGCAGATTTGCCAATACGAGACAATGCGTCAATGTCCCAAATCATGAGTGAAATAGATCCAGTTCCGTTCATGACACTAACATTAATCCTGTATCTAAATATTTATTTATTTTTAGTAATACATATTGTTTTGAGGAATTAAAAAAATAAAGAATATATTATTACCTAATCACCGCTGAAGAATGTTCATGTCAACATTTTATGTTCATGCAAACGTAAATATTTTCCACTTGTTTCATTTTTTTCTGACACTTGTTGCAACCCAAATATGACTACCCTCTATTGAGTTGTATCAATTTAGCAGTTGTGACAATCCAACAATGACTACCTTTCTGTTCAATATTTGCATTAATTCATCACATACGTGTATAATTGCACGAACAAATAAATATTTTCGAAACACAAAATGACAATCATAATTTAACACATTCTTTATATCATAAATATTGAATTTTTCTTAATATATTTTAAGTGAAGAAGATAATCAGTAGAAAAAATAATTAAAATCTATACTAACTTCCGTAATCTCCAATAATTTGGAAATTGCTTTAACTTGAACAATGCCTTTATCTAATTCATCCGATAGGGAGAAACTTTGTTGTGAGATGGTGTGAGTCAATCTGTCAGAGTTTAATCCCAAACAGGTAGTAATCAACATATAAAATAGATTAAAATTAATACGTAAAATAAAATATAATATTTTAGTTTAATGGAAAATATTTAAAAAGTATATTAAACCATTTTTTAAATTCTTCAGATTGATGATCTGTTGGATTAATCCAAAGTTTTGATGCATTTCAAGTATTGCTCACAGAATATAAACCTTCCAAGTATTATGTGTGTTAGATATAATGGTTTTTCCTTCTAAATAGATATGAATACATAAGTTTTACCTTAAAATTTGTGTGCTTGTATAAGTTGAAGAACCACAATAATAGGTTGATTGTCAGAACTTGAAAGTAAAGGTACAATTTCATCAATAAATTCTCCCCAAAATGTGGATGATAGCTTGTTGTTTCTTCCAAATAAAATAGATATAGAACTTGTAGTAGATTATATTATAAATTCCACATGTAATATGTAAATAATTATTATTCTTACTCATCATCTTCTAGTTCCACATTCATAAACTTTCTAGAATTTCCACCTATGTTGTGCGTTTGAACTTGACTAAAATTGACTATCTCGGCGAACACATCTAAATTGTAAAATATGTTTAAAACAATGATAGAAAAGAAAATATCTAAAAATTTCATGTGTTATTTTTTTGTCACAATCCAATTTCTCAGGCTGAGATGGCACTTGCTAACACCCATCAGCAGGTAAGCCTAACCCTTAGCCCGGAACAAGAGGAAACGGGCTATCAAGAGGAAGATGAATAAATAAAGAGAAAAGTAAGTAATAATGAGAAGAAAGAGAACAGCTAAAACAAACACAAGAAACCACCCCAAGACCAGGCATCAGTCAGTAATCGAACATCTAAATCAAAATTGGAGTACAAAGTTTTTTTAAAAATACAAAATAAGTATAGACAGACTTTGAAAATAAGTAAAAACTAGTCCTAGTCTGTCATATATGGAAATCGACAACTTCGAATGTCAAGAGCTCACAAATCTCCAACCAAAAGCTTCTCCGCACCGGTCCAAATCAATGGTGAAAACCCATACTATGATCTGCAAGGGGCAGAAGAGTAGTGTGAGCAACAAACGAATGGTACTCAGTAGGCATAGGCCGACTGAGCTCCGCAGATAAAGCAAGTATAAATAACATATAAACAGGTGAATATTGCACCAAGAATTATCACAATAATGACAGGAAATAAGACAAAGAGACTAGAGACACACTTGAAACCCAATCCAAAAACTTCTTTAACAAAAAGAAGGTATCATAGGAGTTTACTAAACATGGAAACAGTACCAACGGGCAATGCTAACCACGTAATCACCTAAGAACTAATCTAACTGAACCTAGCAAGAAGTACCAACCACAATCCAACTTACAGAATGCCCATACCTCTGGAAGGTACAAATAATGACAAACATACCCCCGACCCCCATAAACCGGAGGACCACACCATACAACTACATTGGTGAAAGGCGATGCTAATGAATGTAAGTCTGTAGTAAAACTCATAGTGTCGTCTGTAACTAGGGCCTTTAACCCAAGGCTTCGTCTATAATCAAGGCCTTTAACCTAAAGTGTCGTCTATAATCAGGTCTTTTAACCCAAAGTGTATAGACCTACCCCGTCCTTCGGCCTACTAGGTGGGACCCATGTAGCTCCCTCATCCAATACAAATACTCAAGACTAGAGGGACACATAAGGGATGCGGAAAGTCCATATATACTGCTTGGGCCCGAACTAGGTCTTATATAAGTCATATTTATTGATGGAACTGGAGGAATGTGTAGCCAGACTAGGTCAAAAGAGCGACAACACGCCGGATATCCAAGTAAAACTGAGCACATTCCAAATGCCTCTAATGCCTCAAGTAGAAAAAAGAGGACGTCCTCGATACCTTACAAGTTTCAAAACCAGTGACCAAGTAATATACGTGGTAAGACTCTCATTAAAAACCATTTTAAAAGTAGTAAAAGCATGAGAAAGCCTTATACAAAAATAGTAGTGAAAATCCATAAAGAATCCAGAATCATACCATAAAATAAGTGAATATGCTCAATCAATGCAAGCATGTCATCACCAGTATTCAAACAAGGTAAATGCAGTCTAAATAGTACATCAAGACATACCATACTAACAAGGAAAATGAACTAACTTGGGTCCAGTCACTCCTCGAATACGGCCTCGATCCCAACAATAAATAATAGATAAGAAGGCATCATAAGCCTAACGCTAACAAAAAGTGAACAATCGACACATGACTCAAAATCAGATAGCGGGAGAAATATCTCTACGAGCGACACCGTACCCCAAAATATGTCATCTCAGCTCCCAACGAGCACAACTAAGCCAAACCTGCGGCTACGACGAGCCTCAAAGGTCTCCAGCACTAGCACTAAGTTAGACCAACCATCACAAGCCCTATCGAAAGCTGGTCCTAGCTATAAGGGCAGTGGAACACAAACTAAAGCATCTAAGGCTCAACCCTAGCCTAACTCCATCAATATCGATCCTAAGAAGGATAATCTAACCCAACCATAATGCAATCGAAACCACAAGCCTAAAATAAGGATCTCTAGAGACTACGCTAGTCTAAGGTCCAATCGGAGTCAAGAAAATGAGATAAAAGGAGGAAGGCCATAAACCCGACCAATGTCAACCTACATCATATGCAATAGATATTAGATGATATATAAAAGAACTTAGTCAAAAGGGGGAGATTGTAGCATACCTGTAGGCCGACCGCGGGTACTCCAACACTCGAAACTGGAGCTTTTTCTTTCCAAATAACCTCCGAACGTTGCCAAGCTATCAATAATAGAATCATAATGTTAATATGATCGTTATGACACTAAAGTTATCAAAATCGAAGCCGGGCCAATTTCAGAGTCAAAATCAGAAATTATTGGACCCACTCCATAACTCATTGAATTGACTCTGAAAATAGGTCCCTAACGCTATCCCAAGCTTGTATTCCGAAAAGAAACACAATTCACACACTAGAATCAGCTACAACCAAACATGCAACTTAAACCCATGCTTAAGCTAGAAAAATGAAAAAGGACAACATTTAGGGATGGTAAATTACCAAAACCGAAGATACCAAGATCAAAAAGTATTGCACCACGATGTTCTATATGGAAAACCCCAAAACTTAGCCCCAAGAATTGCTGAAAACAGAGCTATAATGGTCAAGAAACAGAACCTCAAAATTCAACACACTTCAAACTCAAAAATATCAGAGACAACAACTAATTTTGTAATCCTACCGTACACGAAGCCTTCCCTCAAGATTTTGAGCTCACAAAAGGATTCTTCACAAAATATCCTTGATATTAGACCCTTGAATTGCTAAATTCGGGTTTATATAAACCAAGAAATTAATTCCCAAATTTCTTTAAAAATTCACTCCGAAAATTATCCAATGAAACAGCTAAAATCAAGATTTTACCTCAATTAAATACCCCAAATCACTTTTCGATCTCACCAATGCATTATCCTCGAAAAATATCAAAATTGAGCCTTTTGAACCACCCAAGTTTGAGTTCTAGAACTCAGGTTATGGGATTTTGAATTTGTAGAAAAAGACCGAAAAGGGGTTACAGCAGCACTGCTGCAACGCCTCTTATTGGCAAAGTCCAAAATCTCCAACGAGGTGCTCAAGATTCGTTCAGAACCCCATGTGAGCAAACGAGATATGCTACCCTACCAAATTCGATGTTCTGGACTAAATGGTGCACTCAAAATTTTCATTCGACTTTATCTCTATAAAAAATGGGTCCCATACTCAAGCACCTTTTTGAGCCAAAATCTGCAAGAAGGCTCGAAAAGAGATCGAAAGTCTCGAAAATTGCACGAAAGGTCGGTCTAGACCAAAATTGATATTTCAGAGCTAACCGCACTGATAGAATTTAATTCTGAGTATGTTTTCCAAGAATTTTGACCAAAGTCAATCATAGGCCAAATTTCAAAGGCTAAAGCGCCAAATGACCTCAAACTCACACCAAATACCGCAATGCTCAGGCCAACCATACTACTAGCCTAATTTTTCCATTCAAGGGTTGGTGGAACTGTTAAAATTCTATCCTGAGATCGTATTCCTTGAGTTTTGAACAAAGTTAACTATTCAAACTCCAAGAACTCAAAAATTGGAAAACAGACATAAAACCCAAATGAACGATCAGGCGACTGAATTGTCAATGACAAGTTATAAATGACTTGGGATCGCTACAAGAAAGCTCTACATACTGAAAAGATCTAAAATGGAGAAAATGACCTGAAAGGTCATTACAACATCCTCTACTAAAAAGGACTTTCATCTGTGAAAGTAAAAGTACAGTCACAATCTAGAGGCACGAAAGGACAAGGTACCTGACCCGCATGCTTTGTAGGACCCTCGGTCATTCTCTCGGGTCGAACAATGCCAATACAGAACTCAGACTAAGAGTAAAATCCTCAAATTTACTTCCAACGTCAAAAACTCCTCTAGTCCTTTCTTGGGCTCCAACTGTCGCTCGCTTAGTCCAAACTTGACCAAAAACTCTGAATTTCAACTGAGGACAACCAAACTAAACCAAAACCACTAAAATGAGAAATACAAGACCATGGTAGATACAACTCACTCAAAATTCCAAATACTTGTCTTATGCTTCTAAATCCTTTTCTCCAAGTCACTAAGGGCATTCTGCCAGTCCTTAGCTATCCTAAAAACATCGAACATCATCTGAAACCTTCCTACATAATCCTGAAACACCAATCCTCGAAGTAGTTACTTAATCTATCTGAACATCGGTGGATGAAAACAACAAAAATAAGGAGACAACCCGGGGTAAAGCCCAAAACTCCAATCTCATCTTCAAAACCCATAATTCAAGCGGAAAACACAATCTTCTAAAATTGAATACTCAGTTCCGAGGGATGGTTACCCTAGAAATATCAAGGCCACACTGAGACCATCCCTAGTGACTTACTTCACTATAGGAACTTATATAAAACTGGCATCATGTGCCTATAAATCGCTCTGCCTCCTTAAGTCTGTGCCGACCATTTTAGTCCAAGAGAAACCAAGCCGGTAGGCGATGCACAAAAGTGGAAAACAGATTGGTAATGGTCCAAGGGCACCAACTTCCATCCATAATACCACAATCTACCAAATACGACAATGGCAAACCTCACATCCTGAACAAATTTAGAATCACAAAGAATTACTTTGACCCTATCTTGTAGATGAACTTTCTAACCAACTTCTCATCTTCCAGCTTAGGCTACATCTGGAGCTAATCACGAACACTGCTGCTCCAACTCTATTTGAGACTCAAGCCTCGAGAGCTACCAACAAAACCAGAGGGAACCAATAACAGCAGTAACAAGGCACTTCGAAGATCACACATCCCAAATTTTCAACTCGCTGTAGCCAAGCACTAGAACCTTCAGAAGAGACCGCTCCCAAAATATTGAACGAATGGACCACAACTTTTCAACTGAGATCAAGACTAAGGCAAACGAGAAGAGACTGCCAATTAGGATTACTACAAAGAATCCAACCTGGTAGGCTAAAAAAGCAAACCTCAACCCACAACCTAAAACCGAACCAAACAATACCCAGCAATGAAGATAGCTGTCTAAGCCAAGAAACTAGAATGGATGAAGAGAAATACTAGTCAAGACAACTCTAGTAATGCACAAGGATATAAGGACCCATTCAACCATTAACCAAATGAGACAACACACAACTAAGGCGACCCTCATAGCCAACTAGACCCTCTAGTATCACAACTCCTAGAACTAACACAACTGGTCTAGCCACCTATCTAACAAGGGTCAGCACTATAGAAAAATCAATTATATGGGAGGCAAAAGAGAAAGCTAACTAGTCTAGTCACAAACTCAAAATAGAACCACAAGACAAGCCATGAGGAGTTACCAACCACTACTCTCCAATATAGGAACATGACCTAGTCGATCCATTACTAAAATAAATCAACTACGGAGCTAAAACACATACACATGAGTCCAGATAAGGTAACCACAACAATCAGGAGGCAACTAACAAGACAAATAGATACATATGGGTATGAACCCTAAAACCACACAAAATGAACAATATAGAGCAAAACAAGGAAATCAAGCAATTACAATAGATACATGGATCCTCGGCCTCAGACTGACTCATAGAAGCATGAAATAGATCATGACCGAACTCGACCTAAGCATCTGAAGCATAACCAACAATAATCTGAGCACTACCTCTAATTAGAGGTGGCATAAAACCATGATACTGACCTGGCTGAGCAAACTGCTCACGGGTCCTACGTTGGGGCACCCTCTAGACTAATGACCAATCTCTCCACAGGTACAACACAGTCCAAAGGCTCTGGCCTGGTGAGAAGGAGGAGTTTGAAATGTCTGAGATATCAACCCTCATTTGAGGCATCCCCTGGACTAGTGGTCAAACTTCCCACAGTCATAGTATCCTCTGAAGTCTGAAGCTCAGCATGAAGAATGTGACGAACTCCTCTGGTGACCCCTAACAAAATGTGGTCCATCTCTAATGCCACCACCTCGCTGCATGTCACCACTGTGCTGATGAAGAGGCCTTTTGCCACTATCTCTGTAAGCCCCAAGACATGCCTCCTCTACGGATCTTGCATGAACAACCACCTAAGAGAAGGTAGACCCAGCCTCTATCAAGCGCTCTGATGCTAGTCAGAGTGGCAAAGACAATCCCCTGATGAACTCCCGACTCATATCTAGATCCGTAGAGGATGATATGGGGTTATTCCCAGCCCACTCAAGAAATTCCATGACATACTCATTATGATGAACCCTGCTAGGGAACACCAACCCATCTCTGGCATAAGAACCATCCGCCGAAACTCTGGTAGAACCTGTTGACACTCCTACCATGTCAACCAAAAAACTCGTGTTATCCATCAAATATAGAATGGATTCCAAATGATTAGTTTAGAGGTTATTCAAAGCAAGGACACACGTAAGGAGTCAAGATTAAATTTTCGTAAAATGCTCTATATAGCCTCCTAAAAATAGGATACGGACGTCTCTTCATTTATCCACAGGACTCTATGAGACATTGCCCTCATACCAACTATGTCTGTCAACCTAGAGCTCTGATACCAATTTGTCACGACCTAATTTCTCAGGTCGTAATGGCACCTGCTAACACTCACCAGCAGATAAGCCTAACCCTTAACCCTTAGCCCAAAATTAGAGGCAATAAGCTATTAAGCAGAGGATGAATAAATAAAGCAAAAAGCAAGTAATAATGATAAGAAAGAGAACAACTGAAACAAACACAAAAAAACACCTCAAGACTTGGCATCAGTCAGTAATCGAGAATCTAAATTAAAATAGGAGTAAAAGGTTTTTTTTAAAATACAAAATAAGTATAGATAGTCTTCAAAAGAAATTTAATACTAGTCCTAGTCCGTCATAGATGGAAATCAACAACTTTAAATACCAGGAGCTCACCAAATCTCCGAACTAAAAGTTGCTCTGCACCAGTCCAAATAAATGGTGAAAACCCATACTATTATCTACAGAGGGCAGAAGTGTAGTTGAGTACCAAACAAATGGTACTCAGTAGACATTTTCCAACTAAGCTCCACAGATAATGTAAGTATAAATAACATATAAATAGGTAAATATTGCACTAGTAACTAATCAAGAATTATCACAATAATGGAAGGAAATAAGACAAAGAGACTAGAGATATAGATAAAGGAGTAGAGTTGAAGAATGCACCTGAAACGCAATTCAAAAACCTATTAAAAAGAAGAAGACATCATAGGAGTC
Source organism: Solanum dulcamara (assembly GCF_947179165.1). Lineage (NCBI taxonomy): Eukaryota > Viridiplantae > Streptophyta > Magnoliopsida > Solanales > Solanaceae > Solanum > Solanum dulcamara. Next base: position 19,976,358 of record NC_077246.1, read on the forward strand.
TACTAAACAAGGATACAGTACCAACGGGCAATGCTAACCATGTAATCACCAAAGAACTAATCTAAATGAACCTAGCAAAAAGTACCAACCACAATCCAACTCAAATACCTCGTAGACCAACTACAAAATACAACCAAAGATAAGTACAAGTAAGATCAAATATTAACTGACCAAACTCCCATACCCTTGAAAGGTACAAACAATGACAAATATACATCCGACCCCCATAAACCGGGAGAACACACCATACAAGTATACTAGTGATAGACAATGCTAATGAATGCAAGTCTGTAGTAAAACCATAGTGTCGTCTGTAACTAGGGCCTTTAACCCAAAGTGTAATCTGTAATCAAGGACTTTAACCCAAAGTGTCGTCTGTAATCAGGGCTTTTAACCCAAAGTGTATAGACCCAACCTGGCCATCGGTCTGCCAGATGGGTCCCATGTATCTCCCTTATCCGGTACAAGTACTCACAGTCAAAAGGGCCCATATAAGGGATGCAGGAAGTCCGTATACACTTCATGGGCCCTACCAGGTCTTAAATAAGTCATCTTCGTCGATGGTACTAGAGGAATATGTAGCCATATCAGGTAGAAAGGGCGACGACGCACTGCATATCCAAGTAAAACTGAGCACATTCCAGATTCCTCTAATGCCTTAAGTAGAAAAAGGAATATGTCCTCAATTCCTCATAAGTTTCAAAAGAAGTGACCAAGTAATCCAAGTAGTACGACTATCATTAAAATCGAGTTTAAAAGTAGTAAAAGCGTGATAAAGCCTTTTAAATAATAGTAGTGAAAATCCATAAAAAATCGAGAATCATACATAAAATAAGTGAATATGCTCAATCAATGCAAGCATGCCATCACCAGTATTCAAACAAGGTACACACAGTCTGAATAGTACATCAAGTCATACCATACTAACAAGGCAAAAGAACTAACCTGGGGTCCAATTGCTCTTCGAATATGGCCTCGGGCCCAATAATGAATAATAGATAAGCAGGAATCATAAACCTAACGCTACCCATAAGCAAATAATCGAGACATGACTTATAATCAGATGGGGGGAGAAATATATGTAGCAGCGATGCCTTGCTCCAAAATATGTCATCTCAGCTTCCAATGAGCACAGCTAAGACAAACCTACGGCTATGATGAGCCTCAAAGGTCTCTAGCACTAGCACTAAGTTACACTACCCATCACAAGCCCTATTGGAAGTTGTGCCTAGCTATAAGGGCAGTGAAACACAAACTAAAACATCTAAGGCTCAAATCTAGACTAACACCATCAATACCGATCCTAGGAAGGATAATCTCACCCAACCATAATGCAACCAAAACCACAAGCCTAAAATAAGGATCTCACGAGACTACGCTATTCTAAGGTCCAACCAGAGTCAAGAAAATGAGATAAAAAGAGAAAGGCCCTAAACTCGTAAAATACCAACCTAAATCATATGCAACAGATACTTGACGATATCTAAAAGATCTCAGTCAAAAAGGGGAGATCGTAGCCTACCTGCAGGCCGTACGCGCACGCTCCTGATGTACCGTAGATTTATGGTACTTTTAATTCTTTAAAACTTAATAACAAGTTTGCCTTTTAAGCATTTGTTAGAATATTTGATGTTGGTTGTACTTATTTTGCAGGAAACTAAGTCGGAGATTTAGTTAAGGTATCACAGCACTGAAGAAAGGTATTTTTAGGGTTTATGAGCTCATCCTACGACTCGTCATTAGTTATACGGGTTGTAGGTATCAATTGTCAAAAGATAGGAAAAAAATAAAAGTTGAACTGAAGATCACAAGTAAAGTGAATGACTCGTTCTTAGGTTTACTGGTCTTCAAAAGTAGTCATTAAAGCAGCAGTGAATGAATAAAGGCAAATTGAAGAAGACGAGTAAGTTCCATGACTCATCTAAGTTCCTACGAGTCATAGAACTCACTCGTAACTTGAAGTTACAGGTGATGAAGAGAGGTAAGTATCTACGAACCCATTTGACGAACTATCTTTACTGTTATGAGCCGCAGAGAATGTTCGTGAAGAAGAAGAATTCTCAGTGTGAAGTGAAGTATTACAGCTGGATCTAAGACTTGTCTAAGTTGTTACTATCCGTAGAAGCTAGTCGTAGACCCAAACCAACTTTTAGTTTCCTATGGTTTCGAAATCCATATTTATTTAGGAATGTTTGTCTATAAATACACTTCCTAGGTTCAAATTACTTTATGCATATTTTTGGGTTTGAGAATATATCTTAAACTACTTTTGAGCTTTTATTCTTGAATTTGGGTTTTTGTTATCGATATTTTACGTTCGGATTTTATTGAAGATTTTTGGGTTTTCATAATTCTCATTGTAAGTTTATGATTTCGTTTAACCTAAATATTATAGATTGTGAACACGTAGTTATGAGTATCTAATTCCACAACTAGGGTTGTGGGAACCATGAAGAATTAACGACGTAGAACTTAATAAAAAGTAATTCTTGAATAGTGTACATGCGTGTATTGTTTTTCCCTTCGTTTTGATTGCTTTTAATGGTAGCCAACGTTAGAACCGCCGTATACTTACTTTCCAGATCAAGGAGGTAACGGATGGGAATAGGAATTAAACAATGGGATTTGGGGCTAATCATCCTTATCTAATTAGCTTGAATGGATCAAGGGATAACTAAATTTGGGATCATTGGTAAAGGTTAGTAAAGCATACACTCGTAGACGGATCAAGTTGTGTAGTGAAATTCACTTATTTTCCAAATCAAGGACTTAGGTGAAATTAACTTACCGATTCTACATGTAATATACTAGGAAAGAATTACTAATAAAAAAGGTCTACTTAGTTAAGGATTCGTGGAGAACACATAAAACCCTAGTTTTAGTTCTTTTTTATTTAAACCATACTTTCATTCGTTGATGTTTGCTATTTGATTTATTGATTAGTTTTATAAACCCCCCCTTTGTTTTCTCTTTTTACCAGAATAACTTGATTACTAAAGCAAATAATAAACGATTGATATAAAGTCTAAACCATATTCCTCGTGGGATCGACCCTAACATTCGTTAGGTTCTATTTTCATTAACGATCACTTTATACTTCTTTAGGAAAGTGTAATTTGAGTGTGTCAAATTTTGGCGCCGTTGTCGGGGAATTGGGCTTTTAGATTAAGATTAATTTTTACTATTTGATTGGTAGTCATTATTTCCTTATTTTATGTTATTTTTCTTTTCATTTGTGCTAAAATAGGTTTGGATTCCTTGTGCATGCAAAATACGAGAAGTCAAGGCATTTCCTTGATTCCATTCAATATCAAAATTGAAAGACCATTACGTAGGATGGCGAACAATAATAATAACATCGAGGGTCACAAACTTGGTGATGGCATGGAACATCTTGGAGATCAACATGACAATGCACCACGACACCTTCTGCAACATCAACCACAGAATGTCCTTAATAATCCACAAGTAGAAAGGCAATGTCCTCCACCTAGACAATGCCCTGAATTCGGCATATAGAACAACTATGGGGTACATCCTGATCCATCGGAATTACGGGTTCTATTGTGTTACCTCCATCGCCACCAGGAACTAAGTTTAGCATCACAAGAGGGCTAATTCAAATGCTTCATAGTAGAGGACTATTTTCAGGATTGCCATCCGAAGATCCACACATTCATCTCCAGAATATGGTGTACGTTTGCCAAAGCAGTGTTGGCGATCCAGGCTTAAATATGGATATCATTGGATTGTGCATCTTTCCATTATCACTTACTAGCAAAGCTTCAATTTGGTTGTCCGAACTCCTGTACAACTCCATCACAACTTGGGATGAATTACGCATACTATCCATGAAGAAGTATTAACCATTATCTAAGAAGTTGAAACTAACAGACATAATCAACAATTTCCAATAGTTGCTCAGAGAGTCAATTTGTAGAGCTTGAGAGAAATTTGTAAAGTATCTACGAAGCGTACCAAATCATAGGATAATAGACGAGTTACTTCTTGAGTTATTCTACGATACACTTGATGATAATGGAAAGGTTGTCGCCTACACCATCACTAGTGGAGCATTTTTGGCTAAAATTTCCAAGAGGCTGCAGAGAGACTTGATCGTGTTACAAAGACCAACATAGATTAGAGCACTAGGGACACAAAAACTTCAATAAGCTCTTTTTCTGTTCGCACAAATCAGAATTCCAACTTACAAAATGAAGAGATAATTCAAGAGCTCGCTCAATTAAAAACTGACATCAGGTTGGTAGTCAAAAGCATGGGACAGGAGAAAATTAATGCAATCGACCATCAAGGTAGGGCACCAAGTTATGACGATTATGGATTTGAGAAAGATGATTATTATGTGAATGATCAAGTGGGGGGGTTCCAGACTAACGTCAAAGCATCCAATCAGGATTCTTGGCGGCAAGGTCAATAAAATCAAGGTTGGAACTATAAAAAGTTCAATCAAGAGGGCCATTACAACCGCGAAAACAACTACAATCATGATGAAAACTACAATTGCAAGAATAATTACTACCAGAATGGATACAATGATCAAAACTGTGGGAAAGATAGAGAAAGTGATTGGAGAAAAATAGATAACAACAATAGTGGTGCATACATCCCTCCTAGAAATTGAGATGGGGGATCCAGACTTGCAAGAATCGAAGATATGTTGGCTGAGATGATGAAAAATTATGACGCAATAGAGGATAATCTTAAGGAGATACGTAATGATCTTTTCGGAATGAATCAAAAAGTTGAGTCACATTCTACATCCATAAAGCTTATTGAGCAATAATTAGGGCAAATTTCATCATATTTGAACTCACGCAAAAAAGAAACTCTCCCAAGTAATACAATTCAAAATACAAAGAATGACGGGCAATACACGACGGTGACCACCGGAAGTGGCATTCAAATAGTTGATCCACCTATGCCAGAACTTGAGGATGATGTGCATGATGTGGTTGTTAGTGAGGATCAAATAGAAAGAAAAATCGAGGAAGAAGTAGTAGTTGAAGATCCAAGCACCAAACATCCTGAAAAAGGGTATGTAAAGCATGATGAGAAAACAGGCAATGCAAAAAATGCTGCTCCAACTCCAATTCTAATGCCAAGACCTCCTCTTCCATTTCCACAAATATTGAAGAAAAAGGCCGAAGATGGAAAGTTCCTTAAGTTTATTTCCATGTTGAAATAATTTTCGATGAATGTTCCCTTATTAGAGGCGTTAGAACAAATGTCGGGTTATGCCAAGTTTATGAAGGATCTTGTCATAAAGAAGAGAATGGTAAGCTTTGAACCAGCTGATAACTTACATCATTGTAGTTCAATTGCCAATCACTCCCTTGTTCAAAAGAAAGAATACCCAGGCGCATTCACCATACCATGTACTAGTAGGGTATTCAACCTTTCCAAAGCATTGTGCAACTTGGGTTCTAGCATTAACTTAATGCCGCTCGCAGTTTTCTGACAATTGGGCTTGGTAGCCCCCAAATAGATGTCAATGCATCTCTTGATAATATATAGTACTGTGAAGAAGAATGTGGGCATTATTTATGATGTTCTAGTGAAGGTTGAATTATTCATATTCCCTGCTGACTTTGTTATTCTTGACTGCGAAGTAGATTTGATATTTCTATCATTCTAGGTAAACCATTCTTGGCAACCGAACATGCTTTGGTAGACATGGAAACTGGCCAACTAAAGTTTCAACTAAACAATGAAGAGGTGATCTTTGATGTATGCCGAGCAATGAACCATCACAATGATCTATGAGTTATTTCCGTGATTGATGTTGTCAATGATTTGCAAGTAGACATACTTATTAAAAAGAGGTTGGGTGTTAAAGCTCTAGCTACCGTCATCAGGAACTTTGATAAAGATCACTTGGAGGGTATAACGAGATTGTTTGTGCACTAAATAGCCTTGGTACTTTCAATCACGTACCCAAGAGACTCAACTTGATTTGAAGAATAAAACAACTCCACCCGCGAAGTCATCCATTGAGGAACTTCCAACTTTGAAACTCAAGTAACTACCATCTCACTTGCAATATGCATTTTTGGGACCCAATAACATCCTGCCGGTCATAATAGCTGTCGATCTTCACCAAAAGCAAGTAGAAGCTCATATATCTGTCATGAGTCATTTCAAAAGAGCAATACGGTAGTCAGTAGCTGATATTATTGGCATACCACTGGGTATATATACTCATAAAATCCAACTCATATTGGATTTCAAACCAAGCATTAAACACCAACGACGTCTCAACCCAACTATGCAAGAGGTAGTCAAAAAGAAAATTATCAAATGGTTAGATGCTGGAGTTGTTTATCCAATTACAGATAGTAATTGGGTAAGTCCTTTCCAATGTGTACCAAAAAAGGGTGGTATTAATGTGGTTCCGATCACAAAGAATAAACTCATTCCAATAAGGCCTATCACCAATTGGAGAGTGTGTATGGATTATCGCAATCTCAACTAATGGACTAAAAAAGATCACTTTCCATTGCCTTTCATGGATCAGATGCTCGACTATCTCATTGGCAAATGATGATACTCTTTTCTTTGTGGATATTAAGGCTACAATCAGATCTCTAGAGCACCAGAAGACCAAGAGAAGACCACTTTCACATGCCTATATGGGAAGTTTGCCTTCAAAAAGATGCCATTCGGATTATGTAATGCACCGTCGGCCTTTCAATATTATATGATGTCTATCTTTTCGGACATGGAGGAAGATAAAATTGAGGTTTTAATGGATGATTTTTCAGTGGTTGGTGACTCATTCGAGGATTGCTTGGCTCATCTCCACGATATACTAAAATGGTGTGAAGAGTGAAACCTTATGCTAAATTGGGAGAAATATCACTTTATGGTGAAATAGGGAAGAGTGATGGGTAATAAGATTTCAAACAAAGGCATTGAGGTAGATCAAGCAAATATTAAGGTAATTGCAAAGTTACCTCCTCCCATCTTCATCAAAGGTATTGGAAGATTTTTGGACACGCAAGATTCTATTGCCACTTCATCAAAGACTTCTCCAAAATAGCTCATCCTTTATGTAAACTACTAGAGAAAGAGACGAAGTTTGTTTTTGGTGAGCCTTTTTAAAAGTGTTGGAAGAGTTGAAGAAAAGGTTAGTATCGGCTCCTATCATCATTACATCGGATTAGAAGTAGCCCTTTGAAGTCATGTGTGATGCAAGTGGGGTATCACTTGGTGTAGTTTTGGGTCAAAGGCGTGAGAAGATTTTACATCTAATATACTATGCTAGCAAAGACTTTAATGTTGCTCAAAGAAACTACACCGTGATCGAATAAGATTTGCTTGCCGTTGTGTTTGCTTTCAAGAAGTTTAGATCTTACTTGTTAGGCACCAAATTCATTGTACACACAAACCATGATGCATTGAGATATCTCATAGAAAAGAAGGATGCCAATCCAAGACTTATTCATTGGGTATTGCTGTTACAAGAGTTCGACTTTGAAGTGAAAGACCAAAAAGGGACAGAAAACCAAGTTGCGTACCATCTCTCTAGGCTTGAAGAAGAGGCGATGTTAAAGTTGGAAGATGGAGTTGAGATAAATGACACCTTTCCAGAAGAACAAGTATTGGCAGCATCACATGACTTAATTCCATGGTTTGCCGATGTTGCCAATTATTTGGTTAGTGATATAGTGCCATCCGATTTAAATGTTCACCAACGCCATAAGTTCATGTCCAATGTGAAGAAGTTCTTTTGGGAAGAACCATACTTGTTCCGTGTTTGTGCAGATGAGATTATTCATCGTTGTGTACCCAAAGTAGAGATGATGAGTATTTTGGAAGTATGCCATTCTTTGCCCGTTGGAGGCCATCATAGTGGTATCCAGACAACCTACAAGATCCAACAATGTGGATACTACTGTCCAATAATTCATCAAGACGTTCATGATTTCACCAAGTCTTGTGATCGTTGTCAAAGGAAAGGAGGAATTTCAAGGAAACATGAGCTCCCACTCACTCCTATTCTAGTCATTGAATTGTTCGACATATGGGGAATTGACTTCATGGGACCTTTTATGAGTTCAATTGGAATTAAATATATCCTCATTGCGGTTGACTACGTGTATAAATGGGTTGAAGCTATCTCACTTCCCATCAATGAAGAAAGGAGTGTCATCGTCTTCCTCAAGCGTAACATCTTCTCAAGATTTGGTACACCAAAGGCAATAATCAGCGACGGAAGTTCCCACTTTTGCAATTAATTGTTTAAAGTGCTACTTGAAAAATGTGGGATTCGACATAGTGTAGCAACTCCTTACCATGCACAAACTAATGGACAATTTAAAGTCTCAAATCATCAAATTGAGCAAATACTTGTAAAGACGGTGAGCGTAAATAGAAAGGATTGATCAAGGAAGCTTGATGATGTTCTATGGGCTTACCACACTGCCACACTATCGACAATAGAATTGTAATATTAATACGCTCGTTATGACAATAAAATTACCAAAATCATAGTCAGGCATATTTTAGAGTCAAAAATAGGAATTGTGGGATCCGCTCTGTAACTCATAAAATTGACTCCAAAAATAGGTCTCTGATACCACTTTTGTCACGACTCAACCCCATAGGCCGTAATTGGGTTCCGACCTGGACCCCGTATATGTATATATCAGCTATAGTCAAGTTAAGCTATGTAGAATGTGATACTTCTTACAAAAACACCAATGGGTCAACACTTTTTCATGTACATACAACCTCTTTCATTTGTACCATATTATGAAAGGGCAAAAGCATTTACAACGCGATATATAGGCATAATTGAAATGACTTATAACCAACCCACACACATGTCTGCAGACCTTTAAGAATAGTAATGGTAACATATGGAGGGACAGGGCCCCCGTCGTACCCCTGAACAAACAAACATATACATAGGAGAACCAGTACCCAAAAAGCTAGGATCTGGAACAGTGGAGCACTTCCAACATGGCTGAGCGGAAATCCTAAGTTGGCGGATCTCCGAAATGAATATTTGTACCTGCGGGAATAAAATGCAACCCCCCGAGGAAAGGGGGTCAGTACGATATTGTACTTAGTATATAAGGCATAACATATCATAACTGGGACAAAAACTGAAATAGGGATGTAGGAACCAAGTATAATAGTTAACAATCATTGTGCCTGCATCTTAGGACATGTAGTCATATATATTATCATTCACTGTACCCGGCCCTCTAGTGAACTCAGTGTTATAATCATTTCACCATATCAACATATCATCATATGATGTTGTCATCTCTTTTCATCATGTATATTAATTCCTCATGTCATCGTATACGATATCATATCATCGTATGCGGCATAATCTTATCGTATATGTCATTATATTATATCCGGTCCATTATGGGGCTCGAGGTCACAAATGTATCACTATATTTTCATATGCATGCCTATATAAAGTATCGGCCCTTTAGTGAGGGACTCAATGAAGGGAGTGGGGTACATCTATAGCGTACCAATATCATATATATACATACATACCCGGCCCTCTAGTGAGGGACTCGGTATTCCTTCCTTATTTCACCACACATACCATCACACACATACCATCATAGTACAACTGGCCTGGGACTCGGGGAATCATCGTATCGTCATAACATAGACCGCACCTCACGTACAAAATCTTCTTCTAGTACATGAAATCATACATATCTGGCTCGAGACTCAGTGAAAGAAGTAGTAAAGCCGCGCTCGATATAATATACGGTCCATCATGGAATGCGGAGAAAGAAGAGTTATAGTATGCACGAGTAGAGTAGTAAGAAACCATATGCAACTAAGTCACCCTCTGAGATTCAATGAAACAGTCAAGTGAACCGTCACCTGAAGACCAGGAAAATAATTATCCGAAGTACCCTTTAGATGTCCTTAGGAATTACATCAATGGGGGCCTCAGGAATCACAGACATGTATCAAGACAATGCCACATTCCTCATGTAACCAAAGACACAACTTATGCAATCAGAAACATAACTCATGCAATCAGAGACACAACTTATGCAATCGAAAACATTTATCACTGTAGAGCCTTTAGGAAGAGGAGCTGGTATCTTCACTTACTATTCATTATATAGAAGGCTCGAGAATAGTAGCTTAACTACTTTCAGAACTTTAATATTCAGAAGTGACTATAAGTCACGAGTTATACCCAGAACTTATAAATGGAGTCACCTCCAAATCCATGTCCTATATTACTTATAGTCTAGTCTTTCTAGAAGTAGGAAAAGACAAGCTTTACATGTACTACTTTTCATCACATGGAAGACTTGAAAGGTAATGACTCAACTTATTACAGGAGTTCTAATCAGTAGAAAGTGAACAAGAGTCTTAAATCATACTCAGAGCTTTAAGAATGGAATAGCTCCCAATTTCACATACATAATACTTACATCTAAGACATGCCAAAAGAGAAGAAAGATAGCTTTACATACTCATCACTTCCTAACGTTTGGAAGGCTTGAGAAGCCCTAGTTCAATTACTGTAAAATGCTTTCATCAAGTAGTAAATAAGGGTCGTGAATTAAGCTTGGCATTTATGAGTAGATTTACCCTCAACCTCATATCATTCATTACTTAACTTGAAGACATGCCAAAAGAAAGGAGAGATAGGCTTTATATACCTGTTATGGATTACACGCATCCAAACTCGCTTTGTTACTCCTTTAACCTATTTAACACGAAAATAATACTAATGTTAATAACTCTTGACTTTTCACTTTTCATCTTGTAATTCTACCACCAATTACCCATAGGAACCAATTTCTTATTCGCCTTTCTCGACTAGTCTCGACTAGTCTATTAGTTAGTTAAAAAGTTAACGAAATTCGGGCAACATCTCCTCTATAAATTGCCCTATCCGAACTTCAAATTTCATATTCAATTAGTAAAGCCAACCAACAACAACAATTAGTAGCCAATACACAATTATACCACTTCAACATTACACAAAACAAGTCTCGAACAGCCCGCTCAAAACTACAACTCCAAAATACGGTTTTCAATCTTTATTTCATAAAATCTTAACCACACGAAATGGGGTATCATTTGGATGAAACTAGAAGCACTTATACCCATATTTAGACATGTTTCCATCCCTGCAACACTACAAAATAACTCCCAATACAACACCATAATAACAACGACACTAGCCAAACTTTAACCCGTTAGGATATCGTCAAAACAACCCCTATATGACCTGCAATGTTCTTCAGCCGTAACGTGCATATTTTTATGTTTTCAATCCATATTTATACATTATAACATGTCCAAACCCTTACTAAAACATGGAAAAAGAGAATCACACCATACCTTTACAAATGGGCCTCCAAAACTTGCCAAAAGTTGATGAACTTCCCGTTAACTCTCCGTGCTACCCCAAACCCTTAATTTATGTTATTAAACACTATTAGATAACCGTAGAATACCTTAAATAATTAATTCACAGAGCAAAATCGGAGGGATTACCTTATTTTCTCTTAGTCGTGGCTCTCTTCTTTCTCTCATGTTTTCTCTCTCTTGTTTGGCTAAGTAAAGCTGAAAATGAGATATACTTCAACATAGCATACATATATACACCTCCTTAGGAGATGACATATGGCAGCCCCATAGGGAGCCACTTCATCCATGCGCCCAATTCAAAGCTCCCATGTGGCAGCATGGGGTCCACCCCAAGTAGGTGGGTCACCTACTTTGTCCAAGTAGGTGCATCACCTACTTGTCACCTACTTGCTTCTTTTTTATGGGTTCGTAATCTCATTTCACTTCAAGAACCTATGTATTCCTTGCTACTTAATCTCGATGTGTACTCAAGTAGCTTAATTACGTAGGACATCCAAGTTGGTAGCTTATGCAAGTAAGTCGAGTTCCACGACTTGTTACTTGGCCTCCAACTCCTTTCAAATCCTTATAACTCTATTTCCAACCTTCACTATTATGGGGCATCACATTCACTCTTCCTTAGAGTTATTTGATAATGTTGTAGATAATATGGATCGCACGGTAGCTCTAAAGAAGCTAGATAGATGTTTCCATGTACCAAAAGTGAGAGGCATAACATCTACCCCAAGCTTGTATATAAAAAAGGAATACAATTCACACACTAGAATCAGCTAAAACAAAACATTCAACACAAACTGAAGCTTAAGCTAGAAAAATGAAAAGGGACAACATTTAGGGATGGTGAATTACCAAAAAAAAATCTCCCACGATCAAAACAAATTGCACCACAATATTGCTTATGGAAAACCCCATAACTTAGCCGCAAGAATCATTGAAAACGGAGCTACAATGGTCAAGAAATAGGACCTCAAAATTAAACATACTTCCAACTTGAAAATATCAAAGACAACAGCTAATTTTGTAATCTTACCTCACAGAAAGCCTCCCCGCAAGATTCCAATCTCACCAACGGATTCTTCGTGAAATTTCCTTAAAGTTAGACCCTTGAATTGCCAAAATCGGGTTTATATAGACCAAAAAATTAATTTCCAAATTTCTTCAAAAATTCACTCTAAAAATTACCCAATGCAACAGCTAAAATCAAGATTTTACATCAATCAAATACCCCAAATTAATTTCCTAGTTCACCAATGCATTTTCCTCAAAAAATATCAAAAGTTTGCCTTTTGAACCACCCAATTTTGAGCTCTAGATCTCAAGTTATGGAGTTTTGAAGTTGGAGAAAGAGATCAAAAAGGGGTTGCACCACCACCGCTACAACGCCTCTTTTTGGCAAAGCCCAAAATCTTGGACAGGGTGCTCGGGATTCGTTCAGAACCCGTGCATATGAAAGAGATATGCTACCCCACCAAATTCGACATTCCGGACTCAATGGCGTACTCAAAATTTTCATCCGAGTTTATCTCGACAAAAAATAGACCCCACACTCAATCACCATTTTGAGCTAAAATCCACAAGAAGGATCGAAATTAGACCGGAAGTCTCAGGAATCTTACAAAAGGTCAATCCAGAACAAAATCAACATTTCGGAGTTAACTACGTTGAAGAAATTTTGATCCAAGTACGTTTTCCAAGAATGTTGACCAAGGTTAATCTTAAGTCAAATTTCAAAGGCTAAATCGCCAAACAGCCTCAAACACGTACCAAATATCTCAATGCTCGCATCGACCATGCTACTATCAGAATTCCATTCTGAGATCATATTTCTGGGGTTTTGACCGAAATCAACTGTTCAAACTCCAAGATAGAGAAACAGACATAAAACTCAAACGAACGATCAGGCGGCCGAGCTGTCAGTGCCGACAAGTCATAAATGACTTGGAGTCACTACAGAAAAGCTCTAATCACTGAAAAGATCAGAAAACGAAAAAAATGACCTAGAAGGTCATTACATTTTTTTTATCAAATAATTTACTCTCATCGAAGTCTTCCATATTTATCAATTGACTGAATGGTCGAAAGTCAAAAAAGATTAACGGGAAATAGTGGATCAGATACTTCTGTCACATTTGTTCGTTGAGTAAAGGTGAGCCTCAACTTATGTTTTTTGATGCTTAACTTTTGCTTATTTTTACAAACTAAAAAGTTCTCCATATTATATAAGCCACACTCTTTAATATTGGATTTGATGGATTTTTTCAGCACTAATTTTTCAATATAAGCATGTATTCGATCTCCCTACAAAGAAATAAATTTCTGTTAAAATTTGTGAATAATAACAAAACGAACAGACTTAATTTATTCATTTTAAATTGAATAAAATACTTTTACATCTTGCAGAACCAATTCTTTTGCGAAAATGGTGTCAGGATTATAACGATCTTGAACTTTCCAGAGACGAACTACCAGTACTTTCAACTTCCATTGCATTTTTGTTATTGTTATATCACTGATTAAGTCTGCCATTTTTCTAACTTTGTAACCTTTTTTGTAGAATATTGAAAGAGATTTAAAGAAGTGAAGTTGAATTTTCAAATCTGTGTCACTACTTAAAGTAGGAGATGTCTGTATTTTGAAGAGTGTGAGAAGCAAATAGAGGGGAAGTTGTAAACGTGATTTGATGTTGGAGTACTTGTTAAAGAATAAATAAATGAAAAATAAATAATTGATTGAATATTTAAATGATTTATAAATTGCTTAAGGATTGTGAAGAAATTACTCTTTAAATGAAGTATACGTCTGTTATATTGGACTATTAACATGTTTACTGCATTTCTGGAAGTGAGTTGATTCTAATGTCTTTTATTAATTTGGTTTTTTAGCTAATTTTTTTAAAAAAAATTGTTGAAGAGAATGGTGAGCAATTATAGGGGAAGTGAGAAGTAGTGGAGATTTAGAACTTTATAAAGATTAAATTGTATCATAACATATATTTTTTTTAATCATTTTCATTTGTATTTTTATTCTGAATGATTATGGTTTACGATATGAAAGTGGCAAGTAGTTGAGCAATATTAGGAGATGATAAATTTAAAATATCAAATTTAAATAATTTTTTGTTCTGATATAATAATTTAACTTCAAAATATCAAATTTAAAATTGTTTGTTCCAATATAATCTTTTAACTTCCAAATATTAAATTTAAATTTTTTGTTCAGATAATTCTTTTTGTTGATAATTACAAATAGTTTAATTATGATAAAATGGGGAAGTTGTATCCATCTCCAAAACTGTAAGTGTAAATTCAAATTTTACCTTTATCTTTTTAATTTTGTTTTATATAAAATTATTTAAATATAAAAGTGTTGGATTTCAACTCAAATAAAAATGCAATCAATTTTTTATGATATAAAATTAAATATTTTCGTAAAAAAAAAGATATATATAATAGAGATAACTATTGATTTCTTTTTGGTATTTATTGTTAAATTAAATTTTTTTCTAAATAATTTTAAAAAAATAGTTATACGTAAGAAAAATGTAATTAAAGAAATGTCCAGTGAGAAGTAGTACAGATATAATAGGAGTTGATAAAGATTAAATTGTATCATCTTTTACACATTCTTTTTTCTCATTTTCATTTGTATTTTTTATTTTGAATGTTATGTTCAGATATAATCTTTTAACTTCCAAATATTAAATTTAAAATTTTTGTTTCGATAAATTATTTTTTGTTGATAATTTTAAATAGTTTAATTATGATAAAATGGGGAAGTTGTAACCATTTCCCAAACTATAAGTGTAAATTCAAACTTAACATTTATCTTTCTTATTTTTTTTAACTATAAAATTAATTAAATATAAAAGTGTTGGATTTCAACTCAAATTAAAATTCAGACAATTTGTTACGAAATAAAATTAAAGATTCTCGTTAAAAAAAGATATATAGAATAGAGATAACTATTGAATTTTGTTTTGGTATTTGTGGTTAAATTGTCTCTTTTCTAAAATAATGTTTTTTTTTTAAAATAATAGTTCTACGTATGGAAAATGTAATTAAAGAAATGTGTAGTGAGATGTAGTGGAGATATATATTAAGAGTTGATAAAGATTAAATTGTATAATCTTTTACATATTTTTTTAGGTCATTTTCATTTGTATTTTTTATTCTGAATAATTTGGTTTATGATATGAAAGTGGAAAGTGGTCTAGCTATATTAGAAAGTTTATAATAATCAAATATCAAATTTTAATTTTTTTTTATTATGATATAATAATTTAACTTCAAAATATCAAATTTAAAATTGTTTGTTCCAATATAATATTTTAACTTTTAAATATTAAATTTAAAATTTTTGTTCCGATAAATTCTTTTTTGTTTATAATTTTAAATACTTTAATTATGGTAAAAATGGAGATGTTGTAACCATCTCCAAAACTGTAAGTATTAAATCAAATTTTACCTTTATCTTTCTAATTTTTTATATATAAATTTATTTAAATATAAAATTGTTGGATTTTAACTCAAATTAAAATGCAAACAATTTTTATGATACAAAATTAAAGCTTCTCGTAAAAAAAAATATATAGAATAGAGATAACTATTGAATTTTTTTGGTATTTGTGGTTACATTGACTGTTTTATAAAATAATTCTTTTTTTTGAGAAAAAGTTCTACCTATGAAAAATGTAATTAAAGAAATGTGCAATAAGAAGTAGTGAAGATATATTAGGAGTTAATAAAGATTAAATAGTATCATCTTTTACGTATTTTTTTGGTCATTTTTTTTTATTCTCAATGTTTTGGTATGAAAGTGGGAAGTTGGTGTGATATATTAGGAAATAATATTTTCAAATATCAAATTTTAAATTTTTGGTTCCCATATAATCTTTTAACTTCCAAATATTAAATTTAATTTTTTTGTTCCCATGATTTTTTTTTTGATAATTTAAATAGTTTAATTATGATAAAATGGGGAAGTTGTAACCATCTCCAAAATTGTAATTATTAATTCAAATTTTACCTTTATCTTTCTAATTTTTTTTATATTAAACCTATTTATATAAAAATGTAATAAAAGAAATGTGAGTGGGGGGTCATGTTGCATTTGATTTTCTAAATACTCGAAACTCGTTAAAAAATTAAACTAAATAGGTGGTTCCTATTTGTTTGTTATTTGTGGATATTATGCCGTTTGTTTCTAACGTCATACCTTATTTAATTGTGTGACAAACACGATATGTTTTAATTTAATGGCTGACTTTTTTTTCTTAAAAATAAAATAGTATAATATAAAAGACATTTGAAAATATTGTAAAGTGAAATCAAATTTAAAAAGCATTACTATGATTACAAAATTGGCACAATTTGTATTTAAAGAAAATGTAAAAATAAAAATAAAAATAAAAACATTATTCAGAAATTAAATTTATAAAAAAAAGGCATAAAAAGGTAAAAGTTAGTTACTTATTATCTAATTTAACTAATGTAACTAATTATTTTCCTAAGAATATGGTGGCTTTATCCTTTATTTTTAATAATATATTTAAAAAACTAGGTGATTGACCCGCGCTTTGCGCGGTCACAAAATGAGTTGTTTTAGTCTTGTGATCAATAGGGGATGATTGCATTTCGATTGAAGACTAAAGTTCTAATGTCCAATCATACTAATACAACAGATAGCGGTCACAAATGAGTTGTTTTAGTCTTGTGATCAATAGGGGATGATTGCATTTCGATTGAAGACTAAAGTTCTAATGTCCAATCATACTAATACAACATTCGATCTGGACCGTGTCATGTAGTAGTTTACTAAATAAATAACATAGTTTGTATCTTGCAGCCATAAGAACTATGTTCTAATTGTTCTTTTTTTTAATCATCTAGTATCTTGTAATCCACTGGTGTGATTATTAGCCCATCTAAAGAGTAAAACATTTACTACCAAGAAGTTTTCATTTTTGAGACTCGAACACTATAATTCTAGTTAGGGGTGTACATAGACCGGGTTGGTTCAGATTTTTTACAAACCAAATCAAACCATTTGTGTCGGGTTATTAAATCTATAAACCAAACCAAACCAATAAAAGTCGGGTTTTTCGATATCAATATTTCTCGGGTTTTTCGGGTTTTTTCGGGTTTTCAGATTTTTTCGGGTTTCTCGGATTTTTCATAGTATCTAATAAAAAGTACAGAGCAGTGCTTCTTAAAAAGAGTTCTAGTACAAAATATCAACATATAAGATGGAGGCAAAACACTGTTTGAAGTTTTAACTTTATAATATAACTTTATAAGATGTGTTTTATTTGTATATTATTTAGATGGGCTTTTCAAGTCCAAATCTAAATGTAAAAAAGAAAACAAAAATTATGAAAAATTTTAAAAAAATATTTATAAATTATATTTTAATAAATATTTTTATGTATAACATAATTTAAAAGTAGTATATCTATAATCGGGTCGGTTTGGGTTCGGTTTGACTTTTTTTAGTTAAAACCAAATCAACCCTATAATGGTCGGGTTTTTTTTCCAAACACCAAACCAAGTCAAACCAAACCACTAGTCGGGTTTTTTTCCGATTTGGTTCGGTTTGTCGGTTTGATGTGGTTTATCGATTTGCCCTGTACAGCTCTAACTCTAATTATGGGTAGAAGGTCCCAATAATCTATATTATGATGCAAATAAAAGGTCATAAATGATGAAAGAAGTGATCATTGGAATTTAAATAGAGAGGAATCAACTTATGAGATAAATCGGTACTTCCTCCGTTCTATATTAGATAGGCATCTTACTAAAAATGTTTGTCCTATATTATTTGACCATTTACTAAATTAAGATGGAATTAATTAAATTTTTTCTATTTTACCCCTACAATTAATATGACCTTTTGAATGTAAATAATTTTCAATACTAGCTATTTCTATACTCTATGTATATTGCATTGATATAAACAAAGGAAAAAATAAAAAAGTCTTTCAATATATTAATGATTTCTTAATTATCGAGTAAATTTGAAAGTGCACATCTAATATGAGACGGAGGGAGTACCTACTTTGAATTATCCTATGGGGATTTTGAAGGTAGAAAAATTGATTTGGCAGCTTGATGACTTTTGAAGATGTTTTTTGACACTTTATGCTTGTTGGTCACCCTATCCCTAATGTGTTCAACTCAAACATATTAATGGACCTGAGAAAAAGATTGTTATTAATGTTTCATGACAAATCTTCTTAGAATTGTTTTCAGATTGATGACATCAAATTAGTTGTCAGATGGAGTTCTCTTTACTTGCATTCAAAATATGCTACCGCTAAGATATAGATCCTTTGTTGTCAAATGAAGTTCTCTTGAATTTTTTTTAATTATTATTATTATCAAATTACCCATTGTGCCTGAATGAGACATTTATTTCATCCAAAAATATACATGTGAGGGGGTTGTACCTTATCTCTATTTCATTTGCATAGTTGTGTTTCTTGATAACAAAAAGACTAATCAATCTATCCAAATACAATCATTAATCAGACAAACTTGCATTAATTAACATAGAAGTTGTCTGAATCACTGTCCTAAAACTTGACATCTGCCACTTATCCAAAAGAAAAGACCCCTTAGATGTTGAGGGCATTACATCTTAGCTTAATCTTGATTAGTTGCATATTCTGCCAAACCAGCTATATCAACACATTAACTTTGTTGACTATCCTGAAGCAATGTCGAATATCCCACATTCAGTTGGCCTAGAATCTGGGAAGTACTTTGGAAGTTAACTATCATTTCCAAGTAAGGAGTGGTTGGTCTCTTAATTTGTTGACAATGAACATTGAGTTCTCCAGTATGAAGTTGGTGTGCCTGGGAGTGAATATTTTCACATGGAGCAACATTCAGTCTGCAAGAGAAAAGAAGAAACTCTACTGCTTCATAAAACCTTGACATTTTTAATACAACAGCTCATTTTCTCCGGCCTAAACACTTATGGCACTAAAATGTGACAAGTCTTCTATCCTAAGTTGCGCAGACTCTTAACCTTTGATGTCGCACCCATATCGGATTCTTCAAAAATACACTATTTTTGGAGAATCTGATACACATCCGTTGATATTTTTGAAGAGTTCTATCAACATAGCTCCTATCTCAATATATAAAAAATACACGAGATTATAGCATCTAGGAAATTGAGACTGCTCTGTTAGAAGGTAAGAACATAAATTCTCTCCTCATTAATAAGACCACACATATTTGGCCAGGAAATAGAATTGTAACAACAATATATTTAATTTTGAGGTGTAAAAATATACAAATTTAAGAAAAAACTTTCCATAGAAATCATTTGAGCTAAATACAAGAATCAACACTAAGAGGTAGCTATTTGCTAGTATTTTTTATTCTGAGGTAAAAGTTGATATTAAAGCATGTCTAAAATGATTTCAAGGAGACTGAAACTTCCAAGCATTGAATTGACCATCAGCTGATAGCACTTTGTTTCTGTTAGTGTGCCCCATTATAAGAAGGCAAACATCTGCTCTTTGTAACGGTGGTTATAACCTTCTTTGAAAGAGGTTAAAAGTCATTGAACAATCATGTTAAAAATCGTCTCATGCAAAAGTAGATGATGTAAATTGCCCAAATTGTGTTATATGAGCTCGATTGAATTTCGTTAAACTTCTGTTAAAGGAAAGAATTCTTGGATATATCACGAAACTCCACTGAAAAAAATAGCTTAAGAAAACAGAATTCCTTTTGGGTTCTTCCATTAAGGCTTCAACATGAATCATAAAATCTTACATTGCCAATATACAACATAAAAATGCCAACAGAACGCAACTGTTAAATACCACACCAAAATTTTAGCACGAGTTGCAATCTATATAATCTTCAATTCTCTTTACAGTTGCATCTTTCAATAATCGTCACCCTACAAGTCATCAGCGGAATCATTGCATTAGACTTTTGGCTAATAGAGAAATATAAAAAGCATAAAAGAGAAGAGAAAAAAAATACAAAAGGCAATTCACAAGAAAAGAAAAGAAAGAGAAATATGATTACGTACCCCAAACAATTGTAATGTGTTGTCCCAAAATATCATCACTAAAAGGTGAAAATAAAACTAAATAAATACTCATCAATTGGTCAATCATTTAAGAAGGAAAACACTCAATCGCTACAAGCAAATTGATAATAGAAACGACCTTTGAACCGCTAAAAACACTAAATTTGGTAAAATATAAAATTCTATTGAATTAAAATAGAAAACAAAAGCAAGAAAGATATGGAAATAATGTTGTTAAAATCTGCAATCTGTGATGACATAAAGAGGGGATAGTTAAATTCCTCTAACTTTTTATATATCAGAAAATAAATAATTAAGATTTTAGCCTAAAGAGAGGTGTCACATCAACTCTTCTATGATCGAAATTAGAGATATAACAATAAATGAATAGATTGATTTAATATTCTTTGTAGTCTGAGTAATCAAGTACTGTTTCAATTCAATCCAAATAATTAAGGATTCAAAGTTAAATTAATTGATCCAGCGATAAAGCCAAAAAATTATAAAACAGAATTATGGATATCTATAAGAATGCAACACCTGAGATTTGAAATTGTAATAAAGTAATTTCAGAACATTGTTTGTCACTTCACCATAATTCTCACTTAAGTCAATGGGATTCAACACTTTATATATAACCCTTTAAAGAAAAAATGATTTTGCACTTACTCCTAAATCCCCCCTACCCAAGAGCTCAAAAGTGGGTAGCTTTCAGCCCTTATCATCAACCTCAAATAAATAGCTCAATAAAATATCTGAAGTCTAAATAAGAATAAGCAAATTAAAAAAATCTAATTTCATGCCACTTTATAATCTAGAACAATAAATAAAAAACTTGTATGAATGAAATTCTCAAAAGGACCAACTAATTTCTCCTTCTTTCAACACCATAGGAAGGATTCTGAAATCGAACCAAATTGAATATGTTTAGGGATGACATTATGCACATTCAGTATAATTAATATCTCGTAACTTCCATCACTGTTAGTTGCATTAATGGAGAAATATTTTTCTTTGCAAGGGAAAAATAGAGAAGAAGGTGAGGAATCAATTTTTAAAAAACAATAACAGTTCAAAATCTTTGAAGAGTACCTCAACTTAACCACTTCTATTTGAAACTTAGATATGCTTGCAAAAGAGAATGAAACGACAGATTTTACAAAGGCCAAAATATAATATTGGGAGAATAATATACTATAGAGAAAAAATACATCATTTGACTTACATATTGCATATACATTCAAAAAAGGTGGGACAGATTTATAGATTGGTATCTTTTTAGTAAAAAGAACCATTTGGTGAAGTCCGCATTAAATCTTTCATGTTGCAAGTATAGGGTATGTTTTGAACACTTTATGGTCATAAAAAATAAGCATAAAAATTGATTTAGTAGTTACCAGTAATCCAGTTTTCTTCGCTGCGGTGAAGCCATAATAGACGATCTCGCCTACATCACAAAGTTGATTGCAACTCTTTATCTTCTAAACCTGCCATTGATTCCAATACGATGGAGATAATTCTCCGACTTAATTGGGAGATCACAAATGATACTTGTACATCAATACCATGAGCCTATAAATAAGTTGTGATAAGGGGACAGAGGAATTTAGAGCGAAACTCACGCATGATTATGTCCCTACTATTCTGATCTACAACTTATTCATGAACTTTTTTGGAAGGTCAAGAGATTCTAGTGGAATGGTCAATGAAAACACTTTAACTTGAACTTTGGTAGGCAGGATATTCAAATATGTTATGCAGCTATACATTGTATTCCGGAAGTTAGTTAGTAGTTAGTTAGTGCACAGTGTAGTGTGCAGTGAAGTTGTGTGAAGTTAGTTGCACTGTTGCACAGTGCACATGGCTGCACATGGCCATCTAGTTGTTAGTTAGAAGATATTTTCTTTGTAATTCACCAAGGCTATAAAAGCTGATGTACAGCACATTCAAGAGTGCAAGATTAATAAAAGATACTCAACATTCCTCTTCTGATTCCTTCTATGTTTCTTCTCTAGATTGTAATGGAGTTTTAGTTCTTAAAGCTCATATTTCATCATGGTATCAGAGCATTCGATGTTGGATAATTAGAGTTAGATTGATAGAGTTTAGATCTCTATTAGATAATAGCTTGGTTTTTTACCAAATTCTGCAGAACTAGCAATCACAAAGATTGATCAAAATGATCCTCTGTACATTGGCCCTTCACATACCTTTGGTGCTGTACTGATTCCAATCAAGCTTGTTGGATCCGAAAACTATAGACTTTGGAGTAGGTTAATGAGGATTGCACTTTTAGGGAAAAAAATATGGTTTTGTGACAGGTGCCTGCACTAAGACACTATACAGAGAAGAGTTTCATGAGCAATGGGAGACTTGTAATGCAGTTGTTCTCTCATAGCTAATGAACACAGTTAGTGAAGAGCTTTTCAGTGGTATTGTTTATGCCACAACTGCATTCTCAGTTTGGACAGATCTGAAAGAAAGATTTGATAAGATAAATTGCATAAGAATATATCAATTACATAGGGAGATTACTACACTGGCACAAGGCACAAATTCTGTATCTCATTACTTTACCAAATTGAAGACATTATGGAATGAGTATGATGCAGTGATACCAAGTCCTTGTTGCTTATGTCCTCAATCAAAAGAGTATGTGGATCACCTGCAGCAACTGAGATTGATTCAATTTCTGAGTGGTCTAAATGAATCATATGATTAGGCTAGAAGACAAATTTTATTGAAGGGAGCTACACCATCTATCAATCAAGCGTATGCTATGATCATTGAAGATGAGATTCAACACACAGCTTGCATGTCTAATGTAGTTGAAGAAATAGATCCTACAATAATGAGTGTGAACAAAAGTCATGGAGAGGAGTATTACAAAGAAAGGAAATGTGAATACAGTCACTTCACTGGTCATACCAAAGAGAATTGCTACAAGCTAATTAGCTATCCAGCTGATTGGAAGCAAAGGAAGAAGTTAGGTTATGGAAATGGTAGAATGAGGAACAATTCTGATAGCCATGGAGGAAGACAGATCATAACAAACAATCTGAGAAACATGACCAACTCCTCACTTGCTAGCAGTCATGGAGGGCAGGAACACTTAGTAAACAATGTTACCAATGGACAATATGAGCATTCCCAGATGGCATCAACCAGTCAAGTGGAGAATCATGCAATCCCACCCAAAGGACAAACATTCACTGACAAATAATATAAGCAAATACTGGTTATGTTGAATAAAGATATTCAGGAACCTAGACTCAATATGGCAGGTATTGCTACTTGTTTAATGTCAAAAATTCTTTCTCAAAAATGGATAGTATACTCTGGTTCATCTCATCATGTCACAACAAACAAATACTTATTAACAAAGAGTCATGAATTGCCCAAGTCACAGAAGAATCAAATACATCTACCTATAGGTTATAGAGTAGAAATCAATCATATGGGAGAAGTATCCATATTTGATAAAGAAGTGGTGAAGAATGTCTTATATGTACTAGATTTCCACTTCAATCTGCTTTCAATATCCAAGCTCACAAGGGAATTGTCCTGCTTTGTATCATTTTTCCCTAATTTCTTTATTTTCCAAGACCTCTTCAGTGGTAAGGTGAAGGGGATTGGTAAGGAAGAAGGTGGTCTGTACATATTCAAGAGAGATCTGAAACAAAAAGAAGTTATATAATACACTCAGAAAGTGGTAGTTGCAGGAGCAATATTTCCAGATATCAACCTGTGGCACAGGAGGCTTGGACATCCATCACAACAAACCTTGAGGTCTTTAAATCTAGCTTCCAGCAATAAAAGTAGTGAACCATTAGCTAATTGTCCTGTTTGCCCATTAGCTAAGAAGACAAGACTTACTTTTCGTGTCAGTAATTCTAGAGCATGCATGAGATTTAATGTAGTCCATATGGACCTTTGGGGACTCTATAAGACCCCTACTTTAGACAAAAAACACTATTTTTTACTATAGTGGATGGCTATAGTAGATTTGTGTGGATTCAGTTACAGTTGAAATCTGAGACTATTGTGACTATAAAAACTTTCCTTCAAATGGTCAAGACTAAGTTTGATTCTAATGTTAGAATTGTTAGATCTGATAATGGAACTGAGTTCTTCAATTCTCAATGTAATGAACTATTTCAAGCTCAAGGGATTTTGCATCAGAGTAGCTGTCCTCACACACCACAGCAAAATAGTATGGTAGAGAGGAAGCACAGACATATTCTTAACACAGCTAGAGCCATTAGATTTTAATCACAATTACCCATCAGATACTGGGCTATTACATCAAGGCTGCAGTATATTTGATTAATAGACTACCTTCCACAACATTAGACAACAAAAGTCCTTATGAAATGTTCTATTCCAAGCAGCCTAACTTGTCTCATTTAAGAGTCATATGATGCTTGTGTTATGCTTCTATGATTCCAAAGGGAGATAAGTTTTTAGAAAGGGCTATTCGTGCTATTATACTAGGCTATTCTGAGTTACAGAAGGGGTATATACTATTAGATATCAACTCCAAGAAGTTTTTTGTGAATAGAGATGTGGTCTTTCATGAATCTATTTTTCCTTTTGGAGATGTATCTCATATTGATACTTCTATAGGTTCCCATGGTTCTCCTTTAGAAGTATTTGATACTCATAACTTGGAAAAAGTTGCTGAGGATGTGCTTGCTGAGGATTCTACAGGCCTTGATACCAGTCATATTGCTACTGATTCTGCAAGCCTTGGTACCAGTCCTACTGATGCTGATATTAGTGAAGCAGTTATTAGTTATAAATTGCCTATTTCTCCTCCTATCAGAAATACTCCAGAACTCTCAAAGAACCCTCATGGATGAAGGATTATGCTAGAACTACTAAGAAATACAGTAGCACCAGCCACCCTCTAGCCAATTCCCTTAGCTATGATAAGGTAACTCCCAGTTACAAGAGCTACTTGAGCAATGTTTTTGCTTTGTGGAACCTAAAACATTTAGATAGGCTGTTAAAGATGATAAATGGATTCAGGCCATGCAACAAGAGATACAGGCCCTTGAAAAGAACAAAACATGGCAAATAGTTGACTTGCCTAAAGGGATGAACACTGTTAGCTCTAAGTGGGTGTATAAGGTGAAGTATCAGGCAAATGGTGAGGTAGAAAGGTATAAGGCCAGGCTAGTATCCAAGGGTTATAGACAAGAAGAAGGTTTGGATTACCATGATACCTTTTCTCCTGTAGCTAAGATGGTGACAGTAAGGTGTGTAATTGCCTTGGCTGTATCTAAAGGCTGGACATTATTTCAAATGGATGTTTACAATGCTTTTCTTCAAGGTGATCTAGATGAGGAAGTATACATGGAGATGCCTGAAGGTTTCAAAACACCAGGCACCAACAAAGTGTGCAGGTTACTTAAATCTTTATATGGGCTTAAACAAGCATCTAGGTAGTGGAATTTAAAGCTAACTACTGCCCTGTTGGATGCTGGCTTCACTCAAAGCACTCACGACTATTATTTATTCACACTCAAACATGAAGCAAACATGGTCATTGTTCTGGTCTATGTGGATGACTTGCTCATTACAGGCAGCAATGCACACATGATCAATGCTGCCAAGAATAACTTACATAAGCAATTCAAGTTGAAGGACCTAGGAGAACTTAAATACTTTCTAGGTATTAAAGTCTTAAGATCTTCAGAGGGTGTTATCTTAAATCAAAGGAAATATATCTTAGAGTTAGTTTGTAATGCAGGCCTCACTGGTGCTAAACCTGCCCCCACTCCTCTTAAAACTAATCTGAGATTGACCTCAGTCGAGTATGATCAGGTCACTGGTCTCACTGGAGATGTCATTCTCCAAGATGTCACTTCTTATCAAAGGCTAATAGGAAAGCTTCTTTATGCTACAATAACTTGTCCCGACATTAGCTATGCAGTCCAGACCCTTAGCCAATTCATGCAGTCCCCCAAAAAGTCTCACTGAGATGCAGCTACCAGAGTGGTAAGGTACCTTAAGGGCACAGTTGGTCAAGGAGTTTGGTTACACTCTGCACCTACAACCATGCTCACCTGTTGGTGTGACTCTGATTAGGCATCCCGTCCCAACACAAAGAGATCTATTACAGGCTATGTTGTTAAGTTTGGAGAATCTCTGGTCTCTTGGAAGTCCAAGAAGCAGCAGACTATATCCAGGAGCTCAGCTGAAGCTGAGTACAGGAGTATGGCTTCAGTTATCTCTGAAGTCACTTGATTGTTAAGATTGTTTACTGAGTTAGGTGTTCCTATTCAGGTCCCTATCACCATCTTCAGTGATAGGAAATCAACAATTCAACTTGATGCAAACCCAGTATTCCATGAACGCATGAAACATATTGAGATAGACTGTCATTTCATCTGAGATAAGATTAAAGCTGGGATGGTTGACACTATGTATGTTCATACTCAGCAATAGCTAGCAGATCTTCTAACTAAAGGATTAAGTCAAGCCCAACATTTGTCTCTTTTAGGCAAGCTTGGTGTGCTTAATGTTTTGTACCCTTCAGCTTGAGGGGGTGTATTCAAATATGTTATGCAGCTATACATTGTATTCTGGAAGTTAGTTAGTAGTTAGTTAGTGCACAGTGCAGTGTGCAGTAAAGTTTTGTGAAGTTAGTTGCACTGTTGCACATGGCTGCACATGGCCATCTAGTTGTTAGTTAGAAGATATTTTATTTGTAATTAACCAAGGCTATAAAAGCAGATGTACAACACATTCAAGAGTGCAAGATTAATAAAAGATACTCAACATTCTTCTTCTGATTCCTTCTATGTTTCTTCTCTAGATTGTAATGGAGTTTTAGCTCTTAAAGTTCATATTTCATCACAACAACAGAAGAGTATCATAAATCTATCGGTATAGACACATGAACAAAGAATCAAAATTACAAATTTCACAAATTAAAGTCTGCATAAAAGCGAAATTTGGAAAATGGTCATGAACTCTACATTTTGCTTAAAAAATCAGAAAATCAAGAAACTACTTGAACAGGATAAGTTTTTATATAATGACCTTAGGAATTAAATATATGGGAAAAGGTATTAAGAATCATAACAATAGCATCAATGGTATCTAAACTCAATTGTTAATTTTAGACATTGATTAAACTAACTGCTTAACAGGGTACAAGAACATCTTAACATCCAAATCCTTTAAATATCATGAAATCATTTCATCAACCCTATGACCAAACACCAGACACAGTGTGAAGAGAATATTTTTCAACAATCAAAGACGTAAATAATTTATCTTGCAAAATAGAAAGGGAATTGCAGAAATATAGATTGAAAAAATTTAAATACTTTGCCAAGTATAAAGATGTTTCTCCTCGAAGTCTAATCGGGTTTGTAAAGTTTTTTCCAGTGTTTAAAGTCATTAGTAAACCCTAGAGCAGAGACAACGCAAGGAGAATATAGGGTAGAGGAACTTTATCCGCATTCAAAGTTATTGTTCGCTATTTATATGTTTGCAATTCCAAATCTTAGCAATACTGAAAACTTGCAGACTTGAACTCACATATAGTAATGGAGTTTGAGGTGTTTTTGGTCAAAATTATTTTTAAACTATATTTCAAACTTAGATTACATCCTTAAAATATCATTCTTAGCAGAAAAACATCCTTCAAATATTTAAAAATTAACAACGTTTATCCTTCTACTATAATTTACCATGAAACTAACGGATCCCGAAAAAATTAAGTAATCCTTCGTATTTATTATTCTCAAATATGCGAAAAATATTATCGTAAACTTTTTCGGCAAATAAGCTTAACATTATATAAAACCTTTTAATTAACAAATTTTTCTTTTATTTTTTTTGTTATTTAATATTAAAAACCTATTAGTTGAAATATGTTTCTTCTCAATTAAATCAGTTAGAAGAGGTGTTTCAGAGACTTTCACTTCTAATAATGGAGAATGAAACTTAAATACGAGACATAATCAGAATTTTGATCACTTCAATATCAGATTGCTCTAAAAAATTATAGATCTAACTACAATTTGACTTTTAAAAAAAGTGAAGATAATTAAGCTCCGGCTTCTTTCCGTTGTTAAATGAGAAGAAGAGCAAAACATGTATCATTACACCGTACTAACATTTTTTATTTTAGCAAGCACTAGTGTCCAAAATTTTTAATGTTCTTTTCTTCAGGAGCTTTTTATTGCAGGTAATAAAATTATGCAGGAAAACTTTTGTCGATAGTCACGTGAACTGCAT
Organism: Solanum dulcamara; assembly: GCF_947179165.1. Classification (NCBI taxonomy): domain Eukaryota; kingdom Viridiplantae; phylum Streptophyta; class Magnoliopsida; order Solanales; family Solanaceae; genus Solanum; species Solanum dulcamara. Next base: position 20,005,062 of record NC_077246.1, read on the forward strand.
GTGTTTTTGTAGGATTCTTTAATTTTTTGACAATATCTAACAGAATGATGAAAATTGTTAACTTTCAAATACTTGGATGATGTTTTGTGCTATAAGATTAAAATAAATATATGGTTCCTATTTTTTTTTAATTATTTGTGGATATTATGCAATTTGTTTCTAACATCATATCTTATTTAATTGTGTGACAAACACGATATGTTTCAATTTAATGACTAACTTTTTCTTCTTCTTAAAAATAAAGTAATATAATATGAAAGATATTTGATAATATTTTTAAATGAAATCAAATTTAAAAATCATTACTACGATTACAAAATTGTCACAATTTGTATTTAAAGAAAATGTAGAAATTAAAATCAAAATAAAAACATTCTTTAAAAATTAATTCTGTAAAAAAGGTATAAAAAATTAAACTTTGTCTCCGATTTCAAAGAAAAAGCTGAGGCATTTAATTATTACCTAATTTAACTAATGCAACTAATTATTTTTCTAAAATGACACATGACAAATTTATAGGCTGCCACTTGGATGATTGTGGTGGCTTTATCCTCTACTTTTAATAATATATAAATTTGGTCCAATTGGCAGCTGCTAAAGAGATTAAAATACAAGATACAACCAACTTGGTGGCTAAAGCTAGAGCGATAAGAGAATGTTTGGAGTATTGTACAAAGCATAGACTCAATAATGTTATCATTGAGTCAAATTATATGGCTATGGTGCATATCCTATAAAACACATGGAAACCCCTTTGGAGTGTTGTCATTCCCAAACTCCAGGGGCACAACTAACACCTAGTGCCTAAACTTAGGCTTGAGCCGACCTTGCCGAGCCATTTTCTAATAGAGCATAGGAGCCGCACATAGTTAAGAAACAAAATAAGTATATCTCAACTTAAAAATAATCCCTCGTCTGGCCAGGCCCCTATGAATACCTCTATAAAGAAAATAGCTACCCCCTACAGTTCATATAAATCTATAACCAACTAGCACACAAGTCTTGTTTTGCCATAAATGCTATATGGGCCATTAAAGCCGCCATGATCTCTATACAGAAGCTAAAAATAGATATATATCTGGACAATAAGTTGAAATACTATCAAACTTCAACAAACCAACAAAAAAGGCCAACATGGCCAATAACATAGATATACAACCCAACACACTAGTCTATAATACTTGGTGGGACAAGGTCTCGTCGTACCCAAAAACTATGAATAGCAAAACAAGTAGACGTCTGGACTCTGGCAACCTGAAAGAAAGGAGTCAACCAATCAGCGGGATAGGCGGCCATACTTCTTGGTAAGTCTATCTGTTTTTCACTAAGGACATAAAAACATGAATGCAACATCCTAGACAATGGGACATCAGTACAAAATAATATATCGAGCATGTAAGGCAATTAGAAGCTGAAACTGAGGATACTATCATAAATATATAAGTAATCTCATAAGAGGGTTGCATATGTTTTTAGCATACTTATTTTCTTTTCATTCTATAAATATTAAGATTGATAGCATAAGTCATGCAAATATCCAAGTACGGAGTCAAATGTTAACTAGAACATACTTACCTGTTCTCGACATAGCATGCAAACCATAATAAATTGAGCACTTCGCTTACTTGAATTGAATTAGCCAATGTCATTAAATTATGAAGTACACAGGGAAAAGGTCAATAATAGCAAAAATACAACTTAACTAATCCTAAAAGAAATCATACAATAATAGTCTGACAATAACCTAACCGGCCCCTATAAGCATGACAGATACAAACAATAAATAAGACCACCTACCTAGACCTTCTAAAAGTCCGAAAGTTGCCAATTTAGTCTATATACCCCTATTGGTTGTCCCCTTACCCCATAGACCGTCATTACACCTCAGTAGCTCCTCATACATTGTACATATAGCCCAAAAAGCAACCACCACCTTTTAATAGCCCCATAGGTATTTTGTAACCCTCTTAGACATTAATATAACCCCATGAGAAGCACATATCCCTCTTAGGCATCAATATAACTCTCTAACAATATCGTATTCCTTATAGGCATCAGAATAGCCCCGTAGGTAACACATATCCCTCTTAGGTATCAACATAGACCCGCAAGAACCACACAACCCTCTTAGGTATCATAGTCCCGTAGGCAGCACATAGCCCTCTTAGGCATTAACATGGCCCCACAGGCAACATATAACCCTCTTAGGCATCAACATAGCCCCGCAGGAAGCACACAGACCTCTTAGGCATCACTATAGCCCCGTATACACTACATAGCCCTCTTAAGGATTAATATATCTCCATAGGAAACACGTAGCACTCTTAGGCATCAGTATAGACCCATAGATATCACGATCCCGACCTACCGTGACTGGCACCCAAACTAACCCTCCTATGGGAGAACTATTTTATAGCCCAAGCTAACAACACTTGTAAGATATAACAATTTAAAGATGGTGGAAGTAGGTTCAATGAAGAAATAAATACTGAGTTTCCATAAACTCAGAAATTATCTAGTTAACAAACTTAAATCATGCAAAAAACAACATAGGAACTGAAAGTCATCGTACCAAAATTTTAATACCAATAAGTCTAGAAAGGGAGTACAAATCCCAACAGATAATCATTAACAATTAAACGATCATCTAATCGTCTAAGTCCTGGAAAAGGGATGAGACCAAAAAAAAGATTCCACAACAGCATAAAAGAATAGTTCACCCTTGGAGTCAAACATAATCACTCATCTAGGAGAGGTCTCTCTGTAGCCAGCTGAATATGTCCTGTACTAAAAAAGATAGAGAAAGTGTAGTATCAGTATACAAAATCAACAGCGTACTGATAAGATTATGCGGCTAGCCAATAAGGGGATCATAGACAAGTAAACTCAACATAATAAGCACATATATATAGAATAACTTAACAATTTTCACCTAAATTAGTACTCAACAAGATCACAATTCGTGAATCCCAATATCATGTAATTTTACATAAGGGTCCTCTCATGGGATCTGTGAACACTTAACTTATGTCGGAACATGAAACCCAATCCAATGTTTGTCAGAATGTGACACTTGATCACAACATACAAAAAAGCCAAAATTACATTCAGTATTCAACATTATGTTACCAAGAATAGGTTCATCACAAAATAGGCCAATAATTGATCATTTCACATATTAGATGATGTACTTCCCTATTCATATACACACATGCATACCATGAAGAAATTTAACAAGTATATGAAACATATATGGAAAATAAAACCATCACCTACCTCGAATTCGAGCTTCAACCACTCTAAATGCAAGCGCTTTTCCTTTTCGAGTTCGATCCATTTGTTCTTGGTCTAACGAACAGAAAATACACACAAAGAATCAATACAATGGTCTACCTTAATTGAAATATAGTATAATTCCCCTCTTAGATCAACCCATTATCTAAATCCCACCTAGGGCTAATTTCCACCATTACCCATAAGCCAAAAACCTCTTATAATGACAACCCATCCTAGTTTATGGGTCTTAGGAATCGAATGATAAGTTTAGGGAGTAGAAATCTTTCCTTAAGCGTGGAAATCTATGGAAAAATGATAAAATATCACCCTGGGTCACCTCCCAATGTCTTAAGAACAATGTTTCCAAAAAAAGACCATTCTGGGGTTTTTCCCTATCTTTAAGTCGCGATTGTCCTGTAACAGCGGGACTATCCTGCTCTGGCGTCCCCGCTCTAGTGGAAATAATCCCGATCTAGTGAGATAGGCAGAGATAGACTTGATCTCTAAAATCCCATATTATAGCACACTCTCATCCCATGGCATCTTAAATCATACCCTTCACGCCGACGTCCATTTGGGGAGTTTTACTCACCCAAATACGATTCCACAAAGTCATAATAACTCTGCATCATCTTGGCTATCTACTAATTTAATTACATTGCCGATTCGATCCTTCACCTATCACTAGGTCACTCTAGATCTCACCTGACTCAGAATTTATCTAAGTTTGGCCTAGGTTCAAATTTTTCGAATTTACTACCCAAAGTTTTCTGGCCCAAAATCATTCCCCATTGGCCTATTCATAACGACGGAGATAGGTCATTACAATAGATACCAATTTACCCATCACTCGTCTCTAAGTGACCACTAAGGAAAACAAGGCTAGAATAGAGATAGAGTAGTACCTATTTCGATGAACAACTATGGATTCTTGTCCTGTATGTCTTTCTCGGTCTCCCAAGTAACTTCTTCCACCTAACGATACTTCTATTCCACCTTTACTATGTTGATATCCTTAGTCCTCAACATCCGGATATCACGATCAAGAATTGCAACTGCTCTTCCTCATACTGAAGATCCTTGTCTAACAACACCGAATCCCATTTTATGATATATTCCCTATCTCTATGGTAGTTTTTCAACATTGACACATAGAACATCGGATGTACCCAAACAATCTAGGTGGTAAGGTCAATCTGTATGTCATTGGCGCTACACAGTCAAGAATTTCAAAAAGGCCAATATAGAGAGGACTGAGTTTGCCCTTTTTACCAAACCTCATTACCCCCTTAATGGGAGATGCTTTTAGAAGAACTTTCTCACCAGCCTCAAATGTCATATCCCTTACCTTGCAGTCATCATATTCTTTCTAACGGCTTTGAGTTACTAGAAGCTTAGCTTAGATGCTCCTTATCTTATCCTGAATATCCCTCACTAAGTTTACCCCCAATGACTCGACTTCTCCAGCTTCAAACCATTCTATGGGAGATCTGCATCCCCTCCCATAAGGATCTTCAAATAGTGCAATCTCAATGCTGGAGTAGTATCTATTATTGTAGGAGAACTCATACAAGGGCAAGAACTTGTCCCAATATCCCCTAAAGTCAATCACACATGCCTCAACATATCTTCCAGCACCTGAATCGTCCTCTCTGATTGTCCATCCATTTGTGGATGAAAGGTTGTGCTAAAAGATAGATGTGTGCCTAGATCTTTAGGCAATTTTCCCTAAAATTTAGAAGTGAACTGCATACCGCGGTCTGAAATAATAGAAAGGGGCACCCCGTGCAGCCTTACTATCTCTTTCACATAAATCTTTGCCAACTGTTGTGCATTATATATAGTCCACCTAATAAGAATTAAGTGTGCTGACTTTGTAAACATGTCAACCACCACCCAAATGGAGTTATACTTCCCCAAAGTCTTAGGAAGTCCCACCATGAAGTCCATGGCTATTCTCTCCCACTTTAATTCCGGAATGGGCATTCTTTGATGTAAACCTGTAGGTCTTTGGTGCTTATATTTCACCTATTGACAGTTTTGGCACTTGGCTACATATTCAACTATTTGTTTCTTCATACCCGGCCACCAATATAGATGTTTCAAGTCTTGATACATCTTAGTTACTCCATGGTGAATAGAGTATCACGAACCATAAGATTTGGTTAGAATTTTCTAAATTAAGCTATCTACCCAGGGAATACAAATCCTTCTCCTAAAGTGGAGCACTCCATCTGCATCAAGTGCTGAATATTAGGCCTTGCCCATCAACACCTTTTCTCTAATTTTATTCAAAGTTACATCTTCAAACTGTTTGGTCTTAATCTCCTCTATAAAAGTTGGACTTAGATCAATACTGGCCATCACCGCACCCTTTTCTGAGATGCCTAGCCTCATGAACCTGGCCTTCAAGGCCTTAATTTCTCTAGCCATGGGCCACTTATGGGCCTCTAAATAGGCCAGACTGCCCATGCTAACCGATTTCTGGCTTAATGCGTCTGCTACCATATTAGCCTTACCTGGATGCTACTGGATAGTGACATCATAGTCTTTGAGAAACTCTATCCACCTCCGCTATCTCAAATTCAACTCTTTCTGGGTGAACAAATGCTGTAAGCTATGGTGATTAGTTAAAACCTTACACTTGACGCTATACAGATAATGCCTCCAGATTATTAGTACGAACACTATCGCTTCCAACTCTAAGTCATAGGTCGGGTAGTTTCTCATATGTATATTCAACTGCCGGGAAGCATAAGCTTCGCCATTCTTATCCTGCATCAACACAATACCCAAACCTAAATGTGAAGCATCACAATAAATTATAAAGTCTTTAACTTTGACAAAGATGCTTAAAATTGGTGTTGTGTTCAGAAGAGTCATATTGTCACGACCCAAAAACTGAGGTCATGATGGCACACATCTCAAAACCCAATCTGATGTGTAACCCTAAAAATAAAATTCATACAAGACTCCCAAAGGAGAAAGTGATTCCACGATTTAAATAAAAAGAAAAAAAAACAATGAAGAAATTATCCCAAAACCTGGTGTCATAAGTATAAAAAGCATCTAATACAAGGTTCGAATCTGAAGATACAACATAAGTCTCTGAATGATACAAAAGACTGAAAAATAAAGATAGACTAGTGACGATCCGAATTCTGGGACCTCACCACTAATCTGAGAATTACACAATCCGCTAGAATATTAACTGCCACGTGGGGTACCCCGACTAGTATCTGCATCAAAAAGGGACACAGAAGTAGGGGTGAGTACAATTCACATGTACTCAGTAGGTTTTAGCTGACTGAGTATAAGGAATTAATCAAACCTATGAAATAAACTAAGGAACGCTTCCACCTGCATATAGAAAAGTCCCACTTCGGCATCGGTGCCGCCAGTTTATATATATAGTGGCACGAATAAAGTATAATAACAACTCATAATCACAATTAATCAAATAATTCAAGCAGCACAAATGTCAATGCAATGCAATGCAATATGATGATGCAATGATGTGGTGGTACGGTGGAATCAAGACTGTCGCACAGCCTGTCGTATACACCTACCGAGCTGTGCTACCAAGCAGGACCCATGGGGGTCTCGCAGACCATATACCTCAATCACAATATCTCATTATCCTTGCCACCTCCTCGTGGTCAAGGGATCACAATGCATCCACTACCCTGCCGGAAAACTACCTCGGTCAGGGACTCAAGATACAAAGGTTGGGATCACAATGCATCCACTATCCTACTGGAAAACTGCCTCGGTCAGGGACTCAAGATACAAAGGTTTAAAGGTGTTTCATTTTCTTTCTCAAAAAGAATTTCCATATTTCTCAACTTCCCATGTTTCATGATGTGATGAATGAGGATGAATGCATCAAAACACATATGCATGGAAGTAATAATCAACTCACATGTGGTATAATGTTCAAAGTTCTCAAAACTTAACCTACACATGATATTTACCCTCAATAAATAGTAACGGGAAGAACACACTTTCATTTAAATATTCACCCCTTTCTCAACAATATTTCAATACTCAAGTATGCTCAAAACCCCCAACTCAATCTCTCAGGCGGCATCACAAGTCAAATAATATACTCAAGCCTCTCTCTTAGGCAAATCATAATTCACATGCTCTCAAAGCAAATAAGATAACAAATAAGGCCCCCACACGGGCTATGTAATACAAATAAACCCCGTCACGGCAACACATTAATAAATAAGCCTCCACACGGACATCATAATATATATAATATTCTCAACTCATACTACAACCCCATCCCAAAGTCTATAACATATGAATAATTAATTACCCCATCTCAATCTCAAAGAAAGATAGCCAAACCTACCTCAATTGCCGAAACCGCACTCGAATACCTCCACCGGACAAGTAACTCTCGAATTCAGCGCTCGGAATGACAACCCACTATCAACAATGAAACATACACATCACAAGGAGTCCAATGACACCCATATTGATAGGTTTCGGAACCGGGAGTAAAATGGTCCAAAAATTAACTATTTTCGAAAAGGGTCAAATCTGTAAATTTATTGAACAATCCCATTCTATTGGTAATAAGGAACTCATGGTTGAAAAACCCATAAAAATAGAGCTCAAAACGAGTTGGAAATCACAATTTTCCTTAAATTCAGATTAGGGAAGAAACAAGGATTTTTGGGGTTTGAAACTAAAATTTAAGAGTTAAAATCGTCAAAAACTTAATGAAAAAGGAAGGTTTTAGGTCAAAAATCACTTACCCAACACTTTGCCTCGAAAATCTCTTCTCAAATCACCTCAAGGAGTTCAAGAAGTCAAACAAATGTTGAAAAATATTGAAATGAGAAGAAAGGGGCATTTTCTGCCCAAAAAGTTACTGTTCACGCGTGTTACTGTTCACGCGTGTTTTGTACAAATTTACGAAAATCACCCTCAAGGTCATTACAATACCCACCACTAAAAAGGATGTTCGTCCTCGAACATAAGATAAAATAAAGTACCTGGGGTCTCAAAAAGCTGAGGGTATCGAGCCTGCATATCAGACTCTAACTCCCAAGTCGCCTCCTCAGCAGTCCGATGCTGCCACTGCACCTTGACCGAAGCGACCTCCTTGGTCCTGAGTCTACGAAGCCGCCTATCTAGAATAACTTTCGGCTCGTCCTCATAAGTCAAATCCGGACTCAACTCTACCGCATCATAAGAAATCACATAAGACTCATCCGGTATGTACTTGCGAAGCATGGAAACATGAAACACCGGATGGACAGCTGACAATTTAGGGGGTAAGGCCAACTTATACGCCACTCCACCTACTCTCCTCAGGATTTCAAACGGGCCAACAAACCTTGGGCTAAGCTTGCCCTTCTTTCCGAACCTCATCACACCCTTCATGGGCGATATTTTAAGCCACACGCAATCACCCACCATGAACTCTAAGGGACAAACCCTCCTATCAGCATAACTCTTCTGACGACTCTGAGCTGTCAATAGTCGACCCTGAATCAAACGTACCCACTCCACAGCATCCCTAAGTAAGTCAGTATCCAATGCATCAACCGCAACAGCATCAAACCATCCAATGGGTGATCGACACCTACGACCATACAATGCCTCAAATGGTGCCATTTGAATGCTGGAGTGATAACTGTTATTATAGGCAAACTCTGCTAAGGGCAAGTGTTGGTCCCATCGGGCACCAAAATCAATCACACAGGCCCTAAGCATATTCTCCAACACCTGAATAGTCCGTTCAGACTGACCATCGGTTTGGGGATGAAATGCTGAACTCATCTCTAGTCGCGTACCCAAACCACGCTGTAATGCCTTCCAAAAGTGAGAGGTGAACACTGAACCCCGATCCGATACAATAGAGATAGGCACCCCATGCAGCCTAACAATCTCACGAAGATAGATCCTAGCTAACTGATCCGCATTGTAGCTAGTCTTCACCGGAAGGAAATGGGCTGATTTGGTCAATCGATCCACAATCACCCAGACAGAGTCATACTTACCCAATGCCATGGGTAATCCAGACACGAAGTCCATAGTGATACGCTCCCATTTCCACTCAGGAATGGGCATCCTTTGCATAGGACCACCCGGTTTCTGATGCTCATACTTCACTTGTTGGCAATTTAGACACTTAGCCACAAAATCAATAATGTCTCTCTTCATGCCACACCACCAATAATGTTGTTTCAAGTCATGAAACATCTTTGCCACTCCCGGGTGAATCGAATACTTGGAACAATGAGCCTCCTCTAATATCATACGTACCCATTCACTAACCTTGGGCACACAAATGCGACCATTAATCCTCAAAACTCCTTCCTGATCAAGAGAGGCTGATTTTACTTCACCACTCAACACTTTGTCTCGAATGGCCCTCAACTTTTCATCTTCAAACTGGTGTGTACGAATCTGGTCCATCAAAGTAGACCTAGCCTCCACAAATGCCAAAATACCATGATGTGTAGAAATATCCAGTCGGACCAACTGTCTATCCAATGACTGAACCTCCAACGCCAAAGGCCTCTCCACAGCCTTAAGAAAGGCCAAACTACCCATGCTAGATGCTTTGCGACTCAGGGCATCCGCTACCACATTAGCTTTGCCCGGATGATAAAGTATGGTAATGTCATAGTCTTTCAATAACTCTAACCACCTACGCTGCCGCATGTTCAGATTCGGCTGAGAAAAGATATACTTAAGGCTACGGTGGTCAGTATAGACCTCGCAATGCACTCCATAGAGATAATGCCTCCACAACTTCAGAACAAACACTACTGCTGCTAACTCTAAGTCGTGGGTAGGATAGTTCTTCTCATGTACCTTCAACTGTCGAGAAGCATAAGCTATAACTCTACCTTTTTGCATCAATACACCACCCAAGCCGACTCCCGAAGCATCACAAAACACAATAAATGCCACACCCTCCTCGGGTAAGGCTAGAATAGGTGCTGAAGTCAATAATTCCTTGAGCTTTTGAAAGCTCGCCTCACACTCATCAGTCCACTGAAATGCCATGGTCTTTTGAGTTAGCCTAGTCAATGGGGCTGCAATAGAAGAGAATCCTTGAACAAACCGACGATAGTAGCCTGCCAACCCAATAAAACTCCGAATCTCGGTAACCGAAGTAGGCCTAACCCAATCACGAACCGCTGCAACTTTGGCTGGATCAACCATAATACCATCCTTGGTCACTATATGACCCAAGAATGTCACGGACTCAAGCCAAAACTCACATTTGGAGAATTTTGCATACAACTTCTCCTCTCTCAATCTCTGAAGGACTGTCCTCAGGTGCCTAACATGATCCGCCTCATTCTTGGAATAAACCAAGATGTCATCAATAAACACAATCACAAACGAGTCCAAATAAGGTCGAAATACCCGGTTCATCAACTCCATAAAAGCAGCCGAGGCATTAGTCAACCCGAAGGACATAACCACAAACTCATAATGCCCATAACGAGTCCTGAATGCAGTCTTCGGGATGTCAGATTCTCAAACTCTCAACTGATGGTAACCCGACCTCAAATCAATCTTTGAGAACACCGATGCACCTTGAAGCTGGTCAAATAAATCATCAATGCGAGGGAGAGGATACTTGTTCTTGATAGTGACTTTCTTCAACTGTCGATAGTCAATACACATCCTCATAGTACCATCTTTCTTCTTCACAAATAAAACCGGTGCACCCCACGGTGATACACTAGGTCTAATAAACCCTTTCTTCAATAAATCTTCCAATTGTTCTTTCAACTCTTTTAATTCTGCCGGAGCCATCCGATAAAGAGAAATAGAGATGGGTTTAGTGTCATGCTCCAAATCAATCACAAAATCGATATCACGATCAGGAGGAACTCCCGGCAAGTCTGTAGGAAATACATCCATAAACTCTCTCACCACCCTCGTAGTCTCTATATGAGATGACTCCGTGGTGAGATCACGTACATGAGCTAAATAAGACAAACAACCCTTATCCATCAAGCGACGAGCACGAATATAAGATATCACCCCCTTAGGGTATGAACTCGGATTACCCTTCCATACTAAGCTAGGTAAACCGGGATAAGCTAAGGTCACGGTCTTTGCATAACAATCTAATATAGCATGATAAGGAGATAACCAGTCCATACCCAGTATTACATAAAAATGAAGCATGTCTAATAAAATCAAGTCTGCACGGGTCTCTCTACCCGAAAATATCACCAAACATCCCTTGTATACCCGATCCACTACTAAAGATTCACCTATTGGGGTAGAAATAGTAATAGGCACAATAAGGGACTCACTCACATAATCAATACCCACATCAAAATAAGTCGACACATAAGAATAGGTAGACCCTGGGTCAAATAATACTGAAGCAGAACGATGGCAAACTGGAACAATACCTGTAATAACTGCATCAGAGGCTTCTGCTTCATATCTACCCGGTATAGCATAGCATAACTGATGGTCACCCTTAGCCTGCGAACCACCACGAGCACCACCTCGTACTCTACCCCTAGCACCATGGGTGCCACCTCTAGTATTCTGCAAAGAACCTCGAATAGTTGGAGCATCTATAGAATGAACAACTGGTGCCCCAGGCCGTCCATTAGAAGGAGCACGTTTGGGGCAATCTTGGGCTTTATGCCCAAACTCATCACACACATAACAACCTCGAGGACCTGAACTCCGTGGGGAATAACTAGAAGTGTCAAAACGACCTCCGGAGCTCGAAGAACCCTGAATAGCTGCCTGGACTGGTCTGCCCTGATAACCATGGGTTCCTGAACCCGAATATTCTCTACCCTTGGAGGAATGATCGCTGAATTGACCCTGCCGACGGAACCTCTTGGCCCCGCCCTGTCTAACACGTCGGATACTCTCTATCATCCTGGCATGATCAATAATACTCTGAAACGTACCCCCAGACAGTACAAGAGAGGCTGTAGCCTCCTGGAGATAACCGGCGAATCCCTTCACTAGTTTGCGAATCCGCTCGAATTCGGTGGGAATACTCGACATAGCATAACGAGATAACTCATGGAAGCGAGTCTCGTACTTAGATACAGATAAGGAGCCCTGCTCCAGTCTGTCAAACTCATCCTTATGCTGATCACGAAGGCTATATGGCACAAATCTCTCAAGGAACACCTCAGTAAGCTGTTCCCAACTCATCATAGGAGAACCAATAGGTCTACGAGCAAGAACTGACCTCCACCATTCTTTGGCCACTCCCGCAAATTGATATGAAGTGTAAGCAACTCCATGTGCCTCTAAAATACCTAGGTTGAACAACCTATCTTGACACTCAGTCAAAAAGTCATAGGCTTTCTCTCCGGCTTTACCATCAAACCTTGGAGGTGCCAATCGAACGAACCTCTCGAAACTCTTCTGCTCAGCTACCGACATGGCAGCATTAGCAGAAACTGGCGGAGCTGCAAATCTCGGAGGTGCAATAGAAGGCATTGAAGATGAACCAGGAGTCTGAAATCCTACACTAGGCCCCTAAACTGGCGGTGTAGCACCAACTGTGATAGGAGAACCTATAGTACCTGAAATAATACCAGAGGTAGGAGCACCATCCAGTCTAGCCAATAATCAAACCAATAGCTCCTGAAGCATCAGAGTACTATCGGGAACCACAGGAGGCTGGGATGGCCTCTCCTCCTCAGTCTTCTGCTCTAAGTCATCCTCATGCTCATATATGGGCTCAGGTGATAGCTCTCTAGCTCGTCCACGAGCAGGTGCCGCTCCCCTTGCTCGGCCTCGTCCCCTGACTCCACCACGTCCTCTACCTCGCCCGCGTACTGGGGCTTGAGCAGCAGGTGCAGCCTCACCCTCAGTAATTGTGGCTCTAGTCCTCACCATCTGCGCAGAAGGAATAGATCAGAGGTATACAACACTTGATATGAATAAATCGCATGAAGGGAGTAAAAAGAAAGAAATTCTCCTATTAAGTATCTTGTAGCCTCTCGAAGATAAGTACGGACGTCTACGTACCGATCCGCAAGACTCTACTAGACACCCTGCTCTTTAACTTATAAGACCGGTGAACCTAGTGCTCTGATACCAATTGTCACGACCCAAAAACTGAGGTCATGATGGCACACATCTCAAAACCCAATCTGATGTGTAACCTTAAAAATAAAATTCATACAAGACTCCCAAAGGGGAAAGTAATTCCACGATTTAAATAAAAAGAAAAAAAAACAATGAAGAAATTATCCCAAAACCTGGTGTCATAAGTATAAAGAGCATCTAATAAAAGATTCGAATCTGAAGATACAACATAAGTCTCTGAATGATACAAAAGACTGAAAAATAAAGATAGACTAGTGACGATCCGAATTCTGGGACCTCACCACTAATCTGAGAATTACACAATCCGCTAGAATATTAACTGCCACGTGGGGTACCCCGACTAGTATCTGCATCAAAAAGGGACACAGAAGTAGGGGTGAGTACAATTCACATGTACTCAGTAGGTTTTAGCTGACTGAGTATAAGGAATTAATCAAACCTATGAAATAAACTAAGGAACGCTTCCACCTGCATATAGAAAAGTCCCACTTCGGCATCGGTGCCGCCAGTTTATATATATAGTGGCACGAATAAAGTATAATAACAACTCATAATCACAATTAATCAAATAATTCAAGCAGCACAAATGTCAATGCAATGCAATGCAATATGATGATGCAATGATGTGGTGGTACGGTGGAATCAAGACTGTCGCACAGCCTGTCGTATACACCTGCCGAGCTGTGCTACCAAGCAGGACCCATGGGGGTCTCGCAGACCATATACCTCAATCACAATATCTCATTATCCTTGCCACCTCCTCGTGGTCAAGAGATCACAATGCATCCACTACCCTGCCGGAAAACTACCTCGGTCAGGGACTCAAGATACAAAGGTTGGGATCACAATGCATCCACTACCCTACCGGAAAACTGCCTCAGTCAGGGACTCAAGATACAAAGGTTTAAAGGTGTTTCATTTTCTTTCTCAAAAAGAATTTCCATATTTCTCAACTTCCCATGTTTCATGATGTGATGAATGAGGATGAATGCATCAAAACACATATGCATGGAAGTAATAATCAACTCACATGTGGTATAATGTTCAAAGTTCTCAAAACTTAACCTACACATGATATTTACCCTCAATAAATAGTAACGGGAAGAACACACTTTCATTTAAATATTCACCCCTTTCTCAACAATATTTCAATACTTAAGTATGCTCAAAACCCCCAACTCAATCTCTCAGGCGGCATCACAAGTCAAATAATATACTCAAGCCTCTCTCTTAGGCAAATCATAATTCACATGCTCTCAAAGCAAATAAGATAACAAATAAGGCCCCCACACGGGCTATGTAATACAAATAAACCCCGTCACGGCAACACATTAATAAATAAGCCTCCACATAGACATCATAATATATATAACATTCTCAACTCATACTACAACCCCATCCCAAAGTCTATAACATATGAATGATTAATTACCCCATCTCAATCTCAAAGAAAGATAGCCAAACCTACCTCAATTGCCGAAACCGCACTCGAATACCTCCACCGGACAAGTAACTCTCAAATTCAGTGCTCGGAATGACAACCCACTATCAACAATGAAACATACACATCACAAGGAGTCCAATGACACCCATATTGATAGGTTTTGGAATCGGGGGTAAAATGGTCCAAAAATTAACTATTTTCGAAAAGGGTCAAATCTGTAAATTTATTGAACAATCCCATTCTATTGGTAATAAGGAACTCATGGTTGAAAAAACCATAAAAATAGAGCTCAAAACGAGTTGGAAATCACAATTTTCCTTAAATTCGGATTAGGGAAGAAACAAGGATTTTTGGGGTTTGAAACTAAAATTTAAGAGTTAAAATCGTCAAAAACTTAATGAAAAAGGAAGGTTTTAGGTCAAAAAATCACTTACCCAACACTTTACCTCGAAAATCTCTTCTCAAATCACCTCAAGGAGTTCAAGAACTCAAACAAATGTTGAAAAATATTGAAATGAGAAGAAAGGGGCATTTTCTGCCCAAAAAGTTACTGTTCACGCGTGTTACTGTTCACGCGTGTTACTGTTCACGCGTGTTTTGTACAAATTTACGAAAATCACCCTCAAGGTCATTACACATATGCTTTTGAAAGCTCTATTTGCACTTGTCAGTCCACTCAAATGGCACCTCTTTTTTAGTCAACTTGGTCAAGTTAGTAGCGATAGAAGAAAAGTCCTTCATGAATTGGTGATAATAAATGGCCAGTCCCACAAAACTTCTAACCTTGGTCACGGAACTAGGCCGAGCTTAGTTCTTAACTGCCTCAATCTTTTGTGGGTCTACCATCACCCCTTTCTTTGAAATAACATGGCCTAAAAAAGGTAACTGAAGGCAAACAGAATTCACATTTTGATAGTTTTGCATACAACTTTTATCTTCCCAAAACACCTAAGATAATTCGGAGATGGTCTACATGTTCCTGTTCACTCTTTGAATATATTAAAATATCATCTATAAACACAATCCCAAATGAATCTAGGAACAAATTGAACACCCCATTCATCAAACTTATGAAGGTTGCAACCAACCACAGCACCTTGGAATTCAGAAGCTACAGCAGCAACCATACAACTACAACAATCCAACACCAACAATCTTCAACTTCCATCTACTTGCAATTGAGGAGCCCTCCAATGGGCACTACAGAACCCCCACACACTGGTTTGCTTCCTTGGCTACTTCCTTGTGCAGGTCCACAAAGAATCAAACAAAGGGAGACAACAACCATTCATGTAGGGGCCTTCTTGCAGCAGCTCCAAGTTACTTTGAGCTCCTTGTTGGTTTGTTTATGGGTATTGATCTGGAATTATGCAAAGTGCAAGGAAAAACACCCAAGCAACTGCTCATGCCATGGCTGCATCACCTACAAGTTACAATTTGCTGCTCTTCAGTCACTAGTTTTCTCAACAACAACTCCAACGTTGCTGGTTATTATAGCTCTATATACTTCCTCTCGTTTCATCCTCCTTAGCTGATAATCATGATTGCGATGCTGTTGCATACTTCCCTTGGACTTATTTGGTACGACAAGACGAAAAAAGTCAAAGATGAAAAGAGCTTCTTCACCTCATGCGAGATAGAAGGTTCATATACTTGTTCTTCCTCAATTTAGCTATGTATGGTACGTAGCATAGTTGAATAGGACTAGTGTAGGTTACTTTTTTGTCTTCTCATGGAAGGGGAGAGTCTCCCTCATTTATGCTTTCTTAGTCGACTTGTATCGGGAGGAGTCCTCTCATAGGTTTACTGCTTTCTAGTTATAGATAACTCCTTTTGCTACGGGGATAAGTTAGCCGATCTTAATAGGTTAGCTGACTTATGAACCAACATAGGATCGGAGGTAAGGTTTATGTCCCCCTCCTTGTATTTTTCTGTTTTATTTTATGTTAAGGCTTGGGGGTGATGCTCAACCCCTGACTGTGCACGAGAGGTGGGAGCCTCGTGTAGGGTCTGTTCCCATAAAAAAAAAATGAAGGTTGCATGTGAATTGGTAAGCCCAAAACACATCACCAAAAATTCAAAGTGCCCAAACCTAGTTCTAAAAGCTGTTTCAGCACATCCTCAGGCCTAATTTTTAACTGATGGTACCCAGAATTAGGATCATTCTTTAAGAAGATTGATGCATCTTGTAATTGATAAAAAAGGTCATCAATGTATGGAAAGGATATTTATTCTAGATGGTAACCTTATTTAGTTATCGGTAGTCAATACACATTCTCATACTACTATTTTTTTTCTTAATAAACAATACTAGTGCAGCCCACAGAGAAGCACTGGGACAAATAAATCCCTTACCAAGGAGTTTCTGAATTTGAGCCTTAAGGTCTCTCAACTCCACTAGAGACATACGATAGGGAGGAATATAAATTAGATGAGTGTCCGTCTCTAAGTCAATGTAGAAATCCATGTCTCTTTCAAGAGGCATACTAGGCAAGTCTAAAGGAAACACTTCTGGAAATTCACGCACTATTGGAATAGACTCAATAGAAGAAGACTCTACCTCCACATTTCGAATATGGTCCAGATAGGCCAAACAACCCTGCGTCACTATTTTTCTATCCTGGAGAAAAGATATGACCTTAGCCGGATTAGGCTTGTACACCCCTTCCCACACTATCCTTTCCCTTTCTGGGATCTCTAGAGCAATAATTTTTGTATTACAATTAAGTACAGCAAAATAGGGGGACAACCAAGTCATTCCTAAGATTATATCAAAATCAGTCATGTCTAAAATTACCAAGTCAACCCAACAGGGTAGAAACATGAGTGGTTCATCTAGTTATCACATAGTGCAATAAAACCCAAGGCATATTTCATGGATACATAAGAGTAAGTAGACCTCAGATCAAATAAAATAGTAGTCATCCGGTCATAGACAAGAGTATTACTTGTGATCACTGTGACAGACGCCTCTGCCTTGGTCTTCCCTGAAAATGCATAAATTGAGCCCGATCATCCAGAAGGGACACCTCCCTGCCTGACTGGGCTGCTCCTCGACCTATACCACCATTACCTTGGCCCCCATAGCCTCTATGATTTCCTCCTCGCCCACTCTGTGGATGTCCTATACCATTGCCTCCCCCAACCGCTGGTACTACTATTCTAGCTTGTTAGGGTGCTGAAACTATCCCGTAGGGGTGAGGACATTCCCTCAGTATATGCCCGAGTTCTCTATAACTGAATTAACCATGATCAAAAGATAGATTGATACCTGAAAATGATGCTCTCTAATCCTCATTGGCCGAATGCTACTATGGAGTACCTAAACAACTGCCAATATAAGGAGGTAGAGTTGACTGAATTGGTCAGGCTACAATTAACGACCTGCCTGACCCTTTAGAATAGGATCCCTAGAAATTACCTGTGCTTTTGTGCTTCTTAGACAAAGATTTGGCCTGCCCATCTCTCCTCACACCTTTTACTTTTTTCACAAAGTCAATGACTTCGTTGAAACTCCTGCCTGACGAAGTCATATAAACTAACAACACCTGAAACTCGGGGTTCAACCTCTTCATAAATAATCAAATCCTATCTTCCTCTATAGTGATCAGCTGAGTAGCATACCTGGACAACGCATGAAATTTGGCCTCATAAGCAGCCAATGACAAACCTCCTTGCTCTAGGGCTATGAGCTCGTCTTTTTTGTGGTCCCTCAAGGTACGAGGCACATATTTTTAAAGGAACAGAGCATAAAACTAAGCCCCAGCAAGTGGGGGAAACACTAGTGAATGACACTCTACATAATCCCTCCACCACTGCTTGGCCTCTCCCTATAGTTAAAATGTCACAAACTCCATTCCATGCTGGTGCACTATCCCCAACTTGTGCAACCTCTCCTAGCAGTCAAGAATGAATTCATAGTCATCTTCATTCTCAGTTCCATGAAAGACTAGAGGATTGAGCTTTAGAAACTTGGTGAGCATGTCATGCTCAGTGCCGATCATAACAAGACCCATAAGTGGTTTGAAGAAGGCATCAATGCCTATTACCTCATCTACTAGCAGAGCTATAGCAGCAAAAAAGATGAGTAATAGGGGCTGGTGCTGCAGGCATAGTAGGAATGGCTCTAGTACTAGACAACCCATTCAAAAAGGTCATGATATGTTATGCTAGTATGGGGTCTAGAGGGGGAAGACCAGAAGACCCAATTTGGTTGTCTTTCTCTTGCTCAATATTTTCTTCTTCCCCAACATCTACATCTCCCTCTAACTTATTCTGGGGAGTAGGAGGGGCCTCACCCACTGACACCTCTTCAACTGGAATCTCTACCCTAGTGAGTGCTACTCTGTCTCTACCCCTACCGCATCTCCCTCGCTTGCCTCTACCTCTGCCTCGCTCTCGAATGACTGGCTCTTCCTATGGATCTACGGGCAGTACACTATTGTACCAAGTATTAACCATCTATGTACAAGAGAGTGAAAGAAGTTATATACCAATTCAGATTACTAGATACCAATTGGAATCAAGTTATAGCATGAAGGAAAGAAGATAGAGAAACTTTTCCTAAAGTCTTTTAGCCTCTCGAAGAAAAGTACAAATGTCTCCTTACCTTTTCGCAAGAATCTATTAGACCCATTTGGGTACGACAAAATAAATGACCTTAGGGCTCTAATACCAACTTTGTCACGACCCCATCTCGCCGTGACTGGCACCCACACTAATCCTCAGGTGGGAGAACTATTTTTACAACCCAAGATATCAACACTTGTGAGATATAACAATTTAAAGATTGTGGAAGCATATTTAATTAAGAAATAAATATCGAGTTCCCATAAACTTAGAAACCATCTAGTAAAAAAATTTAAATCATGCAGAAAACAACCTAGGAACTGAAAGTCATCGTACCAAATACTCTAATGACAACAAGTCTAGAAAAGGAGTGCAACTCCCAAAAGAAAAGTCATCAATAATTAAATAATTGTCTAAATGTCTAAGTCCTAGAAAAAGAACTAGAACACAAGAGAGAGTCCACGATAACATAAATGAATAACTCACTCTTGGACTCGAACACAATCACTCCTCTAAGCGAGGTCTCTCCACAGCCGATTGAATATGCCCTGTACTCAACAAAGATAGAGCAAGTGTAGTATTAGTATACAAAATCAATAGTGTATTGGTAGGCTCATGCGGCTAGCCAGTAAACGGATTATGGACAAGTAAACTCAATATAATTAGCCCATATATATAGAATAACTTAACTATTTTCACCTAAATCAGTACTCAACAAGATCACAGTTAGTCAATCCCAAATTATGCAATTTCACATAAAGGTCCTCTCATGGGATTTCCAAACACTTAAATTATGTCAGAACGTGACATCCGATTCAAGGTTTGTATCAGAATATAACACCTAATCCAAATATGTATCAAAATATGACACCGATTCAATTTATGTGTCAGAATGTGACACCCGATCTCAACATACAAAACAACCACAATTATATTCAGTATTCAAGATTATATCACCAAGAACAGGTTTATTAGAAAATATGCCAATAATTTATCATTTCACATATTCGATGATGTACTTCCCTATTCATATACACACATGCATAACATGAAGTAATTTAATAAGTACATAAAACACATATAAGAAACAAAACCATCGGCTACCTTGAATTCTAGCTTCAATCACTCTAAGATGCAAGAGAGCTTTCCCTTTCCGGGTTCGTTCTATTTGTTCTTGGTCTAAAAACAACAAGTATATACAAAGGATCATACAATGGTCTACCTTAGTCGACTTATAGTATAATTCTCCTCTTAGAACAACCCATGATTCTAAACCCCACCTAAGACTAATTTCCTCCGATACCCACAGGCATAAAACCTCCCACAATGACCACCCATCCTAGTTTATGGTACATAGGAATCAAATGTTGAGTTTAGAGAGCAGAAATCTTACCTTAAGTGTGGAAATCCATGGAAAAATAATAAAAATCACCCTAGGTTGCCTCCTAATGTCTTAAGAACAGTTTTTGTAGAAAAATATCATTCTGTGTTTTTCCCCTTCTTTAAGTCTCGACTGTCCTGCCATAATGAGGCCATCCCACTTTGGCGGCCCCGATTTGGCAGAAATAATCTCACTCTAGCGGGATAGACGAAGACAGTGAGCTCGAGGCTGAGCTCCAAATTCCTATTTTACAACACACTCCTATCCCATGACATCTTAAATCATACCCTTCATGCCAAAGGCCATTTCAGGAGTTTTACTCACCCAAATGCTATTCCGTGAAGCTGTAACAGCTCCACATTATCTTGGATTTCCACTAATTTAATTAAATCACCGATTTGATCCTCAACTTATCACCAGGTCACGCCATACCTTGCCTGGCTCAGAATTCATCCAAGAGTGGCCTAGGCTCAAATTTATTGAAGTTACTACTCAAAGTTTTCTGACCCAAAATCCTTCCCCATTGACTTATTCATAACAACGGGGACAAGTTGTTACAATAGGAAACACATAGCCCTCTTAGGCATCAATATAGCATGGGAGGCAGAGATCACATTTCTTTAGCTAACCATAATAACCCCAATGGAAAAGATGATTCATTAAGCCAAAGACAAGCAATTTAGCTATAAACAACTTATTAGAGCAGTCTCAATGTCGTGCCTAATATAGGGCTGCTACTAATAAAATAAGAATCCTAAAAAAGGAGAATTTTAATAATTCCATTAGATAACAACCTACAATATGGCTACAAGTATATTTATGATAATAACAGTCTTCTTTTATCACTCTAAGCTTTATGCCAAAAAAGGAAATAGACTTAATATACCTTACTTCGGGACTTTTAGCTTATGTCATGCCACTGAAGTCCATCAATGAGAATTATTATCTATAGCATACACCATATATGGTAGTATAAGTAGCTAACAACAAAGCATGATGATGTAGGAAACACAATAATAACTTATGTGCGACAAGCTCGACAAATACGATAAATAAATGGTGTATCATTGCACTTTTCTCTTTTCTTGCTTCTCAAATTTATTTCATGGACTTTCTAAGAGTTCAAACTTACTAAATCCATCCTTATTTCATAATATACAACCCCTTACACAACTCAAACAATTATAGAAACTTGAACTCTCGACTTCTAAACACTATCACCTGAGTTTTTCTCTTAAAATTTAATTAGAATAATAACATAGTACTGGGAAAATAGTAGAGATGGAATACATACCTTAATTTCTCCTTTTTGGCTGAAATTAATACCATGAGTTGACTAAATAGATGTTAACATGTACTGACCCAAAATATCATTTTCAGATTTTTTTTTAAAAATGACCATTTTACCTCTCTTAATAGTAGTTCCGAGTCATTTCTAATCTATGTTGGTGATTTATTTTGCTAAATTCTATGAAAAGGTGAGTTTTAGGGAGTTTTTTTAGTTTAAAGTCTTAAGACTGTTTAAAAATGGTATTCGGGACCAACCAAAGTTATGAGTATTGGAATGGAATTCCATCGATTTCAATAGCTTTGGAAGGTGGAATTTGGTCTAGGAGAGTTGACAGAATTAAAATTGGGATTATAACGAATATTTGAGGTCTTGAGTTGAGAATTCTTAAAATTTTAAGCATAGGGTTGACTTTGATCAACATTTGGGAATTTGATGCTCGGAATTGAATTGTAATAATTTTGTTGGGTTTAGGGAATGATTTTAGGTCTATAGGTGGGCAGGGTTGAATTTTTGAAGGTTCAAAATGTGATTCATGGTTTTAAGGCTGAAAGTTAGTTTGGTTGTGACTTATCAGATTTCGGGTCAAAGAGACCTCGAATTCAAATTTTGATGGTTCCATTGAGTCCAGAACATCGAATTTAGTTGGGTTGCATATTGTTTTTGAGTACACGGGGTTCCAAACGAATTCTGAGGGACCAAAATCGAGATTTTGCTAAGTGTTGAATTGCTGATATCTGAGGTCTGGTGCAAGCTTCTTCATGTTCACAAAAGCTTATTCGTGATCATGAAAGGCTGTTGATTTGGCTTTCGCGTTCGCGGAAGCTTGATATCATTCTTGAAGGGCTTTGCCCCTTGAACTCCATGTTCACGAGGGGTTTTCCGCATTTGCGGAGAGATAGAACTTTACCCTTTGCATTTGCAGAGTAATTTGTCCCCGATTGCAAAGGTATATTTTGGCCAGAAGAGTGTTTATTTCTGTAAATCAAATTTTAAACCCCATTCCACCATTTTTGGACCTTGGGGAGCTCAGGGAGGATGATGTTTGAAGGAATTTCCAGAGTTATTGGCTGGGTAAGTCCTAAACCATGAATTCTTCATTACCCATTAATTATTCATTAATTTTGGCTTGAATTTGGATTTTGGATTGACTTGTCTCTGTGGATTGAGACGAGTGTCATCACACCAATATTTGGGTGATGAAAAAATAGTATCAGAGCCCAGGCTCATAAGTCTCACGTGTACAAGCCAAGTCTGAATAGAGTCTTGAGGATCAGTACATAAATGTCTGTAACTATCTTCAAGAGGAAACGAAAATTGTTAGGAAACTTCTTCTATTCACGCTTTCTTATCGTGCCGAGTTGTTATCTCTAGTCCTGAGTGCCGCATGTTATTTTGGAAGATGCAGAGGACTAGAGATACAATTATTGGGAGAGGGGAGGCATCCCTCGATGAAATTATTGAGACCTTAGCTAAGGGTATAGTTAGGGGCGACCTAGAGGCTAAGGCTGGGGAGTAGTTGTTGATAGAGACCATTTCCAAAGAACGACACCTACCCGAGGTCGTGCTTGAGAGGCCTCCCAAGAGCCACAGGTTGAGGTTGCTGAGGACCAAGCTCTTCCAGGATATGAGACACCATTATTTCATGAGACCTTGATGAAGATTTTGTGTGTGTTAGAGAGTTTTACTCAGGTGAGGCAAGCACGCCATAAGGCTCACAAACTCAACTCAGGGCACAGACCCCCGAGTTGCAGCAATTCCCAGTTGTTTAGGATCAGGTGGGTAAACCACCATTGGTTTCCATACCAACTGTCGGTGCACAAATTACTTTAGATATGTTCATGACTGTTGTGGATCAGTAGTGGTATGAGAGGTTTCAGAAGATGAAGCCACCCCAGTTTTAGGGTGGTAAGAGCGAAGACGCTAACGAGTTCTTGACACTATGTCATGCAATGTTAGAGGAAGTATGTATGGTTGATGCTTAGGGCATTTGATTCATTGCACTTCAGCTCCGTGAATAAGACAAAGAGTTGTGAAGGACATTCTTGAGGTCCAGACCAGTTTTATTGCCTCCTATGGAGTGGGGTGTTTTTGCTAGGGTATTTGAGGATCTCTTCATTCTATTGAGCATACGTGAGGATAGCAGGTTAAGATTTGAGAGCCTAACTCAAGGTGGTATGTCTGTTGTCGAGTAAGAGGCACAATTCTATCAGTTGTCGAGACATGTTATTGCATTGATCCTAGATAAGGAAGAGAGGGTCCACAAGTTTATGAAGGAAATGACCTTCTCTATTCGATCCTACATTTTTAGTTTTGCCCGTGAGGGGGTTTCCTTCTAGTCCATTGTGAGAAATGCCAAAGAGGCAGAATGGATGGTTAGATAGGAGCTTGGAGACCCAAAGAGGGCCCATTCCAGTAGTCATTTCTCAAGTACCTTGTCAGGAGGTAGAGGGTCGCACAGAGGAGGGGGTTCATTTTAGAGAATCTGTAAGTCACTAGTACAGAGATGCTACCAATGCTTCATCCTTAAACTGTTTGCCTCGAATCTAATCCAATAGAGATGACTGAGCTCCCACAAAAGCCAAATCGGTCTAGAATCTGAGATATCCAACCTGAGCATCCTATTAGCCAAAGACTAGATGTCTAAGGCTAGGGGTCACTCCATAGCAGGAAAGTAAGACAAACTCCAGACTCCCCTCCTTTCGGCTCAAGGCATATGCTACTACATTTACCTTGCCCAGATGATAGAGAATAGACATGTCATAATCTGCTAAATGCTCAATCCAGCAACATTGTCTAGAATTAAGGTTTGTCTGACTCATAAGGTACTGTAGGTAGCGGTGATATATATATATATATATATAATAATGGACCCCATATAAGTAGTGTATCCACATCTTGAGCGCAAAAACTATCACAGCCAACTCTAAATCATGAGTGGGGTAGTTGCGCTCGTGCGATCTCAACTGTCTATATATATCCCCGTACTTTTATACATTGGAATATGTTTAAGCTCCTCTAAAGCTTCCATGTGATCCATGACATTATCAAATGATCTTAAGAAGGGGATGGTGTAATGCCCCATATTTTGCATAGACTAGTTTTATATGAGTAATGATGGTTTGAAATAGGTTTGGAAGGATTTGAAAGGGGTTGACGCCAAATAATTTGTCATAGTAGTCAACCTACTTGCTTAAGCTACTGGTTTGGATGTCCTACATAATTGATCTATTTGATTACACGTCTAACTTAAGTAGCAAGGATCACACATGTTCTTAAGGGTAAGATGAATTGCTAACCTACTAAAAAGAACAAGTAGGTGATGCACCTACTTCAAGTAGGTGACGCACCTACTTAGAATGTGTGGACTATATTTAAATGAAAAGGGAAAGTAGGTGATTCAACTACCTATGGACTTGTGGCAAGAATTAAGGAGGTGGTGCACCTACTTTCTTAATGTAGTGGACAAGATTATTCTGGGATATGAGATAGAGACTTTTATTCCCCGATTTTAATCAATACATGAATTGGTTATAAATTTTAATTGGTCTAGATTATTAAGTGGGGATTAGGGATTAATTAAGATTAATTAAGTTAATTAGATCACTAAGTAGGCCCCACCAAGACACATGGTGGAACTCGATTAGTGTATGCAGGATAGTGAGATACATGTCCACAATGGATACATGTCAACAACATAGACAACATAGGGACATATGTCAACCCCACATGGACAACATATATAAGCCTAGTTATGTCTGAGACCTCATTTCTTTCATTTTCTACATTTTGAGAAATAGAGAGATAAAGAGACTTGGAGCTTCAGCCATGGCTAGCTGAAGTTGTAGCCCTACTTAATGATCCAAAACTAATTTTTACAAGGTAATCCTACCCTTTAGAAAGTCTACAACAACGTGGGGTGATCCTAGAAGCAGCAAAATCGAGTTAATTGAAGTTATCAAGTTTCAATCGAGTTTTGGAATCAAATTGTTAACGTAAGGTCTAATCATCTTTTTACACATTTTTGTAAGGGTTTACACGTATTGTAAATATGTAAATATAAATTGAATCCATGAAATTATGAAGGTTGATGTTAAAGTGTTGCTGAACTGTATAAGAGGGCTGTTGTAGTTAGAATTGATGAATTAATTTTAAGTAGTATTTTGGTTGTTCTTATCATGAGTTATGTTATGAGAGTGAAGGAATGAAATGATTAAAGTTGAGGTTGAATTTGTTTATGGACTATTGCGGAACTTATGGTGATATTAACATGGTTTTTATACACGTGAATGAATGATGTTGTGGTTGCATGTGGGATGGTATAAGTCACGAATTTGGATGAAAATATGATATGAGATAACCTATGAGAAGCATATGTGGTTTGTTTGGTATATTCATAGTTGTTCGTAAGACTTTCAGGCATCTCTCTATGTTGTGGTTAAGGGATATTTTGATATGTTGTTGCTGTTCTTTTTGAGCTTGAAAGATTATTGATAATTAAGATTATACGTTGTGTTGTATGTGTGTTGGGATGTTATAGGGTTGTTTAGATAAAAAAGTTATGATTATGGATCCTTAAGAATAACTTGAACATATCATAGTCATATATAGATTATTATCGAATATTGTAAGTATGGACTACTGGGGATGTTGTGCAGGCTATTCGGAGGGTTCTAAAGTATTGTCTTGAATAGCCTTGATATGGTACTTGAACGTGTGGTTATTGATGTTAACTTAGTCATTGTGTAGTTGGGTTTAATATAAGGGAAACATTGTCTAGTTTCTAGAAAAGAGTTACTAACATTAGAATACGTTTTGAATCTCCCCATAGCTTAACCATAGTTCTTGACGTCTTAATAGAGGTAGAGGCACTATGGGCAACGTACACAAATTATGTTACGGATAAGCGCTAAAGGTATGTAAAGCCTATCCCTTTTTTTTTCCATGTCTTAGACGTAAGTGATGAATGATATGAGCTTTGGGGTAATTCTGTTCATCAGTTCCGAGTATGATTCATGACTCTTATTAACTTCTTGACGTTAAAACTCTTAAAGTAGTTGAGCTACTTCCCTCGAGCCTTCTATATGTTGAATAGTAATTAGATACATAATCTCCTATTCTTAAAGACTCTACAATGACAAATTTCTCTAATTCCATAAGCTGTTTTGCATTATCTTGATACATGTCTATGATTCCTAAGGCTCTATTTGATATGGTCCATAGCGACATTCAAAAGGTACTTGATATGACTACTGTCTTGATTTTCAAATGATGGTTCATTTTGATTATTCTATTGAGTCTCAGGCGATGATCTAATTGTATATGGTTGCTCATGATATTCTACTCGTGCATACTATTATTACCTCTTTCACCGAGTCCTGGGTTAGGTATATTATTATGCACAACTTTGTTACATCTTTACTGAGTCCCTCACTAGAGGGTCGGGTACGCTATATAATGATATGATGATGCAATGATATAGTTATGGCACCGAGTCCCATGATGGGCCAGGTATGACATACATGTACATGACTTTATTCACTGAGTCCCTTACTAGAGGGCCTAGTACGGTATATGTATATGATGATATGATAATATAATGATACAATTATGGCACCGAGTCCCAAAATGGGCCGGGTATGATATATAATAATGATATGCATGATTTTCTTCGTAAGGCACAGGTATAGTGAGTTCTTGATTATCATACTTGCCTCTTGGGCTCTCTACTTCAGTTATGATCTTTCCTATTGTAATCATGCTTAGTACATATCTTGTACTGACCCCCTTCCTCGGGGGGCTGCATTTCATGCCCGCAGGTACATGTACTAGCTTCGTTGATCCGCCAATCTAGGATTCCTATTCAGCTATCTTGGAGTGCTCCATTGTCTCGAAGCCTAAAATTTTGGTATAGACCCTTTTTTTAATGTATATAAATGTTTAATTCAGGGCTATGGAGGGGCCCTATCCCGCCATATGATACTGTTGATATTCTTAGAGGTCTATAGACATATGTGTGAGTTGTGTGTATATGTGTTCGGTTATGCTTGTATGATTTATATTTTGGGATATTGTATGTAGTGATAGCTTTGTCGGCTAGTGTATTAGGATCTTTAAATTGATTGTGCCTCCTCAGGAGATAGGTTACCTTGATACACGTAGGTAATGCTTGAGATGACATCATGTTTTCAGAATACGAGTGTCCAACTCAGGCACTAGTCATGACCTATAGGTTGGGTCATGATAGTCTGGAAGCATAAGTAATAACCTGGCCCTGCTACATCAGAACACACCCAATATATACACTGAAAGCATCACAATATACTGGAAAACTCTCTCCCTCAACTGGAAGAGTCAAAATAGGAGCGGTGGTAAGTAACTCCTTGAACCTCTAAAAGCTCGACTCACAATCCTTGGACCATACAAAAGGGATATCTTGACGGGTCAAATGGATCAATGGAGCTGCAATGATGGAAAATCCTCGATGAAGCGCTTGTAGTAACTAGACAATCCAACAAAACTCCAAATCTCTGAAACAGATGTGGGCCTAGCCCAACCACAGATAACCTCAATCTTCGCTGGATCTACCATGATACCCTTCTTGGATACTACATGCCCTACAAATGTCATAAACTCTCACCAAAACTCACACTTTGGGAACTTAGCATAAAGCTGCGGATTTCTCAAAGCCTGAAGCACCACCCTCAAATGCTACTTATGCTCCTCTCTACTCTGCGAGTAATGTTGGAGTGTGCTTGTTTTTAGCTATAAAGACTTTGTTTCTGGTATTTTCTCATAAATCATTGCTACTATAGTTAATGTTTTTAGCTAAATTTGGGTTTTTATTGTGCGCTACTTTTTAAGGTGCTTCTGGGCCCTAAATTGTGTCCCATTTTAGGATATAAGCTTGGGGTGGTGTTTTGGACCGGTTTTAGAGTCTTGAGGATCAGTACATAAATGTCTGTAACTACCTTCAAAATCATAGATGTGCTTGACGCACATGGAAACTGCTTTTTGAATGATATCGAAGCATTTTTGCCTCACAGAGTGGTTTATGATATCAGGAATAGTGGTATATTCACATCTCATCAGGAGGACAGGGGGATATGGAAAAAGAATCGTAGTGAGTCATTTATTCTCAAAGCTGGTTGGGAATCGATAAGAAATCGAACGGGCATTCAAGCTTGGACTCAATTTGTCTGGGAAAAAGCCATTCCTACAATAATTAGCATTTTTGCATGGAAGCTCTTATTTGACTTTGTATGCGGGGATTTCAAAATCAGTTAAGGGAAAAAATTCTGACGAAAGGTATAAGATTAGCAAGCAAATGCTTGTGCTGTTCGGAGTATGATAAATAAAGTATTGATCGCCTCTTCATCAAGAGTGAGCTTGCTATGGAGGTTTGGAACCATTTTGATCACCTTTTCAATATAAGATCCTTCCAAACGGATTCCATTCAATCCCGGCGGTTTAACAGATCTCGCAGGAAATCCCAAGTTGGCTACATCACGTCTATGCTTACTATTTTTTCCGTTTGGGAACTCTGGAAGGAAGGCAATAGCAGTAAATTAGAAAACCCAATATCTCAACCGGCTGCTATTATTCAAAAAATTACGGACTGGCTGAAAGACTGTTCTCAGCTTCTTGACATCAGATCATCTTGGACGTTTACTGATTCTATTCTTCTGGATGCGCTCTACATTCATCAAGCTCGTAAACTCGCAATTGACTCCAAAATCATTGTTGATTGCTTCAATGAAAATAAAGAAACCCCTCAAATTACCCATACCTAGACTCATGGTGGAGCTTCATTTCATCCAAATTATCGGCTGGCCATTTCAAAATCATCTATACATTTAGAGAAAACAACAAAGTGGCAGACTCTTTAGCAAACTTCGGCTGCGATTCTCAGTTTGACTATAGGTTTTCCTCTACAGCTGATCTTCCTCAACAAATTTAGGTTTTTTCTCTCAAAAAAGTGGGCTTATTGAATATCATATTGGTTTGGCTTTGTTCACTTTCATTTTATTAGCAGTAATGTTTTTGGCCTGTCTTGTAGCTCTTTGTAAGCAGGTCTATGTACTTTTTTTTATGGGTAAGGTTTTGACATCCTCCCCCTTAACCCCCCAGCGGGGGGCAGATGGAGTATTGACGAAGATGCTTGGGACTGAACACATCCCCCTTTACTTAGTAGGGCTTAGGAACGATGTTGGCAAATGATTGTTGAATATAGTTACTCACCTCACAGCCTAATTTCCTCTGTGGGGTGTATACCGGCCGGGTTACTGCCCGGAGGACCAAACCTGGCTGCTGGGACAAGCTTGGTATACTGTCTTCCCTTTATCAGCAGGCGGTATAGTCGCATTGCAATTATTCCACCAGTACGGGTCACTTTATCCGGATGTAACAGTGTAGTAGCAACTGCAAACGGGGTCGGCATGAGACGTCGGTTCTTGATTAACATCCTTTTGCCACTATCTTTCTTTCCGAAAAATGCAGCCCCTACCATTAGTCGTCTATGGAGATCCGAGATTCGGTATTGAATCAATCCAACATTTCGTTCGGTCACTTCAGCAGTCATAAAAAAACCTAATTCTATTGAGTTGATTCCATCTCCTTGACTTTGTTCACATTCAGTAGCAGCTTGCTGGTGTCCTTTCAGGTCAGGAACTCCTGCAATAGGCAACTAGCCTATTAGAAAAAGACTACTCTCATCCCTCTCCTTTCAGTCGAGTGAGCTCATTTTTTTCGTGCTTCTTAAGTCGACATTGACCTGTATATAAGTCAGATGTTGGAAAGGGAAGCCCCCATAATATAAGCACTCTTTCAGTCAAGTAATGCCTTTAGAGCCTATAGTATAGCTGAGTAGCTAAGAGCTTCTGGGAATTGAAAAACGTAGGAATCGACTTGTTTTGCGTTAATGGGGCTTTGAGGGACGTCTTCTCTTTCCCTTATCAAGCAAGTCACACCTAATCGCCCTTGATGGCCATTTTGATAACTGGACTGAATGTCTCATCATAGTCTATACCCTATTGCTGGTTGTAGCCTTTGGCTACCACGTGAGCCTTGTAGCAATCAATAGTCCCATCAGACTTTGACTTTCTCTTGTATAACCACTTGCGAGCCGATAAAAAAATTTCGAAATCAAAATTTAGCAGGAAAATGGGATGAACAGAAAGCTTTTGACAAAATAAAGGAATACTTCCATTCTAGTGTCTACAACGCCAGGAAGCCTTTATTACTATACCTATCAGTCACTGAAACTACTATGGGGTCTATGTTGGCTTAATACGATGAAGACAGACGGAAGTAAAGGGCCATATACTACCAACGTAAGAAAATGACTGACTACAAGACCAGGTATACCAATTTGGAGAAAAACTGCTTGGCGGGTAAGGCGGATATTGAGGCATTACATGCTGTCTTACCCAGTACATTTAATAGCTTCCATGGACCTACAAAAAAAGTATTTGTTCGAGAAACCCGCCTTAACGTAACGGGAAGGACCGCAAGATGGTTACTGCTTCTGTCTGAATTCGACATCACGTATGTAACCAAAAAGGAAGGGCAATAGCAGAACACCTTGCACCCTATCAAGGAGGAACATGAGTTTAAGGATTGCTTCCCAGACGAGGAAATAGCTGTCACAGAAGAGGAGCGGAAAGCCACTTGACTGTAAGGAGAGGAGGGCATGGAAATTTGACTTTGATGGCACGACTAATCAAAATGGGTACGGAGTAGGGGCATTGCTGATTGCACCTGATGAATCGCACACCCCCATTGCCATTAAGCGGAACTTTTAAGGAACTAAGAATACCACAGAAGATGAAGCATGTATCCATGGATTAAAGACTGCGTTGACCCTGGGAATATAAGAAATCGAAGTATTTAGGGATTCGACGCTTATCATCTGCCAAATGCAAAAGAAATGAAAAACCAAATATGAAAAACTTTTGACATACCATGCTTATCTTGAAAAGCTCACTGAGCAATTCAAGAAAATAAGTTTCTCTCCACTACCCAGAGAAAAAAGAAGTTCGCGGATGCATTGGCAACACTGGCCTCCATGATAAACATTCCTGAGGGAAAGTCCGCCCAATCATGATAGAACAAAGAAGCAGCCCGGTGTATTGCAACCTAATAGAAATTTTTGAGTTGACTCCCGGCATGTTCAATAGTGATCTTTTGGCCATTGAAAGGGCACCCAACGGTAAACCATGGTTTACTGACATCAGGGAATATATTGAACACCAAACGTATCCCAAACATGCAACGGAAAATGATAAGAAGACAATCAGGAGGTTGGCAATGCAATTCGTTGCGCGGGGATGGGATTCGCCAAGCTGGGGAAAATCTTTCCCCTATCTCTAAAGGGGGCCCTTGGGCCACTTGACTGTAAGGAAAGGGGTTCGACTCAATACTCTTGTGTGTATCCTTTGGCCACAAATCTAACCTTCAACCCCTAAACGGCTCCATCAGCTTTTTGTTGACTTTATAGACCCACTTGTAGCCAATGGCTTCTTTCCCTAGAGGAAGAGAGACTCAATCCCAAGTAGCAAACCATTCTAGTGCTACGATCTCTTTTTGCATAGAGCTGCCAGCAGGGTTGAGATATGGCCTCTGCAAAGGTATCAGGTTAAAAAAGATGGATGAAATTGCAAAAAATACTCGTGGGAAGTAGACAGAGACTTAGTTGATACAAACCTATGAATAGGAAAACGAAGACGGGTGGATCTACGTACCCCGAGAATAGAAGCTAGAGAACCTAAGTCTGAAGAAGAGTCTTGGTTCGAAGTATAGGGAGAGAGGGAGACCACTGAATCAGTTGGCTCAGCTCTGAAAACTGAGTGACGAGAATCTGTCTTCACAAACCTGCGAAACTTCCCCTTAAGCTGATCACTCTGGTCACTCGGATCTTGCTGACTCTATTAAATCGGAGAATTCTGATGCTGTCTCACATAAACTCCTCAATAGTTCCACCCCTCCCCTCTAAGGGGAGACAAGGGAACATAATGGCCCACCATCACAGGGAATCTCAAAGCCCCGAGCTCCGTAGTAAGTTCGAAAAAGGTGACATGTCGAGAAAGGTGGAATCGTCGTGTAGAAGGATCATTAACACTTGTAGCCCTTTTGAGAGAGGGGTACCCCAACCTCACTCAAGAAAACACATAGAGTGAGATGTAGGGCTCAGTTTGTCTTGTGCAGGAGATGGAATTTTCACAAAGCACGTGCATCCGAATAGTCATCGGTTTAAATAGTCATCTCTTTGAAAGAGAGTAAAACGCCCAAAGATAACGTGTAGAGGAGATCGCTCACCAATAATAGGAGCCATCGTCTTCTTACTCAAATAAGCGGCCATCATTAAATTGTCTTTACTAGGGATCCTATAATAGGGAACTTTCATTCCAGTAGAAGTTCTCGAGCAACTTTACTAATACTAATAAATAAGGGGAAGGCCCAACATTTTCTATTAGTATAAGGAAGGCGCTAGCTAGCGCCCAACCTATACAAGGGCTTTCCACCTCCATTTGGTCGTGCTGCTATGATGTAACGTGCAGTCGTCCCAAGGCAGCAGGATGTATGGTATAGGGCCCCCTATTTTATCTCCCTTAAAGTCCTTTATGGATTTCGAGTCGGGAATAGAGCTGTGGCTTATTCGGCGCTATATCACAATTCATTCTCGGGCATAGCTGTTCACGAAAGGTGGCATGGGACATCTGTCAGCGGCGGGAGTCTTACATCCGAGCGAGAGGTCAGACCAATCCCATTCATCCTGGTCTGATCCGAACAGATCTTGTTGAATGAATTGATCCATTGTTATATGCCCTACTTCTTAGTCAATTTATTCCTACTCGGACCCGCCGTACTTCCTTTGACTACTCCTGAGATATAGTGGAAAGATTTTTTTATGGTGGAGAGTGGGGAGTGAAAAGACCAATGCAGCAGAGAAGGACTGCATGAATCGGAATCCACTTATTAAGACAGACGACCGAGAAAGAAAGGCTCCGCGTTCGAACATTGGTTGATCTTAGCTTAGCGTGCTAGCCGCTGCTTCATTTCGTATAGTGATAACGCTTTCTCTTTCTTAGCGCTCCGCCCCCCTTGTATAGTAAGGGCTACTTTGGTTGCGCGGCTTTCTCTTATAGGGTGACTTGACTCAGCTTGACCTACTTGACTCAGCGGTTAGAGTATCGCTTTCATACGGCGAGAGTCATTGGTTCAAATCCAATAGTAGGTAAAACCGACCAAAACCCCTGCTTTTGCCAGCATGACAGCAAGCACGGACTGGCAGCAAGGAGTCAATTGAATGATCAAGGCATAGGTTGCTTCCACCTGTGGCCTTCTTCGACCGCCTTGACACCTTAATATCAAGGAACCCCCCCTATTCCACAAGTAGGTGGAGACCTGGAGGGTCGGAAACCCCAACGGGAAACCTTTCACCGCGCCACACGATTCTTTCGCGAAGCGCTCTTTCCACTCCTTCCCCCGCAAGCAAAGAGGTTTCAAGATAGCAGGCGACCAAAAATCTCCGAGCAAATCTTCTAGAGAGCGTACCCTTAGTTTCTACTCTTTCTCTATTCTAAAATGAAAAATAGAAAAAAGAAAAAGAAGCCAATTTTTTTTCTATGGACCCCTTCCACCAGATTACTTTACTGACTGTAATTCATTCAAAAAGAGTAAAGGAACTGCTTTCACAAAAGGGCTCTCAAAAGTGATCTGATACCTTCTTCCCTTGGTCTGGGAGGTAGGTTATGTAGGCGACAACTGTTCATAGGTTGCTCGATCAGGCCAAATAACCGATTAGTAGTATGCCTGAGATTGCCATAAGACCTTCTCCCTCTTGGAAACTGGCTAATCAAAAGGATTTTCCTTTTTTGAAATTTTCCGCTTTCTTGCCTTATTATGGGAGTACAATGTTTATGGATAGTATTAAGCATTGGTTAAAACTTTAACCTCACATCAGTGCCTAGGGCCTACTGAAGCGCTGCAGATCCTAGCAGAGTATCATGAATGAAGGCCTAAGTGATGCTCATCAGTGTCGGGACAGCGCCAAAAAAGGAATAGATAGGTGGTTCAGTATAGTTTTAAGTAAAAAAAAAGAGTTTGTTAATTATATACCATATTTTGATGGTTGAGTGACGAAGGAGAAGAGAGATAGCATCCCGACTGGCTAGCGATGAGGGGAAAAGAATCCCAATATATGGTCCTAATTTAAACATGCCACCTACACGACTCACTACATAGGTTTAAGGAATGCAGGATAATATGGTTCCTTATCCCTCGATATAAAGAAGTTTAGAAGGCAAGAATGATAAGCATTCGGGCCTCTAAAGCAAGATTAAAGTGTCCTCTTGGATAAGAAGACCTAAAACACCAGTCAAGGGAAGAAGGTCGGTAACAAAAGGGAATCTTTCTTTTTCAGTTAAGTCTGCGCATGAATGATCCACTTGCCGCCGCTGACGTGACCATCTCCAAAAGATATGCCTCAATCTGTGGCAGATCAACTATAGGGGGAATGTGTTGGGAGACGACCTCCCGCCGCGGTAGTATGAGCTTTCCCTTTCCTTGATGTTACACAGGATGTGCAATGGGGGGTAGTACGAGGTGACTGATAGCATTACATTAGAAGAATAGAAAGAGATGTTAAAAAGAACGACCATGGAGACTTGGGGATCTAGAGCAGGTCTTTCTTGTATATCCCTCATGTCGAGAGCTACTTCCTCGAATATCAACGCAGGGAGCCGCGAGGAGAGGAGCTGAAAGCCACTTGACTGGTTGGAGAGGGCCTTCTTCTTTTTCTTTATTTATTGAATTTTCTCATATTTTTCCTTCTATATCTTATATAGACTTTTAGCGTATAATAATTACCAATACGAGGACTATCGACTTCGCTTTCAACTTATAATAGAAGGGTCTCCTCTTCCTTCATTTCGTAAGCTTGCTCGCTTACCGGCTGAACCATCATCATCTGCTTGCTTGGTCACTTTCGTGATAAGGCGCTTAAAAGGATTCTGGATTATATATATTTTGGGAACTAAAAGAGTGGCTGGTTGAAGGGAAAGGGAAGCCAGAAAATCCAGGGAATCGACGTCCCCCAAACCATTAGACTTCCAGAGAAGAGGAGTCCGGTCGCCATTAAACCCCTTCTCGGAAACCAAGGAAATATCCAATCCAATTCCGATACTGGGTAGGATTCACCAGCCGCTAGACATAGCACATAAGCCAACAGTAGTATGAATGGGACAGGAACTATTCGACCTCTTTCAGGAAAGGGCCTTACACACGGGGACACTGGCTGATCCCGCCGACAGGAGCAAAGGAAGGTCTCTTTTGCCTACGAGCATTTGTACGAAGAAAGGAGTCTCATACAAAAGGTTGGAAAGAAGGCTTTT
Source organism: Solanum dulcamara (assembly GCF_947179165.1). NCBI lineage: Eukaryota > Viridiplantae > Streptophyta > Magnoliopsida > Solanales > Solanaceae > Solanum > Solanum dulcamara. The sequence continues at coordinate 20,041,499 of NC_077246.1, forward strand.
ACCTTATTTCAGGTGGGTTAGTGCGTATCTGTTCGGGCGGAGGCGGACAATGAAAAGACAGAAAGGAGCGAATGATGCCAACCAACTTGACAAAGACATTCAGATATGAAAAAGATAAAGAAAGACGTGTTAAGCTTGTGTTTTCCCAGCCGACTCGCACACGACCATCTTTTTTTCGATTGAAGAGTTAGACTCCCTGGAAAAATAGCATCTCGTAAGTTTCCGAAAGAAAGACGTAAAAATAGGTATCGGTAAAGGAAAAAACCTCATTCTGCTGTGGTTGAGAACCAGTCTGGGTGTTTGTAGCCAGAGGTAACCAATCTCTGACTACAACTACCCTCTCAGCCACCCTCCCATTTCTGGGATTTTACTGAGAGGGGCTACGTGCTCAGATGCACCTAAATTCTGATGTTCCACGTCCTAGCGTAGTGCCCGGCTTGCTTAGCAACCAAAGCTAGCTTACTAAGGTAGTTTACTTTTTCATTTTGAAAAAAGAAGGCGAATTCATTTTTCTACTGAAAGTACTTTTGATAAGGAATAGGGAAAAGCCTTGCCTTATTCAAGAGTACCAGGAAGGAGAAGAATAAGCATTACCTCTGTTGAAGGAAGAAGCCCCTCCCTTTGCTTATTTATTCTTCCTGGTCTTCGGGTCTCATTTGAACGGCTTGCTGCCTATTTAGTTACATTTTTTATTTTGATTCCAGAACAGAACTAGAGATCCTGGCCCCCTCCCTTGAAAGCTCCTGGTGCTGCAACTATCACCGGTAAGTTGCGTCGGATCAACATCGGGATTAAAATAAACTGCAAAAGCAACTAAGTCAACGCCTATTTGCTGTGGATCTACTGGCCCGGACGCTTGAATCTATTCCACCGCAAACAACCGAATATACTACTGCAGGATCTTCCGCTGCTTTTGTTGTTATTTCTCTTACCTCTCACTACGCCACCTCAGCAGCTGGGACTCCCTAACCTTTTCTATCTATCTTTAGAAGTAGGGCGAGTGAGTCCGTTCCTTTCCCGTGAAGGTTTTGGGATATGTGACCAGATGCTTCCTCCAGATCTAACGTCTCTATCAACTAAATTCTCTTTTCTTCACCGGATCGATACTAACTTACCTACTCCTGCTCCTACCGGATCCAAGAGGGCCGATGCCCGATTCCCCGACCCATTACTCATTCCTTCCCGACTCGATAGGGATTGCAATCTCGAGAGAGGGAGCAACAATTGACCTCCGACAATAGGTAGATGGGGTGGGCTACGATGGATACAGTGAAATCAATCCTTATTCCGCACTCCCTCTCACCGGCCTGAAACATATATAAATCATGAATTCTTCAGAGCGGGCCGGCAGGCCAGGCGTACGGGGACCGTCGAAGAAGTGCCTCAACGCGCCGCAGCCACTACTTTGACTCCTTTTATGCAATTATGAACTCCACGGAACTTTATCAATTCCAACGCAACTTATCCTTTTGGAGCTGACGTAACAAACTATGCGAGCCTCCCAACGAAGCCAACATAAATCCGATCCGAATAAAAAAAAGAAAAGAAAGTTTTATTATTGTGGTATACCAGCCACCTGTTCTGGAACTTCCAGTTCCAATCGAAGCATATAGATCCGTAAATAGATTTGTATGTATAGCCACTTCAGTCGTTCTCATCCTTTCTCGAAAGTATCTTTTTTCTGGGAACATGGTCAACCAGAAATTATTATGTTCGCGATTCTTCATCCACCGATGGAGAAAATGCTCCAGTTTTCCATTCTCATATGAGGCCGGAAAGTGGATTGGTAACAGGTCGACACGAAGTGATTCATCATGCTCAAACATGAGCCGATCGCTCGTTAGGGACGGTTTATAGATCATAAAATTCCCACAAATAGAATGAAAACTGGGTCCATGTAAATGATCAAGACCTCGCAAACAACAACGCTCCATCCCCATATGGAGTTCGGAACCCAAAGGCAATCGTTGAGTGAACTGTATCTTTTTTGTGTTAGTTGACCTAAGCCGCACCCTTACTGCTGGGGTGGGGCTCGGCCTCCGAACCGTACGTGGGACGAGTTTTTGCCTCATACAGCTCAGGCCGAAGACCGGGGGAAGTTTAGAAGAGATAGGGAAACCTAGCAGCTGCCGGTCGGGGCGGGGATAAGCTTGCTTCTTCACAAGCCTATCCCCCCAAAAAAACCGACCCTGTAGCGCTAGCGCTTCGCGTTCTTTCTATTCCATCCCATTCCATTCCGGGATAGGCGGCTAATACTAAAATAATAAGTGAAGTAGTCGTCGTCTGACCAATCGGCTCGGACACCAGACCGCCCGTGCCCGCCCATTTTGTCTCGCCCTAAATGGAATGGCTCTCTTAGTTACGCTGCGCCCCGACTCGAGTCCCCACGTCCGCTTTTCTCCGCCCGCAACCCAATAAGTTGTCAAAGCCAATACAAGATTAGGGCCGTCCCCTTCATTCTATGCTGACCCCAGCCCGGGCTGGCTTCTTGGGAAGCCCGTTCCCACCGCGCTCACGGCCCGGCTGGCCTGCCAGCGGTAGTGGGAATTCTCCTGTTCCCTGGTCAAAGACTTGGTTGGATGCGGGATCTACTCCACGAGGAGCGGTACGGACGTAGATGATATCATCACGACCCCTCTTTTTGTACCGCTAGGGATGCTTAACGCCACTTCACCAACTGGCGTTACCTGCGCTTTCGTGTCTCTCAGTGTGGTCAGCACTGGGTGTTTCCGAGCAGCGAGGCTTACACCCATTCGCATTAGTTCATCCAAAGTTCCTTACCCTTATGCACGAATTATTGAATAAGCCATCTTCCTATCAAGGTTAAGGAGTCAACTGAGCATCTCAGCGGCGGGATTGAATACCTGGATCGAATCAGAGTTCACGCCGCCCGCCCTAAACAAATAGGAGGCGTGGGCCACAGGTCGCACATAAGCCGCCGGGTCGCACGACAGAAGAACACCCAACATAAAGATGCACACTCCTCCATGTGAAATATTCATCTTCATAGGAGCTTTTTGATAGTAGTCGTGACCAACAACCATCAGCTCTCGGCTTATTGGTAAGGTGAGAGCTTCAAGCCCGATTTCAGGTGGCGCACCCTCCACACAAGCACCGCCCGACGAAGGGGGGACGGGGAAAGCTACAGGCCCAAAACCTTCGACCCTTCTTTCTAAATGGGGGTGCCCGAGGCACCTCATCTTCTCATTTCGTCGTTGCTCATTCCCGTTAGGCCGAAGTGTTTGGCCTTTCCTTCTCCGCACCCGCTCAGGCTTCGCTGACCTATCGCATGGTAAAAAGAAGAAAGTACGAAAGAATAGTAAACGGAGCACACCGCAGAAAGATTCTAAATATGAGAAGTCCCCCTTGGATTCGAGAAGAAGGAAATGAAGAACGGAAACGAAACGAAATAAGGCGTTTCTAGCTCTAGTTTCGGATGAGCTTCTCCCAATTATGTCTGGTAATAGAATAGGGTGGCTTGATCTGACCAAGACTCCACTTTTTGCTCCGTCCGCGGAGCGTATGAATTTCCTGGAATGTAGATAGACCAAAAGAGGGAATGAAGGGATAGGAATAGGAATTATAGTACCATTGGAAAAAAGGGCACCTGTGGGAACATCTCTACTGACGAACCATTTCAATAGTACGGGTGCTGCCGTGCCACGAGGAACGACCATGGAAGTAATGAAAAAGAAAAAGTTATGTAGTTGAACCATCTGTTCTATCCGTTCGAGTTTTGCTTCTCTAGAGAAGATGAGAGGCTAAAAATGAAAGTGTTCGCAACACATACCGAAAGGGTACTAATTAAGCCGACCATTAATGACTAGTTAAAACACCAGGAGTGGTCTGATCCCCTATTTGATCAGAACGCTCTGAGAAAGATAAAAAACAAACTCTCATAGTTCGGAGCCCAGCTCCAACAACTTCTTTGTAAGTGAGGTGAGGTACTTCTTTTGGTTTGAATAGGGGGTCGCCCTTTTTTTAGTTGAAGTAGCCACGACTTTGGTCGTAGTCAGTTTAAACCCATAAGCCCAGTCCACTTGCAGCCATGTTGATCAAAATGACTAAGTTTAATGACTTGACCAGTCACTAGCCCTCGTATTATAAGATTCTCTCACCCTGTGGTCGACATTCCATTCCCCTTAGTCGTAGGTGCTCATTCTATTTTGATTTGAATGGGCCGGGGCTCCCGAGGTACATATGGCCGGCCCTTCGAGTGTCTCGGTGATACAAACAAAGAAAAGACGATGGTTTTTAACATACCCTTGAACAAAAAGCCAATCCTTACCAAAGGAGGAAATAGAATAGAATAATCTACCTTCTTTTTTCCTTCCCATTGACTCCCCCCGACAATCAAGCTGCACTTCCTTCTAGCAAGTGGCTGAGAGTTAGCAAGCAACCTTGGCCTCTTGGCAGGAGGTTCGCTGTCCCCCTCCTTTCCGGTCCGGACGCAGTACGGCACCTGAACTCGAAGCTACGATCAGATCCGATTGGATCTGGTCCTATCCGACCTAACCCCAGAACTTAGAACGGCCGGCCTATTTGGATGGTAGAACGGGGAGAGGGGGAGTCGTGCCCATTCTCTATCCAGGCACGAGCAGAAACATCCAAAATAATGGAAAAGCGAATACATGTACATAATGTAACGACATATTCCAAAATACGTGATCCGATTTGATAGGCTGCCCGCAGAAAGGAAAGAGTTTACCGACCGCATAACAATTCATTCTTGTGTGTAGCGCGTGGGCCCATGTCTCCCGAACGATCATAGTACGGCCTCTCATCTAATATAAAATCAATGAGTAGATCTCACCTCCCCTTCCCCATACCATAGCCGGAAGGGATAGCGTATCCACAGAAGAGAGAGTATGGGCCCTTGCCCAACATTTAGTTTAGAGGCGGCTCGAATGCCTTTATGCTATAGGCTGTGTTAAGCATGCTTCTTTGACAGAAAACAAACTCTTTTTCCATGACAACAGTCGCGACTATAAAGGGCGGGGCGGTAAGCTCTCTATCAACAATAGGGGGCTATTCATAGTAAAAAACTACTAGACTATATGGATTCCAACTGAACTTCAACTTCTACTTGGTTGATTAATTCAGGGGCAGTGCTGGAACATAATGTTGGACGATCTCCATTTCCATATGGTAATTGAAGTCAAACAGGAGCAAACCAGGTGCAATTCAATCTTTATTCCTAGCAATGATTCCCAAAAAAGCAAAACCTCACTAGACCGAGGCCCATTGCTATGGGGACTACACTATATAAGAGAATGACTAAGGCAATTGCCAATAGTTTCTATTGAAAGACAGGCTGGCTCTTTAAAAAGGGCGCCCTCCTAATCTCATTTTGATAGGAAAAGATATTGATAATTATCCCAAGGAGGCTTACTACTCAGCTGATAGATCAGGTGAGCCAGCCATGATCACTAAACTCACCAAAGCAGCAGCATATGCAAATTTGAATCATAGGTTTCTATATGCTTAAGGAAAATGGGATTTGCAGAGTAGGATACGAAAGTGTATTTATATACAATGGAAAGCCCCTATAATCCATGGACGACCAGTGGAGTTCATAGAAGAAAGCAAAGAAAGGTCCGTGACAAAGCTGTCCCCTCTCTCCATATCTCTACTTACTGGCTGGGTGCAGATAACACTGTAATAATAACAAAGCCAGATAGAGATACTGTTCGTTCAGAATTGATTCAGATGGCGAGGACCCACGGAAAAATCCACCTTATTCATGCTCCGTACAGCAACTTGCCCGGTCAAGATTATATGTCTATGCTAAACTTGGTGATCTATTTTCGTTGCCCCCTTTAAGCGTATGTGATATAATCATTCTTATCTCAGAAGAGAGGTATGCATTGTCCCCACTTAAGTTATTAAGTATTCCCAAAGACGAGGCGATTTATTTTTATGTTGAAACTTTATGTCAGCCAGGGGACCCTGATTATAAATGGGTTGTTTGTCCCGGTGAAAGGGACGCTCTCCTTTTAATCGCTCTGGCGCATATGTTGAATAGTTGTTTTATGCGTTCATCTATCTTTCAGGAGCAGTCGTGTGGTTTTCCCAGAGATCGCCGTGAGTTCTTTGCCAAATTAGGTGGAGTGGGGAAGATTATAACTATTTTCATCTTGAATCTAGCACCCTCACAAGGTACTATTCCTCATAAAAGAATTTTACGAAAGCTGGCACCCTTGGTGCGTGATAGCTACGTAATATCCTTAGTTTCATCCTTTTTAAAGATACCAATGACCAAAATGGAATTAATTGTTCTATTACGGAAGTTGGGATCCCACACGCTGGGTTAATCACTAAGGTCTTATACAATTTGATGTTGGATGATTTCGACCGGGGATTTAAACAGCTATACCCTAGTCTTTCTTATTATCGTTACTTGGCTGACTGTTACGTATTATTTCCATTGTTTAGTCTCCAAAGCGAGCAGCAGTGTGAAGAAGAAATGAATAGTATCCTCTTAGAGTTAGATCTTGATGGGGATATCACAACTATTCTACCTGGTGGGGGTGCCCATGTGACTCGTGATGGGCGTTTGATTATTCTAAGTCGAGATTGCGGTCTTCACGTTGTCGAACAGTCAACATTCTTTCTTTAGTTCAATTTGTAGTCAATATGTTTTATAGAAAAAGGAACCCATGCAACGATAGGAAATCCTTTTTTTAGAGAGCCAATGCCTTAAGACAGACCCTAATAGCAGTTGTCGCCTACTTCACTGAGTTGTGGTTCTAAAAAGAAGATTTAGCTTGGTATATTCCATCAAGAGAAAGCCATATCTATATATAGAAAGAAAATAGAAATTGTATACAGGTGCTTACACTTTCCTGAGGATTCTAAGACCCGATCACCCATCAAAGAAATATCCTTAGGTATTAAGTCTACAGCCCCGTAGCTTGTGTCGCCTACATAGGGTAGAAAAGAATGCTTTGCATGAACATCTCAATGTCCAAGATAAAAGGAACGAGGGGAAGAATCAACGAGGCAAGTGTTCTCGAAGAGAAAATCGTGATGGAAAATCGTGAGGAGAATTCGAAACTCGAGATATGCAAAATAAAAAGACTCCCTGGGAGATGGTATTCTTTGTTTTAGGTCTTGATAGATTTTTCTATCGATTGAAGTTATTACGCTGGCTGATTAAATCTCTTCCTAACGCCTTTAGGGGCTGTGAAGAGAGCCCAGTTCCAGGCCCTTTTTTAGAAAGAAAAAAATGGTACAAAAAGAGGGCTTGGGGGTATATATACTATACAAATTGATGATGGTTTATCATCATCAGAACAAAGATCAGTCTAGATCGAGATGAATGGAAGATGCTTCTAGAACTAATTTTTGATAGGGTCTATCTTAGCTCGAAGGAAAGAACAACCAAAGTTAGACCCCCAAAGAATATGGATTCAAATCAGTTAGTATTTGACAAAGAACCTAACGGAATTTAACAAGCAGTAACCGGAATCAAAGTTTTCAAAAATGGTGTCAACCGGTAATAGAATGTAGCTAGATAACTGATGCCACAACATCCAAAATATGTAGGATGGAGTTCATGGTACACTAACTTAACCTTCAAGGTCAGATAGTGCTACAGTGAACATCAATCCACTATCTAGCTCAAAATTAGCCTCACGAACTACTAACACTATTATTCGCGTAGCCCTTTTTTGTTTTGTGCTATTTCATCATAGGCTATCGGAACTTGCTTCTTAGCGCTACGTGGGAAGAGAATTTCTCTATTCAGCCCCCCCGACTTCAATTACAAACTCTTACTTCTCGGTCTAACTTGGACTAATCCCTTAGCAGGCAAGAAATTCCTACTAACCAGACAGAAAGTCAGTTTCCACTCACTACCAAAGCGCTGTCGCACCTCTACTATTTTCGGCGTAAGGAGGTTTAGTCTTTATGAGGGCACCCCCTAGCCAGATTCAATCCCAAGGGTCAATCAAGCCTTTGAAACTAGTGAAAATAGTCTTCACAGTCTGAGTTCAGGCTTTCAACGAGACTTTCTTAGCTTGTCAAACTTTCTCTCCTTCACCAGGAAAGTTATCCGATAAGCAAGATCTTTGATTGATGTGCCTGAATAAGGTTGATCAATGGTAGCTGCTTGGAGCTTTCTCTATACCTTAATTGAACTGCCCCGCTCTTAGCTCGGGTTCTTGCTTAATGAGGCGTCCCTTGTTTGCTCTTGGATTGGACTAAGCGGCAATCCTTACTGTGGAAGCAGACCTTGTCATTCTTCTCCTTCAATGCCAGTGGATAAGTACACTAGGGCTGGAATGCTCTTTTATCATGTATGTGGATTACTTGGTCGATTACCTGATTGCACTAGTCTCATAGCCATCTCTTTAGCGTCCCGCCATTCCTTCTTGTTAACATAGGAAATCTAACTCATTCTAAGGTAGAGCTCTTAGAGTCCTACTTAAAGTTAAAGGTAGTTCTTTAGTTAAAGCAAGGAGAGCAGAAACTGAGGGAAAAAAACCTATGTTCTTATGCGGGATGGGAATAAAAGCTACTAAGATCGGAACTCACGACCTAAGTACTAAGTAACCTTAGAATAGAGATGCCAATCTTATACAGAAAATACCGCTATCTAAAGTAACCTTGCAGGGGGGCTGCGTATAGCATTCTAAGATCTCAATACGAGAAAGAAATCAGACCTATAACCTCACTGCAGTGGCTTATAGACTTGCTTTGCTGCGGAAAGCTCAAGTGAAAACCTATTAGAACTGTGGGCCTCACCCGTCTACTACTCAACCTTAAGTAACTACAGTTAGGAGGATCCATCCAATAGCTTAATGACTTGCTTGGGTCATCTAAGAGGTAAGGCCTCCTCCGATCGACCCTAACTTTCATTATTGAGCTAAAGGAGTTCCCTAGCCCTTCAAGTTTACACGCTGATCCCTCTATGATGGCATTCTTCTTCCTCTTCGACTTTATGATATTATCCTTGCTAGTTTGATCTCTCGAATTAAGGTTTCCGATTGGATTGGTTATAAGTCTACCATACTCTACCATACTGTAGAGAAAAAAATGCATGTTCATCCGGACATTGAGAAGGAAGGTCAAACCTAATCCGGTGTCAACACTTGACTGACCGGAGGACCTAACTAGCTTCAACCGAGTTTTCGGTAGGCTAGGAAGCATTTCTTTTACTCTTCTATGTCTATTAAGTATTTTGATCCTTGCACCAATTCTCGTCTTTCGTCTTTTCTTTTGTGTGTCGAGCGAGTTTGGAAAGAAGGTTCCCGGTTGGCTTTGTATGAAGAATCCTATCTTTCTAGCCCTAAGTGAGCCATAGATTGTGAGTGAGCTTTCGAGGAGTAGAGATCGAGCGTCGAAATACTAGTGGATCAATTTTTCTTTATTCAATATAATTATTGAAAGGATAAAGCGGAACAGACGCTTCTCACAAATAGCAACTATCCATAGCGAGAGAGATCCCTTGTCTTTGTCGCCTACCTCTCTATAGAAATAGAATAGCACGATAGAAGCCCTAACCTATAGCAACTGTAAATATCGAATCAAGTCTCCGCTCTTTAGATCAGTCCATCCGTAGTGGAGGAATTCTGGTAAATTTTTCCTAAATATGACCTTCCCCTCCCATAAAGAGAGTTTCTTGTTCCTTTTCTAACAAGGATGATGAGCGACAATGACATGAATTCAATACTAATAAAAAAGGTAAGCCCGCCGCTGAAAGAGACCGAAGAAGGTTCAACTAGCGCCGGTGCGAGGCCTTCAGATAGTTACCGCTTTGCACGAGCTTCAAAAGAAAGAGAGATCGAGTCACTAAGCAGAGAATTAGATCCGAGAGCGAAAGAGATTATGAAAGTTCTCCTACGGGGCAACCCTGAAACAAGTTCTCAAATCAATCTATTCGAGCCCTTGAAAGCTGTATAATTTCATGTGTGAAGCATAGTGAGAGTGACACAGATCTCCTTTTTTCAAATAGGGAAAGCAAATCCTAATCATCAGGTAAGACGGGATCATTAGAATACGAAACTGCCTAAAAAAAGGAAACTGTATCAACAAGAGCAATCGCAGCTTATTCATCGAGAAGCCACTCCGGCATACTGACTAGAAATCATCTGCGAGAAGATCTTCTGGCACAGGCATACTACTAATCGATTCTTTGGTAATTCGTGATCGAATACAACCTAGGAAGAGTTGTACGCCTACATAACAGCCCTCCCAGCCCAAAGGAAAATGCCCAGATCATTTGAAAAAAAAAAGATGCGTCAGTCACGCATCCTAATTGGTGAGCTTATGCCGGCCATAGTCCCTTCCCTGCTCTTAGTTTGCTTTAAAGGCACCATTTTCGCGAGTAAAAAGAACATGTGGTTAACCGAATGGATCACAGGTTGCTGCTCCACAGTCTGAGTTCCTTGGTTCGCCCTTCCAGGCTTGGCTCCAGTCTCTACGGGCTCAGCAACAGCTTCTTGGGCTGGGACACCAGCTTGAGGCTGTTCCTGATGTTGGACTTCAGCAATGGTAGCCACTGCTTCTTCAGTCTGAGAATCTGCCTCTTTGTCGCTTGCGGCCTGGGCGGCTCGATTCGGCCGAGCCTGTAGGCGTGGTGTTTTGTCCGTAGTTGGATCGGCAAATCGATTGGCGATTTGCCTTGCTTGGATTACTTGCTTGATTGAAAGAGTTTTCCCATTAGACAGCTACTATGAATAAATGGATTGCCTCTATTGAACCTAGCCTTATTAAATATCCTAAGAAAAAAAGCCAGCCGCTGCAAGTGCTTGAGAATGAGTTCACGCTCTTCTTGTTACAGTAAGTGCTGCAATTGAATCAGCTCTTGATGCAATAGAATAGGAGTTCTTGGTGTAAGCGTAACCGCAGTTGACTAAATATCTGCCGTGGTTGAATCACAAGGAAGAAAGATGGTAGCATAGGGTAGAGTAGATTCGACGGTATGCCACAAGGTTATCCGAGTTCACAGGTGTCCTTGCTTATCCCTTTCTTCATTAAGATGGAGTTGGTGTTCAGTGTACCCACCTACTCACTCGCGGAAGAGAAGAATAGATCCATTGGCGGGGGTGACTAACCGTGGTTCGGCTGTCGCCCTAAGGTTACGATCCGTTGGGTTGGGAAAGCAACTTGGATCCACTTTCCTCCAAGAGACATACCGATTGAGAAGGAGATAAAGTGGAAAACAACCGAGATGTATGATGCCGAACCGACATCCCTGTTTGGAATAGGATTTTCTTGAAAGGGACCGGATAAGCACTCGCTGTTTGCTAGTACCAGAGTTGGATGCTTACTTCGCCTTTTTTCCTTCCGGCTTGAAATTCACTCGCTTATCCGGAATGAGCTACTGAGTTGGAGTACAGGCGCGAAGGCAGGGAGTTACTTTCTCAGTTAGGCGGGAAAGAGCGAAGAAAGGGTTTTTGCTTTCACCAGGGAAACTTCCTATTAGGAATGGCTTCCTTTCAGGTTGTGTTGTTACAGACTAGACTGTTCTAACAGGGCAGGGGAGACGGATAACTAATCTAATACAGTACAGCTATGATCGGGCAATAGCGCAGATAAGATCAGACTGAATGTGTAAAGGATATGGTTCTGGTTCTCTTCTGTCCCGTTCCTTCAATCAAAGAAGAATCCATGCCCAGGGCTAGTGCCAGCGCATAGTCAGAGTCTTCCCTGCGTGCCTAACATCCACTCCTTCTAGTCGAGTGCCTTACGGCGCCTTTAACGATGAGAGAAGGCGATACCGAAGAGAATAACTCAAGGGCACTGGCTACTCCATCAACTCAATTTCGTTGTGTAAGTGAGGATGCCAGTCATCATAGTCTGAACTTGAAATCTTTCGTAGGCTCATCTCGTCGATTGGCATTCTAATACTGGTCATTCATAGATAGTCGGCGCTTTTAGTCATAGGCTATCGCCCATTCCTGATAGCCGCAGCTCTGCCCGTTCCCTATTCCATTAAAGAATGAATGGGAATTGATCTGACAACAGCTGGGAAAAATCCATCTCTTTCCATCTCTATGTTCGCTAAACTTGCTTCCTTTCTTGCTTTCATGAAGCCGACCTTAACAGACATCTCTTCCATTTTCGTAGATGGAAGATCCGGTGAATCAATTCAATTAGATGTCGCTTACCTAGATGCGGTGCTTGTCCCTCGAAGCGAAGGTAAAGACCAAGACATTGGGGATTCTGAATCTGACCGCACTTTCCTCAGGTCGAACGGCTATCGATCCTGGCCCGATGAGAAAAGGGTTGAACTCATACTTGCCTTAACCTAATCTACTTGGATTCCGGATTCCATTCCATTAAGGCATTCATTCCCTTCATGTAAAGGAAGAGTTCAACAGAAGTCATCTCTCTGACACTGGCTATTCTTTCTACCTAAACTTGCGGCTTCTTTCATCAAAGATAGGTGTGAGCGAATTTTCTCGCTAAACCCCTTTCCTTATAGTCAAGTGGCTAAACGCCCCTCTCCAACCAGTCAAGTGGCTGAACGCCCCTCTCCAACCAGTCAAGTGGCTGAACGCCCCTCTCCAACCAGTCAAGTGACTGAACGCCCCTCTCCAACCAGTCAAGTGGCTGAACGCCCCTCTCTTTACCCTCTGTAGCTGAACTTTCTTACTTATGCGATGAGGAGCTTACTTAGTATTGAAATCGAGTTGGCAGAAAGTACCGAAAGTCGGCCGCCCGCCCTATCATCCCGTGTCTCAACCAACTTTTTTCTTGTCTCCAAATCTCTCTTTTGGCTTTTGAAACTTCGATTCATGACAGCTACTCATACGTGCCAAAGAGGCTTCCTTCCCGCCTTGACCCAGCTAAAGGTAAAGGTACGGATTAGGTGGCGAAGAAGAGACGGAGGAGCTTCCTCCCCCATTGACGGCTCACGAATATGAGTCCCATGTTTAGGAGAAGAACTGAGATAGGCTGCTTTAGCTCTGTCTCTATCCGAGGAAAGAGTGTACCGAATCCGCCTCCTGGCATTATTGGGTTCGCTTGCAAACAACACTTCTCCTCTCGCCCACCGAAATGAAAGGGTAATGGTTATACACCTCTTACCACATTCACTACAGGGCGCCAACCCTCACTAGAAGTCAGTTTTCCCACGTCTTTTAGACTTTCTTTCAAAAACCTTGACTAATTGAATAGTGAAATTAGAATAGGCTGAGAAAAGGGCTAAGAGAGAAGCTTAGGATCTTACTTAAGTAAAGAGGCGTAGCAGTTCTTCTTTCAAGCTCAAAATAGGTCGTCTATTGCTATATCTCCTTCCTGATCCCCCCTGGAATCACGAAGGGAGTGAGAAGATATTCCAATGGGCACCCTTTCGAGAAAAAGGAAAGTCAGCCTTAAGGCATGGATTCGTAATTCTCTTTAGCTTTTTTCGTTGAGGTAAGGTATAAGGTAAGGCCTGCAAGTTCGTTCCTTGAAGTATTTTCCTCTTAGTTTAAGCTCTTGGATGATATAATCCATCTAATCAAAAGGAAGGAAGGATAGACAGTCCAGCAGGTGTATAAGGATGAAGTGAAGATGAAGTAAGGATGGCTTGGGCGCCTCTGGAATTATGAAATCCTCTTCTAGGCATGTTCCCGATACTATACTAGTGAAAGAAGTTCCTTACCTTTTGTTTTGCTAGTGGGCTGGTGCAGACTTCCTTCTTTATGCTCATAGGCTTAACCAACCTAGAGCACGGTGTGCTTGTATACCAGTAGGCTATTACGACGCACCGGAGACCTTCGGCCATAAGACTTTAGGCGCAACGACGCAACTATTATATGACCACTTACGCATTGATACGTGAATACGATGGGATACGACCGCCCGTAATGGCTTTCCGTTGGTATGTAGTTGGATCGATGCTTCGCCTCATCCGTGCTCCTTGGAAACCTTGACTCTTCAATAGATTAGATTCATCTTCACTTAAGAAAAGTGGTACTTTCTCTTTGCCTTACCGTCTTTTCTCAGCGGATCCGCCACATAGTCCGAAGTAAGGTTAGTGACGGGAACTTAGCTATCTTTTGGTCAGGTTTTCCGGGGTTGGTTCCTCTACTAGAATAGGTCCCGAACACCTCACTTCTCTTACTTTCGGTGCTTATCTTCAATTAGAAGATGGTCACCTGCCCTAAGCAAGATCGGTTCAGCAGGCCAATTCACGCATCTTCCGCAGAGTACCAGCGCCATCCTTATGAGCTAACTTTCCATTTGACGGCAAAGAGCAATCGGCCCTGTGAAAGTCACATCTTTTACTAATATACACGGGCTTCTGAGAGGATTTTTTAATCAAGCCAAGAGGAATCGATTTAGCAGTCCATACCAGGTAGATTTAGGAGTGACTGGCAGTGAATGCCCGGTAGCAAAGGTGCGAAGCAGACTCGGCTTAACTTCACTTGAGTTCGGTTTCCCCTGGAAATGATGGAATAAGCTTTTCTTCCTCTTAGCGACTATGAGCTCATAGGGAGCTGGAATGAACTTGGTTAGCTGGGACTAAGAAGGGATAGGATTTGATTAGCGCGCTTTCTGCCTGTCCTTTCCTTACTCTGTCGATGGTATGCTTGAGATGGCAGTCTTTCTCCTTGGCTTGTACTCGAGATCCGATGTTCGAAAGACAATCAATCCTTGTCCAGTAACCATTCTGAGTGGGAGTTCGGATCTATGTTCAAAGGAGGGGGTCTATTAGCAGAGCTTCGATAATCGGGTTCTTGCCTTGCATTGGTTTTCATTTCGCACTATCCGGTCACTGGTTTGAAGTTAGTGCTCCGTGAGTGTATAGCGAACCTAATGTTCTTATTTACTTGTTGGACAGGTTTGAGTGTGGATGGCAAGTGAGTGCCGGCTTTTCAAAGAGATATTTGGATCCATCATTGTCAACAGGAGAAGGGAATAGGCCTTGAGGGTAATGTCGGAGCCTCTGCCTAGCCCACACCAAGGCGAGGCACGTCTTTTCCAAGGTCGAATATGACGACTCGTAGTCCGTCAGCTTATTTCTCAGGTAGTAATCTTTCCTTTCTTCCCCTTTCATCATGCTGGCCTAAGACGCATCTCATGGAGTTTTCCGTGACCGAGAGGTATAGCAAGAGGGTTCTTCCCTTAATAAAAAAAGTACCAAGACCGGAGAATCAAAAAGATAGGTCTTAATCTTCTCGAAAGCACTCTGCATAGTCAGTCTAGGGCATCGTTCTACTCCTTTTCTTCTTCCTCAAGAGCTTGAAAATGGGCTCGCAAAAGGGAGTGAGCTGTGCGATGAACCTGCTGATATACTACCCAAGAATCCTCTTCTTTCTTTCCTTTCTATCCCTTTCCTTTGTCGGGGAATGAGCACACCTTCAACTAGTCACCAGTGCCCAGATTTTCTGTCTCTACCAGCTCGTAACCTCGCTCTTGACTATTCATATTCACGGCTTATTCATAATCAAGGCTCTAACCTCCTAATCAAGGAGTGGAATTCTCTGCTCCCCTCGGAAAACTCCATTGCTTTGACCATCCTCAATGACCTGAGGATGCTTCTAGCCTTCAAAAAAGACCAATTGACCACTACTACTATAATGGAGAAAGGACAATCTGCCTTTTAACCCGAGGTCCAGGTATTCCGGCCCCAGAGAGAGAGCGTGCCAAAGCCCGATGAATAGACAGGGGATGGACAGTCCTTGGAGCCGTACCACCAAGAAGAAGATCAAGGGAATCTCTACCATCAGGCTTCGAATCTGAGGTTGAGGTCTAGCCTCTCTTTTCAGTGGAAGTTGAGCTCGTCGGATCTGCTGCCCGTGACGTGAGTGATCCTTAACCCTGCCTCTTCTTATTGCTATTTGTGACATCGAGTGCTTAAGTGAGATCAGCGGTCTGGCATGTCCTTGGATGCTGGCCCTTATCGTCTAGTCTATTCGGACCTCTACTAGGGCTAGAGCTAGCCGGAAAAAAAAAAAAAGACTTAGCCAAAAAGAAGTACATAATAAGAAAATGCTCCACGCTCTACCTTCCGTCCTCCTTAAACTAGGCTTTCTTGCATAGTAGCCTACCTTTGGTCTCAGG